>NC_050575.1:287556800-288885300 GCF_011100635.1 Trichosurus vulpecula | reverse complement strand
CCAGGCTTGTGGACATCACAAGGATTCCAAGGATATTCCATGACTAGGGCCAGAGGAGATCATCCCCTTCTTTCTTGCAGCAACCAAACAGGCCTATCTTTTTGTTTTACATTCAACCAAACAAACCATCAATACTTACAGACCTGGAATCTGAATAATTCACAAATGTATTACATGTAGTCAATGAAAACAGACATAATCATATTGTGTGAAACTATCATTTAGCTATTCAAATGGAATTCACTCTTACAAATACCACTGGATTTGGAATATGAGTCCCTGGTTTCAAATGATTTTGAATACTTTGCTAATATGTAACTGCTCAGTTATCTGTATGACCTTGTGCAAGTCTTCTACCCTCCATGTACTTCCTTTTATTCTCTGTAAAATGAGGTAGGTAGATCAGATAACTCCTAAATTTTATTATAACTCTTTTTTCTATGATCTGTGAAGGGTCCATCTGTCTCACACTTCTATATACCAACCACCCTATCAAGCCCTGCCCACATCCTTTCCCCTGGAGCCGTGCAATACATTAGCAGTCCTGAAGGTGGTGCTATAACTTTAGCTCTATTCAAAGTCCTATTAGCTTCTGCTGGAATAGATAGTAACCAGAGGCTCCCAATTAAGAGGATTTTACTGCTAGAAAGGATTTTAGAGATTAGGGCCATGTCAGGAAGGCTCATCCTTATTCCCAGTCTTTCCTCTTCACTACCTGTCACATATCTGCATAGGGTTGTTCTGAGGATCAAGTGAGTTGATGTATGTAAAGTGCTTTGCAAACCACAAAGTGTGATATCAGTGTTTGTCCCTCCCTCCCTTCCTTCCTCTTTCTTTTTCTTTCTTTCTTTCTTTCTTTCTTTCTTTCTTTCTTTCTTTCTTTCTTTCTTTCTTTCTTTCTCTTTCTCTCGCTCTCTCTCTCTCCCTCCCTCCCTCCCTCTCTTTCTCCCTTTCTTTCTTTCTTCCTTCCTCTTCTTTCTTTGGTTCTTTCTTTCTTTCCTTCCTTCCTTCCTTTCTTTCCCCCTTCTTTCTTTCTTTTTCTTTCCTTCCTTCTTTTCTTTCTTTCATTCTTTCCTTCCTTTCTTCTTTCTTTTCTTTCATTCTTTCATTCTTTCTTTCTTCCTTCCTTCCTTCCTTTCTTTCTTTCTTTCTTTCTTTCTCTCTCCCTTTTTCTTTCCTTCTCCTTCCTTCTTTCTTTCCCTTCCTTCTTTCTTTTCTTTCTTTCTTCCCTATATCTTTCACTTCCTCTTTCTCCTTTACCCCCTCAAATTTAAAAGTAGCTCATCAAAAGGTTGTTTATTAAGAGAGAGCAGATTTCCCCCTAGAGAAGGAAGACCGAATAGTATGGCTCTGAATGCTGGCAGAAGTCTATCTGGTGATTAGATATAAGCAAGGAAGGAAAAGTCCACAGAAGGGGAGTGCTAGTGATGCTAGTATGAAATGAAAATTTGCAAAATTCATAGGTCTGCTAGCCCTGCTGACATCTTCTTCTTTCTCATCATAGTACTAGTTATTATTTCCACAACATTTTCAACTTTGCAAAGCATTTTGCATTTTATTTGATCCTCACAAAAATCTTGAGAAGTGGTATTATTTGATTTTTATTTTTGAAAAGGATCATTGGTACCGCGGGATGATGTCAAGAGGTGGTACTACAAGTATGATTATCACTATAAATGATGAAAATGAGGCACAGAGATTAGGTGACATTGCCCAGGGTCACATAGCTCATGGGTGTCCATGGCAGGATTCAAACCTATGTGTTTCTGACTCCAAGTGTAGCCCTCTATACACTCATCATCATTGTCATTATCTTTGCACCGTGGTTGTCATCATCATCAGTGGGAAAAGTTGGGGATTTGGAGTCAGGGAACTAGACTACCTTCCTACCTGTGTGACCTTGAGTCGGTAACTTTGCCTCTCTGGGTCCCAGTTTCCTCATCTGTGGAATAGGAAGGTTGAGGTAGACAGCCTTTAAAGTCTCTAGCTCTCAGACTTTGTGTTTCTGTAATTTCTTAGAGTGGCCAACCTCCCACCCCTAGAACTCCCAGAGCACTTCCTCTTATGTTGTACCTTCCAATCATACTCTGTATTCTGGTTGTTAGTTTGTACTTATCTTTTCTCCCTTAATTAAACTGTAAGCTCAGAGAACACAGAGATTACTACTTAAAGCTCACATTTAGAGGACACTTTGTAGCCACAAAATACCTTCTATAAATATGTTCCTTCCACCAGTCCTGTGGAAAAAAAATAGGGCAAGTCTAATTATGTCCATTTTACAGGCTAAGAAACTGAGATTTGAGGAGATTAAGTGATTTAGCTCATGCACCTGGGCAATTCAAACTCAGATCTCACTGCTGGGTTTCAACCTCTAATCTCTCTGCAGGTCCAGGGCTCTGTCTGTTACATGAGGTTACTTGGATTCATTACTGCATTAGTAGAGACATCAAGGGGTACCTGAAGGGTTGGACTGGGATTCAGGAAGAGCAGGGTTCGAACGCTATTTCTGACACTTACTGGCTGGGTGATCTTGGGCTAATCACCTAACTTTGCTGAGCTCCCGCTTACTCATTTACAAAATAGAGATAACAATGTTTCACCTTCACAGGGATTTTTGTGAGGCTTGAATGAGATAATATCGAGAGCTTTGCCAACCTTCAAATGCTATAGGAATTCAATCCACTAAACATTTATTAAGTGCTTACTATGTGCCAGGCACTACCCTAAGTGTCTACTATGTACCAGGACCAAAAAACAGTCCCTGCCCTCCAGGTGCTTAGAATCTAAGGTTGGGAGTGGGGAAGCAACAGGCAAACAAATATCTACAAAGCAAGCTATATGCAGGATAAATAGGAAATAATTAACAGAAGGAAGGCACTGGAAGTACGAGGGGCTGGGGAAGGACCTAAAGGAAGCCAGGGAAGTCAGTAATCGGAGTCACCCATTCCCTCTCCCAGTATAACTGCCTGGTGCATACCGTAGATACTCTGTAAATGTTTGTTGATGGACTCTCTAACTGAACGTTGTACTTTCATGGCCAGAAGAAGCTGCTAATAACAGGAAGGACTGATTTCTGTAAGGAACAAATACCTTTTATTTCCAATTGTCGGTTTAAACGGTAACAGTCGTAACAATACCAATCACTACAGAGAGCTGCCATGGTGCTAAATAGTGAATGGGGCTCTTGGTGATTTTTTTGCTTTGCATTCTGAGGTGTCAGGCATGGTGAAAAGCACAAAGCAATCAAAGAACCGAAACAGGAATTTCTCCCATTACCTCTCAAGAGCAGAGGAGAAATAGGAGCAGAAGCCTGGAAATTGTTGGTCAGTTCTTTTCCTTGATCATTCAGGTTGGTTCAATTCAATTCCATTCATTCCCTGAAGCACCTGCTTTGGGCAGCACAAAGTGGGCAAGACAAAGATGAAAAGCAATAGGGCCCCTGCCCTCAAATGGCTTACAGTCTAACAGATGGAATGAGAACACCCATAACCAGAATACAGCTTAGAATATGTTTAGGCGCATTGGAAGGGTCAAGCATAAGGGGAGAGCTTGAGGAATCTGGGATCACTTCTAGGCAGCTGGATCAGGAATTGCTGAATGGAGGAGCTGGCTCGTGAAATCTTTGAAAGATGGGAATGATTTCAGTGGATGGAGATGTGTGCACAAAAGGTGATCACTTTAAGATGACAACAGGCCCGGCCATTTGCCTCTGGAGATGAAGGGAATGCAAAGAAAGGACCAGGTATTGTCTTCTGATGAGCATGAATTGAGTGGGTGTCAGGCAGGAATTCGTGACTTTGAGCTTCTCCCCTTCCTCCACCCTTTCCCACCTCCCCAAGAGCTAGGTAGGCCAGTCCACCTCCATTGCACATAGGACAAAAAAAAACCACAGCCGTCGGCTTCAAACGTTTAATTTTTTTTTGAAAAAGCACCTTGAATCTTATGTTACTGGAGTAACCAACAGCATCCATTTCACTGAGAAGAATCAAAATTCAATTTAATTCAGAAAAAAGCAATGCTGTATTAAATGCCTACTATGTTTAAGGAATTGGGGATGCAAAGACAAAACAAACAAACAACCCCCTCACCCCTTTCTTTTCCTATATTATAGCAATGTGGATAAACTACCAGAAAACATGGCCTAAAAGGTTAAGTATATGTCCTAAGCTCCTTGAGAGGAGAAATTGGGTTTTACTCATCTCTTTCAGTGCCTTGCTCATAAAAAACCAACATGTTTTTGTTGAATGAATAGCATGGTATAGTACTACATAAGATGACAGGATTCAGAGATGGAAGGAACCTCTGAGGACTTACCACCTCCCCCCACCCCCCATATTCCAGAAGAGGAAGCAAAAGATCAGAAAAATAGGATAACTTGGCTAAGGTCATGCAGCCATATGAATTAAAGGATGGATTCAGGTCCACCTGCTCCCTCATGGCAGCCATGTACTCCCATGGTCTGGTGAGGAGACAGAAAGAGGGGCCAATATGATTGAGTCATCTCACAAGGGCAGCCTACTTACTGTTCTTTCCCTTCACCCATGACCTTAGGGAAGGAGCTATGGTCACTATTCTTGACAAGGAAACTGAATCCCAGAGAAGTTACCTGATTTGCCTAAGGTCACACAGCTGGTCAGTAGAAGAACTGAGATTCCAACCTAGTCCTCTGACTCTAGATATGGTGCTCTTTCTATGACTATCCCCATGCTTTTGATGTCACCTGTGCTATCTGTTCATTCTCACTTCTAAGGGACAGAGTGGTTTCTGGTACCACAACTAAGGAATCACTTGAATGCTTTCAAGAGGTAGATTTAGAAATTCTAGCATAATTATATAAAGTAATAAAATCTTGGCAGATACTAGTTGAGGCCCCTCCTATGTTTGTGGTGGGATGGGCTTGCAGTGAGAACACTATATAACTTTGATCAACAATATCATTTTATTGTGCCCACAGCAGCCCTTGGGAGACTGGGCTCCTGGGCGGTGACTCAGGAAGACAGGAGAAGACCCTCATAGTATCTGGCCAGAACAGAAAACAATTGCTATTTAAACTTATTCCAATTCACTAGAAAGTCAAGACATTACCCTCATGATGTCACTGGTCCTCTCTGAGAATGAAGGGCAGACAGCAACAACAACAGGGAGGCAGCCAGTGGGAGAGAAAGATCACAGGCTCAGACCTAGAAGGGACCCAGAGGCCATCTAGTCTGATTATCTCATGTACAGAAGTGACCAAGACCCAGGAAACTTAAATGACTTTCTAGAGGTCACGTAGGTAGGAAGTCTCCGAGGCAGAATTTAACTGTGGTCCTCTGATTCTGGTCTTCTTTCCATTGTATTACGGCTCCCTTTGCTGATATATCAGAGAGAAGGAGGCACACAGTGTGATTCCCTGTTTCCTTCAGCCCTTAGACATTGCCCTGGGACCCAAACACTCCTAGAGATGGCCCTGGTTGTACCTCATTTGAGAAGAAAGAAAATTCTATCTTGTCACCCTTAAAAATAAGATAGCTTGAAACAATTTTGAAAATAAGAGTGAATTGATCGTTGTTGTGTTCAGTTGTTTTCAGTCATGTCTGACTCTCCGTGACCCCTTTTGGATTTTTTTGACAAAGATACTGGAGTGGTTTGCCATTTCCTTCTCCAGCTCATTTTACAGATGAGGAAACTGAGGCATATAGGGTTAAGTGACTTGCCCAGGGTCACATGTATCTGAGGCCAGATTTGAACTCAGGAAGATGAGTTTTCTTGACTTCAGGCCTGGCACTCTATCCACTGTGCCACCTAGCTGCCCCATCAGGCCTGGCACTCTATCCGCTGTGCCACCTAGCTGCCCCATATTGATTGACAATTGATAATCAATAATGAATCGATCATTAACACTATTTAAGTATAAATAATCCTGTTGCTGGTCCGTTGATCAGGGAGTGATATCTGTTTACGTGAAGGAATACAAATGTACCTCACTTGCTTCATTCATTGGTGAATAATTCCTAGAGTCAGTTATTTTCCAGGCAAACTAAAATAATATGTTTTTAATATACAATACAATTGCATCTGATATACAAAAAACCCTAGACAAATTAAAATTTTAAAACCAAGTTACCAAAAGTACTTCTGTTTTATACAGTCTGAAAACATGGGCCAACTGTTTCTCAGTCCAGCTTCTGGATGTTTGTCCTGATGGGACATGAAGCATCTTCTCTGTCCCGCTGTCTTCATGCTCTCCTTCAGTGGTAGTAGATGCTGAAGGCGTGGAGGATGTACATCAGAGTGGTAATAAAAGCAAAGAACTGGAAGAGAAAGAATGGAGGATGTGAGCTGTCTGTCTGTCTGTCTCTGTCTGTCTCTGTCTCTATCCCTTTCTGGCTCTTTCTTTGTCTCTGTCTGTCTCCCTCTTTCTATCTCTCTGTCTCTTTCTCTGTCAGTCTCCCTTTCTCTGCCTCCATCTCTTTGTCTCTTTCTCTATTTCTGTCTGTCAGTCTGTCTGTCTCCTTCTGTCTCCATCTCTGTTTGTGTCAGTCTTTCTCTTTCTCGGTCTCCATCTGTCTGTCCCTCTCTCCTTCTCTATCTTTCTCATACACAGCTTCCTCTAGAAAGTACTGCACTTTTTATTTTCTTGTTAATCATCTGTGCACCTGTTGTATCTTGCCCCCTCCTAGGAGAATGCGGACTCCTTAAAGGCATGGACTGTTTGGATTTTCTCTTTGTATCCCTAGTACTTAGCATAGTACCCAACACACAGCAGGAATTTAACAAGTATTTGTTGAACTAGGTTGGATGTGATTCTTACCAATGGGGAAAACCCATCTGTTCTTAAAGTGGGAAAAATGACCCCTTCCCCACCATCTACTTGGGGCAAGCTGATGAAGAGCTTCCGTCTCTTACACTCCATTGAGATCTAGCACCTAAAAATTCTTGTACTGAACACATCATAGCTCAGCTCACCGTGGCAGCAGTATTCAATTCGTAGTAAGTTTTCCCAACCCCTTCTTTCTCCGTCCGAATTGTTGCATTTGCTTGTAAAACAGCTGCGCTCATGTACAAAATTCCTGTAATTCCATGATAAAGGCTATCCTGGAAAACAGTCCCCAAAGAAAACCATGAAATAAGCTCTATAAGGCAATTTCGAAGACCATCACAAAACCTTCATCTTTTATTATAAAACTGTAAGATATCCTCCGGTGCTAGTAGCATTGGAGGACAGAACTCCTTGGGTCAGATTAGCACTGATTTTTTTACTCAAGCAAAAGGTCCTTGGAGGAAAAAATAGCAAGGGGAGCCTCATTCAAAATCATTGTGTGGGGAGGGGACCCCTGATCAATTGAGCTCTCATTAACTCGATGAAATTCCAAGATAGAAAGAGTGGGCAGCAAAGATAATGAAGTGTCTAATCTGTACCTTGAGTAACTCAACATTTTATATCCTGAGTGCCTTTTTAGGACCGTGGTTTCCATGAGGATAGAGTCTCCTGGGGAGTCTTGGTCTGACCCCAAGGGTTATCAGCCTATCTGAGGGTAGGGAGATGGGCTATATCTCACTCTCCCTCTAATTGTGGGACTTGTCTCCATCACAACCGCTCTTACTGTTATTCCTTGTCTTTCTTTCCCTCTGGCTTTTCCCTTTGCCATGAAAGCTACCAATTTCCACCCTTCTGAGCTAAGCATTGGCCCATCAGGGCAGCCATAAACTAACCACTACCTAGACACCATAACAGTAGTTGTATGGTGCCACTGGGAAAATACCTCCCCCTCCAAACAGTTTTAGGAGTGTGGACCCACTGAGTACCTTAAAGCTGAATTAGTCACCCTGGAGACCCAACCTGAGAGTGAGGGCAGTGGCGGGTAGCCCCAGAGAGGTAAACTCCAATGCTATTTCCTCCATGAAGTCTTCTCATCTGTAATAACTTCTCCCCTCAAACATTGTGTAACACTTCGCATCTTTCTTGTGTACTTAGCCTTTAACCTAGTATAGCCGTATATGTCATATCTGCCTAACAATCTGTCCTCTATGAGGGCAGAGACCCTGTTTTATCTAAACTTTGTATTTCCTCCAAGCATCTAGCATAATACTCCATAAACAGTAGGTTTTTAATAAACGTTTGAGGATATTATCAAATAAATCCTTTTATAAACTGAAGAATATTCCCCTGATTTACATTTCGTGGTTTATGGTTTGTATATCTCTGGTTTTATGATAAAGCAGGAGTCCTCTCAGAATCCATTTCAATGAAAGAATAACCATCTCTACAGTACATTGGGGCTATCCCCATCCTGGAGTTGTGCCTCAGCAAGAAAAGTCCCCGGGGGGCAGCTAGGTGGAGCAGTGAGTAGAGCACCAGCCCTGGAGTCAGGAGGATCTGAGTTCAAATCTGGCCTCAGACACTGGACACACTTACTAGCTGTGTGACCTTGGGCATATCACTTAACCCCAATTGCCCTGCCTTCCCCCCTCCAAAAAGCAACAAAAAAAGAAAAGTCCCCAAATCAGGCAGCAAATCTATGTGTCTAGCCAATACTCATGGTAAAACTATATATCCTTACCACAACTCTCCAGGATTCATATTTTTTATAAAATCCAAGTAAGTAAGACAACAGGAACATCAGGGATATGAGGAATGAAGTGATAGACACATACATAACCCATCCTTGCAACAATTCAAAATACACTTCGGTGGCAGCTACCAGAATCCAGACCCAGCACCCAAATACCTGCAAAAAGAAAAGAAAAGCTGTGTCAAAGGCATTCCTTTCCTACAGTGTAGTTTTCTGTGCAAGACATCAGTTTCTTTTCATCTTTGTTATTGTTTTCCCTCTTGGTCTGGTGCATTCAGAATTAGTGATTTACTTCAACCCATGACTTTCCTGGCTTCCTTGGCCATTGATCATCCATCCTCCTGTTCCCTGCTCTTAGCAACCCAATACTGTAACCAAATGGGACTTCTCTTGATCTAAGGTGAAACAAATTCCTGTCCCCAGATTCTTGCAATTCAAATGCCTTCTGAGGCAAAGTCCTTTCCTATTTTTGACCTCTCCCTTCATTTTCACCCCTATCCAGTTCACCCCCAACCCTAATTATCTTCTGTCCTCCACTTCCATTGTGTCCTCTGGAAACCACAACCAACCACCACTATAATGTTAACACATTCTCCCTCATCTTAGAACTCTTTCTTTCATTTTCATCCTACTTTTCTGGGCTCTTGGAGTCCTCCCGTAGATGCCTTACTGGCTCCACTCTCCAGTGTAGGCTAATCTTTTCATGCCATATGGCACATTAGGTCAGAAGGAGCAGTTGGCATACTCTTTACTCCCCACTGTCACTTCTGAACCCTTTCCCTGATACCATAATTCCATAATGTCTTTTGCTTTGACTTTTACTCCATTTGTTTATTTTACTTTGTCTGGATCTTGGTTTCTGTCAGCTGTTGGCCTTCATATCACTCTCCTTGCTCGAAGAGTTCAGCACTTGAATTACATATACAGTCTTCTTCAACTCACCCTCTACCCTCATCCTTAGAGGTTCCATTATTCATATGGATGTTGCTAGGAACGAGTGTTCTCTGGATTATCTACCTCCTCAATTCCCATGACTCATCTACATTGTAGCTAATTCTTACACTGGTTGATCATACCTTAGACCTCCCCATCACCCTCAAGCCATTTACCTCTGTGATCTTGAACATCGAAGTTCCTTTCTTTTAATATAATTTCCTGTCCCTCTAACTTTCCCTCCGTTTCTCTCTTCTGCCACCTGGGTTGTATAGTGGCTAGAGCAGTGGGTTTGGAATCAGGGAGAATCTTGTTTGAATCTTGTCTCAGACAGTTACTAGCCTGGGTGACCCTGGACAAGTCACTTAACCCTTCTTGGCTTAAGTTTCCTCATCTTTACCATGAGGATAATAATAGCACCTATGTCGCAGAGCTGTTATGAAGATCAGCTGTGGTAACATGCTAAACTTTGCACTTGGCAAACCTTAAAGTGCTATAAAAATGCTAGCTATTACTTATTCATCTTCACTATATCCTTCACTCCTCCACTTTTGCTTTTTCTTTCAAGGCCCTCACTATCATTTTGACTTCCCTTTAAATATATTTAACCAGTTCAATGGTACACTTGTCCTCCATCTTTGAATCCTAACGCTATGTTCACTCTCTGCTGATCCCCAACCCCCCGTCTGCTGCTGGAGGAAGCCATCCATGCCAACTATCCATTAAGTCCACTATAAATTCATCTCTTTCTGATTCCAACTATCTCCTCCACCCTCCATGGCCATCCTTTTAGCCTTTCTTCATTGAATATCTCCCTCCTTGAAGAAAGCATCCCACTCTCACCCACCAATCCTTCTCTCAGCACAAGAGCTAATTTTCTATTCTCCTGAGAAAATCAAGGTTTATCACTAGCTCCTTGCCTCCCTTACTCTTTTTACTTCCTAATGCAGCCTCTCCTTTGCTCCATTCTTAGAGGATGAGGTTGCCCTTCTTTCTGACTCATTGCTCTCCTCCAAGAGCTTTTCCCATCAATCATTCTCTTTCTCACCTTCAGTCTCTGTTCATCCCTGGCTCCTTCCACACTGCCTAGAAACATACTCAGGTCTTCCCCACCCTTAAAAACACCTTGACTGTGCCATCTCCTCAGGCTATCGTCCTCTATCTCATCTCCTTTTCACTGCCAAATCCTAGAAAGAGTTGTCTAAACTTGTAGGTTCTATTTACTACCTTCCCACCAACTAATCAACTCCCAAAATCTGGTTTCCAACTTTATCACCCTAATGAAACTGCTTTCACACAGATGACCAGCAATCTTTAAGTGAATTGGATGGCCTTTTTTCAGTCATGACCACATCATCACCAATGTAGAAGAGATCTCAGAAGTCATCTAATCTACTTCCCTCATTTTATATATGAAGAAACTGAGTCCCAAAGAGTTTAAGTGACTTGCCCAACTCATCCTTTCTTGAGCTCCCTGCAACATCATCCCTATCCTCTTCTGGAATACTTATTTACCTCTTGGATTCTGGGACACTGCTCTTTCCTAGAAGAAATCCATTCTGTCTGACTGCTCATTTTTAACACCCTTTGCTAGACCACCATCCTTCTCCTGACCTCTTAGAGTGGGCAGATCTCACCCAGGCCCTCTTTTCTTCTCTTTTTCTCAGTATAAGAGCTAAGTATGAGAAGCAAGCAATCTCACTGAGCTACTTAAAACAAATATGTGAATAAGTAAAATCTGTCTCTTCTCCTCCATAAGTATTTGATTGTTTCAAAGATGATACTAAGGGGCAGCTAGGTGGCACAGTGGATAGAGCATGGTCCCTGAAGTCAGGAGGGCCTGGGTTCAAATCGGACCTCAGACACTTACTAGCTATATGACCCTGGATAAGTTGTTTAACCCTATTGCCTCAAAAGAAGGAGGAGGAGGAAGAGGAGGAAGAGAAGAAAAAGAAAGAAAGAAAGGAAGGAAGGAAGGAAGAAAGAAAGGAAGAAGGAAAGAAAGAAAAAGGGAATTTCAATAAGTGAGATATGGAGTGAGGGAATGAGGCAATTTTGAACATGGAGCAATTGGAGGAAGTAAGTGGTTCAGTAAGCTGGATGTTCTTGTCCAGTTGTGTCCAGTTCTTTATGACCCCATTTGCGGTTTTCTTGGCAAAGATACTGGAGTGGTTTGTCATTTGCTTCTCCAGCTCATTTTACAGTGAAGGAAATAGAGCCAAACAGGGTTAAATGACTTGCCCAGGGTCACACAGCTAGTAAATTTCCGAGGCCAGATTTGAACTCAGATCTTCCTGGCTCCTGACTCTACTCTATCCACTGTACCACCTAGCTGCCACTACAAACCATTTTGCAGGACAGAGGGACGATGAGGACAATGGATCCCTAAGAGTCTGGGGAGACTGCCCTAGGAGGCAGGGCTGGGATACAGAGAGGTAGGTGGGAGGATACTACCTTTGTCTATTTCAAAATTTTACCTGAAGCCCAAGAAAAAGGGAAGATGTTCTCTTCCTCCTTTTTTCCTTCCTTCCCTCATTTTGTGGTCTTTAAATCCCAGGTCACCAAACTGCTACTAATGCTGTCAGCAATTGTGCTCTGCTGCATCATAGGCTCTTGTGGTCTGGCTGGGAACCAAATGGCCATGTATGATACAGTTTCTATGGGAAAAGGAATTCTAAGTTTTAAACAAACAACATACAGAGTTTAATACCAGAACTTGTTGATAGAGGTGGGGACTACCTGTCTTGTGAGTCAGATTTTGCTCATTCCTGAAGAGGGTGAGGGTGAGAGAAGCCAACAAAAACAACAAATGTTAAATACCTCCTCCTTACATCAAGCCTAAATTTTCCTCTCAGTCTCTTCTACCCATTGCCCCTTGTTCCCCCTTCTAAGGCCAAGCAGAACAAATCTAAACCCTTTGAATAATACTTGTATGAGCTTGGTCAAGTCACTTAATGTCTATGGGTCTGTTTTCTCATTTGTAAAATGAGGCATTCGGATTGATTATTTCTTAGGAACTCCCCAACTCTAAATCAATGATCCTGATCTGAGAGGTCACTGTGTCTTGGCCTGCGTATGAAGAGGAAGGTCACCTCTGCCACCATTGCTAAGTTGGAGACAGTTATGTTTACTAACAAGCCCCTTGCAGCAGGACCTGGAGAAGGTTGATCTACCAAGGAAGCCATTGTTCCACTGGTGAGTCAGTTGCCCTTTAAGCCACAGCTAAGGAAAATGATGAATTATCTGGTTGATGATATGTCTTTCAGGAAGAAAAAGGAAGTGGTGGTGAGGGAAAAGGGAAAGAAAGCCACACCAGTATATGCAATGTGGCATAATGAAAAGAGTATTTTGTTTAGTTGTTTTCAGTCATGTCTGACACTTTGTGACCCCATTTGGGGTTTTCTTGGTAGACATTGGAGTGGTTTGCCATTTCCTTCTCTAGCTCATTTTACAGGTGAGGAAACTGAGGCAGAGTTAAGTGACATGTCCAGGGTCACACAACTAGGAAGTGTTTGAGGGCAGATTTAAGTCTTCCTGACTCTAAGCCAAGCACTCTATACCCTGTGGCACCACCTCATTTCCCTGGAAAGGGTAAGTTGGATTGTAAGTCAAAAAACTGGGTGGGAGCACCAGCTCTGACGTTGACTTACTTTTTGACTTTAGTTAATGTACTTCCCCTCTGTCTCAGGCTCCCCCATTAGATTATGAGGCAAGAACTATCTTTTGCTTTCTTTTTTATCCCCAGTGCTTAGCACATAGTAAGGTTCTTAATAAATGTTATTGCTTGGCTAATTCATCAGTAAAATGAACTGTATAGACTACAACATACCCAATTTGTATTTATTACCTTCAGTGTATGTATGAGAACTGTGGACCCACATTTTGAGGAAGCCTAGACACAAGCTATGCTTAAACTATTTTGGGAAATATTCCCAGGGTGATTCCAGGTCGAGGTAGGGAGTCAGAGTGAGAGAGAAACAAGTCTCTTGGGTCAGGGCTCTGAGGTGAGACCCAGACCCAAGAATCTGAGCCCAGAGTATTTTGGAGGGCAGGTGGGCAGGCAGGCAGGCAGATAGGCCTTGGGTTCTATCCAGAATGGTTTGATCTCATTTCTGCTTCTTAGAATCCTTCACTTTCTCTAAGGCTCTGCACAAGCACCCATTGCTACCCAGGGTCTATCCTTGTCCCCCAAGTTAGTACATCGCTCCCCAGATGATTTCACTACCTCTGTACATATTTTGTATTTTACTGATCTGTGTATATGTCCCATCTCTCCCTGTACCCCTCCCCCACATCTCCCACCACCACCCCTTGGTAGAATGTAAGCTCCCTAATAGATGGCTTTGTTTTTGCCTTTATAGTTCTAGTACCTTGGCCAGTGCTTGGCACAGAGAAGATACTCAATAGATGCTTGTTGAGTGAGTGAATGAATGAATGAATGAATGAACCTCTGACCCAAGAGTTACATAGCAATACTACTTCAGAATCATGAGACCAATTTTATTCTGTGACTTAGGGAAATTAATCTTACAGTTTTATAGGCACACTCTAAACACAGAGTTTTCTGTCTTATTTGTTTCAATAAATAAATCCTGGCCTGGGAATTTGGTCATACCAAGTACCAAAGGATGGTAGAGCTGGAAAGGACCTTACAGATAATGTAGTCCACCCTTCTTATTTTAGAGATGAGGAAACCTAGTGTCGGAGAGGTGAACGGAATTGCCCAAGGTGACCCAGTGAACGGAGGAGTAGAGAATAACATTCCAGTCACCTAGCTGTCAGTGACAAAGTCTGTGGGTGGGGCACTGGTGGAATGAAGTCAGCTGGCAGTTGGGCATTTCTGTCAATTATTCTGTAGCAACCAGAGTGCTTGCCAGAAGCACCTCTCTCACTGGACTCTTGGAGTAGGGGAAAGAAAATGTTTTACTAGCTAGAGCACTGAATGACAGCACCAAAGTAATGTCTCTCCTCACTGGACATAAATCCATCACAATGAAAGCGACTTAGATCAGCCCTTCTTTGGGGTTGGACCACACACAAGGGGATTATGGAGAGGATGATATGTCATTGCCTTACACCTCCATGGACAGAGGTAGTATGGTTTGATCCTTAGTGAGCCAAACATTAGGCTCTGTCTTACTAGATATCTTCAAATGGGAACTAGAAGCCCCCTTGTTGGGGCTGTGGTAGAGTGGAATCTTGTTAAGGTACATGTTGAACTAACTAGACTCCAAGGTCCCTTCCAACTCTGAGATTCTGTGATTTGTGTCACTCTAGAGAACACTTTGGTATTAGCTCCTGGGGTCTCAGGGCACTGTAATGGAAAGATCATTGGTCTGAGAGTCAAGAGACCTGGATTCTACCAACGACTCTGCCATTTACTCACTTTATGATTTGGAGCAAGTCATGTAACCCTTCTGGTCCTCAGTTTCCTCTTCTGCAAAGTAAGATTTGCATTTCCAAGATTATCTTCTATTTATAATCTATGTATCCTCAATGTATGATTTTTTTGGAGTATGTCATCTACCACATTAGAATATAAGCTTCTTGATGGCAAGGACTGTGCTCATGCTTTTCTTTACATCTCCATTGCTCAGCATAGTGTCTGATATCTAGCAAGCATTTGATACACACTATTGCCTTTTCATTATTCTATCCTGTGATTCAAAGATTCACCTCTACAAGCACCACTAGGAAGCCTTGGGCAAATACTTCTACTTGGGTATGTGATCTCCAGTTCTGACTATTTCGCTGGGAGGTATGGGCATCCCATGAAATTGCTCTTTCATGTTACATAGCCAATGGAAAAAAAGACTTATTTTTTTCACCACCACAGTCTACCATCTCCTGAGATGCAGCACCATCTCTGCCAAGTTCATGTTGTGTTAGTTGGCTTCCGATGAATGAAAAGACCAACACCGTCATCTTATGTCTATCTTGGGGAATCTGGGTTGTTTTTTAGAGTGGCATGAGAAACTTGACTATATGCCATCACCTCTTTAAAAAAAAACAAAATGAATTGACATTCCAGATCTTTCCCATGTTTTATATTCCTTCCCGTTTTCTAGTTCTCATTACATCTTCCAAGAGCAACATATTAATTTTAGACATGGGATTAGTCAGCAAACATGGAGCAGTGTTGTTATCTTTGCATACTTGATTTTTAGATCAACACATGATTACTAAATGCTTATTGTGTTCAAGTCTTTGTGCTTGGCACTGGAGAAACAATGATAAAAATGATTCAGTCCCTTCCTTTAAGGAACCTTCAGAATATTTGGTGGTGGAGAGGGAAAGGGTGTGACATGGGATAGGGGCCAAAGGAGAGCTCCAGACAAAGAGCTCTAGGAAAACTTTTGGATGGAGAGAACATGTGCTTGTGGGTATGTGGGGGTGGAAGGAATCAAGGAAGACTTCATGGGAGAGGTGGCTCGTGAGCTGGATACTGAATGAAGAGGTGAGGGAGGGGGGATATATTCCAAGGATAGGAGCCAGGGGACAACTTACTCAAATCTTAGAGGTGAGACATGGGACACTGAATTTGAGGAACAGCAAGCAGTCCAATTTGGTCATAAGTGTTTGAAGGTAAGTAACGTGAACTACATTTGGAAGAGATGAGTTGCAGCCACATTGTAGGGAACCTTCAGTGCCATGGTAAGGAGTTCAACTCTTATAATTGCCCTCCTGTAGGCAATGAGGAGCCAGTGAAGATTTTTGAACTGAAAAGTCTATTTCGGTGACCACTTTAGGTGTGCTGATGTCTTCTGAACAGTTTTGCACATACAGACCAAAGTTAAATTGAAACTTGAAGAGCATTTTTGGGGTGGAGTGGAGACCAAGTTATCCATTCCCCTATACATGTGGGGAATGGTAAAAATCACCTAGAAAACCAACTAAAGAAAAAGAACATAAAGACCCCAGGGGAATTATGCTATACTATGGAGAAGGACTTTTGTTTCCTGACTTCTTCAATTACTTTGGTAATTTTTTGTTCATGCATTTAAAGAGGCAGCTATGGTTTCAGTGGAAAGAACACTGAACTGGGGGTCATGGGACCCAGGCTCCAGCCTCAGATTTGCCACTAACTAGTTTATGTGATGTAGAGAGATCACTTCCATCTAGTTGAGACTCGGTTTCCTTATTTGTAAAACAAGACCAGATGATCTCTGAGGTCCCTTTCACCTCTAGTATCTTGAGTTTTCAGCATTCCTTCCATCCAAGAAATGAAGACTTTCTACTGAAGTCCCATTCCAGGGCCTCACTGGGATGTGGAAGTGATGCTGGAGGCAAAAAGGCTTTGCTTTTGGACCTGGCAATACACCGTCCTCAGGTGACCAGCTGGACTACGTGCATAGGCTCATCACAAGACTGTTGGCCACCAGGTGATCATGTTTTTCTGACCGGGGGGGATCTTTCATTGTTTTGAAGCTTTGACTTATGATCCTAAAGATAAGAAAATGAAATGATTTGTTCAGTTATGTCTAACTCTTCATGACCCCCATTTGGGGTTTTCTTGGTAAAGATACTGGAGTGGTTTGCTATTTCCTTCTCTAGCTCATTGACAAATGAGGAACCTGAGGCAAACAGGGTTGAGTGACTTACACTCAAAGTGTGATGATACCATCATAATGAATAAAACAGACTTGTACCAGAGATACAGTTTTAAAATTTGAAAATGCCCAATGAACTCCAGGCTGAAGAAAGAAGCTATGGATCATTGTTATAATTATCATTGCTATATTCCTAGAAAGTACAAAATAAATGTAAATTATTGTTATTATCATAATAACTCCTCTTGTTCAATGGAGTTCAGATAAAAATAGTTCTCCGATGAGTCACTCTCCTGTTTTTATTCTTTTGTATGTTATTGCAACTGCTGTCTCCATGATCAAATATGAACTCCTTTGTGTGGCTTTTAAAACCCTTCGTGACCTGGCCCTTTTCTGTATTTCTAATCTCCTTACACTTTACTCCTTTCCACAGACTCTGTGGTCCAGGAACACTGGCCTTCTTTCATCTCATTGTACAGGATGCTCCATCTTCCAACGCTGTGCCTGTTAACTAGTTGTCCCCTACATCTGAAATCCTCTTCTTCTCCTGGAAACCTTTGCCTTCTGGCTTCTCTACCCGCTTCAAATCCCACTTCCACAAGAGACTTTCCCTGCCCTCTCCCTCCCCATCCCTACACAATGGTGCCTTCCCTTGGAGATTACCGTCTATATTTTGTGCGTACATAGTTGTCTGCGTGTTGTCTCCCCTATTAGAATGGGAGCTCCTTGAGGGCAGGGTCCATGCTTTTGCCTTTCTTTGTATCTCTCGCTTTTAGCTCAGGGCTTGACATTGAGGGTAGCTAGGTGGTGAAGTAGATAAAGCAACGGGCCTGGAGTCAGGAAGACTCATCTTCCTAAGTTAAATTCAGCCTCAGACACTTACTAGCTGTGTGACCCTGGGCAAATCACTTGACCTTGTTTGCCTCAGTTTCTTTATCTGTAAAATAAGCTGGAGAAGGAAATGGCAAGCCACTCCAGTATTTATGCCAAGAAAACTCCAAATGGGGTCACAAAGAATCAAACATGACTGAAATGACAACAACTATGGTACTCTGTACATGCTTAACAAATGCTTGTTGACTGACTAAATGACTATAGCTACTATTATCATTGCTACTACAAGACCCATACTAGATTAACAGGAGATCTTGAAGGGCTGATGTTCCTAATGAACCTAGTTAAGAGAAAACTACCAGTATTAGGTAAGAGGAATCCTCCAGGCCGACAACTCTCAGTTTCAGAGTCAGATAAAACTGGATCTTATGGGTAATTTGTTTTCCATTTCCCTACTCCCAACCCAATTCCAGAAATCTTCAATACCCAGCTTATCACAAAAAAGTGGTATCTGGATTTCTTCAGGTTATTGAGGGTCTGGGGCCCAGGGGATTCTTCATGCTAGGTTCTTTAAGTCTCTGAAAAGGTAGAGACATTTGAGGTTTGGGGGAAAGGGAAGAATGGGTACTCCTAGAATGGAAATGGGAGGGAACAAGCATTTATTAAATGACTACTATGTACCAGGTACAGTGCCAACTACTTTACAAATAGTCACAACAACCCAAGGAGGTAGATGCTAGGATTATTCTCATTTTACAGTTGTAAAAATTGAGGTAAGCAAAAGATAAGCGAAGCTAGTAAGTGTCTGAAGCAGGATTTGAATTCAGGTCTTCCTGACTTTATTCACTACAGGTCCAGTGCTTTATCTACTACATAGGGGTAGGTTGAGGTACCTTTGGAAAAACATTGATAGAACGGGAGTTCTTAAATTTTTTTGTGTCATGAACTCTTTGGACAGTCTGGATCCCACCCCCCTTTCAAAATAGTATTTTTAAATGAATAAAATATATAAATAGAATTACAAAACCAATTATATTGAAATAAAAGTTATATATATATATATATATATATATATATATATATATGCATATATATTTTACAAAACAAATTTGTTGGTCCCAGGTTAAGAACCTTTGCCATAGAAGGATATTTTGGAGAATGGAGAATGGAGAAGTTCTAGAGAAAATAATTAGAGAAGGAGAATCTAGGGAGTTAGAAAGATTCTGAGGTAGGGAAATGATGTTAGTAATGAGGACAGAGCCATGGGTTAGGGACAGAAACAAGTTGTCCCAAAGGTCAACAAGCATTTATTTTAGAAACTCTGAGGAGAGAGATTGATGGGAACCAAGGAAGTAATAGCTAGCTTAGAAAAGCTGAAGGACTGCAAGTAACACTTAGAAAACTGAGAGGACAAAGAAAGCAGGCCAGGCTGACTAAGTCCAAGCCACTGAATGATAGTCTGTCTCTATGACCAGCTCACCAAGTATCAGCCTGTTCCTTTAAAAAAGGAGAAGCCCTGTGTGTTTATCCTCTAATTCCTTTGTGCAGATTAAAAAATAATTAGTAAGAGAAGGCAGGAAATTTAGTAGGGAGGGGTAGAGATTAGGGCTGTGAGTCAGAACATCTTGGTTCTGCTCCCCTTGCCACTTCCTGTATGACCTGAGTCACCTTCCCATTTGGGCATCAGTTTCCCCATCCATTAAATAGGATTTGAAAACATGCCCCTCCCCTGCTACTTGTGAGACGATCAGCCTAAACCTTAAAAGTGCTACACAAATACGAATTCTTATTACAACTCAGTTCAACTTAATTCAGTGCCAATTTACTGAGCACAGATTGAATATAACCCTGTGCCAGGCACTGGAGACAATACAAGACTTCTCTAGAAAGGTGAGGCTTTATCAGGTCCTTGAAGGACAGGCAGGTTCTAGGTAGATGAGGAAAGGGAGAAAGGACACTTGGGACTGAGAGAATAGCATGATCGGGACAGTGAGTGCCTGGTTTGTGGTATGAAGAGGAGTTTGGCTTGGCTGAAGGAAAGGTTTTACACTGGGGAGTGATGGGTAGGACAATGGAGAACTGGTGAAGGGGATGAAGCAGATAAGTGATATGATCAAGTTTGCTTTTGTTCAGTCGTTCTTCAGTCATGTCTGACTCTCTGTGACCCCACTTGGAGTTTTCTTGGCAGAGATACTGGAGTGGTTTTCCATTTCCTTCTCCAGCTCATCTTACAGAAAGGAAATGGAGGCAAACAGGGTTAAGTGACTTGCTCAGGGTCACACAGCTAGTAAGTGTCCGAGGCTGGATTTGAACTCAGGAAGATGAGTCTTTCTGACTCCAGGCCTGGAGCTCTGTGCTCTGTGGCACCACCCAGCTACTTTAGGAAGCCTAATTTAGCAATGGTACCTGTAGGATGGATGGGAGTGGAGGTGGGGGGTGGGGAGAGTGGGCCCACCAGAGATAGTAAGAACAGTGAAGAAGCTATTACAGTAGATTGCGAGTTCTATTAGACTATACCTTCTTTAAAGACAAGGACTCTTTCTTATTCATCTTTGTATCCCCCACATTGCTTACCATGGTGCTTCACACAGAGTTATAAATGCTGAGTTGTTGGTCATAAGATTTAGAGCTGGAGAGGGCCTTAGAGCTCATCTCAATCAATCAATAAACATGTATTAAATGCCTAGTATGTGTCAGGCACTGTGCTAATCACTGGGGCTATAAAAAGAAGCAAAAGAGAGTCCCTGCCCTCCAGGAGCTTACAGTTTAGTCCAATCATTTCATTTTATTTAAAACTTTTTTTAATTAAAAAGTTTTTTTTCAGTCTCTTAATTGTTTTTTAACAAATGAGGAAACTCAAATCCAGAATGGCAGCTTGCCTGAGATCTTACAAGCAGTAAGCGGCAGAGCCAAGATTTGTACCCTGATTCCCAATCCGGTATTCTTTCCACTGTACACTTGTTGAATTGAACGGTGATGATAAAGGTTTGGAAGAGGTGGTGACGGTGAGAATACCAAGGGTAGGACAGATGGGAGAGATGCTTTGAAAATAAGAGCAAGAGGCCAGGGAAGGGTGAAGGAGAGAGAAGAATGAGAAGATTCCAAGCTTTCAAGCTTGGGTGACTGAGAGAAAGGAACGCTATTAACAGAGATGGCGGTATGGCTCAAAAGGGAAGGTAGTGTGTATCTGGAAGCTTAAACTGAAAATGTGGAACTGCGGAAGGGCTATGTCCTTGAGTGTCAAGAGCTACTTATTGCCAACACCTCATTCTTTGAGTGGATACTTATCACAAGTTTCGGGGGTGGGTTTCTGACTCTCTTTTCCTTCCCTAGAACTCACATGACCACACAGCCATTCAGTTTCACACCAACCTTGGACAGCATTATGGTATAAGGAAAAGACCTCAGTGGAGAAGAATGTGGCCCATAAAATTGAGACCTAAGCAAGATAAAGTGTCCTTAATACCATAAAAGACACACCCTATTTTCACAGTGATGACATAGAAATGCCCTTTGCCAGTATTGGGGGTAGGGGTGGGGGAGGAGCTGTACCCTCACTTAAGCTGTTCATTGTGGAATTCCAAGATATTAAAAACTGCTATGTTGCCTATGAAGCGTGAGCAGGCCTCAGACTTCTGGGTCTGTATCTAGCACAGGGCCATAATTACATTCTGGCACGGGGAAGGGGACAGAGAAAGGTTTGATTGGTAATGCCTGGGTTCCAGATGAAAGCACCTCTTTCTAATTACATTTTTATTTGTCTCATATTTATTTCTAGGGCCCGATTGCTGTGACATTCCTCCAGAGCTTATAAGTCCTTGGTGCACACTTGAAAAACCGAAAAATAAGAAGCCTGTCCCTTGGGTTCTGGTTTTTCTCTCAACTTTACAGCCTATTTTGATACCTGCACTTTTTGTTTTCATATGCCAGTGGTTGTTCCCACTAACTGGGTGACTTCACATCTCTAATCCTCTGCTTCCTTGGTCTGATGAAGGAATCAGTGATCAAATGAAACCATAATTGTAAAGTTGTTAGCACAGCACCTGACACATATCAGACACTATATAATGTTAGCTGTTATTACTGTGGAAAAGTACAAAGGGTAAAAAGGGAAAGTCAGTTCACTGGGCCTTCCCTCCCAAGAGCTCCTAGTTGATTGGAGCTGGGGGTGGGGCGGGGGAGGTTGGGGGTGTGGTTGGAACACCAGGTTAAAGAAAGGCATTCTTTCAATGATTATTCTTAGTTGATGCATTTTCCTCAGAGCCGGATCTGGGAGTAGGCAAAGCAGGCGGCCACCTCAGGAGAAACTCATAATGTAGGGCAACTAGGGATACTTTCCAGTATGTTTTATAAACTTAAGTAATTTTAATGTCAGCAAATAACATTCTCCCCGACGCCTAGTTATTGAAAGACATCTGGTATATAATACAAGGAGCACTAGATTTGGAGGAACCAGATCTTGAATCCTGCCTCAGACCCTTACAGAATGTGTTATCCTGGGCAAGTCATTTAACATATCTGAGCTACTGTTTACACCTGTAGAGGATAAGATCATTCAATCAACCAATAAGCATTTGTTAAGAACCTACTAGGGCAGCAGTGGAGAGAGTGCCAGGCCTGGAGTCAAGAATACTCAACTTCCTGAGTGCAAATCTAGGCACAGACACTTACTAGCTGTGTGACCCTGGGCAAGTCACTTAGCTGCATTTGCCTCAGTTTCCTTATCTGTCAAATGCGCTGGAGAAGGAAATGGGAAACCAGTCCAGTATCTTTGCCAAGAAAACCCGAAAATGGGGTCACAAAGAGTTGGACTTGACTGAAACAAATGAACAACAACAACAAGGACTTACTATCATCCAGGCATTGTGCTAAGCACTGGAGATACAAAAATAAAAGTGAGGGAGTCCTTGCCCTCAGTGAGATTACACTTTAATGGGGGAGGTGGAATACATAAATTCATACACATATAAAGTGAATAAATATAAATATACATGAAATAGTTAAGTACAAGGTGATCTGCTCTGAGGAGAGTACATTGGAGCATTCAGAAAGCTGAACTATTCTCCCTTGGGCCATTTTTGTGGGCTACTTGTGCTCTGGATCAGTGGTGAAGGACTTGGCTCTTGGGGATGTCCCTGTGACAGCAGCAGAGGGAAGGGATATAACAAAAGAGGATTGGCCACCGAGCTAGAAGAGACTCAGACTCTGTAGACTTTACAAGGAGATCGATGGTCTGCTCTCGATCTCCCTTTTTCCTCTCTCCTGAATGTGTGATTCTTTGGGACGATCCATGATGGTAAGAGAAAGACTCTGACAGATATAGCGGCATGTCCTGCCTACGGGAGCCTGAGCCCAGGCTTGGGCCCCTGGTTGCCTCTTCTGCTTTCGGTTTCTTCTCCAAGCATAGGTGACTGAATGATAATTCTGAAATGGACTTTACCAAGTCAACCTCATGACTTCAAGAGGCTGGTGGCTCCTGGATCCTTTAGTCAGAGCTGATTGGCAGCAGGAGTAGTTTTCTACAATTAAACTCTCCTTGGAAAAGATGCTTATGGACGGAAGGATGAGTCCAAGTTCTGGTCTAGTTTGCTAGAAGATGTGAACTTTGATGGAGTTGTCTTGACAGTACAGAGTTGAGGGGAAGGTGAACTGGCTATTTAGTCATCCCAGAAAATTTCATTCTTTAATATTTTAACTACCACTCCCCGCCCCCGCCTCCAATCTGGGAAAATATAATAGGAATTATAGGTTACTGTTTCATGTCTTAGATCTTTTTCAGTGCGTACTTGGGAATTGTCTTATACCTGGTCTACAATGTGCATTGATTATCTTTTCTATTACTTTCAGGGAGACGTTAATATGAGCCAAACCTAAACTGTAAAGTGAATTTCACTGGGAATCCAGGATTGGGGCATAAAGCACCAGAGACAATGACAAAAGAGTTTAAACCCTCTTTCTCGAGGCCAAACTCCCCTAGGGCTGAACTCAGTCCACCCAAACTGAAGCTCCTTAATAGGAGAGAGTGTTCCAGGGGCCCCTGGACCAGTGCTGGTCTACTGTTACATATACAAAATGAATTACATGGTAATTTTGGGAGGCAGGACACTAGAAGTTTTGGGGATCAGGAAAAGCTTAATTCAAAAAAAGGTGCTTAAGCTGAGCCTTAAAGGAAACCAGCCAATTCAAGAGGTGGAAGTGAGGAGGGAGTGCATTCCAGGTGAGGGAGATAGTCAAGAGGAAGGCATGTGGAGATGAGGCATTGCGTGTATGGAACAGCAAATAGGCCGCTATTGCTGCTCTATAGGATTCATGGAGTGGAATAGTGTTAAACAGGACCAGGAAAGATAGGAAGGGGCCAGGTGGTGAAGAGCTTTAAATGCCAAACCAAGGGATTATATTTGATCTAGAGGTAACAGGGAACTAAGAACTATTAAAGTTTCCTCAATAATGTGAAGAGTGTTGCCCCTCAGGAAAGTCGTTTGGGTGGCTATGTGGAAGAAGGATAAGAGCAAGGAGAGATTTGAGGTAGTGGGACCAACTGGTCATGTTTTTGCAATTGTCTGGTGGGAGGTGATGAAAAGTTTTAGCTGGAACTATTAGGGACTGTACATAGAGAGAAAGGGACAGATGTGAGAAATGTTGTAGAGGGAGAAACAATATGATTTGGCAACTGATAAGATATGGACAATGAATGAGAGTGATGGGTTGAGGACGACACCAAGACTGCAAACCAAGGCAACTGAAAAGATGGTGGTGCCCAAAGGATAATAACACCAGCTGTATCTGCCTGCCAGTGTTGTTGTGAAGATGGAATGAGAGTGTATGTAAAGTGCTTTGTAAGCCTTTAAGCACTTTATAAATGTCAGCTAGCATCATTATTTATATCATGACAAGTCAAGGTATCTGTGTCAAAGCAAAAGCTCAAAGCCTCAGTGGACAGTGATGTATAGGATGGGGTGCAGGAAAACAGAATTTGCCAACATTTGGCCAGGACACACAAATGCTTCCTCCCAGCCCATGGCTTTACATTTGAGTCATTTCTCTCACATTTATTGCAAGCCTGTAGGGCAGGGACACTCTCCTTTTCTTTCCCACACAATGCTGAGTTTGCCACTTGGGCAAGAGAAGCAAGAATGGGAAGAATCTTTCCTTTGGCTTCACACATTCCTTCCTCCTTTGAGCTGTCCTTCCCCTTCTGCTTTCCCTTTACATAAAACTGAGAAAGAAATATTTCAGGGCCTGGGACAACCAAAGATGGCTAAGTTATTCAGTGCTTTTCCACAGGAATGAATGGCTTCTCTTAATTAAGTACCAACTAATCACCTGTATGGTTCATCTTAACTATTACTCCCTACCAAACATGGATCTTACTTTTGTCCTCCACAGACACTGCTGTCAGTGCAAAGAGCAGGATCACCCCTAAGAACAGTGGCAGGTTTTATGACTGAAGTACTACTAAGTCTTCATGTTTTCATTTCTACTAAGCTGGTGTAAGTTGGGATAGGTGAACATTGGTTTTTCCCCATTTGGTCTTTGGGGTCTTTAAGAGTCCTCCATTAAAATGCAGATAGATTCCTTTGGTCAAAGAACTATAGAACCTCATAATAAATGAATGAAAAAGAATGTATTAATTGCTTACCATGCTCCAGGTACTGTGATGGATTCTGGGAATACACATATAATCAAGCAAGATGGCTCCTGTCCTTCAGGAGCTTACATAATAATTGAAGGAGGGGAGAGGTTGCTAGGGAGGAATGTTTCACATGAGAAATTCAGAAGGATGGTGAAGGGAGTCATAGAGCAATTGACCGACAGGAGGTCCTTTCCAGGTATGGTAGTGTTGACTTGACTATTATTCTCAGAGCTAAATTTGATAATGGAGTTGGGAGTATGACATGGAGACATAAGAGGCATGGTGGAGCTACGTCTAGGTAAAATAAGTTGAACACTCACCAACCAGAGAACAAAGGTTCCAGTAGTGGGAGTGCAAGGTGAAGAGAAACACAGGGACCCTCTGATCCAACATGTTCTTAAACAGGAATTCCCCTCAATACAACACCAAGTGGTCATACCTTAAACACTTAGCATGATCTGGATTTAGGTCTTGGCTCTGCCACTTATTAGACTCATAGAGTTTCAAAGAGGGAAGGGACCACAGAGTTAGTTCATCCAGTCCAACCCTCTGATTTTTTCAGATCAGCAAATAATAGATGAAGGAATAATTTTATCCTAGAAGTAACAGGAGTCACTGAAAGCTTTTGAGGAAGGGAGTGGTCAGACTCATGCCTTAGAAAGATATTTTTGGTGGATGTGTAAAATTCGGATTAGAATGGGGAAAGACTACAGGTAGAGAAACCAATTAAAGCTATTACAATAGACCATTTCAGAGATGATGAGAGATGATGATGGTTATATGAGTAGAGAGATACCAGCTCTGCTATTTACTTTTTGAGCATCCTTGGATAACTTATTGGATCTCTTTAACACTGGATTTCCTCATTGGTAAAATGAGAAGTTTGAGAGAAAATTTCAAAGACATCAAAAGACAGAAATAGTGTTAGAAGGGCTGTAAGAAGACAGTTACTATCATGCACAATCAATGGAGCTCTTGCCCGGTCCAGCCATTCTGGAGAAATATTTCAAATTAGGAAAGAAAAGCCACTAAACTATTCATGTCTCATAACCCAGAGATCCCACTATTGGGCATAAACTCCAAGGAAATTAAAGACAAAGTTTCCATGCATACCAAGATATTCATAGTAGCAGATGGATATTTTACTCATTAAAAATTCTTCTTTCTCTTGAACAGAAAGCTGACTTTTCATAATTTCCACCCAATGCCTTCTGGGGCCATAGAGAACAAGTTTGTCTGCTTCCTTTCCTCTTTTATAGACCTTTGTGTACTTAAAGATCATTAGCATGTTAGTTATAAGTTAAAATCTTATGGAACATAAGACAAAGGAGGGGAGATCAGAGCAGAGAGAAAAGAAACTAAGAGGGAGATGAGAACCATAGGCAAACCGCGAATTTCACAATTTTCCTTCAGGCCTCCTTGTGCTCACAAAACATAACATTTGCCAAAATGCCAAAATGAATCATCTTTATGTCATCTTGGGCAAGCAAAGCATAGCTTCTCAACACCTAACATACAGGTAGCCAATGCAAGGAGTAAAGCCCAGAATTCCATTTGGCAAACCACTCACACAGAATGCCATAGGAATTCAAACTTGGAAGGGACCACGTTGGCCATCTAGTCCAACCCTTACCTAAACAAGCATCTCATCTATAGCAACCTCAGCAAATGCTCAGATATCCTTTGCTTAAAGCTCTCCACTGAGGGAGAGCCCACTATTCTTGAACATGGCATATTACACTTTTGGACAGTTTCAATGGTTCTTCCTTGTGCTGGTGGTCAGTCAGTTCAGTTGTCCAACTCTTTGCAACCCCATTTGGGACTTTCTTGGCAAAGACACTGGAGTGATTTGCCATTTCCTTCTCCAGATCATTTGACAGGTGAGGAAACTGAGGCAAACAGGGTTAAGTGACTTGCCCAAGATCACATAGCCAGTAAGTATCTGAGGCTGGATTTGAATCTTCCTGATTCCAAGCCCAGTGCTCTATCTACTGTGCCACCTAGCTGCTTTTAAATGTTCTTCCTTACCTCAAGGCTAATTTTGCCTCTTTGCACTTCCATACATTATTCCTTATTCTGCCCTTTGGGACCAAAGTGAACATATATATTCCCTCTTCCATAGGGTAGTTTTTCATGTCCTTGAAGATATATCATATCTATTCTACATTTTCCCTTCTTTGGGCTAAATATCCCCACTTCCTTCATCTAATCCTTATATGACATCATGAGGCCCCCTATTATCCTGGAGTCAGACTCCATGTATTAGACCACCTAGAATCATGTAGGCTTTTGCTGTAATGATGTATAATGCTCATTACTTTTTAAAGGTATAGGGAAATTAGTTCTTTAAGATCATCCTTTCTTCCCAACCCTCCTCTCCACCCATTCAACATGCTCAAGTCTCCATTCCTGGTTCCAGGTGATCATGGGAAGCTTGATGGGGTTGGGGTGAATTTTATAATCATGTGTGACTTATTGCTGAGGGTTTTGCACTGTGAGATGATGAGTCCCCTTATTGGTTGGGGAGTTGAAAGAAGGGATTTCTCTCAGTAAATATGCAAAAGGGAGGGACCTGTCCCCTTATTTCTCTCTTGGCTTGGACTCTCCCATGTGGCAAATAGTGTTCTTTGCTTTGATTCTCTCCTTCAGGGTGGGGGAGATGGGTGATGCTCTTTACCCCTCCATCCTTACCCCCGGGCCACTTCCATACAGAGCATAAACCCAATGGAAGAACTCACACCTGGGCTGCCGGGTGCTTTTTTAAAAATGTTTCCTTTCCTCAGTAGGTGGCTGAACATGATTCTTAAAGTGGGAGAGTACAGGCCTGGGGTGATCCTGTGAGCTTGAGAAGTCCAGATTCAGGGATCCAATCGGGGTAATAGTTGGTTTCTGTGATAGCAGGATTTGACTGGTAGAAGGATGATCTGCATCAGAGAGGAAAGCCCCCATGAGACTATTGGCTCCAGCCTGGCTGTTTTATCAGCAGATTCAGTACCAGGAGCAATTTGGACAGTAAAATGCAAAATACCCAAATAGCAGTTTTGCAGTCTGTTTTGTGTTCTAAAGAGGTTTTAGTATTAACTTCCCTGCAGATCATAACTGTAGTTGTAAATTGTTACCAAATCCCATTCTGATAATGTGCACTTGTGAATGTTTTATGTTTAGCACTTCTTTTGTGTATCTGAATAAATTACCTGTCCCATACTTGATTCTTAGCATACATTAAATTCCTTTCCCCACCCCATTCCCCTCCCACCTTTTTTTGGTGGCCCTAGATGTGAGCCATAAATATCTTTCATGAGTCCGACAAGAGGGAAATTGAACCTATGCATTAGAATCAGGCTCCTCCGGACTGAACCTGATCCAAACTGCATGCCTGTGTACAGGATTAGGAGGGGCAAGTTCCTCAGCCCCTTGGTGACCCTGTTGTAGTTCCTCAAGGTTAAATAAATAAGACCTTGTAAAAAGGAAAATAAAACAGAGAGGCACATTTCTTGGCAGACACACCCAAGTGTCCTTTAAATGAGGTGAGTCTAACCTGAGAAGAGGATTCATCACCAGCATGGATTAAGACGTCAGCCACTTCCTTCTAATTGGTGGGAGACACTCTTCTAGGTTGGCCAGTCTCCACCCTCCCTAGCACGTCCACACCGGCTGCTGCTATGTGTGGCTGAGCTCCTAGCTAGCGATTGTCGAGAGGGACTGATAGTCCAGCCCAGGTATGCACCTGGGGTCAGATGAGAGAACAAAATGCCAGGACAGATAATGACCATAATACAGCCTGGGGCAGGAGGTGGGGCTCAGGGTGCATACAGGTCACACAAGACCAAAATTGTCTGCTTTTTAAGCATCTCCAGTCACATATAGAAGAAGCACATTGGAAATAAAGGCAAAGAGGGCATGAAATCAAGTGGCAGGAGCACCAGGACATTTGATTTCCTTTTTTGGGGCTCAGAGAATGCCATAGGAACCATGACAAGGCCAGAAAAGTGAGGAGGCCCCAGACCATCTGCATCAGTCCCGCCTCCCGACCCCCCAGAACACAGCTTGACAAAGTAGAAGAGCAGCAGGGATGGAAAATGGGTCCTTAGGAGCCCCCAGCCTCTTGTGTAGAGTCCAGGAAGTACAGAGATAGGAAGGACTTGGTGATAATGACAATAATAATGGTCATAATTGGAGAAGGAGAAGGAGGAGGAGAAGGAAAAGGAGGAATAGGAGGAGAAGAACCCTGCAGGGCAGATGGCTTGGCTTGAGGATAATGAACAAGTGCACTTTAATACCCAATAATAATATCAACACTAGCTCACATTTATATGTCACTTTGCAATTTATAAAGTGCTTTTCAACTCCAGGAGGTGGGTGGGGCAAGTATTGGTGTTTCCACTTTACAGAAGAAATTGAAGCTTCAAAAGATGAAGTGACTCAGGGTCATAAGATCACAGGTTTTTGGAGCTGGCAGGGACCTTACAGATTGCCTTAGAGATCACTGAGGTTGACGGAGAAGAAAAAACTTACCCAAAGTCATTTTTTAAAAAATAATGTTCTACAACATTTTCCTGGAGTCTGGGAGTTATTTTAATTATTTTCTGGATTTGTATGAGACAGCATAATAAAATGGAAGACGTGCAAGACTGAGAGTTAGAGACCTTGGTTGGAATCCTGTCTCTGTGATTTATTGTTGTTGTTCAGTTATTTCAGTCATGTCTGAATCTTTGTGACCCCAGATACTGGAGAGGTTTGCCATTTCCTTCTCTAGCTCATTTTACAGATGAGGAAACTGAGGCAAACAGGGTTAAGTGACTTGCCCAGGGTCACACAGCTAGTAAGTATCTGAGGTGGGATTTGAACTCATGAGGATGAGTTTTACTGATTCCAAGCTCAGTGTTCTATCCACAGAAAGGGCTCCATGACTGATTGTCTGTGTAACCTTAGCCAAGTCACTTCCTTTCTCTATAAAATGAGAAGATTGGGCTGGATGATCTCTATGGAGGGATCCAGTACTCAATTGATGACTTCTTAAGCAATGTACCAGTTAAAGACAGTGAAACTGTGCTCACTCAGGATCATACAACTAAAAAGGGGTCAGAGGGTTTCCAACCCGGGTCTGATGACTCCAAACCTTGTTTCCTTTCTATTTTTATGCATTTTAATTACTATCCATTTACTACTAGGAACTAAAGCATTCGTGGATATTTTCCTCTGAAAAGTTTGTGCCTCCCCAAAAGTTTCAGAAGCTGTCATATAAAGGAGTATTCAGTACAGAGAAGTGTTCCCAGACCTACCCAGAGTCAAAAATCCAGGCCAAGAAAAACCTGTGCTTGAACCCCTCCCACACAGTCAATGCCACCCTTCAAGTTCCAAGTCCAACATGGGGAGTGACCCTAAATGTTCCATCAAAATATACTCTGTATTTAGCAATTCATTAAGTCAGGATGTCAAATGCTAACTTATTTCCCTCCTAATCTCTCTTTCTCTCTCCTCCCTGCTAGATAGCGTCATGGGCTGTCACTCTGACCTAAGATGCTCTGATCTTCAGTCCCCTTCCCAACCTCACCCAATAAGTCTTCCTGCTACAAACTCGTTTTTCTTCTTTTTATTTTTATTTTTTTGTAGTTTGGGGTTGGGGGGGAGCATACTTGGAGGGGTGGAGTGGAAATGTCCCTCCCTCCGTCCTCATTGCCAAGGTATTCATCCAACCTTTGATGGTTTCCTTCCTTGGCTCCAACCACACCTACTGACTTTCTTGGCTGTTTCCTCCCTCCACCACCACACCTACCCACCATACAGTTTCTCCTTTATCTCATTGTCCCTGCAGTCTATTTGGAAGGTCACTGTCGAGGTCATTTTCCTAGGAAATTTGGATCAGTGCTTTTCGGACTCCTCCACTGGTCTCTCTGTCTGTCCCTTGAGTGTGAAAAGTCATTTGTATAAATACCTCCTTTTCCCTGTCTTGAGCTCTTTGGCCATCTGCAGCTCTGTCCTCCTTTCCAACCTCCTCCCGACTGCATCCTAGCCTGACATCACCCCTCACGATAACTAAACCCACCCTTCCTGCCATCCCCGAATGTCTGGGCCTCACACCCAGTTAGGTCTTTTACTCTTGCCACTTTCTTTCCCTTCCTTGTGTTGGTTCATTCATTAGCAACTTGGGGCAGGGCCAGGGTCATTTTTTTCCCCTGAAGCAGCTTTTATGAACCTAATGACAGTCATTTACAACATTACATAAAATTGAACAATAAAAATAATCTTGTCCATCTCAGCACAGGGGCCCAATCTGTGAGTCCGAATAAAGTGATTTCCCCTTCCCCACCCTTATGCTTCTTTCAAACTGGTGCACCAGAATTTTCTCCGCTTCTCTAGGGTGTTTGTTAGAGGTTTCAAAGGCCTCCTTGGCAAAGGTGTTTTCAGTGAATACAGCTTTAATGTCCCAATACTGAAAAAGTATTTAATCACATTTAGATTGAGAACTCCTTGAAAGCAAGGACTGTCCTTTGCCTTTCTTTGAATACCCAACACTTAATACAATGCCTGGTACACAGTAATCCCTTAATAAATGTAACCGGGGGCTTTGCGTCTTTAATACTCCCACCCCTCCAATTTCATCACCTACAAGTAATGTTTAATATGTTTATTCCTCCATCTACTTAAAGGATTTTTTTTAAAAAAATTGATTTTCCTCCCATTTACTATATTACTGAGAGATTCCCTAATTATATCCCAAGTGGGGGAGGTCACCATGGAATCGGGTGAAGGAACAAAGGTTTCATTCAATTCTCTTCCCATTTCTTCTTGCTACCCTTATCAACAGGAAAAGGCCATGTAACTTTGAATGCTGTGGACTGAGTTTTGCTTGGGTCTCCTCCCTCTTTTCCCTCCCCACTCCTCAAGTAAGATGAGACAGTCCTTATAGAGTCCCATCTCTGAAGATAGAAGTAGTTTTGTGGGAACCAGAACAGACTGGGCCAGGGTGAGTAATCTTGTTATACTGCTATCTACAGATACTGATTCTTCTACCTCTAATCTGCTGTGGCCTTTGAACAGCTGATTAAATAGAGGGGCTAGAGGGATGCTGCAGAACTGAGGGTCATTTGCTTAGGGACTTTTGTCATTTGATGATGTTCATCAATGCATCTCTCTCCACCATTTCTTGAGTCACCCATAATTAAAAAATCTCTGATTCTTCAGAGATCCTGATGCTCCATGATCCATAGCCATGTTGCCAATGGTGATTTGCATATAAGAAAAGACATGTAGAATCAGGAAAGGAGATGGGGCTAGTCACTCAGTCTCATAGTGGGAACAAACGGATGGACTAAGTGCTTCAGTGGTGCCCATGGTACATTAAAAGACCTCAAGAAAGGCCTCCAGAGTCGTGGTGGATCCTCTTCTGCCTTGGACACTTACTAGCTGTGTGAACCGGGGCAAGTCACTAACCTCTGTCAGCCTCAGGTACTTCATTTGTAAAATGGGGATAATAGCACCTACTCACCAAGTTGTTGTGTTAAGTAACATTTTAAAAGCACTTTGCACACCTTAAAGCACTATGTAAAATAGTGGCTATTATAAGTCATGGGAAGACATGGACAAGTGTCATATGGAATGAAAAGGCATAGATGGGTGCTTTGCTGGATGAAATATACCAATGACATTGCAGATCCATTGAAGTTTTAAAATTTTTTGGGGGGGGCGGCATTGCCTAAAAATTGCTGCATTACCTTGGACAATTCACTTCCCTCTGCTGGGGCCCCATTTCTGTGTCTATAAATGAGGGAATCTCCAAACTTCTTTCCAACTTAGATATTCTATACTGCTATCATCTTATATTGATGGTAGGAACCCTGAGGTTATTAATCAGTCAATCGATCATTTATTAAGTGCCAAGCGCTGTGTTAGGAGATAAGGTTGCAAAGATAAAAACAAAACAATGCCAACCCTCAAGGAGCTTTCAGTCTACTGAGAGGAAACCACACATAAACAGGCAAGTCAATTAAAACTTATGTGAAGTTAACATAAGGGCAGCTAGGTGGCACAGTGGATAGAGTGTAGGCCCTGGAGTCAGGAAGACTCATCTTCCTGAATTCAAATCTGGCCTCAAAAACTGACTAGTTGTGTGACCCTGGTCTAGTCACTTAGCCCTGTTTGCTTCAGTTTCCTCATGTATAAAATGAGGTAGAGAAGGAAATGGCAAACACTCCAGTATCTTTGCCAAGAAAACCCCAAATGGGGTCACGAAGAGTCGGACAAAACTGAATAAATGGTAACATGGTCAGATCTGTTCTTTAGGACTATCTCTTTAGCAGTTGTGCAGAAGATGAGGTAGAGAGGGGAGAGACTGGAGGAAGGGAGACTAATTAGGGAGTTATTGCAATAGTCCAGCCAGGCGTGGGGAACCTGGGGCCCCAAGGCCACATGCGGCCTTCTATGTCCTTGGGTGCAGTTTTTTGACTGAATCCAAGTTTTACAAAACAAATCCTTTTATTAGGAGGATTTGTTCTATGACGTTTGGATTCAGTCAGAGGGCCACACTTGAGGACCTAGAGGGCTACATGTGGCTTCGAAGCTGCAGGTTCTCCACCCTTGGTCTAGGCCAAAGTTGTTTGTTGTTGTCGTCATCCTTGTGTCATTCAGTCATGTCCTACTCTTCCTTAGAAAGTTAGGCCGGTGACTGCACAGCCCTCCCTCTCTTAAATCCAATTCACTCGCATATCGTGGCCTCACCTCCCTGATGTCATGATCCTCTTCCAGAACGAAGGACAATCCACCACCACAACAATTCTTCATGACCCCATGGACCGCAGCACACCAGGCCCTTCTATCCACTACTTCCCAAAGTCTATCAAAACTAGGCCAGAGGTAATGAGAACCTAAACTAGGGTGGAGGCTATGAGTGAAGAGAAGAGGACAGATAGGAGAGATGTGGAATAATTATCTCTTGTAATCAGCCTCCTACCTCCCACTTAGCCAATCTAGGAAACACTATGGAAACTCTGACAGACCTGCCCTGCCCCAGGGTAAAGTTCTACAGTTATAAAGCCCCTAGGTAGGAATGTGGGAAAGAAAAAAAGATCAGAGAATTGTTCAGAAAGGAGAAAGGTGAAGCTCATTATCTGGGATTACAAATTTAGCCCAGAAAGGAACTGGGTTGACATAAGGTAGGACCTCAGGTTCTTAGATTCTGATTTTATTATTTAAATAACTTACCTCATCTAGGCATTCCCTACCTGGAATGCCTTCCTTTCTTTTTTGTTTTTTTAAATTTTTTTACTTAGGTGGTTTTTTTTTTTCATTTTTAGTTTACAACACTCAGTTCTGTACGATTTTGAGTTCCAGATTTTGCCCACCCCCTCCCTCCCCAAGATGGCATGGAATCCAATATATCTTCTACGTATAACTTCACATTAAACTTATTTACACAAGAGTCAAGTTGTAAAGAAAAATTATGACCAATGGAGTGAATTATGAGAAAGAAGAAACAAAACCAAAAAAAAAAAGAGAAAAAAAAAGGAGAACAAACAGTGTGCCTCAATCTGCATTCAGAATCCATAGTTCTTTCTCTGGATGTAGATAGCTCTCTCCATCACGAGTCCTTTGCAGTTGTCTTTGAACCTTGTATTGCTAAGAGCCAAGTCTATCAAGGTTAGTCATCACAGAATCAGTATATCTGTGGTTATGTATAATGTTCTCCTGGTTCTGCTCCACTCACTCAGCATTATATCGTGTAGGTTTTTCCAGGTTATTATGAAGTCTGTATCTTCCCCATTTCTTATAGCACAATAGTATTCCATTACATTCATATACCACAACTTGTTCAGCCATTCCCCAATGGATGAGTATCCCCTTGATTTCCAATTCTTTGCTACCACAAAAAGAGCTGCTACAAATATTTTTGTACATACAGGTCCCTTTCCCATTTGTATGATCTCTTTGGGAAACAGCCCTAGAAGGGGTAATGCTGGGTCAAAGGGTATACACATTTTTATAGTCCTTTGGGCATAGTTCCAAATTGCTCTCCAGAATGGCTGGATCAATTCACAACTCCACCAGCAATCCATCAGATTTATGGGAAAGGAAAGAATTTATGACACAGCAAGAGATAGAGCATTACAAAATGCAAAATGGATAATTTTGATTATGTTAAATTGAAAAATTTTTTTTGTATGAACAAAGCCAGTGCAACAAAGATTAGGAGGGAAGCAGAAAATGGAGAAAATCTTTATAACTAGTGTCTCTGATAAAGGCCTCATCTCTAAAATATACAGGGAACTGAGCCAAATTTATAGGAATACAAGTCATTCCCCAATTGAGAAATGGTCAAAGGATATGAACAGGCAGTTTTCAGAGGAAGAAATTAAAGCTATCTATAGGTTTATGAAAAAATGCTCAAAATCACTACTGATTAGAGAAATGCAAGTCAAAACAACTTTTGGGTATCACATCTCTCCTGTCAGATTGGCTAAAATGACAAAAACAGGAAAATGATAAATGCTGGAGAGGATGTAGGAAAACTGGAACACTGTTACACTGCTGGTGGAGTGAAATGCCTTCCTTTCTTAGCCCACCTATCCAAATCCTACCCATTCTTCAGAGCACACCTCAAGGCCCACCTCTCCTTATTCCTCAAGTCTCTATCCTTAGCCCTCTTCTCTCCTCTCTTTAAACTATTTCACTTGGTGAAAATTAATTGAATGAATGTCATAGATCCAATTGTCATCTCTATGCAACTGATTTTCATATCTATTTATCCAGCTCTAACCTCACCTGAGAGACAGCTTAGTGGATCAAACGCATCTGGCCTCAGACATTTACTAGATGTGTAACCCTGGGCAAGTCACTTAACCTCTTTTTGCCTTAATCCATTGGAGAAGGAAATGGCAAACCATTCTAGTATCTTTGCCAAGAAAACCCCGTGGACAATATCGGTGTTGTGTGGTCCGCCGGATCTCGAAGAGCCACACAACTGAACAAAAACAACAATCTCTCCTGACCTCCCATCTTGTGTCTCTCCCTGTCAATTGGACATCTTGAAGTGGATGTCCCACAGCCATTTTAAACTCAACATGTCCCAAATGGAACTCGTTATTTTTTTCCCCTAAACCTCTTCTCCTCCCCACACTTGCTAATTTCCCTGTTGTTGTCAAGAGCTTCACCGTTTTCCCAGTCAACCAGGCTTTCAATCTAGATGTTATTTTTGACTCCTCACTCTCTCTTACACGTCATCTCCAATCAATTGCTGAGGCCTGACGACTGACGACTCTGCCTTCATGTCTCTTGTGTTAAATCCCCTTCTCTTCTTTGACACTGCCATCACCCTGGTACAGGTACTTACGACCTCATACCTAGACTATCGCAATAGCCTCATGGCTGTCCTTCCTGCCTCAAGGCTCTCCCCATCCTCCACCCATTGTCAAAGTGATCTTCCTAAAGCCCAGATCTGATCACATCACCCCCTATTAAATAAACTCCAGTGGCTTCCTATCACCTATAGCAGGGCTGTCCAACCTTAGGTTTTTATTGAAACAATAGACAATATATTTTAATTTGCCATTTTAGTGAGAGATCTTTGGTAGCTGGGCTTTGTTTACTAAAGCATTTATGTAAATTTCTGTGCTTGTAGGTGGGCTGCATGGGGCTGGGCCGCATTTTGGACAGCCCTGAACTATAGGATCAAATATAAAATCCTCTGGCTTTTAAAGCCCTCCATAACCTGGCCCTGTCTTACCCTTCCAGTCTTATTACACCTTACCATATTCTACAATCCAATGACACTGGCGTCTTTGCTGTTCCTCCAACAAGACAATCTATCTCCTACCTGTACATACTCTTTTTTAAAAATTTCTTTATCTATCTATCTATCTATGTACCTATCTGTACAGGTCTCATGCTACTTTATTTCTTTATAACTGGAAAAGTCCAGGAGAGCTGATTAATTTTAGCTTACAAGCCTGAAATCCACGGAAATATCACCCACCTTTGGGTTAAACTCAAGGGCATAGGTGATAGTCTGGGAACTGTCTTGAGTTTTTGCTTCTAAAGTAGAATTAAGGAAATAAATAGCCTTTTTACAGTAGAAATTCCCGGAACACTTGCCTTGGGCCTCGGGCATCTGGAAGAATCCTGTGCAGACTGAGCTCTTGGCAGTCAGGTGATACTCCATCCAAAGGACCACTCCAGGCTTTTGCAGGATGATGGAGCCTTTGGCACTAAGTGGATGCTGAGGCTTTCAGAAGTCAAAAGTCAGAACCTGACAAGCATCTGCTTGAGTACTTCCAAAGAGGGTGAGGTTCTGCTTCTTGAGTATCTCTCAAGTCCAGACAGTGCTTAATCATATCATCCATAATATGAAGCCTTCCCATCTACCATGCTCCTTTTACAGATGAGGAAGCTGAGGCAAACAGGGTTAAGCGACTTGCCCAGAGTCACAAGTGTCTGAGGCTAGATTTGAATTCAGGTCTTCCTGAATCCAGGCCTGGCACTCTATCCACTGTTCTACTTAGCTGCCACCTAGCTTTGTTACTAGGGAGGACTCAATGGGGGTTATATCTAGAAATTTCTGCATTATAAAAAGAAAAGGCAGAAGAAACTTTTTAAAAAGTTGATTTAAGAATTTTATGTTATTTTGAGCTTATTCAACTCGGTACACATTTATTGCGTTTTTTTTTTTGGAGGGGGGAAGGCAGGGCAATTGGGGTTAAGTGACTTGCCCAAGGTCACACAGCTAGTGTCAAGTATCCGAGGCTGGATTTGAACTCAGGTCCTCCTGAGTCCAGGGCCGGTGCTCTACTCACTGTGCCACCTAGCTGCCCCTCAATACGCATTTATTAACCTCCTACCATGTGCCTGGCACTGTGCTAGGCACTGAGGACACCAAGGCAAAAATAAAACTGCCCCTGCTGTCAAGAAGTCTATTAGGACAAACAACAAATACACATTATAAATATATACAGAATAGATGTAAATAATTTGTAAGAAAGAGAACAAGGAGGGGATGAGGATCAGGAAAGGATGTGTGTAGGAGGTGGCATTTGAGCTGTACCATGAAGGAAGTTGGGGATTCTAGGTGGGAGCACAGAGAAAGCACAAACCAGGAGAAAATAACTAGTTAGGATTTGATCAGAGAGATGTAAAAAATTAAATGCTAAGTGAGGCCTGGAGGAAACATGCAAGTTCCTCTGGGAAGAAGATTCTTAACCCGGGATGCATGGACCTCCAAGGGATCTGTGGATAGATTTCAAAGGGGCAGTGAACTTGGATGGGAAAATTAATTAGTTTTCTTTATAATGCTATGTATTTTATTTTATATATTTAAAAACATTATTCTAAGAAGTAATCCTTAATCTTCACCACACTGCCAAGTAACACAAACAAAGTTAAAAACCTCTGCCCTAGGACATCTTATTCTGTCACCAAGGATTGCAAGAGAAGTGGGAGCAAGGTGTGAGGAGGAGAGGAGAGGGTCTTTACCTCTTCCTTGGGAGGGAAACTGAGAAGAAAAATAGAAAGAAGGATTAAAATTTTCCCAAAGTTTCAGTTTAGAGTTCCTCCCTGGGATCATCTTGCCCACTCTACCTCAGCAAATTTTAACCTCCAGTTGAAAATTTCTTTTTCCCCCCATCCCCCTTGCCTTCAAGTACCTTTGCATTCTAACACATCAGGCAGGCCAGCCCCAGGGAGTGAGTAGGTCACACCTGCAGGGCCATTACATCCTAGTTCCATCCTATGGTACTTTCACTAGATACTAACTTGATCAGGTAGATGGACGGGGGAAGGAAACTTAGGAGGCCCTCATTCATGGTTTTGATTTTGCTCCAGAAAAAGTGCTGCAAAGAGCAAGCCTGTTTTTATCTCTGTACTTGGCTAGCTTGTTTATGGAAGATCATTTCATTAGGAAGCTCCCTTCTGTTCCCTTGGTGTGATTTGTAGATTAAAGGAAATTCTCACGTTGGAGACATTGCAGTGCATTAGAAAGAGCTCTGGACAAGAGGATTTGGGTTCAAATCCCTCCCTCTGGTGCTTGCTACTTGTATATCCTGGGAGACAAGTCGTTTAACTTTCCTAATCCTCAGTTTTCTCATGTGTAAATTGAGGGGATTGGACTATGTGGTCTCAGATTCCTTCTGCTTCTCAACTTATGATCTGATCAGAAAAATCAACTGAGAATTGATTGAAGGAACTGGAACAAGCCTTGGGCTGGAGATTTGGGGTTGAAGACTGAGCTCTGCCTCTAACTAGCTGTGTGACGTTGAGTGAGCAGCTTAATGTCTCTCTCCGGGCTGTGATTTCCTTCCTCATCGAAAAAAAATGAGGAAGATTTACCAAGTGATCTCTAAGGTCTTTTCCTGTTCTAAAATTCTATTCCAAATGGGTTTTCCACCTGGAAGCCTTGGCTGTAGCTGATACAGTTTGTCTGGAATGCACCCAGAGACAATGTAAGAAAACAGGAACCCAGAATGCTTCACAATAAAAAAAAAAGTGTGACTCATTTCTGTAGATACATTCATGCAAATGGGTTATAACCAGGATAAATCCCTCTGCCAGAAACTTGTTGAATCAACATTGATGGACAGACCTGGCATCGGCTAGGGAGGGACTTCCTGGATCTTGGGATGAGCTCTTGAAGCCAAGTGGCTCCCTATCACTTCTGAGATAAAATACAGACTCCTCACCCTGGCATTTAAAGACCTCCACCTACCAGTCTTATTTCATATTACTCCCCATTCCCCAAAACGTACTCTCTATTCCAGTCAAACTAGCTTCCTACCTTTCCCCTATCTATAGCATTCATTTCCTGCCTGCATGCCTTTGATCAGGTTGGTCTAAGATGCACTCCCACCTCACCTCCACTTTGAAGTGGCCCTAGCTCCCTTCTAAGGAAAACTCAGGTATGTTTTACTACAGGAGACTATTTCCGACTCCTCAGTTAAAACTTTGTATACACATTGTATTGTCATCTCTGCACATACATCCCCCACCAAGAGAGTGTATGTTCCCGAGGGCGGGTACTGCTTCATTTTTGACTTGGTACCTCTAGTGCCTAGGACAATGTCTGACACATAGTTGGTGCTTAATACCAACTTGTCGGATTCTGTAAGGTACAGAGCAATCAATTTGGAAATATTTCTCTCTCCAACACATCAGGTTAACACCTGAAATGTTTTCACTGGGAGAGATGGTCAACGTGATACACATTTAGTTTCCACTGTTAAGGTGGTGTAGTAGATAGAACATTGGGCTAAGGATCAGGAAGACTCCTCTTCCTCAGTTCAAATCTGGCCTCAGACATTTACTAGCTGTGTGACCCTGGGGAAGTCACCTAACCCTGTGTGCCTCAGTTTTCTCATTTGTAAAATGAACTGGAGAAGGAAATCGCAAAGCAGTCCAGTATCTTTGCCAAGAAGGATCCAAATGGGGGTCACAAAGAGTCAGACATGACTGATAAGGTTGTGAACAACAGCCATAGCATATCTAGACTTGAATCTTTCAACAGTAATTTCTTCCTGAAAATCTAGACCATTATTAAACAGTCAGGACAGTGACCCACATATAAACACGTCAGCCAAAGGCAGCGTACGTCAAAAAGAATGTAAAACTGACTTTTTTTGGGGGGAGGATAGTTAAGAGGAGGCAAATTGAACATACTTCTATATCTTGATAAATCTGTAATTGTGATCTCATTGCTGGCCGAATTCCCCCACAACCTTTCCAAGCCTTAGATTGTTTTCTTGAGTTTTTACAGCCAAAAATATTCATCAGCTGGTGATGAGCCTTTTCACATCTGATGAGGCTGGTCCCAGACAACAGACACACCATCTTATGATGAGCTCCCTCTACAGAAGTTTCCTGTGGTGCCCTCCATGAGGCATTGGAAGGTTTGAGTGGGGAGAATTAACGAACAAGATACATAAAATATTTTCCATTTTGATGGTATGGTTGGTTGATAGCCACACTTTTGAGAGGTCATTTATATCTAATGTTTAAGTTAGGGAAAGGGAAAGAGATGTGATGCCATGAATCTGCCACAGTAGTTCTACCCTCAAGAGCTACCCAGAACAAACCTACTCTTTCTTCCAGATCATGGTCCTTCAGATATCTGAAGGCTACTTCATGGCTTACTTCAATCCGGTCATGTCTTCTCCTCAATAAAAAAAACAAACAAACCCTAATTCCCTTAACTGAACCTGAAATCACATGATATCCAGGTCCCTCATTACCTGACTTACCCTCCTCTGGCCATGCTCTAATATATTAATGGCCCTCTTAAAATGTAGCCCCTAGAACTGAACAAAGTATTCTATGATCTGATCAGCATTAGAATGTAGTCAGTTATCTCTTGTGTCATAGACTTCTATTAATGCACCTAAGATTGCGTTAATGTTTTTGATAACTTCACCACACCGCCGGCTCATATTGAACTTGTGATAAACTAAGACCCTCAGATCTTCTGGTTAGTTGAGTCTCTACCTTCTTATGCTTATCAATTGATTTTTAGAAAGCATTTCTCTGAGCTGTTGGGAGGCAGCTAGGTGGCAGAGTGGATAGAGAGCTGGATCTGAAGTCAGAAAGGCCTGAGTTCAAATCCTGACTCTGACACTTACTGCTGTGTGACCCTGGGCAAGTCACTTAACTTCAGTATGCCTCAGTTTCCTCAATTGTAAAATGGGGATAATAGTAGCACTTACCTCCCAGGGTTCTTGTGAGGATCAGATCAGATCACTTACGTAAAATGCTTTGCAAACCTTACAAATATTAGTTGGTATTGTTCTTTTAAGTGTCTTAGCACTGCTGCTACTTTCCATGATTTTTGAAATGTTAATGACATTGGTTGAGATGGGCAGACCTCAGGAGAGAGTCCTAGAAATGCCAAGCATATGGCAAAGTTGAACTTTAGATATTAGCTCATCACTCACCCGTTCCCTACTGGCATTCTCCATTCTGGGACCTTCTGACAACTTGCCAACACGGCATTGCACCCACATAAAGCACATGAGATGCGCTGCTTATTGGCCTTCCCTGATGGCCTTGGCCAATACCAACAGAGCACAAAGTACACACACACACATTCACAGGGGAAGGCGCTCGTAGACCCAGGCTACGGCAATTACACTGTCTCAGCAGAAAGGGCTCATGGTATAATGGAGACCAATATGCCAACGGAAACTCACACTTGGAGTCAAGAGAGACCAAAGTTCAAACCCTGCCTCTTATACTTACTAGCTCTGAGCCTCAGTTTCCTCATCTGTAAAGCAGAGATAACAATACTACTTATGGAGTAGTTCTGAACACCAACTAAGATAATGCATATAAAGTGCTTTGTAAGATTGAAAGCATCATGTATCTGCTATTATTGTCGTTATCATCATTACGATTGTTAACCTGAACTCTTCCTTCTCTCTCCTCTTCTGCTCTCAATTTGCAACGACAGAATTGGGGGGAAGGGGTGGGGTGATGGGTAAGCATCAAACACCAGGGATGTTGGCCTCATCAGTGTTTGGCCATACTGATTATCTGTGCCCACCTCCAAAGCTCCTTTTGTAGTTGAAGCTAAAGCCGTCTTACCTTTTCTCCCACCCTTACGTCTCATTTATTCTCTTTTCCTTGTTGTCCTAACACTGAGTCTGGGAATCATATATGCAAGTTATTTTCATGTACTTGGATGGAATTTGTTAGGGCCTGAAGACTCGGCCTCATTTAAAGCAATTTAGGTACCACCTTTCCCATTTCCTTACCTACTTTGGACTTAAATTCCCTCTTAACCATATTTTCTCTCCTCCCCTCTAACACCTCTAACCTATAGTTTGAAAAATCATTCTTCCTGAGGGAGAAGATTGAAGCTAAGTGGAAGGTGAGACGTCTGAGGCTCTATCTGTCATCATATACATCTAGGTGGTATGGTGGACAGGCTGGGCCTGGAGTCAGGAAGTCCTGAGTTCAAATCCAGCCTCAGACACTTACTAGCTGTGTGATCCTGGGCCAGTCACTTGACTTCTGGTTGCCTCAGTTCCTCAGCTAGAAAGTGGGGTTAATAGTAGCACCTACCTCACAGAATTGCTGTGAGGATCAAATGAGACAATATTTGTAGAGCACTTAGCACGGTGCCTGGCACATAGTAGATGCTTGTTCTTGCCTTCCTATCTCTCATCTGTTGGTATTGCATCACATGCCCTAAGGCACCCACCATTCCTGCCTCATTTTTTCTTCTTGTTCCAAACTTAGTTGCCCTTAGCATTTTTTAAAATAGTATTTTATTTTTCCTTTACTTATACATCAAGACAATTTTTAGCATTCATTTTTACAGGATTGGTGTTTTGATATTGTTGTCCCCTTCTGAGTTTGTGTCTTGATCTTCCCTGTCACCACAATAACTTTCTATGGTCAGACTTTTTTTTTTATTGTTTTTTTGCTCATCTTTTTCAGCCTTTTTCCTTTCTTTTAAATTTGATCTCGGTTCCTGGAGTAGAAGGGGCACTGCCTCAGGCTTCTTGTGCCAGGGGCTGTAGGCCTTGGCTGTTTACCTGGTGCTGCACTGATGTTGCTCTGAGGCCCACAGGGCTGAGGGGGTGGGGTGGGGGATGGCTGGCTCTATTGGAAGGTGTAGGGGTCTGGCAGCTCACTTGGTGCTGACTGAGCCAGGGTCCTAGTTCTGGTGACTGGTATGTGCTGAGGCAAACGGGGTGTTTCTGTGTTTCCCTGTGGCTACACTGAATCAGGTGGTGGCCTGGCCTCCAGAGGATGCCTGTTTGCCTAGGGCTAATGCTGAAGCACATGGCAGTTCTTGGAGCTGGAGTCTGCCTGTTCCCCTGGCCACGCTAAGGCACCTGGTGGGGTCCTAGTGTTGGCATCTGCCCACTCCACCACACTGGGGCTCAGGATCTGCCACTGCTTTGCTGAAGGGGTGCTTGCTGCTGGTTTTCTGGGATGCTTCCTGTCCTGTACTGCGCTCTCCTTCTACCTAACTGAAACAGACCTTTCCTGCTGATCTTCCAAGTTTCTTGGGCTAAAAGATTGTTTCACCCTGTTTTTTTTGCAGGTTCTGCTGTTCCAGGATTTGTTTTAGGGGGCTATTTTATGGTTGTTTGGAGGTGAACATGGGAGAATTACAGTGATTTCCTGCTTACTTCGCCATCTTGGCTCCCAGAACCGGCCTTAGCATTTATTCAGCATCTTCTGAGTTGCTGGCTTTCCTGATAACTCTTCTCTCTGGTTTGTCACCCACCCTTGTTATGTACCCCTCCTTCTATCTGTTGTATGCACTTTAAACTCTCAGTGGCCAGGTCACTGAACGTCATTTACGGGCCATCAAATCCACCCCTTCCCCCATATTTTGTAGATGAAGAAACTGAGACACAGACAGGTTGACTTGCCTAGGGTTATAAGACTAGTCTGTCAACAATAAGTTCTGACTACATGCAAGACACTGTTCCAAACACTGGAAATAAAAAAGAAAGGCAAAAAAAAAAAAAAACAACCCAGTCCCTGCCTTCAAGAAACTCAACATTCTAATGGAGGAGACAAATATGCAAACAACTCTGTACATACACAATATATATACATCTTCTTACCTGCCCCCTGGAACCTCCCAGGTAACCTGTGCTCCAGCTTGGAGTACTCTAGGTACTCCAGAACTTGAATTCTATTGAGAACCTGACCAAATGTATTTCCATCCAGCCTGCTCTTCCCCTGGCCCGACATTCCAGTTTCACATCTGCTTTGTGTATTTATAGTGCTGTGTATACATCCAGAGAAGAACAGACCTCTCTAGCCTGATTCTGTGATTAGGCCCTTCTGGAGGGCCCTAGAGAGTATCTGCCTAGATTTCTGGTCCCAGACTTCACAGCCCTGGCCCGTCCTTCCACCTCCTTCAAAGACCTGCTCACGGCAGTTATTATAATGTCCATATAGTCACCTATCTTTCACAATGAAGGACAGTGACCTTTAGCATTTTGCCTTGTCTGGCTTTTGTCATATAGAAATAAAAGGCAGGGCTGTTATGGTAGGAACAATCCAGACGATCTCATTCAACTTGGAGTCAGAAGACCTGAGCTTAAGCCCCAGCTATTATATTTATTAACTGGGTGACCTTGAATAAGTCATAATTTCTCTTAACTTCAACTTTTTTATCTATAAAATGGATGAGTAATTACTTGCACTACTTAAATAGTTGTTGAGAAGGAAAAACCTACTCTGTCTGCTATATACACAAGGTATTAATGTCATTTTAATAATCAGATGACAGTTGCATTTGAGCTTCGAACTTATAGGACAATAGATTAGTGCTGCAGGGGACTTTCAAAATCATTTAATCCAACAACCTCTTGCTGCCTCAAAGGTGCAGTGGATAGAGTGCTGGGTCTAGAGTTAGGAAGACCCGAGTTCAAATTTGACCTCAGACACTTCCTAGTTGTGTGACTCTGGACAAGTCACCCAACTCCTGTCTGCCTCAGTTTTCTCAACTATAAAATTGGGATCATACCAGCACCCACCTCCCAGGGTGGTTGAGAATCAAATGAGATAGTATTTGTAAAGCAATTAGCATAGTGCCCAGCACATAAGAGGTACTTAATAAATTCTTGTTTCCTTCCTCCTATTTCCTTTTACACATGAAAAAATTGAGCCCAGGGAGGTTAAGTGATTTTCCAAAAGTCACACAGTTAAATAAGCATCAGAGTCATGATCTGACTGTTCTCGGACCTCAGAGTTATTGCTTATTCCATCACACTACTCTGTCTCTTTATTGCATCATAAACTCATTTTCCTTACTCTCTGTCCTCTCGTGCCAATAGATATTAGCTTATATATTATACAGCTGAGGAAGATTCATTTATAACCCTCAAATCCTGAAATGATCCTGAGCTGTATTCCTTTGGAGTTCTTGAACATTATGTTAGCTATTATGATTATTTCCCTGAGGATTATAATTTTCTATCCACATCGCTATCGGTATCAGTCCCCCATTCACCTTCACCTCATATCAGGTGTAATCCTCTTGGCATCCTATCATAGCCTTGTGTCACAGAGCATGGTTTTGCTTACTCAGGGAACTTCAGAGTTTCAAAGGTAAAGCAATGAATGCACCATCATTGTTGTAAATCCAGAACTCAAAGAGCATTTGAAACGTCACTCGTGTGGAAAGCCGCCTGAGATCACTTCATCCGGAAAGGAGGCCTTCACAAAGACACTTTGGGTGGGGCTTCAATAGTTTGCCCCTTGCCCCTTGAGAAATAACTACGCATGGCTCCGTCCTTTGTCTAGGTTCTCTACAGGTGTTAACTCAAGTCCTTGACAACTTCCGAAGCCTCTTGCTCAATTGGGATGAAGGAAAGTATGAAAGTGAAAAGCCCTGGTTGGATTCAATGGAACTATGTATGTGTTCCTGTTTTTTCCTCCTCCATCAGGAAGACCTGAGTCCAAATCTGGCCTCAGACACTTACTAGCTGTGTGACCCTTGGCAAGTCAATTAACCCGGCTTCCCCTAGCTTCCTCATCCTTAAAATGAGCTGGAGAAGGAAATGGCAAACCACTCTAGGATCTCTGCCAAGAAAACCCTAAATGGGGTCATGAAGAGTCAGACACAACTGAACAACAACAAATTTGGGACAGAAATGCCCGGTTTTAGGAAAAGGGAATGGCTTCCCACCCAGCCAACCAGTTTCACAAGGCTTGAGTCTCAAGTAATTGATTACATTGCAATCAGGTTTGCAGTGGGTTGGAATTTGTCTAGTTTGGCAGGTATCTTATATTCCAGAAACTGAAGACATGCCAACTGATAGAACATGCTACGCCCCTCTCTCTTCCTAATTTTAATCTGGGTTGTCCTAGTCACTATCCACATCGAGGAATAAGTATAGGAGACAATTCTCAAACGACACGACTGCACGTATGATGTTTTCGTTGCTGTTACTGGGATTTTTTTTTTTAAACGACCAGTGTTGTCAGCTTACTCTGTTGCATGAAACATTGATAAGCCAAAGTTCAAAGTCAGATAATAATGACAGAGAGGAATAGGGAATAGTTAGTAATAAAGAAAAAGCATATGTTTTCAATACCGGAAGAAAGGATTTTTTTAACCCTTTGTGCACCTGAGCCACCAAAGGGTCATAGCTGGAACAGGCTTTAGAAGTCAGCTAGTCCAACCCTCATTTTACAGATGAGGAAACTGAGGCCCAGTATCTTGCCTCACACAGGGCAATAGAAACAGAGTTTGCATTCACGGCAGATCCTCTGATTCCACAGCCAGCTCTTTTTCCCCCCTCACCCCCCACCTCCCTCCCTACCCCATGCCTTGCTTTTTGCCCTCCTCCCAGTAAAAGGGTATAATAGTGATCCAAACTGATAGAATCTACTAGGTGGAACCATAACATGGAAAAAGCATCAGAGGTTCAAATTTCAGTTCTCCCACTTACTCCTTATATGATCTTGGGCAAGTGACTTAACCTCTATGAGCCGTATTTGTAAAATCGTTTACAAAAAAAATGTCTCTCATTTACAAAATGAAGAGGTAAGACTAGGTCACTTCTGAGGCCCCTTCCAGCTCTAAATCTATGATTCCACAAACAGCTCCCTGAAGGGGAAAAGAAATGACGTGAATATAAAGCCTTGGATCAAACGCCTTAACCATAATCCTGGTTATTTTAGTGACTAGTAATGAGTTGTAAAAATCCAGACTGCTGAGTAACAGTGCTTCGCATTCATCACCCACTGGCTTTGCTTTTAAAAGCCTACATCTCCAACACTGCTGGACCTGGGACATGAAATTCATATTCACGAAATCTATTTTGTGGTGCCTTTTGTTTTATCTTTAAGCTGATTCCTATGAGACATATACACATCTGGCTTCTGGGCAGAGTTAAACTGAGGAAGAGACCAGCTTCCTGACTACGAGATTAAAATAACAGCAATTCAAAAAACTTATATGGTTTCCCTGAATATTGTAATATTTTCTTCACTCAGTCATTGCTCTAAAAACCTCAATCTCATGGATCGACTCTTCTCCCTCTCTGCCCCCCTGCCCCAAGGTTTTCCTTGTCTTCACTGGGCTGTGCAGAAAATTAAACTCTAGAGACTTACCAGTTCTGGAAGGAAGAAAGCATACGGGATTGTTAGAAAAAAGGCTAATCCTGTGGGCACTTCAGGAGGTGCATAGGAGGTGGGTGGAGGGAAGTCTTTAGATGCCATCCCCTTTCTGTGTTCAGGGGCCTCTTTCGAAGCTCACCTAGACCTTATTATCTCTGCAGCAACTCTGCCTGGCACTCACTACTTCAAATATTATACCCTGACACACCCATTGACTGAGACGTAGACTGAAAAAAAAAAAAAGATTTCCAGCCTAGCAGGTCCTTCCACTCATTTCAGCCAAAAGAATCATCAATGAAACTGTAGGGTATTGAAACGGGACTTAAAATTAGATGGCCCCTCTGCTAGGCTCAGACACAGTCAGGCAGAATGTCAGGACCTTTGAAGAAGGTAATAAATGGGGTGGAAAGGAAGGAACACTGGTTCCACTTACTAGCTATGTGACTTTGGACAAGTCATTTTCCTTTGGGCTAACCCTCTCTTGGAATGAGTTTCTTCATCAATGAGTGAGGGTTGGACAATGTAAATGAATGAAAATAAAAAAGCATTTATTAAGCACCTACTCTGGGCAAAGAACTGGGAATATAGGTACAGAAAAGCAAGGCTGTCTTTGCAGCGCTCTCTGGGAATTCACAATCTAATAGGGGGAGACAATACATAGAGGAGCTTTCAGCTGCCAAATCAGACTAAATGCCTGAAAGGATCTCTTCTAGCTCTAAAAACCTGATAGAGATACCACATCATCAACTCATGTCACATATGAGAAAGCAGAGTGAGGTCAGAATGGCTGTCCCAATTCCACACAGTATGTTAGTGGTACAGTCATACTGGTTCTTGATCAATTTGTTCTTTTTATTAGTGTATATGGTAAGAGGAAATCAGGAAAACCACCTCCAAATGGGGTGGAAAGGAGGGTGAACCTGGTCCTTCCCTTTCTGTCTTTCATTTTGGGAAAGGGCAGGAAAAACTTCCGTTTTGACTACCACCCCCCTAGCCTTTCCAGTTTTCTTACAATTCATACTGTTCTCCCAACCCCCCTCCAGTGTACTCTGCTACTCTGCAATCAAATGACACTGGCCTCCTTGCTGGCCCTCAAACAAGACACTCTGTCTCCTGACTCTGGTCATTTTCTCTGTCCATCCCTGCCTGGAATGCTCTCCCTCCTCATCTGCCTTCTGGCTTCCCTCGCGTTCTTTAAGTCCCAGCTAAAATTCTACCTTCTAGAGGAAGCTATCCCCAATTTGAACTTTGAAGTTGATTCAGGTATTTCTGGCTTCCAGCATTGAGAAAGAAGATGGTAGATACCAATTGCGCTTCAGGATGCTGAAGGAAAAAAGACTCTGGGAAGAAGCCAGTATGAGAGGAGCTGGTAGCCTCCATCATATCCCTACCCCAGCTTGCAGCACTAGTGACTTTAGGGAATTTCTCCCCTCTCCTCTCCTCTCCTCTTCCTCTCTCTCTTAAGCTGAGTTACCTCACTCCCAGTGGGAAAGCTCCTTTACTCTATGGTATATATTTTCCTATGTATACTTTCTCTGATTTCTTTGTTGCTATCACCTTGGATAAATGGGTTTCTTTGCTAATTGCTATTTGGATTGTGGAACTTGTATTTGGTAAGCAGGGAGTTAAGCCTTGGATATAAAGTTTGGGATCCTGCTTCCCTCATAATAAACAGCAATCAGAAATTTAACTTAAATGGAAAAACTATATCCCTTAGGCTAATAATATTTAAAAGGGAACAATAGATATAAATTTTTGGTCGTTGTTCAGTTATTTCGGTCGTGTACAACACTTTGTGACACCATTTGAGGTTTTCTTGGCAAAGATACTGGAGTGGTTTGCCATTTCCTTTTCCAACTCATTTGACAGATAAGGAAACTGAGGCAAACAGGGTTAAGTGATTTGGCTGTAGGTTCACACAGCTAGTAAGAGTCTGAGGCCAGATTTTAATTTAGGAAGATGAGTCTTCCTGACTCCAGGCCTGCACTCTATTCATTTGTCCACCTAGCTGCCCTGGAGATATAATTCTAGCTACGTACTACACCTCTCCCCCACCCCCCAGGAGAGCAGAATGGCCAAGCTTCTGGCCCCATCCTCCTGCTTCCCCTCCTGCTTCCCCCTTCCTGGGAGAAGAATGGGGGGAGAAGAGCCTGGAGAAGACCAGTCTGCCTCCCTTCAAGCCAGCCAACAATATCCCCCATGCTAGTCGTGGGGGACAGCCCTCCCTATATTTAAAAGGAAAAGCAAGTTGTATGTAATAAAGGAGCTTCATAGTTTTATTATATAATTCTCTATATTCTACTATGTACATGGAAATACAACTTTTCATTGGAGTTTAAGTTGAAAATAAAAAAACATAATTGCCTTGTCCCCAATGAAGTTTGCCAAGTTCTTTCCTCCCAACTCTCTGAGGCAGGTAGATAGGCAGCCTACGGGGCTGGAAAATAGCCTTGATCCAGAACGGAGAGGATTCTAGAGCGCTGGCTCCGGTGTCCGTGAATGCAGGATTCCTTGGGTGTCTGTGTCCTTCCTGGGGATGCCTTTTAAGTCTTCTGTGCTCCCTTTGTTTGGTCTCTTGCAGTGTGGTCCTCCTCCCGCCTTGCTCCCTTTCTTCTTACTGCTCCACCTCCTCCTTCCTTTCTCCTTTTTTGGACCTGGCCAGATCCCATGGATATACCACTGACGCTCCAGCGTCTGCTTTGGGAAGCAGCTTCCCAGAGGTTGGTAGAAGTGCGCTGGTGAGCAATTCTCTCCTGGCTCCCAGCCACTGGTGAGGTCCTAACCTCACAAGTCAACTCTGCCTGCTCATCTACCAAAGAGCAAAAAGCAGGACTGTTTATACAAGGTGAGAGGGATGCCCATCATCCACCTAGCATGACACCTGGCACATAGGAAAGGAGAGCTGGAGCTGGAAGGACCCTCAGAGGCCCTCTGATCCAAACCCTTCACTTTTCAGATGAGGAAGCCAAGGCCTGGGGTGGGGGTGCGGGGGGGGGGGGGGAGGGTGGTCCCTGCTGCACAGGTGGTAAGCATTAGAAACGTGATATGAAGCCTGATCTTGAGCTCCAGAGTCGTGCCCTTTCCATTATACCGTACTTTCTCCCATAGTGGGTGGAGACACAGTAGTAAAAAGAAACCTAGACTTAAAGTCAGAAGATCAGGGTTCAAGTCTCACCTCTGGTACTTACTAGCTATATGACTTTGGGCAAGTCACTGCTACAGATTCCTCATACTCAGGGAGTGGGAAAGAGGAAACAATTAAGCACCTACTATGTGTAATGCATGGCACTAAATGCTTTACAAGTATGATCTCATTTGACCCTCCCAACAACCCTGGGACATAGCTGTTGTTATGATCCCCATTTTACAGTTGAGGAAATTAAGGCAGACAGAGATTAAGTGACTTGTCCAGGGTCACCCAGCTAGGAAGTAGATTTGAACTCAGGTCTTCCTAACTCCAGGTCAACCATTTTATTTTCTAGCTGTATCCAAATACAAGACAATACAACTTGTGGGGCAGCTAGATGCCACGATGCATAGAGTGCTGGTCCTGGAGTCAGAAAGACTCATCTTCCTGAGTTCAAATCTGGCCTCAGACACTTACTAGCTGTGTGACCCTGGGCAGGTCACTTAACCCTGTTTGCCTCAGTTTCCTCATCTGTCAAATGAACTGGAGAAGGAAATGGCAAACCAGTTCAGTATCTCTGCCAAGAAAACCTCAAATGGAGTCACAAAGAGTTGAACACGACTGAACAACAAAGACAATAAATGTTCTTGGAATGATATAAACATTGCAGCACCACACATATAACACAGATCGCACATTTAGAGGACCAATATTATTGTTTACAGAGGCTATAAAAGACTGTGCCACCCTTAGCATCCTCTGCTCTCTTCTCTGCCTCTCAACTTCTGTCATGTTGGGGCAGAAGGACTATGCAGGACCAAGGTCCATTTTGCTTTTTTCTTAATTTTGTGGGTCATCTATGGCCAAAGAATTAGGCCAGCCCGATGGTACATGGCTGGACTGGTCCACAGACAGAAGGGTGTGTTGCCAGAACTGTACTTTCTAGTTTGTCATATTATGGATTTAGAAACTGAAGAAGCTAATAGAGGTTTTCTGGGCCAGCTCTGTCATTTCACAGAGGGAAAATTCAAAATCCAGAGAATGAGAGCGATGTGCCAATAATCATACCTGCAGTGAGTTGCAGAGCTGGGATTTGAACCCAGAGCTTCTGAGTCTAAACCCAATGCTTTGAAAGAGTTAGCATTCCACTGGTATAGTGTTTGAAATGACCATATTTTCTGGAAAAGAAAAACACAGCACGACAAAGGATTGTTCAGTAATTTTCAGTTGTGTCCAACTCTTCCTGACTCTGTTCGGGATTTTCTTGGCAAAGATACTGGAGTGGTTTGCCATTTCCTTCTCCAGCTCATCGTACAGATGAGGAAGCTGAGGCAAACAAGGTTAAGTGACTTGCCCAGGGTCACATAACTAGAAAGTGTCTGATGCTGGATTTGAACTTGGGACTCCAAGCCCAGCATTCTCTCCACTGCACCACCTGGCTGCCCCATGACAAAGGATTAGAATGCAAAGCCTTACCAGAGATATATCTTATTTACTTAAAATCAGGACCACCCCCAGAAACTGGAATTATGTGATTCCTATAAAGATATTAAGCATATTTTCTCTCTGACTTTGAATTTGCCAGTTATTTTTTTTACCACCATAAAGATGATTCCTAGATCCACACAAGCAACTCAAATCTGCCAGAAATCTCTACCTAGAAATCCAAAAACAGAACTCACATAGTAGGTGCTTAATAAATGTTTCCTGAATTGAAGTGAACTGAACTCCCTGCTAAATACATTTTTCCTCCAAACTTTCCTATTTCCTTTGAGAGCATCACCACCATGTTCCTCCTGTCGCCCAGTTTCATAACCTTAGAGTCACCCTTGACTTTTCCCTCTTCTCCATTCCTTATATTAAATGAATTGCCAAGTCTTGTCAAATTTACTTCCACAGTGTCTCTTGTAACTGTTCCCTTCTTCCAGTCTCTCCCTTCTCCAGTTCATCTTCCACAGAAGTAACAAACAGGTGTTACTAAGACACAGATCTGCCCATATCACACCTCTGCTCAATAGCTTTCAACATCTCCCTATTATATGAAATACAAATTCTTCAGCCTGGCTCTGAACTACCTTCCCAGTTTTATTTCACATTACTCCCCTCCACAAACTTTACATTATAGTGAAGCTGGACCGTTTCTTGTTCTTGAATCCAATATTCTATCCACTGCCTTCATTCCTTTGCACAAATCATTCCCAAGCCTGAAACACACTCCTTCCTTGTCTCTGCCTCTCGGCAGCCTCACTTTCCTTCAAGGCTGGGATATCACCTCCTCCATGAAACCTTACTCATCTCCCCAGCTGTTCACGACTTTCTCTTCTTAAATTATGTTGTATTTGTTTATCTGTGCAGTGTGGTATCCCTTCAATAGAATGAATGAATGAAAACACACTTATTAAGTATGCGTCACACACTGCTCTAAGGACTGGAGAAGGATTTTGCTCTTAAGCATCTCGCATTCTAGTTGGGAGAGTCAATACATGAAAGAGATGGAATAAGTCCTAAAGGTGTGGATATTTTTTGAGGAAAGAAGCTTTTTTGTTTTTGCCTTTGTGTCTTCAATGCTAGCATAATTCCTGGTACTCAGTGTATTTTGAGTTGAATTTCAGGTTGTGAAATTTGGGTCCATTTCTTTGATTCCTATTCCAATCAATTCAACCAACAAACACTTATGAAGTTACTGTGTTGAAAGCGCTGCTCCAGAGTCATCCCCCACCCCCCAAAAATCCCCATACATTCCAGAAATGCCCGACCTAGTCTCAGACACACAATGCCTTAACCCAGTCTTAAGACTGCATCTAATACCCATCACATCTGAGGCACCTCTTTTGAGCCCAGGACAGGCAGCTCTTGATTCTACTCATGAATCCAGTGCTCATCTGCGTGACCTTGGAAAAAGCACCTGGGTACTTTGGATACCTATTTACTCTTCTATAAAATGTTATGAGAATCTAATAGGTTTTGTGAGAATTAATTAATGCTCATAAGAGTGATTTGACAACTGCAGATGAAAGGCCCAGGAAGTCCAGGGTGTCACTACCTTTATTACTCAGAACAACTATAATTATAGGGAAGTATACCCTACCTACCCAAAGCATGAGTGGGGGCAGTTCTGCAGCTCTGAATTCCACCAGCCAGCTTTTCAGGAAGAGTCTACTGGGAAGGGGAGTTTGGCCCTGATACAAGGGTTTGCAAAATGAAACCCTGTGGAGTATGTATGCTTGTTTCAATGGCTGGAGACAGTGGAGTCCTCTCCTGAATTCAAGACTATAGTTCCACTCTGTTGTGGATGGAGATCTGAGGAAAGAGGCTAAGGAGAGGAAGAGAATAAGGAACTAAAATTTGTCACAAAATACAATACCAGGCAGGCCAGGAGCTGGTCTGGAATTTCCCACCTCAATTAAATTCTCACAAATGAGCATCATGTTCCATACAGGGGTTCATGATTCATTGGCTTCAGTATGTTTGAAAGGGGCTGGAATTTTTAAGAAGAGGTTATCACCCCAAGTCATCATGACCCACTGCTACTGAGATTTCCTTCTGTGAGCTGTTATGATTTGCCTCTTAAATCATCCTTTTTTTAAAAAAAACCCTCCATTTTTTTGAACAATTGTAATATTTTAATTTCTAATTATATGTAAAAACAATTTGTATTATTCATTTTAAAAAATTCTGAGTTCCAAATTCTTTCCCCTCCCTTCCCTCCCCCCTTATTGAGAAGGCAAGTAATTTGATATAGGTTTTATATGTGCAGTTGGACCTCCATTTCTTTTTCTTTTAAAAAATTATCAATAATTTTTATATTACCTTCATTTCTAAATACATTTCTTTTTCTTCCCTAACCAAAGAGACAATCTCTGTAATAAAGAATTTTTTTAAAGGGAGAGGAAAAAAGCAGTTAGTAAGGCTAACCAACACGCCAACTAAATGTGACAGAATGCATGCTATTCCAAACCTATAGTCCCCACCTCTACAAAGAAGGGAGGAAGGGCATTTTCTCATCTCTGCTTTTGGGGTCAAGCTTGATCATTATGATTACATAACAGTTGGGGGCAGGGGTTGTTTCCATTTCCATTTCCATTGTTCTAGTCACTGTGTACATAATTTTCCTGGCTCTGTTCATTTCACTCTGCATCAGTTCACATAGGTCTTCTCAGGTTTCTCTGAATCTATCCCAATCACTGTTTCTTATAGTACAATAATACATCATTACATTCATAGATCATAATTTATTCCCCAACTGATGGAAAATTCCTTTGATTCCAGTTCTTTGCTACAACAAAATATTTTGCTACCAATATTTTGGTGCACGTCGTCTTTTCTCTCTTTCTTTGGTCTCTTTGGGGTATGTAGTTTGGTGACTTTCACAGCATAGTTCCAAGTTGCTTTCCAAAATGGTTCAACCACTTTACAGTGACACCAGCAATGTATTAATGCACTTGTTTTCCCATAGTACTTCCAATAATTGTCATTTTCCTCTTTTGCCATTTTTGATAATTTGATGGGTACAAGGTAGAACTTCAGAGTTGTTTTAATTTGCTTTTTCCTGTTACTAATGCTTTAGGGAGCTTTTTTCGTATGATTATTCCTGGCTTGTATTTCTTCTTTCCCATTTTTTTGCATTACTTCTCTTGATAGTCTTGACCTTTTGTTCTTCCAGGTGAATTTTGTTACTATTTCTTTTCCTACTATATCACTTATTTTCAATCTCTCACTGTCTATTGGTTCAGCCCCTTCTGCCTACAAATATGCCCATGTCTCCCTTGTGCTGAAAAACCTTTAGTTGATCCTTCCAATCCCTGCTCTCATATAACTACATTTTTTCCTGCCCTTTGTAGTTATTCCTCAAAAGAGCCATCTGCAATAGGTGCCTTTCTCTTCTCTCATTACAAATCCATCTTCTGACTTAATCATTCCACCAAAATTGTTCTCTCCAAAGTTATCAATGATTTCTTAGTTATCCAATCCAACGGCCTCTTCTCAGTTCTCATTTTCCTTGACTTCTCTGTGACCTTTGCTGCTGTTGATCACTCCCTCCTCCTTGATATTCTCTTCTCTCTAGGTTTTCAGGACACCACTCTCTCTGATATAGGTTTTATATGTGCAGTTTGACTTCCATTTCTTTTTCTTTTAAAAAATTATCAATAATTTTTATATTACCTTCATTACTAAATATATTTCTTCCTCTTCCCTAACCAAAGAGACAATCTCTGTAATAAAGAATTTTTTTTAAAGGGAGAGGAAAAAAGCAGTTAGTAAGACTAACCAACACATCAACTAAACCTGACAGAATGTGCATTGTTCCAAACCTGTAGTCCCCACCTCTACAAAGAAGGGAGGAAGGGCATTTTCTTATCCCTGCTTTTGGGGTCAAGATTGATTATTATGACTACATAAGAGTTTGGGATCCTCTCCTGGTTCTTCTCTTACCTATCTGACCTCTCCTTTTCAGTTTCCTTTGCTGGATCCTCATCTGGATCACCCTCTCTAACCATACATGTTCCTCAGGGTTCAGTCCTGGGGCCTCTTCTCTTCTCCCTCTATGCTACTTCACTTGATGATCTCATTAAATCCCATGGGCTTAATTACCATACCTATACTTACTACTCTCAGATATACCTATCCTGCCCAGAGCTCTCCATTTGCCCCCATTCTCATATCTCTGTCTGCCTTTCAGACATCTCAAATAGGATATCCAATGAACACCTTAAACTAAATATGTCAAAAACAACTCATTCTCTTTCCGCCAGCCCTCCCCCTTCTCCTGTTTTACCTATTTGTAGAGGGCAACACCATTCTCCCAGTCCTTCAGGCTTGAAATTTGGAGTTATCAACTCCTGACTATTTCTCACCCCCTTTATCCAACCTATTACCAAGGCCCTTTAGTTTCACTTTTAGAAAATTTCTTAAATACACCCCCTTCTCTCCTCTGACAATGCCTTTATTTTGGCGAGGCTCCTCATCACCCCACACCTGCATTATTGCAATAGGCTGCTGATGGGTCTGCCTGCCTGAAGTCACTCCCCACTCCAGTCCATCCTCCATTCAGCTAATAAAGTGATTTCCCTAAAGCACATGTCCCATCATGTCACCCCCTACTCAATAAACTCCAGTGGCTGGATTACCTCCAGCATCAAACAAAATGCTCTGTTGATATTCAAAGACCTTTACAACCAATTTTCCTCCTACCTTTCCCTCACTCCCTGCCACATACTCTTCAATCCAGTGACACCGGTCCCCTTGATGTCCCACGATTAAGGCGTTCCATCTCTGGACATTTTCTCTGGTTGACCCTCATACCTGGAACATGCTCCCTCCTCTACTCTACCTATTAGCTTCCCTTATATTCCAACTAAAATCCCTTGAAGAATCACCTTTACACCAGGATGAGGAATTGGAGTACTGCTAATGTAAATTCCATTTTTAATCTACCCAAAATATACAGTTTTCTCTTTTTCAGAGAGGTCCTAAGACGGGAAACCAACATGACGCTTCACCTCACACATACTTGAAATTTAGCTGTCAAAGACATTCTGAGTGTCTTTTATATGCACAGTAATCATATTTTCTGAAATAAAATTTGGGCTATATGGTCTGAAAGGGGATATAATATCCTTTTCCAAACCTCAGTGGCTGTATTCATTTGCTACTATGCAAAGTATTGGGGAGGACAGAAAGTACTAGACATGGCCCTCTATCTATCACAAGCAACTTACAACCTGATGGAATGATAGCAAATAACTGTCCTAACACGTGATCAAACATGTAAACTGACACAAAACAACAGCGACCATACAAATACATAGAAAGAGTCGCCATCTCCTCTGGTCTATCAGCTCCTCCCTTAGTTTCTGTTTTGGGTCTCCTATACCAGTCTGACTGCTCCTCCCATTAATACAATCTCCTCAGCTCAGCGTTTAAAGCACTTCATAAAATGGATCCTGCCTACCTTCCCAGGCATTTTGTATACCAGACTGGCTTATTGCTGTCCTTTAAATTCCACATTCCCTCTCCCATCTCATGCCTCTGCACAAACTGCCTCCCCCCTCCATGGAGGAAATGAATGTTTTCCTCACCTCTGTCTCTTAGAATGCCTGCTGTTACTTAGTCGTTTTTCTCTGTGACCCCATTTGGGGTTTTCTTGGCAAAGATACTGGAGTGGTTTGCCATTTCCTTTTCCAGCTCATTTGGCAGATGAAGAAAGTTAAACCAATAGGGTTAAGTAACTTGCCCAGCATCACACAGCTACAGTCTGAGGGCAGATTTGAACCCAGATCTTCATGATTTCAGGTCCTGCACTCTATCCGCTGCACCACCTAGCCGGTCCATTAGAATGGCTAGCTTCCTTCAAGGCACAATTCAAATGTGACCCTCTATGTAAGGCTTCTCCTGAACCCATCAGAGGTTCCCAAACTTATTTGGCTTATACCACCTTTTCAAAAAAAAAATTACTTGGTGTCCCCCTGGAAATCTACTTTCTTTAACTCTTTAATGTTTTTTTTTTTTGGAAATTTGCATCATTTAAAAAATATAAAATATATATTTTTAAAATGATGCATCTTAAATTGTAAATTTGTGGGTTTTTCTGCACTGAAATTTTGATGATACAATATTGCATCATATAACTGTATAGTATCATATTGTAAATAAGTCATTACATGCACATATTCCTGCCGATGCATGCTGGACTTCCCAACAATGTGTGACACACTTGCCTGCCAACACTTGCTTACTAAGACCTGTTGGCATACTTTACCACTGATAGGTTATAACTTGTATTTTGTGTGTTTATTCGGAAAATGACTTTAACTCTGTTACACAACAGATGAAACATGTACAAATGGTTTTTCAAAATTCTCTTCTCTTCTTTCCTTATGCTTCCCCACCCCTTTATTTTTATTCATCAACTCCAAATTGCACCTGAGACTACTACCACCTACTCCCAGCACCTCTCATGGGGCAGTATCACCCACTTTGAGAACCTATGTGTTAGGCCTTCCTGGGCCCTTTCTCTCCAGGCACTATATTTGAAAATACAGAAATTCCTTTGTACTTATTTGTGTATTTGCTGTATCCTAAGGAGAATATAAATTTCTTGAGCATCTTTGTATTTCCAGCACATAGCATTGTACTTTATATATAGCAATCAATAAATGCTTAATTTAGTTTGCTGAAGTATTCTTGAACTAAGAAGAATGGAGGGTGGACCATGAGGACTATTGTTGAAGTTGTTGAATGACTGGACCCAGGAAGGACTATTCTGGGAAAGTTACATGAAGGAGGTGAGTGTTGAACTGAGTGTAATGGCAAGCAAAGTTGGACTTTTTGCTCATTTTTCTTTTGGAGTTCTTCTCAGCACTAAGACAATCAAGTGCCTTTGATTGAGTCTTGCCTTTGTTTGAATCGAGAGTCTTCGATGACCTGCTTAAGTCACAAGAAAGCCTGTCACATGAGTTTGAGTCACATGGTTGTGATGCCCTCCAACCCTGAAGAAGTGTATATACACTCTGAGGTTAGCATTTTGCTTTGGGGCTCACTTATTGGAAGAGCATTCATGGGATTTGGCCAGATGAGACTCTGGGTAGCTGTTAAGGAGCCTCCTGGCTTTGAGAATATTGGTGCTTCTCTCTCTGGTAACTATGTACGTATTGCTACGGACAGAGTTAGAAGCCCTGTCTGCTGATTTGTGTTATTTGCTCTGTTTATATAATTTCTGCTTGTAATTTCTGTTTGTGTTTTCTCTGAAATTTAGGGTGCTGACTTTTTCCCCTGAACTAAGTGAATTATATATGTATGTTTAATTAAAGTGAGATTGTAAACCCCTTTAAGTTGCTTTCCTTCAGAAAAAGCAGATCAAAGAACCTGTACTAACAGCCCTCCTGTGTGCTGGTGTTGTTGGTCTTACACCTCCACAGCAGCTGCCAGTTACATTGGTGTTACACAGAGGTAGGCAGCCCCAAAGCCTACTTCTTCTAAGAAGCTTTCTTAAAGTAATTCTATCCTGCTGTGAATTGGTCCACCCATTCTGGAATTAAATTTGGAATTATGTTAAGAAAGTGATTTAAATGTTCCAAAGACATATAATAAGGTCCCATATACACCAAATTTTCATAGCAGCACTTTTTGCTGTAACAAAGAATTGGAAACAAAGTAGCCTGTGGCACAGGAATACAATGGAATATTATTACACCCTAAGACATTGGGTATGAAGAATTAAGAGAAGCATGGGAAATTTTATTTGAACTGATGCAAATGAAGGAAGCAGAATGAGGAAAATAATATACAATGGCTTCAACTTTGTAAACATAAACAATAAAGAAAAACTGACCAACATGTGATTATAGTGATTGAGCTTGGCCTCAAAAAAGAAATGCAAAAATGCAACTTCCTTCTTTTCTTTGAAGAGATGAAGGACTATGAGTGTGGAACATTTCATAGAATTATTGTCACTCAGTTAACACGTTAGTTTTGCTAAGCTGCTTTTTTTTTTCCTCTTCTTTTTCTGTTCTTTGCTACAAAGGATGGCTTTTTGGATAGGGGAAGGGAAGGGATATGTTTGGAAATGAAAATGACATAAAAATAAAGTGTATCAGTAAAAACAGTTTTAATGGGGAAAAAAGTAATGCCACCCATTTTCTAATCTACCAGTCCAATCTCTCAACTACCCTTTCTCTTAAATATACTTTTATATGTTGATCTATTTTTGCTTGTTACATGTTGTCAGGCCTTGCCTCATTTCTAAAAAGGTATTGGATATATATTTTGAATACTCTTACATTCTGCTGTGCATGTGGCAATGCTTTTTTTCCTTTCTTATTTTATATTTAAATTTTAGCATTTAAGTTTATAATATGTCTCTTTTTCTTTTTATATTATTATATTGTGTATTTAAGTTTTAGTATTTAAGTTGAAATAAATTAATTAAAACAATAATAAGAATAATAATTTTTTAAAAGGTACTGGAAATCAGAATTTTATGGAGAACCCACAGTGTGCATCATAAATTAACGTTCCAACAATCCTAAATTATTGCTTCATCTCCCTCCTTTGGCCACAATCTCTCTTGATAAGTGCACATCGTTGCTGTGTTGCATCTGGTTACAGGAGTTAAATGCAAATTTCAATTCCATGGGGATCTCCACAATGGCACTCTCTCCACTGATGCAGATCAGCAACTTGTTTGTAACTTATAGTCCTAGAGAGTTGCTGGGGCATTGAGAAGTAAAGGTGTCTCACAGTAGTATTTATCATAGACAGAACTCTTCCTAACTCAAAAGCCAGCTCTCCATTCTAGGGAAAAAGAAAGAAATGGTGCAAGCTTTTATTTAGTGCCTACTATCTGCCAGGCTAAGTGTATTTTTTACAAATATTATCTCACTTGATCCTCACAATAACCCTGGGAAATAGGTGTTATTGTGATCTCTGTTTCAGAGTTGAGGAAACTGAGGCATATAGAGGTTAAATGACTTTCCTAGGGTCACACAGCCAGTAAGTGTCAGAGGCAGGATTTGAGCCAAGATCTTCTTGAGTCCAGGCCCAGTGCTCTGTGCACCATGGTGCCACCTAGTGGCTTGAGAAGAGCGTGCAACTTAGAATGCTTTGGTAATAAAGATAGCTGAGCCTCCCCATTGCCACGTGTCACTTCTCACGGATACATTATAGAAAAGCAACGAGGTGTAGCATTAAGATTATTGGAGGTGGAATCAAAAGACCTTAGCATGATTCCCAGACACTCTAACTATAAGCTATGTGACCTAGTGCAAATCACAACTTCCCTGGGTCTCAGTTTCCTTATCTGTTAAATGGGGATGATTGTCTTTGCAGTCCTTATCTCAGAGGGTTGTTGTGAGAAGAAATCATTGCAAACTGTAAAGCATTGTTGAGGCGTTAATAAGAAGAACTTGGTTTGGAGCCAGAAGACAGGGGTTCAAATATCATCTCTGCTACTTCAACCAATCTATACATCTATCAATCAAAAAGCATTTATTAAGCACCTTCTATGTACTGGGCACTATGCTAAGCACTGGGGATACAAAAAAGGCAAAAGACAGTCCCTGCCCACAAGAAGCTTACAATGCAATGGGAGAGGGGGCAACATGCAAGCAAAAACAAAATGAGCTATATACAGGATAACTAGGAAATAATTAAAAGAGGGAAGGCATTGGGATTAAGAGGTGGGTGGGGAAGACTTCCTGTAGAAGGTAGTATATTAGTTGGAACTTAAAGGAAGCCGGGAGTTCGTAGTCAGAGTTGAGGAGAGAGAGTCTTCTAGGCATGGGTGACAGTAAGAGAAAATACCCAGAGCCGAGAGATGCAAAGTGTCTTGTTTGTAGACTAGCCAGGACAGGAGGCCAGCGGCACTAAATCGAAGCACACGTGTTGAGGAGTAACGTGTAAGAAGACTGAAAATGTAGGAAGGGGCTAGGTTATGAAGGACTTTGAATGCCAAACAGAGCATTTTGTATTTGCTTCTGGGGGTAATAGGGAGCCACTGGGGTTTATTGAGTGGGAGCAGGTGAGATGATTGGACTTGCATTTTAGGAAAATCATTTTAGTGACTGGAGGATGAATTGGAATGGGGAGAGACTTGGGGCAGTTGGACCCACCAGTAGGCTATTGCAATAATCAAGGCATGAGGTGATGAGGGCCTGGACCAGGGTGGTGGCAGTGCCAGCTTTGAATGTCAAACAGAGGACTTTAGGTGTGATCCTGGAGGTGACAGGGAGCCTTTGGAATACATTGAGTAAGAATATTCCCTGGTCAAACCTGTGCTTTAGGAAAGTACTTGCTTTTCCCAGGAATTCTGGCAAGTCTCTTCTCATCGCTGGGTCTTGGCTTCCTCAACTGTAAAATACAGAGATTGGGCCTGATACCCTCTAAGGCTCCTCCCAGTTCTAAATAAATGAGCCAATGACAAACTCCTCAGCAGACAGAAGACAGCTTCCAGCTCTTTTGCCTATTTAGTCAAAATGCTAATTCATTGGTACATCAGCCTTAGAGGTCAGATTAGCACCTTACTCTGCTCCCAAAAGTCATAGAATTGCCAGCGGGACGGAGAAGTTGAAGAGACTTCTCAAGATCAGACAGCTAGAACACGTCAGAAGTCGGGTCTTCCCAGCTCCAGGCTGAGTCTTTTCCAATATACATGCTGTCTTTCGGTTTGTGTTATTTTTATTCATTCATTCAATTCCTTCCACAAACATTTATTAAATGCCTACTATGTTCACTATGCTAGATACAGAGGATTAAAAAAAATAGGACAGTCCTCTGTTCTCAAAGAGCTCATATTGTATGGGGAGAATAAAATGGTATGAATGAATGAATGAAAATGCATTTATTAAGTCTTACTATAAGCACTATGCTACACGCTGGAGATACAGATAGAAAAGAATGACATATGTGCTCTCGAGGTTTGGACTAGTGAGAGGCAACATGTATAGGATGTTTCAACTGCAGGTGTGATATAAAGGGCCTGTGGTCCTCAGAGTGCCATGATAAGGCTGATGATAATGTCGTTGGTGTCATTTCTGTTGTCATATCCATTTCTGACTTTGAACCATTTGAGAGTGTCAAGGGCTTTGGGTGGCAAAAACTTTCTTTTCTGGTCCACAGATAAGTAAGCACAATAGTGATTTGAGGAGGGGGAGAGCATTAATAACTGAGGGTATCAGGAAGGGCTTAGGAAGTGGCACCTCAGCTGAACTTTGAAGGAAGCTAAGGATTCTGGGAGGTAGAGGTTAAGGTGGAAGTCCATTACACGCATGAGGAGAGCCTGACTGAGGGCACAGAGATGGAAGATGAAGGCCAAGTTTGGGGATCAGCAAGTGGGACAGTTTGACTGAACCATGGGAGAATGTGTGAAGGGGAGTAATGGGAAATTAGTCTGAAAGATAGGAGAGACTCAGATTGTAGAGGACTTTGGTAAATATCCCTGGAGACTTACTAGAAAATAATTTTCCAGGACATTTCTGGCTCCTTGACAACCTTTTCCTGTTTTGACAGCTGGAAATTAGCCTTTTAAGTCAATAAAAAAAGTGTGTGTGTGTGTGTGTGTGTGTGTGTGTGTTATGTGTGCAGCTGAAGACCTGTGGTCTCACAATGGCATGATGGTTACAGCCAGATACACACATCTGAACTGACGATTAGTCTAATCTATTTAGACAAATTACCTTTGTTTTTACCACTTATTAGTTTAAGTTTAAGTAAAAGTGCTTTCACTTATGTTTCTGTGTTTTCCTCTTAAGAAATCATAAGCTTAATGGATGGAACCATACATGGGGACAGCCCATGCAAGAAGTGATTTTTGCAATTCTGAAGAATGAATTATTATACTACTCTATCACATTTCATAAATAATCCACTAAACTACTTTTAAGATTCCATTTCTCTTCCCCCTTTTTTGAATTCACTTATAGCATTTTCCTTTTTTCAGATTCCCCCACCCCAATGTGGGGGACAGGCTCACAAGACCAGGCAAAGAGTAGCTTAGAGACTTATATGCTCACACTAAAGTCATTTTCTAGACAGAAAGGGTAAAAAGGAGGGTTGTTGATACCTTCAAATGAAGCAGCAAGCCTAAGACAACAAAAAATATAGCAACATTCATGCCAGCTGCAAAAGACCCAAGGACAGTGATCAAAACTTCTCCAGGATATTTTCTGCAACTATTTGGATAAAGAAGAAACCACCTCCACCCTAACTTTTGGGATTGTTAGTTCTCAAAAATTACTGAGGAGCACAACTCCTATACTGGCAAGAACCAGGGAATACTTTGAAAAACAGTAGATCAGTAGCAGACCAGGAGGAAGATGATGGATGGTATTTCCAACTTAATTTCCCATACCTGACTGTAAGAAGAGGTGGTAGACAGGAAGAGAGACTTTTCGAAAGGGGATTGTAGAGAGGCACAATCTCTTTCAAAGTAAAGGATTCCTTCTAAGCCACTTTTATGACCAATGGTCCCCCCCTTCTTCTAACTTGATGCCAATCCCTAGAACTTAAGTGTGGTGCCAGATATAGGTAGAAGCCAGCTAAAGTGTAGAATTTCCTGATGTGATGAACCTCTAAAACACTTTTAAGATGGGCTGTCCAAAAATCCAGAAACTGCTGAAATAAACTTGTCTAATCCTTGTCTTGCAATTCTGTGAAATGTTGGCCCAGGCTCTTAAAACTCTGATCAGTTCTCCAGAACCTTGGGGATATTAGGAGATAGAAATGTTTTCTTTGAACCAATACTAAGAATTAGAAAGAATGAGAGATATATCAATAGAAAGTGTAACTTCCCATGTAATTCCAAAGGATTTCCCTACATCAAGGAATAACTTAGGCTTCAGAAACTTACTTTGGAACCTTACAGATGTGGGTCAATTTACCAGTAATTGTGGGAAAGTCTCTTTGACAAGAGTGATTATCTTTGTTCTTCAAAAGGTTAAGATTAATTTCAAATCTCTGAAAGTTCTATTTTGAACCAGCAATCTTTTTTTCTTCTTCCTCTCCCTTATTTATTCCCCCCAGTAAAAGTCAGGTGTTTTTGGTTGAGTTGGATGGTGAAAATAATACAGGGCTGTCTGAGAAGTCTTGGTGCTTTTAGCTTAAAGCTTCACTAAGACTTCTGGGACACCCCACATATATGGGAACAAACAAACCAACAAAACCCCCTCAATTAAGAAAATTCAGGATTGGGTTAATAAAGCAGAATGGTCAATGAGACCATCTGGATGCTTTACCCATGAACAACTGAGAATTATCTGTGCCCACCTGAATTCATCTTCACAATCAAGCGGAAGCTTGTGATCAAACTATCAGGAACTTGCCTGCTGCCAGGCGTTTCTAAGAGATGTCATGAACTCTCAAAAAATCTGGAAAAAAATTTGTTGTGTTAAACATAATATGAATGTGATTTAAGTGTAGGTGTATCTATATGCTTGCTATATAGCCCTTTTATGGGGGTGGGGTGGGAAGTAATGAGAAATCACTGACTTACCTTTAAGGCTATTGTACATAACTTTAAAAAGTTACCTGCATATTTGACAACCATTTGGTTGATGCCTCACATGTTTTCTCCCCAGTGATTCTGCTTTTAAAGAAATAAGTTTTATGAACATCTCCTTCAAATTATTTTTTTATTGCAAGTAAAATAAGCATTTCCATATACATAGTAGATTGTATTGAATATGTAGCTTTCAAAGCTGTCCCGCTTGGCCATGTTGCCTTCTGGCTTTCTTTCTGTTCTCTTAACTATTAAAAAAATACTTCAATTACTTTTTAAAAGAAAATCAACTCTGTTGTTAACTCTCTTCTCTAACTGCCTCTCTACCTCCTGCTAGCCTTTGAAAAGTAAATAAATAAAAACAAAACCCTTGGAACACAAATGCATAATCAAACAAAACAAAGTCTTACATTTACCACATCCAAAACCCTAAGTCTTGTCCTGCATCTTGAGTCTGTTGCCTCTCTGCGAGGAGGAGGGTAGCGTGGTTCATCTTCGGTCCACCATCCAACTGTGGTTGGTTATCGCACTGATCAACGTGCCTAAGTCTTTCAAAGTTGTTTGTTTTTACAATGTTGTTGTCATTTTATAAACATTTCTCCTGATTCTACTCACTCTATATCAGTTTCCGGGCTTCTCGTACTCTTTGGTTATTTCTTACTTACAAGAATATTCCATTACATTCATATACCATATTTTGTTCAGCCATTCTTCAACTGATGGGTATCCCTTCAGTCTGCACTTCTTTGCCACTAAAAATAAGCTTCTCTAAATATTTTTATGGGTCCTTTTCCTCCTCCTTTGATTTCTTTGAGGCATAGGCCTAGTAGTAGTATCACCAGGTCAAAAGGTAGAAATGGCATTTAATTTACTTTCCTATTTTAAAAATAGTATTTCCTATTTTTTTAAATTTACTTTCCTATTTTAAAAATAGTTATTTTAAAACACACTTGAACAACTATTTCTTACAAAATATACTTTTATAAAGTAAAAATACAGTAAATTAGTAAAGTAAAAAAACAGTTCACAATTAACACTCACCATTTGGTTCCTATTCTGCTCAAATGACCATTTAAGAGTTTACATTTATTCCTAGAGACAGTACCAACTGGACTGGAATCTCAATAACCAATCACAATTAATTCACATTCTTCCGAGCTTCTCCTAAGAAGTCATAGGCCTGCTCTGAAATATCAAAAGGTTCATGAACACCTTCTGGTGACAGTAAGGCGTGGAGAGCACCAGAGTTTTCTTGGTTTTGCTTAAGGAAGTCATAAGTGACTTTCCATCGAGTAGCTTCGGTTTCTTCTTCTGCCCATCTGAATGGTGGGAGGACGGTGGAGTGTAAGAGAGGGTACACACAGTCATGGTACACAAGGATGAACACAGACTTCAGAAACTCTCTGTCTCTCTGGGAAAACACACACAAATAAATAATTATTTAGAAATTATTAAAAACATACAGATTTAGTTGGATACTTATGCTGCCCCTTGGCTGCCAAGGGTTTTCTACTATGTCCTCTCCTTCCTGGCATTACATGATTTAGACTAGATGTGTCAAACATGTGGCCCATGGGCACATAAGGCCTACAATACTCCCAAGTATGGCCCAAATCAGATTAAAATGTAATTGAGGAATATTTTACAAAATAAGTAAAACAGACAATATTACATTTTAAAACTAAGTCAGTATGAGGCCCACAGGGATCCTTATGTACAGTTTAGTGACTCCCCAACTTTATGTGAGTTTGACAGCTTTGGACTATGGCTTTGAAGCTTAAGTTTTATATTTCAAGCTTAAAGAAGTTGTGCATATATTTTCACAACTACTAAATCAGAAAGGACTGTGAACTTGGTTTAAAAATATTTTGATAACTCTATTTCAATATAGTTTCCTTTGTATTTCGTGCATTTAAAAACATTATTCTAAGAAGAGGTCCACAAGCTTCACGAGATTACCACAGAGGACCATGACACACACAAAAACAAATAACTCTTGGTCTAAGTTTCTTTTTAAGAAGATTTGTAAATATGATTAACAAAAGCTCAGAGAGTTGAATAATATATCAGAGAAGGCTGCGGGGTGAACCTCAAGACAGAGATGAGATCCCTGCTTTTATCTTCTACCTGATAGCACAAATTAAACAGATTAACATAAAATTATGTTGATAACTAAGAACAGTTTAATATGTTACCCCTCCCAGATTATAAATCTGCTAACCCTTTAATAGGAACATTTCATCTCTTCTTCTACTGATGCCTCATATAGTGAAGATGTGACCCTCGGTCAATGGAGACTATATTGGGAGAACAGAACCTCTGGCAGGTCTTAGCAAACTTGAAAGGCTTTATACCCAGGCCCAGTGGCAAACCAGGCATCTGTCACCCAAGGGTGAACCTAGCCAAATTTGGTAAAGGATGGTAAGGTTTTAAAGGTCTCTACAACTTATGAAGACTAGCTATTAAAATATAAAGCCCCAAAGCTGTTTCCATGCAAATAAAATCACAGGTTTTTTTTTTACGTACCGAAAATATTTAATATGTTTTGCCAAAGGAGTGACTCAGATGGGAATTACAAGTTGATGGAAGAAGATCTCTTGAGCATGGCAGCCTCATAACTGGACACTGTTACTCGTATGCTTATAACTGGACACTGTTACCCGTACCTCTTATGGACAGGTCTGGCCTTAAGTACAGCACTATGACCAATGAAGAATTATAAATGTATTAAATCTACCAACTCCAGCATAAGCCATGTATAGAGTATGCATAATTAATACAGGCCAATCTGATATGGACACAATATTTGTATTTTTAAATTAAAAAAAGAGACAATTGTGGCTTCTCATTCCAAAAAATTCCTGTATTTCAGCCTTCTATTGGGAGGTTGTATAGACAGGCCTTTAGTCATTAAAAATACTGGGTTTATTTTCATCATGGCACTGACCTTACCACCCTGAGCCAAGCACTTTTCAATAAGTTCAGTTTAGCCGAGTTTCTGTTCTTTCTTTGCCCCTCCCTATTGTTTTTGTACCCACAGTTAGAAGGTTTGTAAAGATAAGATTGAATCTGGCAGCCAATCAGAAGGTCTAGATTGGAAATTTCCTTTCGAGATAGTAAAGCAGATTTAAAATGAACATTTTTATTAAATGTTTCATTGGAAAAAAAAGGAATTCCTACATTAGGACTGGAAAGTCCACACCCTTCTAAGATGTTTATTTGTATGATTTGTAGTCATATAAAGTACAGTTTTATTTTGTTAGGACATGCTAGGGCCACATCTATTTTAGCCTGATAATGCAAAAATAGCTAAGTTTTATTAGGGGAAAAAATTACCTTTTCAGATCTTTTTAAAGTACTTTCTTTTTCAGCCCACGCAGTCTAAAAATTAAATACAGAAGTTTATATTAGTCTGAGTATTTAGACACATATAGTAAGTACAGTCTGTGAATAGGAATATCCTGGTTCAGGATTGGTGCCCCATCAATATAGGGAGGAGGTCACAAAATGTCACCCTTTGAAACTAAAGCTATGAAGAATCAACATAAAATAGATGAGTTTAACCAAATGGAGACATAATCCACCTCAAAAGACAGCTAATTTGCTGCTGGTGAAAACATCCCAAATCTCATCAAGGGACTAGGGCAGTTCCCAAAACCAGTCAGCCAGACAATCAGTCAGTCAACAAGCATTTGTTAAGTGCTTACTGTGTGCTAGGGATTGTGCCTGCAGTTACAGAGACAGTCAAGAAGCTCACATTTTATTGGCTGAGATAACATGCAAATAACTGTGCACACAAGACAGAGAGAGACTGGCTGGACTAATGTCAATGGGAAGGCCTTAATAGTGTGGAGGAAGTGGGACTATGGTGACTGGGAAAGGCTCCTGCAGAAGGTGGGGTTCGAGCTGAGACAGGTGAGGAAAGTATTCCAGGCAGAGGGGAGAGATGGTCAGTGCCAAGGTGAAGAGATGAGAGATGGAGAGTTGCTGAAGAGGAATAGCAACAAGGCTCGTGGACAGTAGGGAGAGTAAAGTTTAACAAGACTGGGAAGGGAAGGAGGGGCCAGCTCATGAAGAGCTTTAAAAGTCAAACAGAGCCCTTTATATTTGATCCTGGAGGTAACAGGGAGCCACTAGGGTTTATTGGTGTGTGTGTGTGTGTGTGTGTGTGTGTGTGTGTGTGTGTGACATGATCAGATCTGCACTTTAGGAAGATCACTTTGATAGCTGAATAAAGGGCTGAATGGAGTGGGTAGAGACTGAAGGCAGAAATTAGAGTAGACCAAAGTATCCCCTAAGTCTCAAAGGACTAGGACGGCTCCCAAACTTCCACTGCGGTGAAGTAAAAATGAGATACAATCTAATCATTATAACATGTCCATGCTATATGATGGAAGATGATGGGATAGAGGGCAGTGCATGAAAGCAACCACAAACAAAATATGGGGTCAGTCAAAATCCTGATGCCTGTACATGCTCACCTCACACATGATTCGACTCCAGTGAGCTTTACAAATATGTCCCTCCCTTTACTCTTCTCTTTGCTAAGGCCAACCCTTCTATGTGTAACTTTGATGCTGTCCCTCCTGTTTTCTCAAGAAGATTCCTCTCCAATCATTCCCTTCCCCTGCTCCCTCCCTGCCCCCCATTCCATTTCCTCCCTATCTATCCTTCCCTACTTCTTACAGACATGCTCAGGTAAGTCTCCATGATCTTAAAAACCAAACCAAACCCTTACTAGATACCACCATACCTGCTCGATATTGGCCTATATGTCTCCTCCCTTTCTTAGCTATTCTTTGATAAAACTATCTATTCCTCCATTTTCTTTTCTCTTATTCTTCTAAACCCTCTGCAATCTGGCTTCCCTTCTTACCATTCAGCTGAAGCTGCTCTCTCCAGCAGTTACCAACTATCTCTTAATTACCAAATCTAACATCCACTTCTCAATCCTCATCCTTCCTGACCTCTCTGCAGCCTTTGACTCTGTCCTCCAACTCTGAGTTGATTTGATTATTACCTGGTATGCGGGGTGGGTGAGTTGCGTGGTCTGTTTGGGAGATGAGACAGCCTACTGGCAAGAAGAGGCGTGGATGGCCAGATGCCCCCAAGCCCCAGATTGAATGCTAATATAAGTGAAGCACTTTGCAAAGCTTAAAGCATGATATATGTTTTAGATGTTATTACTCTTATCATTTGAGTGTGCGTATGGGGGCATTTCTGCTTTTTACAAATTACTTAGCAAACTGTCACTATAAAAAATGTGGTCTATGAAATGGAATATATATATATACATACATATGTGTGTGTTTATGTGTGTGTGTGTGTGTGTGTGTTACTTCAGGGGAGCAGCATTACATGCTGAAACGAACACTAAACTTTTAGCCCATAAAAATGGGCTTGAATTTTGGCTCTGACACTTATTACCTGTGTGAACAAGAACAAGCTGTCTAATCTCTCCAGGCTTCAATATCATCATCTATAAAATGAGGAGGTGCTACACATCTCCCAGGGTTGCTGCAGGGATTAATGAAATAATGGGTCTAAAATAGTTTTAGACAAAAATGGTATATGTTACAATTATTATGATTACAATTTTTATTAACTTGAATACTATACAGTTTGAACAATGTTCTATTAGCATACACATCATTATAAGTTTTCTAGAAGAAGAACAATTAAAGTCATTGTTAAATTTTGCAACTTTTTCTTGAGTATGCAGTGCTCCCCGCTGAAAGGCATCTGTATATTTTGTGTATCATATGTTTGTGTGTATACATGTGTGTGAGTACATATGTATGTGTATGTATTTGCCTATGTACTCACATAACGACCTGCATTGGTAGAAAGAGTTCTGTGTGTATATGTATGTATATGATATGTACATGTTTACATGAGAAAGTGCCCACATTAATGAAATGACAGATCCTTAAAGCATTAAAGAAGTACAGATTCAGATACCAGGCTACTTCTTTCACCTAATCATTTGAAAGTGAATGTGTTCATACCTGTGTTAAGTCTATGTACTCATCAGGTCAAGTAGGGTTTGCAGTTGGAAGGTATAATATTAAGGTGGGACTTTTTTTTTTATAGTTTTTTCTTTTAGAACGCTAAAGTAATCAAGTGCCTCTGGTTAAATCTTACTAGGTGCAAAGCCCCAGGCCTACACCCTTTTGCTGATTAGATATGAAGCCTTTGGGCCCTAAAAAGGGTATATAAACTCAAGAGGTTAGTGTTTTCTTTGGGGCTCTCACTCACTGGAAGAGTGTTGGTGTGGAGGCTGGTAGCTGCTGGAGCCACCTGGCTTTGAAAAAACTCAGATGTTGGTGCTTCTCTTTCTGGTAAGTATGTATGTGATGTCTTGATCAGACAAAGCCTGTCTGTTGAATTTTGTTATTTGCTCTGTTTATATTGTCTCTGTAATTTCCATTTGTATTTGCTCTGAAATTCAGGGTGCTGGCTTTTCCCCCTGAACTAACTGAATGATATATTTATGTTTGATTAAAGTGAGATTGTTAACCCCTTAAAGTTGCTTTCCTTAGAAAAGCAGATCAAAGAACCTGTGCTGGCAGCTCTTGTTGCTGGTCTTGTCAGGTCTTACACCCCTACAGCATCTGCTAGCAACACTGTCGTTACAGAAGAGACCTTAGAGATTATCTAGGCCATCCCCTTCAATTTATAGATAAGAAAATTATACAGGAGAGCCCAAAGAAACCTCATAGCCAGAGGAGAACTCACATCCAGAAAAATCAGGAAAATTTCTATGGAAGCCCTTTTTTCAGTGCTAGACGAAGGTGCTGACCCACTGAGTGTGGATGCAGGTATGTATGTGCATGTATGTGCAAATGTATGGCAGCATGAAACAGTGGAGGGAGAGATAGACTTGGAGCCAAGACAAACTGAGTTCAAATCCTGCCTTTGTTTATTCTGGCTGTGGGCCCCCAGCAAGGCATGTAACCTCTTGGTGACTATAAGTTGCAGAGACGTTGCTGACTTGCATTGGTAGAAAGAATTTCCTATGCCAATGAAATCACTGGTCCAATATCTGTCTGTCTGTCTATCTATCTATCTATCTATCTTCTAACTCTCCCCTAACATTTCCTCCAGTAGTTGCGTTCTTATTGAATTCACTCAAGTCTTACATCAGAATGACAATCTGATAAAGAAATAGCAAAAAATCACCAACTGCCCAATAAGGAAAAAAAAACCAACAAGATTAAATGAGAAAATAAACCAAGCATCTATTTAAAGTAATTAACAACAGGTATAGCAATTTAAGATCATGATGCATGTCACATACCCTAAGTACATCCATCAGGTCAGGTTGTTCCATGAGTTTAGGAAAGGTTGCTAGAATTGGACTACTAATTAAATCTGAAGTGGAAAAGAAAAGAAAATGATTTTATGCAACTTTCTTTCATTGAAATATATTGTTACAATAATTATTTTTTAAAAATGTATTACTACTTAGATGTATTATACAAAAAAGAGCTGGTATAAGTATCAATCTGGATTAGTAAGATTACCATATTAATATTACCAATTAAAGACCCTAAATTTTAGTGAGAAGGATTTGGAAGTATCTAGCAACATAAAAGCTTATGGAGGGCCAGCAATCTGAATGACCTGCTACAATATATTAATTACTTTTTAAAATAATGTAAAAATGAGCTGCTTTATAACACAATTGAATGAAATAGATTACTATGGATCTGTGCAAAGAATTAAATATGCAAGAATTCTACAGAAACTAGAATAGCAAAGTGCTCTATGACTACCTTTCATTCATTCGACAGACACTTGTCAAGCATCTGCCCTGTGCAGAACATGGTGCTGGGGGAGCTGCCTGTCTCACAGTTCAGTAGGGGGAAAAGATACATACACAGATTGACTTGCTAAACAGTATTACATGATAAGCGCCCTCAAGAAGTACAAACCAAAGAGCTCTGGCTGTTACTGATCAATCTTGGTCCCTTGATGATAGAATTTTATTGGGCTGAATTGTGTGCAAGCTCAAACAACCTCTCCCTGCTCATGGGAAAGTGTTAACATCCTTCAACTTCCCTAAAGAGTCACTTCAGCCATGAAGCTTTCCTTGGCATTATAATACATCCAAAAGCATATGACTGAACAGCTTGCCTTCTCCCTCCAGTTACTGCTTCCTTAAATATAGCTAGCTCTCTGTCCGAGCATATCCTGTCTTCTTCCTATTTATTTAGGAGGTATTTCCACCGAGGACGTCTACTTATGTACTCTTGTACAGATGCTGAACACAGCTGACATTTAAAAAAAAGTTCCAATAACACTCAGACTTATCACTGAGATAAATATTGCTGCTGCACATGTTCTACTTTGGACACATTGTTTAAATATGATAATTTCTTTCTTTTTTAAAGCATCACGTATCATATGAAGTAGAAGATTCCATTCCTGCCCAATAAGTTTACATGTAAAACAAACAAAAACTCCAAGGAAAGAGGGGTAGGCAAACTACAAAGCAAGGGCAGAGCTCTCTGGGTCCTGAAGTCTCCTGAGACAATTATTTTGTGAGCAAAGTCAAGATTAAATGGGGACACAGTGGACAGTGCCAGGGAGCTGACACAGGCAGAGTGCACTGACAATGGCCAGCAATGAACAGCACCATCTGATGGGTCTTATAGTAACCTGCTGTCAGGTAAATGGCTAGGAGCCAAGCCACTAAGCTCTGCTGACAGGCGCTTTTCTGAGGCCCCACCTTTACCTGGTGAACAAGAGAGCCAGCCGACCATGACAGTAGTAAACTTACAGAAACAGAGAACAGCTACTCCCAAGGAAAGCATCAGCTAATGGGGCTGAACACAAGGGCATGGGAAAAAAGCCTCACCAGCATTTTGCATGCTTATCCTGTCTTTCAGGAGTACGTCACCAAGAATTTCTCGATAGAATACCAGCAGGTGAATGTAGCACATACTTCCTATTAATGTTTCTGGTAGTAGACTATTAAAGAAGAAGAAAAAATTCATTAAAAAATACAATTCAGCCCAATGTCTTTGTAATTAGCTTACATTCACTATAATGAATAGCTCCAGAGCACTGTTTCATTATGTAGCAATTATAGTAATGACTTAAAGGAATGTCCCATCATGCAATTGCTAATCATAGAGAGAAAATCTTCCAAATAATTTTATATTTCTCTAAATACATGCTCATGTGCCAACTACATGCCTCAGCGCTTGCTTTCATATTTGCTTCTTAGTATACTCACAAGTCTGGAGTTAAATGTCAAATAAAAAGGATCATTGAAAAGTCCCAGCTTTTTAGGCATTTGCAACTGGTCATAAATGTAAGAGAGAGTGAAAATCTAACTTTATAAAGGCAATTGTATACAACTGTGCAGAGTATCTTGAAACGTGTAGTGTATGATGTTGTACACATAACAATCATCGCTGGCACTGAGGAAGAGGAAGCCTCCATGTTAAGAAAAATCGTGAGTGGTTAAATAAAGGTCCTAACTTTAGTCAATAATAAGAAAGGGAACACGAACAGGAAGAATGCATTACAGAGTTAGGGACAGACACTGCCATTCTGTTGAAAGAATATGAAATAAACCACAACCTTATCTTAGGGAGCTGTTTCTCTAGTATAGGGATCATCTGGTTTTCCCTGCCCAGGAACCATTAGGAAGCTCCTTAGTCCTAAAGTTAAAACACAACTATAGCTAGATGGACTGCCTTCAGTCTCTAACACTAGACTCACAACCCTACTCGAACAAATGCAACCTTAATGCAGTATCCAATGGGCCTTACTAAAATAAAGTTACTTTTATTTTGTTGGTAATTGGCATTTGACATTCCCAAGCCTTGCCCTGTAATTAGGGGAGTTTGTGTGACAGAAAACAGAAGTAAAAAGGAAGCTAAAGTAACAAAAAGTAAATGGAAGAACATCAATTTGAGTATTTGGGAATATTTAAAATATTGGCTCCTGCCTAAAGTTCCAAAACAGTTCTCTGAGCCATATAATAACCACACTTTAAAATTATTTCTCTCATTTATCAAAGAGTAATGTAAATATGCAATACTTATTTACCTTTTTCCCCTTAAAATGGAGGTATTGCTATTTCCCACTTCTTTTCTGTCTCTCAAAGGTACAGAGATAGTTAACAGTTAACTAACAATATACATAAGATGAGGTCCAATGACCCACCATTTCTTTGTGCGGGTTCTCCATGGATTTGTACTGGTCCATCCCCGCATGCAGTTGAACTCCTTTACAAGCCAACATTTAGCACAGCACCTAGCACACAGTAGGTGCTTAATAAATGTTTATTGACTGACTGACTAACATGTACAAGGCTGCTGGCCAATGAGAGGGCTATGGTCATAGAGCGGTGTGAAGATGACTTCTATGGGGAACTGAATCCATGTTTCATCAGCTCAAGGCCCTTGTAAACAACTAAGATTGTTTACCAGACACACAAGCTGGGAAAGCTTTGGGTCTAGGCCCAGCAACATGTGCTATTCAACTGAAAGATAATGTGCTTATTGTTCAAGGACTAGCCTAGGTCAGTTCAAAGAGGCTTGTCACAAGTTTGCCCCAGCAACTCATCAAATGAGTCTACCAGACTCTTACTTCTTCTACAGGTTTTGAATCTATAGAGCATTGAAATAATTATATATGGCAAATAGAGAAGAGGAATATAAACTAAGGGCACTGGCCTAGATCTTGAGTGGACAAACTCTTAGGGGTGAAGTACCAGGTTTCCATAGGGTCACCCATTCATAGTCTCAAGGTGACAGCAACTACCTTCAAGTTAATCTGCAAAAAATGATAATTATTGAATGGGCAGGGAGAACAGGTGCACTGATGTGTTGTTAGTGGAGCTGTGAAGTGGTTTAACTATTCTGGAAAGAAATTGGAACCATATTCAAAAAGTCACTGAAACACAGGCTGCTGATTACTAGTCTAGTAAAAGAAAAGTTAGCATCTTCATCATTCAGGCCTTCTGAATGCTGAGTAAGATGAATCATCTACTTCTGATTCATCTCCTCCATCTACGATATGCAAGCATCACTGCGCAGTTTTAAAGTTAGAAAGACATGGTAAAAATAGCATTTGGTAGGATTTTTTGTTTGTATTATTTTTTGACAATAGCTCTTAATGTATGCAATGGAAAAAGTTCCACTACAAAATATTCAGCTCTCAATGGGAAATGAGGAAGGTGATAAAATCACAGATAATTGATACCATTGATACCATAGATAACTGATGCTAAATTTCAACCAAAGTTTCTATATCCTCTCTAGCTAAGTTTTTCATCTGAATTTTAAGAAGAAAACTCGACTTATTTGTACATTACTGCCTCTTAAAATTTCTCCAATAACCCTTTGTACAAGTGATAATGAGCATTAAAATTGCCAAAAGGCAACAAGCAAGTGAAACAAAGGCACTGATAATTCAAACTGGCTAATCAACTTCTGAATAACTCAGCAGTGAGTGCACGTGGGAAAACCGGTACCGACCTCAATACGCTTCTTGACCTTCTATTTAGGGATCTTAGTTTGACCAGAAGTTGAGGCTGTCTCCTCATTGTCATCATCTGATGAAAAACACTGCTGGCTGCTTTTAAAAAAAAATTAGAAATAGACAAACTGGAACTCCCGATATTTTGGATAGTGTTATAGAGCAAAAGGACTTTAAATATACTTATCGATTAGAAAAGGCAAATTACACAAAATGTTAGTCATTTACATCACAAGTAAAGGAGTAGATAAAAGAGGCAAGGTCCAGTGATGCCGGACATCATTCTTCCCCAACATATGTAGTCTATACTCTAAAATTCCAATACATTCGTTGAGATGAATGACAGCATCAGCCTCACCTAGAGTTTATAAGATCATCACATGGGACAGCAAGTGTGAGGTTAACTCTGAGGAAGTGTTCACTGTAACACAGACACCAGGTTCCTCTGCTAGGTTTGGAAAGCTTTTTGAATCAATGGAAAAATCCTAGATTGGAAGCAAATAGGAAAGAGGGACTTGTAGCCTCATCAAATGAAACAGGGGGATCATCTGCCTCTGCTCTTCTTCGCTCCCACATTAATTCTCTTATTTGCTACCAGGAAAATCGGCTCTTGGAGAAGAAGACAGGGTTTAACATTAAATCCAATACCTTCTAATGCTCAATTTAAGTGATAGTTTGTATAGGAAAGTATGTCTGTGATAAACTACTCTGCGCTTAGTAGAAAATGATTACTTTCTCTGATACATCTTATCTTTATTAAATCTTTAGGAAAAAGAAAGTTTATATATAAAAGTATACCTCTTCTGGAAATTGAAGGATCCACTTCAATGCCTTTTTCATAAGGAGTACCGCCATTCAAGTAAAGTTCATAGGTTCTGTAGAAAAAGAGTAATTAGTACACTCAGTACATTTTGAAAAATACAGGGAGAAAATATTAGGCAACGTCTAGTTCTTAATTTTGTTGGTCTTGTGACATCTTTTTTAACATAAAAAGGTATAATATCACCATAAAAAATTTACCCAGGCGCCTGTTTTCATGTGGTATTTTGCTATCCCTTATATGAGAGAAATTCTCTGGAAGGAAACCGAAGATAACCTACTTGGGAGGAATAGGTGTTCCATCGGCGTCAAACAGTTTTAGGAAGACCCAGCCACAACTTAATTCTCCTTTTTCACCCGTTGACTAGAAAAGTAAAACAAATACATAAACCTTGACGTCTGAGTATCTCTGAACAAAGATTTTTTTTGGTTGGAAACACATACAAATTCTAAAATGTTTTTCAAAAGAAAATAAAGCGACATGTAATCACTGGGTTTGGGGCCAGCAGGAGACCAAAGAGAAAAGCTGTAACCAATAAGAGAATATGATTTGGTATGTATTATTGTCACAGTTCTTATATCTATTTCCTAAAGAGTTAGTACGATATAGTGGAAACAGTGAAGGAGGGAGGGACTCAAAAAGTAGTATAGCATTTTAAACACTGGGTGATTATTAGATATAGTTATTTATATTGATGTTTATTGCCAAGTTTTTAATGAAACATTTAAGTACATGTATTTATTTCTATAGATATATGCCTAAAATAACACCACCATCTACTTCCAAAAAACGCATCAAGTTGCAGTCGTCTTGGGTTTCTACATTCTTTAGGATTTCTAGGAACCACCACAAATTCTGGTAAGCCCACTTTGCTGGTCCTTTGAGAAACTATAACAACACTTGTGGGAAATTCTTGTTCATTTCCAAAAGCAGGAATAATTTTTTAAAAAATCCCCGTAAAATGATACTGGGAAAAGCAAACTCTTTACGTGAACTTACATTACGAACATAAGAGACTCCAACTTCAAATAATATTCCAAGTTCTGGTGAAGAAGAATTAGATCTGATAAAACAATCCCCATCAAGCAAGCATGGCAAGATACCAGTTACCTTAAAAAAAGACAAAAATATAGAATCATTCAAGATTTTCCATCCTATTCATTTTTAAGTGGCTTGTATTCTATGATTTATGGTAAATAAGGAAGGGAAGGGATGGTGGTGTAAAGATAATATAGAGGAGATTGTAAGGATCCAAATTCTAGGTTTCGTCCATGCCAATCCCTGAGCAAATAATTTAATTTCTCTGTATTCCTGTCAATAAACTGGGACTTTGCTTACTACCTGGTCAGAATACTAGATAGGGTGAAAAAAAAAAGAGCACCTGGAGGTGGTCAGGGGCACTAATGGTTGGTCTGGACTTGTGATTTCATCATTGTGGGGAGCTCCAAGTGTGGAACATCCTTTCACTGGGCCCTAAGACTAAGAGTTGCTTGAGGCACTGAACGATTAAGGTACATGCCCAGAGGCACATGGACAGCGTGTGTCAAAGGTAGGATTTGAACCCAGGCCTTCCTGGCTTTGAGGTCAACTCTCTCATCTATTCTGCCAGGCTGCCTCTCCTGTGGTATCTGTTCTTGTTGTTCAGTCCTGTCCAACTCTTTGTAACCCCATGGACCACGGCACACCAGGCCCTTGTATCCTCTGCTATCTCCAAAAGTCTGTCCAAGCTCATATTTGTTGTTTCCATGACACTCTCTATCCATCTCATTCTCTGCTGTCCCCTTTTCCTTTTGCCTTCAATCTTTCCCAACATCAGGGTCTCCTGTCTTCTCATTATGTGGCCAAAGTATTTAAGCTTCAGCTTCAGTATTTGACCTTCCAGTGAATAGTCTGAATTAATTTCTGTAAGTATTGGCTGGTTTTATCTCCTTCCTGTCCAAGGGACTCTCGAAAGTCTTCTCCAATGCCATAATCCAAAAGCGTTGATTCTAAGGCACTCAGCTTTCCTCATAGTCCAACTCTCATAGCCAAACACTGCTACTAGAAAAACCCTAGCTTTGATCATACAGACCTTTGTCAGCTGGGGTGTCTCTGCTTTTTAGTATGCTGTCCAGATTTGTCATAGCTTTTCTTCCAAGGAATGTCTTTTAATTTCATGGATGAAGTCACCATCTGTAGTGATCCTTGAGCCCAAAAATATAAAATCTGACATAACTTCCATTTCTTCTCCCTCTGTTTGCCAGGAAGTGATAGGACTAGTTGCCATGATCTTAGTTTTTTTTTAAGTTAAGCTTCAAGCCAACTTTTACACTCTCTTCTTTCACCCTCATCTAGAGGCTTTTTAATTCTCCACTTTCTGCCAATAGAACGGTATCATCTTCATATCTGAGACTGTTGATATTTTTCCTGTCAACCTTAATTCTGGCTTTTGATTTGTCTAACCTGGCATTTTGCATGATGTACTCTGCATATGACTTAAATAAGGTGACAATACACAGCCTTGTTGTGCTCTTTTTCCAATCTTAAACCAATCAGTTGTTCCATGTTCAGTTCTAGCCTTTGCTTCTTGGCCTACATACAGGTTCCTCAGGAGACAAATGAGAGATCCAGTACTCCCGTCTCTTTGAGAACTTGCCACATTTTGTTGTGATCCACACAGTCAAAGACTTTAATGTAATGAATGAAGCAGAAGTCGATGTTTTCCTGGAGCTCCCCTGCTTTCTCCACAGTCCAGTGAATGTTGTTAATTTGGTCTCTAGTTCCTCCATCTCTTCAAAAACCAGCCTGCTCTTGTGGGAATTCTTGGTTCGCACATTGCTGAAGCCTAGCTCACAGAATCATACGCATAACCTTGCTGGAATGTGAAATGAGCGCAATTGTTCAATAATTTGAACTTTCTTTGACATATGGTATCTAGATAAAATGAAAAAGAGGACTGCAAGGCAGTTTCTCATCCATGGAAGTCTAGAATCTCTTGCCTGGCCTCTATTTAATACTGACTCAGGAATTAATCCATTTAACCAAAATCCTACCTACTGGGATAGCCTTTAGTGGGTTTTCTTCCAAACTCTGAGTAATACAAATTTACATAGCACATTTTCCTGGTAGGATTTATTTTACAAAAAAACACTCTACTTTCTAAATTCTTCCTGTTTTGAATTCCATTTCCTCCAAGTTTCTACTCAACGCCCACCTTCTGCAGAAGGCCTTTCCCTCTCTCTCAAGCTCTGAGGTAATTTCATCTCCATGTTGGAAGTAACATAATAATATCATCCAGAAGCCATGTATGGGCCATCCATCTCGATTAGAGGTAAAGGAAGACAGACAAATGCCCTTAGTATTTAAGGAATGCATGTATTCTTTATACTTATTATGTATTGGGTGGGGGGGAAGAGAAAAAAAAATAAAAAAAATTACATGATAAATTTATTATATGTTTAAAAGGAATACCAAGTTGTGTGTAATAGATTTGCAGTTTCATATTCAATCATCTTTTTATTATTCAATTATGTTATGGAAATGCTAGTTTTATTTCATAAATTACAAATAAAATAAATATATATTTTTAAAAAGAATAAGTATAAAGTCTCCACTGCCATTAGAGTTTTCTTTCATGGGAGATTTACAAAAAGAGGTATATAGGATAGGGTGTGGGAGGATTGAAACTGGCACCTGGTATGGGAGTACCCACGCTGATGAAGCCACAAATTCTTTGAAGGACTAAAGCATGATGATTCATAGGAGTTATAATTTCAGTGAGTCAGAAAAAGGAGTGATTTGATTTAAGTACTCAAAGCACTTTTTGGACTTAGGTAAAAATTTAGTCTCACTTGTAACACAGCAAACTAATTACATAAACATGTAACATACTGCCCATTTCCCCTCTGTAATTTTACTATTGTGTTTTCGAAAGAACAATGCCGTAAGGAGTATACAATGACAGCCAAGTCTTGAAAATCTTAATAAGGAAATTTGGTTCATTTTTCACTCTGTTTGTTAAATTGCTCACTTACCCGTGGAGAAAAGGTCCAGGTTTTGGGCTTTTTTGGTTGCCATGTAGCTCTGACTGTATGAATATTGCTAAGAACCTGAAAACAGATTTTGATATATGAAATTATCTTGGAAAAAATCAGGAAATGATATATTTTTTTTCAAGATTAAAGAGCTCAACTAATACTGTTATTAAAGTGAGTAAACTAAAATTTCTCAAGACTGTACATGAATTCAGACTTTAACTCTTGTGCTTATAATTATATTGTGTTCAGTGGATTATTAAGCATGGTCTACAGAAAAAATAGTTAATATGATAAATAAAAATTACTGGGTTAAGGAATGATAGAGATCAACAAGGACCTATAGGGCAATTACCCTACAAGTTCTGATTCAATTAAATTTTAGAAAACATTTTAAGTATCCAGAATGTGCACAGCACTAGATGGCCTCTGGGGTACCTCTCAACTTCATTAGTCTTATAAAAACAAAGATGAAAGTATGCCTGTCCTTGGGGAGCTTATGGTCTACTGAGAAGATACAACATGTACTATATGTTGTATATATATACATGTGTGAATATAGAGTAATGGAGAAGGAGAAAACTAAAAACTGTGTGTGTGGTGGGGGAGGTCAAGAAAGCCTTTGCATAAGAGAATCTAAGTGGAGCCTAGAAGTAAGTTAAGGAGCTGAAGAGGTAGAGGCTGAGGAGCAGGGGATTGCAGGCATGCAAGAATAACCTCCACAAAGGCATGGAGTTGGGAAATATCAAGCTCAAAAAAATTAATGATAGGCCAGTTTGGATGGAACATAGAGGGCATGAAGGGAAGAAAAATGAAATAAGTAAAGGTAGGAAGGATCCAGGTATGGGGCTTTTCAGTCCCATACTGAAGAGAATTATCCTAGAAGTACTGACAGTGACACGGGCAGACCTGTACTGTAGGGGGATCATTTTGGCAGTTTAATGGAGGAAGGCTTGAAAAGCAAAGAGGAGGGAAGCAGGGAAATCAATTAGAAAGCTACTGTAATAGCTCAGACTGGGAGGGACTAAGTGCCTAGACCAGGGTAATGCCTGTGTGAGTGGAAAGTAGGGCACAGATGCAAAAGATGTTGGGAGAGAAAACTGATAGGGATGTGAGACAGGGATGAATTCAGGATGGTGGTCCCTTAATAGAAATTGGAATGTCTGGAGGCGTGGTTTTATGGGGAAAGTCAACAAGTTTTGTCTTGTGAATATCTAGACTATTATTCTTCAAGATCTAGAGAATTAAAGACTACATGCTTCCTTTAATTAACCATAACACTTGTAGTCAGAAGGTTTATCCTATGACTTGCATAAAGGAACTTAGACAAAAAGCAAAGACTGTGTTGTGCAAACAGGATAAAATTATGGGCAACCTTTGATACTTTTTCAAATGAGTCAGAAGTTTTTTCAGATAAAAAAAGAGTACCCACATATGAGTTTTAGTTCACTTCCCAAAGTACTTTAGATGTGTACCTGACTTGGTGAATTGGTGCCTGCTCTTGCAGTAATGCAGATCTCTAGACCACTACAGAAGTAGAGGACCAGAGGACCACCCACACATCTATAGCTGTTGGTACAAAGGCCTGGCCATGCAGGCCCCATAAAAGCCCCAAACTGGATCCCACCTACTGTTGCCTGTTGTCTTATCCAGTGCATAAGTATTTCATCTGAACTGCACTACCTGGAGGACCCTACCCTGCAGGAATGCATAGGTTGTCCCAACTTCTCTTGCTGAAAGTTTCAGAAGCTGTGCTCTACATCAGGGGCCAGACAATATCATAGGGTATGGCTACCTTGCCTATGCTCGCTGGTAGTTGGTGAAGGCGTTATTCCCATATTACAGATAAGTAAGTCCTAGAGAGGCTACGTGGCTGGCAAATGGGAGAGCCAAGATTAGGACTTAGGCTTGTAAACTCATGCTTTTTTTCATCCCATCATGCTGGACTTGTCGTTAAACAGCCAGTGACCGTTAGAGCACAGTTTGAGTTTGCCGGTCATAAGTTCTGCGGCCTTGGGCAAGTTACTTAACACTGAGGAGCCTCAGATTCCTCATCTATAAAACAGGAAAGACCTGTGCTCTACATTCCCAATTCTTAAGACTGAGAAACCAAAATCTAAAAACTATGTTTACAGTGTCTTTACAACTGGGCAATTAGATTAATTCAATGTTATTGTGAAGTCATATTAATGGCTTATGTAGATAAAACAACCAACTAATAAGCTGAATTTGGAGGTAACTTTCTGACCCAAAGGCTTGGTGTTTGTAGACAGCCTGGCAAAGAAAGGACAGAAAAAAATCACAAAAATATGGTAACACTTGGCAAAATATTCTGAAGATACAGTATTTTGTACCATAGCGTATCATGCATTTGGCACAGCATTGAGAACATTGACTTTGGAGTCAGAGGACAGGGTTTAATTTAAATTAAATTAAATCTAAATTTCCCACTCTGCCACTTACTACCTGTGACCTAAAGTTTGATTCAACTTTAGACTTTTACCAATGCTGTACTAGCTTTTAAGCAAATCTACATTGTTACTGAGCTGCTTTGGAAAGTCACTTCAGTTCTGTATCTGTGAAAGGAGGTGGTTCAACCAGCTGGCCTCTGAGGTTCCCTCTAGTTCTAAGCATATGATCTCATGACTGACTGCACCAGCGGAGCTCACCTTGCTTCCATCAAACAGGCAGAGGCGTACGTGTCTGCTCAGGACCTGTAGGCTCACTCCTGGAAGAGGAATCATTTTACAGCTCCACAAGGTTAGAATCAAGGACACACGGCTTAGTCTGGGTTTAATCTACAGCAAACAAGCATATAAATGAATACAAATATATATGTAAAAAGTTATTTTTTTACACTTCCTATCTGAATTTTTACAATTCATGCCATTCTCCATACTTAGCATCCTATAATTACCACTGGTAAATTAATACATTAAACTCAATTTGCTAAGAAAGTACACATATGAAAAAAGAAAAAAAGACTGAAAATTTACAAGACGGAAAATACCACTGTCTGGCAACTATTTAAAAAGTTAATGTTAATTTCAATTAATTTAATTAAAATTAAGGTTAATGTTAATGTTAAACATTAATGTTAAATTTTTTTGTTAATATTTCACTTATTTTACTACTAGTAAGTACATTAGTGTGGAACTGACCAAGTGTCTGACTGATAGTTAAAGACTGGATATGGTGACCTCTAAGGTTCCTTCCAACCAGGGCTGTGCTGGAGCCAGCTCTTGGTGTGAGCATTTACACCTCAGGAATCAGCAAATATTCCAAAAGCACAGCTTGACATTGTTTTGTTGATTATCTAGAGCAGGTTCCCCACCCCTGGTACAGCCTAAACTTAAGAAAGTGATGGATAAAATACTGAAAATGCAGATTAAATTTTAAAGTGATGTATGTGATGTATGTGATACATATATATTATAGCCAATTGTTAAACATTTACCAGCATACTCCTGCTTCCAATTCAAAGATTCTATTACTCTATTTTAAAAGTTTTATTAGAGTTTAGATTTATATCAATACTGTATTAGCTTTTAGGCAAAAATTTCATTATTACTTAACTGCTTCAGAAATTACTATATTTTCTTCTACCTCTACAACAAAAAGAAACCCAGTATCTTACTCTACTTCTAGGTGTGTGACAGAAGTCAAAAAGCTCCAATTTAAGACATCTGAAACATCCAACAAGTATGTGGAAGTTCATTATTTTTGTAACGAAAAGAACCACTTTTACAGACAGAATAAGTAGGTGACAGAAAGGCACAGAAAAAGGGACTAAAGAGAATGCAAATGGTAGGAAAAAACATTGCATTATGACCTTCAAGATATTCAACTTTTTATAGTACATGGCAGTCAAGGTTAAGTTCTTTGTGATCTCTTCTTTCAAACAATACATTAACTCAAAAAAATCTTTACTGAATGCCCACTGTATGTAAAGCCCCATGAGCACTAAGGAGCCTACAAAGAGGAACAGGGCATGTTAACTAAAAATCTAGGTTCTAATGGAGGGCATAAAATGTGCACAAATAACTGTGATGCAAAGTAGAAGATGAAACTGAGGCAAGAGAGGTATGATGTGCTATGATCAAGGGTGAGAAACCTGAGACCTCAAGGCCACATGTGACCCTCTTGGTCCTCAAGTGCAGTCCTTTGACTGAATCCAAACCCCACAGAACAAATCTTCTCAGAAAAAGGACTTGTTCTGTAAAACTTGGTCTCAGTCCAAAGGCCACACCCAAGGCCACACACCTAGAAGGCCACATGTAGCCTTGAGGCCGCAGGTTCTCCACCCCCGTGCTAGGTCAACCTCATAGGAAGAACAAAGGGGTACAGGGAAGGTTCCATAATGTTTCTAAAAAACAATGTGGTTCTAAAATATTTACCACTCTTCCCTCCAACTTAAAAACAGGTAGATTATAGTCTGTATCTTTAGTTCTAGGAAAGACTGCCTAGTAATATTCCGGTCCTTTGCTCTCCCCAAACAGCAAGATCATAAGTCATGCCTAACTTTCTCATTCCTATCAGTCTAATAAGACAGAAATACAAAATAAATTGCTTTTTCTCCCTGGTAACAGAATTGTAAATGATAGAGAATGAAAGAGGAATAAAGCCATGGTAACCAAATCCTATTTAAGGTTCTACATATTACAAATTAGTAATAGTTAAGTTATATTACTATATGTACATAGGCCAAAAAAAGTTTTTACCCTACAATGTACTGTCCAATTTACATACCAGGAAATGTAATTTATTTATATACTTAGGAATACACCTAAATCTTGAAAATGCACAGTTTTTCTGATAGTAAATACTTACAGCACCATTTTCAGGATCCCATATCATATCTTTAAAAGCCAATTGTGAAGGGGTAAGTTCAGGCTGTAAAAAATAACCTGCTTGAAACTGACTCCCTGAAAAAAAAAACATTTTTCTTTAATATTTGTACTGAAAAGAAATGAAATGCATGATCTAATAATGATCTTGTCTTTCATTATCATCATTAGTTATCCTATGTCACCCCCGTAGGTGCCTGGCATCGTGCCAGGAAATAAGGAAGGAGCTACAGAAAATTAATCAAAAACCAAAATGTCACTAGGTTCCAAGGAGCCTGTTCTTTCATTTTTGTCGATAGCTTTTGTTTTTAGATTACTTCCATTTCTTTTTCTTTTCTTTTTTTTTATTTAAATTTATTTATTTAACATATTTGGTTTTCAGCACTGATTTTCACAACAGTTTGAATTACAAATTTTCTCCCCATTTCTACCCTCCCCCCCACTCCAAGATGGCATATATTCTGGTTGCCCTGTTCCCCAGTCAGCCCTCCCCTCTATCACCCCCCTCTCTTCTCATCCCCTTTTCCCTTCCTTTCTTGTAGGGCAAGATAAATTTCTACGCCCCATTGCCTGTGTATCTTATTTTTTAGTTGCATGCAAAAACTTTTTTTTGTTTTTGAACACCTGTTTTTAAAACTTTGAGTTCCAAATTCTCTCCCCTCTTCCCTTCCCACCCACCCTCCCTAAGAAGTCGAGCACTTCAACCTAGGCCATGCATGTATCATTATGTATAACCCTTCCACAATACTCATGTTGTGAAAGGCTAACTAAGATTACTTCCATTTCTAATACCATTCCCCACCCAGACAACCATTCTTATAACAAAGAATCAAAAAGAGGGGGAAAAGGAAAAGCAAAACTAACCAACAAACCCAACAAGTTTGACAGCACATACACACTTCTGCACTGAGGCACACCTCCATTTCTTCAAAGAAGAGAAGGAGGTGTACTTTCTTATATCTCTGTTGGGGCCAGACTTGGTCATTATAAAGATGCATCCCTCTGCTGTTTTTTCCATTTACATGGCTGTAGTCATTGTGAGTATGGTTATCTTGGTTTTCCTTATTTCATTTTGCATCAGTTCACATAAGTCTTCCTATGAGTCTCAGGACTCTTCCCTTCCATTGCTTCTTATGGCACAGTAATATCCCATTATATTCATGGACCATGATTTGTTTAGTCATTCCCCAACTGATGGGTTTCTACTTTGTTACCAGTTCTCTATTACAACAAAAAGTGTCTTTGTGAACATTTTAGTGTTTGTGGGACCTTTCTGTCTTTGATCTCTATAGGGCCCAGCAGTGGGATCCCTAGGTCAGAACACATAAATTTGAGTCATATACTCAGGGTAACTGCAGATTGCTTTCCAGAATGACTGGGCTAATTCACAGTTCCACCAGCAGTGTATAAAGATTACAGAGTTGGAAGGAGTCTTTTTTTAATATTTAATTTATTTAATATATTTAGTTTTCAGCATTGATTTTCACAAGAGTTTGAATTACAAATTTTCTCCCCATTTCTACCCTCCCTCCCACTCCAAGATGGCATATATTCTGGTTGCCCCGTTCCCCACTCAGTCCTCCCATCTGTCACCCCACTCCCCTCCCATCCCCCTTTCCCTTCTTCCCTTGTAGGGCAAAATAAATTTCTACGCACTATTGCCTGTGTATCTTATTTGCTAGTTGCATGCAAAAACTTTTTTTTGTTGTTTTTGAATGTCTGTTTTTAAAACTTTGAGTTCCAAATTCTCTCCCCTCTTCCCTCCCCACCCACCCTCCCTAAGAAGGCAAGCAATTCAACATAGGCCACATGCATATCATTATGTAAAACCCTACTACAATACTCATGTTGTGAAAGATTAACTATGTTTTGTTCCTTCCTAACCTGTCCCCCTTTATTGAATTTTCTCCCTTTACCCTGTCCCTTTTCGAAAGTGTTTGTTTTTGATTACCTCCTCCCCCTGTCTGCCCTCCCTTCTATCGTCCCCCCCTTTTTTTATCTTCTTCCTCCTTCTTTCCTGTGGGGTAAGATACCCAATTGAGTGCGTATGGTATTCCCACCTCAGGTCAAATCCGATGAGAGCAAGATTTACTCATTCCTCCTCACCTGCCCCCTCTTCCCTTCCTAGAGAACTGCTTTTTCTTGCCACTTTTATGCGAGATAATTTACCCCATTCTATCTCTCCCTTTCTCCCTCTCTCAATACATTCCTCTCTCATCCCTTAATTTGATTTTATTTTTTTACATATCATCCCTTCATATTCAACTCACCCTGTGCCCTCTGTCTATGTGTGTGTGTGTATATATATATATATATATATACACACACACATACATATATACACATATACATATACACCTACACATATACATACATAGACACACACATATGTATATATATGCATATTTCTTTCAGCTACTATGATACTGAGGTCTCATGAATCATACACATCATCTTTCCATGTAGGAACGTAAACAAAACAGTTCACCTTTAGTAAGTCCCTTATGATTTCTCTTTCTTGTTTATCTTTTCATGCTTCTCTTGATTCTTGTGTTTGAAAGTCAAATTTTCTATTCAGCTCTGGTCTTTTCAATGAGAAAGCTTGAAAGTCCTCTGTTTTATTGAAAATCCATATTTTGCCTTGGAGCATGATACTCAGTTTTGCTGGGTAGGTGATTCTTGGTTTTAATCCTAGCTCCACTGACCTCCAGATTATCGTATTCCAAGCCCTTCAGTCCCTTAATGTGGAAGCTGCTAGATCTTGCGTTATCCTGATCGTTTTTCCACAATACTTAAGTTGTTTCTTTCTGGCTGCTTGCAGTATTTTCTCCTTGATTTGGGAGCTCTGGAATTTGGCGACAATGTTCCTAGGAGTTTTCTTTTTGGGATCTTTTTGAGGAGGCGATCTGTGGATTCTTTCAATCTCTATTTTACCCTCTCGCTCTAGAATATCAGGGCAGTTCTTGATAATTTCTTGAAAGATGATATCTAGGCTCTTTTTTTGATCATGGCTTTCAGGTAGTCCAATAATTTTTAAATTATCTGTCCTGGATCTATTTTCCAGGTCAGTGGTTTTTCCAATGAGGTATTTCACATTGTCTTCCACTTTTTCATTCCTTTGGTTCTGTTTTATATCTTGATTTCTCATAAAGTCACTAGCTTCCACTTGCTCCAATCTAATTTTTAAGGTAGTATTTTCTTCAGTGGTCTTTTGGACCTCCTTTTCCATTTGGCTAATTCTGCCTTTCAAGGCATTCTTCTCCTCGTTGGCTTTTTGGAGCTCTTTTGTCATTTGAGTTAGTCTATTTTTTAAGGCGTTGTTTTCTTCAATATTTTTTTCAGTATTTTTTTGGGTCTCCTTTAGCAAGTCATTGACTTGTTTTTCATGGTTTTCTTGCATCATTCTCATTTCTTGTCCCAATGTTTCCTCTACTTCTCTAACTTGCTTTTCCAACTCCTTTTTGAGTTCTTCCATGGCCTGAGACCAGTTCATGTTTTTCTTGGAGGCTTTTGATGTAGGCTCTTTGACTTTGTTGACTTCTTCTGTCTGTATGTTTTGGTCTTCTTTGTCACCAAAGAAAGATTCCAAAGTCTGAGACTGAATCTGAGTGCGTTTTTGCTGCCTGGCCATGTTCCCAGCCAACTTACTTGACCTTTGAGTTTTTCAGCAGGGTATGACTACTTGTAGAGCAAAGAGTACTTTGTTCCAGGCTTGAGGGCATATGCTGTTGATTTCAGAGCTATTTCTATACAGCCAGCTCTGCCACACCAGCACTCCTCCTTCCCCAAGAACCGCCAACCCAGACCTGAGGCAAATCTTCAGCAGGCTCTGCACTCCTGCTCTGATCTGCCACTTAATTCCTCCCACCAGGTGGGCCTGGGGCCGGAAGTAACTGCAGCTGTAGTTCTGTAGCTACACCACCCCCGCTGCCCCTGGGGTGGTGACCTAACCTGAACTCTGTCCCCTGCAGCTTTTCCCACTAACCTTCTCTGTTGTCTTTGGTGTTTGTGGGTTGAGAAGTCTGGTAACTGCCACAGCTCACTGATTCAGGGTGCTAGGGCCTGCTCCACCCGGCTCCTGGTCTAGTTGGTCCTGTTGCCCATGCTGAGCTCCGCTACCCTCCACTCCATGAGCGACAGACCTCATCCAGCGACCATCCAGGCTGTCCTGGGCCGATCCCTGCTTCCCTCTGCTATTTTGTGGGTTCTGCAGTTCTAGAATTTGTTCAGGCCATTTTTATAGGTTTTTGGAGGGACCTGGTGGGGAGCTCATGCAAGTCCCTGCTTTATGGCTCCACCTGGAAGGAGTCTTGAAGTTCATCTAATACAAGCATCTTATTTTGTAGACAAGTAAACAAGGGAGGTTATGTGACTTGACCTAGGTCACATAGGCATCTGAGGGAGGATTTGAACCCAAATCCTCTGCCTCTGGGACCAAGAGTTCTTTCTGCTATACCCTGTTTGGCTATCTTCCCACTGCTGTGATCATTGCCAATTTGTCTGGGTAAAGTGAAACTTCAGAATTGTTCCTATTTGCATTTCTTTTGTTATTACTGATTCAGAACAGTCTTTCTCCAGGTCTTTAATACTCTGCCATTCTTCTTTGGAGATCTGTTTGCTCCCAAGCTCTGACTGTTGTTGAGTTGTATCCAACTCTTCTGAAGGAGACCATGGACCATACTTGGACCATGCTTTCCATGGTAGAGATATTGAAGTTGTTTGTCATTTCCTTCACTGTCTCAGGCTGCATTTGAACTCAGATCTTTCTGACTCCTGGCCCCGTGCTCTATCCACTGAGCCACCTGTCTTCTATGCTTTGACTGCTTTTCCATTAATCAATGGCCCTTGGTCATATGTTTGTGTTCATTTCCTATATATCTTGGACTTGGGCCCCTTATCACCAATGTTTGATATGGAGACTTTACCCCCTAATCCAGGGGTGGGGAACCCCTGTCCTCAACAGCAGCTATTTTAGCGGGGCCACTTTGGTTAATTCAAAAGCTTTTCAATGGTCATGTAACCAAGATGACCACAGAGTTTACTTTCTAAGATAGATCTTTCATTGAGAAACTTAGTGAGGCAGAGGCATAATCAAAGTAACACATTGTTGTCAAATGTAGAAGACTGCGTGTCACTCTTTTAAAGAAAAAATTCAATTATTACACTGACTACTTTCCATAAAAACATTTTCGTATTATTCTATTGATGATGAGGCTGTATGGTGCTAGGGCATCATATTCACCGTATGACCATGGGCAAGTCATTTAGTCTCTTAGGGCCTCAGACAACTCTCTAAGACTGTAAGTTACAGATGGGTCAGTCTGGATACAAATGGGAAGTTAGGTGGCACAGTGGATAGAGTGCCAGGCCTGGAGTCAAGACGACTCATCTTCCTGAGTTCAAAACCAGCCTCAGACACTTACTAGTGGTATGATCCTGAGCAAGTCACTTAACCCACTTTGCCTCAGTTTCCTCATCTGTAAAATGAGCTGGAGAAGGACATGGCAAACTACTTCAGTATCTTTGCCAAGAAAACCCTAAATGAGGTCAGTGGAAAGAGGTTCCATACTGGGAGCTCCCTACACTGATAAAATCACAGACATTCCTTTCCATCTTCCTCAAAAGAAGAGAGACCACAAATGCATTCATACCTTGTAGCTCAATATTCTACACAGACTGTTAGGCTAACATTGAAATGTGTTCATCATAAAAACAGCACACATGGGAAGCAGCAAAAAGCCTGAAGTCAGAAAACCCAGGGCTAAATCCCAGCTCTTCTACTTACTACCTGTGCCATTCACTTACTGTATTTTCTGGGGGTCTCAGTTTCCTCATCTGCAAAATGAGGGAACTGGCTAAATAACTTTTAAGGTCCCTTTGGGTCTAAATCTGTGATGTAACATAAGTTCATGGTTAAGCACTTTACAAACACAATCTGATTTAGTCTTCACAACCAAACTGTGAAGTATGTACTACTATTATTACCCTTTTCATTTTCCACGCAAGGAAAAGTTCAGTGGCTTTTACACGGGCAAACAATTATTGTCAGGTGAGGGATTTGAAACCTGGTGGTAATTATTATTACAGTGTTTACATAAAGTATCTGAGCTCAATGAATTCATTTTTATTTTTTGCAAATCTTTTTCCACATCTTGGTCTCCTTATAATTTTTTGTTTTTGAGTCATTTCAGTTGTGTCTGACTCTTTGTGACCCCATGTGAGGTTTTCTTGGCAAAGGTAATGGTTTATCACATCCTTCTCCAGCTCATGTTACAGATGAGGAAATGAGTCTTCCTAATTCTAAGCCTCATGCTCTATTCATGGCGCCACCTAGCTATTCTGCTTATAATATATCAGTAATATTTTAAGAAATTTGCCAGCATGAAAGCCAGGAAAATTAAATAATTTGCATACTTTACGGCCTCTGGTCATTTTTTAGACTAGTTTTTAAGTATGTTGATTCACAGGTAAGATGATTAGAGACAATTGCTTAACAAATCATCAGCCTATTTTATTTGGTTATCTAATAATTCATCATACTTTATTATCCCTAAAATGATTATTAGAATCATATGAATTTATAATTACATAATAGAAGTCTGAGAAAAAGAATGAGAAAACCATCCCAGACTAATAATTAGACAAACATTTTGCACACCAAATATCCTAAAATTAGAATTAAATATTCATCGTAAAGCAAGAAATTACAGAGCTTCTTGCTAGAAATAAAAGTATTTTAGGTTCCTTTTATTAAAAAGAAACTTCTTTCCATATAAAAAACTAAGAATTACCTTAGAATTTTGCTAATAATTTGTTTTTCTCAAAGAAGAGCAGAAAGCTCCCTTCTCCTCTAGGAATGAAGTGTGTGTTAGCATTAACCAAGTTGAGTTATCCATGAAGTCTGTTACTGATGTATCAGAGAAATTAGAATACTAGGTTGTCTGGCTTTCAATCTAAGAAAATGACCACTCAAATCTTACCTTCTTCTAAGAGCTGGTAAAGAGTTGATGGTCGAAACCCTGCAGGGATAGCTCCCATAGCAGTCAGCACATCAATCGTGTTACTCTAGTTAATGAAGAAATGCAATAATGATTTTTAGGCCCCTTTCTCCACACCTTTTGAGTCTTTCTTCATACGATGGAGATAAGCGTATATACCTACATACACACACATTCATCATGCCAGTAGAAAACATACACATAAACAGGTGGGGGGAAGCTGTGAATTGGAGAAAGCAAGGAATTTAATAACAAATTTTGTAAAGGATTATCATCAGCGAATCACAACTCCTCCTTCCTACGCCCACTTCCCTTCTGCAGACATCTGCTCCTCAATGAAGTGTTCCATACACCACAGGCCTATCCCTCTCTTATTCCCCACTCCTACCCTCAACAAAATTTAAAATCCTGGTTTTCATCCCCTCAGGATATTGTGATATGATTAGCTAGCTTAATACTATAAATGAAGCTGACTCATAATGGTAGAGTGTCATCCTCTCAGGATAATATGTCCATTTTAACAGAGGTCTTAAACTGAAGAGGAGACCAAATGGTAGAGAGGCAAGCAAGAAGAAAGATACTTGGAGCCAGGGGCTCTCAGAGGCTGTCAAATTTTGCAATGTAAATAGCATTCCACTCTATCTCTAAGATCCTATTTAAAAAATGCTTATTAGATCACAAGGCCACTAAACAACTTTCATCCAATTCGTGTACCTCATATTCCATTTTGTGCATGGTATCTTTTTTCTTTCTTTTGTAATCCTATGTGGTTTATTTTATGATTCTAAAACATGATTTTAAAAAAGGGTCCATAGCCTTTGCCAGTCTGCCAAAGGGGTCTGTGACACACACACACCAAAGGTTAAGAATCCTTGGACTGGATGTTCTCCATCCAAGAATCCTTCGAGTTTTAAATTCTATGATCCTCTGTACAGAAATTTTAATCCTTTTCCTTCAGCCATCTCATTTTACTAGAATAGTAGCCAAAGCTAGAATTTTCAAAAAGATCTAGGTTTAGTTTACATCTCAAGCTCCTATAATCTTTTCTGATTATTATAGCTTTCTAGTAAAAGTTCATTTGTGCATGGTATCTTATATAAGAGTAAATCACCCAAGTCCCATTCCACTTTTGATTATCTATTAGGTAGCTGGATGCTAAAATGAGACATCATTAATATTGTAGGAAAGACACTAACCTCTGTAATAGCTTTTCTAATAGCGCTCCAATGAGAATCAGTTCTGGAGATAGACAAAAATAAGAAAATCAAATACGTATGAAACAATACGAAAGCTGTGCCCACTTATTCACATTTATTCAATACTCAGCTAGTAGTGAATGTATTAAATTGTCAATGGCTGCAGCAAATCTAATGCCTTCAGGGTATAGCCTTTCACTCTGAAAACGTTCATAAAGAACCAAAGCAGAAAATATATCTAAATTTTACAAAATTCTTCAAGTTATTTTTGATGAAAAGAATGGAATCAATCCATTTTCCCTGTACCTCTTTTCATGATCCCCCAAATATTCTTACCGTGGTTTAATCTCTGTTCCATCAGCTGTTTCATCTACCACCTCTACATCGTCTTCACTTTCATCTTCACTGTATTCCTGGTGTTCTTTCTCCTTAAAACAGGGCTAGAAATGATTGAAATAGGACACTTTTATCATCCAGCGAACTCAATTTATATTTTAAAAATATTAGCAACATCACTTTAAAAAAAAGATTTAAATCCAAGTGCTCAGGGTCATTTTATGGATGCACTATAGGAAATGTAGATATAGATATACATAAATGGATAGATTTCTCATGCTTCTATCCCTTTTGATTTAAAGTAATTTTATAGATCAAAAGGTTCTGCAGCTACACAAAAGGGAAACATGGGCAGAAAAACTGTAATAATGAAAAGAAAGCTAAAATGAAGTAGAAAAAGAAAAATAAAAAAAAATAAGTATACATGCTAACCTCCAGGTAGGTTTTGGGAACGAGACCTTTATTTCCATGAATATTCTTAGCTAGCCACCAGCCATCAGGTTTCTTTTTAAGTATGAGGAGAACTTCATCTTTCTTAAAAGAAAAACAAAACAAGAAACTCCAGTACTAATAAATACATCATTACTTATGCTTTGTAATATATGTGCTAAAAATTGATGTTTCTCTTACTTTATATTTAATCTATTCTAATCTTACTGTGATTTTAAATCATATTTTCAGATAGAATTTGAAAATCAAGTTTCAAAATAAAATTAATGAAGAATTTATTGTGTAAATTGATATCAGAAAGCTGTGTAAAATTCTATAAGCAAATTTCTTTCTTTTATCAAATCTCAGTATAATACAGATTATGAAGTTTAATAATTAATATCAGTCAAATTTCATAAGATTATAATTGTATTTTTGGCTTACCTAATACTAGAAAGAAGGGTTCTTAAGCTCCTTCGGTAAAATGTTATATACTCTTATTTTCCCTGTCACTTCTGTAATGGTCTGATAGGTACAGTTGCTAAGGAAGACTTTTTGTTATATCCATGTGAGCATTAAGAATTATTAAATAAAAGTACCAGGTTTTTCTTTTTATCATGGGTCAATTATACTACCATAACTCAAAAAAATGCATTTTTTAATGTATACTTGGGAGTTGCTGGACAGCTAGGTGGCGCAGCTGATAAGAGTACCAGGCCTGGAGTCAGGAAATCTGGCCTCAGACACTTACTAGTTCTGTGTCCCTGGACAAGTCACTTAACCCTGTTTGTCTCAATTTCCTCATCGGTAAAATGAAATAAAGAAAGAAATGGCAAACCACTCCAATATCTTTGCCAAGAAAACTCCAAATGGGGTCATAAAGAGTCAGACATGACTGAAAAATAACTGAACTGAACATAAGAGCTGCTAATTAGCTTGTAGCCTTAGGAAAGTCATTCTTCCTCTTGGCCTCATCTGTCAAACAAGAGCATTAGATAAACGATCTGTAAGGTTCCTTCAGTCTTAGCATTCTATGTTCATCCTAAGTGCAAGTCTCAAATTCATACCTCCTACATAAGAAACCTGAAGGAAAATTTAAACTCATTCAATATTAAACATATTTCATGATTTTCATCATTACTCAGCAAATTCTACTTTGTTTCAAAGGAATGAGAGGATTTTGATACCTGAACAAGAATCCTCTCTAAAACCCCCAACAAGCAGTCATATTTGCTTGAAGACCTCTAAGGAGCCTATTTCCTCCCCACTCCCTAAGAAGCACATTTTTAGTGGAATTCAACTCTTAATTATTAGGAAGTTTTCCCTTACACCTCAAGCCTAAATCTGCCTCTCTGTAACTTCCAACTATTATTTCTTTCTTTCTTTTTTTGGCGAAGCAATAGGGGTTAAGTGACTTGCTCAGGGTTACACAGCAAATAAGTGTCAAATATCTGAGTCTGGATTTGAACTTAGGTCAACCTGACTCCAAGGCTGGTGCTCTTTCACTGAGTCCCTTAGCTGCGCCGTGCTCCCCCCCCACCCCCGCCTCCTGCTGCCAACTATTACTTCTAATAATTCTTGGCCTTTGGGCCAAGCAGAAAAAGTCCAAAGGAGACAGACTTTATTTCACTGACAGTTTCATGAAACTTTTATTTGTAAGCCTTGTCTCACATATTTTTCTTCTCTTAATGAAGAGTATTTGGCTCTGAGAAAAATGTACATAGTAGTCTCATGACACAGAGGAAAGAATACTGTTTCCAAAGTCAGAGGAACTGGGTTCAGATCCATGCGCAAGTCATAAATTCCCTATGCTTCAGCTTCTTCATCTGTAAAATGGGGGGGTTGCAAAAGGGGGTCTTTGTGGGCTTCTCCAACTCTAGATCTATGATCTTATCTGGCATTTTATCACATGAGTAAAGTATCGCATTTATGTTTATCTTGATATGAGGTACCCAAATGGTTTTTACCTTAAATGTGAGATCTCCTGCTTGCTGAGCAACAAAATCACCCACAGCAATATATTCTTTACTACTTGGCTGCTCATCACTAGAGTCATCTTCCTCTTCTACTTCCTCATCCTCCTCTTCCTCTTCTACTTCCTCATCCTCCTCATCACTTTCTTCATCTTCACTAATATCATCCTCATCTTCATCGTCATTGTCATCATCCTCCTCCTCATCTTCAGTTTCCTCAGAGTCTTCTTCTACTTCTTCAGCCTGGGAAATATTCTGAACTGTCTCCTCTCTATATTAAAAATAATTACAATTAGGATCACTAAAAACGAGATACAGATACATCCCATGTATGATTCAATGTGGTTCAATGGACCGTGGCTTTGGAGTTGGAGGACCTGGGTTCAAATCCCACCTCTGTCACTTATTATACCTGTGTGACCTTGGACAAGTCACTTAACTTCTCTAGGACTCAGTTTCCACATCTGTAAAATGAAGGGGCTGGACTGGATGGCCTCCGAGGTTCTTTCTACCACTAAGCCTGTGGTTGTACCATGCTGCCCTTTCTATGGCAGTGCAGCCAGTTTGTATAAATGTGCAATGGATGCAGAGATATGAGGGAGAAGGGAAGTGAAGGAAATAAAGACTGTTTCTGGCTTTTCTCATGCAAAGGAAAACCTATTATCTGGAAGGCGATCAGCTCACATCTCCAAATGGGACAAGTTGGGCGGGGGTGGGGGGGGGGATCAAGGCAAGGAGAAGGAATCTGCTCCGTGGCACAAAGGAGATGGCAGGTGACTAGTGATCAAATGGTGCTAAGAAATTTTCATACCATACCAGATAGAAAGAGGAAGAAAAGAAACTCTGTTGGGAAACCACACGGCACTATCATTACATTTCTCGTAGAACCAAGTACTTCTTGTAACACTGTTTCACTTGATACCATGTTGTTGTGGAACCCGTTACCCCTGTGAGTGGAGTGTGCCTGTGTTATAGTGAATATTGTTTTGGGCCTAGTTTGCCTCCTTTGGGCTAGTCTCCACATGCGGTGAAGGACATTTTAATGTTTTGCACAGAACATGTACCAGGCAGGTCTGAGCCCTGCCACCACCTGGACCTCCATCTTGTCTCAGATCCAGGTAAAGGCAGCCTAAGACCCCTGAGCCAGAGTCCCAGGTGTAGCAGCACCCTATAGACCCTGCTAATTTAGCCCGACCCCTGCAACAAATCATCCAGGGGAGCAACTCCTGTGGAGATGAGATCTGGAGACCACCTCTCCAGGGGCTGTACGCCCCATCTCCTCAACAACCATTGCTCTTGAAACCCGGAAAAGGAAGACCTCATCACCAAAGGTCTTGGCACTGCAAAGGCTTCAACATGGGAATGGATGTGGTTTTACCAAGAGAAGTGACATTGAGGAATATGCATTACCATCTGCTTTGGGCTTTTCCATCCAACTCACAGCCAAAACTCTGAAGTTGTTTCCACCACTAGAACGTGAGCTCCTTGAGCCCAGCGACTGTCTCCACTTTTCTGATTGTATTCCCAGCATTTAACGTGGTGCATTGCACATGGTAAGTGTTTTTTAACTCATTCATTCAATGTAGAAATATAACAATATAGTTATAAGCATGAGAATGATACTACAATCAGCTGACAAATATTTCAAGAATCTTTTTCATCATTACCGATTCAATCCTTAACTTCCTTCTAAATATTTCACTTATCACACTCAAGACAATCTCTGAGGTTTTAATATTCTTATTTCATGTGTTTGTATCTTTTCTTCCCAAGTACACTATAAGCTTCTGGAGAAGAGGAGACACCAGGGAGGATACAGCGAGGTATATAACATAAGTGACATTGGCCCCTTCGCTGTTCCTCACACATGACATGGCATTTCCCACCTCTGGGGATTTTCACTGGCTGTGAAACACTCTCCATTCTCATCTTTCCCTTCTCTCTGGTCTCAGTTAAAAGTCTCATTTTCTGCAAGAAGCCTCTCCCAGTCCTCCTTAATCTTAGTGCTTTCCCTCTGAGATTATCTACAATTTATCCTGTATATATCTTGTTTGTACTTAGTTGTTTGTATATTATCCCCTCCATTAGCCTTGAAAGCAGGGACTGGCTGGTTTTGGTTTTTGTTGTTGTTTTGCCTTTCTTTGTATCCCCAGTGCTTAGCAGAGTGCCTGGAACATAGTAGGCATTTTATAAATATGCTTCTTATGAACTGATGCTGAGTGAAGTGAGCAGAGCCAGGAGAACATAATACACAGTAACAGCCACAGTGTTTGATGACTGATTTTGATAGACTCTTCTCAGCAATGCAAGGACCTAAAACAATTCCAAAGAACTCATGAGGGAAAATGCCATCCACATCCAGAGAAAGAACTATGTAGTCTGAATGCAGAGCAAAGCAGACAATTTTCTTTTTTTTTTGTTGTTTTTTTCTTTCTCATGGTTTCCCCCATTCATTATAATTCTTCTATACAACAAGACTAAACTGAAAATATGTTTAATAGCAATGTATATGTAGAGCCTATATCAGATTGCAGGCCATCTTAGGGAAGGAAGGGTGAGGGAGGGGGAGAAAATTTAAAACTTATGGAAGGGAATGTTGAAAAGTAAAAATAAATAAACTAAAAACATGCTTGTTGACTAATAAATATTTGTTGATTGTAATGCCTCTTATATCTATATTGTTATTTCTATGTTTAGAAATAAACACTAAAAATTCTTTCAATCTTAACAGAGAATACCAAAAGGTAGTGATATAAAAAGAATGACTAGGGTCCTATACAATTTCATTTTTTTTAGTACAGCTATATGAAGCCTACTATTATTAACTGGTATCACAAAAACTATGTTAGTGAAACTATCTTAGGGGCAATTAGTTCCAAAGGAATAATGTCATAAATGTAATGATATCATTGCATGGTTTCACATTCTGGTAGGATGTGTTATAATAGATTAATGATGTGATTATGGAGCATTGTTATTTGGGGCAGTGTTATAAGGGTTATAGCTATTCAAACAAAAAATTTTAATCAACATACGGAGTTACATTTTCTTTACTTATAGTCCCAGCAAGTTCTTGCAGCTGCTTTGTAAGCTTTTCCAAAACATTTTCTTCATCTTCTTTTCTCTGGTTGTAGTTCCCCACCGGTGCTGGTTCATCACCCTATAAAAGAAAATTGTGTCATATAGAAATACATATTAATTTTAATTCTCAGTCAAATATTATTTTTGTTGCTTTTAAATTAATTTTATTTATTTTTTGTTACTATTTAATTGCCAAACTGTCACTCTCCCTTCCTCCCCACCCCTTAATATCATTTGATACAGATTTACAAATATGTGTAAAACCAAATTATGCATACTTCCATTTGCCAGTTCTTTCTCTGGAGGTGGATAGCACCTTCCTTCATAGGGCCTTTGCAGTTGATTTGAGTATTTACAATGCTCAAAAGAACTTAGCTGTTCACACTTATTCTTTGAACAATATTGCTATTACTGTATACATCATTCTCTTGGTTCTGCTCATTTTGCTTTTCGTTATTTCATGCAAGTCTTCCCATGGTTTTCTAAAATGAGCTCATCATTTCTTATGACAGAGCAGTATTCCATCACAATCCTCTCAATTTCCAGTTCTTTGCCACCATAATATTTTAGAACATATAGGTTCTTTTCCTTTTTCCCTCATTGCCTTGGGAAACAGATCTAATAGTGGTACTGCTGCGTCAGAGTGTACATTCAGTTTTCTAACTCTTTGGGCATAATTCCAGATTGCTCTCCAAAATAGCTGAATCAATTATGTTAATAGTTTTCCTTATGTTAAACCATCCCTGCATTCCTGGTATAAATCCCACTTGGTCACCATGCACAATCCTTGTGATATATTGTTTTAGTGTCCTGGCTAGTATTTTATTTAGGATTTTTGCATCCATATTCATTAATGAAATTGGTTTATAATTTTCTTTGTTTTTACTCTTCTTGATTTAGGTGTCAGCACCATATTTGTTTCATAAAAGCGGTTTGATGGGACTCCTTCTTTGCTTATTATTCCTATTAATTTGTTTAATATTGGAATTAATTGATCTTTAAATGTTTGGTAGAAATCACTTGTAAATCCATCTGGCTCTGATGCTTTTTTCTTAGGAAGCTCATTTATGGCCTGTTCAATTTATTTTTCTAAAAGACGTTTATTTAGATATTCTATTTCCTCTTCTGTTAATCTAGGCAGTTCATATCTTTTCAAATATTCTTCCATTTTATTTAAATTGTTAAATTTATTGGCATATAATTGGGCAAATTAACTCCTAATAATTGCTTTGATTTCATCTTCAATGGTGGTATATTCACCCTTTTCATTTTTGACACTAGTAATTTGGTTTTCTCTCTTTTTAAAAATCATATTAACCAATGGTTTTTCTATTTTATTAGCTCTTTCATAAAATCAAATTCTAGTTTTATTTATTAATTCAATGGATTTCTTACATTCCATTTTATTAATATCACCTCTAATTTTTAGAATTTCCACTTTGGCATTTAATTGGGAATTTTTAATTTGTTCTTTTTCTAGTTTTTTTAGTTGCATACCCAATTCATTGGTCTGCTCTTTATTTTTTTGATGTCAGCATTTAGAGATATAAATTTTATGTATATGTTATTCTAGAACTACCAGCACTCTACCCCCCTCCTGCCTCTACTGTAACAGTTTTACCATTCATGCCTCATTTGTATGAGATAATTGCTCCATTTTATCCCTCTCTACCCAACCTTATTTTTTCGGATCATCCCATCATACTCAACCCCAAGCCTTCTATCTATGTATGCTCTTTCAAACTACTCAAGTAATAATATTCTTAAGAGTTACGGATTACATTTTTCCGTAAAAGAAGTAAACATTTTAAATCCTTTATAATTGGTCTTTAATGTTTACCTTCTTATGTTTCTCCTAAATCTAGCAGGTCAAATTTCCCATTCAGTTCTGGCTTTTTTGTCAAAATACCTGACAATCCTTTAGTAAATCAGTGCTTTCTAAACTCAATGGGGTTGAGACCCACAGTTTAAGATGCACTGAAGGGGTTGCAAGTGAAAAAAGTTTAAGAATCCTTGCTTTGGCTCATTAAAGATTCATTTTTTTTCCCATTCAGGGTTATATTCAACTTTCCTGGGTAAGGAATACTTGGTTACAAACCTAACTTCTTTGTTATCTGGAATATAATGTTTCATGCCCTTTGGTCTTTTAACATAGAAGCTGCTAAATCTTGTGTTATCCTGACTGTAGCTAAACAGTATTTAAATTGCTGGGGGGTTTTCCCTAGTTGCTTATAGTATTTTCTCCTTGACCTGAGAGTTTCAAAGCTTAGCTATCATGTTCCTTTGAGTTTTCATCTTGGGATCTCTTTGAGGTGGTGATCTATTGATTTTTTCAATTTCTACTTTACCCTCTTGTTCTAAAACTACAGGGACATTTTTCTTGATTTCTTGAAATATAATGCACATTCATTTTAATACCAAAAAGGGAAAGAAAGGAAGGAAGGAAAGGAAAAAGAAAAAGAAAATCACCAGAAAAAGAAGACATGAAAGAAAGGTAGTCTCTACCATGGGCAAATAAATTGTAAGATTCTTTGAACAGTGTTTCTGATGCTTCGCATATTCTTCAGTTAGTAATTAAAAACACACAATTAAAACTAAATTAAAAAAATATACATATTTGTATAAGTAACGAGAGCAGACCTGGGATTGCCAGGCAGTGATTTTGCCCTTAACTTGATCACAGCCCAGGTCTGAAGAACTAGAATCATTCATTACCAAGGGAAAATCAGAACAGTACAATTACTTCACAGAGGCTTTTTTTCCATTGATGTCAACTCAAGAATTAAAGACTTCGACACTTCCAAAGTTTCAGTTCACTCTGCTTGCTCAATAGAATAATAAGTGAATCTTTACTATGTCACTGACTGAAATACTTACTTTGCTTAAATTTTTAAGAGCCTTTCTGTTTTCATCTATTTCTCTTTTCAACTGGATACATCTAAAATGAAAGCAAAAACAAAGAATGGACTTCATGTTGTCAAGAACTCATCAAGAATAGTTTTTCAAGCTTTGAAACAGTTGTAGAAAGGAAGATTTTTTTTTCTGGGGGTGGGGTAGGAAATTATATGGAACTGTAACACTGGTGAAGGAAAAACTCTACATATGTATGTAATCGTCAGCTCTTTGTTTCCTTTAACTTTCAATCATGCCTTAGATATTTGCTTGTTATAGCAACAGGTTAAGTTGCTTGCACATGGTTGCAAAGTTAAGATAGCAGAACCAAAATGTGAATCCTAGTCTTTCTAACTTCAAGCCTAATTCTCTTTTCACTACGTCAGGCTGTTCTCTCTTAGAAAGTTTAATAACTGCCAACATTTTGGTAAAAATTTGGATTTCTATATATGTAACATAAAGTTATATCACTTGATAGATAATTCACTAGGCTAAAAACAATTTGTATCAAAATAGCCTTACTGAAACAATTAATATGTAAAAAGTGCCCCTTTTAAGTCCAAAAAGGTTTGGTTCCTTCTTTCTTAAAATGGACAAATAAAAAGAAAAGAAAAGAAAACTGAGAAAAACAGGAGAGTGGGAATTTAGGGATAGAAAAGGGTAATCACTCTAGTAACTTCAACCCCAACAATCTAGGATTGCTCCCTACCTCAGAGGCATTTTACTTCTATAAAGGATAACATCCTGCACAGTAACCTATATTTTGACTAATGGTCCATACTTCAGGTTGGCAGTTGAACTAGATGACATCTGAGGTACCTTATAACTTTAAGATCTGAGAATTCTGAACATAATGACAAAAATATCAGATAAAAGCTAGTGTATAAAATCTTATTTTTACTAAAACAATATTCGGTATTACCAAATGGCTTTTTCCTTGTTTCCTTCAAATCTCTAAAATTATGAAAACATTAATATCTTCTCGAATGCCTGAGCCTTTATTTCTATTATCTGTAGGCACCATCTTCCCTATATTTGGATTTACTGACAGGCTAGATATAGTAGAAGGTAACTTCTGTGTGGAATATGCTTGTTAATTTAATTTTGAAAATTTTTAGTCTATTGTTTTTCACTAATTTTTAATTATCCTGTGTTTTTGAAATGCTATAAATGACCAAAGAAAGACATTTCTCAAGCAATCTATATTTTATACAACAAATGCTAGCGCTGCTGCCACAAAGTTTATTCTATTTATTAGTAGGTTACCTCTGATAAATATCCCGCCTTTTACTGGCATCTAGGGCTCCTTTCAGTTGACTCTCAGAAAGCAAACGTCCAACCTAAAATAATTGTGAAGTGCACAATGAAATTTTACGTTTAGTATTCTGAACTTTAGTGTTACATGATCTTAAAAAAAGTTTTCATTCATATGCCTTGAAATTCTTATAATAAACAATCATGCAACTTTGCAAATATTCTCACAAGACTAAGTAAATAGGCTGACATGCACAAATGCTTCTCACATCTGTGCCTCTGTTGCATTGATTGGCGGTGCCTCGGGTAGAGTACTAGGCCTGGAGTCAGGAAGACCCACCTTTCTGGGTTCAAAGCCAGCCTCAGACACTTATTAGCTGTGTGACCCTGGGCAAGTCACCTAACCCTGTTTGCCTCAGTTTCCTCATCTGTAAAATGAGCTGGAGAAGGTAATCAAAAACTGAAGAATCGGACTGGAACAAGTGAACAACAACAACACTGAACTGATTATCCAGAGAAGACAGACTGGAGGGAAAAGGAAAGTAATCAAATGTGGCTAACTCAGAAACCATTTGCTAAAGAATGTTAATTTAATACCCATCATTAGATGTTCAGAGTCAACAAGTCGGCTACCTAGTTCAGGCAACTCTGGCATAATCAATCATTATGAACAAAATGTAGAAAGCTCCTGGGCTATTTGCACTAAGGGAAATGGTCTGGAATTTGGCTAATTTCCTTTTATTATGGCTCATTTCCTCTAAACTGGTCTTCTCTGGAAAATAAAGTTAGTTTGAAAGGTCTAAAAGCTCTTTATATACTCTACTTTCAAGCCATATTTAATAGTTTCTCATGAATAATCTGAACTTTTCTAACCTTTCTTTTTAGGTTTCATTTTATAATTATCTTTTGCTATTTCATTAAGCAAATCACATCTCCTACCTGTGCATGTGCATGTATGCTAAGGTATGTTCCAGGCCTTCTTTTCTCTCTATATTTTCTCACTTAGCAACTTCATCACCACAGGGGCGTGGTGGAGCCAGCTCAAACTGGCTCAGGGCCCACTGTTAAATTTTCAGTTTGAGCATTTATACCTCGGAAATAAATCAGAAGTTGTTATAAATCAGGGCTTTATTTTTTGTTCTGTTGACTGTCTAGACTTAAATGATGGAGAAAGAGTTGATAATGCATATTAAATTTAAAAACTTTTTTTTCTTCTGAAGAGCCAGTTGTTAAACATTTACCAGCACACCCATGAGGTGCCCATGGATAATGATGATGATTCACAGATCTAAACATCCAGCCCTAGTGTCTCTCCTGAGCTTCAGTTCTGCATTTTGGATATTTCAAATCAGTGTCTCACAGGTATCTCCAACTCAGACTCAACAAGTCCAAAGCTGAGTTTATTACCTTTCCCACCCAAACTCCACTTCTGGCTATTTTTGTTGAGGGTATACTGGCAGTCATCTAGGTTCACAACCCTAGAACAGCCATCGATACCTGACTTTCCCTGACTTCACATATCTAGTCAATGGCCAAGTCCTGTCATTTCTTCTGTCACAATTTCTGTCATATCTACCCCTTCCTTCTATTCACACAGCCACTACTCCAGTTTAGGATCTCATCTCCTTTTACCTGGGCTATCGCAATAGCCTCTGGATTGGTCTCCTTGCTTCTAGTCTCTCCTCTCTAGTCCTTTAAGTGCAGGTCTGACCATATCACTCCCCAGCACACCTCTAATAAAGGGCAATGGTTCCATACTGCCACTAGGATCAAATATAAGCACCTCTGATTAGCTTTTAAAAACTCTTTCTAACCTGATCCTAACCTAACTAAAAATATACATCATCCCTTTTTGCAAACCCTATGGGACAGCCCTGATATTCCATCTGCAGCCTAGCTGTTCCCATGCTTAGAGTGAACTTCCACTTTACCTCTGCCTCTGAGAATACCTTGGCTCCTTCAAAGCTCTGTACAAGTGCCACTTTCTACATGAAGCCCATTTTTATTTACCTAGACCCTCTAGGTCCGCAAGTGCGGTTTGAATGTCAAGGGCCTCATGTGGCCTCAAGGCTGAAGGTTCCCAATTCCTGCTTAGATCCTAGTGCCCTCCCCACAAAATTTACCTCATGCTTACTTTGTACATTCTTACTTAGGTACAATGCCTGGCATACAGTAAGCACTTAATAAATGCTCTGTCTATATCTATGTATATATTATGTATGCATGTTTTTGTCCATCTATTTGTTGATTGATGTTGTCTTCCCTGGTGTAATGTAAACTCCTTGAGATCAAGGATTGTCATTTGTTGTGGCTGATGGCACAGTGGAAAGAGTACTGGGCCTGGAGTCAGGAAGATACAAGTTCAAATATGACCTCAGATATTTAAGCTGTGTGACACTGGACAAGTCACTTAACCTCCGTTTGCCTCAGTATCCTCAATTATATAAAGAGGATAAGAGTAGCACCTACTTCAAAGAATTGTTGTAAGGATCAAGTAAGATAACATTTGTAAAAATGCTTAGCACATATGAGAAATGACAAGCAGGATGATTTCAGAAAAAATCTGGGAAGACTTACATGAACTGGTACAAAGTAAAGTGAGCAGAACCAGAAGACTGTACACAGTAACAGCAATATTGTACAATGAACAACTATTCTCAGCAATACAATGACCCAAGACCATCCCACAAGGCTCATGAAGAAAAATGATATCCACCTCCAGAGAAAAAACTGACATCATCTGAATACAGACCAAAGCGTACTTTCTTCTTTCTTTTTCTTTCTTCCTTCCTTCTTTCCTTTCTTTCTTTTTCTTTCTTTTTTCTTCCTTCCTTTCCTTCTCTTTTTCTCTCCCTCCCTCCTTTATTTCTTTTCCTTCCTTCTTTCCTTCCTCCCATTTTCAAGTTTTCTTGTAGAAAATGACTAATATAATTGCACATGTATAATCTATATCAGATTGCTTACCATCTCAGGGAAGGGAGAAGGGAAAGAAGAGGGATAGAATTTGGAAGTCAAAACTTTAAAAAGTGCAATGAATATTAAAAATTGTGTTTTATATGTAATTAAGGAAAAATAAAATATTATTTAAAAATATTAAAAGGGAACAGATATTGAAGGCAGCAGCTGTGTCTTGGTACCACCATAGATGTGAAGCTCTATGATAGTTCTTACCCTTTTGGTGTGCTGTGTCCCACTTTAACAGTGTACTGAAACCTATGCAATCTTCTCAGAATATGATTCTTAAATGCAAAAAATAAAATAAATAGGATTCTCATTTTCAAAAATAAAATGCTTAGCACAGTGCCTGGCACATAATAGGCTCTATATAAATGCTTACTCTTTTTCCTTTCCCTTCTCTCCTTACCCTTGTCTTTGCAGCCCTAGTACACAGCCATGCCTGGCATACAATGCTTGCTTGCTGACTGATTTATCTTCACTATCCTAAAGACTCCTCATATGTCTTTTTAGTTTAGAATGAGACATTTTTTTGTATGACTAATGCCCTAATACCTAGTACACAATATCCTTTCCTCTCTCAAATTACTTTGCATTTTTTGTCTGTATAAAGGCTGTATCTCCCAGTAGAATGTATGCTCCTTTTTTTTGTATTTTATCCCCAGTGCCTAGCATAGTTCCCTCTGCATATTAGGTGCTTAAAAAAACTGCTATTGAATGGACTGAACCCTGACATGCTGACCCACCCAATTCTACACCCAATTCTACTTCTGCTCCTGAAGGGCTTAATTTTTACTACAGCACTGTACCTCTGATTCACTATGAAACACTGTGCCTCCAAGGGTATTTCCTGCTTTTAGAGGACCCCCAGAACTGGATATAATACAGACACTTTAATAAAGTTCTCACCTGTGAAGAGCCCCAAAGGCATGAGTCCCTAACAACAGAATTTAATAACTGACCAGATGAAAAACCAGACAAGCCTTCCACTGTAATGGGAGTTTAGCTGAAGAACAATTTCAGAGTGTTGATGGGTGGTACAGTTGACCCCTTTTGTTCAATGCAATGTAGTGGCAAGAGCAGAGGAGAGGAGATCTGGAGGCCTAATTTCCATTCCTGATTCTATTATAAACTAGATAAAAAGGCGGGGGGGGGGGGGGGGGGGAAGAGGGGAAGGGAAGAGGGCCCAAGACAGAGCCTTGGGGGATGACTACAATTAGTAGACTTGATCTAGACAAAGATCCAGCAAAATGTCTGACAAGTAGGAGGAGACTCAGGAGAAAGCAGAGTCACAAAAACTTTTCGTAGAAAAGGAAAATCCTTCTACCAATATAGGCCTGCATCTTATCTGCACTATATGGTATCAGAGAATTGCCTAGAAAGGTTAAGTGACTTGCCCAGAGTTAAGTAGCTACTATGTGTCAAAGGCAACACTTGAACCTAGGTCTTCTTGACTTTGAGGCTCTCTCTGCACCTAGCTTAACAAATGCTTGTTGAATGAATCTACCTTTCCTATAACCACCAAACTATTTTTATCCACAAATGTGATCACATCAGTCCTCTAAAAAAAAACCCCAGGGCTCCCTATTACCTATGTACTACCCATTTTGCCCAGCTAGGGTTCAAAGCCCTCTAAATTCTTGTTCATGCATCCTCTTTATTTCAGCCAAACTTATTACTCTCTGCCTTCTCACTAGATACAGTGCTGCCTTTGCCTCAGACTTTGTACATACCCACCCTTTTGGTTTGTTGAGTTCCTACCAATCCTTTCCATGTCCAACTTAAATACCATCTCTTCCAGAAAACCTTTCCATTATACCACCTTTTATACCTCCAGTACCACCATTATACCTCCTTTTCAATCAATCAAACAAGTATTTATTGATTACCTCCTATGTGCAAGGCACTGATTGAAGCCCAATGACCAAAACAATCCCTCTTTGCAATGAGCTTACATTCTACTGGGGGAGGCTGCACACACACACGCACACATATACATGCACACATATACATACATATATGTGTGTGTGCATATAAATATGTGTGTATGTATATCAATGTGTATATATGTATGTATATATAAATATATACAGCATAAATATAAAATGAATAAAAACAACCAAATACAAAATAGTTAAAGATAGCCTCCATTTGAGGAAGGAGTCATGCTCACTTCCAACTCCACTCTGCCCCTGCACCTTCAGATTACTTCTCTGCCTTGCCATCCTGCTCCTTCTAGCTCCCTTTTTATATCTTCTCCCATTAGAATGTAAGCTCTTTGAGGCCAGAAACTGTATTTTGATTTGCATTTGTATTCCCAGCCTTAGCACAGTGCCTGGTGCATAGTAAGACCTTAATAAATGCTTTGTCTATCTATGTATCTACAGGGTAGTTCGGGAGGGAGGGCCCTAATGATAGGAAGGAATGAGGAAAGGTCCCTGGCAGAAGTTAGTGTCTATTCTGCATCTTAAAAGAATAAAGTGTCTTTGTGGGACGGAGATGAGGTGGGGGTGCATTCCAAAACAGTGCAAAGATAGGGAGATCAGAGAGGGAGCATTATGCATTGGAAACAGAGACAGGGCAATTTTGGGGAACGCAGGAGAGGGAGTAGTGATGCCCGACGAGACTGGAAAGATAGCTTGGGGACAGGTTGTGCTTTAAAAGCTTAACTGAGAAAGTTTCTATTTAGCCTAGGGGCAATACGGACCTCCTGGAGTTTTGATTTATACCTCTCACTGTACTTATCGAATGCAGTTTCATGTTATATCCCCCTTGTACCTGGCCAAGGAGAAAGCAAGGACTGAATCTCGCTCCAACCCCCTCAGTGCTCTCAAGGATCTGCTCATCTATAGCCCACCTCTTGCACAGGAGGGAAACTAAGGCCCAGGGAGAGGGAAGGGGCTGGCCAGGTAGCCCTGAAGAGGCGCAGCAGGGATTCGAACCCAGCTCTTGTGGCTCCAGCTGGCCCTTGGCCCCTGCATCACTCCGGTGTTTGGGCAGCTCAAAGGAGGGAGACCAGAGACTCCAGGGGCTGGAAGCCGCACAGGGCGATGGAGAGAGAAATGAAAAGGCTGAGGAAGGGAGAGCGAAGGGGCGTTCCCGGGGTCCCCAGGCCCGTCTCCGGGCCCTTCAGGCTCCCCCGACCGCCACAGGCTCCGGGTCGGCGGGTTGGGGGAGGACGAGGCGGGAGCCCGGGGCCCCGGAAGGCCTTACTACCTGTTGTCTGAGGTCCTGGCTGCGGCGCTGCACAGTCTGCAGGGGGCCGCGGCCCCTCCCGCTCAGCATCCCGGCCGCGGCTCCCAGAGGCTCGGTGCCCGTCGTCAAGGAGACCGACGTGGTGGCGGTAATGGTGACACCATCACAGCGCGCGCGCACAGTCCCAGTCCGAAGAAAACACCCTGAAGCGGGCACAAAGACTGAGGTCAAAGGCCAGCCCGACGCCTCCGCCCCCCGAGAGCACCCCCGAGAGCACCTCCTCCAGTCTCCCAGCCTACCAGACTCAGACGCGGCTTTCCAGTTAATGCGCGGCTGCCAACAACCCGAAGAACTACATGTCCCAGAATGCAATGGCTTTGTTCGGTTTCACCCGGATCTTAGAAAGTGTCCCGCTGCCCATAGTCCTAGGAAGAGGCGGGACCAGGGAGATACCTCCGGGATCAGCGTCCATTCATTCCTTAATGCTTACTAGAGCTTGTTAATTGAGTGCATAGCCCTCGGGACGAAAAATTCCCTACCGCGGAGTAAAGAGATGTGCCGAGGTGCCCGTTTGGGCTTCAGAACTGACTTTACTGAGTAAATGCAGCAAATGCTGCCAGGCTTGGAGGCAGAGTGAGTGACACTTAGTGGCGGTGTAACTTTAGGCACGTCCGTAAAATGGGGGTTTTCGAGTTAGCTCCATCATTATTTGAAATGATATTTGTACTGCAGCTGTCCACTGACTCTCCTCCTACTCACGACCTGCTGAATCAAGTTAGAAAAAATTAGGAAACCGTGCTGATTGGGTCTACTACAAATACACCCCCTCAGCTAGACCTTCACTGCTCCAAGGCAATCCTTCCCTAATTAACACACCATATCCTGCTCACCGCAGCAGCAGCGGCTCTCCCGGACTTTTTCATCCTTTCTCAAAACCTCTCATGGCCTCTCCCTCAGAACCTTACCTCTTATTTTACTGAAAAACTTAAAGTCATTCCTTAAGAGCTTCCTTCTCCCTTCTCATCTCACATCACCTAGGTGCCTTCCGCCACTATTTCCTTTATCCCTACCCCACATAAGAAGGTAGCTCTTCTTACCAAGTAAACCACTTTACGTGCATAAATGATCCTATTGCATCCCATCTTTTTCAGCTGATTGCCCCCTCTATCATCCCATCTCTCACCAATCTTCAATCACTTCCTGTCTACTGGCTGCTTTCTTATTGCCTACAAACATCTCAACGTCTCCCACATCCTCAAAAAACCTTCACTTGACCCATACATCCCTGCTGGCTATCATCCTCTATCTCCCTTCTTTTCGGTGGCCAAACTCCTTGAGAAGACTGTTTTACAATAGATGCCTCCACTTCCTTTTTTCCCACACTTTTCTTAACTCCCTATAATCTGCTTTTTGACTTTGTTATTCAACTGAAATTGCTTTCTCCAAAGTTAATAATGATCTCTTAATTACCACATCTAAGAGACTTTTCTCAATCCTGGTCTTTCTTGACCTCTCTGTTGCCTTTGACATTGTCAATCACCCTCTTCTTGATATTCTCTTCTCTCTAGGTTTTCCTGACTGTTACTCCCTCTTGGTTCTCCTCCTACCTGACTTTTCTATCTTCTTTGCTGGATCTTCATCTAAGTCACTTGGGCTAAAGGCAAGTATCCCACAGGACTCTGGCCTGAACTCTCTTCCCTTCATCCTCTATACTATTTCACTTGGTGATCATATCAGCTCCCATGGATTCAATGATCATCTCTATGCTGATGATTCTCAAATCTGCTTATCCAGCCCCAACCTCTGGGGATCGTCAACTGTCCATCTTAAACTGGATGTAGATGTCTTAAACTCAACATGTCCAAAACTAAATTCATTAGTTATCCTCCCAAATCCTCCTCTCTTCCTTATTACTGTCCAGGGAAACTCCATCTTCCCAGTCACCCAGGCTCACAATCTAGGTGTTATATCCTCATTTCATTACTCTCTTTCGCCTTCTATATGCAGTCTGTTTCCAAGGCCTGTATATTTTGCTTCCCTAAGATCTTTCCTTTATTGCACCCTCTCCACACCACTGCTTCTCCCCTACACTGCCACCATCCTGTTGCAGGCCTTCATCATCTCATGGCTGGACTTAATACTGTATCCTTGCTGTTGATCTTCCTGCCGTAAATCTGTGCACTCCAGTCCCCTTCCACTCAGCTGTCAAATTGAACTATCACCTCCAAGAAAAAAAACATAAAATCCTGTTGGGCTTTTGAAGGCCTTCATAACTTGTCCCTTCCACCTTTCTAGTCTTCCTTCGCCTTACACCCTTTACATACTCTGCAATCCAAAAGTACTCGTTCATTGCTGTTCCTTGAACAAAACTCCATCTCCCAGCTTTGGGTATTTCTTCAGACTGTCCCACGTGCCTAGAATGATCTCTCATCTCCTGTATTCTTTCAAGTACCAAATAAAATCTCATTTTCTACATGTTTCCACCTTTCCTGATGCCCTTCAATTCTAGTGCCTTCCCTCTTATTTCCAATTTATACTGTGTACGGCTTCTTTATAATTCTCTCTTCTCCTTCCTCCCCTCCCCCCAATTAAATTGTGAACTCTCCCAGAACAGGAACTATACTTTTATTTGTGTCCTCAGGGCTTAGTACAACACCTGCCACATCATAGGTACTTAATGTTTATTTGCTAACTGAAAATACTAATCAATGTATTTTTTAAAAAGCTGACAGTCTCTCCACTTCTGAAAACTAGGTGGTAGTGGTGGAGGTGTTTTCTTCTTCTTCTTCCTTGGGGCCAAGCTTGCTTTTTATAATTTGGAAACATTCATTTTCAATTGTTCTGATTGTTCATTTCATTGTTGCAGTCATCATCTGTTTTCTTCTTGCCTGTTTACTTGATTTTGCATAAGTTCATTTATGCTTTTTCATGCTCCTCTGCATTCATCATAGTCTCTTCTTACAGCACAGTAATATTTCATTATATTCATGTACAATAATTAGTTTAGCCTTTCCTCAATTGAAGTACTTATTTTCCTGTTATCGTCACCACAAAAAGTGCCACTAGTTTTGTTGCATGTGGAACCTTTTTTTTTGTTTAAATCAATGACTTTGTTGGGGTATATGCCTAACAGCTGAATCTCTTGGTCAAAAAATATGAACATTTTATTAATTTTATTTGCTTAGCTCCAAATTGCTTTTAGGAACTGTACTAATTCACAGTTCCACCAACTTTAGTATTAGTGTGCCTGTGTTAATTGGTACTTTAAAGCTAGCTCACTTTAGATAAAATCCAGTTGATCATAATTGGTCTTTATGTATGTCCTTTGGAGCTTCAGGATCTACCTCAAGGGAAAGGGACTCCAACTTTCAGCACCCCAAGAAACAAGTCTTTACATATATCCACGTTGGAGTTAATTTTATTATTCTAGATTGTTGAGATCTCTTTGGATGCCAATTCTGCTACCTAATGTGTTAATTATCCCTTTTAGTTTCCTGTCATTCTTAAACTTGATAAGCACAGCATTTTTCTTCATCCAAGTCATCAGTAGAAACACTGAACAAGACTGTGCCAAGGCAGAATCCTGAAACATTCCATTGGAGACAGACCCCTGCAACTAATCAACTAGTCCTGAATCCACGTTGTTGCTGGAATCTACGTAATATTGTGTATATTTTATCTATAGGGTTCTCCTGATCCAAAAAAGCTGGTGAGGTCTGAACTATAGTACAAGGTCCATGTTGATCCATCTGCTTGTTTATTTTCCATGTGTACCACATTCCCAGTTTTGTTACCGCATCAATGATGCCTTGCATTCCCTTTCAGCAACATTGAATTCTGGCTCCCTTCTACACTAACCTCTTTAACAAATGTTGACAATGATATATACACTTATTAAAACACAAAACAGGCATGGGTGTTCCCTAAGAGTCTGTCTAGAACTCCATTCTCCCTGTCACCTGGCTTGGTGACCTCATCAGCTCCCATGGTTCCAACTATTACATCTATGCAGCTGATGCCCAGAACTATACATACAGCTCCAACATCCTTCCTAAGTTCTAGTTTTCAATCACCGCCTATTGGACATTCTGAACTAGATGTTCCAGATACCTGAAACTCAACACATACAACATGGAACTCATCTCCTCTACCTGCTCTTTCCAATTTTCCCATTACTATCCATGCCTGAAGTGTTCACCCTCCTCACGTCTAAGATTAAAGTTTCCCTGGCTTCCTTCAAGCTTCAACTCAAATTCCATGGTCTGCAGGTGGCCTTTCCTAAACTCAACCCCTTCCCCATCAGTGCTTCCTGAGATTATCTTTCTATTTTTGTTCGTGTGTCTGATTCCTGATGACTCCAATAATTATTTTTTCCATGGGGTTTTCCCCATGGAAGATACTGTAGTTTGCCATTTTCTTCCCCAGTAGATTTTTTGGTGTGTGTCAGAGCTCTCCGCTATGACCCAGGTAACGACATGGAATAGCTCAGTTTCATTGAGCTATGCAAGCCCCTCTATCAAGACAAGGTAGTGATCTAGGACTAGCTCTTTTAGGCAAACGGGTTGGTTGAGTGACTTGTTAAGCATCACACAGCTAGTAGTGTCTGGTGCTGGATTTGAACTCAGGTCTTCCTGTCTTCAGGACCACCACTCTATCCTCTTCACTCTCTCTCTAAATATCTATATCTACCTTATATGTAGTTATTTGTATGTTGTCTCCGTTAAAACATGAGCTCAGACAGATTAGAAATACTTTGTGACTTAGTAGGTCATTAGAATTGCTATGGCCAAAGTCTTTATCACCCTGAAGCCAGAGATGAACTTCTTAACAAATCTAGGTTGTTCACTGGACTAACAAAAATCACCAGGCCTAAAATTGAAGGCTTTTCAGTTTGGTAGGGCCTGCCATAACTTACTAGCTGGCACAGACTTGAAGACACCACGATCATCTTACCACCAGAATGAGGCATCAGAGCTAAGACTTGGGCAAAGAACCCCATTACTTAATGGCATTCTTATCTAAGAGTAGTAAGATAAACACATCAAAACATGTATTTAACTTAGCATAAAAAATAAAAATAGGGATGACATATTATTATATGAAACAAGATATGTTAGGAGGAGGAAAGGTAAACAAGTAGGATGATACTAGAATGCTATAATTAGCAGAACAGGGGAATCAAAGAGGAAAAGAGATTCACTAAAAGTAGAAGCTCATCAGACAGACAGACATACAGAGTGAGCCCAAGACAGAATTTAGAGTTCCAAAGAGTATATTACTATGGTGGTATGAGCCTAGCACATCTCAGCTTGACCTAGGTGAAGAAATGTGCTGATTGTCTTTACAGGACAAAGGGTGTAGAGGGATGGGAAGGAAGAGGTCCTGGACAGAGATAAAGATTCAAACCTTTTCTGGTTTATGCAACAGTATAGTTCAAGATTTCAACAATAAAATACTTCATGCAAAATGTAAGTTGAAAGCAAGAAAGATGATTATATGAAAATAAGGAAGAAAAAAACTACATAAAAACTTCTATTTCCTTATTCTGTAATTAGCTTAAAAGTTATACTGAAGCAATCTCTGCAGATGGTAAAAATGACAAGTCAGTAATAGAGGGTCTTTTATAGGACAGGAATGTTAAATTGTTGGCAGAACTGTGAACTTTCCATTCTGGAAAACAATTTGAAATTATGCAAGAAAAAGTAACTAAAATGTCTTCTGATCCACAGATACCTCTGCTGGGCACCTAAGGCAAGGAGGCCAGACAGAAATACCATAAATACCAAAATATTTGTTGCTACTACAGAAAGTGGGCTAGAACTAGAAACAACAAGTTGGATGCCCATTAACTAGAAAATTGCTAAATGACTGTTGAATATAAATGTAACAGAATATTCTTGCATTAATGTGGGTGCTGATGAACTGCGAAGTAGAACTGAGAAAACTAAATACACAACCACAATGTAAACTAAAAGAACAAATCAAAACAATACTATCGGTGTGTAATTCCAATGACCAAGCGTGGCCCTGAAGAAAAGATGTGGAAATGCCCTTTCCTTCTTTCAATGAATAGGTGGGGTGGCGAAGAAACATGAGTACTGAAAATTCTATTACTGTGAGATGAGGTAAAAGTGTTGGGTGTTTTTGCAGAACTTTTTGTCAAGAGAGAAACTGGGGGAGAAGTAGTATATTTGGATATGACTGTGATGTAAAAACAAAAGGCATCAATTAAATTTTTATAATACATATTAAAGTAGACAAATGATTTGTATACATATCATCAAGGGGAAGATTCCTTAGAACAGCAGAGATAACCTTGTTCAACAACCTTCTGATGAGCTCAACAGCCCAAGCACCAAAGGTGACATAGTTACTTATCTTTTGTGGAGGTAGAGTACTATTACTTACTATGTTAGTATAACCAAGGGCACTTTTTTCCTTTAAAAAAAAATTGCAGTACATTGGAACAGGCCAATTAAGTCAAGAACAGATTACAAAATATATAATCAACATTGAATTACTTCAACTCCCACAGTTTTACAAATTTTTTCACAAACAAGATTCTTGCCAATAACAATACTGTTAAAGGTACATTCTGTACTTCTTTGGAATCTTCTCAGAAATTCAAAGCATCTTACACACAATCATCTCACTTATTTTCACAAAGTCCTTGTGAGCAAAATGGCTCGTTCAGGTAGAACAATTATTACCAGATGAAATAACCTTATTCTTCTGATCTTCAGTCCTATGAAACTATTCAGCCAATAAGGACACTTAGCACTATTTTCTCCTTTAAAAAAAAAGGAGATTCAAAACGTATCCAACTTTTTAAACTTTAAAGATAAAAATCAACTGGTAAGCAGCAGGATGAAATTGTTTCTGTCCAGTTCTCTATGTCCATTTTCGAGAAGCTGTTAAAAACAGAAATAATTAGTTACATACAACTATTAAATTAATACTTTCTATCATAACGCTTTACAATATTCTGCAAGACTGGGCTGCACTTTACCAAATATATGTAAATGCAAATATTACCATCCTAACTGGAAGTATTTTCTGCAGGACAAGGTGTGGTTAGCTTAGTAAGGGTACAGAAGTCATATAACTTCCCTGGGCCTTAAATTTATCTTTAAGACAGAGGAACTGAGTAGGAGGGAAGGTTAAGGGAAGGGAAGAAGCACTATGCTAATCAATTTTACAAAGATCTCTTTTGATCCTTACAACAACCCCTATATTTGAACTCAGGTTTTCTTGACTGACTCCAGGACCCGTCTCAATTGTACCAATGGTTGCCTCCACTGTATAATCTACTACTGATTAATGATTATCTGGTCCAAGTCCTTTCTTTTATAGATTAAGAGAGCAAGGCATGGATAAGTTAAATGATATTTTTTTTTGCAAGGTGACAGAAGTACTGGCAGAGCTGGGGCCAAAACCAGTTTTCTCAATCATAAGATATGATTTTAGAATCTGAAGGGACCTTTGGGATTATCTAGTCTGATCTCCTCCATTTTCCAGATAAGAAAATTGAGGTGGAGGAAAGTAAAGTGACTGGTCCAAGGTAACATATAGTGCTGCCAAAATCTTGACATCTAGTACTTGCACCGGGTATCTGAAAGACCCTCTTAGATGGAAAAGAGTAACAAATGATTACTGAGTGTACAGAGCTGAGACTCATAAAGGATTAGAATGGACAGGAACCTTAGATTATCCCAATCCCTTTATTCCACATAATTAGGAATCAGGGCTCAAACTGAGGAAGCAATTTGCTTGGTAACAGAGCAAGGTAGTAACAGACTAAATCCAAATGCCCAGAAGGTTTTTCATGCCTACTGAAATTTTCTACTAGTCTTTCAAGAAAAGCAAAGTGTATAACGTGCTGAACTGAGAGTGAAGAAGACCTGAGTTCAACTCCTTCCTGATACATCCTAGCTAGCTCTGGCAAGAATTTCCACACAAACATTACAGATCCACAGCAAAAACAAAACAAAAACCTTGACTTCAAATGGACTAAAAGGCCCAGTGCTTCTTAAGAACAAATGAGGCTTTGAATTAAAATATTCAGAGCATCTAAAATTCGATGAGGTTGGAAAAAAAGCCTTAAACTAAATATTGTGTAATTATAATGGAAAAATGTGGCCCAGAGTCCATCTCCTTCTTTGCAGAATTGGGAGACTATGAGGGTAGGACATTGCATACAGTGTTAGACCCACTGAAGTTGGTGGTTTTATTGAAGTTTCTTCTTCCCATTAAAAAAAAAATGTAGACGGAAGTAGGGATATATATATTCCCAATCGAGTCAATGTAAAAATATCAATAAAAATAAAATGGTTTCCATGGGAAGCCACCAAGTGCGAAAATATCTAAAACTATTTGTCATCTTTGTGTATCCTACCACGCCTTGCGCATTGTAGTTCTTCAATAAATGTTAACTAAATGAAAGAATGAATGAAAAAATGAAATGCAATGAAATGGTGAGTCCTGTCCTTTGACGGTCTAACTATGGAGTTATCATTCTAGAAACCTTCTTATGTGCCTGGTTCCCTGGTACTAATGCTGGTACGATAAGGAAATTACAATGAAAAAAATTAACTTTGAAATTTTTTTTTTAAAAACATCAAAACAATCTCAAGAATTTACTACTCAATGTAAAAAGGGCTATACGTGCCACCAAAATCCTTTTTTACATCAAAGTACAGCAGAGAGCAAACATTTTCTTTTAACATTTTCCTGATTAATTTATTAAGAGGAATAAAACTTCGAATTTGTCAGTCATGTGACTTAAGAAGAATTTTCAGGTCCCTACAATATCCTCCACTTTTCAATGACTGTCCTGAAACATCCCTCCAGCAATAACCTGGACAAGATTTCCTTTCCAACCCGCAGAGCTGAAAGTAGTTTTCGGGTGGAAGTGCGGGGAAAGGCAGTAAAGGAGAGAACATTACTGATGCATACACATGCATACACAAAAGACCGCACTGGAGGGGGGCAGGGCAGAAGACATTTAACACGTGGGCGTGAATGCCAGCCCCCTCCCACACGTGCACCAAAAGGGGCTCGTCCGTGCTCAAGAACCTCACCATGCAACTCGTTTCTTAGGTTTCCAGCATGGCCCCCATTTAAGCACCCAAGATGCTGCGGACTGAGCCCTCAAGACCCTTAAGGCCTCCTCCAGCTCTCACTAGGCCCACGTCGAACCCAGGTCCCCGGAGCAAAGGGCGGCGCGGCCGAGACCCAAGGCCAGGCCGCAGTGACCCCCCAAGGTCACCCGGCTGGCCCAGGGGCCTGCCCTTTCCCCTGGGGGGCTTTCTACTCCCCAGGGGGCAGGGCTGTGAGTTCCGAGGCCCCGGCGGTCCGGGGGTCTCCTCTCCCACCCGAAGCAAGGCGGGCTAGCGGCTTGGCCCGAAGCCCCGGCGGCGCGGACTCACCGCGAGCGTCCGGACTGAGAGAGGCGAAGCGGGCCGGTCCGGTCTTCAGGCCCTCGGCGCGGCCACCGCAGCTGCCTCGGGGCGGGGAGGGTCTCGGCGGCTCAGTACAAGTCCAGCCGCCTCTGCGTTTCTTTCAGCTGTTCCTGCAGCCGCCGTTTCTTCCAGTTCAGGAAGCGCCTCCACATGCGGCACGCCTGCCAGCCCAAGAAGAAGCCCGAGGCGAAGGACACCACCACGGCCACGCGCAGCTTCCGATCCCCTATCTCTTTCATGGCGATGACAGTCCCGGCACCGGACACCAAGCGTGCTGTACGGCAGCGCGGCGGGGTCAAAAAGGCTTGCACTCCGGCGGCCCCGGTCAGGTGGGGAAGGCTGAGGAGGAGCTGAAGCCCGGTGAATGTGCATAGTGCGCTTGCGCGGCTCTTGCCGGTTCTCCCCCTGGTTTGTGCCTAGTGCGTCTGCGCTGCTCTCCGCTGTTCTGCTTTCTGACATCTACAGGGGTCTACAATGCAGACAAGCTGACCAGCAAGAAGCACTTACTGTCTGCGGGGCATTGTGCTGAGAGCTGCGAATACAGAGAAAGGCACCCACCCCTGGCAAAATGTTCCTAACCTCAAGGAACTCCTATTCTAATGGGAGAGACCACACAATTACACACACACACACACACACACACACACATATATATATATGTATGTATGTATGTATGTGTATGTGTATGTGTATGTGTATGTGTATGTGTATGTGTAGATGTAGATGTAGATGTAGATGTAGATGTATATATATACAGTGTGCCTTACAGGATAGATAGGAGATTGGTTGGCTGTTGTCCTTAGTTCTAGAAGAGGACCGAAGTGACATCACTATGCTAGAGTCAAGTTTCAGTGTGTCCCACTGGGGCTGATCAGACCAACATGAGCTCAGAATGCTCCAACACAGGTCCCGCACAAATAGTCAGTGTGAACATTTGGTGTGGATACTCTGAATTTGTGCATCCTGCATTTCCTTTGAGCTGCTTCAATTCTGCTTTGCTCATAGAGTGCGGCACCTTCTCTGATGTAGGCATGCCATGCTCAGCTAGTGTATGCCATGTCTCACAATCAATTCCAAAGTTCTTAAGAGAGACATTGATAGTATCCTTGTATCATTTCTGACCACCATGTGAACGCTTGCCTTGTGTGAGTTCTCCATAAAATAGTTTTTTTGAGAAGCAAATGTTTTGCTGTTACTGTATACCGAAGCAGAGTTTGAATGCGTGGTAGTTCTAGAAAGGTGATCTTCAGAATCTTCCTAAGGCAATACCAATGGAAGTGATTCAGTTTCCTGGCATGGCGCTGGTAGACTGTCCAGGTTTCACAGGCGTACAATAATAAGGTCAGTTCAATGGCTCTATAGACCTTCAGTTTGGTAATCAGTCTAATACCTCTTCTCTCCCACACTTTCCTTCCGAGCCTCCCAAACACAGCTAGCTCTGGCAATGCGTGCGTCATCCTCATTGTCAATGTGTACATCCCTGGAAAGTACACTTTCAAAGTAAGTGAACTTATCCACAGCATTCAAAATTCTCCATTTGCTGTAACTTATGGTCCCAGATATGGATGGTGTGGCAGTGGCTGATGGAGTACCTGTGCTTTCTTGGTGTTGTTAGGTCAAAATTAGCAGAAGCAGCAGAGAATTGATCCATACTTTGTTGCATCTCAGCATCAGAGGCTGCATTGAGTACACAATCATCTGCAAACAGAAAATCATGCACCAACATTCCCTCCACTTTGGTCTTGGCTTGTAGTCTTTTCAAAATGAAGAATTTACCATCAGTGTGGTAGCTGACCTTGATTCTGTGTTCATCCTCATTGAAGGCATTTGACAATATTGCTGAAAACATCATGTTAAAAAGCATGGGAGCAAGCACACAGCCTTGTCTCACTCCATTGGTGACTGGGAAACATGAGAGCATTGTCCATTATCCAGAACCTGGGCAAGCGTGCTGTCATGAAATTGATATGCAATGCTGATGAACTTCTCCAGGCAACCAGATTTTGACATAATTTTTCCATAAGCCCTCACGACTGACAGTATCAAAAGCCTTGATCAGATCTATAAATGTTGTAGTACATATGTAGGGTGTTTTTAGGGAAGACTAATACCTCTGGTGTGAAGATTGCCATCCCTTTTCTGGGCTACTTTCCACCTTTAGTGTCTGCCTGTACCACCCAACTCTCACCTATGGCTCCAGGAAGCTGTAGCATGTGAAGCCACCACTCCCAGGTAAACTGTTTTGGCAGACAGGCTAAACCAGGTTGAGGGTAGCTGAGGGGGTCTCAAATCCATTGGTGAGTTAGGGGAGAGAGGAGATAATCTCAGAAGGAAGGTATTAGCAGTAGAAGCCGGGAAAAGCTTCCTGCACAAAGGGAGATTTGAGCTAAGCCTTGTATGAGAATAGGAATGGGGCAGTTTTCTAGGCTTAGAAATGTCTATGAGGAGGGAAAGGAGGATAAAAATATAGTGAGTTTTATTTCGTATGTGAGCATGTGTGTGTGTGTGTATGTATGTTGGAAAGGAGGGAAGGTAAGATCTCAGATCTGCTATCTTGATCTTATCAGTTAAATAGAAGACAAGACCATCTGTTGAAAGTGAGGGTACATGCCTGTTACTTGGGGAAGGGCTGAACAAGTTATGACATATGAATATGCTGGAATATTAAGCTGTAAGAAATGATGAAGGGATGACTTCAGGAAGACTTATATGATCTGATGCAAAGTGAAGTGAGCAGAATGAGAAGAACGATTTATACAGTAATAGCAATATTCTGAATTTAATCAGCTGTGAAAGACTTAGTAACTCTGATCAATACAATGGCCTGCCACAATTCCAGAGGATTTATGATGAAAAAATGCTATCCACTTCCATATAGAAAAGTGATAGACTTTGTGCATACAGATTGAAGTATATTCTCTCTTTCTCTCTCTCTCTCTCTCTCTCTCTCTCTCTTTCTCCCCTCTTCTATACCTCCCTCCCTTTAAAAAGAGAATGATTAAAGCCTCTTATACCTGTCTGCTCTAGGCTAGGATTAATACCTATTTTCTCTCAAGTATGACTCATGCTGGGAATGCATTTGGATGTTTCTCATGAAAAAAAGGCAAATTTTAGTTTGGGGGAGAATAAATTACCTTAAGATCAATTTAATCATAATTTTTTAAAAATAGAAAATGAGGGTAGGAGGAAGTTGGAAGCTTGAGTATAATGATAAAGGTTTGGAACAATTGTTTTGAGATATATCATAAGGGTGGAGGTGTCAAATTTGGAGCAGCAAAACTCCCAAGCGCAATAGAACTGGATTATAATTAGGAAATGTTTGATAAAACAAATAAAAATATAGTAGAACGTAGATAATATTAATTTGTGGTTTTATAAGTCAATATGCAGCCTACAGGGATGTTTCTATTTGAGTTTGCCAACACTGTCATAAGGAACCAACAAAAGAGAAATGTCAAGCAGCAATGAGTATAGTGCCTGGGCCTCAGTCTCCCTCTTTACCCCAGTCCTTTCCCTCGTTCTAGATGATTCTATGCTCCCTCAAATACCTTAACAGTTCCTCAGTCCATTCAACTACCTTGATCTATTTCTGTATTTCCCCCATTCACAAGGATGATTGTACCATTCATCCTGTCATCACTAGTGTCCCACTTCTACGTTCAAGAACTCTGGATTTCCTGTATGTGATACCTTTCTATTGGTTCTATTCCTTACTCCTCCTACACCTACTCTGTTTTCACCATGATCTCCAGTCATTCCATCCCTCAGTACCATCCCAGGCCATCAACCCTTGCCTCCCTTCCCAATATTCTCTACAATATCCTCTACTCTTGAATTCCTTGTTCCCTTGCCCTATAACCCCACTAAACAAAGCTTTGTCAAATCCCAAGACTAGATTACTCTCAAAATCTGCCTTCTTCTCTCCAATTCACATGCTGCTAAAAACACAAAATGGTCCTGATTGGGTCCCCTACAAATTTATATTAACTAATCTGAGTTGGGCTTTCATTGCAGCAAGGAAACCCTACTCTTCCCAAAGGATTCTGTACCCCTCTCTCCACAGTGGTTGTTCTACTTTTTCTTCTCCAGATTCTCATGCCACTCTTTCCTCCTACCCTCTTGATTCATCTTTTTTTTTTACTGAAAAATTGAGGCCCATTTATCAAGAGCACCATCTTCTTTCCTTTTCTTATCTCAAATCCCCCTGACAATTGTCCTCCATCTCCTGCTTTGCTTTAGTCTCTAATGATGAGGTGACCCTTCTGCTTGCCAAGGCCAACTCCTCTACGTTTGCACTTGATCCCCTCCCCTCCCATCTTACCCAGCAGATCGCTACCACCACCATCCCCAAGCTCTCTCTTCTTCTCTCTCTCTGTGTCCATGAGTGCCTTCTCCATTGCCTGCAAACATGGCTGCCTCTCCCATTTTTTTTTTGCTTTTTTTTTTTGGCGGGGCAATTGGGGTTAAGTGACTTGACCAAGGTCACACAGTTAGTAAGTGTGTCAAGTGTCTGAGGCAGGATTTGAATTCAGGTTCTCCTGACTCCAGGGCCGGGGCTCTACTCACTGTGCCACCTAGCTGCCCCTACTTCTCCCATTCTTAAACAACAATAACAACAACAAAAAAAACCTCCACCAGATCCTATTGCGTCCTTTAGCTATCATCACATCTCTCTCCTCCCCTTCTCAGCTAAACATCTTGAAAAGGCCATCTGTAATCCATAGCTTGTCTTCCTGTCTCTTCTAAACTCTTCAATCTGGCTTCTGACTTCATAATTCAAGTGAAGCTTCCTTGTCCAAAGTTACCAGTGTCAAATCTAATGGTCTCTTCTTGATTCTCATCCTTCCTAACTTCCCTGCCACATTTGAATCTGTTGATCACTTTCTCCTCTTGTATTCTCTCTCTTCTCTGGGCTTTTGTGACTCTCCTTTCCTCTCTCTCCCCTCCTTTCCTTCCCCTCCCCTCTCCCCCCAGAACTAATTTAACTTTTACCCCAAACCCATCTCTCTTTTGAACCTCCATACTACTTTTGAGAGTACTACCACACTTCAAGGAGTGTCGTCCTCCACTCTTCTCTTTCACTTATCCCACAAATCCAATCCGTTACAAAATCGTGTTGTTTCTATCTTCCCAATATTTCTTGTATGCATGTCCATCTTTCCACTCACACAGCTGCCATCACCTGTGGCCTGGGCTCTTGCAGTAGCCTTCTACTTGGTTTCCTTGCCTCAGAACTCTTTCTCTGCTACAAGCTATCCATCCTCTACTCAACTTTCCTAAGCTTTGGCCATGGAATGTTCTACCCCTAATCCCTATACAAGAAACTAGTACCTTCCTATAGCCTCCAGGATGAATATGAAGTCCTCATTTTAGTACTTAAAGCACTTCACAACCCGACCCCTTTCTACCTTTTCCGGTCTTCTTATATATTACTTTTCTCCATGAATTCTAGGATCCAGACATAGTGGTCTCCTTGTTATTCTTCATCTCCCCTCCCCAGGCTTTTGCACTGGCTGTACCTCATGCCTGGAATGTTCTTTTTCCAACCTCTGACTCTCAGCTTTCCTTGGATTCCTTTAAACCTCAGAATAAATCCAATTTCTTCCAAACTGGTCTTTCCCAGTTTGCCTATCTGTTAGTGCTTTCTCCTCTAAGGATGCTGTTCATCTACTCTACATTTATCTTTTATATGCTGATCTTATATGTGTCTCCACATTACAATGTGAGCTGCATGAAGGTAGGGCCTACTTTTGCTTTTTTTTTCTTCTTAGCACAGTAGTCTGTCACATAGTAAACATATAATAAATATCTATTAATTGATTTTTAGTTGAGATATGAATTTAAATCTGGAACACTTAAACATTACTACTTTCATTGATTCAAATGACATAACTTTCTGCGGCCTTCAGTTTCCTCATTTGTAAAAAAGAGGGCGTTGGACTACATGGTCACTAAGGGTTTAGTTCAGCCTGTGTGAATATCAATGAAAAGTAAAATCCTTGTTTTAATAGCCTGAAGTGTTACACTTAAGCCACCTAGTGTCCAATAGGAAAACCACATCTGGAATAAGGTACATGCTAATGGCAGGCCATACTGAGACAGTTCACACTTCATCTCACCTCAGTATATACCACAACCAAGCATTCTACGGAAGTCAGCATGCTATTTGCTAAATGTTGTAAAAGAGAATAGAGCGTTCCTCAATACAAAGAAGGGCTGTAGGTTCACATGAGCCTTTAAGAGTTATACAATCTGTCCTGGATTGGCTTCATGGATTGATTTTGTTTGTAAATATAACAGTTCCACCAAAGTAACATGGGCTGCCTCAGGATGCAGTGAATTCTCCCTTATTGGAGTTCTTCAAACAAAGGCCAGACAATCTTTCGCTTGTTATTTTGTTGAGCAGGTTATTGTCCAGATAAGGTTTAGACTCAGTGGCCAAAACTAGCTCTATTTTTAAATATTCAAGGTAAGGATTGACTGCAAAAATCTTTAAACCCTACAAATCAGGGCTTAGTTTATTGTTTTGTTGATTGCCTGGCTTTAAGAAAATGATGAAAAAAATTAATAAGTCGACTTGGGCTAGTCCCCTGGTAACTTAAATTTGATATTAGAATGAAATGAGACACATAGGTCATTCAATAGTTAACAAAAGATTTACTTAGGGGCAACTAGGTGGCACAGTGAGTAGAGCACCGGCCCTAGAGTCAGGAGGACCTGAGTTCAAATCCAGCCTCAGATACTTGACACTGGTACTAGCTGTGTGACCTTGGGCAAGTCACTTAGCCCCAATTTCCCTGCCAAAAACCAAAAAAAAAAAAAGATTTACTTAGCCATAGCAGGGGAAGGACATTCTACCAACTAAATGAAACTTCCCTGTTTCTGACTTGCCTGTCGGTCTGCTAGTAAAACCTCAGAATAAGACTGGAGCTCCTCAGGGTTGTTGACATCACTCAGGAGACCAGAAGTGATGCTAATAGCTAGAGCCTCTATTTCAATACTAATTATGGAAAAAAAACCCAAGTCTAACTTACATGGAGTCTGGGGGTAGGGTGGGTTAGTTGCTCCCATCATAGGTGGACCAGTCTAAGCTAGAGGTCCCTTCTAATTCTTGGTTTTATGAAAAATAAATATTCATTATTGTATCTTCCTGGGTATTTTTGCAGATTTATATCCTTATTTGTATCTGTGGCCTTCATCTTTAAGTGATTCTTAAGTGATCTTTTAAGTAAACTTAGCCAGATAAAATATTCTTCACTATATTAGGAACCTTTCACCTTTTGAAGACCAGTTACTCAGCTAGTTACTGGTGCCTTGGACACATGTCTCAGGATGACTGACCATTAACTTTTAGGAAACTGCCTTATTTCAAGCAAGGGAAAGTAAGGACTAACATACTGGGAAAGTATTCCTCAAGGGCAGAGATTTTGGGGTTTTTATCTTTGTATCCCTAGGACTTGAAAAGTGTTTTTTTATTTGTTTTTGTATCCCTAGTGTTCAATAAATGCTGAATTGTTGAATTATTAGATCAATATTTCATTTAGTTAACACATCGTATAGGCAGGAGATGGTTATTTAACCCCCAGGAGTGCTGCTGACAAAGCACATGACCCTATTTAGTGATGGGGACTTAACGTGTCAATCACAGGCTCATCCCAGTGGTTAAATCCTCCACCTGGCACCAGAGGGCGTCAGGAGGTCATGCGGAGCTCTCCTGATTTTCAGAGAGCTGCCCATGTCTATCCCCTAGCTCCACTCTCTTTGGGGTAGCCGGGCTGCTCTCATTGTACTGGGCCCATAGTGGGTGGATTTATCTGAGAAGACGCTTAAAGAGGCTTGCTGCTGCTGCTGCTGTCGTTTTGCCTTTCTTTTATTTCCAGTGCTTAGCCCACTGCCTGGTACATAGGAGGCACTTAATAGATGCTTATTGACTTGACTTGGTTTGTAGTATCTGTTCCTTAACCCCCTCTTCCCTTTGCTGTTGTGCTTTGATGGAATTTAGTTAAACAGAGAAACAGCATGGCTTAGCCCGCCTAAAAGCTAGAAGAACCTGGTTCCAAGTCCAGCCTCTGATGCACATTTGATTAGAGGATGTAAGACAGATAACACTAGCACACAGGATGGCTGTTAACACAGATTCAATCTTTTTAAATTTTTTTTTTAATTTTTAAATTTATTTATTTTTATTTTTTAAATTTATTTTTATTTGTATTTACTTTTTATTTTATTTTTTCCCACAGGTTCATTCTTGATCTGGTCAAACAGGACGATAGCTTCGAAGGGGTTAATAATCTTACTTTATTCTAGTCTAGTCTTCTCACAAGGGTTGCTGAGAATGGGAGCACCAACTCCTACAGCATTCCCCACTTGCCCTTCTCACAGGGGCCAGTGAGAAGTGGGGGGCAACTACCCCTACTTCTCAATGGGGTCAATTGAGACAGGCACAGCTTGTGCAGTCCCCTAAATCCCCTCAAGCCTCAATGGGGACCAGTTGAAGCAAACACAGATTCCCCCCAAGCCTTGATGAGGGCAGATCAAGGCACACACAGCATTCCAGCTTGTGCATTCAAACCTAAGGGTTCCCCACTCCTTGACTGGTGCCCACCTGCTTTATAGGGCATCAGACAAAGGAGGCATATTGCCGACAGTAGCCTCATAAGTTTACATCACTTCATCCCTATATCTCACTGTGCAGTCACAGTAGATATTTACAATTTAAGCATAACTGTTGACATTATTTATTATTATTTAATGCTGCACAAACATGGTGGAGATATTTTGAACCAAAATCATGAGAACTCACCTCTAACACCTGGGAACAAGAGATTGTTATGGCTAAGGATCCTGGGAAACTGAGCTCTAAGAAATAATAACTGCCCTCCACCTTACACACACTAAAATCCACCTTACTTACAGAGGACCCTGAACAAATCACCTCGCTTCTCAAGGCTCTAGGCTGGAAGTCTTAAACCTATAGCTTACAACCCTCTCCGGTGTAACCTAAACCAGATTAAAATGGAATTGGGAAATATTTAACAAAATAAATAAAAATACAATTAAACATAGATAACGTTACATTTTAAAACTAAGTCAGTATGTGGCTCACAGTTTTGCATGCTGGTCTTGAGTATGATGCAACTTAACTCTAGGAAATGCTCTAAGACTATAGATTATGAAGAAGTAGAGGGAGTTTCTTCACCTAGAAGTTCCATATACCAATGAAATCACAGGTCCTGTCTTTATCCCTATCAATAACACAAATATATTCTAACTTAATGCCAAGAGTTCTTAACCATGTTCGTATTAGGTAGTCTGATGAAACTTATGGACCTCTTCTCAGAATAATATTTTTAAGTACATAAAATAAAATGCACAGTATTGCAAAGCAAAGTAATTCTATTGAAATGCATTAAAAAAGTTGACAGACCCTAGATTAAGAACCCCTGTGTTGTGCTATTCATAACAAGAGATGAGAAGGAATTAAAACAAAATACTTTAAAATAATTATGATGTGGAGCAGGCCACGGTTCCTTCCAGTCTAGGCAGCCCAAATTCTTAGTCAGTAGGCAGGGCACCAACCCCCAAAGTTTAAACTGTAATCTTGGTACTTAGATTCAAACCTCCCTTTCAGCTGCTGCCACAGAGAACTAGCAGACAACCCTCAAGTAGCCCCCAGGCAAATCTCTGAGTGGGCCAATGTATAGTCAAATGGAGAAACTCAGGACCGGATATCTTGGCTGGTCTAAATCTATTTCAGGAGGGCAGGGGATGGCAATATGGATGAGATACTGAATCCTCCTCCTGCTGATTCTATTCACTGCTCCTTCCTCCTGGCCATGCCTCTGACTTCTGGCAGCTAGGAGCAGCTAGGTGCCACAACGGATAGCGGGTTGGGCCTGAAGTCAGGATAGACCTGAGATCCAATCTAGGCTCAGATGCTTACTACCTGTGTGACCCTAGGCAAGGGTTCATCTCTCTTTCCCTCAGTCTCCTTATCTATAAAATGGGGCTATTAATAGCAGCTATATCTCAGGATTGCTGTGTGACTCAAATGAGATACTAATTATAAAGCGCTTAACAGAGTGCCTGGCTCATAAGTAAATGCTATATACATGTTAGCTATTCAGATAATGGGTCAATCAGTGTGGCTGTTTAGTCATTTCAGTTGTGCCTGACTCATTGGACAGATGAGGAAACTGAGGCAGGCAGGGTTAAGTGATTTGTCCAGGGTCACACAACTAGTAAGTATCTGAGGCTGGATTTGAACTCAGGAAGATGAGTCTTCCTGACTTCAGGCTTGGTGCTCTATCTCCTGTACCATCTAGCTGCCCACCGAATGGGTATTGCCTCAGTCAAACTGAGGCCTGTTAAAGACCTTAGCTTAAAAAGGTCAAGGTCTCCCACTGTATCCAGGGCCATCTCCAGTTGTCCTGATCTTGCCACTGGACCCAGACGGCTCTGGAGGAGAAAGTGAGGCTGGTGACTTCGCACAGCCCTCCCTCATTTAAGTCCAATTCACTTGCATGTCCTGACATCACCTCCCTGATGTGTAGGTTCTCTTCAAGAACAAAGGACAAACGACAACAACTATTCAGTATTAGTATTATGTTTCCCTGCTTGACTCACAAACCTGTTCCTGCCCACGGACACAGCCTTATAACTAGTCTCATTATGAAAAATCAACTTCAAGAAAACAACCTTGTTTCTTCCCTTCAGATCATTGCCTTGTCTGTTTGTCTCTTTGCCCTTGAAAAGCAATGTGAGCTGGTCACATCTTAGATCACTTCTTCCTTCTGCAGTCTATAACTCCAGAAAATTTATTTTGTCTCATTTCAGCAGACAAAGTTTTGCAGGCAAACCCACCTCAGCTCTCTCTGAAGCTGTATTTTGGGGATCGGGGGTGGGGAAAACAGCTTGAGAAATAGGCTGTAAACATCTCATTAGAGGGAGGCAGAACTCTACCCCCTACAATTACAAATCTTGATGAATACAAATGGCATAAACTAGGTGCTTGATAAATGTTTACTGGATTATATGTCCTTAATGCCAAATTCTCATCTGAGAAATTCGATCAAGACTTTTTTTTCCCATTTATGACTCACTTTATGTTAATAAAAACTTCAAGATTTCCTGAGAATAAAGTTATCTCTGTAGATGTATCTGCTAAGGAATCTTGTATGATCTTAACATATGCATTGGATTCGCCTTACTGGAAGAGAGCCTTTAAAACTCCATTTCTGTACTGAAGAAAAAAGAGATTTGAGGAATTCTGCCTTTTCCACTGACTCTTAGCCATAATCCACCCAATCCAAACTGTGGTCCTAGGCCTTCCTGGCTTTCTGCTTATTCCCAATATAGCTAAAAAATATTTTCCCCAGTCTTTTGGATATTATTCTTACAGAAACCTGCCACTCATTCTCCGCTCTCGTATCCATCTTCTATACGCTATAATCTTCTCCTTACTCTTCTAGAAGTCTAATTTGGCTGACAGGAAAACAATACACAATGGCTACAATGAGGTGAATAGAAGGAAAAATGAGATTGCATACTGCATAATTATATGACCAAGCTTGGCCCTGAGGAAGAAATGAGAAAATATATTTTCCTTTCTTCTTTGTATGAGTTGAGGAGTAGGAGTGGGCTGGAGACTATGGGTGTGGAACACTGGATATAACCTCAGGCTTGGTTGATATATTGGGTAGTTTTGCTGAATTGCTTCTCCCCCTAACCTCTACTCCTTTCCTTTTCATTTGTTGTTGCAGAAGTTGGCTCAGTGGGTAGGGGAGAGGGAAGGTATGCATCCAGAAAAATATGAAAAAAATATGGAGATCACTGGTCTAGAGGACATATCCACCCAGCACTTCAAAGTCAACTTGTCTAAAACTAAACTCATTATCTTCTCCCCTAAACTTGTTCCAACTTGTCTATGTTAATAGAAAGATCATCTTCTCAATGGCTCAGGCTCCTAACCTTGAACTCACCTTGGACTGAAAAGAAGAAAAAAATATATATCAACAAAAATTTAAAATTAATAAAAATAAAAATGTAACCCTCTTAAAACAACTAAGTTGGTTGAGTTCCTTGTACATACACATTGGTCACTTAAAGCAGTTCTCCTTTTTCTTCTTCATAGGGATCATTTGTGTTTGTGTAATCAGAATTTTGTTCTTGAAAAACATCTGCCTGAGTTAATTCTCCCTGTTTAATTTTTGGCTGTGGGACTCTACATCTTTCTCTGATCTCTTTGCAGTCTACACATTTTGGGGAAAACCCATACGAGGGAGCTCACAATCCATTCAGGTTTACAAAAAGTCTGGAATCAATAAATCAATCAGGCAACACGCATTTATTAAGCACCCACTATGTACCAGGCACTGTGCTCGGCACTGGGGATACAATTCAATGAATAAAACAATTTCTGCTTGAACAGAACTTACACTCTATAGTCAATGAAACAGCTGAAGTTGAAGAAGTATGAACAACAGTACTTAGCAATTGATTTGATGTAAAAGTGAGAGAAGAGAGAGTGAAAAGTCCAAGATGACTTCAAGGTGATGAGCCCTGGTGATTGGGAAGATGATCTTTCCATTAACATAGGGAATTTGGGGCAAGTTTGGGGGAGAAGTTGATGAGTTTTGTTTTAGACAAGTTGACTTTGAAGTACTGGAAGGATATGTCCTTTAGACCAGGGCTTCTTAAACGTTTTCCTCTCAAGACCCCTTTTTGCATTTTGGCGCAGTTCATTGTCATTGCCTGGCCTGACAGCACGCACAGTGCAAAGTGTGTGTGCTTTGTCTTCAGGACTGAGGCTGCAGTGAAGTTACGAGATGCAACACAGGTGAGCACTGCCAGAAACACCTCAGATTCAGTATGCGTTTGATTTTGAATTAGTTTTTGGTTGTTGCATGTTCAGAAACCTTTTACTCTTATCAAAGTTTTCATGACCCCATAGGAGGTCGTAACCCACAGTTTAAGAAGCACTTCCCTAGACCAGTGGTCTTCATACCTCTTTGACTTTTTACCCCATCAGTTAAAAAAGTTTTGAACAAACTTTCCTTGTATGTGAACATTTACTTATTTATACATGTACTACCATACTAATAATACTGTACGTTAAAGAATTTAGAAAATAGAAATAGTAAAATGAGATAAAGATCAAGTAGGATTTTTTTCTTATAGTCAATAAAGCATCACTGTGGTTTTTTGAGTAGAGGAGTGACATGGTTGGATTTGTGCTTTAGGGACATCACTTTGGCATCTGTGTGGAGGATGGATGGAATGGGGAGGGCCTTGAGGCAAACAGAGCAATCAGGAAGCTATTGCAATTGTTCAGGCAAAAAGTCATGAGGGACTGAACTGGGTTGGTGGCCATGACAGCAGAGAGGAGATGCTGTGGATATAGAAAAGACAATATTTAGCAAGAGACTGGCTCTGTGGGGTAAGGGAAAGTGTAGCATTAAGGATCAGACAAAAGTTACAAAGTCGGGTGACTAGAAGAATGGTAATATCATTAGCAGAATTGTGTTTGTCCTTCATTTTCAAAGAGGACCATGGCATCAGGGAAATGCTGACATGTCTTACATTGACTGATTTGAGTGAAGGAGAGCTGTGCAAGGTCACCAGCCTCACTTTCTCCTCCAGAGACATCTGGGTCCAGTGACCAGATATTCATCAGGATGACTGGAGATGACCCAGGATGCAACAGGAGACCCTGCCCCTTTTAAGCTCAGGCCTTTTCATGTACTTAGAGTGAGGTCATTCAGCAAATCAGCCTCTTTAAGAAGTGAGTCAAGGGATGGCCCCTTTAATCAGAAAAAAAGAAAAAAAATCAAGCTGGGAGGAGAAGACCCTCAGAGTTGCTGTTTCAAAGAAAAACAGTTATCATTGACATTCACTCTGAGCCAGGAGGGCCCAAAATACAGCCATTAAGTGGAGCTTAGACAGGGACCTATTGTGGTCCAATCTATGAGCTTCAGGGTGAACTGGGCATATTGAAAAGCTATGGGCTTTTGGTGTGAGAGAATGTCATCGCATGATCACAATCCATCCATGTATGCTAATCCTTGTGCTACTCATTCTTTCCCACTAAAAATCCCCCAAAACAAGAAGCGTGTCATATGTGGTGGTTGGGTTGGGTTTGGGCTAACTTAGTGGCCATTTCTTTGGAGGACAAGCCCCATCATTGAGGGATAACTGCGACAGGCAGGATCGTGCTCAGGGGTTAGGGTGGGGGATTGTGGGAGATCTTGTCTGCTATAGCTGCCATGAGTGTTTATGTCAGGGATAGGTTATAACTCACTTAAAGGGCTGATACCCTATGTAGCACTGGGAGACCAGTAGTGGAAGAGAATGGAGTAGGGAGTATTTAAGGGGATGGTATAGTTATGTTTGAGAGAAACCTATGATTGGTTATGGGAGGAGAAAAAAGTGGAATCTATCTTTCTACCATCTCACTAGTTGATCATTAATTCCTTAGAGGTTAACACATGGCCCCTACTGAATGGAGGGAAATAACAGTAATCATAACTGTGAATTCGACTGGGATGAACTCACCCATAAAATGGAAGCAGATAGCAGAGTGGATTAAAAACCAGAATTCTACAGTATGTTGTTTACAAGAGACACATTTGAAACAGAGAGAGAAACACAGTAAAGGTGAGGGGCTGGAGCAGAATCCATTATGCTTCAGTTGAAGTAGAAAAAAAAAGCAGGGGTAGCAAATGTGATTTTAGACAAAGCAAAACCAAAAATAGATTTAATCAAAAGAGATGAGGAAGGAAACCACATCGTGCTAAAAAGAAAAGTGCCTAGACAATAGTAAACATATATGCACCAAATGGTATAGCATCTAAAACTTTAAAGGAGAAGTTAAATGAGTTAGAGGAGGAAATAGACAATAAAACTGTATTAGTGGGGGACCTCAACCTTCTCTTCTCAGAACTAGATAAATCTAACCAAAAAATAAAGAAGAAAGAAGTTGAGGGGATGAATAGAATTTTAGAAAAGTTAGATATGATAGACTTCTGGAGGAAATTGAATGGGGATAGAAAGAAATATGCCTTTTTTCTCAGCAATACATGGTACATACATAAAAATCAACCATGAGCTGGGACATAAAAACCTTACAATCAACTGCAGAAAGGTAGAAATATTAAATACATCCTTTTCAGGTCATAATGCAATAAAAATTACATTCAATAAGAGACCATGGAAAGATAGATTAAAAATTAATTGGAAACTAAATAATCTAATCCTAAGGAGTGAATGGGCCAAAGAACAAATGATAGAAACAATCAATAATTTCATTAAAGAGACTTACAACATACCAAAATTTATGGGATGCAGCCAAAGTAGTACTTATGGGAAATTTTGTATCTCTAAACATTTACATCAATAAAATGGAGAAAGAGCAGATTGATGAATTGGGCATGCAACTAAAAGAACTAGAAAAGGAACAAATTTTAAAAACCCAATTAAACACCACATTGGAAATCTTAAAAATCAAAGGAGAGATTGATAAAATTGAAAGTAACGAAACCATTTGATTAATAAATAAAGCTAGGAGCTGGTTTGATGAAAAAAAACCCACTAAAATAGAAAACCACTGGTTAATTTGGTTTAAAAAAGAAAGAAGAAAATCAAATATCCAGTGTCAAAAATGAAAGGGGTGAATTCATCAACAATGAAGAAGAAATTAAAACAATTTTAGGACCTATTTTGCCCAATTATATGCCAACAAATTTGACAATCTAAGTGAAATGGGCAAATATTTACAAAAATACAAATTGCTCAGGTTAACAGAAGAGGAAATAGAATACTTAAATAACCCCATCTTAGAAAAAGAATTTGAATAAGACATCAATGAACTCCATAAGAAAAAATCCTCAGGGTCTGATGGATTCACAAGTGTTCTACCAAACATTTAAAGAACAACTAATTCCAGTACTATGTAAACTATTTGGAAAAATAGGCAGAGGAGTTCTACCAAATTTTTATGACACAAATATGGTACTGATACCTAAATTAGGAAGAGTGAAAACAGAGAAAGAAAGCTATAGGTCAATTTCCCTAATGAATATTGACGCAAAAATTTTAAATAACATATTAGCAAGGAGATTACAGCATACACCATGACCAGATGGGATTTACGCTAGGAGGACAGGGTTGGTTCAATATTAGGAAAACTATTGGCATAATTGACCATATCAATAACAAAACCAACAGAAATCATATGATTATCTCAGTAGGTGCAGAAAAAGCTTTCAACAAAATACAACACCCATTCCTATTAAAAAACACTAAAGAAAATAGGAATAAATGAAGTTTTCCTTAAAATAGTAAGTAGTATCTATCTAAAGTCATCAGCAAGCATTATCTATAATAGCAATAAGCTAGAAGTCTTTCTAGTAAGATCAGAGGTGAAGCTAGAATGCCCATTATCACCACTATTATTTAATATTATGCTAGAAATTTTAGCTACAGCAATAAGAGAAGAAAAAGAAATTGAAAGAATTAGAATAGGCAATGAGGAAACAAAATTATCCCTCTTTGCAGATGATATGATGGTATACTTACAGAATCAACTCAAAAACTAGTTGAAATAATTAACAATTTTAGAAAAGTTGCAGGATATAAAATAAACCCACATAAATCATCAGCATTTCTATATATTACTGACAAAGTCCAGCAGGAAGAGATAGAAAGAGAAATTACAATGAAAATAACTGTAAGAAACATAAAATACTTGGGAGTCTATCTGCCAAGACAAAGCCAGGAACCATATGAACATAATTACAAAATACTTTTCACACAAATAAAGTCAGATTCAAATTGTTGGAAAAATATCAATTATTAAAAGATAGGCCAAGCTAATATAATAAAAATGACAGTTCTACCTAAATTAATTTACTTATTCAGTGCCATACCAATCAAACTGCCAAAAATTATTTTATAGAGCTAGAAAAAATAACAAAATTCATCTGGAAGAACAACAAGTCAAGAATATAAAGGGAATTAATGGGAAAAAAAGCAGAGGAAGGTGGCCTAGTAACCAGATCTCAAACTGTATATAATAAAGTGGTAATCATCAAAACAATCTGGTATTGGCTAAGAAATAGATTGGTGTATCAATGGAATAGATTAGGTACACAAGACATAGTAGTAAATGACCATAGTAATCTAATGTTTGATAAACCCAAAGACCCCATTTGGGACAAGAACTGACAATTTGGCAAAAACTTCTGGGAAAATTGCAACACAGTATGGCAGAAACTAGGTATAGACCAACATCTCACACAGTATACCAAGATAAGGCCAAAATGTGTACATGATTTAGACATAAAGGATGATATCATGAGCAAATTAGGAGAGCAAGGAATAGTTTACCTGTCAGATCTATGGAGAAGGGAAGAATTTATGACCAAACAAGAGAGAGAAAGCATTAAGAGATGTAAAATGGATAATTTTGATTGCATTAAATTAAAAAGGTTTTGCACAAACAAAACCAATGCAACCAAGACTAAAAGGAAGGAGAAATCTGGAAAAACAATTTTTACAGCACTGTTTCTGATAAAGGCCTCATTTCTCAAATATTTAGAGAGCTGTATCAAATTTATAAAACTGTAAGTCATTCCCCATTGATACATGGTCAACGGATATGAACAGGCAGTTTTCAGAAGAATAAATCAAAGCTATCCATAATATGAAAAATGCTCTAAATCATTATTGATTAGAGAAATGCAAATTAAAACAACTCTGAGGTGCCACCTCACACCTATCAGATTGGCTAATACGACAGAAAAGGAAAGCGATAAATGTTGGAGGGGACGTGGGAAAATTGGGACACTAATGCACTGTTGGTGGAGTTTTGAACTGATCCAACCATTTTGGAGAGCAATTTGGAACTATGCCCAAAGGGCTATAAAACTGTGCATACCCTTTGATCCACCAATACCACTACTAGGTCCCAAAATGATCAGAAAAAAGGGAAAAGGACATATTCATACAAAAAATATTTACAGAGCTCTTTTTGTGGTGGCAAAGAATTGGAAATTGAGAGAATGCCCATCAAGTGAGGAAATGGCTGACCAGGTTGTAGTATATAATTGTAATGGAATACTATTGTGCTATAAGAACTGATGAGCAGACAGATTTAAAAAAAACCTGGAAACATGCAAACTAAAGCAAAGTAGAGTGAGCAGAACCTTGTTATACACAGTAATAGCAATATTATATGAAGATCAACTGTGAATGACTTAGCTATTCTCAACAATACAATAATCCAAGATAATTTCAAAGGACTCATGAAGAACTGTTGAAATCTAAATGCATATAGAAGCATGCTATTCTTTTACTGTCTTTATTTTTTTTTTGGTGTTTTTTCTTTTTGGTCTGTTTCTTTTTTCACAACATGACTAATGTGGAAATATGTTTGGCATGATTGCACATGTATAACCTATATCAAATTGCTTACTGTCTCAGAGAGGGGAGAGGGAAAGGAGGGAGGGAGAGAATTTGGAACTCAATTTTTTAAAAAAATGAATGCAAAAATTGTCTGTACATGTAATTGTGGAAATAAAAATATCATACAAAAAAGAATTGTGTCTAGTAGCTGATTGTTAATGGGAAGCACATCTGTAGGGGACTCTAGCTATAGTGTTAGGATCACAGACTCACAAGGTTATCCCTAGAACCACAGGTAGCAGCTGCACTCTGGGTACCTCCTCTTCACTTTGGAGTGCCAAGTTGGGGGAGTAGTCTAGAGGGATGTTATATAACCATTATTATTCACTGAATTTGCTTCAGAAAGAGTGAGAGGAGTCCTTGGGAGGATTTGGGGAAAATTATTTGAAAGGATAAAGAGAATTCCACCTAGCTATTCTTTATACTAACCTCCTTCGAAAGCTAGTCAGGCAATGATGTAGTAGCTTAAATGCAGGGCATGAAAAAAGATCTGGGTTGAAATCTTGCCTCTGACCCTTAATGGCTTTAAGAACTATGTGACATCTCTTCTCTCTGAGTATTAATTTCCTTATTTGTAAAATAAGGAATTTGTAAAATATTTGTAAAATAGGAATACTAGTTCCTGGAGTATTGCCATACCTACCACATGGTTGTTATGAAGCTTAAATGAGCTTCTGTATGTCAAATATATTGTAAACTTTAATTTTTATTATTATTACTACTATTATTTCTGTGTGGAGAGCATGATACTAGACACTATGGAAAGTTATAAAGAACAAAGTCAGAAAAGAAAGGTGGTATATCCACATTAAAAGGTAACAACATCTCAAATGACAATATGTAAAGAAGGAGAGAAGATAAGCACAAGCATTGTATTTGCAACTGTGCCAGACTGGACCAGAGCTCAGGGTTTTGGATGCTGAGTTTTCCATGGTTAAACATATTTGGTCTGGTAAGCCTTCTTAGAGAGACCAGTTTTTTAAAAATAAATTTTTATTGATTTCTCTTGTTTTTTAATATCAACCTCATTTCCCAATATATCTCTCCAACTTTTTCCTCCCAGAGAGTTATCTTAAAATGAAAACTTTTTTTAAAAAAAGAAAACCAACCAGCATATAGAAAACAAACAAAAAACCTGACATTACATTTTATTCTATAGCTACATTCCCCCACTTCTGTAAAGAAGGTAGGAGATGTGTTTGTGTGACTTTTCATATCTCTTTTTTGGGGGCAAAGGTTCATCATTATCATTTTGCAACAGTTCATTTCTTTTATTTTGTCTTTTCTTTTCATTTAAATTGTAAGCACTGTGTATATTGCTTTCCGGGTTCTGCTTATTTCATTTTGTATCAGTTCATGTAGGTCTTCCCATGCTAGAAAAGGTCTAAGGAGAGGAAGGGCAGTATTCAGCAGACAGGATTAAAGAACACTATGAACAATGGGTGGTTTAGAGGCAACAAAGGAGAGGATATAGGGGTACTTGATTTGAACAAAATTTGAAAATCAAGGCAGAGAAGATGAGAGCAGTTGAATGGAGCAAAAAAGTGGTAAAGGGTCTTGAAGCAAAAGATCAGGTCACAGATAGCTTATAGACCTTCCCTGTTGAAACTGGATGCTGGAGGAGTTCATGGTTCCAGGCAATTTGGAATTATGCTAAGAAAATGACTAGGATGCTCATTGTTTCTGCTTTTAAATCCTACTGCTATGCCTATATGCTAAGGAAGTCAAAGGTAGAAAGAAAGGAACTACAAACACAAAAATACTTATAGCAACACTTTTTGTAGTAGCAAAGAACTAGAAACAAAATAGATGTCCAATGATTGGGGAATGGCTAAATACAGAATGTGATAGAGTATTACTATGCCATTAGAAATGATAAATATGAAAAATATAGGAAGGTATGGGAAGCCTTATATATGCATATGAAGTACGCAGAACCAGAAAACCAATATACGCGTTGTGATCACAATTTAAGTGAAAAGAATTACCACCACCAAAAAAAAAAGTGAAATTAAATACAGTATAATTATAGCAAGCTTGGCCTCACAAAAGAGATATAAGACTGTACTTCCTTTTCTTTGCAGAGGTGGGAGCTTATGAGTGTTGAACACTACCATAGGCTTAGTTTTGCTGTACTGCTTCTGTCCTCTCCCTTTCTTGTATTTCCTGTAAGAGATTCTCCTCAGAGAGGCGATGGAGGGAGGACTTATTTGGAAAATGAAAGAGATATAAAAGCAAAAGATAGCAATTTTTTAAAAAATTAAAAAGTAACAACACAGGGATATTTAAATTAGACCATTGAGAGATACATGGGCCCCAGGTGGTTGTATCTTGCTCCAGCATTTATATGGTAGAGGTGGGTACGATGGACTGTTTGGAACCCTACTAGAGCAGAAGGAGTTACTTTATTGGTTGGCTCCATGCTGGCTGACAACTCACCCAGACAGGGACACTGGCTTTTACCGAGGCCCTATATCTAGTGAAATTCCTGGAAATAGTTCTGACAAAGACAGACAAAACAACCACCTTTAAGCCTGACTCACCCTCAAAACACTAAATAACCTGAGTTTGGGCTCTCTATCCACAGTCCCTCCTTCACTGCTTTGATGTTTAACAAATGTGTGCCTTGCAAACAGTAGTTCTTTTAAAAAGTATATTGAATTGGTGCAATTTAGAATCCCACATTGCAACCGCTTTTTGTTTCCCATTTGTGTGAAAGAAAAATGCAACAATAGAGCCCCAAAGATTCAGAAACATACTTGATTCTAGTTGTGCGGCTACATAAAAAAAGTAGGCTAGCAAGAATACTTTTTGTCGATGGAACTCCAAATCGACTCCATATCACAGTTTGTAAAGTCTGCTCCCTTGGACTAGATAGCCCTTTCAACTTGGACATTGAATGATGTGAATTTGTTCAAGAGTGGTGGGTTTGTAACCATAAGTATAAAGAACAATTTTAACTTCTGGAACAAGAACAAGTAACAAGAACAGTACTCTTGAATTGATTTTTAGAGAAAAATTCAGTGCAGTTAGGGAATTAGTCCTGTAGTGGGGAGACAAAGGCCTTAGGTTGCTAAGAGATGGGTGATGGGAAGGTTGATAACTTGGTTGGTGTTAATCCTGGTTTTTTTTTTTCCCTGCCTGCTGAAGGAGTGCAAGGGATGTCAGTGGCCTTTAAATTTTAGTTTCCTGGACAAAGCTTCAGTTGCCTCACCCTACTAAGGTTAAAAGTCAAGTGAGAATGAAAAGGGGAATTATTTTGAGAAAATAGCTTTTTTTTTTTAAAAAGTCCAAACTAAAAAAAAACCTATAAAAATTTTAAACCAAACTGAATTAAAATCTGTTTGATAATTTAAAGACATTTGAACTCTTCCTTCAGATTCTGCGCTCTGGTGTTGTGTCTGAATACTCCATTCTTATTTATAAAGCGAAGAACTGCAGACAGCTGCATTCCTTTGCTGGAATGCCATATGGTCTAATCCAAGCCATATGCAACAAGGCAAAAGTGAAGTGTTGGCAGCCATCCTTCTTCTGAGTAGAGGAAAGAAGAAGTTGCGATCTACTCCATCAGCATACAGGATTCTATACTGCACTCTGGATTTCCCATTGGGGAAATAAGAAGCACATTGTATGAGAATATTGGAATGTGCAGAATCAGGCAATCCCCCTTTCTCCCTTCCATGGCTGACACTAGGTAACAGGAAATATTGAATAGCACTTCCAGCACTTTATGTGGAACAGTATGAACGCCCCACCGACTTTTTCTTTTTAAATTCCATAATCCTTTGTACCTGCTCAGAGGTCTTACTCTGACACCTCATTATGGTGTGAAGGAGTTCTTAGTGGCTAGGCCAGTGGAGCAGAAGCCCTGGTAGATTCTAATAAACTGGAAAAGCTTCAAATATACTCCAGTTTTAAACACTGTGTGTTGTCTGAGGACTGACCAGTCTAGCTACTTGAGGAGAGATTTGTTGCCAGAATTTTGGCCCCAATGTGATGATTTTTTTCTTGACTGCAGAGACCCACCTATGAAAGAATAATAGAAAGATATGATTAAGAATCACATACGGAAAAAAAAGAATCACATAGGATGAGAAAGCATGGCAGGGTTGTGATCTGGATGAGCTGAAGAAGAATCACATGCCCAATGAGGTCATAGATTCATCAAACTCTTAAAATATACTTTGATACTGTAATTTGAAATTAAACTAGCCAAGCCAAGCCCTTTGTAATGAAATAAGACACTATTTAAAAATCAGTGTAACTTCAATTAATTTGAAATTAAACTAGCCAAGTCCAGCCCTTTGTAATGAAATGAGACAATGTTTAAAAATCGGAGTAACTTCAATTATGTGTGCACTTTATCCAAAATAGGACTATTTACCTGAGGTAAGGAAAGCAGCTCTCTATATACAGAAGGCTAAGAGCACTGGCTGCTACCCAGAATCTCTCTCCAATCCCCTCTTGGTTCCCTTTTAGGTACTGTAACCTTCCTCCTTCACCTTCCTCCTACAACCCTACCTCTCCTTCCCATAGGCTGACTTTCTTTGCAGTCCCTTCCTCCCTGTACCATCACCCTTTTCCTTTCCTTGTTGCTCATTTGATTCTAGTGCTCCCCTAGACCGATTTTTTTCTTCCATTTTTAGAATTGGCCATGTAAATTCACTTTAACTGAACAAGTACTTAGCATCTATTATGTCAAGCATATCCTAGACCTCTAAGAAAGGAAAACATATTAATTCTGGTTTATATTAGAAGATTTTTTTCTTTTTCTAAATATTAGAACAGGCTTCAGACTTCCAGAGAACAGATCTTTCATAGTACATACTATACAGCAGGGGCTTTTTTGACCAAGTTTTGCAGAAACCTAGGTTCCTTGGGTATTTTGCATACAGATATATATTTGGTCTAGCCCTCTGGTTTCATTGGTGTGGCAATCGCCCATTGTGGAAAACTCCCAGTGTGAAAGCTCCTTTCACTTCTATAGTTCTATAACTCATTCTTAGAGGGTTGCCTGGAACATTGAGAAGCAGCCTGTGGTCAGCTGGTATGTCAGAGGGAGGTCTCCTCAACTCGAAGACAGGGCATTACAGTATGATGCTTTTCTTACATATATTACTATTACTAATAATTCAATACAAAGAAAGTCTAACTTCAGCTAGTGGAGCTTGAAATATGCGTGGGCAAAGCAGCACAAATCCCGCTCTCAAGTCAATTTTTGAAGACAATTGGATTTAGTGGGCAGCTAGATAGCACAGTGGATGGAGCAACGGGCCTGGAATCAGGGAGACTCATCTTCCTTAGTTCAAATCTGACTTTAGACACTTATTAGCTGGGCAAGTCACTTAACCCCGCTTGCCTCAGTTTCCTCATCTGTAAAATGAACCGGAGAAGGAAATGGCAAACCACTCCAGTATCTTTGCCAAGAAGAATCCAAATGGAGTCACAAAGAGTCGGATGTGACTGAACAATAAATGAAATATAAAGCATTTTGCAAACTTTTCAAGTGCTCTACAAATGTGAGCTGCTATGGTTGCTCTGTTGCCTTCAATACTTCAAAAGATCTGCATTTTCTTAGCTTCCAGCCTTCCTTACATTGACAGCCATCTCCAACCCTTCCGATCCTCAGCAGAGTATTTCAAGAACTTGATGGGGCTAAACAATCCATCACTTGAGAGCTGACCTGGTCTGGGAGAGCCCAGGTCACCTCCGAGACACTCAGAGGCCTGGGACTCTGGGGTGGTGCAACTTTGGGGGAGGAATGGTTATTGTTTTTTCAAAGTCCTACTTAATGAACCTGGATCATAGTTCATAAAGCTGAAATATATGGTTTTGTTGTCGTTGTTTGTTTGTTTTTGTCTGAAGTTTCCTAGTCTTTAAAAAGTCCCCAGAGCCATGGTCACAGAAGAGGTGTCCATAGTTCCAGTAACACTGGTGTACCACAACACTGGACCAAGCACTGCTTTCGCATTTCCAGATGCCATATAGAAATCTCCCCAGTTTTCTGTGCTTTGTCAACTCCTTTTCATTGTCCATTCCCCATGCCCCAGAGAGCCCCAAAGAGAACCAAATTTGCCTGGCATAGACAGGCGACAACCACTGTCTCTGGGGCCCCAGTCCTCTCAGAGTCTCCTTGGGCCCCTCTTTGAGCTTAGGGACAACTCCTCCTGACTGTTTCGGTCAAAGCCAAAGCAAGCCGCTGTTTGGAAGATGTTTCCGAAGATCGCTGCCCGCAGTGGCTCCCAGAATGGGTCGGGTTGGTCAGCCTCCAGCCACTAGTTCCTAGCACCCCACTTGGGTGGGCTCCCTCCCTGTTCAAGCTGCATGCGACCCCTCCCTCTTCAAGCAGTCTTAGACTCTAGTCCAGTCTGGGTGAGGACTAGGGAAGGAAAGAGGCCGGAGCTGGGGGCAGCCGAACGAAGAGGCCCGTTTTAGGGGAGGGTCACTCTGTAGGTCTGTCCACACGCATCTGGCGCTGCTGGAATTTCCACTCCCTTTCAAGGATTTCGGCTGAATTGTTCCCGCTGCCTCTCGAGTCACGTGAAAACGGCGATTAAATCTCCAATTCTCAGCCCGCCCTAGCCGCCCCTCAGTTTTTCGGCTGAATTTAGAGTTCCCTGGCTGCAGAGCAGGATGCGCCCTCTCAACCGAACCCAGGCAAGGAGCCCGAGAGCACCTTCCAACAGCCTCCGTTAGCAGCAAGCACCTTGGGCCACTGTCCCGCTTCCTGCACTTTTCTTACTTCCCCACACTCAAGGCAGGCTTTCACCTCAGTGGCCGGAGGTGTCCACTTCGGTCTGGCTCAAGCACGAAATTTCTTGAGATGCCTGGCACCACAGAAGAATTGGAAGCGAGTAACGAGGCCCCCCTAGCCGGGGAGGGTAGCTCAGACAAGATTAGCCTGGAGCGAGAGCAACCCACAGAAGAGGTAAGGGTGAGGCAGGGAATGGGGGTGGGGGGGGGGAAGAGAGACCCGCGGTGGGGGGACGCCCCTGTTTATACTGACCTACGGGCTGGTGGACCCTCGCGTTTTCCGGGTACCTCTCCCCTTCCTTCTCCATTCCACTTAAGAAACAGAGGTTGTTAAGGGGTTATCTTAGAGTTCTAATAATCTTACACCCTTCTCTCTTTAGGACGATCCTGCAGGAATAGCAAAGGGACTTAGAACCCTGTGCCCTTCATTACTTGTTCACAGGCTTGAATCTCTACCCCTTTCCCCTAGTCCTTTACTGAGATAGAGTGTATTTTTTTTTAATTTCCTATTCAGATCGCAAACAACGTGTTTCTAAAAGTTTATATAGTGCAGCTAGACTCACTCTTCTGTGTTTTGATCCTCTACTCTTCAAAAGGTTTAGTATAAATTCAAAACAGTGATTAGATGTATCTAGGGCTTGGAGTTAGTTGGGGCTTTATTCGGGAGGGGTTGAAGGGAGGGAGGGACAACTTTCCAAGTTAACGCTGTGAACCCAAGTATTATTCACCACCACTCTAGGGCACACGACCACATCTCTCCGACTTACTATCTGTAGGACTTCTTTATGGGACTCAGTTTCCCCACAAGTAAGATCAGGCATTCGACAAATTATTCTTTGCAGGTTCCATCCAGCTCCAAATCCTCTGAACTCAGAGAAAAGTTCTTTTGACAAAATTAAATGCTTCCTTTGTCTCTGTGCCATTTCCTATCTTCCAATCATCTCACCCTCTACCTTTTAAGCATGCTTCCGTTAGTTGCAGGTGGAGTCCTGCTTGGAATGAGGGAGAGTGACTTGGAAGCCCATACTGTAAATTGGGAACCCAGCCTACATGTGGACTGTTCTGGGAATATTTACCCTTTTCTAAACTTTGAGTTGTCACCCCTGCTCACTTTCTGTTGGCCTAGGTCACTGCGGTGAACCCACATCAGTCAGGGAAAGAACAGGGCAACATGGCTAGGTTTGAAGCTAAATCCGGGAGTAGCTTATAGATTATGATTGCAAAGAAAACAGCGCGCAGGCGTGTGTGTTGATCACCTCCATCTAGAGAGGGGAATCTTAATTTACACTTGTAGCCTTATATTGATTGGCCTGACAAACTAAACCCAACATTTGTCCCACTGTTTCTCTATTTCAGGGAAAACTGGGGGAGGTGGAGGAAGAGGGGACTTCCTAGGATGTGGCCTCTACTTTGGGCCATTTCCTGCTCTCTTTGAATGTTTTTGTGCTATCCCCGATCCCCACAAGATTCACTTCTTCCAAACAGCTGTTTTATTTGTCGGTTGTTCAATTGTGCTCAACTCCTTGTGACCCTTTGTCCGTGAAGTTTTCTTGGCATTTTTTTTTTCTGGAGTGGTTTGCCATTTCCTTCTTCAGTGGATTAAGGCAAACAGAGGTCAAGTGACTTGCCCAGGGTCATACAGCTAGTTAAGTATCTGATGCTGAATTTGAACTCAGGTCTTCCTTATTCTAGGCCCAGCCCTTGGAGAGAAGTAAAACAGAATTAAAGATTTGGAATTCATTTTACAGATGAAGAGACAGAGGGATAGAAGCATGAATTAGCTTGCTGAAGGTCACTAAGCTGGTAAATAAGAGGATGTGAACTCAGGGTGCCCCTGAAGTCCAAGCTGGTGGTTTGTCCACTATATCACACTGCTTCTCCTTTCTTAGCTTCCAGTCTTCCATACTCCAACTGCTGAGAGGTCTATCTGCCATCTCAAAATCTAGACGTCTCTGATACGTTTGGCTTCTATGTGATTCTGAAGCAAGATCACAGGTGATCTGAACGGTTCACACCTGTGCCACGTTGTTTCTACTATAGTTATTGGTCAGCTTGGATGGGGCAGTTCTTTTTGGATTGGGGGGAGGGGGAATGAACGTAGTTATTTCCAGAGAAAGAGTATGGGAGAAGTTAGTAAAGATTAGTAGTGTGATCTAGTGGCAAGAATGCTCGATAGGAAGTGGGGAGACCGAGTTTCTTGTCAGAGGTATGCCACATTCTAGCTATGTGACTTTTTGTAAGGGATTTTATTTCTCTGAACCTCCGTTCCTTCCTCTGTAAAATGAGAGAGGTTAGACTAAATGATCTTCAAGGGTCTAAAATACCATGATGCCAAATATTTAAAATTATTTTAAAGTATTTTAAACTAAGATTTAAAAAAATTCTTTGGCCAAAGTCACAGGGTGTAAATGCTGTAACATGTAATACGTAAGGGGAGTGTTTCAGAACCTTCAAAGCCAGAAATGCTGAGAAGGCTGAAGACAGTGCTGGCAAATCATCAATTTTAGTAATGTTCATCTCCATTCTGACCTTTGTTTCCTTCTCTCCCTATCCTCCTGATGTTTTTCAGTGGCTTTGGTAGAAAACGATCATCTGTATCTTAAACATCAGCTGATTCTATCTTAAGGAAGTTCCTTTTTATAACTAGATGTCAGTGAACTTGAATCTGGAAGGTTACTCATTAAGTCATTAAAGGAGCTGGTGTAGGGGCAGTATGTAGACAAGCACCTTCTCCTGCAGACTCTGACCTAGAGCAGCTATAATCTATTTACTTTAATGTTAGATTTTCATAATTTTACAAAGAGTGAAAAAATTTCATTCAAATCAATAAATGCTTACTGAACACTGGGTATTATAATAGGTAGGTGGTACAGGGTAGAAAGTGTTGGACTTGGACTCAGAAGGACTTTCATTTAAATCCTGACTCAATCACTTCATTAGCTATGTGACCCTGGATAAGTCATTCACCCCCAGTCAGCCTCAGTTTTCTCATTGGTAAATGGGGATAATAGCACCTGCCTCGCAGAGTTGTTAGGAGGATCAAATGAAATAACACACATAAGGTGTGTTGCAAACCTAAAAGTGCCATATAAATGCCGGCTATTATTATTACTTGTGTGACCTCCAGCAAATCATTTGACTTTCTGAGCTTTGTTTTCCATACCAAGATCAGAAAGTTTAAATTTATTTTTATTTTCAGATTTTTATGTCTATGTAGTGACTATATAATTAGCACCTCGTATACTTTCATAGTCTCTAATTCCATGTATATGTACTTTATCGCTTCCTTTTATCCTTCGCACTGTTCTAGCCAAATTGGACTGTTCGCTATTCCTCACACATGTCCAGTGCCCTTCTACCTTTGTCAGGGTCCTGCTCCATGAACTGCCTTACCATCTTCCATCTGCTTGTGTTAACATTGTAGCCATTTAAAAAAAAATCATAGCGCAAGGCAGTAGTGCTTAGTGGATGGAGTTCTAGACTTGAAATAAAGCCTGTACTACAGTTCTGCCCCCAAAACTCATTAGCTATGTAGACATGGGCAGGCTGCTTAATTCTCTGAGCCTCAGTTTCCACATCTGTAAAATGGGAGCAGTAATGTCTATAATACCTAATTGGCAGGGGTATTGTGAAGCTAAAATGGTATAATGGATGCCAGTTATTATTATTATTAGCCTACATTCACCAGGTCTCTAGTCTGATAATGATTTCATTCCTTGAGCCTTATCCTGCACTCCTACTGAGCTCAAGGAATGTTTATAGAGCAAAACAGGGTTGTGTTGGTAAATGTTTAACAATTGTGCTCTCCTGGGAGGGGGGGAAGCCCAAAATAAACAGTATGTATATACACTTTTAAGTTTAATCTGCATTACAGGGTGTCCCTAAAGTGTGGTCACATAGGAAATCTCATTAACGTCTCATTAACTGTTTCACTGAAGACTGTGTTGTTCAGCAATGAAGCTTTGTTTTATGTGAATGGTGAGGTTAACAGACAGAATACTGGTCACAAAGCAATCCGCATTGGGTGGACCACTCCAAACAGCAACAAGCACAAAAAATTATGATGTGATGTGGTATATGGAAAGCTCATGTGTTGGGGTCATTTTTCTTCGATGAACATGTAACTGGTGAGACTTACCTTGCTGTGCTGAGAGATCATTTAATGTCCCAACTGGAAAGGCTAGGTGAAGAACTTCCTGAGTAGTTCCAACAGGATGGGGCCCCTGCCCATTTCACCACGGTGGTAAGACATTGGCTGAATGACAATTTCCCTAACTGGATTGGAAGATGTGGTCATGTGGAGTGGTCTCCTCATTCACCAGACCTTAACTTGACTTCTTTTTCTGGGGTATGCTAAAGGAGAAGGTGTACTCAATGAAAATCACAGATGCAACACACTTGATTGAACGCATAAAGAGTGAATGTGCTAAAATTGACGGCAGTGTGGAGTTATTGCATCGAGTTCATGGGAATCTTGCAAAGCGCCTCACCCTTTGCATCACAAATGATGGAAATTACATTGAAGATGTTATTTGTTAATATTCCCATTAAATAAAATGTTGTTGAAAATTTCATTTCATTTCTTGAAAATATGCATTTTTGCCTATGTGTCCAGACTTTAGGAACACCCTGTATTAACAGTTATTTAAGTCTTGACAATTAACAAAACAGTAAATCAAGCCCTGATTTGTAGTAATTTTGGATTTCTGAGTGTAAATGCTCACACTGAAAATTTCACATTCTTGTAGCTCCTAAGAGCCAGCTCCATCCAGCACAGTTCCTGCCTTGTCATATTGCTGTGTCTTCTCAATCCACTTTGAGGCTTCATGGCTTTACGGTTGTGTGAGTGGCATCGTTATTGCTTTCTGAACACTTAGAAAATGCTTTTGGGATTCAAAGTCTATTCACAGAATCACATAATTTGAGAGTTTTGAAAGGAATCTCGGCAACCATTTTAGTTCAACTCACGCAGGGAAAGACTCCACAGTAACACATCCCTACAAATACTCATCCAACCTTTGCTTGAAACCCTCCATTGAGAAGGAACTTACCCCCTCTGGAGCCAGCCAAGTGCATTTTGGGATAGCTCTAATTATTAGCAAGTTTTTCCTGACATCAGCCTAAAATTTGCTTTTTTTGAAATTCCTATCGATTATAACTGGTTCTGTTCTCTGGAGCCAAACAGAAAAAGTCTAATCCCTCTGTCACATGAGACCCTTCATATTGAAGATAGCTACCATGTGCTCCTGAATCTAGTTCCTTCAACTGCGCTTCATGAGATATGAAATCAAGGCCAGTCACCATCATAGTTACCCTCTTGTGGACACTTTTCAGCTTGTTAACATCCTTGAATTGTGGTATTCAGAGAGGAATGATGCTCCCTATGAAGTCTGAGGCAGGTGAATCTTGAAGGACTACCTTGTGGAAGCTATGCTTCTCCACCCCACTCATGAGCTTTTTGCAAAGTGCCACATTGTATCGCTGAATCATGTTGAGTTTGCAATCCATGGAAACCCCCAGACCTTTGTTAGACCAACAGAGATCTGGCCATGCCTCTTCTATCCTGTACGTGTAAATTTTAAAAACTGAAGTATAAGAATTTACATTTTCCTTATTGAATATTATCTTATTAGATTCAGCCTGAAGCTCTCTGTCATGATCCTTTTGGATTCTCATTCTGCTATTCTTTGTGTTAGCTCTGCCTGCCAAATTTGTGTCATCTGCAAATGTGATGAGTATGTGATCTATGCCTTTATCCAAGTAACTGATAAAAAAAAATCGTAGTGCACTTCACTGTAGACCTTGGCAAGTTGGTATTGAACTACTGCTCTTTCAGTCTAGACGTTAAACTAATTTTGAACTCATCTAATTATATTATCATCCAGTTCCCATCTCCATTTTCTCCACAAGTCAGTCAATAAGCATTAAGCATAAGTCAATAAACAACAAGTGCTGGGAATACAAAGAAAAACAAAATGTAATCCCTGCTCTCAAGGAGCTCACTAAACAGAGGGAAAACAGAATGGAGGGAAATACGTAATAATCATAATTGTGATGTGAATGGGATGATCTCAAGAAGTCTAATGGGGGACCCAACATGCAAACAACCATGTGCAAAAATGATATGTATAGAATAAATTAGAGATAATCAACAGAAGGAAGGGACTAGCATTAGGGAAAATCAAGCAAGGCTTCTTGTAGATGGAGGAGTTTTAACTGAGACTTGAAGGAAACCAGGTAGCAGAGATGAAGAGGGAGAGAATTCCAGGCATGGGGAACAGCCACCGAAAAACGGATGGAGCCAGAAGATAGAGTGTCTTGTTCAAGGAACAGCAAGAGAAAATTGAGAAACTTTGTCAACCATTTTGCTAAAATTCATATAAATTATATTTACTGAATTTTTCCAGGCTGCAGGTTTAGTAAGCTTGTCAAAAAAGGAGTTAAGGTTTGCCTCCTGCAATCTATTTTTAAAACTCTGTTGTAATGACCACTTCCCTTTTCTAAATGTTCACTAATCTTATTTCTTTAATGATCCATTGTAGAATCTTCACTCTAAGTAAAGCTCTCTAGCCTATAGTTCATAGATTCTGTTCTCTCCCTTTTTTTTTGAAGGAAAAATCAAGATGCTAGCCCTCCTCTAGTCATATGCCTCTCTAATTCTCTATAATCTTTCAAACGTTGAGGACTTTGGCTCAGCAGTCATATCTGTCAGTCCTTTCAGTACCTAGGCATGAATTACCTGAGGCTAGATTACTTGAATTCATCAGGGGCAGGTTGGTGCTCTTCGTAGCTTCTTACATATCTTGAGCATCAGGTCTCTGTTAATTATTTTTATTCTGTCATTTCCAGTGCAAAGTCCATCCTCCTTGGCAGAGAGAACATAAGCAAAGTAGTAATGGTACTGCTCATACTTCTTTCTGTTGTCAGTTATCATCTTTGCACCCAGCCCAAGCAGAGGACCTCTCTCTAATGTTCCTTTTTTAGGTCCCATTGTGGTTTTAAAGGACCCTTTTGCGTTGTTGTTCTTAACTTTTTTTGCCAGTCTCAGGTTACTCTGACAATATATTTTACAGGGCTGTGTCATCATGCCCTTATGTTCATTTTTTGTTACCTTAATTTGCCAGCATCTATACGTTTCTTTTAAAAAACTTAAGTTGGTTGGTGAATTCCTCATGTATCCGCATTGGTCTCTCAAGCAACTTCCATTTTTCCTAATTAGAATTGGTGTCTTTGAAAGTTTATTCGCGAGAATTTACCTTCTGTACTGAGCTTATTTACCCTTTATGATTTTATTCCATAGAATCTTACTCATCCTTCTTCTGAACCCTTTGAAATGTGCTTTCCCTAAACCTAGAGTGCTTGTTATCCAAGCACTAATTTCTTGTTCTTTTCTATTACAAGATTTAGGAGATAGTGGTCACTTCTCCCCAAGGTTCCTATCATTTCTACCCCAGCAACCAATCCCCTCCTGTTTGTGAGAATCACTTCCAGAATAGAATTTCCCCTTGTTGGTTCTTCCACCTTTTGCAGGATGAAGTTATCATTAAGACAAGTCAAGAAATCATTAGTGTCTCAGATTTTAGCAGAAAGCAAACACCAACGGGTGTCTAGGGCAGTTTGGTGGTATGGTAGATATGGCACTGAGCATGGATGTGCCTCCTCACATCAGGATCTGTTCCTTATTTCCTAAACTTCGGGCATTCACATAGAGATGTTAATAGCAAGTTCTGGTGCTAAGATGTTTACTTTGTCAACCATCCCTTGAGCCAGAGCAGTGGAGCAGAGCCTCCCTAGTAGCTCATTACCGGTCAAGGGCATGGCTTTCCCTTTTCAAGCAGTTCAATTCTCCCTCCCCTTGTAGAGGCCTGTTTTTCTATTTAAATCCCAGGCTGCCACTGGTGGCCACCAGGGAAAAGAAAAAGTAATAATATGTTGGTGTTTTATTCTCTTTGCTGCCTGGAGTGCTTTCCATTTCATGATTTTATATCTAGGGGTACCTGAAGATTTAGATTCCATGCCAGGCTTGTAACAATTCAATATCTATTCCCCTTTCTTATTTGGCTGAATGAATCTAAAATTTGACTCCCTGAGTTCCTAACCTCAGTTATGCAAAATGTTTCTCCTCATAGGAAAGGAGAATCCAGTCATTCTCCTTCCCTCTCTATTATATATCTGTAAACATTAGCTAAGGTGTAATACACAGATTTGAATTTCAGTTTATCAACAATTTATTATATTTGCCACCTTAAGAAACCCAGTAAACATTTAGCATGAAAGTTAATGCTTCTCAAACCCAGAAGGGAGGTAAGAGAGGTGGGTTAAATTGAGTAAATGACTTATAATATTTGTCTCTCTAGGGACAGAAGGGAAGAAGAGAGGAGATGTCATTAGTTTCTTTTCCCAGTTAAATTGGACCTGTAGTAGTTCAAGATTCACTTACAACATAGTTTGTGTTAAAATGGCCTCACCACCTTGGCTCAGGAACTTAAGATCTCAGGTCTGTTTTCCATGTCCTCACTCTCCCAGTTTCTTACTTGAAATGGCATCTAGTTTCTAGTTCTTCCTAGTAGTTTGGCCTTCCTGTGTCCTATATATAATTCCGTTCCCCAAAGTTAGTGTCAGTGGCATTCTGGGGAGTCCGAAAAGTTTAAGGAAGTTAAGAACAGGACTCTTGGCTAGCAGATAATCCTTAACCCTCCACCTCCCATTCCATCTCCCTTTCTTCAGTATCTAAGACAAGTTTCAAAATGAGACATTTTTTTGGATGATGTAGGAATTTGTTTCACTTGACATTTAAATATTTGCTATAGGGGCTTTGTTTTTCTTGTTCTTTTTTTCCAATTGGAGACAGGATATGAGAGAGAGAGAGAGAGAGAGAGAAAAGGAATGTTTGTTAATTTTTAAAAATTAAATTTTAAAAAGAAGTACTACATTTGAGACATTTGAGATCAAGTTTTATTATTGATGCCTTTCTTGAATTTGGTCTTCTGTGACCCTGTCTATTATTGTCTCAATGGCTATTCTTCCTTCATCATAGCTATTCTCTATGGTACTTAGCTTGGGATATGTAAAAAGGTATTCTTCTTCCTCTCCCATCCTTTTTAATTTAAAATGCTTTTGATTAGATTTGCAAGACACTCAGCAATTTGTCCTTACAAACCTTTGCTAGGTATGTTTCAACCCTGATTGGGAATTTTGAGCAGGGAAAGGCCTATTCAGAACTGTACTTTAGGAAAATTAATCTAGTTATAGTAGGTCAGGAAAAGACTAGAATGCAATATTCTTGGCATTTATGATATGAGAGCCATTGTGATATAGTGGATGAAAGCTGGCCATAAAAACAGGAAAACCTGGGTTCAAATCTTTCATCTAATACAGACTAGAGTGTGACCACGGGCAATCGAATCCCTCAGGGTCTAGGAAGCTAAGACTGTAAATTACAGACAAATTGCCTGTCTACATCAGTGGAGGGAATTAACCTACTTGGAGTTTTCCATATCGATGAAATGACAGGTGTGGAAACAAACCAAAAAACTAAAAATCAAATCAATATAAAATTCTAACAAAAACAAATTAAATGTTTCTGAGGATTGGTGTTTGCATTTTAGGTTAAAATTATATCATATTTTTTTGAGAACTGAAATTTCCGATTTGTGAGACTGCTATCTTAATCAGTATTGGGGATTTCTTCAACTTAAATAGATAACTATGGCAAGTAGTTGAAACTGTGTTTTTTTTTTTCCTTCTCTGGGGAAGATTAGGAGAAGGCAAAGCAACTTGTAAAAACAATTGACTTTTTGATCTTAGGTTGTCAGTCAGCAAACACTTAATAAGTAGCTACTAGGTACCAGGCACTGTCCTAAGTACTGAGGATACAAAGAAAGGTAAAAAGTAGCCCCTGCTCATGGGAAGTGAGACCTAATGGGGGACATAGCATGAAACAACTAGGAACAAAGAAGATACACACATATGTATTATGCATATGATAAATTTAGGATAATCTTAGAAGGAAGACACTAAAATTAAGGAATGGGAAAGGTTTGTTGTACACTGGAATTTAGCTGAGACTTTGAAGGAAGCCAGGAGATAAAGATAAGGAAAGAGAATTCCAGGCATGGGGAATTCACAGCAAGTAAGAATGCTTAACTGGGAGATGGTGTGCCTTGTTGGAGGAGTAGCAAGAAGACTGTGTTACTGGGTCACAGACCAGGTGAAGGAGAGTAAGGTGCTGAAGGCTGGAAAGACAGCAAGGGGCCAGGTTATGAAGGACTTTGAATGCCAAATGGAGGATTTAATATTTGAATCTGGAGTTAATAGGGAGCCACTAGAGTTTATTGAATAGGGGTGTGTGTGTGTGTGTGTGTGTGTGTGTGTGTGTGTGTGTGTGTGTGACATGATGAGACAGATCATTTTGATAGCAGTGTAGAGGATAGACTGGAGTAGGGAAAGATATGAGGCAGAGAAACCAACCAGAAAGCTGTTATAATAGTTCAGGTGTGAGGTGATGAGGGCCTGTACCAAAGTTATGGCAGAGTCAGGGGAAAGGAAGGGATATGTACAAGAGATTGTATTAAGGTAGAAACAATGAATCTTGGCAACTGATTGGATATGAGGAATGAGAGAGTGTGGAGTCTAGGATGACACTTGAGTGCCTGGGTGACTGGGAGGGTGACGGTACCCTTGACAGTAAGAGGGAAGTTAGGAAGAAGGGAAGGTTTGAGTGTGGAGGGAAAATAATTCAGTTATGGACATGTTGAGTTTAAGATATGTACAGGACATCCTGTTCGAGATGTCCAATAAGCAGATGGAAATACAAGACTGGAGCTCAGGATAGAAGTTAGTACTAAACAAATAATCTGACTTCTGGGGGCGGAGCCAAGATGGCAGCTGGAAAGCAGGGACTAGCTTGAGCTCCCCACTGAGTCCCTCCAAAAATCTATAAAAAATGGCTCTGAACCAATTCTAGAACTGCAGAATCCACAAAACAGCAGAGGCAAGCAGGGCTCCAGCCGAGGACAGCCTGGATGGTCTCTGGGTGAGGTCTATCCCACACGGAGCTGGGAGCTGGGAGTGGAGCAGAGCAGAGCCCAGCGTGAGCGGCTCGGACCAACCAGACCAGGAGCTGGGTGGAGTGGGCCCTAGCGCCCTGAATCAGTGAGCTGCGGCAGTTACCAGACTTCTCAACCCACAAACACCAAAGACAGCGGAGAAGGTTAGTGGGAAAAGCTGCGGGAGTGGAAGGAGTTCAAGGTTCCGCCACCACCCCCGGGGCAGTGGAGGTGGGGCAACTACCGCTGCTGTTGCTTCCAGCCCCAGGCCCACCTGGTGGGATGAATTAAGGGGCGGATCAGAGCAGGAGTGAAGAGCCTAAGGGAGTGAAGATCTAAGCCCAGTCCGGGTTGGGGGTTCTTGGGGAAGGAGGAGTGCTGGTGTGGCAGAGCTGGCGCATCCCCCCCAAACGTGGAACATAGAACTCTTCAGTCTACAAGCAGTCATACCCCGATGAAAAACTCAAGGGTCAAGTTAGTTGGTTGGGAATATGGCCAGGCAGCGAAAACACACCCAGATTCAGTCTCAGACTTTGGATTCTTCCTTTGGTGACAAAGAAGACCAAAACATACAGCCTAAAGAAGTCAACAAAGTGCAAGAGCCTACACCAAAAGCCTCCAAGAAAAACATGAACTGGTCCCAGGCCATGGAAGAGCTCAAAAAGGATTTGGAAAAGCAAGTTAGAGAAGTAGAGGAAAATTGGGAAGAGAAATGAGAAGGATGCGAGAAAACCATGAAAAACAAGTCAATGACTTGCTAAAGGAGACCCACAAAAATACTGAAAAATACACTGAAGAAAACAACACCTTAAAAAATAGACTAACTCAAATGGCAAAAGAGCTCCAAAAAGCCAATGAAGAGAAGAATGCCTTGAAAGGCAGAATTAGCCAAATGGAAAAGGAGGTCCAATGGACCACTGAAGAAAATACTACCTTAAAAACTAGATTGGAGCAAGTGGAAGCTAGTGACTTTATGAGAAATCAAGATATTATAAAATCGAACCAAAGGAATGAAAAAATTGAAGACAATGTGAAATATCTCATTGGAAAAACCACTGACCTGGAAAATAGATCCAGGAGAGATAATTTAAAAATAATTGGACTACCTGAAAGCCATAATCAAAAAAGAGCCTGGATGTTATCTTTCAAGAAATTATCAAGGAGAACTGCCCTGATATTCTAGAGCCACAGGGCAAAATAGAAATTGAAAGAATCCATCGATCACCTCCTCAAAAAGATCCCCAAAAGAAAACTCCTAGGAATATTGTCGCCAAATTCCAGAGCTCCCAGATCAAGGAGAAAATACTGCAAGCAGCCAGAAAGAAACAATTTGAGTATTGTGGAGACACAATCAGAATAACCCGAGATCTGGCAGCTTCTACGTTAAGAGATCGAAGGGCTTGGAATATGATATTCCGGAGGTCAATGGAGCTAGGATTAAAACCAAGAATCACCTACCCAGCAAAACTGAGTATCATGCTCCAAGGCAAAATATTGACTTTCAATAAAATAGAGGACTTTCAAGCTTTCTCAGTGAGAAGACCAGAGCTGAATAGAAAATTGGACTTTCAAACACAAGAATCAAGAGAAGCATGAAAAGGTAAACAAAAAAGAGAAATCATAAGGGACTTACTAAAGTTGAACTGTTTTGTTTACATTCCTACATAGAAAGATGATGTGTATGATTCATGAGACCTCAGTATTAGGGTAGCTGAAGGGAATATGCATATATATATATATATATGTTTATTTATATATATAAGTGAATGTGCATGTGTGTATATATGTATGTGTGTGTGTGTGTGTGTGTGTGTGTGTGTATATATATGAAGAGAGAGAGAGAGAGCGCGGACACAGGGTGAGTTGAAGATGAAGGGAAGATATCTAAAAGAAATAAAATCAAATTAAGGGATGAGAGAGCAACATACTGAGAGAGGGAGATAGGGAGAGATAGAATGGGATGGATTATCTCCCATAAAGGTGGCAAGAGGAAGCAGTTCTGTGGGAGGAGGGGAGAGGGCAGGTGAAGGGGGAATGAGTGAATCTTGCTCTCATCAAATTTGGCCTGAGGAGGGAATACCATACATACTCAATTGGGTATCTTACCCCACAGGAAAGAAGAGGGAAGAAGATAAAAAAGGGGGGGGATGATGGAGGGGAGGGCAGATGGGGGTGGAGGTAATCAAAAACAAACACTTTGGAAAGGGGACAGGGTCAAGGGAGAAAATTCAATAAAGGAGGATGGGTTGGGAAGGAGCAAAATATAGTTAGTCTTTCACAACATGAGTATTGTGGAAGGGTTATACATAATGATATACATGTGGCATATGTTGAATTGCTTGACTTCTTAGGGAGGGTGGGTGGGAAGGGAAGAGGGGAGAGAATTTGGAACTCAAAGTTTTAAAAACAGATGTTCAAAAACAAACAAAAAAAATTTTGCACGCAACTAGAAAATAAGATACACAGGCAATGGGGCATAGAAATTTATCTTGCCCTACAAGAAAGGAAGGGAAAAGGGGATGGGAGGGGAGTGGGGTGACAGAAGGGAGGGCTGAAGGGGGAACAGGGCAACCAGAATATATGCCATCTTGGAGTGGGGGGGGAGGGTAGAAATGGGGAGAAAATTTGTAATTCAAACTCTTGTGAAAATCAATGCTGAAAACTAAATATGTTAAATAAATAAATTAAAAAAAAAAACAAATAATCTGAGAATCATCTGCATGGCTGACGAGATCACCAAGTAAAATGGTTCAGAAAGAGGAGGGAAGAGGGTCCAGGACAGAGCCTTGTGGGACACCCATAGTCAGCATGTGTGACCTGGATAAAGATCCAGCAAAAGAGACAGAGAATAAAGAGACAGGAGGAGAACCAGGCTGGAACAGTTTCATGAAAGCCTAGAGGGCAGAAAGCATCACGAAAAGCATAATCAACAGTGTCAAAGACTGCAGAGGAGTCAAGGAGGATGAAGACTGAGAAAAGATAATTACATTTGTCCATTGAGTTTATTAGTAACTTTGGAGAGAGTAGTTTCAGTTGAATGATGAGGTTTGAAGCCAGACTGAAGAATTTTAAGGAAGGAGTGAGAGGTAAATGAGAGAAAGGGAAATGGAGGCATATATTGTAGATGACTTTTTCAAGGAGGTTAGCCACAAAATATAGGAGAGATTTAGGATGATAGCTAGTGGGGATGGATGGCTCAAAGGAGATTTTTTTGAGGATGAGGAAGCAGTAGGGAAGCAGGCAGTGGATAGAGATAGATTGAAGACTAGCAAGAGAGTATTATATATATATATATATATATATATATATATATATATATATATATATATATATACATGAGGGAGTAATGTGTTGGATAAGATTGGATGGAGTGGGATCACTTGGGCATATACAAGGGTTTGCTTTGGCAAGGAGAAGGGCCATCTCATCTGAAATAGGTGAAATGGGAGACAGTGGCAGAATGTATGTGAGTAATGTAAGGTGAGGAGGAGGAAAGAAGGAGCTGTCAGTGAGTGGCCTTATTTTTTTCAGTGAAGTATAAGGCAAGATTCTCAGCTCAGAGAATGGGGACCTAGGGGAGGGATGAAAAGATTTAGAAAAAGCCACTGTGGTGAGTTAGGATAGCAAAATTAATTAGAGAAGTATAAAAAGATTGCTTGCTACAGTGAGAGCCCAGGTGATAGAACATAAATTAGTGGATTCAGTCAGCATGTTTTCATGATTTTCTCTAGCTTCATTCAACAGCCTATGAGTAGGAGCAAAGGTAGTGGATGATAGGAAGTAATTCAAGGTTGGAGTCTGATAGGACAAGATCTTTAATAGGATAAAAGAGTAAGGGACTTGGGAGAATTGTGGAGAATTGACCTGGTTCACCAAGGGGTCAAGATGGGGAAGGGAAGAAAGTGTAGACAGTGCAGAGGTGAGATAGTGTACAAAAGAACTGAGGGTTGAGAGATTAGAGGTTGTGATGAGGACCAAGGACAGGGTTTGGAGCTGCAAAGCAGAGAGAGAGGTGGGATGATAATAGATTATGATCAGACAAAGGAATTTCAGCGTTCATGGACATGGGATGGGAAAGACTTATGAACGATGGGAGGATTAAGGATATTACTATCTCTGTGTAGCTATGGTTATGAGAAATTACTTGAGGAACTGGGAATTTAGAGTGTTTGAGGGAGTTATCAACATGAGTGTTGAAGTCCGTTAATTTGAGGTAGGAGTTAAGGAGGAGAAAAAGACTGAGCCAGGCACTGCACTCATTGAGGAAGGAAGAAGAACATCATGGAGATAACAGCCACCAGAATCTTGATTCGATAATAAAATGTGGATTTAATGAACCTCAAAGGAGAAAGAGTTACTGAGGGATGGTAGTAGAGGGACAGCCCAGAAATAGCAATGGGGAGCAAGGAGTATTCTCCTAGCAAGTCAGGGTATGAATGAAAGTGTAACCAGTGCTGGAACAAGTAGCTAGGGAATACATTCTCCAATTTCAATGTTAAAACAATCTCATTTATATCCTTTTGAAATCTTCAGGACCTCTTGTTGGCTGCTGCCTATGTGTACGATGCCCAATACAATAGAAACATTCCATTTGAAACCTCACCTCAATCTATCAGGTAATGAATAGTGTATATTTTTACATGTATGTTTTCTCTGAATCTATATGTGCCTAGATGGTGTTGAAAAAACATTCCTTTTCATAGTTTTCTTGAATTTTTATTTATTTCATTTCATTGAACGTTTATTAAGCGTTTACTGTTTAGGCGTTTGGGGATACAAAAAGAAAAATGAAGCATTTTCTGTTCCCTTTGATCCAGTGACCCTGGGCATTCCTTGGCCATTCCTTGAATAAGACACTTCTCTCAGTTCCAGGTACTTTCTCTGGCTCTCCCCCACAGCCTGGAATACTCTTCCTCCTCCACTCCCAACTAATGACCTACCTAACTTCTTTTAAGTCCCAAGTAAAATCTTACTTTCTGCAGGAAGCCTTCCCCAACTTTTCTTAATTCCAGTGCCTCTCCTTTGTTAATTATTTTCTATTTCTCTTTCATAGAACTTGTCTTATATGTATTTGTTTACATATTGTCTCCTTCATTAGATTGTGAACTTCTTGCAGTCAGGGACGGACTTTTGCTTCTTTTTGTATCCCCAGCACTTAGTACAGTGCCTGGTACATAGTAGGTGTTTAATAAATGCTTATTGATTAATTCATTAGCTCATTAACCAGATTTTCTTTAAAAAGCCCAGATCATAGTATGTTTATATATGTATGTACACACACCATAAATTAGAAGGGTACACAGAATTATTTTTAGTGGCTACCCTTCAGCCACCCAAATTTAGGTCATGTCCTTAACAAACATTCTTTTCCTTAGATACCAAATTAGATGTGGAAAAATAAGTAGCAGGGATGGTGTTTTAGCAAGGCAATAAATGCAACATGGATGATAATTGTGAATATGCCTGTGTAATTCTGTATCACAAAATATGAGAAACTCTCTTTATAGAAGGTAGGAGTAAAACATTTATTCAGACACCAGAGGACCAAATCCCATAACCAATAAATCCAACCCATCCAACCCATCCAAGCAGCAACCAATGTCCAAAACCAGTAAGCCTACTTTATCATAACAGCAAGGAACTTAAAACACAATATCACAGCATGGAACGTGGCCATCCCAAAACTATGCACCCCCCTGCTGGGGCCTTCCCACAAATACACTCACAGTGCAGCCACCACATATGCTCTTTCCCTCAGCTCTAACTGCTCTCTCCATTTCCCGTAACACACTTTCCTTTTCCCCTCAGCAAGCTCCTCCCACCACAGGTGACTTAGGCTTCCTGTGACATAAACAGGTCACATGGCCTATTAATAGGTGAGAAAGCTCTTCAAATCTAAATTGTTATTACAGATGGTCTGCTTAAGAAAGCCATGCAAACTGGAAAAAGCTTGAGGTCTTGTATGGTTCTGTCTTAAAAATTTTTTTTCAGTTATCGAGCCTTTATTTTTTGCTCCCTCCCATATTCCCCTTCCCCCTTCAAATCTGGGGAATACAAAGGAGAACAAAATCCTGTAACAAATAAACATAAACAAGCAAAGAAAATTCCTATATTGGTCTTAAAAATGTGCCTCTCATTCTTCACATTAGTCTATCATGTTTCTGTTCAGTAGGTGGGTAGCATTCTTTATCACCAATCCTCTGGAATCATACTGGTAATGGCCTTGATCAGAATTCTTGAGACTTTCAGAATTGTTTATTTTTGTCATGTTGAAGTTTTAGCATAAGTTGTTTTCCTCTTCATTCAAGTCTTTTCAGGTTTGCCTGAAACTGTCCTCTTTACAACACAGTCATATTTATCATAATCATATGCTGTAATTTGTTCAGTCATTCCCAAATGATAGGTGCACTCTTAGTTTTCTAGTTCTTTGTTACATAAAAGTGTTGCTATAATATTTTGTATTTATAGAACTTTTTTCTCTGTCTTTGTTTTTCTTGGGGTATAAGCCTAATGGTGGTATTTCTGGGTCAAAAACTGTGCATGGTTAATACCTTTTTGGGAATAGTTCCAAATTCCTTTCCAGAATAGTTGGACCAATTCACAGCTCCATCAACAATGCATTAATATGCTCTATTTTTCCACAGCCCCTCCAATATTTTTATTTTCCTTTTTTTGGTCAACTTTGCCAATCCAATGAATGTGAGATGGAACATCAGAGTTGATTTAACCTGAATTTCTGTAATTATTAGTAATCCGAAGTGTTTTTATATGGCTGTAGTTTTAATTTCTTTCCTTGAGAACTTCCTGTTCATACCATTTGACCACTTTTCAATTGGGGAATGACTCTTATTTTTATAGATTTGAATCAATTCCTCATACATACATACATATATATATATATATATATATATATATACACACACACACATATATATATATATACACATATATATATATATGTTAGAGAAACTTGCTGCAAACATTTTTTATGTAGTTAAATATTTCCCTTCTAATCTTGTCTGCATTTGGATTTATTTTTACAAAACTTTTTTTGATTTTATGTAATCAAATCGTCAGTGTAATAAAATGTATTCAAATGATCCTCTCTCTCTCCTGTTGAATCATGAACTCTTCCCCTATCCATAGATTTGTTCATCAGATTTGCTTATGATGTAATTTTTTATGTCTAGGTTATATATCCCTTTGCAGTTTTTCTTGGTACGTAGTATGAGGTGTTGGTCTAAAGTTGACTTTTGCTGGACTTCTCTCCAGTTTTCCCAGCAGTTTTTGTCAAATAGTGAGTCCTTTCCCCAGTAGTTGGGGTGCTTTTTTTTTTTGTCAAACATTGGGCCCCTAGGTTCATTTGCTTCAGTATGTTGTTTACCTAATCTGTCTACTGATGGATATCTCTATTTTTTAACTAGTACCAAATTATTTTGATGATTACTGTTTTGTAGTGTAGTTTGAGATGATGGACTAAACTGGACTCCCTTCTTACCCACTTATTTTGTTATTTCCACTTAGTCAATCAACAAGCATTTACTAAATGTTTACCATGTGCCGGGCAATATGTTAAGTGATGGGAATACCAACAGAAAGAAAGACAACCCCATGCCCTCTAGGAGACTACATTCTAACAGGAAAAGCAACATATAAAAGAAAGCTGAAAAGGGGTTTGGAGAGAATGAAGGTGGAGGTGGGTAGGGGGATTGTAAAGAAAGTGCGGGGGACAGCTAGGTGGTGGGGTGGATAGAGCACCAGCCCTGAAGTCAGGAGGACCTGATTTCAACTTCAGCCTCAGACACTTAGCTGGCTGTGTGACCCTGGGCAAGTCAGTTAACCTCAACTGCCTCAAAAAAAAAAAAAAAAAGAAAGAAAGAAAAGTCCGTAGCGAAGTCTGAGAGGAATGAAAACATGGCTGCTGAGAGGAACCATAGAGTGAAAAGTAATTCTGAAGAGTGAATTCCCTGGCTGGAGTGAGCTTACAGGATGAAGAGGTTTCTGGGGCATGGTAGAGAAAGTCTGGAGTGACATGTGAGTGGGAATCTAAATTTACCTTGAGATTCATGACCTTTTTCCGTCCTTCTTTTCTTCCTTCCTTCTTTCCTTCCTTCCTTCCTAAAATCTTAAATCCAGTTCACCCTGAAGCTCATAGATTGGACCACAATAGGTCCCTGCCCAAGCTCCACTTAATGGTTGTATTTTTGGGCCCTCCTGGCTTAGAGTGAATTTCAGTGGTAACTGTTTTTCTTTGGAACAGCAACCCTGAGGTGCTTCCCCTCCCAGCTTGATTTTTTTTCTTTTTTTTTCTAATTAAAGGGGCCATCCTTTGACTCAATTCTTAAAGAGGCCTATTCACTGAAGGGGCATTACCTCACTCTAAGTGAGTACATGAAAAAGCCTGAGCCTAAAAGGGCCAGGATCTCCCATTGCATTCTGAGTCATCTCCAGTCATCCTGATGACTATCTGGTCACTGGATCCAGATGGCTCTGGAGGAGAAAGTGAGGCTGGTGACCTTGCACAGCCCTCCCTCACTCAAATCAAAGTCAACTGCAAGTCATGTCATCATTTCCCTGATGCCATGGTTCTCTTCCAAAACAAAGGACAGACACAGTCTAGATATGGATAGCATTTTCCATCATGGGTCCTTTGTAATCCTCTTGGTCATTGTGTTGCTGAGAAGAGCTGAGTCATTCATTGTTGATCATAATGTTGCTGATACTTTGTACAATGTTTTCTTGGTTCTGCTCAAGTCTTTCCAGGTTTTTCTGAAATCTGCTTGCTCATCATTTCTTGTTGCACAATAGTATTCCATTACATTCATATACTACAACTTATTCAGCCATTCTCCAATTAATGGGCATCTTCTCCCTTTTTCATCTCCTCCCACCACAGGAAGGGCTGCTATAAATATTTTTGCACACATAAGTCCTTTTCCCTTTTTTACGCTTTGGGATACAGACCTAGTAGTGGTATTGCTGAATCAAAGGGTATGCACAGTTTGATTGCCCTTTGTCATAATTCCAAATTGCTCTCCAGAATGGTTAGATCAGTTTACAATTCCACCAACAGTGCATTAGTGTCCTAATTTTCCCACATCTCCAAAATTTATCATTTTCCTTTTTTTTTGGTCATATTAGCCAATATATGAGGCGGTACATCAGAGTTGTTTTAATTTGCATTTTTTTAATCAAAAGTGATTTGAGCGCTTCTTCATATGACTATAGAAAGCTTTGATTTCTTTGTCTGAAAACTGCCTGTTCCCATCCTATGACCATTTATCAATTGGAGAACGGCTTGTATTCTTATAAGTGCCAAATCTACTTGTGCCTCCTCTCTCATCATCCTGTTCCATCTTCTGCAGCATATTGCCTCCATAATCTTTTCCCTCTTTATCTCTCCTGCCCTCCTTCCCTGTCTTGCTCACTAGTCTTCATTCTCTCCCTATCCACTGATTCCTTCCCTGTTACCTATAAGTATGTGTAAGGTGCCCCCATCCTTAAAACTCCCTCACTTGATCCTCTAATTTCTTCAAGTTATCATCCTGTATCTCTCTTCCTTCTCTCAGCCAAGTCCCTAGAAAAGCTGTTTGTACTCATTGCCTCCACTCTCTCTATTCTCACTAACTTCCCAACCCATTGCTTCTGACCTCATCATTCATATGATCATGGATTCAGAGCTTGAAAGCACCTCAGAGGCCACTGAATCCAACCCCCTTATTTAATGGATGAGGAATCTGAAGCTCAGAAAAGTTATGTCATCCAGGGTCACACATATATTAGGTGTCTGAAGCAGGCTTCAGCACAGTGCCTGGCTCGTAGTAGATACTTAATAAATGTTTATTGTCTGACTTACCTGAACCCATATCTTTCTGACTATGTCACTCTCCCCTACACCACGCTGCTCTCACTAAAGTTACGAATAGTCTCTTAGTTTCTAAATCAGGTGGCATTTTCTCAGTCATCCTTCTTGACCTCTCTACAGCGTCCGATCTCATTGATCGTCCTCCCTTAGATACTCTCTCCTCACTGGATTTTTGGGATGCTGCTCTCTCTTAATTCTTCTCCCTGTCTGACCTCAACTCAGTCATCACAGCCCCTAACCATGGGTATATTTCAGGCCTCTGCCATAGTCCTCTTTCTCCCCGTATTCCTCTCTTGGTGATCTCTACAACTTGCCTAGATTCAATTATCATCTCTAGGTAACTGACTTCTCGATCTTCATATCCAATCCTCGTCTTCCTCTAATAATGTATCACCTGCCTCCTTGACATTTTGTAAGGTCAATGAGGAATAAGATCTTCACCGCCCCCCCCCCCATCAATAGGCCTCACGTGGAGCCCATTAAGGGAAGCTTGCTTGCTTGTAGGAAGGCTTACACACCTTTTGTTAATTTCTAATTAGACTCTAATGAGCCTAAAGAGTGTATATTCTGAGAGGTAAGCTTTTGCTTTGGGTGCTCGCTTATGAGAAAGATGTTTTGATTCGCTCCCCGACTCCTCAGAGGTAAAGTCTCTCTTGATTCAGTGGTGGATGTAAAGCTTTGATGCAGGCAGTAGAGCCTTGTCTGTTGGTCTTTATTCCCCTTTGTATTTTTTCTATGTAATTAAAGAAGATCATTGACTCCTTTTAAGTCTCTTTCCTTAGTAAAGCCGATAAAAGAACCTGCGCTAGCAGCCCTCCTGGGTGTGCCAGTGTGGTTGCCGTTACACATTTCCACCTGGATGTCTTATAGGCACCTCATGTTAGTATGTCCAAAATAGAGCAGTGCCATTTTCCCAGTCATCCAGGATCACAACCCAGGAGTCTTCTTTGATTCTTCACTTTCACTTAGCTCTTCAATAGACATTATTTACCAAGTTTTGTTGATTCTGCCTCCTCAATATCTCTCACTTCAGTTCCCTTTTCTCTACTCACACTATAATATAACTAGGCCCTTGGCGTGTCTTGTCTAGAATATTGCAAGAGCCTTCTTAGTCGGTTTCCCCACATCCGGGTTCTCTCCCTCTCCATTCTGTCCTACACACAGCTGCCAAACTTAAAACATGACATACTTAAATCACTTCTGGTCATGGAACTCTGCTTAAGAAGCTTCCGTAGCTCCCGCATGACTTTAAGTTAAAATACAAACAACTCAGTTTGGTATTAAAGGTCTTTTGTAATCTGGTTCCAACCTATCTTTGAAAAAAATAAAATTAATTATTTTTCAAGAAACAAGTATTTCTTTTCTTTCCCTCCTACCTCTCTCCTCACCCATTGAGCAGCAATAAAAAAAGAAATATATATATATATATATATATGTAAAGTCCTTGTAATAGCTATGTAAAATCAAGTGAAGCCATCTCATTGGCCATGTTCAAAAATGTATGTCTCATTCTGCATCTTCAATCTCTCACTTCTTGGTCAGGAGGTGGGGAATTGTGATTTGTCATTGCATTGATCAGAGTTCTCAAGTCTTTCAACGTTGCTTTTCTTTATAATGTTGTCATTATATAAATTATTCTGGTTCTCATCACTTCACATAGGTCTTCCCAGTTTCTTTGAAACCATCCATTTTATCATAGCTTATAGTGCAACAATATTTCATTACATTTAGAAACCATAATTTATTTAGCTATTTCTTAATGGAAGGGTACCTCCTTAGTTTACATTTTATTTCCCAGCCTTTCGTTCCAGGCTGATTATACATTACTCCCTTTCATATATTCTATATTTCCTGCATACTACATTCCAACTCCTGCCTCCAAACATGGAATGCTCATCCTCATCCCCTGTACCTCTTGGAACCCTTAGCTTAGTTCAAGAACAGCTTCCTTCAGTAGGCCTGTCCTGATTCCTCTAGTTGTTGGTGTTTATTCTCCTCCCTCCTCAATCACTGTGGATTTGTTCAGGGGGATCAGATATCCTATGTTTACTTAACTGTGTACACACCACCCTGTAATAGAACGTAAGCTTCTGGAGGGAAGACACTGTTTTACTTCTGTATCCTCAACACCTAGCCTAATCCTTAGAACACAGTAGATACTTAATAAATTTGTCTCTGATGATTACTTATCCCTATATTCTTTTCAGCTTTAATTTAACAAAAATTGAATTAAACCCTGTGCTTAGGGCACTGTACCAGTGTGAGGGCAACGGTTTAGATAAGACATTTTCCGTGTTCTAGTAAGAGAAGAAGACACAAACAAAGATGCCGGTAAGACGCAACACTGAAAGGTGAAGGCTTGGATTAGAGAGGTGCAGAATAAAGTGTTAGGGGAATTCTGAAAGGAAAGATTATTCTCTTAGGGAGCTCAGGCCTTCCTCATGGTGCAGTCAGTGTTGGAGTTGGACTTTAAAGGATGGATAGGAACTCAAAAGGTGAAGACTGTTCACTTAGATTTTTTTAAGCTCACTGATATCAACAGAACTCTCCGGTTAATATGTGTTAATAGGCTAAGTAAATCCAGCAAATCTTTATGAAATCTTTATTAAATATATCCAACAAATATTTCTTACTGTGTGCAAGTTAATGGGGGAAATAATGATGGAAAGATTTTTTTTTTCATACAAAGATGAAAAACAACAGTCTAGCAACTCCCTCTAGGAAGCCATGTTCTAATTCAACAATGGATCATAATGAGAAATAACTTCACTTATCTTCTCTTTGCTCAGCTTTTATGGATGGATAGTTATTAACAAGGCATATTGGATTTTGAAGTGCCTCCTGAATGAACACAAGCAAAACTAGTTAAGTATAGTGCAGAAAGCCATGGACTTGGAGTCTGAAAGACTTGGGTCTTGCTTAACTCAATTTCAGTTTCCTTATCTGTCAAATGGTTGTTGTGATTATCAAATGAGATCATGCTGAACAGTCCTTAATTATTGTATGAATATAATTTTATTGTTAATATAGATATAATATTTTTATGTGAAAAGCAAACTAATCTCAAGAGTAAGAAAAATACCATATGATATATTTTGAAAATTTACTTGTGAGCAGATATGGGGTGATTTGATTCATTAAGGGGCAATATTGATTCATTTTGGCTATAAAAAAGGCAAACTCAATTTTACTTTTTAACTCTTGTGCAAAGGAAAGTCTCTTGGTGGCTTTTTCTCTCTCCAATTCTGCATAAAAGAAAGGGCAAAGAGGGTCATAGTTATAAGGGTTGTATTTTGCCAAAAATTCAAGCCTTCTTTTAAGGAAAGAAATAAATGTTTTGGTAACAACTTGATTTGCTATTTATTTATAATATCCTTTATTTTCTTTTCCCTCCAGATTTTACTATCTTTATAGCCACTGGGCTATGCAAGTTGCCACCTACTTCTTTATTTTTCTAAATCTTTCTCTTGCTCTATTTGAGGAGCCTGCTGTGTACCCACTCCCTTTCCTGGTAAGTCCCAGAGATGAAAAGCCAAGTAACTGTTTTACATGAGTTGTCAGAATAGTGAAATTTCTATTGTTTTTCTCAAACTTGAACATATCTGAATTATTGATTTTATTTTCTGTTTTTCTATTTGTGGGAAAGAAATCTTGTATTGTGAAACCGTGTTCTTGAAGAATAAATTCTATTCTTTTACACATATGCCATTTCCTTAGTTTTCTTCCTCTTCCCTTTGAAAAGAGAGCGTAAGATCAGTTGGAATGTCACCAGTACATTGGGTAGAACTCCCTTTAACAGATTTACAGGAGGACATGGACAAGTGAATGAGAACCCACCAGGATGGGCAGACATGGATGGTTTACTAATTCTAATCATAAGTGCGAGTGCTTGAATCAATGAGATTAAATGCATCAAGTATTGAAATTCCTTTGGAGCTGTTGGAAATTAGAGGAGAAATGATGTTCTAAAGAACATGTCACTTGATGCAAACTATCAAACATGTTATGATGTTATAATAATTAATGTCTTTAGATCTTCTATCCTAACCACCACATTCATCTTATAATATACAAATATTAACTGTCTACTAGTATGATGTGTTGTGTTTAACTCTGCATAAAACATGGTAAAAAGAGATTCTGAAGGGAACTAATGAGGAACGTGGTCAGCATCCCTTTCTGCCTTGCCACTACCTAGTAAATGATAGATATGGCTTTTCAGGCATGATCCATCAGTCCTCGACCTCTCTGCAGCCTTGACAATATTGATTGCCCTTTCCTCTCTTCTGTCTAGGTTTTCAGAATACCACTTTCTCTTGGTTCTCCTCCTGCCTATCTGATAGCTCTTTAACAGTCTCTTGTGCTGGTTCCTCTTCCAGATCATGCCTTCTAACCAAAGATGTCCCACAGGGTTCTGTCATGGACCTTCTTCTCTTTTCCCTCTATATACTTCAGTTGGTGATTTCACCAGGCTTTTTGGATTTAATTACCATCTCTAAGTTGATGATTCTCAAATTTACCTTTCCTGCCTCAACCTCTCTACTGACCTCCAATCTTGTATCACCAACTTCCTTTTAGAAATCTCAAACTAAACACTGGAAAGCATAGGAATAAACAGAGTCTTCCTTAAAATTATAAATAGCATCTACCTAAAACCATCAGCAAGCATCTTATGTAATGGGAATAAGCTAGATGCATTCCCAATAAGATCAGGGGTGAAACAAGGATGTCCATTATCACCCCTATTATTCAGTTTGGTACTAGAAATGTTAGCTGTAGCAATAAGAGAAGAAAAAGAAATTGAAAGAATTAGAATAGGCAAACAAGAAACTAAATTATCACTTTTTGCAGATGATACGATGATTTACTTAAGAGAATCCCAGAGAATCAAGTAAAAAGCTACTTGAAATAATAAACAACCTTAGCAAAGTTGCAGGATATAAAATAAACCCACATAAATCCTCGGCATTCCTATACATTACTAACAAAGCCCAACAGCAAGAGATAGAAAGAGAAATACCATTTGAAGTTACTGTAGACACTATAAAATATTTGGAACTCTACCTGCCAAGACAAACCCAGGGCCTATATGAACATAATTACGAAACACTTTTCACACAAATAAAGTCAGATCTAAATAAATGGAAAAACATCAGTTGCTCATGGTTAGGCTGAGCTAATATAATAAAAATGACAATTTTACCTAAATTAATTTACTTATTCCAGTGCCATTCCAATCAAACTACCAAAAAACTATTTAGAGAGCTGGATAAAATAACAACAAAATTCGTCTGGAAGACCAAGAGGTCCGGATATCTAGGAATTAATGAAAGAAATGCTAGGGAAGGTGGCCTAGCCATACCAGATATTAAACTGTACTATGAAGCAGCATCATCAAAATTATTTGGTACTGGCTAGAAACAGAGTGGTGGATCAGTGGAATAGCTTAGGTACACAACATGCAGTAGTCAATGGCTATAGCAATCTACTGTTTGATAAACCCAAGAATCCAGCTTCTGGGCTGATTCACTATTCACAAAAACTGCTGGGAATATTGGAAAATGGTAGGGCAGAAACTGGGCATAGACCAATATCTTACACCGTGTATCAAAATAAAGTCAAAATGGGTTCATGATTTAGGAATAAAGGCTGATGCTATAAGAAATTGGGAGAGCAGGGAATAGTTACCTACCAGATTTATGGAAAAGGGAAGAATTCATGATACAACAAGAGACAGAAAGCATTACAAAATGCAAAATGGATAATTTTGATTATGTTGAATTGACAAGTTTTTGTATAAAAAGCCAAAGCAACAAAGATTAAGAGGGAAGCAGAAAATTGGGAGAAAATCTTTGCAAACAGTGTCTCTGATAAAGGCCTCATCTCTAAAATATACAGGGAACTGAGCCAAATTTATAGTAATACAAGTCATTCCCCAGTTGAGAAATGGTTTAAAGGATATGAACAAGACAGCTTTCTGAGGAAGAAATTAAAGATCTCTATAGGCATATGAAAAATGTGCTAAATCATTATTGATTAGAGAATGCAAATCAAACAACTCTTAGGTACCACATCTCTCCTGTCAGATTGGCTAACATGACAAAACAGGAAAATGATAAATGCTGGAGAGGATGTGGGAAAATTGGAAAACTGTTACATTGTTGGTGGAGTTGTGAATTGATCCAGCCATTCTGGAGAGCAATTGGAACTATGCCCAAAGGGCTATAAAAATGTGCATACCCTTTGACCCAGGCAATACCACTTCTAGGGCCATATCCAAAGAGACCACACAAGTGGGAAAGAGTCCTGTATATACAAAAATATTTATAGCAGCTCTTTTTGTGGTAGCAAAGAATTGGAAATCAAGGGGATGCCTATCAATTGGGGAATGGCTAAACAAGTTGTGGTATATGAATGTGCTATAAGAAATGGGGAAGATACGAACTTCATAATAACCTGGAAAGACCTACATGATATAATGCTGAGTGAGCAGAGCAGAACCAGGAGAACATTGTATACAACCACAGATATATTGATTCTGTGATGACTAACTTGGATAGACTTGGCTCTTCTCAGCAATACAAGGTTCAAAGACAGCTCCAAAGGACTCATGATGGAGAGAGCTATCAATATCCAGAGAAAGAACTATGGAGTCTGAATGCAGATTGAGGCAAACTATTTGTTCTCCCCTTTTTTTTGGTTTTGTTTCTTCTTTCTCATGATTCATTCCATTGGTCATAATTCTTCTTTACAACTTGACCATTGTGTAAATAATTTTAATGTGAAGCTATATGTAAAAGATATATCAGATTCCATGCCATCTTGGTGGAGGGGAGGAAAGAGGGGAATGAAGGGAAGAAAATCTGGAACTCAAAAACATGTGGAACTGAGTGTTGTAAACTAAAAATAAAAAAATCTTAATTAAAAAAAAAAGAAATCTCAAACTAGGTGTCCAGTAGACATCTCAAACTCAACATATGCAAAACTGATCTCATTACCTTTCCCCTAACTCTCCTCTGGCTCCTACCTTCCTTATTACTGTAAAGGGGAATACTATTCTCCAGTCCCTCAGGCTCACAGTCTAGGAGTCATTCTGAATTCTTTACTATCTCTCACCCCGCCCCCCCATATTCAATCTGTCAGAAAACTTGTAGATTTCACCTTTGCAACATCTCCCAAATTTGCCACCTTCTCTCCTCTGACTCTGCCACCACTCTGGTGCAGACCTTTATCGCTTCATGCTTCAATTATTGCAGCAACCTGCTGATGAGTCAGCCTGCCTCAAGTCTGTCCCTACTCCAATCCATTCTTCATTTCAGCTACTAAAGTGATTTTCCTAAAACTCATATCTGATCACGTCACTCAGTAAACTCCAGTGACTCCCTATCACCTTCAGAATCAAATACAAAATCCTCTGGCATTCAAAGTCCTTCATAACCTAGCCCTCTCCTACCTTTCCAGTCTTCTTAGACCTTAAACTCTCTGCTTTCAGTCCAGTGACACTGGCCTTCTTGCTATCTCATGAAGAAGACATTCTCTCCCTGGGCGCTGGGCATTTTCTCTGTCTGTCCCCTAGTGACTAGAATGCTTTCTCTCCTCATCTCTGCCCACCAACTTCTCTGGCTTCCTTTAAATCCCAGCTAAAATCTCACCTTTTACAGGAATGCTAACCCAGTCCCTCATATCTAGTGCCTTCTCTCTCTGAATTATTTCCAATTTATTCTGAATATAGCTTGTTTGTGCATATTTGTTTGCTTCTTGTCTCCCTCATTAAACTGTGAGCTCCTTGAGGGAAGGGACTGTCTTTTGCCTCTTTTTGTATCCTCAGCTCTTTAGCATAGTGTCTGGCATATAGTAGGGACTAATAAATGTTTATTGACTGACTGATCCTGCCAGTGACTCTGTCTTCAACTTTACAGATCTAAGATGACATTCTTAAAATTGTAACCTGGGGGACATCCTATGGAGATGAAGTTTCTTTACAGTGATGGTTCTAAAATTCTTTGTTTTTAGGACTTCTTTACACTCTTAAAAATTATTGAAGACCCCAAAGACCTTTTGTTCATGGGGGCTATATCTATTGATATTTACTATATTAGAAGATAAAACTGCTAAATTAAAAAAATTATATATTAATTTTAAAATAACAAACCCACTACATTACTATACATAACATTTTTAATGAAAAGTCACTATAGTTTCCAAAACAAAAAGAAGTAATAAGAAGAGTGGAATTGTTTTACATATTTTTGCAAATCTCTTATGTCTGGCTTAGTAGAACAGTTAGATTCTCATATCTGCCTCTACATTCAACCTGTAGTGATGTGTTTTTTTGTTTGAAGAATGTCAAGAAAATTTGACTTCATGCAAATAAGTAGTTAGAAAGGGGAGGAGTACTTTAAAAGGTAAATGGTGTCTTGATATTATTATGAAAATAATTCTGACTTTGCAAACACACTGAAAAGGTTCCCAGACTACACTTTGAGAACCACTGCTTTATAGAAAAAAAATTTACTTTCTCCAAGTTACACAAGGCAGACCAGCATGTCTTCATAGCTACATGTAAAAAAAGATACCTCTCAGCCTGGCTTCTATTTTTCCTTACTCTTAAAGGTAAACAGGGGAAGGACCCCAGGCAAATGTGTATAGTTTCTTGAGTTTGCCTCCGGACTCTTTTATTTTCTTCCTCCCTTTGACCAATAACTTTTCACACTTCCATATCGACCCCCTCTGCACCCCCATTCAGGTCCCAATGACATCCTATCGTTGTAACTCCCTCTTGCCCCTATCGGAACAACAGGAAAGGATGTGATCACTCAACCACTCAGCTGTCTTTGTAGGGCTCTGATAGCCTGACATAGCTCTTCTTTGTTTGCTTCCCAAGATGATTTAGTTAAATCCTTTCCTGTTTTGAGGAAGAAAAATGGGCAGAAAGAGCAACTTCAGAACATCAACATCCTGGAAAAACAGCTGTATAAACTGTCTTTGGTATGAATGAGTTTGTCATGTCTTAATAATCCTGAAACTTTTTTTCAGTGCAGAATTTTGTTTTTTTCAGAATGAGCATGAGTGCATCCATACAAAATCATCTATTATTTCTCTTATAAAAATCATTAATACAATACAATTAGTGGTAATTCTGTTCTAGGAAATAGGGATTCTGGCAGCCACACTCAGAGGTAGCATCCAATACTCTAATCCACTCCCAATGGTGATCTCCATTTAGTCTTCAATTCCCATTACTTTTCTCATACTAAAGTAGATTGTAGAGGTGGGTGCTATACAGTTTTAAGTTTCTCCGGCCTAGAGTTGGACTTTCCCAAGTAGCTCCACCATCGTAACTGCAGATAATATAAAGTACAGGTTCTTTGGGCCCCTTGCTCAGAATATTTGGTACTTGGAAAAAGTTTTTATGAAGTTAAGTGGGAAATAAATTATGGCCAGAGAGAAAGGACTAATGGCAAGAGGAGGAGTCAGGAACTCTATTGAGAGTTCCACAAATAATGCCCTTAGGCATAAGGAAGAGAAGAAGAAAAAAGGAAAGGAAAAAAAGATAGAGTGGAAGACAAAAGGAAGAGAAGAAGGAAAAATAAAGACAAGAAAAAAAGTTTTAATGGTAGAGGGCCAGCAACAATTGCCTCAGGTGGCCCTGGACCCTCTGGGTGCTAATGCGCCAAGTTACTTCTCCCTACCTTAGAGGGAGAAGTTTTTTGAATGCAGGGAATGGTGTTCCTTGCCTCTGGCCCCTTTCATTAGCACAGGTAACGGAACCTACCTGTAAGAAGAGGCTGGAGCTAGTCATTTTAGAAAATCATCAGTATTTAAGTATCTGAATGATTATCCTAAGAGCTACTATTCTGATGATTTCAGTACAGTTGATTACTTTGAACTCTTTTAATGTGTACATCTCCTTTTTGTTTGGAGGAGAAATCTGAGACTTAGGTTGTCTGGTTATATCTTAATTGTTTCTGCTCTTCCTCTTGTAAATCCCAGTGTGAATCTCCTTAAGTCATGGAAGAACTGAGCCTGATAGAACAGTTATATTCTTCACCCTGTTCACCCTGCCGTTGCAGTAAATGAAGAAGATATATGGCTGATTGACTGAATCTGTCCACTTCTGGGCATCAAAACAGAAATCTGAATTTTGGGCGTTCATAGTACTCCCTTTCCCTTCATCATTTTACCTAGGAAATTGCCTGTGTAAAATAAGACCCCAGGTTGGGATGTGTCTATTTTGAACACCTATTCGGCAGTGAGACAAAAGAGCCTTTCATAATAATGCTTTTTGTCTTAATCCTTCAGACAGAAATTTTGGTCAGAACCATTGATTGGAACCATCTTCATGGGCTTTGTAAGTTCCATGGACTTTCTTAGGCTAAATGCAGTCCCCCACATAAAGGCTATTTTTCTGGGAGGGATCAGGGTTTTATCCACAAGCCAAAAAAAAGAAATGCTTAAGCATCTCTATAGACTTCTTGATTTTATACATTTGGAGACCCCAGGTTGAAATGTGAGTGGTTGGTCAAATTGACTGTTACAATTTTTCTTGTTTGGGCCATTGTAGTTCCCTATTACTTGCCCCGCTCATCCCAAAGAGCATATACGAGAAAGGCAGAGTTGGGGGACAGAAGGTCATTCACTCATGGAGAGGTAGGTACTCACCCAGAAAGCTGGTTTACTGGGGTCAAATACATGACTGCTGCTGTGATTAGAATTCTCTTAATATCCCATTATTCTTGCTGAATAGTATTAGGATAGCAATGCCACTTGGTGGTTGAATTATTCAGAGTCTTTGTTTTCTCATGGTAGGATGGAAAGATTTGTCCCTGATATAGGAATTTCAGGAATTAGTGACTTGGAGGCCCCTGAAATCAGACCAAGCCTTCTATCTGTGGCTTTGAAGGGGAGCTTGAATTAGATTCTGTTAGGGTTAGAAGGGAGGAAAGATTAGGAGAAAAAGTTGGGAGAGAAGATGGCAATTGCCTATTTCTTGGAGCTGCATCATGGATTTCTACTAAGACCTAGAACCTACCCTGTCATGGCAAAGGCCTAATCACAAGTGTCCTCCCTCCAGAATCTTGACCTTTAGCCTTCTATTTGCCTGATAACATCTCCTTACATTTTAATTCTAGTGCCACCCCTCTTTGGATTATGTCCCATTTATCCTATTTATAGCTTGTTTCTATATAGTCATTTGCATTTTGTCTCCCCTGTTAGACTGGGAGCTCCTCAAGGGAAGGAATTATGTTTTGCCTTTTATTTGTATCTCCAACATTTACCACAGTACCTGGCACATAGTAGGCTTAAATATTTATTGACTGACTGAGAACTAGTTGGGTTCCTCTGATCTCCCCATCTTTTCTAACCTTGCTCAAACTCCTTTCCCTCGCCCTTTCCCTTTCCCAAGAGTGTCTGATATTTATTTTATGTCTCTGGTCACATTTGGTTATTGAGTTAGGCATAATGCCGTAATCCATTTTGCACCCTCACCCAGACTTTCTGGAATGTCTCCTTATACTTCCAATGTTATTTCTATCCCAGTAGGAAAGTTTCTAATAAAGAAAAGTGCCACCAAAATACATTCTCTTTATTCATAGCACTGTTGCTATATGATTGAAATCTACTCAGCTACCTGGATTGGCTTCATGTACCTAGCAACTCCCCTTTCCCAGCCATAGGGGATCCATCCTTAATGGGGCTTCTGACTGTGGTGCAGTTGTCACTCTGGGATGCAAAAGCAGCCCCAAGGAGGGAACCTTAATATTATTCTGGTGCCCAAGAGGGCTTCATTCTCTTACTTCGCCAACCAAGCATGGCAGAGTCATAGAGCCTTTGGTGTCTCAACATTGTCGTTGATACTTGGGATTCTATCTGGTGAGACAAACCCAGGAACTGCATGAACACAATTACAAAACACTTTCCACACAAATAAAGTCAGACTAAACAACGGGAAAAATATCAATTGCTCATGGGTAGGCCAAACCAACATAATAAAAATGACAATTCTACCTAAATTAATTTACTTATTCGGTGCCATGCCAATCAAACTACCAAAAATTATTTTATAGAGCTAGAGGGAATAATACCAAAATTCATCAGGAAGAGCAAAAGGTCAAGAATATCAAAGGAATTAATGAAATATTGTGATTTGAGAATTTCCCCTACTACTGGGTAAACCGCTCTTGGATATTCAAGATATAGCATGTCTAGATGCAGCCTAATAATTTATGGCAAAGAATCAGACTTTTTATAATCATCTTACCTTGCTGGTGAGCTGTATCCCAGCAGGCACATGGTAAATGATAATAGCTAGCATTTTTATAGTGTTTTAAGGTTTGCATAGAGCTTTACGTATATTATCTCTCACTTGATCCATACAATAACCATGTGAGTTAGATGCTATTATTAGCCCTATTTTAAAGATGAGAAAACCGAGCCTGAGAAGATTAGGTGACTTCCCCAGGTCACACAACTAGTAAGTGTCTAAGGCAGGATTTGAACTCAGGTCTTCATGACTCCAATTCCAGTTCTGCATTCACCATGCCACCTGGCTGCAAAGGAAAGATTACTTAACTACCCTGGGTAAGTCATTTAACCTTTTTCAGCCTCTTTTTCCTTATCTATAAAATGAGGGGCTTGGGCTCAGTTTCTAAGGTTCCTTCCAGCTCTAAATCTATGATTCTATGAACATTGGATCTAAAATCAAAGGACTTGGGTTCAAATCCTGGTTGTGCTGCATCCCTTCTGTGTAAATTTGGATAAAACACTTAGCCTTTCTGAGACTCAGTTTCCTCATCTTTAAAATGGGGAAAGTGGGGTTGGACTATCCAATTTGTAAGGTCCTTTCCAGTTCTAAAGCTTGTTAACAAGAAGAGTGAATTATCTTAAATGAAGCACTGTAATTTAGAATAACCTACATGTGCCTTCTTTTGTGGGACATATTGTTAAACCACTAAGGACTATAGCAATTTTTTTATGTTAATGTATTTTATTTTATTTTTTATATCACCATAATTTCTCCCAGTATTCCTTCTCTTCCCACTTTATAACAATTGTTTTCTTTGGGAAGGGGAGGCAATCAGGGTTAAGTGACTTGCCCAGGGTCACACCACTACTAAGTGTCTAAGGCCCAATTTGAACTCAGGTCCTCTTGACCCCAGGGTCGGTGCTTTATCTACTGCGACACCTAGATGCCCCTTTATAAAAATTTTCAGTGGTGTTTTTTCATTTTCTGATCTTCTGAGTGAGAAGAAGAATGTTGGAACAGGGGCAAGAGAATATTAAAGCTCAGTCTAGAAATACTAAGTCAAATGATGATAAATCTGGTTCTGTTTTGTCAATGTGCAGGCTACCTCACTCACTGAAGTTCTTTGCCTTTGTGTGTTTTTCGGGCGGCTTGTACAATTTGCAAAAGTCACTCCACGTACAGTTTTTTGGAAGGATACGAAAAACATCTGTATCATGCTAACCATACTGGTGAGTCTTATGTGTTGTGTCTTAAAAGATTTGGCAGAGGGAAATGACAGACTCGGCTGCTTGGTCTATCCTTTATAAATTTTCTTCATACCCAAGGATGCAGAACCGACTCTTCCTTATTACTTCTCATTTGCTTTTCAGTTTCTGTCATGCTGAGGTTGCTGCTTGTGGCCAGGAAGTTGTGGTTTGGTTTAAATTCTGGGGAGAGGGAGAATCACAAGTCAGGTCAGAGTCTGTAAAACTTGGTCACTCTCTGTGTCTCTCTTTAAAAAAAAAATAATCTGAATTTTCACTGTGTCATGTACAGAGGTCAAAGTTAACACTTGCCTTTATGGCCCCTTTGTTCAATGATAAATGTTACAGGTGGAGGAAAATTGGAGTGGGAAAGAGAAAGGGAAGATATCATAGTTTGTGGAAATATTTCCTAAAGTATCACATCATCAAAGATAGAGAAATTGACCTTTGGGGGAAAAATTGATTTTAATCGATATCTTGTGCTTTGAACATCACCTACATTTCCCCCTGCACTCCCCCCTTCCCTTCTCACAGAGTCCCATCCTTTATTAAAAAGTTGTGTTTTTTTTAAGAAGTCAGCAAAGCCATTTAATACATTGAAAAAAAATCTGATATTATATGTACTGTTTCTATCTGTGGCTTTGTAAAACTTTGTAGAAAGCGATCCTTAAAAAAAATTATCCTAGATGTTACTTCACTCCTATCTTGTGGTTATGCTTATATGTACTATATTTAAGGGGAAAAAATCTGTTGCCTTTCCCATGGATCTTTGTATCTCCTGTATTCTTTTAAAATAATCTTATTTGGCAATTTTTTTTCTTTTTAACTATTTTACTATTTTATATTTTACTTTTAAAAAATGTTTTACCATTGAATATTTTACTTTTTTAAAAAAATATCACTCTTAGTCCCCAGTGACTGCCCCCCTGCACCAATTGAACCCTCCCTTGTAACAAATAAGTACAGTCAAGCAAAAAGTCAACGAATTGGCCTTGTCTGAAACATATGCTTCAATCAGTCTTTATAGTTACTCTGCAGAGAGACAGACTGCTCTTTGCTTCCTTGTTGTAAAGTCATGATTTATTCCCTGGATTCTTCCAATCCTAAAATAAAATGAAGTGGAAATGACTTTTTTTAAAGAACACCCCCAAAATACTGTTTAGAAACAGGGTTAGAAGTAGGAGAGAGAGATTTCTCTCTCACTTTCATGCTTTAAAGGGAATAGGCCTGTAGCAGACATACAATTTTAATCCATCCAAAATAAAATATTCAGTGCTAGGCATGTATCTCATCTCATCAAGTGGATTTTAATACCCTTGAAAGCAAAGACTGAGGCTTTTATACTTGTTTTTCTCTTCCCCCTTGCTTTGTATTTATGCATTTATTTTGTACATATCTTGTGTATACTTACGTATGTACACTCAACTCATGCAAGTATTTTTTTTTGTATTTCCTTTATATGTGCATGTCGAGTTAAGCACCTAGGGGGCAGAGAGTTTTATTTTTATCTTTTTTGTTTGTTTTTAGAAGGGGGAATGAAGGGCAATTGGGATTAAGTGACTTGCCCAAGGTCACACAGCTAGTAAGTGTGTCAAGTGTCTGAGGGTGGATTGAACTCAGGTCCTCCTGACTCCTGGGCTGGTGCTCTACTCACTGTGCCACCTAGCTGCCCCTATTTTTATCTTTTTATTTCTAGCATCTAGTAGATTCTTTTGTATTCCTAGTACCGTGAATATAGTAGACACTCAATAAAGGATTTTTTGTTCCTCTCCCTCCCCACCCCCAGTTCTTTCCCTCCCTCTATTCCCCTCCCCACCTTTTCTTTTTTCCTTTTCCTTTCCTGGGATTGGGTCTCCCTATCTCACCTGGGCTAAAAGTACTAAAACTACTCATGGGCTTAATCCCAACACTTTGTTGTTGTTCAGTAGTTTTTAGTCCTGTTTGACTCTGTGATTCCATTTGGGGTTTTCTTGGTAAAGATACTGGGATGGTTTGCTATTTCCTTCTCCAGCTTATTTTACTGAGACAAACAGGGTGAAGTGATTTGCCGAGGGTCACACAGTCAATAAGTGTCTGAGGCCAGATTTATACCCCGGAAGATGAGTCTTCCTGATTCCAAGTCCAGTGCTCTATCCACTGAGCCACTTAGCTGCCCCATGGAAACTTTAATCCACTCCATTTTCCAACCTGGGTTGATTTACTTCTCCTTAGGCAGCCTAGTGGTCCTCCATTCCCAGGTCCTCAACATAGTAGTGCTGGACTTTGTGAGGACACCTGATTGACTTTAGCCCTGCTGAAGCTCAGAACTCCCAAACACAGGTAATCTACTACTTCAGCTTCCTCTAGTAGCAGGGATTACAGCCACGGGCCACCATGCCCTGATGCTTTTTGATTTTCAACAAAGATTTGAGCACCAATTTCACACCAGGACAATATCTATTACTTGCATTATTTACTTGGTTAACTAATCCTATTGTCTCTGGGATGAGGTAAGCCATCGCCTAAGCCCTGCTGAAAGTGACAAATATGAATTAGACAGTCGAAATTAATGAGATTTCATTGTGTTTTAGTGTTTTCTCCCTAAAACCATTTATTGTTTGCCTTTTTTTCCTCCGTTAGTCCTCTCTTAACTTCTTGTTGTATTTCTTTTATAGCTGACCTTATTAGATCTGATTATCTATGGATCCCTTAGAGTCTTTAACATCCACAGTGTTCGATGGTCAAGATTCCTGAGACCTCTCTTCTTAATCAACTTTCCTGAAAGTCGTCAGGTAAGAGGGTTGGCTTGATATGTTACAGGTTTTTTTTTTCTCAAATAGACAGCTAATTTCTCTCAAGGAGAAATCATAATGGTAGTTTTGGTTGCATCCAGAGTAAAATTAAATATTTGTCTTGGCAGATTCGAAGAGCCTTCCGAAGTATCCGGAACACTTTGCCTGAGGTTCTCTATGTATTTCTCTTGCTCATGTTCAATGTGTTGATGTTCTCCCTTATGGCCTTGAAATTGTTTGGTGATAGGTAAGGACGCTGCTAGAATCTTCTCTTCTGGGTCCTCTTACATTTGAGTTATCCGTTATCCAAGATGGATTCTTAAATCAGAAGGTGACTTTATCACTGGACAGTTACAACCACATGACCACTGCAAGGTCAAAAAGTACATTTGTGGGTCCATTGCTCATTTTTCTTATACTTGCGTGTGTGTTTTTTTTCCTCTCTCTCTCTTTAGGAATCTTAAAACAGTAGAAGGATCATCCTATTTTACAAATATCCTAGATATAATGTTTGATCTCTATGTGCTGGTGACCACCGCTAACAGCCCTGATGTCATGTACGTATTTTACTATTTATCTTTCATTGTATTAATATCAATTCTTAGATTTAGTTACCTGAGCATGACCACATATTTTGGCGGGGAGAAGGCAGGGCAGTTGGGGTTAAGTGACTTGCCCAAGGTCACACAGCTAGTACGTGTATCAAGTATCTGAGGCCAGGTTTGAACTCAGGTCCTCTTGACTCCAGGGCCAGTGCTCCACTCACTGAGACACCTAGCTGCCCCTTTTTTGGGGTTGGGGGTTGAGCTGTATAATGTTAACAACAAAGCAGAGCAGAGCAATCTTCTGACACAAGGTATATCATGAGACAAATGGATGTTTTTTGTATTCTTTCTAAATGGGTGATGGGGAGGACCCATGAAATAGGGAGGATGCTATGATATTTATTTGTTTATTTTTTTGGTAGAGGGTATAACATGTGAATAGTGTTGGAAAAAAATTTTTTTGGAAAAATATTTTTTAATTTAAATCTGTTCGGTTAGTTTATAGATATACTATATCTATACTTATTATTGGGACTTGAATTCTCTCTTTCAGGGACTCATGCCATATAGATATTGATTCTTTTTTTTTTAGGAAAACTTTCCTTCTGCCCCTGTCTACAGTACCAACATGCTGTGATCATGAGTGCTGAGGAAGCTCGATTCTGTCTCTCGATTTGAGACAGGGAGCCGAGAAAGAGTTTCTAGATAGACCCAAAGAGATAACCTTCCAAGCAGAGAGCTTTGAATTCTATAAGTCCCACTTAGAGAGGATAAGCCATGATGAGTTCTGCAGATTTGAACTGAAAAGAAAGGTGGCTCTTCTGTTTGGCATTTATCAAGTGCCTACTATGTTCAGGGTCCCCCAGCACAACTGTGAATAATGATGACTAAGATATGGTTTCTGGTCTCAAGGAACTTATATTCTAGTAGGAAAGATAAGGCATGGATATAAATAAAATGAGTGAGAGGGAGATTAAAAATAATAATAATAAATAATATGATAAGATGTTGTGGGAGTGTCAAAGAAGGAGAAATCTTTTCTGGTTGGTGAGATTAGGAGAGGTTTTGTGGAGGAGGTAACATTTGAGCTGAAGCTTAGAGAATGAATTAGCTTTCATCAATCAATGAATAAGCATTTATTATGCATTTTCCATGTGCCAGGCACTTTACTATGTTCTGGGGATATAAGAAAAAAGAAAGAAATTCCCTGCCCTGAAGATGCTTACAGTTTATGAATGAAGACAAGATGTGCACATACAAACATAAGCAAAATAAAAATTTGTATTTTAGGGATATAATCCTATAACACAAGGGGGCAAAATAATGATAGGTTAAACTAAGTATAACTAGGTGCCTATACCCTGTATGGTTTTTCAAGGTGGGAAAAAGTTTGATTGAATTGGAAGAGGCATCTAAAATTGACTGAGTCTCTCGATTTGAGACAGGGAGCCAAGAAAGAGTTTCTAGATAGACTCAAGGAGATAACCTTCCAAGAAGAGAGCAGCTTCAAGGAGTGAGAATATCTAGTGGCAGCAGAGGAGAAAGCTGACTGTAGATTGAAGTGAGAATTAGCCTTGGAAGCTGATAGTTCAGCTGTAGGGAGGAGTAGATCCAGGAAACCCTGTGAAATAGCTTAATCAGTAGAGATACTGTGCCCAGAGGGGAGCAACATGAGGACTGTATGAGGAAAAAAACTCACTGGGGTCTTGCAGAGAATCAGAAGTGAGCACCAGGATATTAGATGGATCCTCTCTAGAGGATTTATTGAGAGCTATAGATAAAGAATCACACAGAATGGGGCAAGAAGGAGTTTTAATCTGTACTGGTAAAGTAAGAACTCATGATGATAAGAACATGAATGTATTAAATTGTCAAAGTATGAGCTCTCTGTGACATCATCCATGATTGATCCATATCTTCCCCACAAACTCTGGCCATTTATAAGTTGGCTTTGGCCATATATGTTCCCTACTTGGGTGCTTGACTGACATTATACTCTCAGTTTGTGTCCACTCTTCCTGTGGACTTAGGGGAATGTTCCTTAGGTTAATGGGGAAGGGAGGGAAGAGAGGAATGTTTTGTAAGTTCTTTTCTTACTATGCTATCTTAGCAAATACCTTTGCTTTGAGCCAATTGGTTAACTGTTAGAAGAAAGCATACTGGTGGGGATTGGTCAGCTACTATTCTAGAAATGCAGAATCCCACATACCTTTGAACCTGAGGGTAATAGTTGCTTTATGGGGAGGTAGTCTAGAAGGAGGTACTATAAATACAAGGTGACTTTTTTGGAGGGGAAAGTCATTAGTAGCTGATGGGAATAAGGAAAGGCTTGATGTAGAAGTTTATATGAGAGATGTGTTTGGAAGGAAAAGTGATTCTAAGAGGCAAAGTTTGTGGGGAAGATACGGATCAATCGTGGATGATGTTATAAGGAGTTCATACTTTGATAATTTGATAAATTCATATTCTTATCATCACGAGTTCTTCCTTTACCAGTAAGATTAAAACTCCTTCATGCCCCGTTCTGTGTGATTCTTTATCTATAGCTTTCAATAAATCCTCTAGAGAGGATCCATCAAATATCCTGGCACCCACTTCTGATTCTCTTAATATTTTGCAGATAATAAGGCAGCACCCAGCAGCCATTCTACTTTCCTTCCTTCTCCCATCCCACCTCTTTTTTTCTAGTCTTACGTATCCTTGATGATGAGAACAAGACCTGATTTCCAAATTTTAATTACAATCTAACTTATGGTAAATAGTATGAACTTACAGTTGACTCAGTCATTGTTTTCATGACTTATTCCAGAATTGTTTGGCAGTCTGGGAGCAGAGTTTGGTTTCTACCCAACAGTATAAACGGATAAGGAAGATATAGTGAGAGATCAAGTATCCAAGAAATGCTAAGGTGCTATCAAGAACCTTATCATAGTGAAGCCAGAAGAGTATTTAGACTAGGAAGATAGGAAGGTCACTAAGAGAAGTGACCAGCATGAAGACCATGTTCAACAGGACTGAAGAAATGGAATAGGTAGAGGGAAAAGAGATTGCAGTCAGGTAGTATGGTTTTGAATGATAAGGTTCAAGGTGCACCTCTCCTGATGCGTGGCTAGAATGGAGCTGAACGGACTTTGGTATCCAAGTCAAGGAATGGTAGAGTCAGCGTGTTGGAGAGCTCATTCACATGAATGCTGATGTTTGAAGCTCAACGATAGGAGGGAAATATCGAAGTTTATTTAACTTTGTAAAATCAGAGTGTTGGTTGGACTAGAATAGATGATCTCTAAAGGGATCTTCTGGTTCTGAAGTTTTGGGAATCCTGAGAGAAGAGGTCTGTGAGCCAGGCTAATGTTCAAGGTAGGGGGAAATACTTGGCCAGCTCTTTCTGTTTGTATCTCTATTTGTGAAGTGTCCTCATTTTGCAGCTTGATTATAGGTAAAGTAATCACAGGAGAAGGTTTTCTGAAACGGCTTTCCTGTTAGAAAATGTAAGGTGTGGAAAATATGAGCCCTGTTGTCTTTAATAGAAGGCAGGAATCTCTTATTGACATGAAGAATTTGTTTGTCTTAAAGAAGAATTGTTGTTCCTATCGCATCCTTAGTAATGAATTAATTTGCCAATTTTTCTTCCCCTGCTGCATATGTTATGCAGGATGAGGTTGCTAGCCATGGCACACACTCTGTGTGCTACTTCAGCTTGAGGTAAGAAGGTATAAAAGTCCTGCTAGAGGTAGAATCTGAATCAGCATCTTCTTGCCCTTCTTCTACCTTCACTTCTACCTGGTAAAATCTGACCATTTCTTTAAAGCCCAGGTCAAAGGTTAATTCCTTGTCCTTAAACTCTCTGACGTCACTGACTCTCACTGATAATTCCATGGAGTTTTGTGATAATACTTTCTCTTGTCTGATCATATTTTTCATTACCCTTTGATAGATCATCACGCATGTCCTGCCCCCTAACCTTGGATGTCCCTAAGTTTCTGTCCTGGGACCTTTTCTACTTTTCTCATTATGCTTTGTGTTAATGACCTCATCAGTTCCCATGGCCTCGTGTCTATACGGATGACGCCAAGGTCTATACGTATCAAACCCTCTTCTCTTCCCTAAGCTCCAGTACGATGTTACCAAATCTCTATTAGACATTTCCAACTGGGTGCTTCATAGACATCTAGAACTCAGCATGCCCAATCTTGAACTTATTGTTTTCTGCTGATCCTGCCTATGCTCCAAATATCCCTTTTCCTGTTGAAGACACTGCCACCCTTCCAGTTACTCAGGTTCAAAAATTCTGAGTCACCCTTGATTCTTTCCTTTCCTCAATATCCCATCAGTTCTCGAAGTGTTTATAGATTCTCCCTCACAATATGTCTCTTGTTCATTCACACAGATACCACCCTAGTTTGGACCTTCATTCCCTTTCACTTGAACTATTGCTGTAGCCTCCTAATTGTCTTTCCTGTCTCCAAGCCTCTCTCCTCTCTAATTCAATCTCTAAATAGCTGACAAACTAATTTTCTTAAAGTACACATTGGATCATGTCACTCCTTCACTCAAGAAGGTTCAGTCACTCCTAACACACCCTCCTCTGGGATAAAATACAAATTTCAGTTTGACATTTAAAGCCCATCACAAGCTGGCTCCAACCTATCTTTCCAGGCTTTTTGCACATTCCTCCCCTTCATGCATTCTATATTCTAGCCAAGTTGAACTGCTTCCTTTTCCATGAGCTCAGCATTTCGTCTCCCACCTATATGCCTTTGCCTAGGCTACCCTGTGTTCCTAGAATATACACGCTCCTTCCCTATCTAAACCTTTTGGGATCCTGAGCTCCTTTGAAGGCTTAGCTCAACTACTACCTCTTATGGAAAACCCTTTGTGATTCCTTTAGTTATTATTGCCCTCTCCCTATTCCTTAAATTATCATGATACCTGTTCTGTTTACATATATCTCTGTATTCTCTGGGCAGGGACTGTTTTTACTTTGGGTCTTCAGCTTGTTTTTTCTTTGAATCCTCAGCACCCAGAATTGTGCCTTACGCAAGATAGACACTTAATAAATGCTTGCTGCATTGGATTGAAACCTCCACTGGTTAAAAAAAATGCTTCTCCTTTCCCACTTCATCATTCTTTGTTATGATATGAAATAATATAAGCCCGTAGTTGGGTATGTCATATAGTCCTTACTAGACTCAAATAAGCTCATTGGGAACAAGGGACCACATTTAATTTATCTTAAATCATGATAATATCTAGTACTAGGTTCTTGATAAACATTTTATTGAACTGAATTTTAAGTACTAAGTAATAGCAAGTTCTTGAATTAAGGAAGTAGAAACAAGCTGAATTCTTTAAAAATCAAAAGCATCATGGGAGATAAAAATGCAGATATTCTGAAACATTTAAAGCCTATTTTCTATTCTAGATTTTTTTTCTAAGTCTTTTCCCCCCTAAGTAACAGTTTGATATGCCAACAGGAGTTCTGATATGCTACTTTTAAAAAATTTAATTTATTTAATTTTAGTCTTCACCATTTACTTCCATAAGCTTTTGAGTTTTAAATTTTCTCCACCAACCTTTCCTCCCCCCTCCCCAAGACAGCATGCAATCTATGCTATTTATTCCGGGACCATTTTAATATTAAAATCAGCTACCTGGAGATGTAACAATTAACCCAAAGGAATAAATTGAAGATGATGTAACAAAAGACCATCCCTTCCACCAAGGGACTCTGGCTCTGGGTTCATGTTCAGACCAGCCTCAGTCCTAGGGAAACCTGCCCTCTAAAGAGGGGTACAAGGCTCTTTCTCCCTGGCTTTCTATGCCCCTCACCCACCCAGGAGTCCCAGAGAAAATCACTTAAGACTTAGGTTTAGTTCATATCTCAGAGTCCTTCCCAAAGGAAGTTAATCAGGTACTCAAAATGCAGTGTATATCAGGTATGGGACAGCTATTTGATTCTTCCACACAGAAGAAATGGTCAGAAGACTCATAAATGTACGCTGACAAAGACTTAAAACATGATACCACAACGTACAAGTCCTGTTATACTCTCCTGGGAAGTCAGTCCTCACACTGAAAATCACACTGAAGATGCAGAAAACTCCTGCTACTAGTCAGTTTTGACTAAGGGACCTAGGAACTCCTGACCTCCTGAACTCGTGAGATTGTCTTTGAGACTACTTCAATCCCAGGATTGCTGTTTTGTCAACTATGCTTAGGGAAAGAAACACAGGCAGAAGAAATATCCAGGCATTTGAGATCTAGTGTTAGTCTTCCCTGAGCATCACATGCCTCTGCTTTCATTTGAGAGCCAACACAATTCTTAAGTGATTTAGCACATGTCCCCTGGAAGTGACCAGGGGACTTCAGCTCAGCTCCATACATTCTCGTCCACTGTGACAATGGCATCTTTGACAATGATCTACCTTCAGGAGGGCAGATCAATGAATCAATTTATTAAATACCTACTGTGTAATAGGCACTGTGCTAGGCATTGCGCTAGGCATTGCCTATGAGATGTATGGAGGGGAGTTTTCCCTGTGACTCTCATAGAAATCAAGGAAACAGATGCTGGAAGGGGTCTTGGGGATAATCTTGTACATTCCCTTCATTTTTCAAATGAGAAAACTGACATCCAGAGAAGAGAAGTGATTTCTATCTAAGGTCCTACAGTGGGTTCATGGGAGAGCTTGGCCTAGGAGTCCGGTCTCCTGCCACCACATCCAAAGTTCTTCCCATTACAACGGACTGCCTCAAATCCTAGCTCCCCGCATGTAGTATGAGGAGTCATTTGCCTTAGAGAAGCACAAAAAGCAGGTAAAGAGGGTGATTAAGATTAAAATCCAAAATTTATTGCTATAAAAACAACTAAATTTTGCCCTGTTTTGTTCCTTTCCAGGATGCCTGCTTACGACTTAGATTGGCGATATTCTCTCTTTTTCATAACCTATATTGTCATCAATACCTACATCTTCATGTCTGTCTTTCTAGCTGTTGTGTACAACAACTACAGAAAGCATATAAAGGTAATGTATAGAAAGCAAAAGGGCAGGAAAAATTGGCTGTTGTGTGCGGGCACACAGAAATGACAACTAATGCATTTATAAGATTTTTTTTTCAGTCACGAAAGAAATGCCTCCAAATTCTAGGGACTTTCCCCCTTGTTTTTACTGCTGATCCCATCTGTTGCTTATCACCCAAGAACTGCACGTGGGGAGGAGGCTTCCTTTTTCTAGGTCATTGTTCTCCCACTCATACTTGAGTTATTTCTATGCAGTGGAGACATAATTGTTCAATGAAGCTCTAAGAAATGTTGTTAAGATTAAATGGTGCCATGAAATATCTGTTCATCCTCCACTATCTAGTTTGGTGGCATCTAAAGATAGTTAAAATACTGCTCTTTTTATAGCATAGCATAGCAGGTAGAATGCTGGGTTTGGAGTCAGGAAGACTAAAGTTAAAATTGTACTTTTGATACTAGCTAGGTGACCCTAGACAAGTCACATAAGCTTCAACTTCCTAGAATTCATTTGCTAAGTTGTTGATGGCTTATAAATTAATTAATAAAGAGAATTCCCACACCAGGAGTTCCCCATGGATGCTGAAGGCATTGATCCTTCACAATGCTTTCTGCTAAATAGAACACTTTTCACCATCATTAATGGTCACTAAGTGGCATAGTAGACAGGATGCTGGACTTGGAATCAGGAAAACCTGGCATCAAATCCTCCTCAGACACTTAGCTGTATGACCCTGAGCAAAAACACTTACCCTCTCTTGGATTCTGTTTCTTCATCTGTAAAAGAGAAGTAATAATAGCTCCTACATCGCAGAATTGTTGCCTGGATCAAATGAGATAATACACGTAAAACACTGGCTTTTTAGATCTTAAAGTGCTGTGCAAATGTTAGCCACTATCATTTTTATTATCTTTAGAAATATGAAAAAGAAGTGCGCTCTGTGTGTGTGTGTGTGTGTGTGTGTGTGTGTGTGTGTGTGTGTAGTGGAGGAGTGGGAGGGGTGGGGAAGGAAGGGGGGAGGAAGAGGAGACTGGACCTATGATTTCGTTGTGCTAGGAAACTTCCTGGGAGGAAATTCCCAGATACCCAGGCAGATTAGTATTTGCTCTGCAATTTAGACTCTTAGTTGTCTGGGGCACCAAGAGGTTATGATTTACTCCAGGGTCACACAGCCTGCATGTGTTATAGGGAGCCCTTGAATACAGGTCTTCCTGACCCCAAGGCTGGCTCCCTACCTACTCTGATGCTTGATAAAACATATTGAAATTTTACTTGAAGGACGTGTGATTTATCAGTGTGGATGCTCCTATTAGTGAAGATTCTCACCATGCCCTCGGAAGTTAACTTCATGGGTTGACTTGTCCAAAAATATGCATCCTGCAGTGGATGACCCTGATGTAATTACCCTCTCAAACTTAGGCTGGTTCTCATCAACAGAAGTAGAGTCGATTATAGGTTCATATCTGAAGCTTCTCTAAGTTTGGTAGGCTCTACTTGCAGAGTTTACTTCCTTTGGGAATTTAATTCAATTTATCAAGCATATATTAAAGGCTTACCATGTGCTAGACTCTGGGGACATAAAGACAAAAACTGTATCATCTTTGCATTTAAGAAGCTTACCCAGAGAACCCAGATCCACCTTTAAGGCAGAATGAGGAATTAGAAGTATATGAAACTTTAAAAAAAAAAAGACCATTTTGGACTCAATATAGGCTGCATGCCTAAAATGAGATCTTTTTGAAAGGAAAAACAATCTATAGGAACATGTTGCAATTGAATACTAATTTTAGAGGCTCAGTTCAGGTTTTGTATATCCAGATTTAATGGGAAGATGACAGCAATCGAGCCTATAGCATATTCAGAGCAATACAGTAATACAAAATTATCTAATTGGCTTTGTTATTTTTTTTCAAAATTTTCTTGTTCATTTCAGTATTTTCTCGTTCATCACATAGAACACGTTTATAATTTGGGTACTTTGGAGAATTTCTTAGGCTTGTCGATTTAGAATTGGAAGGAACTTCAGAGGTCATATAGTGCAATCATCTCATTTTATAGATGAAAAAGAAACTGAGGTCCCAAGAGATTAAATGTTATCTCAAAGAGGGAGCTCATTAGCAGTGAGTCCCTCATGACCCCAGAGTTGTCAGAGGAGTTCTGCCACACACCAACCCCTTACACATCCACCCTAATGGGCTCCATGGGGTTAGACCCATAGCGGAGGGAGGTTATACCCCACCAGTACCACTGTAGAAGGAAGATTCAAAGAGTACAAACTACATAGGTTTTATATATATATATATATATATATATATATATATATATATATGCATATAGATAGATAGATAGATAGATAGATAGATAGATAGATAGATAGATATAGTTAGAAAAAAAAGTCCAACCTTTCCCAGTTCAGATCTTCTTGCCTGGCTCCACAAGAAATTTGGTTTCCCTTCTTCCTATCTGTTTCTTCTGTAACACAACAGAGTTGTTTTCTCCAGTCTCCCAGGTCCTGGAGGAAACAACGTCTTTTTCTTAGTTCTCTAGGCATGACTTCAGGTTTCCTACTGTACATTGTTAAAACGATGCCTGACACTAAGTTAGCTGTTCTTTATGAATTAACGAGTATTTATCATGTCTACCATGTGTGCCAGGTGCTGGGAGTGCAGATATAAAAGTGAGCTATTCCTGCCCTCAGGGAGCTTATATTCTATTGGTCTCCACAGCCAGTATTCCTGAACTTCAGTGTTATCTAGGCTAGCCTCACTTCCCAAGCTGTCTTCTTCCTTTCCTTCCTGATCTGACTAATATAATTCTCTAGGGCTTTTTTTAAGAAATATCCCTAATTTTCTTTCATTTACACGTCTTCTGTCTTTCTGGATAGACGAGGCCCAAGCTATCTGTCATCTACTACTCTGTTTCAGCCCTTACCTAAAGGCGTACATGTATGAACACAGGTAAGATGGCTTCTGCTTATGCTGCAGGAGATGGAGTGAGTATACCGAAAGCCCAGAAGAAGTTGTTATTCATCAGGCACGGACACAGGACCAGTTTCTGTTTCTCCTTTGCTTCTATGTCAGTATCACTCCATCAGGCATTTTATTAAATACCTACAGTGTGCTAGGAACTGAGGATACAATTATAAAGAATGAAACAAGTTATAAGTGATAAGGAACTTAAATTCTAATGGGGGAGACAACAAGTATATATAAAAATACACAAACATATGTTCAATGGCATAAATATAAGGCGAATAAAACACAAGTATATACAATGTAGTTACATCCAAGATAGTTTGGAAGGGAAGCGACTAACAGACGGAGGCGTCAGGAAAGGCTCCCTGGAGAAGATGGTACCTCTTAATGGAAGACAGAGGCTCTCTGAGACAGGAGGCCATGCTTTCAGGCGTCTGGTATGGCTGGTGCAAAAAACACAGAGATGGGGGAATGGAGCCACAGGTGAGCAGCAAAGAGAAGACCAGGTGGGCTTAACCACAAGGCTGGCTAAATATGAACCTGTCTTTCTCTTTAAAAAAAAATTCTCCATGTTTTTTAGAACGAGATTCGCAAACTGGCTTACATGAAACGTCACAAAATGATAAAGGCTTTCAACATTCTGAAGGCCAAGGAGGGCACGGAGTTCGTTGTGAAGGAAGTCCAGTGGAAGCGGTTAGTTAAGATAGTGGCACCTGATATCAGCAATTCCCACCGGGAGCTCCTTTTGAGGATATCCGATGAGGAGCAGAAGGGGTATGTGGGTGAGTATCATAAATTAATAAAGTGGCCCTCTGGTCTTGCACCTAACCCTTATAAAAGGGATGAGGAGAGGGGAGGGACAATGTCAGACATTCAAATCTGTTCTGACAGGCTGCCTGTGGGACAAGCTAGAGCATGAGAACAGAAGGATTGTGAGGGCAATAGCTAACCACTATATGAGGATCATAGATCCAGAGCAGGAAAGGCCCTCAGAGGCCATCTTGTCCAACCTTCTAATTTTAAAGATGAGTAAATTGAGGCCTAGGGTAGTTGTGACATGCCCAAGGGAACACAGATAGTAAGTATCAGTTATGGGAAATCCAGGTCCTCTGACTCTACAGTCTTCATGTTATTTACTATACCACACTGCCTCCCACCAGCTGAAGAACCTAGGAAGGAAGGAAGGAAGGAAAGAAGGAAAGAAAGAAAGAAGGAAGGAAGGAAACAAGCATTTATTAAATGTTTAAGGAAACAAGCAAGACAGAAAAACAATCCTTACCCTCGAGGAGCTTACATTCTAAGGGGAAAGACAACACACAAAAGGGAGCTGACATGGAAGGTGGGAGGTTGGGGAGTGGGAGTGGGAAGGGTGGATTGAGAGGAAGGTAAGTTCAAAAAGTAAGAACTAAGGTTGAGGGGAGAATGAAGGCAGGCCAGCCTCAGCCCTTCCACAAAATGGAGACTCTAGAAAGAACTTAGCAATAGGAGAAGGGGGCAGGCCACAAGGGGTGTAGGCCACAGGGATGGTAGGCCATTACTGGGCAAGGAGACCTCAAGTGCCAAGGCAAACTCCAGGATGAACCAGCAGTAGAGAAGGCATGGCTTAGAAATATAGACATCAGGACCGGGGCTGGGAGAAGAATGAAAGGGAATGAATTGAGACTATCTCTATGGTTGAAGAGAAGCCTCAGGAGGGACGTGATAACTGCTTTGAAATACTGTATGAGCTGTCATATGGAAGAGGGAGTGGATTTGTTCTGGTTGGTCCCAGAGGTCAGGACCAGTTCTAGTGAGGAGAAGCTGCATAGAGTGTTTAATTTTTGTCTCATTCTAAGGAAAAATATCCTAAGCTTAGAGTTGCCCCAAATAGAAAGGAGTCACCGTGGTAGGTAGTAAGCTATGTATTCTTGAAGCCCTTGAAGGGGAATCTGACTGATTTCTTGTAACTTGTGAGGGGCTTCACGTATAGATCAGATTAGACGACCTGAGCTCCTCCCCTTCTAACTCTGAGGTTCTATAATTGTATATATTATAGGCAAGAATTGGATGGTGGGGGAGGGGACAGAAGTATAGGTATGGGAATGACATGCGTAGAAACATGAAGGCACATATCTGGACAAATAGACAAGTCTATTGTCAAGAGCTATGTTGGAAAATAGTGCAATTCAAAGTTCCAAAGGTATGTTGGAGCCTGATCACTCAGGGCCTTCACTGGCAGGCCTAGGAATTTAAGCCTAATCTCATAGGACAATAGAGAGTCAGGGAAGGTTTCTGAGCAGAAGTGTAACATGATGAAAGCATTTTAGGATTAACCTGGCTGAAGTATGTGATAGTTAATAAAAATCACACTCCAAGTCATTTGGCAAATGTGAGTGCCTTCTCTGCCACTAGCGAATCACCTGGTGCTCAGTCCTTAGCATGGTGCCTGAAACATAGTAGCTATTTAATAAATGTTAACTGACTGAATACTTTTAGAAAGAATAATATAGTACAGATAACATTGTGTTGGAAATAAGTTCTGGGTTTTTGGCCAGGTCACATCCCTGGGCCCCAGTTTTTTCACGTATAAAATGAAGGCATTAAATGCGGTGATCTCTAAAGATCATCAACTTCTACCCATTAGAATCCTGCCCTCCCACCTCTAAAAACTTATGTTGGTTAAGTTAGGGAAGTATAATGAATCCCCCTCCCTATCTTCCTCTATATGAGACTTAGACTTTCCCAGTTGACCTTGGTGTGGATGCTTCCATGAATATCTGGGGTCATTTTTATATTGCAGACAAAAAGTGCTTTTTGAGATTAGCTGATCTGTTGAACATTCAAGTCATTACTATAAAGTTTAAAAGACATCCCCTGGAGATGTGGATGCCCCATGTGTATAAGTCTTCAGGAAGTCTTTTTATACAAAAGGTAGTTCAACACAGGTAAGTTAGTTTGTGCTTTTGGGGGGAAATGGTGGTGATGATGAGAGGTGCTTTCTTAGGATTAACAAATTTACCTTTCTGGCCCTTACTCCTTTGCCTTTTTTCACCTTGTGGAGTCCCTCTCTCCCTTCTCTGTACCCACCCCCTTCTTCTTCCTCCTCTTTCTCCTCCTCTTCCTCCTCTTATACTTGTTATGCTTACTTAGCCTTAGGGGTCAGAACTAGGAACAATGGATAGAAGTCACAGAGGCAGATTTAGGCTTAATGTAAAGGGAAAACTTTCTAAGAATTAGAGCACTGGCCAAATGTGCAATAGTTGGCTTCCAGAAGCTGTGAGTTCCCTTTTCCCAGAGTTCTTCAAGGTTGGGCTGGAAGCCACATGTTCAGAATATTGTCGAGATTTTTGTAGAGTTGTAGAGTCTACCTCTGAGACTAAACATTATAAGCTCATGGATTCAGACTAATGAGAAGTAAGACCAATCTATCCTGTAATTCAAACTCACTGGTGATTTAAAAATTGCAATTTTATTACTTCCAAGTACATGGAATAGGCAACTCTTTGTCATCTAGTTTGAGCTTCTGCTCTGTATGACTTTAAATTAATATTCCCTTCCACCTCATCCTTGCTCTGGCCTAAGCTATGGAGACCTTGCATATATTGCATTTAACTTTCTAGCTATAAAGGGAGTCTTCAGAAGTAGTGAAAATAGCTTATTCCCTTAAGTAAATAAATATTCCTTTTACTTTTATATTTGTCAAATTCCTTTTGTCATAAAAAGTAGCCATAAAAATAATTAAAATAGTTTATTATATATAGTTTATATTGATTATATATTTTATATTATTGTAGCTTGTATTTATTATACATAATAGTTTCTTATATTTATAGTTCATAAAATAGTTTAGCCCTAGTCTGTATTGATTCAAGGGATGCATTCAGTAATGCCAAACTTCTTTCATTTTGCTAAAAGAATAGCATACTTACTGCTACTGAGAAGAGGATGGAGAGAGGCAGGCAGATAGGTGAAAAGAGCCCTAGATTTCAAATCAGAGGCCCTGGGTTTGAATGCTGGCTCCGTTATTTGCCCTCAGCAAAACGACTGGGGTTGTTGGGGGTGGGCAGAGGGATCTGGGAGGAAGAGAAAGAGGTCTTCTCAAAATAATCCAAAAACATCGTATATTGAGACTGGCTCATGTTCAATAACTATATCTTTTTTTCCTCCCTTTCTTTCCTTCCCCCTCCCCCATCCCTCACCTACTCCCATAATAGGGTGTTTGTCTGGATTTATGATGTAATTATCGTAATAAATGCTGTATTCATTGCCTTGGATGAGAAAAATCCATTCATTTCCTATGCAGAATGGGTTTTCCTTTCTCTATATATTATTGAAATACTCCTGAAGTTGTACACCTATGAACCTAAGACATTTTTTGCAAGGAATCAATTCTGGAACTGGTAAGTGTTAATGTCTCTACCTTTGGGGGAAAGTGTGTGTGTGCGTGTGTGTGTGTGTGTGTGTGCGAGTGCGCGTGTGTTTCAGAGAGACAGAGAGAGAGAGAGAGAGAGAGAGAGAGAGAGAGAGAGAGAGAGAGAGAGAGAGAGAGAAGGGGGGAAGACAGAAAGGAAGATAGAAAGCAGAGAAAAGAGAGATTTGTTTGCTTTCCTGGTTTTAACTATTCTTAAAATTTATCATCTGTTTCATTAAGCTTGGGAAGCCTTGTGATTTAAATCTCAGCAATAAAACCTTCTGGTTCAGTAAAAATCTTATAAACCAATTCCAGATAATAGTATTAGACTTTGACAATCCAGCTAAAATTTGACACCACTGTAGGGAGAAGAATTCATAGATTCTTAGAGCTGAAAAGAGACCTTAGGGATTCTCTAGTTCAGAGGTTCTCAACCTTGAGTTTGTAAACATATTTTAAAAAATTGGTAACCGTATTTCAATATAATTGGTTTCCCTTTTCATTCTAAGTATTTTTAATGCATTTAAAAATATTATTCTGAGGAAGGGTCCACAAGCTTCACTAGACTGCCAGATGAAGCCCATGCCCAAAAAGAGGTTAAGAGCTCCTGCTCTAGTCCAACCACTTCCCCAGGGAAGGAACCTTCTACAGTATTCTTCCCATATGGTTATTCAGTCTGTGCTCTGAATACTTGTAGGGATAGGAAACTCATTGCTTCATGAGGCAATTCTCTTCATTGCTGGACAGTTTTAGAACAACTTTTAAAGCTCAGAATGATCTGAAATCTTCCTCTACTGCCACTTCTGCTGACTGATCTATACCCTCTGCAGCAATAGGGAATAAGTTTATTTCCTTTGCCAAATCATAGTCATTAAAATGTACGAAGACAGCACTAAGCTTCTTTTTTTCTAGACTAAATTTGTAAGTTTCTTGAACCATTCTTTGGGGTGCATGGCTCCTAGAGCCCTTGGTATCCCAGTAGCCCTCCTCGGGCCCTCCTGATTGCTCAGCAGTCCTCCTCAAATGTGTCTCCCTGACCTGAACACAGTATTCTAGGTGGGGTCCCATGCTTACAGGATGCATACAGTGGGACTATTGTTTCCGCTGTTCTAGAACGTTGTACCTCCATTGTACAGTCTGTTGAACTTCCATTAATACTGCCTGTGACTATAAACTTTTTCTCAGTTTCTCATTTATGTGATTTAATTTTTTTAACATAAATATAGGACTTTACCTCTAAATATTTTACTAAATTTTATCTTGCTTTTTTATCTTATTCCAGCCAATCACTTTCCCTGTAGAATTTTGGATCCTAGTTTTCTTATTCATTGTGCTAACTATCCCCAACATGTTTTTTTTTTTGTAAGTGAGTTTGAACAACATGCTTCTGATTTCAACTAAGTTGCTGATAAAAGTGTTGGCTAACTAGGACAGAGCTAAAGATAGAATCCTGTGGGGAATCGCTAGAGAGTTCCTTTCAGGTTGACAGAAATCCATTAATCAATCCTGGGTAATGGTTATTCGGTGTGCTCTGGATGCATCCTAATTACTATTATCTAGTCTACATTTTTTTGACCTTGACCACAACTATATTCTTAAGAACCTTTATCAAATACCTTGCTGAAATCAAGATCCATTATATCTACAGCATTTCCTTGGTCTAATGATCCTGTTGGGGTTTAGGCTCTGCTCACCCAAGGACACCAAAAACTGTTGCAGCTTCATGATGTGTTGTGGTAGAACCATCTCAAAGAATTCAGAGTCAGACCACCTCTAATCCAAGTACAGGAATTTATTGAGGACTGATGCCCCTCGGAAGCAGACTAGGTTCCTAGAGGAACCAGCAACTTCAGAGAAAGCAGGCTGGATTTTTATAGGGTAAAGATGCAACTGATAGCAGAAATTATGAATATTAAAAAGACAGGAGGGGGTTGTTAAGGAATTAGGTAGTAGGGGAGGTGTCACAGCCACAGTGGAACTGTGCACGCAATTACCCACAATGTATACAGAAAAACCCATTTGGGGAGGTATGTATGTATGATAATGATATTATAATAAGCCTCTCTAAGTCATAAGTTCACTCTAGGTCAGCTTTACTATTACTGCTCAGGTGCCTACTTAGGAAAAGTCCCTTCTATTGTTTTGAGGTCCACATCCTGCTTGGGCATCCTGGGGGTGCTGCTTTCTGATTGGCTGAGTATTGTGGTCCTAGATGACTAGACGGATGTGGTTGTGGTTGAGTGCATGGACACACTTGCTGTTTCTGTGGGAAGTATGAGGAATGGGTCTGGGGGCAATGGCTAGCTAGAGCCAGTGGCTTAGATCCCATCACATGGATAAGCCTGCTGTTTCTGTGAGAAATATGAGTTCACCTGTTGTTCTAGTGAGCAGTGAGGCAGATATGAAGAAGTTAGGATATTGAGTGGGGGGGCGGTGAGTGGCTCGGTAGGGGCAGTGGGCCTGCTGTTCAGTGGGGTCTATAAGGAAGTTAGAATGTTGGGGCTGGGTGCAGCTTTATCAGGATTCCATCAGTCCTATGACAATATTGTTTTAAGACTTCATAATGTGAGCATAGAATACTGCCTATTGTGTTGTTTCCATGTTTTCTAACTAGCCAGGCCAGTGTTGGATTCCATTGAATTTTTAGCCTCTTGATTCTCTGTTTGTGGTCCTCTGGGATCCCATTTATTGATTCCCCAACTAAGCATCTTTCTCTATGACAAGCTGATGTGAATCCATCTGTTACTCTTGACCTTCTACAGAGTCCCTTATTTGTCCTATGCTCCTATAGCATTCTGAATATTATTGTTTTCCATTGCATGCTGAATGATTGCCAGTTTTACAATTTTTTTGTAGAGTTTGAGGTTTTTGTTTTAATCTTTATGGGCATCTCCTTATTGATCAACATTCATGGGATCATAGGGCCTAGAGTTGGTAGGGACTTTAGAGGTCATCTAATCCAATTTCATCATTTTGCAGATGAAGAAACTGAGGCCAGGAGAAGAGAAGTGACTAGCCCAAGGTCGCATACACAGAGCAGTGTTTGGGGTTGAATCTAATGGATATGGCCTTGTTTTCTAGTCCATTCTCTCATTCTCTTGACACTGTCTCTTATCTCTGCACTTTCTCTATATATCATGCTTTGTATAACACATTCATTTTATATCCACTTTGTTTTACCAGGGCTCATCTCTAACCCAGTCATCTTGGACTAGATTTAGTGCTTAGCACAGTGCCTAGACAACAGTGCTGTTGAATTGTTTCAGTCATGTTAAACTCTCTGTGACCCCGTTTGGGCTTTTCTTGGCAAAGATACTGGACTGGTTTACCGTTTTCTTTTCCAGCTCATTTTACAGATGAAGAAACTGAGGCAAACAGGGTCACACAGCTAGGAAGCATCTGAGGCCAGATTTGAACTCAGGTCCTCCTGACTCCAGGGCTAGCACTCTATCGCTGCGCCACCTAGATGTCCCTGGATAATAGTAGGCACTTAATAAATGTTTGTTGACTGACTGACTAGACAGCCTCTGCAGATGATGCAATTTTTCTTGGAGCTCAAGGGAAGCAATTATCTGTCATAAAGACAGTCTAGCTATCTGTTTTTCTCAGAAGACATTCTTTGATGATCAAGGGTGAACAGGCAGTTTGTCTACAGCAGGCCACATATTTATAGCCATTACAATAGATCCTAAATTAGCTCTTCTTTCTCATTGGAAGAACTTCTTATTTTATATGTCAAATAACCCAGTCCATTGTCGATAATCAGTTAAATGTGCTAGACCTGAATATGTTAATTTGTTTAAGTTTTAGTTTTTCTTGAAACTAGAAAATTAGGTTGTTTGGGCATCATTGTAGCTATTTAGGGATTTTTTGGCTTGGTTTTAAGTGAGTGCCTCTTAACATAGGTGATGAATTTTGGACTTTTGTACTGAATGTTTTTTCCTTCTATTCTAACATAATGACATTCCATTAATTTCTTTCATATTCCCTTAGGTTTGATAGTTTAATCATCATTGCAGCCTTGATGGCCACAGCAGCCAACGCTGCAATTAAGTCAGGTAAGTACCCCATCATTTCTATGTTTCTGTTGCCTGACTCATAATGGTGAGACATAGTAAGCCAATGTTAGCCTTGGACTCTCAAAAGTAGTCTTAAACCAAGGCATAGCCTCTATCTTTAGGGATAGTTAATCTCTTCCAATTTATGGCTGATTATGTTTTTTATGGGATTTATTTCTACTTAACTTTTATGTTAAAATTTCCTGCTCTGGTAGGACAAAAACTGGTCATTGGATTAAAAGTTTCAGCTTTCTCTATTTAGGGTTAAGTAGGGTCAGAATCATAAAAAGGTAATTGTAAGGCATGGGAATCACAAACATACTCTTAGAGATATGGGTCAGAAATTCAGCATAACTGCCTTTATAGAATGCAGCTTGGGTTATACTAAGTGGCCAAATCCTCACAGACGTGCCAGACTGGTAAATAGATCATCACAACAGGGAGGGTACCAGACCCAGCCATAGTATATGGAATGCCTGAGGGCAGGAATTGGGGGTGCCACGGTCATTCCCCTCTATCTTCTTCATAAGCTGGTGAAGAATATAGAAATGTCAGTAGGTTCATAGGATCGTAGAATTAGAGCTGGAAGTCTCTCAGAAGTTAGAACTAAACTAAGCTGGTCCTCAAATAAAGCACTAAATCTAGTCCAAGATGACTGGGTTAGAGATGAGCCCTGGTAAAACAAAGTGGATATAAAATGAATATCTTATACAAAGTCTCCCTGGTTCCATATTTGAAGCCTTTCCAACTCAATTGCACTTGCCAAAGCTTATACTCCTCTGACAGCCTTTGGGAGCCCAAAGTCGCCTCCATGGTGAAAGGAGGAGTCAAATCTAGTCAGATTCTAAAGCCTGAGGTGTTTATGTGACATATTGTATAGAGTGCTGGACTTGGCACAGAAAGACCTGAGTTTTAATCCTGCTTCAGCTATTTACTTGTTATGTGACCCATGGCAAGTCTTATAACCTCTTGGTGCCTCAGTTTCCTTATCGGTAAAATGAGGAGATTGGATTCAACAGCTTCTAGGTTCCCTTCCAGCCCTAAATCTATGGTCCTATGAGTTACCCTGTAATGCCAATAAAAGTCCAGATTTTGTTAATAAAAGGAATAAACAGTATAATGGCAAATCAGCAGATGTGTGGTTGTTTTCTAGCCGTTGAATATAACAGTCAACAGATCCTGGATATTGTCTTTATATTGAGACTTCTCCGGCTCATAAGGATTGTTGACAGCATTCAGAGGTAAAAAACTGAAATTATATAAATAAATAAAAAATTTCAAAGGAGTGATATATGGTGGAACTGCATCATAGAATTTTAGAACTGGAAGAGACCCTAGAGAACATCTAGTTTAAACCCCTGATTTTATAGATCGAAGATCTCAGGAATGGAAAGGGGGAGCGGTTTGTCCAAAACAGGTCAGTGATGAGGTGGGTGCTTGATCCTGGGTCTATTAGAAAACTGTTCCAGCTAAGCCTGGTACGCAATATCTATTCTCAGCAATAAGAAATAGAACACCTGGGGCTGAAAATATTCTCTCATTAGAAATGGAAATACACTCAACTTAATGAATCAGAATAGTGAAGGTGGGAGGAGGGGGTGGGGAGAATGAGTGAGGGAATAGGTGGAGGTGTTTGTTTAGGGAACAAGCCATGAGGCATTTTTGAAAAAGAAAGAGAGGCTGATGCTACCAGTCTGGTTTTGTGATATAGAAAGATCCAATCAGCTGCTGGTTACCTTCTGAGTAAGGAATGAAGAAGCTGGGGTCTCTCTAGACACAAACACCCAGGGAGCTTGGGCAGATCTGTGTCAGTGAGATGCTTGTGCCAGACAACTGTGACTATTCTCTGATCCAGCAGTGACCACTAGCCAAAAGTTTTCAGTCATCTCCAGGACTCCTCTGGATTGTTCTTCACCAAAATGAGCAGGAATAAAGTTAGCTGAGGCAGGAAAGCAAGGTGTCCCAAACCCTGGGTATTTTCCTCGCTGCTGGTGCCTTGAATTTATTCTCCAACCTACCTCAGTCTTGATTGCCTGCCCTTTTGTTTGACACTTTGACACTCCATCTTGCTGACTCTTCAAATTCTGCATGTTTCTCTGCTCCTGTGTGAATTTACCTTTAACCCCATGCCTTTATCTGGCCCCTCCCGCAGCTGTATCTTCTTGCACCCTCTTTATATACTGAGGTTGTTACCCTGATTTCCTTCCCTACTGTATTTTTTTTTTGCGAATATTGAAGCTTTATAACCCAGCAAGATAAGCTATTAGGCCCCACTCTTAGGGCCCTTGTCCAATATCTTTCTTAGATGCTGTTAACTGTAGCCTAGATGCTCACACACTTCCAGTTAAGTCTATTGTCATTACCTTCCTTTATAGATTGAGAGACTTTAAGGGAGACTCTGTGAGAATGGAGAGAAAACTATGAAACTGAGACATCTATGTCTACTTGCAAAGATTCTGATGTAATTTATAAATGCAAATCTTGGCAAAGACATTGAAAAAATAATTAATTAAAAATTAATTTAAATTAATTTTAAAAATGAATTTAAAAAATTAATTAAAAAAGAATTGATATTTAAAAAAGAAGAGTCACAGGACAATTTTTTAACATTTGAAGGGTCAGGCTAAGATGTGCTAATTGGTATGCCATATTTTTTGTGCATCTGAACCTTTGCTATAGAGTTGAAACTTTTGTTTGACCTTAGATTCCGGGTCATAATGACAACCTTAATTAATATCATCCCCACGATGCTGACATTTGGTGGACTTGTTTTGGTAAGTTTGCTTGGCAACATTTAATCTGAAAGTGTCACATATATGTCTGTTCCTGAGAACTATCCTTCTGAGAGACTTTTGAGAACTTTTAGATAAAGAAAAGAAAGGCAGTGTTACTTTGAATAGTTTATAGAACCTATTTTTACAGAATCTTCAGCTGAATTTCTGTATCAACTGGCTACTTAGCAGTAATGGATAGATAGAATCAGAAATACTTGGGTTTGAGTCCTGCCTCAGACACTTACTAGCTAAATGACCCTTGGTAGTTCACTTAACCTCGTTTCCTCATCTGTAAAATGGGGGTATGCCTAACCCTATCACCTCAAAGGATGATTGAGGATAAATAGGAAGTAATTAGCAGAGGGAAGGCACTAGAATTAAGAGGAGTTGAGGAAGGCTTCTAGATAAAGATGGGATTCTAGTTGGGCCTTCAAGGAAGCTATGGAGGTCAATAGAGTAGAGTGGAGAAGGAGGGCAATCCAGGCACAAGGAACAGCCAGAGAAAATGCCCAGAGATGGAATGTCTTGTTCCTGGAATGGCAAGGAGGCCATGGCACTGGATTGCAGAGTGTGTGCTAAGGGGACAGGTTATATTGTTATAGTCATTATTATTGTTATTAGCATCATCACTGTGCCTCCAAATGGCTAAATAGTTATTGGGCTTTTCTTTTAAACAATAAGTTCAAGTTGAAGCCACCACCACCAATTTCCCATGTGTTGCCTTTGGTTGACTATAAAATAGGCCATCTAGTTACATAGCTGGGCTTTCTTGTGATGTAATTCTTCTAATGTCCACCATCCTCTTGGATATGAATGACTTGAGTGACTCACTTTCCAGGTGGTGTACTATATGTTTGCTATCATTGGAATGGAATTATTCCAAGACAAAATCCAATTCTTCTCTGAGAGTTCCACAGATCCTCATGCTGTGGACTGTGGGAACCCAGCCTTGAAAGATTCAACATTTGCACGAAGCAGATACTGTAAGAATAATTTCAATGACCTCGCCTCTTCATTCATCGTACTGATGGAGCTCACCGTGGTAAATCAGTGGCATGATATCCTTTTTATGCAACTGGGAAGAACATGATCAGAAGAGATAAACTTGAGAGGGTTAGACCAAGAGACTGCTAGCCTGTCCATTGGCAGAATTATTTTCTAAATTTTTAGCTTAGGTTCATACCTGAAGCTAATAGGAAAACTCAGTATTTTATTTACTATGACACATAGAAGGGCCCCATATTGAATTAAGTCACTGTAGTCTCAGAAACATATAAGATCATAGAACTACAAATCCAGACTGGGAAGGGACCTTAGAAATCAATTACTCCACTTCCCACTTTACAAAAAATCAGACCTCGAAGAAGTCACATGTCTTGCCTAAGGTTAATCAGTCAACAAGCACTTGTTAAGTGCCTACTATGTGTCACTCACACACTGTGCTTTGAGTTAGTGATGCAAGGAAAGGCCAAAAAACAGTCCCTGCTCTCAAAGAGCTCACAGTCTAATGGGGGAGACAACATGTAAAGAACCATGTTGTTGCTGTTGTTTTGTCTGTCCTTCGTTTTTGAAGAGGACCATGACATCAGGGAAATGATGACATGACTTGCAGTTGACTTTGATCTGAGTGAGGGAGGGCTGTGCAAGGTCACCAGCCTCACTTTCTCCTCCAGAGCCATCTGGGTCCAGTGGCCTGATATTCACCAGGAGGACTGGAAATGACCCAGGATGCAATGGGAGACCCTTTTAGGCTAACCACGTACAAACAAAATATGTACATGTATATAGTAAATTGGAGATAAGAGGGAAAGCACTAGAATTGGATTAGGAAAGGTTTCCTGTGGAAGATGGGATTTTAGCTGAGGGATCAAGGACGAGGAGATGAGGAGGGAAAGAATTCCAGGCATGAGGGACAGCCAGCAAAAATGCTCAGAAGCCAGAGATGGAGTGCCATGTATGAGAAACAGGAAGGAGGCCGGCAGTACGGTAACATAATGTATGTGGAGGGGAGCAAGGGGTAAAAAGACTGGAAAGGTGGTAGTGGTGGGGGCAGATTGTGGGGGGCTTTAATAGCCCAGTAGAGCATTTTATATTTGCTCCTGGAGGCAATAGGAAGTTACCTGAGTTTATTGAATTGTAGAGTGATGTGGTCAGACCACCACTCTAGGAAGATCAGCTTGACAGCTGAATGGAGGACGGACTGGAGTGGGGACTGACTTGAAGCAGGCAGACTAATTAGCAGATTACTGTTTAAGTCTAGGAGTACGGGCTTTCACTAGAGTGGTGGCAGAGGCAGTGGTGGTAGTGTCAGAGAGAGAAGGGAACATACAAGAGAGTTGTTACAGAGATAGAAATCACAGGACTTGCCAACCGATTGGATGGGGGGTGGGGTGGGGTGGTGAGAGAAACAAGTCGAGGAGAATACCTAGGCTCTGAGCCTGGGTGACTGGGAAGATGATGCTACCCTTGACAGTAATAGGGAAGTTAGGGAGGAGGGTTAGGCTACAGGAGTTTGGTGGGGGAGGGGGAGTTAACGAGTTCACTTTTGGAGGTGTAAAGTTTAAGGTGTCTATGGGACATCCATTTCAAGATGTCAGTAGACAGTTGCAGATATGAGACTGCAGATCAGGAAAGAAGTTAGGGCTGGAAAAGTAGATCTGAGAATCATCTGCAATTAAATTGAATCTGCAATTGAATCTATGGGAGATGTTGAGATCACCAAGTGAAATAATATAGAGAAAGAATAGAAGAGGACCTATGTCAGAGACCCACAATTAATAGGAACAGCCTGGATGAAGAACCAGCAAAAGAAACTGATTGGATATATAGGAGGAGAACCAGGAGTGAATAGTGTTGTGAAAACCTAGGCCTTTGAATCCAAACTTCACAGAACAAATCCCCTTAATAAAAGGATTTGTTCTGTAAAACTTGGACTCAGTCAGAAGGCCACACCCAAGGACCTAAAAGGCCACATGAGGCCTCGAGGCCACAGGTTCCCCACCCCTGAAGAGAGAAAAGAGTATCAAGGAGAAATGTGTGATTGACAGTGTCAAAAGCTGCAGAGAGGTCAAGAAGGATGAGCACTGAGAAAAGTCCATTAGATTTGGCAACTACCAGATCATTGTAACTTTGGAGAGAATCATTTAGGTTGAATCAAGTGAAGGTTTTTTGAAGTCTGGGGACACATGGGTATATTTGTAGCCAGTAGGGAAGCAGCCAGTAGACAGTGAGAGATTGAAAGTTAATGAGAGAGCAGAGATGATAGAGGGGGAAATCTGTGGGAGAGTCTGGCATTGAATGTGATCCCATGTGAATGAGAATTGGGGTTTGCCTTATCAAGGCACCTCTTCTCGTGAGACAAAGGAAGTAGATAGCGGCAGAAGACATTTAAGGACTGTGAGATGAGGAGGAAGAGAGGAGAGAGAAGAGGGAGCTCTCAGTGAATGACATCCAGTGAAATATGAGGCAAGGTTCTCAGCTGAGAGAGCAGAGGAGAGAAGGAACTGGGAAATTTGAGGAAGGATGAAAAGGTTGGGAAAAGCCACTGGGGTGAGTGAATAATGAGTCAATTAAGGAGATATGAAAGGATTGCCTTATCACTTCGAGGGTCCTGATCACACAGATATTAATGGCAGACATGGACTACAAACACTGGTCCTCTAACTCTTAAGTCTCATGCTCTTTCTAATACACCAATAAAACTTGGGAATGGAATTTTAATTAAAGCAGGGAAACTTCTAGTGTCTCCATACATTGAAATTGAATTTCCTTGTTTATGGATTCATAGACTGATTCATAGACCTTAGAGATCATCCAGCCTACCCTCTCTCACCTTTTTCTTTTAATAGATCAGAAAGCTGATCTTTTCTGGTATCTATTTTTCTCTTTCTACCTTAACTTCATACTCATTGCTGATGGTTTTGCCCTTGTAACTCATCAGGCTGCAAAGCTATTCTTTATTGCTTTCCATATTGTGGTCGTCATCCTCATTGTTAAGTAAGTTCATGAATTCTCTCTTACCTGTACTTGGGAAAAGGGTTTGGATCCCTTTCTGTCTCTGAGCCTCATTTCACTTTGCTTATACCTCTCAAATGGCACTTATCACATCCTATCTTTGTGCTATAGTTCTTTCTAGATATGGCTTATCCTTTCCCATGAGACTGGATGTTCCTTGATGACAGGGACTGTCCTATCCATCTTTATATCTTCCATAATGAATGCCATATGTTTCATACATAATAGGTGCTTCAGTGTTTGAATGAGTAGAATGGAATGTGTTCCTAAGACTGTCTCAGTAAATTGGTCAATAAGAGAGGAAGACCTGGAAGTGAAATTAGGAGGAAAAGAAACATTATAGGTAACCCTAGTTTAACCCCTTTGTTGTCTTCTATAGACTGAATGGAATGGGGACTGAGAAAAAGCCATTAGATTTGGCAATTTAGACATCGTTGCCAACTTTGGAGAGAATCATTTAGGTTGAATGAGGAGCCAAGAAGCTGGATCATAGAGAGTTAAGAAGATATTGCAAGGAAAGGAAGTTGAGGTACTTATTATAGACAGCCTTCTAAAAAAATCTTAATCGCAAAAGGGAAGAAAGAGATAGCACGATAGCCAGTGAGAATGGAAGGATCAAGTGAGGCATTTTTTGAAGTCGAGGGAAACATGAGTATACTTGTGGAAGTCGTGGAAGAAGTAAATAATCCCTCCCAATGTGTAGTTATAGAAGTGGTAAGAAAGATGGAAGCAAGCCAACAAAAAGTTTTGATCATCTGTGCGCTCCATCCTTTTCTGTAAAAACTACAGCATTGTTATTATTTTGCTAAAGACCTAGTTATAAATAATTTCAAACGAAGGCTAAGCTTCCAGAATCAGAGTTGGAAAGGTCTTTAGAGGTGATTTAATTGGACCCATTCTTCTCCAACATTTCCAGAGAGTAGAAGTTTTCCAGTCTCTACTTAGGAGCTCTCTACTCATTAAACCAGATCCCATTTTCTTTGTGAATTAAATGCTCACCTTGTGAATTAGATGGAGGAGAGTAATTGGTCTAAAAAAAATCACTCAAACCCCAAGGGAACATTTGCCCTTGCTTGGCAAGAGCTTGATTGATGTGGGCTCCAATACTATCTTATATCTTGGCATCTTTTTGTGAAACTGCAACTGATAATAGTTTATATTAATACCTTTTGTTTTTCTCTCCATCGCAGTATTTTTGTAGCATTCATTCTGGAGGCCTTCTTTGTGGAGTATTCATTAGAAAAAAGTGAAATAGAAACTACTATTGAGAAGAAAATTCAAGAGCTGGGGATGGGAATTCAAGAGTGAGTAACCTGTTTAGTTAAGTGTCTCTGGCTGAATTCTGAAGGTAGAAGGTATTTCCAATATATTAACCTACCTATGTCTAAGATTTGCATTTCCCCCAGGGTACTGCTCATGGTACTATGCACCCTTAGGAAATACTTGGATGGATGGATATATGTACAGATGCATGTAGATAATTGGACTTTAATAAATGATATTATGAATTGGACTGCAATGGAATGAGTCTATAGATGGCTGTTGATATAAATGCCTGACGTGTCACGTTGTTTTTGTTTCTATCTAACAGGGAGAATGTCTCTGATGGACAACTGATAGACAACATGGAAACAAATGAAAACAATCTTAGCGGTGGAGGTGAAATGCAAAGGCAAAGCTCAAAAGGATTGTTCTTCCGAATTGCTTCAAAAAGTAAGAACTAACCTCACCGAGAACCGGGAGGCTTGATCAGTGAAGAGCTACATTCCTCATATGTAAAATGAAGGGATTGGGCTAAGGTACCTCTAAGACACCTTCAGCTCTAAATCTCTGATTCTGTGTGATTTTTGTACATTTCCCCATAAATTATCCGTTGGGGATTTGTCTGTCAATAGAGCTCTTCCTTTGGCCCTTTTAACAGCTTTAAGCTACTGAACGAACCATTTGGATTGTCTGTCTGTTTCTGATTCTTGTTATGTGACCAGCCAGTTGTTGTCTTTTCCCATCATAAGCTTCCTTGATTAATGTCTTTTTTATGCTATTTCTTATGTGTAAGTAGTAAATGGTAGCTTGCTACAGCCTGCTTACTTCTGTTCACCAGGAACTTTCATTACTTTCTGAGTTGTCATTTTCACTTCTTCCTAGATCATTGTTTCTGTGATTCATAGTTATATAACATCCATGGGAGAATCTTGATATTAAAGAGAAAGGTCTTTATGGAAGCCATCAACTTGAGATGATCAAAAAAGCCCTATGCAATTTCCCAAATACAATTTTCAATTCAACCAACTTTCCTTAGGGACTTGCTAGGTATGAAATACTCTGCTAGGCACTGGGTTTAAAGAGATCAAATTGACATAGTTGCTACCTTCAAGAAGAACACATAGGAGGAGGGTGCAACATGTAGAAAGAATGGGTACAGAGAAAAGGGTAAGTATAGGAAGTGATGAGGGCAAAAAAGATTTCCAAAGAAATGCTTCAGGCTGATTTCCTTCTATTGTAGGTATTCTTAACCAGGGCTCTATAAACTTGGTTTTTTTCAAAAGTGTATTTTGATAATTATTTCAACATAATTGGTTTCCTTTGTAATCCTACATACTTTATTTTATGTATTTAAGAACATTATCCTGGAAAGGAGTCCACAGGCTTTATTAGATTGCCAAAGGGGTCCATGACAGAAAAAAAGATTAAGAATTCTTGGCCTGTTGAGTTCTGGGTCTAGTTTTTTGTCCCTTTGTTGTATCAATTACAAATGATGACAGACTTATTTGAGCTGCTTACCTGGCTGTACATGGTGCAAAGGATGAATTGGGGGGGTGGTAAATTATGGAGTTAGGGAGACTAGTCAGGAGGCTGTTAACAGTTGTCATATGGAGAAGTGATGGCTGTGAGGATACAGAGTGGTTGGATATAAGAGAGATGCTGGAGGTGAAACTGATCAAATTGGCAACTGATTGGATATGGGAACATAAGTGACCGGGAAAAAATCAAAGATATTTCACAGGCCTTAGTGACTATAGGAGGAGGGTGGCATCATCAGTAGAAATAGCCAGAATAGAAGGAGAATAAATAAATAGAGAAATTTAATAGGTTGCGTGTGGGGAAGATGATTTTTTTTCATTTTAACTGTATTGCTTTAGAGGAACCCAGGAGGCCCTGGCACCTAGTAGATACTTAAATGTTTGTTGAATTGTGAGGATATAAACATTTATTTTGATGACCAGCACAGTTGGTGGAGCAAACCTGAAAGAAGGTCTTACATGATGGATGGTGATTGGTAATGATGCTGATGATTCCTTCACCCATAAAAAATTCTGTTTGTGTGTGTGTGATCTCCTCATGCTCTTAAATATGAGTTCGGTCTGGGATTGGCAGGTTTTGTTACATGGAACAAGATGCACCATGTGTGGAAGGTGACTTTTGAGTCACTACTTGCTATTTATATTAATTCTATTGTTTTAGTTTTGATTAAGTAGATTCAGAGCATTTTTATTTGGTCGAGTTCAGCAAATGATATTTGATTGGGGAGCCTCTGAATCATGTTGACCCCAGCAACTGTAAAAATTAAAAATCTCTCTTTGTAAAGGCTCACTTCTCCTCCTCCCAGGGTACAGGACAGTCGATGCATTATTACAACGGATGTTTGAATCTGAAATCTCTCCTGAAGATGAAGGACCTTCCTTGGATGAGATTTTGAACCTTTCACCCAGCGATATGTATCCAAAGAATCCAACCTTTGAAAATTCTGCATAGTCCACACTTGCAAAGTGAACACAACTGGAAATATGATGAGTGGAATCATTTTTTTGTATATGTTATTTGGGGATTTTTACTTCTCCTTTGTATTCTCATGAAGTCTGCTAAAAGTCCTTGTCCAGCTAAGAAAGTTGGGAAGTAACCTTTCTTAGAGACCTGGGTGAAATTTTTTTTTTTTTGTCATGGGACCAAGATAACCTTTTAGCTCAGAGTCCACCAAAGGCCTTTTACTTTGTACAACTATTTTGCCTGAAATTGAAATGAAAACAAATAGGGAATATTTTGTGCAGGGATTATTAATAGCACTTACTGTGCATATGTATGTACATAGGGAATTTTTATTCCAATGTGTATGTAAAATCCTAGTAGTTTATTTTTACACAATATTCTGCCATCCTACTAAATAGATGTCATGTTCCAAGAATTTAAAGTATTTAAATAATTAACAATATTTTCTGATACAGTAGCTCCTACAAGGGAGTATTGCTTTATACATGATGGAAAATATGAATGTGGCAATAAAATTATGTAGAGATTATGTTATGGTTTGAGTTTTTAAATACTTTGTTCCTTTTTGGCTTCTCAAAATCTGACCCATTCTTCATCCTTGGTGATTCTCATGGTAGTGTTGTTACCTACAAACTGGGAAGTTTTTTCCAATAATTATATAATAATAGCAAGTATTTTCATAACACTTTGAGGTTTATAAAACACTTTAAAATATTATCTCATTTAATCCTCACAACGGCCCTGGGAAGGTGGGTCCTATTACTGTTCTCATTTTACAGATGAGGAAACTGAGGCAGATGGAAGTTAAGTGACTTGCCCAGGGTCCCACAGCTGGTAATTGTCTGAGGGCTGGATTGGAACTTAGGTCTTCCTGACTGCAGGAAAATGATTTAATAAAAACCATTTTCTGTTTGATCCTATTAAAAGAATCAGTTTGCTCTCTGTGAGGACAAATAGCCAGGGATGGCAATATGGGTTATCAAGACCCCCTTTTAATATTGTGTGAGAGGCTAGGATTAAATGTGACTTGGAAGAGTCAGGTACTGAGGAACCTCCTCGGTGCCCAGGAGGGAAGGACCAATCCCACACTGGCAAACATTGTGAAGGTTTATTCTCTCCCCATTTCTGATGTGTGACAGTGACCTCAGGGGATCCCCTTAGTCGCTGCTGTGAGCAGAGGCGCTCATTCTAGGGAAGGGTTTTAGATGGACACCACACTAGATGTGTATATGTCATAGCCTTATTCCCTCTCCTCCCCCTGCCCCCGCCCAGCTCCTACTCCCATTAGACGGTGACCTCCTCGACGGCAGTGACCTTATTTTCCACCTCTGTGGCCCAGCACAGTACCTCAAACATAGCAGGTGCTTGATAAATGTTTGTTGAATGATATAATGATAGGAATTTCCTGCTCTGGCACAGCCTTGTAGGATTCAATTCCATTCATCAAGCCCTTAGTAAGCACCTGCTGTGTGCAAGATGTTGTGCTAGGCCCTGGGATTGCAAAGAAAAAACTAATAATAGCTCATATTTCTACAGTCATCGATAAGAATTTGGAGCAAAGTACTTGGTCATATCGTTTGGCCATCGTAACAATCCTGAGAGATAGGGGCAGTTGTTATTTTCATTTTAAAGATAAGGAAATTGGAGCCCAGAGAAGTTAATGACTTGCTCAGGATCACAGAGCTAGTGTCTGAGACAGGATTTGAACTCAGGTCTTCAGACCCTAAGCCCAGCATATACTTGCCTCAAAAAAGATACAATGCCCACATTCAAGGAACTTATATTCTTCTGGGGGGTGAGGCGGCAATATGACATATACATACAGATAAGAAATACAAAAACATAAGAAGTAGAAAAGGGAGAGAAGAGGAGGGGTACTAGGGAGTAAGCATGGCATGAAGGACAAAGACTGGCCTCAAAGTGGAAGGGACTTGGTTTCTCTGCCCATGTGACTCTGGGCAAGTCATGGGCATCTCATGGCTCCAGGCAACTGTCTGAAGCCATATGTGGCAGAGAAAGTATGATCTGCATTGATGAGAGGAAGTTCCAGGCTAGGACCTCCCATGAGGAAGAAATCATAGGAATGGTTTGTTTTTTTTTTTTTTTAAAAAAAAAAGCCCTAATACCTAAGGAGTCCAAGAAGGGCCTCAAGTGGGAGACTGCGATTGAGCTGAGCTTTGAAGAGAGCTGGAGATACCATGAGGCAGAAGTGAGGGGGAAGGGCATGCCAGGCTTGGGAGATTTTCTATGCAAAGGTATGAAGATGGGAGGTGAAGTGGGTATAGAAAAGAGCAGGTAGGCTGGTTTGTCTGGAATGTAAGATGCAGGATGGAAAAGAGTGTGAAATGATTATGGAAAGGTTGGGGTTTCCAGATTGTGAAGGGATTTAAATGTTATATTCTGCTCAGATTTGAATTAAAAAAGCATTTATAAAGTACCTAGGTTGTGCTATGGACTGTCCTCGATGCTGACAGCACAAAGGGACGGAGAAGACAACTCTCCCTGTAAGGGAAATATATTAACCATTTGTATATTTGTCTCATTTAGAAAATGGGTTGGAACTTTGAAAGACCTAAGAATTCTGTTCAAAGCAACAATCAACCCCAATCCCAGAGGATCAATGGGTAAGCATGTACCCACCCCTGACAGAGTCATGATAGTCTTGGTGAAAAATGAGGCTGCCTTTTGGACATGGACAATATGGGACTTTTTTTTTGTTTGAGGACAGATTTCTTATGTAGTTTGTTGAAAGGACTTTGTTTTTCTTTTTCAAGGAGGTGGAAGAAAGAGAAAACTTTTTTGTTAAATTAAATAAAATAGGCTGGACTAGATAACCTTTAACTCTGGTTTGTTGCTAGGACCGCAATTAAAGTCGTCTTGCTAACTTCTTTAGAGAGCTGTAGAACAGGGCAGAGAAGGATTTAGGATGATTTGTGTAACTGTGCCCAGATACGAGAGACTGACCTAGAGGACCCATTAGAACCCATCTAGGCCTGCATTTTGAGGTCCCCTTGCCGTGATGTGCAATCAGCCTATCGGCCATTAGGGGGCCTCCCCACTCCATCATCCAAAGCGTGGCTTACTCTTTTGTCTTAGAGGAGTCAGAGCCCAAGGACCCAGCAGGGACCTTTCCAGCATCGCTGCTCGTGTTTTCCACTGGCGAAACAAGAAGTGGGGGAATAGTTTAATGGAGCCCCTCCCTTACCTAAGAATCGATCCAACAGAGGTTAACTAAAAGCTCATAAATTCTCCTCTTAAATGTTAGTGGCCGAGAGGAGTCAAGGGGAGAAAAGAACACTATTTCCCTGTAACGAGGCGCGTACTTATAGTGTTGACCCATTGCCGTACTGACTACAGTAAATACCTCAGAAATATTGATCACTTGCATATTTGCATGGAAAATAAGCTGGGGAGTTGGGGACATCTCAAAGTTGTAGAAATTTGGGAGAGAGCGGGCAGTTTACAGGCTTTGAGGGCAAATAAAGGTGTCTCAGGCAAATATGATAGATGAAAAAACGGGTGTAAATGAAGCCCAGCAGTGGGTACTGTGAGGAGTTTTGTTTTTTTATTATTTTTTTTAAGTAAGAGGAGTTAATTAATCTTGGTTCTTCTAGAATTTATAATTCCTGTGGGGGTAGGAGGGGGGAATTGGTCACAGACCAATTGATTTCTTCCTTCTGTTCCTGCCCATTTGAGGTAATCACAGAAAACAGGGTGTGTGTGTGTGTGTGTGTGTGTGTGTGTGTGTGTGTGTGTGCATGCGCGTGTGTGTGCAGATAACAGAGGCAATGAGGTATTAACATGTTAACAAAGTGTAAAGATGTTACCGCTCTCTTTTCCCTTTGTTGTTGTCGTCCAGTCATTTTTCAGTTGTGTCCAACTCCTTGTGACCCCACTTGGGGTTTTCTTGGCAAAAATACTAGAGTGGTTTGCTGCTTCCTTTTATATATGAAGAAACTAAGGCAAACAGGGTTAAGTGACTTTTCTGGGGTCATACAGCTAGTAAGTGTCTGAGGATAGATTTGAACTCAAGAAGATGAGTCTTCCTGACTCCAAGCCTGACACTCTATCCACTGCACTGCCTAGTTCCCCTTCCTCCATTACAGAGTGCAAAAATGTCTCCTTGATAGGACTAGAAGGAAAACTGGCATGCTTGTACATGGACATCCCTTTTTGACAAGAGGAGAAAATCTTCTCTCTCCTTCTTGCTACTGCCGATAGGTACAGGAACTCAGCTCCTCAGGAGACACTTAAGGCAGCAGAGAGCGCAGGCACACTCTCCAGAAAGACACAGACCCATTAGAAAGTCGGTGACTGGAGGGAGGAAGGAGCTTCCGGAAATGCCATCCTTGGCTGCAGAGAAGAGGACTTGTAGATCCAAGAAAGATCTAGGTCTGGCAATCACAAATTGAGCTGTGGGGATGAGCAGACCCTGGATCCCAGCCCAGCAACCTACGAAGCCTGGAAGCTGCATCCTCCCTACTAAAAAAAAAACCCAACATGCATAACTATTTCAGTATAATTGGTTTCTTTTGTAATCCTATGTATTTTACTTTATGAATTTAAAAATAGTGTGAGAAAGGGTTTTTTCCAGACTGCCAGAGGAGTCCATGATTCAAAACAAGTTAAGAACCCCACTAGTAAAGCTCTTCTACAGAGACCATATCATCTAAATTTAACATCTTTTAAAGTGGCAGGACAGCGTTCTGTCCTGTGCAGGAGATGCTTATTAATACAGCAAACGGATCTCAGTTAAATTCGGTACTTGCTAAACAAGATAGAGGCAATATCTATATATCTACATCTGCACACACATTAATATTTGTGAATATATATGTATGTATGTATATACACATATATCTATATATGTGCACATGTATGTATTAGTGGCAATATGTGTACATGAACGCATATAGTCACATATGTATTAGAGGCAGTATATATATCTATGTCTTTGTATATATGTATGAGTGTATCCATCTATGTATTGGAGGTAGCATGTATGTGCATATATACACATGTGTACATACACATACATGTACACTTATACATACGGCCCCCCGTATGTGTGTACATACACACACATACACAAACACAGAGACAGAGGGAGAGAGACAGAGCTAGACAGACATAGGAGAGTCATGCCCGTGATCTCCAAACACTGTCTTTTCCAGCTCTGCCTCTAGATCCCTTACAGGGATCTGCAGCCCCATTGGTGCAGGCATCCTCTCCACTGATACACAACATGACCCCTCTATAACTCAATAGATGGTCTTTGAGAATCGCTGGGGTTGAGACCATCAGCCTGTGGCTGAGTTGGTGGGTAGAATTTGCTCACTTAAGTTAGAAGCTTGAGGCTGTGAGATGTGGGTGACTTAGCTAGGCTGCAGATGACAGAGCTGGTCACCAGGCCTGAACCGGAAACCTTCATGGCTCTGTAATAATAGCTTGAATTTATATAACACTTTAAGATTTATGAGAAGCCCTTTATTGTTTCCAGGGTCATGATAAATAGTCCCACACAGAGTCCAAGCAGAAGATGAGTTCCTTATACATAGAGAAGAAGAAAGGAAGTAAATAAGTATTTATTAAGCATCTACTATGTGGGTGTTATGGTGGATAGAGTGCTGGACCAGAGTTCAAATCCAGCCTCAGATACTTACTAGATGTATGACCCTGGGTAAGTCATTTAACCCTGTTTGGGTCTTTGATCTCATTTTCTCCTGCCTCCTCCTAGACTTTGTTCCGATGGTCCTTCTCTCTCTTTTATCCATCTTCAGTCTCTGCTCCACTTCTGGCTGCTTCCCATCTGCCCACAAATGTGCTCGGATCTTCCATCTTTCCCGGCTTAAAAAAGCTTTCCCTTGATCCAAATACCCCATCCAGCTACTGTCTCATCTGTCTTCCCTTCATATCTGACCTTGAAAACTGTTATTGGTTACAAAGGAGGACTTCATAGGGTGGGGGAAGGTAGAGGTTTTGTTAGGTGGTGACAGTGCTGCTAAAAAAGAAAAGAAAAGAAAACAGCATCAGTGAAATTTTTTTAAAAAATACACAGAAAAGAGCAGAAAGAAGTCCAGAAGGGGACCCAGACATGCAGGGAAGTGTTGGTGCTATCCTGTTAAATTTAACACACACTTTAAAAAATTATGTAACAAGTGCAGTACTATTTTCTTTTTGTATTTTGAGATGTTTGTGTTTGTTGATATTTAAGTTCCTAATAAAGTGGACTTTTGTTTTAAAAGCCTCCATTTCATGCTCCCATTCCTCACCTTCCCTCTTTCCTCAATCTTTTGTAACCTGGTTCCTGTCACCACTACTGTAATGAAATTTCTTCCTTAAGCATCACTAATGACTTCCTGGTTGCCAAATCCAATGACTCTTTTCCCTTTTAAAGTTTCTATCTTCCGTGACTTCTCCTCAGATGAGAAATGACCTTAATTTAGAAAGGTTAAGGTCATCCACCACATCCTGGATCATTGCCCGTCATCCCAACTTTTGTCTCACCACTGGATTTTGATGACTCTGGAGGAAAGGGTGAGGCTGACGAGTTTGTGCAACTCTGCCTCACTTAAATCCAATTCATGCACCAGTCAAGACGTTACCCTGTGATGCCTTTGGTCCTCTTTGAAAATGAAGGACAAACAACAACCACCACCACAACCGCTAGACCCTGTTGACCATCCCCTTCTGCAAATACACAAACACAGAGACAGAGCTAGACAGAGAGGTATAGGAGAGTCATGCCCATGATCTCCATCCACTGTCTTTTCCAGCTCTGCATCTATCTATAGGGAAAGAATGCAGTGTGGCATGATCCCTTACAGGGATCTGCAGCCTCTCCTTTCTCAGTCTCAGAAATACCACATGTTGCTGGTTTTCATCGAACCATTTAACTGCTCCTCACTCTCTTCCCTTGGCACTTTGGCCATTTTCAGAACGATTACTCAATCAGCAAGCATTATTAGCGTATGTTAAGCTACTTTGTGCTAGGCACTGGGGTACAAAGACAATAGTAAGACAGAGAGACAATCCGGAGATGCAACATATACGTAGGCATATATAGAGGAGATGGAATAGGAACTGAACCTGTAATTTCATTAATGTAGATAGGGTATGCCCAGATGAAGAAACTCCCTCTATCACTGTAGATTAGCAACTTTTCTACAATTTATAGTACTGGAGAGCTGCCTAGAGTACTGAGAGATTAAATAATTTGCCCAGGGTAACATAGCCATCATGTGTCAGGAGTAGGATTTGAGTTCAGGTCTTCCTGGCTATTAGGCCAAAATAAATACAAAGTACGTTTTGTTGTTGTTCAGTTGTTTCAGTTGTGTATGACTCTTCATGACCCCATTTAGGGTTTTCCTGGCAAAGATATTGGAGTAGTTTGCCATTTCTTTCACTGGCTCATTTGACAGATGAGGAAACTGAGGCAAACAAGATTAAGTGACTCGTTCAGGGTCACACAGCTAGTTAGTGTCTGACGCTGAATTTGAACTCAAGTCCTCCTGACTCCAGGTCTGGTGCTTTAACCACTGTGGTACCTAGCTGCCTCAAAGTAGGTACAGAGTGCAGAGTGCATGCAGAGAGAAGCAAAAGGGTCCGTAAGATGAATGTTCCCAAGAGTCTGTCCTTTCTCATCCTGCTACTGTCAATCTTTTTGACTCCCATGTTTTCAACGACCACTTTTATGCATCTGACTCAATTTCGCATCTCCAGCCATGATCTCTCTTGACTCTGAAATCTACATCTCCAATTCCCTGCAGGGCCTTTCCACTTAGCACCTTTCAAACCTTGTGTCCAGAAGTGGGCTCATTTTTGTTACTAATGCCATTCAGCCTCCAAGGTCCATAACCTCTGGGTTGTGATTTCTCTCCCATTATACACTAGACCCTCTGTTAAGATTGTTCTAAATATCCTCTGGGGTGGGGGAAGCTAGGTGGTGCAGTGGATAGGGCCTGGAGTCAGGAAGATCTAAGTTCAAATCCAGCCTCAGAAACTTACTAGCTGTGTGACCCTGGGCAAGTCACTTAACCCCTGTTTGCCTCAGTTCCTCATCTGTAAAATAGGGATAAACTGGAGAATGAAATGGCAAACCACTCTGGTATCTTTGCCAAGAAAGCCCCAAATGGGGTCATGAAGAGTTGGACATGACTGAACAGCAACAACAAAGTATCCTGGCAACCTTCTTATTAAAAAATAAGAGCAAAAAAACCCCAAAACAAAACAAAACCCAACAACGAAATTCAAGGTGGTATAGTCCAAATTCCAACTCCAGAACTTAATGATAGAATGATGATGATGGAAAGAGCCGTTTAAAGGTGAAATGATGTTTCTTTTCCAGTATTAATACCAGACACATTTCTCCTTGAATTCTCTTTCCCCTCCCAGAACATTTGGCATCTTAGATGTGAATACCGTGGCTATGTATGAGCACAGGTCTGGAGGCCTGATTTCCCACTTAAGATAGCCCTTAAATAACCCCTCAAACAAAATACTCCCAAACCATTTTGATCTTTTTTGGAGTGGGTTGGGGAGGGTGAAGAGCAAGAACTTGCAACTACATAATACTGAAACTAATAATACATAAAATTGGGGACATTTTCCTTTCCCTCTATTTCATAGATGAAGAGTGGAAAGGGAGTAATAAAGTTCTTATAGTCTGATGCTCTCATGTTACAGATGGAGGGATTGAACAGTTAAGTCATTTGTCCAAGATTACACAGGTAGCATGTGGCAGGTGTGGGATCTGACTTGATCTTTTTGCTCCTGTCATGCAGAAAATGGAATAGAGAGGTGGCTGTTGCAAAAAGGCAAACATGGCATCAAGAAAAACTTCCTACTAGAATTGCCCCCCAATGGAATAATAGGCACTAGAGACATCATGGCTTCTCCTTCATTGGAGATCTTTGAGTAAAAGCTGGATCATTGAGTGTCAGCCGCATTGTAGTAGGGATTCATTCTCAGATTAGATTACATTGTCACTGATGTGGCTTTCAGCTCTAGAATCCTGCGCTTCTCATGCCAAATCCAACACTCTTTCTACCCAACTGTACACAGGGCAATTATCTTCTGTAGTGGATCCCCATCCCAAACTCCGTAAGTCAACGTATCTGGAAACTGTGTTTTGTACCAAGCAGAGGAGAAAAGGGTTGCTGCTTGAAGCCCTGGCTTTGAGACTACCTTGTACCTTCCTTTATATGGAAGCAGGCATGGGTCCTGGGGGAACTATGCTGTTGCTAGGAAACCAAATTTTGAAGTTTTTATTTAAATGGAAGATCTGGCATAAATGGGTGAGCAGATGGGAAGCAGCAACACTGAGACAACACTAATGTGGAAGCAATGTTTCTAATTGGGCTGGAGTTTAAAGTCCTGTAGCTGGTTGTCTGGCAAGTGGGACTGTGGTGCCAGGGACAGAGGGTGTGTTGAAAAGGGCTCTGACACAAGGCATCAGTGTTGGTGGGGCGCTGCACACACCAGACTGAAGAGACTTGCCTTTCTTTTAATTGGAACGAGTAGACAAACACAAATTTAATTTATTCTTAACTTGCTATATCAGCACCTTATCTACTTCATAGGAGTATTCAGCTCCAGCTATAAACAATCTGTTTCTAAAGATAGATCATTTTTGGGTCCAAAAGAACTGAAAATGGTTTAAATATCAAAGATAGCATTAAGTATTTTGCTCCCATAATCGGCAAGCATTGACCAAAAGTTAGGTGTCTCAGTAAGGCCTGATTTTTACCTATATAGTGGCAATGGAAAAAAAGATTTATTTGAATCTGTTTAATTTTCAAAAGGAAATGAAAAATAAACTCCTAGAATATAAGCTCCTTGAGTATTGGGATTTTTTCATTCTTTTATTTACATCTCTAGGGCCTAGCCCAATGCTTGGAAACTAGTAGGTGCTCTAGAAATGGTTGTGAACTGATTAACTGAGAGGCTCTTAGTCAGTGAATACTCATTAAGTACGTGCAAGGCATTATGCTAAATGTCAAGAATACAAAGAAAGGCAAAAAACGTGGTCTTTGCCTTCAAGAAACTCACATTCTAATGAACTATGGGAATCATTGGTTGCTATTCCACTTATTTCTTTTTTTATTTGGTCATTTTTCAGTCAAGTCACTCTTCGTGACCCCATTTGGGGTTTTCTTCGCAAAGATACTTAAATGGGTTATCATTTCCTTCTCATTTTACAGATGAGGAAACTGAGGCAACCAGGGTTAAGTGACTTGCCCAGGATCACACAGCTAGATTTGAACTCAAGAAGATGAGTCTTTCTGACTCCAGGCCTTGGTAGTCTATCCATTGTACCATCTAGCTGCCCACTTATTTATTTACATACATTCATTTTTAATTTTTAAATTTAACATTTTAAATGGATTTTTTTTAATACCACATTCACTTCCAAATATATTCCTTGCCTCCTACCTAGGGAGCCCTTATAATAGAGAAAAGAAAGGAAAAAAGTTCAGCAAAACTAACCAACCTATCAAATGAATGGGATAGTATTGACAATGTTCCACCCTTATACGGTCCCCATCTTTCCAAAGAAGTTGAGCTCTCCCAAGTTGAGCTTTGTCATTATAATCACATTAGTTATACCATTTTAAAAGAGGCAAGGGTTGGCCTAGGCATCTTAAGTATAGAAAAACAGTACAATTGTCCCTGGAAAAGCCCAACTCTAAAAATTTTAATCATTCATAATTTTGCCTGGTGCCTTAAAAAAATAAACTACACTGTTTTTACTTTCCCCTTGAGGGACTATTAACTCTAAGATGATTTCTTCATTGCAAAGTATGTAGAATATTTCTAAAGTATATTCTCTTTCAACCAAGGTCCACAGGTTAATTTGAAAAATTATTAAGTTAATCTTCCTTTCTAACTGCTGGTTCAAATCACAGAATAGCGCAATTTTGCAGTTTCAAGGGACTAAAGTGACCATTTTGTGTAACCCGTACTTGAAAGGAATTCCCCCAGGAAAGCTCCAGCGTGGTTGGAAACCCACGGCATGGATGTTGGAAGTGACTAGGAACAATAACAGGGGCTAAGTCCAGCACTCAGATCAGGATAGCTCAGGCCCAGAGGCTCCCAGGTCCCTCCTACTCGGGCCTGAGATTCTATAGAGGGCCCTAAAGATCCAGGTCTCTGAAGCTCGAAGATCTGATGGGGCCTAACCCTGAGAGGTGGAAGTCAGCACAGGAACTCAAATGATCCAGGTCAAGACCAAATAGGGCCAACCATCTCACCCACAAGCTCAGTGGGGACTGAGCCCCAGTTCAGGAACTAAGCTGGAGAGGTGAGTAAAATGAGCAGACATAAAGAACTAAAAGAATTATTGCAGATCCAAGGAAACCAAAAAACCTAGTCTAGAAGGAGAAAGTAACTCTAGAATAAAAACAAGCAGAGATTCAACGGGGAAAGAAGATTTTCCACAAGAATATGTAGAAGAAATGAAGTAAAAGGAAAATAAAAATGAAATAAGTCCTGGAGGAGAGAATTAGAAACTGTGGTAAACTTTACCCAAGTCATGGATTCTATGAAAATTAGAATAAACTAAATGTAAATTAGTGATTCCATGAAAAAACAGGCCATCTTAGAAAATCAAAAGACTGAAAAAAAAAACCCAGAAGAAAGTGTTAGACTGTTGTAGTTTAGTCATTTCAGTTGTGACCAACTCTTAATGACCCCATCTGGAATTTTCTTGGCAAAGATACTGGAGTGGTTTGCCATTTCCTTCTCTTGATCATTCTACAGATGAGGAAACTGAGGCAAACAGGGTTAAGTGACTTGTCCAGGGTCACATAGCTAGTAAGTATCTGAAGCCAGATTTGAATTCAGGAAGATGACCGACTCTATCCGTTGTGCCACCTAGCTGCCTCCAAAAGCTTTGGGTATCTGCTCTCACAAACAATTGACCTAGAAGTCAGGGTATGAAGAGACAACTTTAGAATCACTGCATATGAAAACTCATGTTAAAAAAATGGAATACCACATTTCAAGAAATTGCAAAAGAAAAGCACTTAGACCTGTTAGGACCACATATGTAACATATTCTTCCAAATTTCCAGGTCATATACACCAGCTGGAATTCTTTTAATGTATGAGTTTTTGCATCTTGAGGTTTAATCAAGGCATTAACTTAAATAGAAGGTTGTTGGTTTACGACAAGTTTGAGATCTGTTAAAATTAATTGCTGGGAAGTTGTGGAAGCCTCTTTTTTTGGGGGGGGGGAACATCATTAGATACTCTAGGGCTTAAGTATAATTTTAATGCTATCAAGATTTTGCCATTTTTTCCAATATTTGTATAACTCCATTGATCTGTCATTCCACTGGAAATATTTATCCTATTCATAATACTTTTTGTTACAAATTTGTTAGAGGTGTTGCTGGCTATTTAGATCTCTATTCTACTTTCAGATTTTATATTCTATTTTCATACTTAGTAGAAATTACCATGTTCTCCTGCAGCCTTGACCTCCTTTGGGAAACTGTAAAGCATTCCTTTAGAGCTAGAAAAATTCACCATTAAAAAAAACATAAAAGAAGTTAAGTAACTGAATAGAATATTAGAAAAGTTAAATATGATGGATCTCTGATAATTCCTGAATAGGAACAAAAAGGAGTATACATATCTCTTAGATGCGAATGGCACCTTTATAGACACTGACCATGTGAGAGCATAAAACCTCATAAACAAATGCACAAAAGTAGTAATATTAAGTATTTCCTTTACTGGCCATAATGCAATAAAATTATATTTTTAAAATGGCTGTTAAATAAAGGATTAAAAATCACCTGGAGACTAAATAACTTAATTCTAAACAATTAGAGGGTCAAAGAACAAATTACAGAAATGGCCTATAACTTCATTAATGATAATGATAAGAATGAAGCAACATACCAAAATGTTTGGGATGCACCCAAAGCCATTCTTAGGAAAACATTCACATTGCTAAACAGTTGTTTCAACAACAATAAAAAAAATAGATCAATGAACTGAGCATTCAAATAAACAAAAATAGATCACTAAACTAAAAAATTCCAATGAAACAGCAAGATCGCTATCTGGAAGATCATAGAATAAATGAATAAAATTGAAAGCAAAAACCTCATTGAATAAATAAATAAAACTATGAATTCTTTTTGGGGGGGAAGGATAAGCTATTAGCTAATCTGATTAAAAAGAGAAACCAAATTACTTGTACCAGAAAGGAAAAGATGAATTCTTAACTAATGAAGAAAAAATAAAACATATTATGAAACAATTTTATCGAACTTTATGACAATAAAATTGACAACTTAATTGGATACATGAATATTTTATAAAAATATACAATACCCAGATTAGAACAAAAATAGAGAATTTAAATAACCCAATCTCAGAAGAAGAACTTAAACAAGCTACATATTAACTCCCAAAGGAAAAAAACCAGCACTAGATAAATTTACAAGCAAATTTTATCAAATATTCAAAGAACAAATAATTCAAATATTATGCAAACTTTAAAAATAGCAAAAGACAGAAAAATCAAAAGGGATATGAAATGTTATCAAGGGATGAAATCCAAGCTATCTCAAACCATATAAAAAAGTGTTCCAAATCACTTATAATCAGAGAAATGTATATTAAAGTAACTGAGGTTCTACCTCCAACCCATCAGATTGGCAAAGTTGACGGAAACGGAAAATGACAAATGTTGGAGGGGCTGTGGGAAAACAGGCGCATCGATGTAGGTACTATTAGCTGAGCTGTGGATTGGGTAGTCAATCTGGAAAGCCATTTGGAACTATGATCCCAAAGAAACCGACCAATCAATCACCATTTATTGAGCACCTACTATGTGCCAGGCACTGTGGTAAGCACTGGGGATACAAGAAGAGGAAAAAGTCTCTGCCCTCAAAGTGCTCACAATCTAATGGAGGAGACAACATGCAAGTGATTATGTACAAAGAAGCCATATACAGCATAAAGCATTTAATTCCTGCCAAGCATGAACTCGGGTCTTCCTGACTCCAGGCTCAGCTCTCTGTCACTGCGCCACCTAGCTGCTACATATAATGAGAATAATAGCATCTACCTCTCAGGACTGTTGTGGGGTTCAACTGAGACAGCATTGCAAAACCTGTAGCACAGTACCTGGCACATAGTAAATGCTACATAAATGTTTATTCCCTTCCCTCTCCTTCTTGAGTTGCCTGGAGTATCAAGTCTGCATGTGTTGGTCAGGGTCCCACAGTCAGTACAGGTCAGAAGTGAGACTTGAATCCAGGTTTTCCTAGCTTGGAGGCTAGTTCTATTTTGCCATGCTGACTCCATTGTGTTTATGTTTAGCATATTGTTTGATATTTTTGTTACAATTAAGTCATTAGGACCAATTATAACGTGTTTCAATGCCACGATGCACTCAGGAGTGCATTTGCTTCTGTCAAATTAAACAAACATTAAAATAAATGGCCCCCAAAATGTCCATTTTTATAACAGTGCTGTCCTATCTCTCCAACCTCCACCTCCTGCCTCGCCCTACTGTCCTTTCTCTGAATCATCTTCTGATATATATACTTCTACAATTAAAATTAGCGGAATGGATTAGATGATCTGCAAAATCTCTTCCAGCTTTAAAATTCTATTCTGTCATTGTAATTTAGGAAGAACTGAAGGTTTCCAAGGAAACCATAAAGCCGAACTTGCTAAATCAGCCACCCCTGTCTTATACATAATTCTACATTGATAATGTTTGGCCTGTGGGTAGATGTGTTTCTTCTGTGGAGTAAAATATGTGGGCCTTGTGACTCCTCTCTCTCCCTTTGCTATTTCCAGGTTCCAAGCTGCATTCCTGATGGTTGATATGGCCCAAATGTAGCAGATGAATAGGGTGCTATTTTCTATATGTATATAAAACAGTGATATCGAGTGTTTTCAAAATCTCTCATTTTATTACATTTGTCTTGTCTTTTGAGAAACAGTGCACGCCATAGACATTACAATTGTTCTTGAAGATACTAAAATCTGAGCTGAAGGCTTTAAAGCCATATCCCTAGAAAACAGGGAGACAAGGTCTTGACTGCCTTAACGCCTGTCCCTGAAAACAGAAAGTAGCCTAGTTAATTAACATACATACTCTCTCTCAGAACAAGGTAAAGAATGAAGTTTATGAAACAGAAGAGGTTGAAAAACAAGAGCCAGAAAGTCTAACTTGTCTGGAGTCCTTGATAAATGAAGAATTTGTTTTCTAGGCAACTATTTAATTACCTATTTTGTACATGTGTCCGAATTCATTCCAACTCGGGCTGCTCCCCACACTCTCATTTGACATTTGAATGCTTCTGCTAAGTTGGCTAGTATATTTTTAATGCTGACTGACAGTAAAATATCTTTCGGTCACAAGGATGTCTTTCGATAGTTAATAATGATAATAGCTGTCATTACAGAGAGCTTTAAGGTTAATTATATACATAGTCTCACTAGTAAGATCCTCCCAACAGTCCTGTGAGGTAGGCAGGCAATACAAATATTTCTCTCATTTTGTAGATAAGGAAACTGGTTAAGGGACTTGTCTGTGGTCACACAGCTAGTAAAGTGTTAGACGTGGGTCCTGAGCTCAGGTCTCTCCCGATTCCACATCTAATGTCCTTTCCCCTACACCAGGCTTTCTGTCTTTCAGGACATTTAGCAAATGAAGCAGACTGACGGGTTCTAATCAATGTACTTAGGGAGAGATAGAGTGAACCAATTTATACAACAGGCAGAAAGAAATCCAATTTTATTTTCGTGAACGTTTGCACTCCAAAAGCAACACAATTAGCCGGCTGCGGAAAGATCTTATCTTGCTTGCATAGGACTGCTGAAATACTGCTTTCAGTTTTTCCCGTAAGGTTTCCAAAGAAGGGAGATGGTGACAGTCTGGTATATTCAACATGATGTGAAAAAAGTCATTCCACATTTCAGAATTTGGGATCCTAAAAGTGTGACAGAATTTAAAAAACATGGTAAGTGTTTTTAAAATGGTAAGACCTTCAATAGCCTCAAAAGAATTGGATTTAATTTATTCCCCACCTTTGCTTAAATCCACATGTAGCAAGTAAAGAGAATGGAAAATGTGACTCTCATAACACAAAAGGACTTTAAGGACTTATAGAAATTATTTTACTTTTGGCTAGTGATAGATGGATTATTGTCAGAAACAGAAATCCTTCCATTTGGCCCATACAATTAACGGCAGAATGAGGGATTCAGATTGTGTTCATTTGAGATTCTTATGGCTGAAGTCCAAAATTTTGTTGCTACTATATTAGAAAAGTAGGTAACAGCTGACACCAAAGACCATCCAGATGAGGGATTCTTATTCTTTGTGTAGTTAATTGGTGTGGTGGTTGTCCTTTGTTTTTGAAGAGGACCAAAATGACACGACTATGTTGGGGTCAAGGTACAGCATGTTCTACTGTGGCTGATCGGACCAATGTGAGTTCAGAAGGCTCTATCACAGGTTGGGCACAAATAGTCCATGTGATCATTTGGAGTGGAGATGTCTCTAAATTTGCACATCTCATGTTTCATAGGCTTAATTGGCAGAATGGTGGAAGCTAGGATCCCTTCTTAGAACGCCTGTTGCCTGAACTGGAAGAAATGCTAAATTTCATTTAGAGGTTAGTAAAAATAAAGATGTCAGTTTTCCCACTCAAATTCACAGACCTCAAGTTAAGAACCCATAATCTATATCAAAGATACTAGAGCAAAGTAAAAGAAATGCAGAGAATGTGATAAAAATAGTTTGGGCTTGGCAGAAGAGATTTGTCAGCTATGATCTGACTTATCCAAGACTCAAATTAAGATTTTTTTTTGGGCGTGCATCCGGGCCAACCACATTGGTTAAACTAAAAATATTGAGGCCTAACATGTATGACACTAACAATGTGTTATGATTCAAGAAAGTGACTATAGAAAAAATATTTGCTGCGTTAAATTATTCAGTGCAGAGAATTTGTTAAAGTCATTCAACAAAATACTCTTATGGGCCTTCTTCCAGGACACTATAATTACTGCTATATGGAACCTATTATTATAATGAGATTTTCAAACCTATATATATGTTTCTGCTTTTACAATATATACATATGTAGACATACACATTAATATACATACATGTATATATGTGCGCGCACACACACACACACACACACACATTTTTGAGACAGGGGCTCCTTCTTTTGCCCAGGCTGGAAGTGCAGTGATTCCTCACTGGCCTGATTCCACTGTTCATGAGCATCACCCCAAATTGTGCAGTCTGATGGCCTCTCACTCCCAGGGCTCACCATATTGGTGCCAGAACACCCAACTTTAGCCCTGCTGTAGCTCAGAGCTGTCCACCAGCCTCTGCCTTCCCAGCAGCAGGACTAGGCATGTGCCACTAATGTTTTTGAAAGCAAAGAAATTGATGGTTAATATTTTTAAAAATCTTATTTGTACACTTGTTTATTCACTTAGGTTTTGATCGTTTGATCAAGATGCATAAACTGCATTTTAAGTTTGTGTTAGAAATGCAGAGATCCTAGAGCTCACCAATTAATGACTCCTTACTTCTAAAACCTTCCGAAAAGTGATTATTCAACATTATAGCTGGTTCCTCACGTATTCAAAAATACTTACTAAGCACAAGGCAATTCTTTGCAGACACAAGAGAAATATATTAACTTCATATAGAAGAACACACAAAAAACTAGAGAATATAAACAAATTTGTGAAGTAGCACATAAGTAATGAATGTGAAGCAAAGGAAAATGTAGTGGTAAAGGAAGCAGCCTAGCTCAGTGTGAGGAGGGCGAGATGGAAGAGAAGGTAAAACTAGGCAGATAGCTTGGCTTTTGCAACTACAATCTCACAGGACTGTACACAATAAATCTGGGGATGCCATGTTTTTTTCTAGGGAAGATTTCTGTAAGTAATTAGTGAGACATGGTTTCTATACTTTGCATTCAAGCATAAAACCATTGCTTTTTTTTTTTTAACTTTGTCTGTCTTTACAAATGCAGGCACATCAACAACTACAACAACAAAACTATCAGTTGTTAAGATACTGCCCTCAAAGGCATGCAAGCGCTGAGGGGCGGGCACTACAGCCTCCATTTTATACATAAGGAAACAGGATTGGAGAGGAGAAACTATTTGCTCCGCACAGTCACATAGCTGGTGTCTGAGGCAGGATTTGAACCCAGGCGTTCTTGACTCCAAGTTCAGGGCTCTATTCACTAAGCACACACTGCTTTTCAGAATGTGAATATTTAACTTTTAACAAAATATTTAAAGTTCTTTAATAATTAAGCCCTCTTTGATGAGATCCAGGAGCTGGGTAGCAGAATGGATAGAGTGCTGGGCACGGAGTTAGGAAGACCTGAGTTCAAATACTGATTAACTGTGCAGCCCTGAGCAAGTCACTTAATGTCTCTGTGTCTCAGTTTCCCCATCTATAAAATGGGAGGTAGGATTTGATGGCTTCTAAGGTCCATTCCCATTCTAAACCTATGTTCCTGTAATTCCTTTTCTTGAAATTAAACTAACACTTATGCTCTATAGAAAACTGTGTCACAGAGAGGATTCAGAGTAGAGCATCTTATCAACCACTGAAATATACTAGTCTGTGCCTTGGGCACACTCCCCCCCTCCTCTCTTTGGTCATTTTCTAGTTTTTCTTTCCTTAAAAGACAAAGAAATGATGAATTTCCTCCAATGCATTGGCCTCTTGTGAATGGACTTGCTGGTCATTTTTATCCAGGTGGATCCATTTCCATCCATCTGTTTGTCTTTTCATGCTAGGATACATATTTTATAACCATAAGATGTACCTTTTGGAAACTCCTTCAGGCTTCCAGACTCCCTGGTCATTTTTCACCTTCATGTATGTACCAAACAGCATGCAGTACGCTGTTGCAGCAATCCCAAAGTAATCAGTCTATGAACAAAACACATATAAAACATCATTTCTAACTTATGTGGCTACTCAAAAATCAATTCATTAGAATTTCTGGCTCCTGGGGCAACTACTTCAATAGTGACCAAGAGGAGAAAGGAGAGAAACTCCCCCAAACAAAGAACTCAAGTAGCTTTTCCCATGGCCTTAATACTTACCTTTGCTGGTTCTCAACTGATGTTCACCCCCCAGAAAGAGTTCATTCAAAAGATGTTTTTCACTTTTTTAATGTTCAAATTGATCAGTCCCCAAATCATTCTGAAGGCCTAAGAAATGTTAAGCCAAAATTTTCAAACTGAATAATTCCATACCTGATAGTTCCAAGGTTTTTGGCTGAGCATTTCAACACATTGAAAACCAGAAGTTTCACACCTTGCTGTAAATGCAGTTCCTTTTGGGAAAAGGGTCATATCTATACTTTGACCCAAGTCAATTAAAGCCAATCCATGAGATAAATCATCTATTCCACTGTCCTGTTCCAGGAACCTGAATTTGGTTAAAAAAAAAAGTGTTGGATGGATGCCATGGAATAAAGACCTGATAAACAAAGAGTAAGAGGATCCCTGACAAGAAGGAATATGACTTGCCTTTCTCCAATTATAAAATTGTCAGGTTTAATGTCCCCATGAATGATCTCACAGCCATGAAGTTGTTCTATCATGTGGAGGATTTTTATTGTAAAGTAGAGGACTAGTGCTTGCGGCATCACTTTTTCTGGAGTGTTTTTGTAAAGATTAATAGCATTCTGGAAGCAGAGATGAAATTCTTTATTAGCAGCAACATGATTACAACAAACTTTAAAAGCAGCTACCAAAGCCTCTAAATTCCTCCAACCCAACCTACAACACCAAACAGAACAAGATCAGCCACAAAAAATCTATACTTCGATCAGAATCACATATCCAGTTGAATTGCAAGATAAGGTACTTACTAGTAATGTTCCATAACTATACAGATCGCCAACCAACACACTGCCGTTATGGAAGAAATGAGCGGCATCAAACTTGATGAACAGGTGGCGCATACTGGGTTTGAGTCTCTTCATCAGCTGAGTTCCTATATAGAATTCCCAGGGGTTTGCAGGCTTCTGGACCTGTAAATTAGGTACACAGGAACATTTACTGAAAAATCCATTGTATACTCTGGAAAATATCAGAAAAATAACTTATCACAAGAAAGTTATACAGCTTCAACCAGAAGACAGGCAACTCTAAACATGAGAGCTCATCACCATTTCCTAATTAAATTGACTTTTTTCACATCAGATTATCATTAACTTGGTATAGACATGGAGGCTGTCTATAGAATAGCAAAGTGTGAAAATATTATTGCCTCCGTGTTGCCTTCTATGTTATAGATGTTTCTGAATACCCAGACATTTGTCTCACCACCACTTCCATGGGACTCAGATGAAGTGTGGCTGCGGCAGGGGACACCACATCTGCTGTATCAGATGAGGGGAACTATACACACTTGTGCTTAATACATGAGTTGATTATAGGCCCATTTTTTTCTTTTTGGTGGGGGTGGGAGAGGAGAGATTCCAAAATTATCATTTTATCAGTCGAGGAAAGTTTTGAAGGCCTTGGACCAAACTTTACTGAGAAATAGAAGCTATTCATGCTGAGCTCTCTCTTCTTCCCTTCTGTATATCTCAAAACTCCTCGGCATCATCACCCCCACCCTGTCCCATTCTCTCTTCCTTAACTCAGTCCCTAATAAAGAGATGACTCTTCTCATCAAGGCCAACCCTTATGTACTCTCGATCCATCTCTGCTGGCTTCTCTTGCAGAGGCACCCTTGCCTCCTCATCTCCCCCTTCCCTAATCTCTCTTCTCTATCTGTTGGCTTCTTTCTGCTGACTGGAACTATATCTAAGACTCATCCATCTTCAAAAAACCCTCAATGGAACCTTCTATCCCCTCAAAATATAGTCCTCTACCCTTTCAAAGCCTAACTCTGAGAAAAATCTATCAATTTTATCCACCTCCATTTCCTCTCCTCTCACTCATGTCTCAAACCTTTGTAAACTGGCTTCTGACCTCAGCACTCAATGGAACGGGCTCTCTTGAGAGTTAGCCACAATTTCCTAACTGCTAGACCTGATGGTCTTTTTGCCATTCATGCTACACTTTTGACACTGCTCACCTCCCTCTTCTCCTAGATACTTTCTCCCATCTCCATTTTCTCTCTTGGGGTTCTTCTCTTACCTGACTGCTTCTTCTCAAACGCCATTGCTGGTTATTACTGGTATTTCATCCCTAACTGTGAATACACCCTAAGGCTCTGTGAGGGATTCTCTTTTCTTTATATATACTTTTTAACGTAGTGATCTTGTCTGCTCCCACGGGTTTAATTAGCTCTATACATTTGACTCCCAAATCCACAGGTTTAACTAGCTCTATACATTTTACTCCCAAATCCACAGGTTCAACTAGCTCTATACATTTTACTCCCAAATCTATATATCTATTCTAGCCCTAGCCTCTCTCATGCTCTCTGGCATGCATGTCCAACTGGACATTTCAAACTGGATATCCTATAGACGTTTCAAATTCAGTATGTCCAAAACACAACTTATGATCTTCCCCTTTCCCCTCCCCCAACTCTTCCCTCTATTTCTGTCAAAGGCACTACCATCCTTCTAGACACTCAAGTTCACAACCACAGTTATCCTTGGATCTTCACTCTCTCTTACCCTACATAGGAAATCAGTTGCCAAAATCTTGTCGTTTCTACTTCTATATCATCTCCAGCATCCATTCCCCCCAGCTCACATTTAGATGTTTTTCAGTCGTGTCCAACTCTTTGTGACCCCTTTTGGAGTTTTCTTGGCAAAGATACTGGAATGTTTACTGTTTCCTTCTCCAGATCATTTTATAGATGAGAAAACTGAGGTAAACAGGGTTAAGCGACTTGCCCAGGGTCACACAGCTAGTAAGTGTCTGAGGCTGGATTTGAACTTAGATCTTTCTGATTCCAGGCCCAGCGCCCTATCTACTGTGCCTTCTAGTTCAGGCTCTAATTCTCTCTCACCTTCACTATTGGTCTCCCTGCCTCAATTCTCTCCTCACTCCAATCCATCTTCCAAGTGTCTGCTAAAATGATTTTCCTAAATGAGTCTGAACACGTCACTTCCCTATTCAGAAAATTTCAATGGTTCCTTACTGGCCCACCTATCTTTTCAGCCATATTATATATATTATATTATTATTGTTACTACTACACATATAGTATATCACACAGATAATATATTATACAATAGCAGGCCTGTATAATAGATACATCTCACACTTATACAGTCTAGCCAAATTGAGTTCATTGCTCTTACTCCCAAACAATGCCCCCATCCCTGTATCTTTGCACTGGCCACCCCCCTGGCCTGAGATGCATTCCTTACTTACCTCCACCCCTTAAAGAATCCTTTATTTTAAGACTCAGCTCAGGTGCCACCTTCACACACACACACACACACACACACACACACACACACACAGTCTTCCTCAATGGAATGTAAGTTTTTGAGGGTAGGGGCTATTAAATATTTGTCCCAGTATCCCGTGTCAAGCACAATATTTAGGACATAGGAACTTAATAAGTGTTTTACTGATTCACTGAAACTCTTTTTCCTCAAGCATATTAATAATTATTCCACAATTAAGAATTTTAAAGAGTTGCCCAGAGCAGTGAGAAGGTAAGTGGCTTGTTGAGAGTTAGGCAGCTGGTATGGAACTGAGGCAGGACTGAACTAGGCTCCTTTTGACTTCAAGGTCAGTTTTCCATCCACATCATAAGACCAGATAACATAGACAAATAGCTGCAAAATACGAAACTATACCAAGCCGCTCTGAAAGCAAAGGTAACAAAGATGTTCTGAAACTGACCTCTCTACTATTCAAGTAACTCATCCCCCAAACTTACCTTTAACATCACTTTCTGCTTGTTTTTGGGGTCACTCATATTCCACTGAGTAGCTTCATAAACATGGGCAAAAGCTCCCTCTCCAAGAAAGGAATCAACATAGGTCAACCATGGACCTTTGGAAGAGGAATACACATTGAAATGAGAAAAGAGCTTGTAATACATACAAAGTTCTGCAGAAGTGCTGCCACATTAACAAAGTGTTTTTTAGAGTCTTGGATGAAGTTTATCATAGCAGCACTATTCAGCAGTTTCATAAACGCTCCTTTAGGAAAAGCAAGTATTTGATTATTGACTGATTTTTTTTTTAACATAAGCAAGTTTCTTCCCAATTTTTAATAATGAGAAAGGGCTATAAGCTTTAAATTTCAGATTGGGCCCTCTTTTATTATAAAGTGCAATAAGTATCTATAGGCTATGATGCAAAGAGTAAGTCAAGAAACATAACCAAGACTAGACTGACTAGAACTTCAAATGTGTTTCCTGTTCTAAACCCTCCACCACACCATAAGATCAATTATTTGGTTATATTCTACAGTATTACAAAGGTAGAAGGAGAACATGCTATACGGATTCTTCATCAATCCCAGATATGTTATATCCTACAAGACCCTCCCACATACATTTTTCAGAGAAGGGAAAAAGAAAAGTAAGCAGGATAATATAGGTCAGTGGTTAGGGAATGCCTGAAAAGGCTGTGTTCCACTGCAAGAATGAAAAAATGACAAATACATCAACAGTGCATAATAAACACAGAAAGGTCTACACTAAATAACATAAAGAAAAAGATGAATATGGGAACTCTTCCACTAATACAGATAGCAACACACCTTTTCAAACTTCACAGATTGTGTCCATATCCGTGTATAAAGCTTTTAAAGAAGATCTACCCTATATGGTAGAAACCTCCCCCCAGGTCTTTCCTAACATTCTGGGTCTCAGCATGTACTCCCTTGCTCTTACTATGTGGTGAACCCAGTTTTCTTCATAGAAATGAGATTGAACGAGTTCTTAGCAATTCTTACCCAACTGGATTTCATATTTTTGCTTGATGGTTGGAAGCTTATAATCCCATTCAAAAGAATTTGGATAAGAACTTATTGGTGGAGATAATCTTGATAAAAATTTCTGAATCAAGTCACTATCCCATGGGTTCTCAACAATGAAGTCTTGAAAGAGAAAGAAAAAAAAAGGCAATTTTCTATAAAGTAAAATATACCAGAAACCAAATACAGTATAAAACAGTCCCATCATAATAAAGAAATTGGTAAAGCAAAACCTTGATCACAGGATTGTGGCTTTAGAGCTGGAAGTGGTCATTTAGACCAATTCCTGTATTTTGCGGGTGAGAAAAATGAGTATCAGAAGGGTTAATAACCTGCCCAAAGTCACAAATGTAGGTCTTGGACTCTAAGCAGCATTCTTTTTATTTTTTCCCCACTTAATATTATTTTACTTTTTTCCAATTACATATAAAGATAGTTTTCAACATTTACTTTTATAAGATTTTGAGTTTCAAATTTTTTCCCCTTCTCCTCTCCCCTCTCCAAGACAGCATGCAATCTGATATAGGCTATACATTTGCATTCATATTAGACATATATCTACATTAGTCATGTTGTGAAAGAAGAATCAGAACAAAAGGGAAAAACCATGAGAAAGAAAACACACACAAAAAAGAGAAAATAGTATGCTTCGATCTTCATTCAGACTCCAGAATTTTTTCTCTGGATGTGGATAGCATTTTCCACCATGAGTCTTTTGGAATTGTTTTAGATCATCATATTGCTGAAAAGAGCTAAGTCTATCAAAGTTGGTCATCATACAGCGTTGCTGTTACTGTGTACAGCGTTCTCCTGGTTCTACTCACTTGACTCAGCATCAATTCATGTAAGTCTTTTTTTTTCCCCTAAAATCCGCCTGCTCATCATTCCTTATAGCACAATAATATTCCATTACATTCATATACCACAACTTGTTCAGCCATTCTCCAATTGATGGGCACCCCCTCAATTTCCAATTGCCACAACAAAACGAACTGCTATAAATATTTTTTTACAAGTGGTCTTTTGCCCTTTCTTATTATCTCTTTGGGACACAGACCTAGAGAAGTGGTATTGCTGAATCAAAGGGTATGCACAGTTTTATAGTCCTGTAAGAGAGTCTCCCAAATAACTTATGCCTAACTCTTTAAGCAGTTGGCCCACTGACCACACCATAATATACTGTGGTCTTCAGATATTTTTGTGGTAGTTCCTATCTCAGTAGATTCTGACTTCAAAGATGCCTTTAAGAAGAAAAAAGAAAAAAATCCCCAAACATCTGGGCTTAACATTGTTTCAGATGTTTGGGGGTGCTGAAAGGCTGCTCTCCAAAAACCAAGATTTAAAATATATTGTGGACCCATCCAGGGTTGATCCTATTTTGTCCTTATTAAAAAGACTGGAAAATTAGCCAATTATGGATCTCTTTGTTTTTTTCTTGCTGCTAGACAGGGTTAGACCACGGAAGCTCAAATTTTTATTCTTTTAGTAGCAGCAAAAGCAGCTGGGAAAGAGGACAAGATCTGTCAAGAGCACAGAGTTGGCAGAAGAGCCAGAAAATGCCTTTTTAAAAATCACTTAAATGATCATACTTATCAGAGACTACTGTAATTTGAAGTTTCTTCGGAAAATAAAGCCTTTTAAATGTCCAGGCACATTCAAAGAAGCCTAAATATCAAGGAAAGACTTATAGTGCTACAGAAATGACAGAGAAGCACACCCACTCTGGGACTAACATCCCTAATTACCTTGTATTTATTCTCTTTATATTTACTCTGTACATATGTGAAGCTTTAAAAAGCTTAAAACTGCACTAAGACTTTTGGGACATCCTGGATATATACTTCCTGTCTCCCTGTGAGAACATAAGCTCCTTGAGAGTTAGGATGGTTTCATTCTTTGGATTTATTCCTGGAGACTGCAAAAGGGCCTGGCATATAGTAGGCTTATGGATGGATAGTAACTTATGATGATCCAGCTTGGATCCATACTTTTAAAATTAATTCCCTACTAACATTCTTAAAATTTTGTTGTTGAGTTGTTTCAATCATGTCTGCCTCTTTGTGAACCTATTTGGGATTTTCTTCGCAGAGATGCTGAACTGGTTTGCATTTCCTTCTCTAGCTCATTTTACAGATGAGGAAACTGAGACAAACAGGGTTAAGTGACTTGCCCAGGATCACCCAGCTAGTGAGTGTCTGAGGCGGGATTTGAATCCATGAAGATAAGTCTTCCTGATTCCAAGCCCAGTGCTCTAGCCACCCAGCTGCCCTTCATAAAATATACCATCTGTTTAAATATCACAAATGTTATCTATTATCATGATTAAAGCACTCACATGATATGCTTCTAAAATATTTTTATTTTTTTATTTTTAGTTTACAACACTCAGTTCCACAAGTTTTTGAGTTCCAAATTTTCTCCCCCTCCCTCTCCTCTCTCCTCCCTCCCCAAGACAGCATGTAATCCAATATAGGTTTTACATATGCCTTCACATTAAACTTACTAAAATACTTTTCTACTTACATTACAGATATGAGTATAGCAGGTATGTATATAGGCATTATTCATGTTCTTTTTATAAACTTCCAAAAGTAAATCCTAAGGAACAGAATCATCTCTTCCTAAAATAAGTTGCCATAAAAATTGCTACGGAAGGCACAAACCAAATGATTTGATATTACCACCACCAAAGTAACAGAGAACACCTGGTGTATGTCTAGAACATAGTTTGGTTCCTTAGGCTTAAATACTTGTACTTTCATTGCTGCATATCATTCTTACAGGTATATCCATGTATATGTAGCTGGTTGTCTTAGTTCAGAGATATATTCTTATAAAATAAATGAAAACATATTATTACTGCAACTTAACAAATATGTATATAGAAGTGCACTGTAGTCTTGGTGTCACAGAATGGCAGCTGATGAACCTGTTCTTTAAGGAATCAAATAATATATATTTTTCCTTCCAGAAAATAATTCCTAAGAATATCAGAATGGTGAAGTAGATAGAATACTAGACCTAGAGTCAGGCAGACTCTTCTTCTGATTTCAAATCCCGCCTCAGACCCTTCCTAGCTATATGACCCTGGGCAAGTCACTTAACCCTGTTTGTCTCAGTTTCCTCATCTGTAAAATGAGCTGGAGAAGGAAATGGCAAACCACTCTAGGATCTTTGCCAAGAAAACCCCAAATGGGGTCACAAAGAGTAGGATACAACCAAAAGAAACAACTAAACAATACGTCGGAAAACAAGTACCATCTGGCTTTAAATAATGTCTCTTATTAATGACTGTCTCACTCCCAAGGGCTCCCCTTGATGCCCAGAAATCAATTTTTTTGTTTTAAAAAAAGAAAATTAAGATAATCATCAGTTCATACCTTGGACATGAGGACTTTCAGATGGTCTGCTCTGTGTGCAATTGGCTGGGTGTGCAACACTGACTTCTTCTGGCTCCACATCCATTGCAAGATCATTTTCAGTGGGTTTACAAGCAACAAGGCCCTCCTCAACACCATTAGTAAGAGCTCCAGCCACCACACGCTGAGTGAATGGGAGAGGTGGCACACTGACTGGCAATATACTCTCTGCGACATTTTCTTGAATTATACTGGATATGTACAGACACAAAAGAGGCAGAAAAACATTTAACTTAGAGTATCAGATGCTAGAAATCAGAGACTGGAATATACACCTGTCTCATGCCAACTAGTTTTCTACTGATTCTAAGGGCAGTATTTCAAAACCCCAGAGTAAAAAAAGGTTAAATTATTAGCCTTAGGCATTCAAAGTCACTAGAATCTGGTCCATCTACATACATTTTGCTTGGAACATACTTATCATTCTCCATACACAGCTCACTCCACAGTCCACCTCCATGTCTTTGCTCATCACTCCCTAGACCCATCTCTGCTGTTGACTGTTACTGCACTCTTTAAACCCATCAGTTCAAACACCACCTCCTTCCTGAAGCCTGAATCCCTCCAATTCATGATGCCCATTCCCCTTTGTATCTCATATAGCATTCTGTCTGCTTTTTGCCAATTGGGCATTTATAATTTTTTTTTATTCTAATGATTTGTATAAGTGCCAAGCACCCAACTATACTGTAAGCTTCATGATGGCATGAACACTGATCTAAACTTTCTTCCTTCCTCATCACCAAGCCCTGTGCTCTGGACTCAGTTCAGGAGATGCATAGTAACTTTTAACTGAATTTGAATCACCAAACTAATCAACCTTGAGTTCTTGTTTAGTTTACCAATAGTACGAATAGTTGTCTGATCTACTGGCCTTTGTTTCACCAAAGTGGTCATTTTCTAAGAGCAACAATGATGATGATGATACTTAATTGACATTTACCTACTGCTTTATTTAAAGTTTACAAGGTATTTTGCATGTACAGTATTATCTCATTTGAGCCTCACAACAACCCTGTGAGGCTGGTGATAGAGGTATTTTTATTTTCACTTACAGATGATGAAACTGAGGCTCAGAAAGGTAAAATTCAAAACCAGGTCTTCCCGATTCCAAGTCTAATACTCAATTATATCATGCTGCTGGTATTTTTTCTGAGATTTTTTATTTTTAGTTTATAATACTCGGTTCTACATAATTTTGAATTCCAGATTTTCTTCCCCCCCTCCCCAAGACAGCATCAAATCTGATATATCTTCTACATATCACTTCAAACAGAATAAAAAAAAAACCCCGAAACAAAAAAAGAGAAAAAAAAGCAAAGGAAAAAAAAAAAGGCGAGCAATAAGTGTGCCTCAATCTGCATTCAGACTCCATTGTTCTTTCTCTGGACGCAGACAGCATTCTCCATCGTGAGTCCTTTGGAGTTGTCTTTGCACCTTGTATTGCTGAGAAGAGCAAAGTCTATCAGGGTTAGTCCTCACAGAATCCATATATCTCCTCCTCCAAGTGATATGAAGAAATAATTTGTCTTTGGAACACATCCATTTATGGTGAATCAGACTTTTACTTCAAGTAGTCTGAAAGGTGTTTTGAAAGCACCTTGATATGAAGCCAGAAGAGGGTATCACAGAACGTCAAAGTTAGAAAGAACCTCAGAGCATCACATAGTTCAACCTGAACAATCTATCCCATCTGAAACACCTCCAATGAGTGGGAATCTAGTTTTCCCAGGAAGGCCTCCAGTAATGGGAAATTCACTACTTCCCAGGGCAGCCCTTTCTACTTCTGGACAGATAGTCGGAAAGACTGCTGGGCTTAGAGTAAGGTTTTAGATCCTAGCTCTGACACTTAACATTATGTGACAACCAAAACTTTCAAGCCTCATTTTTCTCATCTATAAGATGGGAAAGCTCTCTGCAAACTTTAAAGTATAGATTGGTACAGTACAAAGACGCTTAGACTTAGAGTCTGCAGGCATGGATTTGAAATCTGACTCAGGCACTAATTGCCTGTGTGACTTTGAGCAAATAACCTTTCAGAGCTTTAGTTCTGCAAAATAGGGGTGTAATGCTTGCCCTATCTTCCTCACCAGGTTATGAGGAAAATGCTTTGCAACCTCAAAGTTATGTAAACTGGTTACTATCATCATTATATAAATATAAATTGTTATAATGATCAAGCTAAAATCTACCTCGCTGCAATTCCTACCCATTACCATTACCTAACATTACCATTCCTATCCATTCCCCTGGCTCTATGGAAAATACATCTCATCTCTCCTGGTCATTCTCTTCTGGATGAGCTCTGATGTCTCAATAGTAGCCATGCAATTTTAAAACCCATTGCTCGTCTTTAGAATGAGAGGCATCTTAATTTTTTTCCCCAAACCTGGTCATAAGGCCACAAGAGGGTACACCCATTGCCCCTTCCCCCAGCTGTTACTGGATTCCATCTGGCTAGAGACTTAAGTGGGGCTCTTCTGTCACCACACCTTTACCTCAGCTAGTTTTCCCCTTGGCTTCTCAACTTTATAAAGTCTGCATATCTTAAGTGAGAACAGTTTTCAATTTAAAATAGTATATATAGAATTAGAATTGAGCTGTATATATGTGAAATTAAAGACATATTTGGAATGTGCCATTACCTTAACTTTTGATTTTTTGAGGTCTCCACAAGTTTTTCCTTACAGGAATCATAAGTCATACCAGCACTATCATTTTCAATCATATTTTCTAAAATTCAAACATAATTAATTAGAAACAAAAGCACAGGATTAAAAAAAGATATCTTATGACACTTTAATTACAATTATGTTCCCTAATTTAGAGTATATTGGACTTGAGGATTTAAGTACTACTAAAAAAAAGCATTGATTTCCATTAGAACTTCAAAATTCCATTCTCATAGGAAAGTTTAGTTCAGAAATGTAATAAAGGTCATGCATAAGAATTCTAATATATCTTTTCACTTTAATAAACATTTTTCTTCTTCCTTTCCTTCCTTTTTTTCTCTCCTACACAACTCCTCAAGGAAAAATTACAAATGGATACGAATAGTCTAGGCAAATCTCTTAATAGCACACACATATCAACATACAAAACCAGAGGTCAATTTTACATGCAAAGGTGACTTTCCATTTATCCTAATGGACTTGAATATTTAAGTAGTCACAAGGGTGATGCCATGGCTCCAACTATTGAGAAGAATTTGTGGGTTGGCAGAAAAGGATTTTTCAGGGAGTATCTAGGCTATATCATTTAGCAGTACTGTTGTTATTTATAAAATGCCCAGTGTGGTATGTAATCTTCTAAAACATATCAATTTTTTAAAAACACAAATAAAACTTCTGATAATGTCTTTTAATCAAGTCTTATATACGTAGTTTAATAGCTGTTAGTGATCCATTAGGTTGAAAAAGTATATGAATACTAATGAAATGAAAATTCTGTTTTGCTACCCAGACTTGAAAAATGCATGCATACAAACAGAAACAGAAATGGCAAAGATTCCAAATGCAATTTGACACAATTTCTACAAAAAGTAAGGTTAAGCTACATTGTTTCAGTTGTGTCCAACTCTTCATGACCCAATTTGGGGTTTTCTTGGCAAAGATACTGGAGTGGTTTTGCCATCTGCTTCTTCAGCTCATTTTACAGATGAGGAAATTGAGGCAAACAGGGTTAAATGACTTGCCCAGGGTCACACAGCTATTAAATGTCTACGGTGGAATTTGAATTCAGGAAGATGAATCTTTCTGACTCCAGGTTGGCAAACTATACAGGAAGACCAGAAACAGAAAGTCTATGAAGTCATTAACTCAACAAACATTTATTAAGCACTTCCTGTTTATAGAACTTTGTGCTACGTAGTGTGGAAGACACACAATTTCGATGAGCTAGCCTTTGTTCTCTCAGACCTTACTGTCTAATTGAGGAGAAAAGACATAAAATGCTTTTTGGGGGACCAGAACTGTGATTTCATGAGTGTTGGGAGCTCTAAGTGAGGAACTCCCTTTACAATGTAGACTGACATCTTTCTCAATAACCTAAAACCATAGAGTCAGAGGTGGAGTTGGAATTAAGGAATAAGGTTAGTGTTAGCTGGGAGGTACTAAAAAGTTAAATGATTTGACCAGGGCCAGAACATGAACCCAGGTTTTCCTGGCTCTGAAAGCAGCTCTCTATCCATCACGTCTTGGCTACTCTCTATAAAACATACTATTATTATGTAATTTTTCTCGTGAGATACAAAACATGCTATATGTTAGGTCTTAGAAATAAGTAAAGTTGTTACTCATGGAGAAAAGATATCAGACAAGGCTTTCTGAAAATCACTTGAGTTGACCTTAAAAGAGGGGTAATGATCTCATTAGAATGTATGGGGCACGTAGGAGGACAAAAAGTATTTCGGTTTTGCAGGGATGTTGAATACATGGAAAGAATTAATGAGATAAGAGTGGAGGATAGTGCCAAATTGTGGAAAGCCTTGAATGCCAGAAAAAGGAATCTGAATTTGATTCAGCAGGCAGCAGAGAAAGCCTGAAGATTTTGAATAAAGGAGTGATATCACCTTTTGAGCAGAGAAGTGATGCTGGTAGAATGTTAGGCCCGAGGGCAGGGACTGTTCACTTTTGTATTTGTATCTCTAGCACCTGGCACAGCTCTTGGTACATAGTAGGCACTTAATAAATACTTGCTGTTCAAGTCTGAGCTTTAGATAAGGGAGATTATTTTGAAAATTATATGAAGGACAGACTGGCAGGTGTAAATAATGGAGAATTGACCTGCTAGGCAGTTATTGTCCAGGCGGGTAGTAATAAGGGTCTGTTCCAGGATGGCATCAGCAGATGAAGAGAGAGATAAAAAATATTTAACAGATACAGAATCAACATGATTTGGTTATGCTGACTGGGTAATAAGGTGAGAGAGAAGGTAAAGGCAAATTTTTTGCATTCAATGTATAATGCCTGTGATTTCATTGGTATAGGGAACTCCTAGGAAAGAAACTCTACCACTTGAGATTAGCAAGCGTTCTGCAGGTAAGTCTTAGAGAGCTGCTTGGGGGACACTGAGATGTTAAGTGACTTGTCCAGGGTCACAAAGCCAATATATATCCAAGGCAGGACTTGAACTCAGGTCTTCATGACTCTGATGCTGGTTCTCTATCCATTACATTAGCTATTCTCAATTTTGTTGGTCTCAGGATGCCTTAACACTCTTAAAATTGAGGACCCCAAAGTGCTTTTGATTATATGGATTATATGTTTACAATTTTAGAAATTAAAATTGATAAATTTTTAAAAATTAATTTATTAAAATTATAAAGCATCATGTTAATATAAATAACATAATTTTATGAAAAATATCTATATTCTAAAACAAACAAAAACCTTAGTGAAGAGAGTAGCAGTGTTTTACATAATATCTTAGTATTATTATGAAAAAGTTTTGATCTTGTAGATGCTCTGAAAGGGTCTCAAAGACTCCAGGTGTCTTCAGATCACTCTGGGACTCACTGCACTGTGACAATGCCTCTCAGCTCGGGGCCAACATACACAGCAATAAATGGGATACAAATAAATATAAACCATATCCTTGATAAAGGAATATGGGGACATAAGACAAATGACTACAATGTAGTATGTGACAAACGCCAAGCAAATGGTATACAATTAGTGTTATGGGAGTGCTAGGGAAGGAAGGATCACTTCCCAATAGGTGATAAGGAAAAGCAACATTTAAATTGGGCCCTGAAAATGCTACCACTGAATGTTAATGGCGATGTTAAAATCCACGGTACATGGCTCTTTTCAGCCAGAGTTACTTCTACTGATTAATTTCTAGCAGAGACAGTCACCTACAGAGTTAGTTACAAGACCTTATGGATTTCTCATACTATGAAGAGTTTTTGCTTATGTTTATGGAGCTGAAATGGTATTGACTTTTTGGGGAAGAAATAACTATTTGAACTAGAGTTCCTTTTAAAATAGCTTTTAGAACTTTGTTTAATGAACTGCCTAACAAGTTTGCCTTAATGCTTGACCTTTTCCCATCAAGTTCACAAGCCAGGGAATATGTTCTCTCATTCTTCGATCACTAATCATGACTTAAAACAAATGGGACCAGGAGGTACTGAACCTACATTAAAATATAACTTGGTCTAACAACCTGACTGAAATTCTCTTGACAGATCTTAACATTATTGCTTTAGCTAACAACTGCTAATAAAAAGTGATGCCTCAGGGGAAAAAAGCTTTGACTATAGGATATGGGCAATCACTGATATTGCAAAGTGGTAGCATGTGTGAAAGGAGATTTCTGTGAGTTGGTAATGACAGGCTAATGATTCTTTGGGTTTAGATCACAAACTTAATAAGAATCTGCTTTTAATTCAAAAAAGTAATGTTCTTTATAGAGAGGAATGATTAACATTGAGACATCAGTAAAGCATCCAAGCAGAAGGCACAAAGTCAGCACCCTTAATTAGCCTTCAAAGAAAAAGATGAAAGAGAGAACAGTTAGTTCCCTCTCTCCTCACCCTGCTGTTCTCAGTATCATCTCTACTGTAGACATTCTTCCAAGAATTTTAAGTCAGCTATGTTACATTTATTGAATAAATATACCTTTATAATTACCTAGTTTTGACAAGTCAGGAAGACAGCATTTCAATAGCATGAAATTTAAATAAGTGAAAGATCTATATAAGTGGCTTGTACAGGTTACAATATGGTAGGGACTTAATGCACAGCTTTCATGGAAATCATTGTTAAACCGCATTTAAAATCAACAAGTTCCTGCCATGTATGAGGCAAATACAAGACAGAAATGAAATGCCTGTTCCCTGGATGACCTCTAGGACCTTACACTCTACTAGGACAAACAGCATATACACGTGCAGTATATACATAGACGCACAGAGTGCCTACATAACAAAGTGTGGATAAGGTAAAAACAAAGCCATGGGGTGAGGAAGGGAATCAGGAGGGGCTTCATGTCAGAACTGGTTCCTGAGCTGAACCTTGCAGGGAGCTCTAGATTTCTGAGAGAGGGAGGTGAGGACACGAATTCCAGCCATTGGGTGGATATAAGCTGGATGAAGGAAAAGTACTTCAGTTGTTGGCCACAGGACAGTTCATTGATTCAGTCAACTGACAAGCAAACATTTATTGAGTGCTAGGCACAAAGATTAATAAGTAGCCCTTTCCTTAAGGAAATTCTATTCTAGTGGGAAAAACCATTTCACGAGAACATACAAAACACATACAAGGTAAATACAAGGTAATTTTGGAGGGAGGGATCAGAACAGACTCCATGTGGGAAGTGGTGCTTCATGTGAGTTTTAGGCAAAGTTGGGCCTTCTGAGACGTGGTAGGAAGAAGGGATTCATTACAAATATGTGACACAGGGAGAGTGGATGGAAGATAGCATGGAACCCGAGGCTGCTTCAGAACAAGGACTCAGATCTGTACCTCCTCCTTAATTTGAAGACAATGTTCCTTCCACTTCACCTTGATGATGACAGCTATCATTATTTGTTAAGGGGTCTGGGAAAAAGGAACAGTACACACAACTGTCTGATGTAGTTGGGCCAAATTAAGATACCCATATCTTTAATTACTACTTATAGATCTCTATTTTGCTGGCAACCTAAGATATTAAATCTCACAAAAAGCAAGAAGACCCTATAAATGCCAGAACTATCTATCTATCTATCTATCTATCTATCTATCTATCTATCTATCTATCTATCTATCCAAACATCTATCTGTGTGTGTATATATGGAGAGAGAGAGATCTGAGATGACACAATGAAGTAAAGTGAAAAAATATGGAAGTCCATTGAGTTTCTTCTTGACTTTTCACACAGTTCCTGGTTCACAAAAGCACCAAAATACAGTAACACCCACCTTTGTCCTCTAGGGCTTGCCATGCATCCATGGAAATTTTGTTAAATGGTGTAGAAGCAAGTTGTGCAGCAGATGTAAAATCTCTTGTGCTATTAGGACTGGGTGCCAAAGTTTTGTTATAGCGCACACCCCATACAGTACAGTCATCCAAGGGCTCTGTTGCCTGAAATCCTTCCTAGAATATAAGAAATATTGAAAAGTAATAACCTTCTCATTTCCAACAGAATATTGAGTTTTCATAGCTTTTAAAGATGTTCAAACTGCCAAATGTAAGGAGTTATTTTAGTCCTACTACAATTGAAGTGGCCAATAATGACTCTTCCCACAATCGTGATTTTTGTTTTTTAAAGGTATTATATAAAATTCAAGTAATTAACTGGTATATGTCTAAGAAAAAGGTCAAAGAGCTTGCCAGAGTGAATACAGTAGAGATTAACTTGTCTAAGACTTCTAACAGTAAAATACAAAATATCAAAAGATTCAGCTTTGTTTTCTTAGACTGGGACATTCTAAAGTTATAGTACTACCCTGATGGCAAACTGGCATACTGGGCAGGTAGGATGAAGGATGACATGGAAGAAAAATTCAATACAATTCAATTTGTATCTATCAAGGCCTCACTATGTGCAAAGCACTTTGAGATACAAAGTTAGTACAAAAGAGAAGTCACCCAAGGAACTCGAAATCTAGTAGAGGTAGGTAAGGTAAATAAACAAAAATCTGCAGTACCAATAGCTATAGCTTGTGTTTATGTAGTACTTTAAGGTTCATAAAGTGCTTGACAAACATGATATCCTCTCTTGTACTCAGATAAGTGTAATTAAGGAGAGGATAAATGAAGCTATTGGGGTGGGGGAATTTTAAATAGGGGTGTTTTCCTGGTTTTATTTTGGGGGGTGGGGTTTCTCTTAGTGGTGGTGGGAAGGAGGAAGAAAAAGAATCTGGAAAGACTTCATTAAGGACAGACATTTGAGATTAACCTAAAAAATTTGACAGGAAGAAATGGGTTGGGGGAGGGGGTAGGGATGGGGGTGGGGAAGGTAGGTGAAGCATTCTAAGCAGAAGGAAAAGTTTGAGCTGAGGTATGGAGACAGAGAAATAGAAGGGGCATTTGAGGTATCGGGAGTAGTCTACTTTGACTACAATGGAGGATATATAGAGGCAAGTATTAGGAGGCCAATAGAGAAGCCGAGGCCATATTACAAGAGGTACTGAATGCCAGTCCAATGAATTTCTTCCTGACTGATCTGGCAGGGGTGCATAAAACAGACCAGAAAGGATAAGTACTAGAGAAAGGAAGACTACTTAGGAAGTTTTTGACATCCAGAAACCTGACTAGAGGAATAAAAAAGGGAGGAAAGATATTAAAGAAATTGTGGTGCTGAATTTTATAGGCCTTTACAACTGCTTAGACAGATATAGGAGGTAACGGAAGAGTCCAAAAATGAAATAAAATAAAAGGCAGCACTTAGAACCTGGATGACTGGGAGAATGGTAGTACCATTGAGAGAAGTAGGGAACACAGAAAGAGGGGCAGCTTGGAAGCTGAAAAAAATGAGTTTGGTTTTAGACATGTTCTATTTTTGGTATTGGTGGGTACTGGGCATGGGGTACAGCAGCCAACTAGGAAATAGTGATTGGAGCTGGGGAGAAAAGTCAGGTCTAGTAATAGAGATCTGGAAGGTATAATCATGGAAGTGATAGCTGAAACCATGGAAGTGGGTGAGATTCTTGAAGAAGATAGTAAAAAAGACCAGAGGGCTAATGACTAAGGTTGTATACTGGTTAAAAGTAGCAATGGCTTTTATGTTATTCATGTAGCATGTGTATTGATTGGTTGATGTTTCAAACTTTGGTTTATTTCTTGTTTTGTATTTTCCCCTTCAACTTCCAAGTTGAAACTATATATTTCACTCCATATGTTTATTATAACTCAACAATCTCTCAGCACTTTAACATAGAGGAAAGGTGAAGTCTGGACTTTTCATTAACAACGGAGAAAGATTTCCTTAGGTCAATGCTACTGTGGAGAAGGAAACTGGGTTTTCTTTCTCATTCATTTAAGGCTATTTAAACTAAATTCTGACAACTAGACTGATTAGTTCTTAGCGTTCAAATTATCTGTCTCTCTGTTTATCTGTCTATTTGCCCACCTCCCTACCCAAACTGTGAACACACTCTTCATTACTTCACAAGATATTTGAAGAGATAATCTAAAGGTACTAAAATGAATTAGACATTTTTTCACATTTGTAAACTGCTTCAATATCACTAACTTCAAATCCCAAAGTCTTAGGAATCTTATTCCTAAACTTCTGTTCTAAAATAGTACCTTGCACTTGCACAGGCCTTCAAAAATCCTTTCACATATATTCTTTCTTAATGATCACAACGCTTGTTGATCCACCATTCAGTTTCTCACTTGCAGTTCCACGGCTGCTGAACAGTGCTGAAGAGAACACAAGAAGCCCCTACAAATGAGGTAATCTCAGCCGGGCTCTTGCTGATACTTGACAATTCTTTTTACTCTACTCTCATTAACCCTCTTTCTCACAGCCTATATTATCTAGTATAAACTTTTTTTCTTTGCTCTCACCCTCACCTTTTAATTAACGAGAAGATTGATGCCAAACTGCAGCAACTCCCGCATTACCACAACTTTGCTTCTCAAAACCCCTCAACAGCACCATCCACTTGCTTCTCCTTTCTTTCAGTCATAGGAAGCGACTCTTCAGGCTAATTCTTCTACCTTTATCTTTAATCTCATTCATTCCCTCTCTCCAAGACAAAAAGTCCATAGTCACTTCCTCTTGTGATCTTTCTCTTACCTTCTCCGTTTAATAAACATTTTTTTCAAAGGAATAAGTGAATAAATAAGTATTATGGTCCCCTTAATGGCTGGGGCAGAGGGGTAGAACAATTTCAAACTCATTAGGGTTTTTGAATGCTTTCTTTCCACTGTACTTACATTTGGTTTGGAAGCAGATCTGCTTGTAGGTCGTTCACCAAAGAATCTGATCCCCGTGATTTTGTTTACAGGCTGTGTTAACCTAGAAAAGATTGGTAATCTTTTTAATAACTCTGAGTAGCAGAGAAGAAAGCCAAATCTGTAAACAAGACAGACTAAATAAGCTGAAAAGATGAAGTTGACAGAAAAAAAATCAGCTGTCCTGTTAAGTGAGATTTTGTCAGTGTAGACAGATGTCCTTTACTCAGTGAAAGAGATGAATGCAAAACTAGATAAAACAAACAAATTTAACTGATTTTTGTTGTAAAGTTAGAGATTTATTTGCCTGGAAGGATGGGTTAGGGAAACCTAAATACTCCACTCAAAGCCCTGGCACAAAAGGAAAAGGTCTGGTGGCAAATTGGAAACCTTCCCTGTTCCTGCCCCACCCCCAGCAGTTCCATTTTTTCTTTCCAAGATTTTTCTGTAGTCTTTCCAATCCCTAGACAATATGATTTTCTCCCATGTCTTGAAATTCCCTATTTCTTCACGATGTTTCTGGAAGAGAATTTTCATTGAGTTAATGGAGCTAAGCTAGACAATCAGCTGCCCTCTACTAGTGAAGTATAACAATATTCCCTAGTTAGAAAATGGCCATCATTTGAAGCTTGAGGTAATATGAAACAATTTTCTACTTTTTCAATGCTGTGAACCCAAATTTTACATATTTTACTTAGAATGAGGGATGGTTATATACTGTACATTATATACCATCCAAATGTTCTTAGGCAAGTTATTTAACCCCTTTGGGCCTCAGTTTTCCTATCTCTAATATCATAAGTTCATAGATTAGAGGCTGAAAGGTACTGTAGATGAAATTCAGTCCAAGTTCCTCTTTTTATAAATGAAGAAATTGAGGCCCTGAGGAAAATGATTTGCCCAAGGTCACATAGGCTTGAATTTGAACTCAAGCCCTTTGATTCCAAATCCAGCACTATTCCCCCTGTACATATGTACTATCTCACAACAAGGTTTAGACAAGATGATTGTTAAGTCTCTTTACTGCTCAAATCTTTTGATCCTATAGGAATACATAATGTTCCATTCCCCAACCCCAAATATTATTGTAACTACGTTGTTTTACCCAGCATTTTCTTTACTTCCATCTTCAAAGATGGAAAAAGCAGGTGACGCAGAAGGGACATCACTAACTCCCCAGGCTCCCAGGGGCTGTATCGTCTCTGCAAGACAGTTAAATATCAGCAATTTTGATGTTATAAAAATGATATATTTTTTTTTATACTTTGTTTATTAATGAGAAACCAATTAGGTTTTCTGGTTTCTGAAACAAAGTAACAATATCAACTTTCCAAATGTTAAGGTAACCAGTCCAAATTTTCTTTTTATAAACAAAACACATTCAGATAATTTCTGTTTCTTTCAAATACAAATGTGCCTTAAAAAGCTGTATACATAATTTTTATAAAATGACTATTTACTTGGCTTATAGTTTTTTTAAATTTATTTTTGATTAATATTTGACAGTGGCTAACACTTTACATGTTTAATTTGCTTTAACCTCATTGTCTTTCCGCCAAAATTGATGCCACTCTCCCATTTCTGTCGATGGTCCCAGAATTCTTCTCACCACCCTGGCCTCAAACCTTAATTGTTTCTAATCTCTTCTCTACCCATATTTAATTAGTCAAGCTAATCCTTCTATTATAACATCTCTCATCTCTACCTTTTCCTTTTCTTTTCCACTAAGAACTCATGTGTTCAGCTCTCATTACTTTATGCCTGGACTACTGCAAGTCTCCTAAGGGCTCTCTCCCTCTATGCTCTCCTAATTCTAATTAATCTTACAAAATCAGTACTCAATTAATCTAATGTATTATTTTCATCATTTTACTTCACTACTGCCTATTAAAAAAAAACCCAAACCCTCTTCAGCCTGACATTCGAGTCTCTGCTCTGGCCAATCTGATCCCCTAACCTACTTTTCAGCCTTATCTGTTAACAAAGAACATTTCCTATGGTCAATCAATTCTTTTTTACTGTTCCTTTGAACCTTTACTCATGGGATCATAGAGCTGGAAGGGACCTCAGAGATGATAATCTAGTTCAACCCCCTCATCTTGAGGAAGCAGGTCTAGGGAGCTGGCCTGACTTGCCCAGGGTCACACAGGTGATGAGTATCACTGGCAGCATTTGAACCCAGGTCCTCTAATACTTTGCATTTTTTTCCCAGCCCAGAAGATCCCACTCTTTTTGGAGGCTCATCTCAAGTTTGACCTTCACTGTGATGTTGGTCACCACAACCCACTGTGTTCCCTTCCTTTTTAAACCCCTCTAGCTCACTGTCTCTGTCATTTAATCACATTCGTTGTTTTTCAGTCACTCAGTCATGTCTGACCCTTTGTGACTCCATGGACCATACTGTCCATGGGGTTCTCTTGGCAAAGACACTGGAATGGTTTGCCATTTCCTTTTCCAGCAGAATACCAGAGGTTAAGTGACTTGCCCAGAGTCACACAGTTATTACATGTCTGAGGGCGGATTTGAACTCAGGTCGTCCTGACTCTAGGCCCAATGCCCTATCCACTAAGCCACCTAGCTGCCTCCCATTAATCCACCATTGTTCTGTAATTTCTCACCTCACCAACTAGACTGTAATCCCACCCAGTCCAGGGACCGTGTCTTTATAATTCTTGATGTGTCCCATAGACCTTAGTATAGTGTGAGCTGAATCAATATGTATCTGATGAAAATGAAGGGAGGAAATCATTACTTTGGGAATGGTCCTTAAATATATCATCATCTTGATTCAGAGAGGAAAGTTTCTCATCTTCAATAGAAACTTCAGGATGTGAAGTTTCCTGAAACATATCCATTATAAAACCTTAAAAGGAGAAAGGAAAAGTTCATTACAAAATGATTACAGAAGAATTTTCATTAATCCATGGCAAGATGTAGTCTAAAAGGCCCCTTACCTAGAGCTTCTTTGGTGTGAACTGTGGGTGAAGGCTGTACTCTTGATGGTGTAGCCTGTATCATTCCTGCTGATGTGTTGGGTGTTACATGAGAAGTACTTACACCAAAAAGTGAAGGTGTTTCAGCTAATGTAAATTGTTTGAGAAAATGTAGTGTCAGAATAGTACCAGAACCGTCAAGAGAAATCAAAACTTTCAGGAAAGACTTACTACTACTAGGTAAATTTGATTCTCATTTTCAGTCACTTGTTCTCACATTTTCAATAATATATTTCCAACAAGTACACTACCACTTTCATTTACGTAGCACTTTTTTCTTCAAGGCACTTTCACTGGGCTGAGAACCTGGACACCTGGGCTCCAGTCTTCTCTCTGTCACTGCTTTGTTACATAACATTGGGCACATTTCCGAGTTTCCTCATCAGTAAAATGAGTGGATTTGATTAGATGAGCTCTAGGGCTACCCTCGGCTCTAACAACCTCAGTCTGAGGAATCTTATTTTATCCTTATGTCTTTACTGAGACACAAACTCTTGTTTTCTAGGGAAGGATATTAAAGTATAGAGAAGTTCAGCAATCTGCTTACGACTGCAGCAAGCTAGAGATACAGACTCCTCATCTCCTGCCTCTCCCCCACTGTTCTCTCCACTGCATACCATGTATCACACAATGAGCACATATTAAGCACCTACAATGTGCAGGCCCTGTCTTAGGGGCCTGGCAAGTACAAAAATGAGACATCCTGCATCTGAGGAACTTACGTCCTTCTGAGCGGATACAGCACATCCACGGGTAGGCAAACAGAGGAAGAGAGGATATATAGAGCAGTGGAGAGCATTTAATTGGGGAAGTTAGGAAAGGTTTATTCAAGGTGGTGACACCTGAATTAAGTCTTGAAAGGAGCTAGTGGTGCTAAGTCAGGGAGGTGAGGAAGAAAAATGTTCTAGGCCTGGGGGACAAAGAGCGAGAATATTCAGTACTGAACTTACTTAATGCAGAAAGACTCATTCATGTAAGAGGGGAAAGGGTGCTTTGCTATCCTGCACATTATTATATGTAGAGCTCATCTTGTGTTCAAAGACCTACAATAACCACCAACAAAAAAAAACAAAAAGTTTTATAGCCATCTCTATGTTCTAAGTAGATTAAATCCAAGCCCAGGCTCCCTGAGGGATAGAGGTTATTTCTTCCGTTGCAACAAAACAGACCTAGGTATTTTGCCATCAATAATGAAGTGGGGACAACTTTTCACAAGTAAACTTGGTTATATGAGTAATTTACCTTTAATCTGGGGTCCTGTATATAGCTTTGCTTCATAGGTATTTTTATTCACATATCTAATGGAAAAGGAAAATAAATAGTTAACAGGAGTATAAGCAGTTACTATGTTAAGTAAATCCTCTATAAATTAGTAGTCAGACTACAGCAATCAACTCTTCTTCTTCCAGGCATTCTTGGTTCTACACCAAAGATGGAATTTTTTAAATACTTGAGAATACACCTGGATCAATAGATGTTGTACCTTAAAGAAAAATGCCCCCTATTAAATACTCAAATGGATGTGTGATCTCAATTTGAATACTTCCTCTAACAGAGCAGATTGCAACTCACTCATGCCTGCCCATTCTGCATGTGTTCTCCTATAAATCTGCCATATAAGGTACATCCCATGTGCTTTCTCCTGACACTGTGAGGATGAGGGGGAGGCCTTGGGCTGTCCAATGGTCATCTCATTTCTCTTCCTATCATCCATGATGACATTTCTACTCCTTCTTCAAAATTCTTTATGGGTTACATGTAGTAGCCTGCTCACAGCTGCTGTGTGCATATCCATTATTCTTTGTGTGAAATTCATTTTCAAGTCTTTGGAGATGTTCATGTTCTACGTCTCTTAGACATACACCATCATGTACTCCATGAAACAGATATTAAATATTAGCCTCCAAACCAATGATAAAGCATCACCTCTGCCAATTTCAATGATACTTCCAGAACCAGGAATAGTCTGATAATATGAAGACCTTTCTAATCCAAAATAATTAAGTGCATTTACAAAGGGTTGACTTACATCACGGGGAAGAAAAAAACAAAACAAAACCTCTTAATAAAAATATATCCCAATTTAACTAAATGCATTAGTTATACAGGGGAATTGCCAAGTTTTAGTTGTTCAGTGAATGAAATTCCCTATTATGGTATCACAAAGTTTTTTGGATCCCTCCCTTATTTTCTGGTTATCTTTTCACAGATTTTAAAACAAATGTGACCTGGAAACAAAAATGGCACTCGGCATCATTTGTCCCACATTGTTTTCAACATATTTGACTTTGGGGGATTCCCTTAAATAGCACCAACTAACTGCTAAGAATAAAGCGCGTGTGCGCGCGCGCACGCGCGCACACACACACACACACACACACACACACACACACACAAGCATGCACGTACACGATCACCTTTCATTGTGAGGAAATGGACACCACTCCAGACAGGTGTGCTCTGTCTTTAGAAATTTAGAGTGAAAATGTGAAGAAATGTCATAGGAACACTAACCGAAGGAAACAAGTGATGTAGTTTGGAGAAGAAAAGAGCTTGGGAGCCACTGGGTCATGAATCATCTTTCAGGATTTGAGGAGATATTCAGTGAAAGAGAGATTAGGCTTCCTCTGCTTTGCCCAAGACAGCAGAACTAGTAACAAAGGGCAGAAGTTGAAGAGACAGACTTTGTTTTGATATCTAGAAAAACTCCAGAACAGAACCATGTAGAAGTTGCCTTAGGGTTCCATTTCCCAAGGGGCATTCAAGTTAAGGCTAGATGAACTACTGGTCTGATATGTCACAGAGGGAGTTAGTGTTCAGGTATAGATTAGACACTAGATGGCTACCATATTTCCTTCCACTCATTTTCTGTCTTAGTCTGTGGGAAGGAATGTAGATTGCTATATGTAACGTTAAACTGATGCACAAAAATGCCACCTTTGCTTGATATAGGGGGAGGAATGCTGTGGCAACAGTCACTCTGGAGAAGGGACTGTGGCTGTGCTGATGAGGAAGACACTGGGAAGTTTTGCTAGTGTAGAGGTATAATGATCCCTGGAAACTGTAACTGGGGGAATTTTAGGGATGAAGCAGTTATATGTAGTGCAAGGCTCAATGAGAAGGCCAGTCAGTCTTGGGAGAGTAAAACTAAGAGGCAGATGTGCCACAAAGTTGTTTTCCAGGCAAGAGTGCAGCTCCACATAGAGAAGCCTGATGTTAGTAATGGGGAAGCAGGGGCTAGTTAAATCTAGGATGCCTTACTGCCAGACTCTAAGGTTAGTATAAAAAAATTAAGAAAAAATTCTTGGGCTATAATCAGATTATTCTATAAACTTATAGGGTTTTTTGTACCTTCTTTCCTTTAATTGCTAGTATCAAAAATACTTTTGGCTTGAATATATTGAAAATAAAGGGGCAGCCATAAGGCTCATGCTTAAAGAAGTGGGTGAGAAAAGAATTGGTGAAATGCCAGCAAGCATTATTGTGGTTACAGAAAAAAGAGAATGGCATATTCTAGGAGAGATTCAGGGTTTTGGTCTATCCCTTCTCCTTCTTGCCAAGAGCTGTCCCCATTTCCTCTGGGATATATAGAATGTAGAATTAAAACCAAATGACAACCACAGATTTCAATAACTAATACAGTAAAAATTAGAATTCTCAAAGTGCTAGTTAAAAACACCAACTTGTAAAATCTCTCAAAATTAAAATCTCCAAGACATTATATGGTTTTACTTTGGCAGAGAGCATCTTAAATATTAATCTCACACAATTCCCCCTGGAGACTGAAGGAAATATATATGAAGAGATTGTGTATCAGAGACTCTGTCTGGTTTAACAATTACCTCTATATATCCAAGTTCAAGACTGGCAAGCAAAGATAATTTTTTTTAACAACTGGATTTTCTTCAGTAAACATCAAGAAGTATCAAGCTGAGTTTTAACATGGGAAAAGTTGGATTCAAGAGGGAACCATGAGATGCAGTAAAAACTACAGAGTAAATCTTGGAAGTTGGGGGAAGTTTTAGAATAATCTAGTCATTCACTAATGCAAATCTTATTTATAAAAATGTGAAAAGTAAAAAAGCTATTTTGTACATACGGTTCTTTAAATTCCAGATCGTGAGAAGACAAAAAGTGCTTCTGAAAAGGATCAGGCATAATATTCACACTGCTGTTGTTAGCTTGTGCCCGGTGATAGTCCTGACCCTCTCCAGGGTCTTCTTGTACTTTGTTGGCATTCTTTCTGCATACTGCAACTGGGAAGTCTGTTCCTGGCTGGGGCCTCAGAGAGGCAGGACAGGTAACACTTTGGTTGACCCTTGGTAACACTGAGGTAGCAGAAGCAGTGTTTGCTGGGAGTGGTACAACAGAAGCCACCGTTAGCTGTTGGTGTCTTATGTTAACTGAGGGCTGTTGATTTCTGGCTTGATGAGATCCAGTCAGTTCTTGCGGCAAGCGTACACTTGGCCTCACACATACTGGATGAGCCTTTTAAAGTGAATTCAAAAAGGAAATTTAGTTAAGAATTACTAAGGGGTAATTTCAGTCTTGTAAAGAGTATCTATTGCCTTGGAGCAAATGCCTCCAACTAGCGGGTACTTTCATTTCCTGATTTCCTTTTGTTGGTGTTTTTAACTTGGACTTGAAGAATTCTACTTTTGCTGTCTTAGTTATTAAAATCTGTGACTGTCACTGGCTTTTATTCTACATTGTACATATAGCTGAGGAAATGGGGACAGCTCTTGGCAAGAAGGGGCTTGGACAGCATTGGAAGGAACTCACATAGAACAGCCTTCTCCCCTTCTCCATGTATAGAGATAACTTTATTAATCATTGACACCTGATGATTAAGCTTTTAAACTACTCAACCTCCTTTCAATTTAGGAAGCAAAAAAAATTTGTTCTGTTCAGATTATTTCATTACTAGATGCACACAGTAGGTGCTTGATTGATGAATTATTTTTGGAGGAAAAAAGAAATAAAGTCACCACTCCAAAATGTGTGTTTGTAGGGAAGTGTAGATATTTTGTTAAAGGGTGGCTATATTAATACTATTTGTCTTACCAATAAACAAGAAAAATTCTTAAATGTAAAAGAAGGATGACTCAGAAGTCCAAGATTGTTTCTATTGGCAAACAGACTTACGGTCTTGGATTCTCTCTTAAAATAAAGAGAACATTTATTTTAACTGTCTTGTATTATGGTTAGTAGAAAGCAAATTGAACTATAGTGCAAAGTATAGGACTTGGCTTGAGTCCTACTTCTAAAAGTCATGTGACCTTGGGCAGGTTGTTTGACCTCTTGGTGCCTCAATTTCTGTAACTGCAAAATGGGCAGGTTGGACTAGGATTCACCCCAGCTTTAACAATCTATGAATAGCCTATCTATGAATATGAGAATAATCTAGAATTTGTCAGTGATGGGGAACTTTGCAGGTAAAGCCTAGACAGTTGCTTAAAACAAAGAAAGGTTAAATACTTTGCCCAGGGTCGCACAGTTGTTAAGTTTCAGACATCACTTTTAAACACAAGCCTCTCTAACTCCATGCCTAGAACTCTACCCGTTATGCTACATTGTCTTGACTGTGTAAATCACAGAGATTTTAGGTTCAACTACGTATGAAAGTAGAGGCTAAACTCCCTTTCTTATTCTGTTCCTACCCTTACAGTTTGCTGAGGATTTCAGAAGTTGTAGCCATTGCTATCTCAGTACTTGACCTCTTGTTAAACTGTGACATAATTAATCTTAAAACAGAAGAGAAGTCTAGCAGGCATATTGGATTAAAAATATTTTTAAAACTCTGAAAGCTACTAACCAATAAAACAGAGCTGATAAATGTTATAATAGGGAGGATAAAGTAGTTCTTCAGCACTAAAGATCAATTTTGGTTTAGGAGAGGGCCCATTCTTTGATACAGAATAGCGTTGCCATTTATTATTTGGGGGTCAGAAAACAGTACCTCCCAATGCCTTCCAGTCTACTTTTTAGAATCCTTTTCTTCCTTCAAAGCTTAGCCCAGGTGTCAGCTCCTTGGGAAGGCCACCCCTCATTCTCCCAGCCCAAAGTTGTCAGTGCTTTTTCTGGCACCAAATTCCCTCTTATTTTACTGTGATACTTAACCACTCATCTGTGCACATGCTTAGCCCACTCACTTCTGCCCTGTACAGCATTAGCTGGAGGGCAGGGATGCTTTCATTTTTTTCAATATACCGCAAGTGCTTCATTTGTAATAGGCTGAATTTACCTCAGCTCTACCCTGGAGAGTAGCTGCGTTTCCCTGTGATGTCTTCATCACTTCAGCCAACTGCTTGTGAAGTTCATCCATTTTCTGCTTTAAAAGCTGATCTTCAAAAGCATCGGCTTCTTTCCTTTTTAAGTATTCTTTGTCTTCATTCACTTGATGAAAAAATACATTAAAATACATTAATTTAAAGCCTTATACGTAAGATGTAGTTAAGACATATCTCTACACGTTTAAAGGTGATTTTTTTTAAGCTGTGGTAATTTGTGTACTTAATGCTAAGTGAGATTTCCACTGACAGAGTATTACCAACAGTCTGAGGAATATGATACTACTGAAATACTATACTTAAAATTTTGATTACATCTTTGTTGGTGGACCCCAACAGGATTTTTTAGGCCCAGAACCTCTTAATCTTATTTACACACACACACCACACACACACACACACACACATCCAATAACAATGTACCAAAGTTTTCAGCAACAAGTTTGGATCAACTTCAGAATAGTAGCTGTGAGCACAACATATAAACTTAGAAAGTTCTTGAGAAACTTAGTGAGACTGACTCCTCTGTAAGAGTTAAACAGAAACATGGTAATGTATATGAAAAGATCAGTCTAGAAAAACTTCTAAAATGGCAATCAACATTAACTCCACATAGAATGCAACTATTTACAGACCAGTCTTTGCTCGTGCTTGTAGTTCTGAATCCAACTGAATGAGGTATGTAGCTTAATACTTTGTTATCTACCCTGGGTGTTTTGGGAGGGGTTCTGGACACATGATTTCATCAGTAGTGGGGAACTTCCAGTGTGGAAAATTCCTCTACCAATTGTAGATCACTATTTTCTATAACTGATACTCTTAAGACAGTTGCCTGGAGCCCTGAAAGATCATGTGACTCATCTGTGGTTACAGTGTTTGCAGGTATCAATGGAAGGGATTTGTACCCAGGTCTGGACTCCAAGGCTGGCCTTTTGGCCAGTATACCACACTGCCTCTCAAGTTTTTTACTTATAAAAATACATTTTTTGGGGGGCCGAGCCAAGATGGCAGGTAGAAAGCAGGCACACGCCTAAAGCTCTCTCCCAGTACCCTCCAAACACCTATAAAAAATGGCTGTGAACAACTTCTGGAACTGCAGAACCCATGAAATAGTAGAGGGAAGCAGGGCTCCAGCCCAGAACTGCCTGGATGGTCGCTGGGTAAGGTCTATCACACAGAGCTGGGAGTGAGTTAGAGCAGAGCCCAGTGTGGGCTGCGCCCAGACCAACCAGACCAGGAGCTGGGTGGAACAGGCATAGCACCCTGAATCAGTGAGCTATGGCAGTTACCAGACTTCTCAACCCACAAACACCAAAGACAACAGATAAGGTTAGTGGGAAAAGCTGCTGGGGCAGAGTGAAAGGAGTTTGCGGGTAGGCCACCAGCTTGGGGGAAGCAGAGGTGGTGTAGCTACAGAGCTACAGCTGCAGTTGCTTCCAGCCCCAGGCCCACAGGATGGGAGGAATTAAGTGGCTGATCTGAGCAGGAGTGCAGAGCCAGCTCAGATCTGAGTGGCAGTCTGGGTTGGCGGTTCTTGGGGGAGGAGGAGCACTGGTGTGGCAGAGCTTGCTGTGTAGAAATAGCTCTGAAAACAACAGCACAGCCTCTCAAGCTTGGGACAAAGTACTCTACAAGCAGTCATACCCTGACGAAAAACTCAAGGGTCAAGTAAGTTGGCTGGGAACATGGCCAGGCAGTGAAAACACACCCAGATTCAGAATCAGACTTTGGAATCTTTCTTTGGTGATAAAGAAGACCAAAACGTACAGCCAGAAGAAGTCAACAAAGTCAAAGAGCCTACATCAAAAGCCTCCAAGAAAAACATGAACTGGTCTCAGGCCATGGAAGAGTTCAAAAAGGATTTGGAAAAGCAAGTTAGAGAAGTAGAGGAAAAATTGGGAAGAGAAATGAGAGGGATGCAGGAAAACCATGAAAAACAAGTCAATGGCTGGCTAAAGAAGACCCAAAAAAATACTGAAGAAAATAACACCTTAAAAAACAGACTAACTCAAATGGCAAAAGAGCTCCAAAAAGCCAATGAGGAGAAGAATGCCTTGAAAGGTAGAATCAGACAAATGGAAAAGGAGGTCCAAAAGACCACTGAAGAAAATACTACCTTCAAAATTAGATTGGAGCAAGTGGAAGCTAGTGACTTTATGAGAAATCAAGATATTATAAAACAGAACCAAGGGAATGAAAAAATGGAAGACAATGTGAAATATCTCATTGGAAAAACCACTGACCTGGAAAATAGATCCAGGAGAGATAATTTAAAAATTATTGGACTACCTCAAAGCCATGATCAAAAAAAAAAGAGCCTAGATATCATCTTTCAAGAAACTATCAAGGAGAACTGCCCTGATATTCTAGAGTCAGAGGGTAAAATAGAAATTGAAAGAATCTACCAATTGCCTCCTGAAAAAGATCCCAAAAAGAAGACCCCTAGGAACATTGTTGCTAAATTCCAGAGCTCCCAGATCAAGGAGAAAATACTGCAAATAGCCGGAAAGAAACAATTTGAGTATAGTGGAAACACAATCAGGAGAACACAAGATCTAGCAGCTTCTACATTAAGGGACTGAAGGGCTTGGAATATGATATTCCAGAGGTCAACGGAGCTAGGATTAAAACCAAGAATCACCTACCCAGCAAAATTGAGTATCATGCTCCAAGGCAAAATATGGACTTTCAATAAAATAGAGGACTTTCAAGCTTTCTCAGTGAAAAGACCAGAGCTGAATAGAAAATCTGACTTTCAAACACAAGAATCAAGAGAAGCATGAAAAGGTAAACAAGAAAGAGAAATCACAAGGGACTTACTAAAGTTGAACCGTTTTGTTTACATTCCTACATGGAAAGATGATGTGTGTAATTCATGAGACCTCAGTATTAGGGCAACTGAAGGGAATATATAGGAATATACATACACACACACACACACACACACACACACACACACACACATATATATATATACACACACATATATATATATAGACAGAGGGCACCAGGTGAGTTGAATATGAAGGGATGATATCTAAAAAAATAAAATCAAATTAAGGGATGAGAGAGAAATATATTGAGAGAGGGAGAAAGGGAGAGATAGAATGGGGTAAATTATCTCACATAAAAGTGGCAAGGAAAAGCAGTTCTTTTGGAAGGGAAGAGGGGGCAGGTGGGGGTAATGAGTGAATCTTGCTCTCATCAGAATTGACCTGAGGAGGGAATAACATACACACTCAATTGGGTATGTTAACCCACAGGAAAGGAGGAAGGGGATAAAAAAGGGGGGTGGGGATGATAGAAGGGAGGGCAGATGGGGGAGGAGGTAATCAGAAGCAAACATTTTGAAAAGGGACAGGATCAAGGGAGAAAACTGAATAAAGGGGAACCGGATAGGAGGGAGCAAAATATGGTTAGTCTTCCACAACATGAGTATTGTGGAAGGGTTTTACATAATGATACACATGTGACCTATGTTTAATTGCTTGCCGGCTTATGGAGGGTGGGTGGGGAGGGAAGAAGGGAGAGAATTTGGAACTAATAGTTTTAAAAGCAGATGTTCAAAAAAAAAGTTGTTTTTGCATGCAACTAGGAAATAAGATATACAGGCAATGGGGCATAGAAATCTATCTTGCCCTACAAGAAAGTAAGGGAAAAGGGGATGGTTGGGGGGAATGGGGTGACAGAAGGGAGGGCTGACTGGGGAACGGGGCAATCAGAATATATGCCACCTTGGAGTGGGGGGGAGGGTAGAAATGGGGAGAAAATTTGTAATTCAAACTCTTGTGAAAATCAATGCTGAAAGCTAAAAATACTAAAGAAATTTAAAAAAATACATTTTTGTTCTCCACAGTCTATACTCACTTAATGTTGCTGATTACTGACTCATAAGTAGAGATGATTACTTTTTTTTGGGGGGGGGGCAGACCTGGGGGTGGAAGTGGGAAGGAGAAACCAGAACACGAAGGATAGAATCCAACATATTTACATGTTCAATAATCAATGAAATCTGAGGTTTATTTTCCTTCCTCCAAAATTCATACTATCACAATAAATTCCAAACATATAGAAATCCTACGTAAGATTTCTATATTATGAGTGGAAGACTACTGTACATAGACTCTACATAAGTGGGATGATTTGACTCACTATGTTTTACCCAAATCCTCATATTATGTAAAAGTCCATTTTTAATTCTTCAGTAACAGTATTTATCCTGGAAAACACCCATGAACTTAGATGTTAAACATGGATCTTTTCTTCATAAGAAATAATTTACCTAGAGATCTAAGAACACTACTTGTAGAAATCATAAGACCCTAAATATTTCAATGCAGTCAGGATTTCTTTCATGTGTATTTTCCTCCACTCTTATAGATGGCTTCCCATCCCCACCTTCCTAACTGATGAAACTCCTATCCATATCTTCTACAGACAATCTACCCAACACATCAGAAACCTTCCTCTAGGTCTTTTTATGTTTTGTGGGTACCCGTAGAGGACTTGGGATGTCCATCTGTTATCCTTCACTCTTGCTATGTAATTAGCCCAAATACTTTTGGAATGATATTCCTTTTGCCACTTTTGCACACAAGGCAAGAGTACAGAAATGACTTCATCCAACAAACACTTGAACTTTTGGCCAAGAGGAAAGAGTTAGTGATGGGCAACATCAGTTTAAAATAGAAAATAATTTCTAAAACACTACAGAGGAGCACAGTGGAAGATTACAAGCAGTGTTGCCCCATAAACCTACGTAAAGCAGAGGAGAAAAATCTGTTACTCTTGGAATAAGACCCAACTAAAGCCTACCAAACCAAGAGTGCCATAGATGAAGCTGGCAGGGGAACAAAAGGGAAAAGATAGAATGTGTCAAACCCTAAGAAGCAAAGATTACATCAATTAAACAGGAAAGGTAGAAGATTAATTTTGATTAAAATCTTGGACATTAGTTGTGTCAGACTGCTGCTTGCCCATGTTCAAGTAACTTCTCAAACTGAAGGTGGCAGTGTATAAGGCAAATGTGGGAATGCTACATGAAAGTCATAAGTCACTTTGTTTTCACCAGTATTCTAGACTTGGATACAGTATGATATTAAGATTACCTATGATAGAAACTCAGATTTAAAACATTGGAGATCTCAGATGTAAACAGCTCTCTTAGATTTAAACAGATTTCTCAGATTTAAAACAATGGAGATGGGAAAGTTGTGGCCAATTTGGTGATGTGATTAGTTAGTTGATTTAGCTTAAGGCAAGTGTTTAAGAGGCATGACTAAAATGGGGGCCATATACTCACTCCATAACACAGTGAGCTATATGGGAAGAAATTCACTTCATTTGACTTAGGATCCTGCCGGAATTCATAGTGAGCCCTTAGCTACTTATCTTGTTAGGATTTAGGGGAAGGCTCTTCAGCTCTCTTGAGAGTAACTGAGAGCACGTTCTCCTAGAGGAGGCTAGTATACAATATGAGCTGGATCACATGGCCCTTGAGATAAGGAGTAAGAAGTCAAATAAAAAGCACAATCATAAATACCCCATTCTTTTTGTTTTCTCATTTGCTTGTGCTTCTGAGCTCTCAGTTCCTCGAAGGATAATTCTGAATCTCCGCAAATTAGCTTATCTTTGCAGTACATACAGACTTGCTTGACATCACTCCTGGATGCTAATGAAGATTGCTGGACTGAATAGCCTGATTTAGAAATGATGATACGTTGTTCTCTGTAATGGAGAGACATGGCACATAAATTTACCACTTATACTTTATCCTGCTCTTCTATAAAGCAAATCAATTATTTAGGCACAGATTGTACTTGCATTTTTGTTTCTTTATTGTGAGATGACTGCATTGAAGAAGGAAGTGAATCCTAAAAAAAAAAGTAGACAAAAAATGCAATGGATTCTTTCCAATAAAATACATTTTTACTCAATCAACTCTGCCTAATAGTTTGAAACTGCTAAAAACAATTAAGTACTTTTGTTTCTTTAAATAATATGTTACCACTAATATTTGAGGCTTCTACTCAGTGTGTTTATCTTACAATAAAGGGACACTTGTGATACTGGCAATCAGGAAGCCAAATACAAAATAAAATCTAATACATCACTTGATGTGGGAGAAGGATCCCTAAATTATCTTGAGACATCCATCAAAACATAATCGTTGCATCAGTCTATTATAGTTGTGTCAAACTCAAAAGACAAACAAGTAACAACAACAACTGGTTCAGGCTATACTGGGGGGTAACAAATTTGGTACCTTTGGTCTACCATACCAGACACTGGTCAGACTCAAGTACAAACCTGCTGTCTTCACTTGCTGGATTAAGTACTCTTCCCAAAAATCTGACAATAACATAACTATATTTTCTGTGGCAGATTTTCTCCCAACCTTAAGGGATATTTAATAATAATAAAATAATAATTTTTGACATGTAATCTCAGAATGCCAATCAACTCCTAATTAGCTACATCTTAAAATCTCACCTTAAGACAAAAATTCTCAAATGTCTACTTGATTTTCCTATCCCAAATTTTATTAAGTTGATTGATGACCAACAACTTTGGGCAATATCATTCCTAGTCCTCCCATGAGTTTGTATAACTATTATTTTTTGGCTACCTGACTTTTAGGAATGCAAGCTGGGTCACCATTTTCTTGAAGTGATCTTTTTGTTGTCATTTGATTTAAAATTTGAGAATTGCGAAGGGGTTCTGAAGAAAAAGAAATTAATGAAATAATTAGTCAAATAAAAACTCATAAGAAGCAAAGCTATGAAACAAAAGATTATAACTATACTTGCAATATATTTGAGAAGATCATAAATTATTCACATATTGCTCATATATAACTACTTTCATTATTTACTGAATGCTTCCTAGAGACTCTCTTCTAATCAGTTCTAATCATTGCAGGGGATAAAAGGAGTTTTAAAAAAATTCTAGTAAGCTCAACTAACAAGACAGGCCATTTTGAGACTGTTGTTGAAATGTGAACTTTTCTGGGAGGAGATGAATTTATTCATTAGTAAGTAGCATTAAACACATAATTTAGCATTTAATTTGAACTTAACGAGCTTGTTGATACAATTATATCTTATTCTTTTTGTATGCTCTGTAGTACCTCACAGACCTCTGTTTAATATAATAAATGTTTAAAGTAATAGGTGTTTAATAAAAGCAACAGTGTTTGGGGGCCAAGAATTAGGTTATTTTGTAACACGAAGAACTTTGAGGGGAAAGACAAGTTTGGGGTACTGAATTGGGGGGGGAGGGGAGCTGTGTGAAAACAATAGAAACCTAGGGAAAGAGAAACAGGAGGTTGTTAAAGATATTTCATCTATTTAAAATTTTGCTCACGGCTATCCTCGTATCCAGTAATGGAAATCACTCATGTATTCAGCTCGCATGGTTCCCAAGATCCATATCTTAGGATAATAGTGCTATAGCTCAGATATACTTTAGGTTAAATAGATTTTTGCAAACTCTCTTAGATATAATTTATTATACAACTGAATAACTTTACAATTAGACTTGTTTATAAATTGGGGGCTAACTATGCTGAGCATGTTCTGTGCACTTAAAAAATGTTGCCTACAGGAAAGAACCTCCGTTTACCTTGTATCCTCCTATATCATCTAGTACAGCATTCTAGGTATTAAAGACTATTTTTGTCTAAATTAGTAACAACTTCAACTTAGGAAAATGTAATTTTACCTGGAGCTGGCAAATGTGTTCCAGTGAATCGGTTCTGGAATAAACTAAAAAGAGAGTAGGAGTTAAGAATAAAATTTAACGAAAAGTTGATATCACTTTCAAATATGCAATTTTGTAAAAAGGAAGATTAAACTGAAATGAACCTATTAAGAGACTGATAAATTCATGTAAATTAATATGACATGAAATGATAGGGTTGCTTTCAATAAACAAACTTTATAAATGTTCATTATACCATATAGGTTAATGGCTCCTTTAATGGGTCTTATCACCATGAGTATTCTGTTCAGCAATAAAGATTGTAACTCATCTGAAGATGCTTCATGCTATGCAAGTCTTGTCCACGACTTTCTATAAAATTAGCCTTAGGTAATCTATCTAAAGTGCTACGGGCCTTCCTCTCATTGTTTTAATATTTTGGTTAGTGGTTCAGCATCTGGGCTGTTCACATAACTTTTACACCTCCTCATTCTTGCTACACAACTAGACAAATATTTTTTTCTAATCATACATATTCTTGATATCTTTTTTTGTTATTTATATGATCATAAATTTAGAGCTGAAAGAGAACTAAGTTTTTGCATACAAGTATGCAATATGCTGCAGGTTACTTATGTCCCCTCACTATCCTTTGGTCCTCCTGCAATATTGAACTGTTTGATATGGTCACAGTATACCATTTGCAGCCATGTAGAATCACCCCAAGAATACTGGTGTAAAAAAATGAAATATATGCAGCAACAAACAGCTCCAGAATCATTCTGCACTGTCACCCCAAAGTAACCTATTCTCCTCTCTTCTTACTCAATTTGGACCCATCTTAGTGCCTATCTAAGTTATGTACTAATCAACTACATCACTAGGCTTGTCTATTTAAGTTTACATCATAACCTTGGCAACAAATTTTTCATTTGCTGGGCTTTTCCAGTGAGAAAGGTTAAGTAGATTTCTTCTGAAAGACTAGATCTTACCGAAGAAGACCTAACATTCAAGGGAATCAACATCTCATCCACAAATGAATTAGCTATAGAACTGTTTAAAGGGAACTCTACCTCTATTTGGATTTTCCTTAGAGCATGCATCATGACCTTCAGCAAGCAGAGTTCCCTGTTTTGGATTTCACTTAATGTTACATCAAGGAATGTTATATAACTGTGGCATATGTTAAAGAGACTCTGTTTGGAGAACATTTAAGAAGGTGTCTTGCTCTACTGGGTTAAATGCCTTTTTGTAATCAGTGATAAACACAGTGGGATGTTGTGGCCTCTAAAACTCCAAGTCAGTTGTGGGACCATTAATATATGTCTGTTATAGAATTGTCTGCAAAAATTCCTTTCTCATGCTTCAGTCAGGTATACCCTTGATACATGCATAAACTATTCCCAAAATTCTTAGGTATAAAAAAGTACTTAAAAGTATTTTTTAAAAAGTACTTAAAAGGGCTGCTGTAATCTTGGTCACTTTTCTCCTCCTCATTCTTTTGGGGAATGATTTTTAAAAAGTGACTGCTGAGTGCCTTTAAAATTCTGCCCTTGAGAATTGCTCAAAGAACTCATTTCATATTTATTAGCTATAGCTAAGAGAAGGGGTAAATACAACTTACAAGTAACAACTAAGTTTGAGATGTTTAGGAAATATCTATTTGCCAAGAACAAATACTGTGTTGCATAATGTGGAAAACAGTACTTGCAAGGAACATTACTTAACTAAAGCAGATTTAGAAATCTGATAAACTACCTGTATTGTTGATGCAATATTTCTGTAGGTTCTGCCTGGTTTTGAATTCCTTGATGAAAAACAGCATTGGCACGCTGCAGATCTCCTTGGACTTCAAGGTGCTGAGCCCAAGCTAAATACAGAGCAGATGACCTGATACCAATCCCTTGGCAGTGCATATATTCATAAAATTGATGAGGTTCACTGTTAAATTCAGCCTAATTTAGAAAGCAAAAAAAACCATTACCTTCAGATGTGTTGTAGTAACACAAGAATTCCTATGCCAGGTTAAACACAGGGCTCTATTTTGCCAGGTATTATTGCCAAAGATCCTAAGTGTTATGCTATAGAAAGGCTTAGTTGACTTCTAACGTCAACCTTAAAAGTTAAATATACCCCAAATTTCCTTAGCTGCCACTTCTGGTCCTACAATTCATAAATCTACATTAAATCTTTAGTCCACTTATAATTCTTCCATATATAAGTCTTTGAGATGAGTCCCACAAGTTTATTTCCTGTTGAGTCAAGTAGCACTTTAATTTGTCCTAAAATTTCCTGTCAAATTTCAAAAGTTTCTTGACCAGTCCCAGTATCCTGGGAATTTGTAAACAAGGGTATTCATTATTAATGCATTTATTAGTTATTTCATTCATATGAATTTCAAAATATTGAAAAATTCTAATCGTGTCTCTGATTAACCTTTGCCATTCTAAAATTAAGAGTTTGAACTGTTTCACTTTGACTTCTTAGACAGGCCCCTGATTTAATTTTAGTTGCCCTATTCCTGATATGCCACTTCTCCCATTTCACAACCAAAAAACCCACTAAGCCCTCTGCCCATTTTCCTCCTAGGGTCTTGGATACTGAACATTCTGACCTAAACCATTTATAGAGATTTTGGTCTTATCTCACCTTCTAATCCACCCCATAGCTTTCCTAAGTTAGTCATAAATTTTTAACTGACTCTGATATTCTTAATGAAATCTATATTCTGACACTTTCTCCCCACCAACAGTGCAGTTTCTTTTCTCATCTCTCCTATAAGTCTTCCTTTGATTTAATTAGTTTTATTCAGTAATGATAATATTTTCTATTGCTATGCACAATTAAGGGAAAAAGATTGGAGACCAAGATAAAAAGTCTTCTTATTAAAAACAAACAATTTTAGAATTTTAGGCATTATGATTAAATATCTTGACACGTTTGTTTCAATAACACTCTAAAAATATACTCACAAATTTTACACAGCAATTAATGAACCTTGGATCACTGTGGTACCTCTTCTTATCCAAAAATGTTTTGACTAGTCGTTCTAAGAGTGTTGACAAAAATTCTGTATTTTGAGTAAAATTCTCTTCTGCCCATTGTACGTATCTGAAACAAGAATATTCGAAAAAGTGTTTAAGGTTGATGTTTGTTACTTTTTAAAAGGTAAAAGTAAACTGAATACTAACCTTTCCCACAGATCAAGTGGATCATCTCCTCTGTAGTTTTGTACATGGGCTTCAAACATTCTAAAAAAAATGATGAAAACTAGGTATTACTGTGGGGCTAACGAAAGCAAGAAAGTGTGTTCTGATTTTAGGCAGTATTTATTACTTATGTACCCTGAAACGCAAGTTTAAAAACTGGGCCAAAATATAATTAATTTAAAATGCTTAAAGACAGTATTCAATCAGAAAGTGTTGATTTGAAATTAAAATGTCGAGTCTGGCAATCTGTGCCTTAATTCAGGTTTGTACTCTAGGAAAAAACCAAAATGATGCCTTTTTTCTGCTTTCATCCCTACCCCACCCCCACCCCCACCCATGACCTAATATCCTAGCTATTTTTCTTTTGATATGAAAAATATGGAAGCTTATATATAATCAGCAACTTCTAGGGAAAACCTTAAAATTATTACAGTATGAGATGTTGTACAAAGGGGGAGTCTAAAGAAATTTAAGAAGGAAAACTACTTTCAAATGAGGATAGGGATGGCAGTTAAAGTAGAAAACATTTTGTGGAGAAATTAATACCAGACCCTTAAAGAGATTCCCATAGGTGGAAGGAAAAAGAACCTATTCTAAGCATGTGGGAAAGGAAGAATAAAGAAGCGAAAACTTGGGCAACATGAGAAAAGGTGTAGTTGTGTTTGGTTCAAACAGACCATAGGTAGGGAAATAGTGTGAGAAGGATGGAAAGGGATGCTGGAGTCAAATTATATAGGGCCTTGAATGCCAACATAAAGCCCTCCTCCTTCCCATGTGGAATATCACTGAAATGTGGAAGCAAATCCCAGAGGCTAAAGAGTTGGAATGAATCTCAGAGGCCATGGTGTCCAACCTGTAACTGAACAACAATCCGTACCATGTCATGGCTAATAAATGATTAGTCTCTGCTTGAAGATCTCTGGTGAGAGAAAAGCCACTGCTTCATGAGGCAGCCCACTTAATTTCTGAATAGCTGATAGCAAGTTTTTCCTTATATTAGGCCAAAATTTACTTCTTTGCAACTTTCACTCACTCCCAGCTCTACCCTCTGAGGTAGGGCAGTCCAAATGTAATCTTTCTTCCATGTGACAGCCTTTCCAATTCCTGAAGACAGCTATCATGTTCCCTACAAGTCTTCTGGTTTTCAGGCTACACATCCTCAGTGCCTACAACAGATCCTCCTAGGGTAAGATCTCCAAGCAACTGTCAGCATCTTGGACATTTTCCAATTTATCAATGTCCTTTCTAAAATGGCCTGCCCAGGATGAAAAATAATATTCCAGATATAATCTGACCATGACAAAGAACAGTGCTATTATCACTTCCCTAATCCTGGTCACAATATTGTCCATATGGTGGAAAATCTTTTGTATGTGGGTATTACATTTGGTCCTCCCCACAAGCCTGGGAGATTGGGGCCACTCTGGTCCCCAAGGGTGTGGCCCAGGGTTACCTGTCTAGTAAGAGGCGGCACCTTATGTTTTCCTGACTCCGAGTTCAGTGACTAGACTTACTGTCCCAGCCCGCTTCCTCTGTAGCTCAAAAGAGCCTTGGTTTTCTTGGCTGCTATGCCACAATGCTGACTCATAATAAGCTGGCAGCTCACCAAAGCCCCCTATCTTTTTCAGATCTGATGCTATTTGGTCAACCTGGAAACATATCTTTTTGAACTAAAACTCTCTCCCTATTCTCCTACACTTCATCTATATTCCAGCCAAACCACTTATTCAATATTCCTTCAATTGGGCAGCTAGATGGCGCAGTGAGTAGAGCACCGGCCTTGGAGCCAGGAGGACCTGAGTTCAAATTTGGGCTCAGACACTTGACACATGTACTAGCTGTGTGACCTTGGGCAAGTCATTTAACCCCAATTGCCCTGCCTTCCCCCCTCAAAAAAAAAACCAAAAAACAATATTCCTTCAATATACCCTCCGAGTATTTTTTGTGGTAGCAAAGTCATAGAAACAGAAAGGGGTTCCCTGATTGGGTAATGGCTGAAAAACTGTGTATGTAATGGAAAATTATTATGTAGTAAGACATAATAAACAGCAGGAACCTGATAATTGACAGTCACAGTAATAGCTAGTATTTATATAGCTCATTCTTTAAATCTATGATCTTATGTGATCCTCACAACCCTGGATTGTAGGTGCTATTCATTATCTCCATTTTACAGATGAGGAAATCAAGGCAGAGAGATTAATGACCTGCCCAGGATCACATAGCACACTATATAGTAACTACCTAGTTGCCTCTAATTAACATATTAATAAGGTAAACATGGGAAAACTTGTATAAACTGTGGCAGAATAAGAACAATATATGTGACTGCAATAATGTAAATAAAAAATACAAACAGGGGTGAAAACATGGAATAACTAACATGACTAGTATTGGGCCTGGGGAAATGATTAATGACCAACTATTCTCCCTAGAGGTATAGGGATCTATGTAGACTGAACAATCTTGTCACTGTACTGACTGGTTTTATTTAACTGTTTACAAAGGAGAGTTCATAAAGTAGAGGACATGAGAAAGAGGGGGCAAAAGAGGGTTTTTATATTGATAAATTACTTATATTAAAAACAAAAGAAATCAACAAAACTATTTTCAATGACCTGGTAGCTTCCCCGCTGCCACACCTTTGCTTCCTTCACTTGGGAATATCCTACCCCAGTATGTCTTGTCTAAATCTTCAATTTTGAGAGTCCAGGGTTTCACTGCACCTTCATAAAACCATCCCAGATGTCCCTTCCTACATGATGCATGAATCCTCAAGCATGTTATTACCTCTCTTATGGCAACCTATTTGATTCTATAGTTATCTGTATTCACATAAAATTATAAAAATGGAACACTCCTTGCAGTAGAGCTGGACTAGAATCTAGCCAAGCCAGAGTACCGCCCAGCATCTCCTGCAATTCCATTTTAACCATTAGAACACCAATTCCTGGCTCTAGGGGGGCAGAGCCAAGATGGCGGCTGGAAAGCAGGGACATGCCTAAAGCTCTCCCCCAGTACCCTCCAAACACCTATAAAAAATGGCTGTGAACAACTTCTAAAACTGCAGAACTCACAAAATAGCAGAGGGAAGCAGGGCTCCAGCTCAGGACTGCCTGAATGGTTGCAGGGTAAGGTCTATCACATGGAGCTGGGAGCAGAGGGGAGCAGAGCCCAGAGTGGGCTGTGCCCAGACCAATCAGACCAGGAGCCGGGTGGAACAGGCATAGCACCCTGAATCAGTGAGCTGTGGCAGCTACCAGACTTCTCAACCCACAAACACCAAAGAAAACAGAGAAGGTTAGTGGGAAAAGCTGCTGGGGCAGAGTGAAAGGAGTTTGCGGGTAGGCCACCAGCTTGGGGAAAGCAGAGGTGGTGCAGTACAGAGCTACAGCTGCAGTTGCTTCCAGCTCCAGGCCCACAGGGTGGGAGGAATTAAGTGGCGGATCCCAGCAGGAATGCAGAGCCAACTCAGATCTGAGTGGCAGTCTAGGTTGGAAGATCTTGAAGGAGGAGGAGCGCTGGTGTGGCAGAGCTTGCTGTGTAGAAATAGCTCTGAAAACAACAGCACAGCCTCTCAAGCTTGGGACAAAGTACTCTACAAGCAGTCATACCCTGACGAAAAACTCAAGGGTCAAGTAAGTTGGCTGGGAACATGGCCAGGCAGTGAAAACGCACCCAGATTCAGAATCAGACTTTGGAATCTTTCTTTGGTGACAAAGAAGACCAAAACATACAGCCAGAAGAAGTCAACAAAGTCAAAGAGCCTACATCAAAAGCCTCCAAGAAAAACATGAACTGGTCTCAGGCCATGGAAGAGTTCAAAAAGGATTTGGAAAAGCAAGTTAGAGAAGTAGAGGAAAAATTGGGAAGAGAAATGAGAGGGATGCAGGAAAACCATGAAAAACAAGTCAATGGCTGGCTAAAGAAGACCCAAAAAAATACTGAAGAAAATAACACCTTAAAAAACAGACTAACTCAAATGGCAAAAGAGCTCCAAAAAGCCAATGAGGAGAAGAATGCCTTGAAAGGTAGAATCAGACAAATGGAAAAGGAGGTCCAAAAGACCACTGAAGAAAATACTACCTTCAAAATTAGATTGGAGCAAGTAGAAGCTAGCAACTTCAGGAGAAATCAAGATATTATAAAACGGAACCAAGGGAACGAAAAAATGGAAGACAATGTGAAATATCTCATTGGAAAAACCACTGACCTGGAAAATAGATCCAGGAGAGATAATTTAAAAATTATTGGACTACCTCAAAGCCATGATCAAAAAAAGAGCCTAGATATCATCTTTCAAGAAATTATCAAGGAGAACTGCCCTGATATTCTAGAGTCAGAGGGTAAAATAGAAATTGAAAGAATCCACCAATCGCCTCCTGAAAAAGATCCCAAAGAGAAGACTCCTAGGAACATTGTTGCCAAATTCCAGAGCTCCCAGATCAAGGAGAAAATACTGCAAGCAGCCAAAAAGAAACAATTTGAGTATTATGGAAACACAATCAGGAGAACACAAGATCTAGCAGCTTCTACATTAAGGGATTGAAGGGCTTGGAATTTGATATTCCAGAGTCAATGGAGCTAGGATTAAAACCAAGAATCACCTACCCAGCAAAACTGAGTATCATGCTCCAAGGCAAAATATGGACTTTCAATAAAATAGAGGACTTTCAAGCTTTCTCAGTGAAAAGACCAGAGCTGAATAGAAAATCTGACTTTCAAACACAAGAATCAAGAGAAGGATGAAAAGGTAAACAAGAAAGAGAAATCACAAGGGACTTACTAAAGTTGAACCGTTTTGTTTACATTCCTACATGGAAAGATGATGTGTGTAATTCATGAGACCTCAATATTAGGGTAACTGAAGGGAATATATAGGAATATACATAAACACACACACACACACACACACACACACATATATATATATATATATATGTATATATATACACACACACATATATATATATATATCTATATAGACAGAGGGCACAGGGTGAGTTGAATATGAAGGGATGATATCTAAAAAAATAAAATCAAATTAAGGGATGAGAGAGGAATATATTGAGAGAGGGAGAAAGGGAGAGAAAGAATGGGGTAAATTATCTCACATAAAAGTGGCAAGAAAAAGCAGTTCTGTAGGAAGGGAAGAGGGGGCAGGTGAGGGGGAATGAGTGAATCTTGCTCTCATCAGAACTGACCTGAGGAGGGAATAACGTACATACTCAATTGGGCATCTTACCCCACAGGAAAGAAGGAGGAAGGAGATAAAAAAGGGGGGATGATAGAAGGGAGCAGATAGGGGAGGAGGTAATCAAAAGCAAACACTTTTGAAAAGGGTCAGGGTCAAAGGAGAAAATTGAATAAAGGGGGATAGGATAGGAAGGAGCAAAGTAAGTCTTTCACAACATGAGTATTGTGGAAGGGTTTTACATAATGATACACGTGTGGCGTATGTGGAATTGCTTGCCTTCTTAGGGATGATGGGTAGGGAGGGAAGAGAGGAGAGAATTTGGAACTCAAAGTTTTTAAAAACAGATGTTCAAAAAAAAGTTTTTGCATGCAACTAGGAAATAAGATATTTAGGCAATGGGGCATAGAAATCTATCTTGCCCTACAAGAAAGTAAGGGAAAAGGGGATGGGGGGCAGTGGGGTGACAGAAGGGAGGGCTGACCGGGGGATGGGGCAACCAGAATATATGCCATCTTGGAGTGGGGGGGGAGGGTAGAAATGGGGAGAAAATTTGTAATTCAAACTCTTGTGAAAATCAATGCTGAAAACTAAAAATATTAAATAAATAAATAAATCCTCCCAAAAAATGAATACCAATTCCTTGAGATTAGGGCCTATGTCTTCCTCATGGTCATATTCCCTTCCCAGCGTTTAGCAAACAATACATTCTACAAAGAAGGTACTCAACAAACATTTCTTTAATTTCAGAGATAGAAGGAATCTTGAAGATGGTCTAGTCCCTCCCCACCCTGCCCCTTTTTAAGGCAATGCTATCACTACAAATTGTTTCTTCTATTATCCCCACTCTATGACCTATGACCTGTCCTATCACATCTCTCTCCCTTTGTGTCTAAATTCCTTGAGTAGGCCAGTTATAATCAGTGTCTCCACTGCCTTTTCTCTTACTCTCTGCTTTTAACTTCATCATTTAACTGAAGTTGCCTTTTCCAAAATTACCAATGCTCTCTCAGTTGGCGAGTCTAATGGCTTTTCTCCAGTCCTCATTCTTGACTTTTCTGCACCTTTGGACACTCTTCCTTCTATGTTTTCATGAAACTGATCTCTGCTCGTTTTTCTCCTAACCTGTCCAACTGCTTATTCTCAGTCTCCTTTACTGGATCTTCATCTATGTCATGCTCCTTGCTAATTGTGCCTAACCCTTAAAGCTCCATCCTGGGCCCTTTTCTCTTCTCCCCCTATACTATTTCACTTGGTGATTCTATCAGCTCTCATGAATTGAATTATTATGTATATGCAGATCTATTTATACAGCCCTAACCTCTAGCTAGGTGGCCCAGTGGATAGTGCCCCAGGCCTGGAGTCAGGAAAACCTTCAAATACCACCTCAGACTTTACTAGCTGTGTGACCCTGGGTGGGTTACTTCACCCTGTTTGCCTCAGTTTCCTCATCTGTTAAATGAGCTGGAGAAGGAAATGGCAAACCATTCTAGTATCTTTGCCAAGAAAACCCCAATGGGATCATGAAGAGTTGGATGCAACTGAAATAACTGAAAAACAACAAATCTCTCTTGACCTCCAGTTCCACATCTCCAAATGTTTATTGGATGTCTCAGATAAATTCAAGGTGTTCAAAACTGAACTCATCCCCTCCCACCTTCCCCCTCCCAACTTTCCTATTAGTATAGAGAGCTCTACTGTGCTCTCAGTCACTCAGGCTCCCAACTTAAATGTCACCCTTGACTCCACCCACCTCCACATTCTCTCAGTTGCTGAGTTCTATTGACTCCACCCTTTACTCGTCACTGCCACCATCCTGGTATAGGCCTTCCTCATCCCCTCACACCTGAACAATGGCAATAGCGTACAGTTTGGTCTCCCTGCCACAACCTTCTCCCCACTCCAGTCCATCTTCTAATCAGCTTGTCAAACTGATCCGCCTCAAGCCGAGGTCTGACCATGTCTCCCCTCTATTCATTAAACTCCACTGGGCTCTTTATTGCTTCCAGCATTAAATATAAGATCTTGTTTGGCTTTTAAAATTCTCTATGACCTGACTCCTTCCTACCTTTCTTGGCTTTTAAACCCTAATTCCCCTCAATATACCCCACAAACCAGTGATTCTGGCCTCCTTGCTGTTCCTTGAACAAGACACTCCACCTGTGGACTCCAGGCATTTTCATCAGTTTTTCTCTATGCCTGGAATTCTCCCCTTCCAATTCTCCATCTCCTGGCTTCCCTGACTTCAAGCTCCAGGTTAAATTCTATCTTTTTCTGCAAGAAGCCTTTAACAATCCTTCTTAATTTCAGTTCTTTTCCTCTGAAATTACCCTTAATTTTACTTATCTATATATTTATCTATATATCTACACATAGACACATACAAACATCACTAAAGAAAATGTTCTCTTGGTTTAGCTCTGCATTGTTTCATATATGTCTTGCAAGGTTTCTCCAAATCCATCCCTTTTGTCATTTTCTCATTAATTCTTATACCTTCTCTCATGATACCGTCACTACCCTAGCACAGACCTCATCACCTCAGGCCTAGACTTTTGCAATGGACTGCTGGTTGCTCTTCCTGGCACACGTCTCTCCCTACACCAAGTCTATCCTCCACTCTACCATCAAAGCGATCTTCCTTTTAAATCACAGGGCTTACAGTGACTATCCCCTCTCAATAAACTCAGTGGATCCTTATTACCTTCAAGATCAAATATAAAATCCTGTTTGGTGTTCAAAATCCTTCATAATTGGTCCTACTCCCTTTCCAGTCTACTCATACCTCGATACTCTGTGATCCAATAACACCGGCCTCCTTGCTATTCTATTCCTTCCACACCCCACCTCCAGGCTCCAGGCATCTTCACTGGCAATCACATACACCTGGGATGCACCCTCATCTCTGCCTCCTGGTTTCTCTTGCTTCCTTCAAATCCAGACTAAAATCTCACTTTTTGCCGGAAACCTTTCCCAATGCCCCCTAGTTCTAGAGCCTTCCTTTTGTTGATTATTTCCAATTTATCTTGTTTGTACCTAGTTGTTTTCGTGTTGTCTCCCCCATTAGAGTCTCCAATAAGCTCTCTTCCAGCTCCTTGAGAGCAAAGACTGCCTTTGCCTTTCTTTGTATCTCCTGCTCAGCACAGCACCTAGGCACATAGTAAGTGCTTAATAAGTATGGATTGACTGATGGATAAGACTATCAAATTCATTCATTTAGGCAACAAGTCTTTACTATGTGCAATGCCCAATATCAGGATGGGGGTGGGGGCGGTGATAAATCCTGGCTCCGGCCCTCAAGAAACTTTCATATCAAAAAGACAGGTAAAGCTGATGTGAAATGCTACTCTTTCCCCATAGTTTTAATGACAACTGACTGCATTTAAGGAGCAACACTGGACAAAATAAACCACTACTCTACCTGACAGCTCTCTGGTCCTCCGTTTACTCATCTGCAGAAAGGAGGGGGAATGACTGAAACCATTTTTAAAGGACCTTTCTGCCTGTAAGAGTATCAGGTTCACTTTGTGGTCTAGCCTGGATAGTCCCCTAGGCAATGATGCCCTAGAAAATGTCTGAGCAGCTGCAGCAGCAGCATTGGCATCATCATCATTAGCAGCAGCAGCAGCCAGTGGACCAAACCTTCGCCACAACAGAACTAGGAGGTGGCCGTGCAAAGGCATCGGGCCAGGGAGGGGGGGCTCAATCCAGCACTTGGAGCTTTCCAGGAAGGCCAGGAATCACAGCACGGAAGGAGGTAGGGAGACCCCCGATGCTCACCCCAGTGCCCCTCTAAAGTTCCCAACCCTTTTCACTGTGCAACGACATCGGGGAGGGAGAAGGGAGAAGGCCGTTCCAGGGACACTGACAATAACAAGGGTTCAGTCCCTAGACTAGACCAACCCAACACCACTCCCCCGGGCGCGCCGTCAGGCCTGGTCCTCGGCGGTTGGAGAGCGTAACCCCTTGTGAACTTAGAGGACCTGGTTCGAATCCAGATCCTGTCATTTGCTTCCTGTAAGAAACTGGACGAGCCGCTTCACCTCTCCGGGCCTCAATCTTATCTGTAAAATGGGGGCTTCCGGCTTTTAGTTCTAGCAACGAAACCCACCCGTTCCCCCGTCGTTCGACTTAGTATCCCCATCACCACCACCACCACCACCACCACCACCACTGCCTCCAAGCAGGGACTCACAGCAGGGCATGTTTTGGGTCGTCCATGGCCTCCCAAGTCGAACACACACATACACACAGACAAATCCGGGCACAGCCAACACCGGCCGGATTCAAATCTCCCGCGCAGGCGCAGCCCGAACCCCGAGCGTTCCCAGAACAACGCGGTCATTGGCCGCTCGCTGAAATTGCACCTAGCCAATCAGGAGCGCAGTTGCTGGGAGGCGCTCCTTCCTGAGCCTCGGCCAGTCCCGCCCATTGGCCCTATGCTGGTGCGCCTGCGCGCAGCACCCTGACTGTGTTTTGTGAATGAGGTTGGTTTGGAAGTGAAGCGCTTCGTCTTTGTCAGGCTTGGGGCTTTAGGGCGTCGCAGGTTTGGAGCTGGGAGGTACTTTGGGGGCCATCTAATCCGACCCCCAAATTTTACAGAGGGGAGGTCTGAGGCCTAGAGAGCTTAAGAGATTTTCCAAGTTACCAGGTAGATTCATGATTTGAACCCACGCCCTCTGATGTCGTTCCAGAGCCTTGGCTCTTTCCCCCAGTTGACTCTTGCTGGACAGTGGGGGCGGGAGACAGTGGTTGTAGCCCTCTCATTTTACGCCAAAGGAAGCTGAAGCCAGAAGAGAGGGAAAGTGACTTATCCAGGGCCCCTAGGCCGACCTGGAGTGAAGAGGGGGACAGGGGAGAGAGAAGGAGAAAGTCCCGACGGTGTTTGACCTTGACCGGTGGAATTGCGGTTTAGCGGTCTACAAAGTGATAGTAATCTAATTTTTAAAAAAAGGCTGCCCCTGACCTTTGTTTTGTTGCTGTGCACCAGAAATAGGTGACAGAAAATAATTATAATCGAGATAACCATCATAGGATTTAGTGCTTGGAAGGTCCTTTAGAAATCTCATCCACCTCCCCTCATTTTTTTAAGAAGGAAATACTGAGGCCCGGAGACTTGCTAATTAGTGAAGCCAGGTTTCAAACTCAAGTCTTCTGATTGTAAAACCAGGCTGGTATAAATGTCTGGGAATGGGGAGAGCAAAGAACTGTGTAGTCTCTTCCTAAATTAATACATTAAAATGCATAATTATACATAAATTAGGGGTATATACTAATAAGTGGGAAATAGAATGTAGTATTATGGATGTTAAGGGTCCTCAAGCTTTGGAGATGAGGCAACTGATAGAAAGGTTGGGCCTGTGTAGGTAGTAGAAAATGTTAAACACCAGAACCTACTAGATCGGCTACTTAATATTTATATTTATCAGCTATGGATATTTATTACTGTTTGCTTCTAACGGCCTGTTGAGCCGCATATGCTGAACTAGATTCAGGTTTTGAATCCTGAACGTCCAGTTCAGTGCTGTAGTATGGTCTGTTAAAAATAGCAGGCTATGTATCGCTTGTATGTACATATTTGCTTGCTTGTTGATTCTCCTATTAGATAGTGAGTTCCTTGAAGTTGGAAATTATATTTTGTCCCAGGATTTAGCACATTACCTGGCATATAGTAAGCACTTAATAAATGCTTAAATGACTGACCATTGACCGGACCTCCCCTACCTGTACTTACTGTATGTCACAATACTGCTTCAGAGTTACACTCTTAACACATCAGTAAAGCCACAGCTTGCTGGACTGCTTAGGCTTGGAGTTTTTTCATTGCTCCAGATCTGATTTTTGCCATATCTGTTCATTAGCTGAAACACTGACTTGCTGTTTCTTCCTTTTAAGAGGAACAGTTTTACAACAACAGATGACTAGTTTAGATTGACAAATATTAGCCTAGAGAAGATAGACTTCTCCCTACTGCCTGGAATGAACTTCAGGAACTGGAGAGAAAGTGGTACTCTTCTCAGGGATACCCCTCTTCTTCTGTTGGCCAGGTTGCTGCTTTGCCCTCACAATTATTAGTAACACAATGAATTGATGAAAGGTATTCTATAATTGATGACAATACTTTGTCAAAATTGATCACATAAACAAAATTCACCTTAATGATCAAGGATAATTTTTTAAAAATTTTCTCTGCATTAACTTGAATGCATGCATTGTTATAAATTTGACTCAGAGAGCAGAGGAGAGGATATGCCAATCTACTTCAATGATAGGCTTATATAATTTGACAGTAGGGCCAAGTTAGACCTCTGTGTAGCAGAGCAGCTCTGGGCAGTTCATACCCAAGTGACCCCTCTCAGTTATCCATGATCCTAAGATTATAGATTTAGAGCCCATCTAGTCTAATCCTTGTTTGATTGTTTACAAACAAAGACTTAGTCCAGGAGAGGTAAAATGATGTGACCAAGGTTGTAGATAGCAGAGGAGGGGTTCTGACTCAGGTCCTCTGACCTGAATTTAAGTGGGATGACTTTTTCTTCAGCTTATTTTCCTGAAATATTAATTGAATTTTCTTTGTTGCCTGTTCTTTCTCACTCATATATTCATCTTATATTCTCTTCTTCCCCTTTTTATAGTCACCAGCTAAAGTCCTTCCATCAGGACTACAACTAGACTTGTGATCTCATTGGTATAGGGAACTACTGAGTGAGGAAATCCCCTTTGCCAAGGCAGATGGCACCTTTTCTATAGTCTTAGAGAATAATACTAATAGGTGATGGTGACCTGTCCAGGGTCATACAGCTATCTATGTCAGATGTGGGACTTGAACTCAGATTTTCTTGACTTTGAGTTCCTTCTCTCCACTCAGAAAATTGCCTAAATCTTGAGGGTCTCATTCTTCAACTGTTTTTTCATTTCATAGATTGAAGGAAATCTTTCTCTTCTCACTAGTTCTATGTTGTCTCATTCCTATTTCAGTTATACATTCCTTTACCTAGTCTGTTCTATAATAGCCATTGTCTATGTATCTAGTCTGAGGACGAAGTTCTTGGAAGATTATTTGAGTACAAAAATAGCTATCTGAGTGCAATTTTACCACCACTGTTGCCACATCTCCTACCAAGCCAGGAATGGGGAGTAAATGGAAGAACGGCTCTCACAGTTTCCATTATTTGACCCAAGTGCATTACTAAACATTGTGTCTTGAACCTAAGCCAGTTCTTGCCCAGGCTCAATAACAGTTGGTTAAATACCTTGACCACTGTAACAAAGGAAGTTTGGAAGAGGGTCAACTTCAGGGCAGACTATGTTAAGTTTTAGATATGTTGAGTATGAGATGCTGATGGGACATCCGGTTGAAGATCTTCAATGGCAGTTGGCATTGAAGGAGTGAAGCCTTTTTCACACCTATCACATTTATAGGGTTTCCTTTTGTGTACATTCTCCAATATTTTAAAAAAATGGGGTCCTGTTGAATCTTTGTCTATAATATTCACTACACATATAGTTTCTTCCCTATGTAGCTTTTCTGATGTCTAAAAGATTGAGTGCTTATTGTATCCTCTTTCCTACTGATCACATTTATATGGTTTCTCCTGTTTGGAAATAGGAGCTTCACCTGAATCCTTTTCTGCACTCATGACATTTATAGTATTTCTCTCCTGTGTGAACTCTAACAATATTGAGATTTGTTGACTGAAATGAAGCCTTGGCCAGACTCATCACATTTATAGAGTTTCTCTCCTGAAAGGGTTCTCTGAATTTTTTCAGAAAATTATAGGTATTTTCTCTTGCGTGGTTTCACTGATAGATTATATGATTTGCAATGGAAATGTCCTTGCATTTATTATATCCATAAGGTTTCTATTTCATTAAGTCTTCCAGTTGACCATTTCACAGTTGTGCCATGGAGAGTCTTATTCTACTAAGTCATATAATTGTTGACCTTGGAATCTCTCTGAGCCCATTTACATGAACCATAAAAGGATTAGTTCTCAACAATACATACTTTTCATAGAATCACGAAATCTCATATTGTAAGGGACTCCAGTAGCTTTTTAATCCAACTTATTGCAGAACAAGGCTCTCCTCTATACCATACTTGGCATGTACTCATCCAGCTTTACCTTGAAGACCTCAAGTGAGGGGAAATTCACGGTTTCCTCTAGTAGCCCATTTTACCTGTGGGTAGCTCTGGTTATTAGCTTTTGTCCCCCCCTAAGTTGAGTCTAAATGTACATCTTTGTAACATTCACCCAGTGCTCCCAGTACTGCTTTCTTGGTCCAAGAAATGCAGTCCCTCTTCCATATGACAACCCTTCAAATGCTCAAAAATAGCTATCGTGTCCCCTCTAAATCTCTAGGCTAAACATTTCCAATTTTTCAACAAAGTCTATTAAATCATGATTTTGAGGACTTTTACCATCATGGTTCTCCTCTCTCGGGAATCTCTTCAGCTTATAAGGTTCAGCACTCAAATTTTTGTCTGAGCAAGGGTTGGTACAACACAGCTACTGAATCAAAAGTTCTATAAACTATGTCTCATTTGATACAGCCTGATTGCTCTCTTAACTTCCATATTATATTCATATTGAGTTTATAGTTTACTAAACTCATAATTTGCTATATTTGCCAAACTCATAATTTACTATATTTATTATTATTACTCATATTGAGTTTAATGTATACTAAAACCTCTAGATCTTTTTCAGAAAAAAACTATTATGTAGCAATATCTTTTCCTACCCTCCTTTACGTGTAAGACTTTACCTTTATCCTTACTCAAGTTCATCTTCTTGGATTCAGCCCCAAATTCTAGCCTGTCAAGAATATTTGAATCTTGACTTTCATCCATTTTGTTAACTATCCTTTTTACTTTTTATCATTGTAAATTGTACAAGCATGTAATCTAAGTCTTTATCCAAATTACTGGTAGGGATAAAGGCTGGGCCTGTGGTTTCATTGGTATAGGGAGCTCACTAGTGAGTAAATACCCTCTACCAGTGTAGGTTAGCATCTACTCTGTGACTTAGAATCTTAGAAGTGCTTAGAGCACTGAAATGTTATGACTTATTCAGTTTCATAAGCCAGTATGACTGAACCCAGGTATTTCTGGATTTGAGGCTGGTTTTCTATTACCCCATGCTACCTTACAAGTCATTGATAAAAATACTAAATTTCAGGAGACAATGCAGTATCCCTTCGTTCTGGACTAGAGACATCCTTCCAAGTTGACATCAGATTTTTAGTGACTACCCTTTGGGTTCAGCTAGTTCTAAATCCACCTAATTGTATTATAATCCTGCCTCCATCTCTCTGTCTTGTCCACAAGAATAGATTTAGGAGTGAAGGCTGATATTATAAGTAATTTGGGAGAGCAATGAATAGTTTACTTATCAGATTTATGGAAAAGAAAAGAATTCATGACCCAACAAGAGACAGAGAGCATTACAAAATGCATAATGGATAATTTTGATTATGTTAAATTGAAATGTTTTTGTACAAAAAAAGCCAATGCAACAAAAATTAGGAGGGAAGCAGAAAATTGGGAGAAAATCTTTACAACTAGTATCTCTGATAAAGGCCTCATTTTTAAAATATACAGGGAACTGAGCCAAATATATAGGAATACAAGCCATTCTCCAATTGAGAAATGGTCAAAGGATTTGAATAGGCAGTTTTCAGAGGAAGAAATTAAAGATATCTATAGGCATATGAAAAAATGCTCTAAATCACTACCAATTAGAGAAATGCAAATCAAAACAACTCTTAGATACCATATCTGTCCTGTCAGATTGGCTAAAATAACAAAACAGGAAAATGATAAATGCTGGAGAGGATGTGGGAAAATTGGAACATTGTTACATTGCTGGTGGAGTTGTAAGATGATCCAGCCGTTTTGAAGAGCAATTTGGAACTACGCCCAAAGGGCTATAAAATGTTCATACCTTTTGACGCAGCAATACCACTTCTAGGGTTGTATCCCAAAGAAATCACACAAGCGGGAAAAGGACCCATATGTACAAAAATATTTATAGTGGCTCTTTTTGTGGTAGCTAAGAATTGGAAATCAAAGGGATGCCCATCAATTGGGGAATGGCTGAACAAGCTGTGGTATATGAAGGTAATGGAATACCTTTGTGCCATAAGAAATGGGGATGATACGGTCTTCATAACAACCTAGAAAAACCTACACGACATAATGCTGAATGAGCAGAGCAGAGCCAGGAGAACATTATACACAACCACAGATATATGGATTCTGTGAGGACCAACCCTGACAGACTTCACTCTTCTCAGCAACACAAGGTACAAAGACAACTCCAAAGCACTCACGATGGAGACTGCTATCTACATCCAGAGAAAGAACTATGAAGTATGAATGCAGATTGAGGCACACTTCATGCTCGCCTTTTTCTCCCCCTATTTTTTTCTTCTCTTTTGTTTTTGTTTTTGGGTTGTTGTTGCTTTTTTTTTTTTTGGTTCTGTTTCTTCTTTCTCATGATTCATTCCATTGGTCATAATTCTTCTCCACAACTTGACTAGTGTATAAATTAATTCAATGCGAAGTTATTCGTGGTAGTTATATGAGATTCCATGCTGTCTTGGGGAGGGAGGGGAGAAAATCTGGAACTCAAAATTATGTAACTGTATGTTGTAAACTAAAAATAAAAATTAAAAAAAAAGAATAGCATGAGAGACTTTGCCAAAAACAAAAAAATTTACAGAATTCTTCTATCTTCTAATGAAATAATCCTGTTAAAGAAAAAAAGAAATGATAGTCTGCCATGACTTGTTCTTAATGAGGCCATACTGGCTCATTGTAATTGTTGCTTCTTTTTCTTTATATCTACTAATCATCCCTTTAAATAATGTTCTAGAATTTTGCCAGAAATTACAGGAAAGCTCATTGACTTACAATTTGCTGACTTCATTTTCTTCTATTTTAGAAAATTGTGTACTTGCTGTTTTTTAGTCCTATAGTACCAGTCATGTTCTCAATGATCTTTTTTTTTAAATTAAATTACTGACATTTTTTGTTTCTATAGCAGTCATTCCTGGATTTTCCCCCAGCAGGTGTCCAGATCATCTAAGTCTCCATCGCTGCTCTCTTGCCCATGAGACTGGCTTGGGAGCTGTTTCCTGAACTCGTCGATTTCTTTCTGGCCCGGCTGTTTGTAGAATATTATGATGACAGCATCACTTCAGTTATTGTATCTGCTGATGCTCACCCAAATGTTCTCCCCCTGTGCTTTCCCCTCTCTGGTTTCTCCATGCTCTATATTTCCTCTCATGAATATATTATTGTACAGTTTTACTGTGTCCCAACCCACTTTACCAATCCTATTTCTTTTGAATAAGGCAGAGCCCTATTTCAGTCAGCTAGTATTTGTTAAGTGCTTACTATGTGTCAGGCACTATATTACGCACTTATTTCAGTCATAAGGCTCAACCTAATAAGTTCTAATGATAGCCATGGGTTCAAATTTGCTTCCTTGTGTTAGGATCTCTAGTCCATCTTGCTTGTTACCCATACTTTGTTTGTATATACACATCTAAGGTCATAGGTTTTATTCCTGGCTCCTTTCTCGGACTTTATTTCTTGAGAACTTCTGGATGTGTCTATGTTTTCTTTCTAGGTTATATGATAGCTACTGTGGGCGGTATCTAGCTTGATGGATCTCTGCTTTTTTAAAAGAGCTGTGGGTCATCCATATAGGCTTCCTTCCCAAAGTCCTGAGTAAAGATTTGGGTAAGCTTTTTGAAGCTTGCCAGAATATATTGTGGATGTTCCAGGTTTCTGGAAACCTTTTCTCCTTGAAGATTAATCATGAAATTATCCTGGTTAGATGAGTGGCCAGATTTTCCTCAGCTTTGCCACCAGAAAAGGTTTTGTTCTAGGCACCTGGAGGCTATTCCATGAATAGTGATCATATAGTTAAAATTTCTGCATAACTGAGGAGCCACCATTCTTCAGGCTTGTCAGCAGAGTGCCTTTTAATATTCTAGATCCCTCAGTTGTTTTCCCTTGAAGATTTACCATGTAGTTTTCACTTTTCTCCTGGTGATATGTTTCTGTCATTCTTCCACTTATCACCATGGAGGTTTCTTTGAGAACTATCTAGGAAACCTATATTTCTCTGAGGAAAATATGCATATATATATATATATATATATATATATATATATATATATATATAAAACTCCCTTTCTGTAATGAGTTTTCTGAATGCAGATGTTTGAACAAAGTGAAATCCAATGGAAGTTACTTAAGTATCTAGATATTTATCCCTGCCTTATCATTTCTCTATCATAGTAGCTAGACTGTGCCAGTCCATTCTTTGCTCCAGATTCATTGCTTTGGGGCTCCCTGACCTCTTATTGGGAAAATAGGTCTTTTGGTCCCCACATTCATTGGCTGTTCATCCTGACCTTCACATTTGGCGAAACTTGCTAATCATGAAAATGATTAGATACTCACTCTTCTCTCTGGTGCTTGGGTGCCATGGGAAGGGGGATTGCCTCCAGTAGTCTTTTGAGGTCTCACAAGACTCTCCGCAAAGTTAAAATGACCTGAGAATGAGATGACCATCCCAGGGAGGTTGTGCTCCCAACTGATGGCTGGGACATCTTTACAAACTCTGAAATTGGAGCTAGCCATGCCACTTGATTAAAATGCCAGCTGAGCATGTCCTAGGTAGAATGCTACATGGTACTACATTTCTATAACACTTATCCCTGTCCCAAAGGTCATTGGGAGGGACTCTCTCCTTATTGGTAGAAATGAAGTCCCTGTGTGAGGGGCAGAGTGGACAAGAGAAATAGAGCTTCAGGACTCAGCTAATGTCCTTAAAGCATGGAGTGGATTTCTATCTTTGAGAAGGAAGATGGAGAAGCCAAGGCCACTTCAGGTTGCTTAAGGAAGAAGCTCCAGGAAGACACAAGAGGAGTAGGCTGTCTCTATCATGTCCACAACCCCAGATTGCTCACTAGAATCTTTGAAGAGTTTCTCCTTGGGTGAGATCCAAGACCCTTGAGCTGAGTTATCTTACTCCCAATGGGAGAGCTCCTTCACTCTGTATTATCTGGTATTTATTCTGCTGTGTATGCCTTCTCTGATGTCTGTTTCGCTTTGGTTTTGCTCATTTCAATGTGTAATCTTTGTAATATGTTATTGTAGTCTCCTAGCTAGTATTTTATTTAGACTTTTTGCATCTATATTCATGAAGTTGGTCTATAATCTTCTTCTCTCTATTTTTGCTCTTCCTGGTTTAGGTGTCAGTACCATATTTGTTTCATAAAAGAAGTTTGGTAGGACTCCATTGCCTATTATTCTAATAATTTATGTGATATTGGAATTAGTTGAAATTTAAATGTTTGGTAGAATTCACTTGTAAATCCATCTGATCATGTTTTTTTTTCCCTTTGGAAGCTCATTTGTGACCTATCCAACTTATTTTTCTAAAATGGTTTATTTAGATATTCTGTTTCCTCTTCTGTATTTTTTGTAAATATTCTTCCATTTCATTTAAATTGCTAAATTTATTGGCATATAATTGGGCAAAATATCTCCTTATTAGCCCATTGTGTTTCAAATGGGCTTGCTTGAATATACTTTTAAGCCCAATAAATTTTAAGCCATTCCATAAAATGCCCAGCCCTTAAAAGTCATAATTTTGTTTCTTCCTAGTTATATCTTGGAATTTTTCTGCTCTCTTAAATATTATTAGTCTAGGGGATGTGGCTGGGTTCATCTAATTTCTAATTGCTTTGTCATTTTAGGGGAGAAGGGGAACCCCAAGCTCTTTTTTAAATGTAATTTAATTTTATTGGTTTTTGGAGAGGTAACAAGCTTATCCTAGCTTAGCTTTACCCCACTTTTATGAAGTTAGTGTGTTGAGGTAGTATATTTCTGTCTGAATGCTACTGAATGTATAATAACTTGTTACGTGTTGATACATGAAAACAGTCATTGGTTCTGTTTCCATGATTAGAATTCAGATCCCTTGCTGCATGATTGTACTTTTTAAGCACAGTTTATTAATCTAACAGACCATTGTTGATGTAGTATTATAAATTTATTAATTGCATTAATATTTGTATATTAATGTGAACACATATGGATGAATCTCTAGAAAATATGAGAGCTAAGATGCTTGAGGGGTACTGTTTAGCTTTTGCAGATAAAAAGGATAGAAGTCTCCTAATATCAGTGACAGACTAGACCTTAAGAACGAGGACATTTTAAAGATATTGGGCAGAAAAGTGAAAGGATTGGAAGAGTATACAATTAAGACGACTAATGTTAAACTCAGGAAGTTTTCCTAATCCTGTCTGAGAATTTTGACCATGGAGATATACTGAGGAATTAATAGTAGGAAGTTATTCCTGGCAACTTTGGACATGTTCATCCTCTGAGGATGAGGACCTGTTTAAGGAAGTAGGTGCCCTTATAATCAAAGGATGCCCTCCTAACAGAGAGACTGGACGTTGTTACAGTTGTACCCCCAAACTTCATTCTGTCTGTGACTAGGACCATAGCCCATGTGGTATATGATTATCATAGGCCCAGACTTGGCATTTTCTCTGGACGTGAACCATCCATCCCCAAGGAGAAAAATTGTGGGAAACTTGGGTTGGACCAGTTTGGGACACTGGAAGGCCCTGACATGGACAAAGTGATGAGACTGTCAGCCTAAGAGAGATTGCTGCAAAGGCAGCAGAGACCTTTTTAGAAGAATGTTACCTGGCAAAAGAGCACTCCTATCCTGTTTGTCTTGAATACTGTGCAGCACAAAGGTGGAATGCCTATTGACTTCCTCCTCAAGGTGGAGCAATGTGGAGCAGAAAGAGAGGGTTCCAGATGTGTACAGAGGCCTATATGTGGCAAAGAGGCCTGTCCTTGTGTGGCTTGAAGGGAGGCAAAATAGACATCTCTAGATGTCTATCTACCCTTCCCCAAGGGAGAATTTAATTCCTGCCAGGAGAGGAAGTAGGAGTTTGGGGCCAGAGTCCGCTCTACTCAGAAACTAGGCTTGAAGTATATCCATCTGCTCCCTTAAATATTGTTCAGATAGGGGATGTTTATCTAGGGTTCAAGCTAACTTCTGATTACTTTGTCATTTTGGGGAGGAAAGGAGACCCCAAGCTCTATATCCAAAGCTTCACCCCTTCCCTACCTAATACTAGTTCCACAATGAACACAAATAGGAATTAAAAAAGAAACTCATTTTCCCAAATTATGGCAAACCAGAAATCAGAGAAGGTACACAGAGGAGGATGTATGCCAGCTAATACATTAATACAACAATAATATAATAACTCCATTGGGAGTGAGATAACTCAGCTTGACCAAGAGAGGATCTTGGATCTCATCCAAAGAAAAACTATCCAAAGTCCAGTGAGCAGTCTAGGAATATGGACATGGTGGAGAATGTCTGCTTCTCTCATGTCTTCCTGGAATCTTTTCCTTTAGCAACCCGAAGTGGCCTTGGCTTCTTGCATCTTCTTTCTCAATTCAAAGATGACTGACTTGGAGAGTCCCAACTGAAGCTCTCTCTCTCTTTCTCTCTCCCTCTCTCTCTCTCTCTCTCTCTCTCTCTCTCAAATCCTCATTCTCATTCTTTCTCTCTCTCTCTCTCTCTCTCTCTCTCTCTCTCCAATTCCATCCCTTCCCTCACATGGTGAAAGGCTTCATCTTCACCAAAAAGGAGAGCATCCCATACCAATGGGCTTTGGGACAGAGGTTATATTTATATTTATTAACTGCAGCTCTTGACTTCTGAGTCATAGAGGAGTGACATCTTACATCAATATTGTCTCTCCTATGGGCATGAAATCACAAAATACTTGAAATATTGGAGTGTTAACATCGCCTATTCTCTTTTTGATGTAGCTATCATATAATGATGCTACCACGGGCTGACATCAAGCAAAATTAGTATTATAATTTAAAATGCCTGGGTTCTTGCTTAATTTTTCCTTAGAAAAAAAAAAGCTTGCTTCTATGTGAACCCTTCTCTCTCCTCTATCCCTCAGTCTCTAGGGTTTGTATTTGTTCTTTCTTAACTCTGACCATGCTCTCCTGCCTATTCTTCTCAAGATGTTAACTTGTGGGTTTTTGGTTGCTGCCTATGTACTAGGACCCCTTAAAATGGGCATGTTGCTTGGAATGTCCACCCCACTATGCTTCAATTCCTTATTTCCAAAAAGACTAGGTACTGAGATTACACCTGTGATTTCATTAGTATGGGGAACCCTCAGGGGAGGAAATTCCTTCTACCAAGATAGTTCAGCACCATCTCTATAATTTAAAGTCTTAGAGAATTACCTAGAGCACTGAAAAATTAAGTGATTTGCCTAGGGTCACACAGTCAAGATGTGTCAAAGGTGGCACTTGAATTCAGGTTGTCCCAATGCTAATGCTGGTTCTCTATCCACTACTCCATGGTGAAGGATTGGACTAAATGACTTTTAAGGCTCCAAATCAAGAGCAACAAATAGGAGGGAGCAAAAAAGAGCAGGGTCATGAGGTCTCATGCAATAATAATAATTATAACTAGTTAGTCATTAAGCATTTATTAAGCAACTACTATGTGCCAGGCACTGTGCCAAGTGCTGGGGTACAAAGAAGGGCAAAATTCAGTGTCTGTCGTTGAGGAGCATTTATATAGCCCTTTAAGGTTTGTGAAGCACTTTATAAATATAATTTGATACTCAGAATAACCCTGGGGGAGGGGAGGCAAATGCTAATTATTGACTTGAGATTAGAGTCACGTGGCTAGTAAGTGTCTGAGGCAAGATTGGAACTCAGAAAATTGCAACTTGGGCCAAGCTTGGAAAAGATTTCCAAACGTTGCATTCATTTTTCTGTGGGCACATGCATCTTTTACTGCACAGTTGTGTGTAGCTGGCCCATCCCTCCATCTGTCTGTGAATTTGCCTTATGCTGTGCTGCCTTTCTCATTACTCTGTATGGCAATGGTCATTTCTAAGTAGTTGGAGATATCATCCTAGCTCTTAATCACATTTATTCCCCTAGTTTGCAAGTATAGGCAATCTCTAACTTAAAAATACTCAATTTAGAACAACTTATGCTTAGCAACATCCATTATCATATCATTCTACCTAAATACATCTACCTTCTCTACCTTCTTCCCTGCTGCTATAATCCTCCCTAAAAGTTTTCAAAGTTGCCCATCTGCTGAGGTTTGTAGTGAATGTTATGCTACTTTGTGAGTTTTGAAGGTCAATTATTCCTTTTGGGCAATGGAGAAAACTTATGTTATGTTTTATATTATTGTAGTAGAGGGCATATTAGAGCACATCCCATGAGGCTTGCATGGGGATAGACCTGTGCCCTTCTGCTGGATCCTATTCTCTAGCTCTTTGCTCTTTTGATATGCACAGCCAGAGGCTCTGGAGGTCCCCATTATGGGAGGTTTGTGTTGAATATGATCAGTGACTGAGCCAGGAAGAGCCATCCACTCAAAAAGCTTTAAAAGGAGAAACAATTTCCCTTCTTTCAGTTTTCATTCTTTCAAATGTATGGCTTAGGAGTCTCAATAGTTTTCTCTCAGACTTCCTAATGGGGAATAGGTTTCTTTCCTCTCCCTTTCCCCAGTAGCTGCTATGTGGGCTTACTCACACATTGCAGTGAGTACATTGCTTGTCTAGGTGGAACTAAGATTGAATCTCAAGTTCCCAGCTGCCTCTTCTGTTTTGTGTTTCTTTTCCTGAGCATAGGTGACTAAATGGCAGTCCTGAGATTGTTATTTCCAGCCTTGGTAGCTACCTTGTGAGTGTGGAGAGGTTGGGAGATCTTGGGTGGCAAGAGATGCTTCAGGTATCACTCCCTTCTTAGAGGAAAGGATGACCACTGACAGGAGGCTAAGCCATACCTGGCAAGACAGGACTGGGACTTGAGTTGCTGCTTAGATAGTGCAGGCTGAAGTAGAAGTGAAATCTCATCATCACTTTTGCAAGTCTCCCTGGAGAACATTTTACTAGTGATGGCTAGTTCATGCTTTCAGTATTTGTCAATGCATGGTTATGAGTCCTTTGTGTTTTAAGCATTTTCTATTTGGTGGAAGAAATTAAACCACTTTGTACATTGATTAATGTTCTAGAAGGTACCCTGTTCTTTTTAGGGGAGACCCTGGACATGAGCCAAAACTAAGCTTTATTTTAAGGAAGTTTTCCTGGAATAATGAGGTGGGAGCATAATAAGCCAGCAGTGCAAGAAGATCTTGAATCCCATTCTTTTTTTTTAATTTTTTTTATTTAATATATTTAGTTTTCAGCATTGATTTTCACAAGAGTTTGAATTACAATTTTTCTCCCCATTTCTACCCTCCCCCCCACTCCAAGATGGCATATATTCTGGTTGCCCTGTTCCCCAGTCAGCCCTCCCTTCTGTCATCCCACTCCCCTCCCATCCCCTTTTCCCTTCCTTTCTTGTAGGGCAAGATAAATTTCTACTCCCCATTGCCTGTGTATCTTATTTTCTAGTTGCATGCAAAAACTTTGTTGTTGTTTTTTTTGAACATCTGTTTTTAAAAACTTTGAGTTCCAAATTCTCTCCCCTCTTCCCTTCCCACCCACCCTCCCTAAGAAGTCAAGCAATTCAACCTAGGCCACATGTGTATCATTATGTATAACCCTTCCACAATACTCATGTTGTGAAAGACTCACTATATTTTGCTCCTTCCCAACCCATCCCCCTTTATTGAATTTTCTCCCTTGACCCTGTCCCCTTTCGAAAGTGTTTGTTTTTGATTACCTCCACCCCCATCTGCCCTCCCTTCTATCATCCCCCCCTTTTTTATCTTCTTCTTCCTCCTTTTTTCCTGTGGGGTAAGTTACCCAATTGAGTATGTATGGTATTCCCTCCTCAGGTCAAATCTGATGAGAGCAAGATTCACTCATTTCCCCTCACCTGACTTCTCTTCCCTTCCTACAGAACTGCTTTTTCTTGCCACTTTTATGCGAGATAATTTACCCCATTCTATCTCTCCCTGTCTCCCTCTCTCAATATATTCCTCTCTCATCCCTTAATTTTATTTTATTTCTTTTAGATATCTTCCCTTCATCTTCAACTCACCCTGTGCCTGCTCTCTCTCTCTCTCTCTTTTTCTCCCTCTCTCTCTCTCTCTCTCTCTCTCTCTCTATATATATATATATATATATATACACACACATACATATATACATACATACACATTCACTTATATATATATATACATAAACATATCTATATATGCATATTCCCTTCAGCTACCCTAATACTGAGGTATCATGAATCATATACATCATCTTTTCATGTAGGAATGTAAACAAAACAGTTCAACTTTAGTAAGTCCCTTGCAATTTCTTTTTCTTGTTCTTTTTCTTGATTACCTTTTCATGCTTCTCTTGATTCTTGTGTTTGAAAGTCACATTTTCTATTCAGCTCTGGTCTTTTTTTTTTTTAATGGAATTTATTTATTTAACATATTTGGTTTTCAGCATTGATTTTCACAACAGTTTGAATTACAAATTTTCTCCCCATTTCTACCCTCCCCCCCCACTCCAAGATGGCTTATATTCTGGTTGCCCTGTTCCCCAGTCAGCCCTCCCCTCTATCACCCCCCTCCCCTCTCATCCCCTTTTCCCTTCCTTTCTTGTAGGGCAAGATAAATTTCTACGCCCCATTGCCTGTGTATCTTATTTTTTAGTTGCATACAAAAACTTTTTTTGTTTTTGAACATCTGATTTTAAAACTTTGAGTTCCAAATTCCCTTCCCTCTTCCCTTCCCACCCACCCTCCCTATGAAGTTGAGCAATTCAACCTAGGCCACACATGTATTATTATGTATAACCCTTCCACAATACTCATGTTGTGAAAGGCTAACTACATTTTGCTCCTTCCCAACCCATCCCGCTTTATTGAATTTTCTCCCTTGACCCTGTCCCCTTTCCAAAGTGTTTGTTTTGATTACCTCCACCCCCATCTGCCCTCCACTCCATCATCCCCCCACCTTTTATTTTTTTTTTATCTTCCTCCCTCTTCTTTCCTGTGGGGTAAGATACCCAACTGAGTATGTATGGTATTCCCCCTCAGGCCAAATCTGATGAGAGCAAGGTTCACTCATTCCCACCTCACCTGCCCTTTCCCCTCCTCCCATAGAACTGCTTCCTCTTGCCACCTTTATGCGAGATAATCCACCCCATTCTACCTCTCCCTATCTCCCTCTTTCAGTATGTTACTCTCTCATCCCTTAATTTCATTTTATTTCTTTTAGCTATCTTCCCTTCATCCTCAACTCACCCTGTGTCTGCTCTCTCTCTTTTACATATATAATATATATATAAACACATATATATATACACATACATACATATATACATAGATATATACATACATACACATTCACTTATATATATACATAAACATATATATACACACACACACACACACACATATTTATGTGTATATATATATATATATATATATATATATATGCATATTCCCTTCAACTACCCTAATACTGAGGTCTCATGAATCATACTCATCATCTTTCCATGTAGGAATGTAAACAAAACAGTTCAACTTTAGTAAGTCCCTTGCAATTTCCGTTTCTTGATTACCTTTTCATGCTTCTCTTGATTCTTGTGTTTGAAAGTCAAATTTTCTATTCAGTTCTGGTCTTTTCACTGAGAAAGCTTGAAAGTCCTCTATTTTATTGAAAATCCATATTTTGCCTTGGAGCATGATACTCAGTTTTGCTGGGTAGGTGATTCTTGGTTTTAATCCTAGCTCCATTGACCTCTGGAATATCATATTCCAAGCCCTTTGATCCCTTAATGTGGAAGCTGCTAGATCTTGTGTTCTCCTGATTGTGTTTCCGTAATACTCAAATTGTTTCTTTCCGGCTATTTGCAGTATTTTCTCCTTGATCTGGGAGCTCTGGAATTTGGTGACAATATTCCTAGGAGATTTCTTTTTGGGATCTATTTGAGGAGGTGATCAGTAGATTCTTTCAATTTCTATTTTGCCCTGTGGCTCTAGAATATCAGTGCAGTTCTCCTTGATAATTTCTTGAAAGATGACATCCAGGCTCTTTTTTTGATCATGGCTTTTAGGTAGTCCAATAATTTTTAAATTATCTCTCCTGGATCTATTTTCCAGGTCAGTGGTTTTTCCAATGAGATATTTTACATTGTCTTCCATTTTTTCATTCCTTTGGTTCGATTTTATAATATCTTGATTTCTCATCAAGTCACTAGCTTCCACTTGCTCCAATCTAATTTTTAAGGTAGTATTTTCTTCAGTGGTCTTTTGGACCTCCTTTTCTATTTGTCTAATTCTGCCTTTCAAGGCATTCTTCTCCTCATTGGCTTTTTTGAGCTCTTTTGCCACTTGAGTTAGTCTATTTTTTAAGGTGTTGTTTTCTTCAGTGTATTTTTCAGTATTTTTTTGGGTCTCCTTTAGCAAGTCATTGACTTGTTTTTCATGGTTTCTTGCATCCTTCTCATTTCTCTTCCCAATTTTTCCTCTACTTCTTTAACTTGCTTTTCCAATCTTTTTTTGAGCTCTTCCATGGCCTGAGACCAATTCATGTTTTTCTTGGAGGCTTTTGTTGTAGGCTCTTTAACTTTGTTGACTTCTTCTGGCTGTATGTTTTAGTCTTCTTTGTCACCAAAGTAAGATTCCAAAGTCTGAGACTGAATCTGGGTGCATTTTTGCTGCCTGGCCATATTCCCAACCAACTAACTTGACCCTTGAGTTTTTCAGCGGGGTATGACTGCTTGTAGACTAAAGAGTTCTATGTTCCACGCTTGGGGGTATGCGCCAGCTCTGCCACACCAGCACTCCTCCTTCCCCAAGAACCCCCAACCCAGACTGGACTTAGATCTTCAGCAGGCTCTTTACTCCTGCTCTGATCCGCCCCTTAATTCCTCCCACCAGGTGGGCCTGGGGCCAGAAGCAACTGCAGCTCTAGTTCTGTAGCTGCCCCACCTCCGCTGCCCCCCGGGGTGGTAGCCGAACTCGAACTCCTTCCACTCCCGCAGCTTTTCCCGCTAACCTTCCCTGTTGTCTTTGGTGTTTGTGGGTTGAGAAGTCTGGTAACTGCTGCAGCTCACTGATTCAGGGCACTAGGGCACGCTCTGCCCGGCTCCTGGTCTGATTGGTCCTGCCACAGCCCATGCCGACCTCCACTCCCCTCCGCTCCCAGCTCCCTGTGGGATAGACCTCACTCAGAGACCATCCAGGCTGTCCTGGGCTGGAGCCCTGCTTCCCTCTGCTATTTTGTGGGTTCTGCAGTTCTAGAATTGGTTCAGAGCCATTTTTTATAGGTTTTTGGAGGGACTCGGTGGGGAGCTCATGCTAGTCCCTACTTTTCGGCCACCATCTTCTTGAATCCCATTCTTTAAAGGATATTCTTCCCCAGGACTGAACCTAGCTCACTTGAGTTCACAGCTGGGGCCATTTTGGGGGGAAAAGTCTCCTTTTAGGTCTCTGTAATGTTAATGTAAATGGGAAGATCTTTCCCATCCATTAATAGGCCCATGTGATCTGTTTAAATCACATGGAAGCCTAAATCACATGAGTTTGAGTCACATGAAGCCTGTGGTGGGAGGAGCTTGCTGAATGGGTGGAGCAGAGCTGAGAGGATTTGGCCAGAGCAGGCAGAGCCAAGAGAGAGAGAGGAAGCAGCAGTTAGCATGAGTGGGATCCGGGGAGTGATATTGCTTGAGGGTGTTGTTTTGCGGGAAGGCCCTAACAGGAGGAAGGCTTGGGGAGGGCGGTGCCCCCTGCATTGTTAATGTGTATAGATTTCTTTGTTGCTATGATGGATTTGGCTTTCTGGTGTTTAAATAGTTTTGGTTCTGTCTTCCTGTGGAGAGTGTGTGATATTTTACAATTCAGAACTATGCCAGCATATTCATAGAGGCCATAGGAGCTGTGAATACCACAAGGAACACTATATTCTTATATTCCTCTTTAGGTTGTTGGAGAGGAACAGAGGACTTTATTAGCTAATGTATGTGTAGGAATATGTGGGTGGCCTTACCAAAAGCCTACCAAAAATGAAGAAGGTTATCAATTGGCTTTTTGATGAGGCTTTTTAAAAAAAATGCATCAATAGGTCCCAGGACAGCTGGATGGATGGGTACCAATACTGGTACAGGATGCTCTTGAGAAAATTTTGGCTATTTTAGTTTGAGGAGATGATGGAGCTGAATGCTTATGGGTTTCTCTGGGACCTAGAGGATTGTGTGAAGCTAATGGAAGGGCTCTGAGTTCTTGGCTTGGTTATCTGTTTAGACAAGGATAGGTTTATTTAAGTGATAGAAGCAACTAGTTTGATCTGGACAAATGTCTTATTAGGCACTTTTAGTTATCTGTAATCTTAGTATAGTATTTCTGTAAATGAAAAGTGTTTTTGAGATTACAAAATGCTAAGTGCTAGCTAGCAACATGATGGGAAAGTGGGATGTTACACTTCTTCCTGGAAGGAAGGGGGAATAGCTTAGTACTGTTAGCTACTCTCTTGGTACAAAGGGACCAAGCAAATTTAGATACACAGGGACTTAATATAATATCTAGAGATCTGAAACTATACAACATATGAGTGAAGAAAATTCACTGCAAAATCTCCAGGAATTGGGGGAATCTTTGAAACCGTGGATTTGGAGACTAGTAGAACAGAATTCATTATGTTGGACATGAATAATCTAAGATCTCTGGGGCCATTGACTACTGACTATTAGGCTATAGCACCATGCTGCACAGTGCTATATTCTTCCATTACCAAGGCTATAGAATATTCTTTGTAGAATTACAAGTTTTGGTGCTACAGAAGACTACTAAGGGGGTTGAGGGGTGGTCTACAGTGAAGCAATTCTACATCTGTTGGAAATGTTGGCAAGAAGATATGCAAAGCCCATGAGAAAAAGCTATGATGCATTTGGTATATAAGGGATAAGGTACCAGGCTTAGTGGACATGAGGCTGTGGTCATTTAATTAGAACAAATATAGAAGAATGCAGTTGGCTTCTCCATAATAAAGGGAAGGCCTTGACTAAAATGTTAGCAGGGCAGAGGGGAATGATCAGGAAAATGACTATTAACCTAGAGGAAAATCTTCCTTGAACTAACAATGGAGATACCTACATCCTCTAGTCAGTACCCTACAAGGTCCTTACTTTTATGCCAGTTATGTGTTCCTCATCAAAAGTTCAAAAAAAATGAAAGTAGCATGATATAGTAGAGAAAGTACTGGTTTGGGAGTCAGAGGATCCATGTTCCAATCCCTGTTCTGCTACTTAATACCTGTGTGACCTTGGGTAACTTACTTAACCTCTCTGAGAGGTCTCAGATTTCTTATCTTTAAAATCAGGGGATTAGATGACCACTAAGGTCTCTTTCAGTGGTAAATCCATAATCCTATGAAATAGCTATGGAAGACAATTAGAGGCAGAAAGAGCAGCCCAGATGAAAAAGCAGTGACAATTAGTCAATAAAGCCTTTTGATTTTGGAAGCTTTGGACAATAATACTCAGGAGATTGGGATTCATGCAGAGCCATGAATTTTCTTAGAGAATTATCTTATTTATAAATGTGGAGTGCCTTGATTATAAAAGGAGAGGCAAATTTGGCCAATGTTAAGGGTCCACACTGAACTCAGAACAAATTCTTCTAGAGTGAATGAGTATAAAGGACATGAATCCTTTAGCTATGTTTGAAAGAGAGGTCATTAAAACATTTAAGAGAGTTATAGGATATCTTGGTCCTGATAGAAATTTTCCAGAGTCTTGGTCATGTCAAAATACAAGGTTTGTTTGATTTTTTGTTTAATACTGGTAATAGGAAAGAATGTAAAATGAAAATATTCAGGGAATCAAATTATCTGTGGATTAGCATGTGGATTATCTTCAGAGAGGTGGGGTGACTTAGGAAACCCAATATATCAATACAGCTAACTTTTGTACATGATAGGCAGGATCCTCCTATAATTTTTTATAATTCTTACCCATCTTCTCTTAACTACTGTTTTTCATACTCTTCAGTCTATGAAAAAGTCAAACTTGGGGTTGGGGGGAATAGTTGTCAATCAGCGCTTAGAGCAAAGCTTTGTCCTAGTTTCTGTGGAGAAGTTAATGAAAAAAAAAACCTGTGTTTTTGCTTCAGTTCTCTGAAGGTAATGTAAATATGGACACATAAAATTGGGTGTTAAATTATGACAGTTCCTGGTTGTTCAGTCGTTTCAGTCATGTCCAACTCTTTGTGACCCCATTTGAAATTTTCTTGGCAAAGGTGCTGGAGTGGTTTGCCATTTTCTTCTCCAGCTCATTTTATAGATGAGGAAACTGAGGCAAACAGGGTTAAGTGACTTGCCCAGGGTCATACAGCTAGTAAGTGTCTAAGGCCAGATTTGAACTCAGGAAAATGAGTCTTCCTGACTCCAGGCCTGGCACTCTATCCGTTGTGTCACCTAGCTGCCCATGACAACTCTACTCAGATTAAAAGACATAACGGGAAAGGGAGAGACTTAATGATTTAGGTTTAGTCTGGGTAAAGTGGGAAAGGGAAGGATTGCAATCAGATGATTCCAACTGTGGCTTATTAGCATTGATTCTATTCATTTATTTTCCCACCTTTTTCCTTGGGGGTGACGGAGTATTAGAAAGGGAAATATAAAAGGATATGATGGAGGGAAAATGCAATAGTAACCATAGATAGGAAAGGCGTGAACTCATAAAATAGAGAAGGATGGTAGAATGTATCAAAAGGCAAAATCCAATTATAGTCTATATGAAACACACTTAAGGTTATAAAAATTCACACAGTTATGTTGGAGTTGGAAGAGAGTATTAGAAGCAGTCATGATCACAGACGAAACAAAAGTATAAAGAGACTTGGTTAAAAGAGATAAAGAGGGAAACTAAATTATGCTTTAAGGCACCATCGGTAATAAAACAAGTTCAGTTTTAAATACATAAACACCAAATAACATTGCAGCTTCATAATGAAAAGAAAAGCTAATTGAAGTACAGAGTAAAAAAGAAAAATAATAATTGAAAAATAGAAAATAATAATTAAAATAATAATAATTGATAGCTAATTAATTAATAAGTAAATAATAACAAATAATTGAAAATAATAATAATAATTGAAAAAAGAAAATAATAATAATAATTGATTCAGAACTAGCCAAATATAACAGAAAATTAAACAAGAATGAAGAGAATTTTAGGACAATTATATATGTAGACCTCTGGTGATTATTGAATGGAATTGAAAGAAGCATCCATTTTTCAGCCTTTTACGGTACCTTGACTAAAAAATGTAGAAAAACAAATATTAACTGTATCCTTTACAGAGCACAACAAAATGAAAATTATAATAAATAAGGGGAATTTAAGGGAAGAATTCAGACCTAGATGGAGATTAACTCAATTTTACAGAGTGAAATAACAAATCAGAGAAACATTAAATGATTTTTATGTAAGAAAATAACTTTTTAAAGGAAAAAGAGGAAGAAAAAAAAATTAGCAAAACAATTAATACATTGAAATGTCTGAAAATATATGCAATGTTTCACACCCATGGACCTTCTCACAACTGGGACAGGGGTTGGAGAAGGTGTCTTACATATCTTCTTTGGGGATATGCTTATTCTTTGTAATACTACAACATCATTTGCAGTTGTTTTGTTATTCTTTCTATTTACTTTGTTGTCATTGTGTGTATAGTGGTTTGGGGGGGGTACGATTACCTTACTGTGTATCAGTTTATATGAATCTTTCTAAGTATCTCTGTATTCATCACATTGATGTTTCTTAAAATACAGTAATATTCCACTACATTCAGGTACTGCAATTTGTTTAGCCATTCACAATTGATAGGTAACTACTTTGTTTTCAATAATTTGCTACTATAAAAAGTGCTACTATAAATATTTTGGTATACTTGGGGACTGTCTTTTTTTTAAGGAACCTCCTTGGGACACATATCTAATGTTTGAACCTCAATTCAAGTGGTATAGGCTTTGGGATTCAAAGGGTATGGGCATTTTGGTTTATTGGCATAATTTCAAATTGCTTTCTGAATGCGGATTCACAGCCTCACCAACTATGCACTAATGTGTCTTATCTGCTTATCTTATCTAACATTGACTTTTCCCATCTTCTGTCATCTTTTTCAGTTTGCTGGGTCAGGTGAAACCTCAGAGTTGTTTTGATTTACAGTTCTTTTATTAATGATTTGGAGTATTTCTGTATATAGTTATTAACAGTTTACGATTGTTTTATTGCCATTGCTTTCTCCAACCAATTCTCAGCAACAATACCTTTCCTTCAAACTGCATGGCTCCTAACAAAGTTGTCTTTCTCTTTGTCAGCTTCTGTAAGCAGCTTCTCATTTCCTCCCTTACCTTCTATCCCCAGCATCTTCTGACTCCTCATGAACTCAGTTTCTTTGGTCAGTCAGATTCTGACTTCTGATGCCTCAGATCAGGGCCCCCTTTTTAGTAGAGAATGGTCTCAATTCAGGTGGAAAAAACGCAAATCCACAGTTCTGTCAGGTATGGCACAAAACACAATATACAAATTTTCTCATCATTCACAAGAAGCTCTTTGATTTATAATTTCTCAATTATATTATTTAAAACTGAATCTAGTCATCTGTAGATGGGCTGATGGAAACACCTTAAGGCGCTGTTGTCAGCTTTACCTCTGTGCTCTTGTCTTTGATCTACTTTCAAACAGTTCCTTCTAGTGTACTTTTCTGAGGGCAGTTTTTTCCTCAGGTCCTCAGAAGTTTCAAGCTTCTCACATGAATGTGTTTTTTCTGTCCCTTTCAGCACATAAAATGTTGACATATAAAAGGGAGACTACTTTAAAAATGAATGAATGACTACATGAATGAATGAAAAAGTATTTATTAAATGCCTACTGTATTCAAGGGGATGCTCAGCCCTTCAGGATGCAAGGACAAAAATCAAAACAGTCCCAGCCATCATGAAACTTATATTGTAGTAGGAGAAGATAACACATATAATGATGTGGTGGGGAAGGAAGGGGTGTTTTGGTCAAGTAAATCAAAGAGATAATGAGTGGAATCAGAGAAAAATTTGACACAAAAGGAAGACAAAATTGCAGCTTCCTGGAAGGAGCTTTCACAGAAACATTGAGAAGGTATAGTCCCAGCCCTCAGGAGAAAAGTGGAAACCAGCTGTGAAACTATCTCAAAAGATGTACCTAAGGGGTAGTCCAGGGATGAAGGACATAATGGTAATATGGGAAAGTAAAAGAAATAGTTTACAATCCATGATGTGAGGTTCAGAAAGTAGTGTGTAGAAATGATGGTCCCCAGGTGGCCAGATGTATCATGGAGATCTGACCACTGAAAGAGACGAGGCATTAATAGTCTGGAGAGTATCCACAGGAGGGCAACCAGGATAGTGCAGAGCTTTGAGATCTTACAATATAAAGATTAGCTGAAAGAACTGATGATGGCCAACCTGAAAAGAGAAGACTTAAGTGGTCCATATAGCCATATTTACATATTTGAAGGACTGTTGTGTGGAAAAGGAATTAGATTTCAATTTTTCCTGGCCTAAGAAGGAAAAACTAGGAGTAATAGGTGGAAATTGTAAAGAGACAAATTTAGGTTTGATCTCAGGAAAAACTTTCTAACAGAACCATCCCAAAATGGAACCGGTGCTTGGAGAGGTAGTGTGTTTCCTTTCACAGGAGGTCTTCAGTCAAAAGCTAGATGATCTTGGGGATCATTGTAGAGGGGATTCTGGGATTACATTCTAAAATCAAACCATCACCACTAACATGAATGCCCTCTCTTTTCAGACACTAGTAGAGTGCCCAGCACCCTGAGATCTTGAGCCTGGGGAATAGTACTGTCCCCCTGACCACTGGCTGTGCTTCCAAACCAAGCCCCTACCAGTCAATCATTCCAGTCAGTTACCATCTTGAAGAAAGGACCAACCATTCCCAGCAACCTAGCTGCAGCAATAAGTTACCCTGAGGGAGAGACAGGAGGTGGTATGTGCCAGGTGGGTCATTCTCTTGCCACCAACTTAACCACCACCTCCCTTCACATGTAGGTGGAGATAACCCAGCATCCTGAGCCCAAGAGCCTTCCAGACCATTGGTCTTGTTTCTAGTCCAGTCTTTACAGACATCATGCAGTGGAGAAACCCTTATAGATATGAGAACTGGAAATTTTTTCTGCAGGTGCTTCAGCTCCTGCCTCCTTAGCAGTCACAACTCTTAAACACCTAGAAAAGAAAATTCTTATCACCAAAGTTCTTGCTATTATCAACCATGAGTAAGGTTTTATCAGTGCAAAGGACATTAAAGAAGATGTGCTACTCTCAGCTTTGCCTCTGTGTCCTGTGGATCACTGGGTCTTTCCTTCTGACTTAGGGTTGAAACTTCTGCGTGTGTTATCTCCTCCTGTTATATTGTACGCTCTTTGAGATCGGGACTGCCTTGTTTTTCTCTTTGTATTACCAGGGCTTAGCATAGTGCTTTGCATATAGTAAATGCTTAATAAATGCTTTTTCACTCATTTTCTCCAACTCTAAGTTCCTGTGATTCCATAATCCATGTTACAAGACAAAGCACTGGCCAGGATACGTGCAGATTTCAGTCTATATGTCTCTTCTAAGTGAAGATGAGAAAACAGTGGTGCTTAGGAGGTATATCATCCAAGCAACTTCTATAGTTTCTAGGGATGGACATAATTGCCTGCATCTTTGGCTCTGCAATGGCTATATTTTGTGGAGGGTTAGTTCCATCTTTAAGAAGATTCAAATTGAGTGGCATTCTAGAAGCAGATACTTAAACTGCTAAAGGTGGTAGCTATAGCATATCATTGCCCAGAGAAGTGTCTGAAGTTCTTTTAAGTTATTGCTAACAACCTTTCACCCCACTTGGCATTCTGAGTAAGTGAGCAAGCCTAGATTTATCTAAGTATTTTATTGAATCTATATAACTTCAGATAAAAAGTTTAGAGAATGAGCCTACTATCTATAGATATATGATCCGGATTCTTCTGTCTCCTAGATACATACCCTTATGTATGTAGCAGGTATGGGCTGAAGCATTTCTATGTGGCTAGCCATGTGTTCTAGCCTATTTCTATGACTCATGTGTTCTGGCCCTTCGCTAAAGGAAATGCCTGATCCAGCAATTCCTAACAAGTTCTTTGATTCCTGTCACTGGCATTGATTTGAAGATGATTGACAAATGAGTCAGGAAGAAACACCAACTCAGAAGTCTATGAAAGGACCAAAGAGAAAGACCTCCTCTTTTGAGTTCACTTTGGGACTCTGATAGATCTCCCAAGTACTTCTAGGGGGAGAGGAAAGGATTTCTCTCTCTTGTCTCTTATCCCATCCCCACCAGCCACAATGGTTGCCCACAAGACAACAAAAACATGTGCTTGTCTTGGTGAGTCTGAGACTGGAGCTTAAGTCCCAGCCTGATTCTTCTGTTTTGTGTTTATTTCCCCAAACACAAGTTGCTGAACAGCAATCCTGAGAAATGTCTATTTTCAGCTTTGGCAGCTACTTCATGAACTTAAGAATTCCTAGGTTCCCAGTGAGAGGGGAGTCCCACAACTACCATGCTTCTCAGGGGAGATGGCTACCTTCAGCATCATTTTGAACACAAGGGGACCAATGAATCATGTTTGGCTCTTCAGAAGACCTGGATCTATTAAGTTGTTTAGGTAGTAATATAGGTCTGAGGAAAATGCTAAATGTTGGGTCAGCAGTCCCACAAGGTGCCTTTGTTGTTCAGGGAGATTTTAATGTGGCATTGTTTTATATTTTAAGTATTTTTTAAATACATGCTTATGAGCCTTTTGTGTCTTAAGCATTTCTTTTTGTGGTGGAGGAAATAAATAACAATTGTACCTGATACCTATTTTGTACATAAAGTACCTTCTCTAGAAGGTATCGTATGTGACCCTGTTAATATTTTTTGAGGAGACTCTGCACATGAGCAGCTAGAGGCATTAGGTGCAAACATTAGAGACAGCTAGGTGGCTCAGAGGCTAGAGTGTTGGACCTAGAGTCAGGAGATCTGAATTCAAATCCAGCCTCTGATACTTTCTAGCTGTGTGACCCTGGGCAAGTCACTTACCCTCTGTTTGCCTTAATCCACTGGAGAAGGAAATGGCACACTACTTCAGTATCTTTACCAAGAAAACCCCATGGACAGTATTGGCATGCTATGGTCCATGGGATTACAAAGAATCGGGCTTGACTGAATGAACGACTGAACAACCAAACATGAGCTATACTCAAAGCCCTATTTTAGAGAATGAGAGAGAATGAGAGGCCCCTGATCCCCTGTCTTTAGAGTCAGTCTGTCCCCAGGATGAATACCAGCTCTGTGTGAGTCTAGATTAAATCCTCTTATAGGAGAAGGCCCCTTGGGCTGTGGGTAACAAGTGGACATTTTAGCTGCTACAAGGGGCACAAAAAAAATTTATATAAGGAAAACTGATGAAATCAGCCCTAGAAGAGACACAGCCTCTCAAATAAAATGCTGAGGAGAGAAACAGTCTGTTCCGAAGACCTGTTTGAAGGTGGGACACTGACTGAATTAAAGATGGTTTGTGGTGCACAGTGGTCCTTCAGTTCATTTGCATGTGACTGCTTTCAGAGTGTTGGAGAATATAATTGAATAAATTATACTCAATAGGGAGGCTAATGCAGTCCTTCACATATTGGAGGAGGCTGGAGAGCTTGTTTCCAGCAAAGTGTAATGACTCGTAAAGGCACTAATCAGAATAGGCCAGTCTCTTGTCTCTGGCTCTTCCTAGACTAGATGAGTACGGCCAGAGTTATCACTGCCTATCAATCAAATGACAGTTTGTGGACTATGGGAAGATTACATAAACACTGTTGGGGGTCTTAACCAACAGAAAGGTGGAATTTTAAAATTTTACATAATTTTAAAATTTAAATATTTTAAATTTAAATGTAAGTCTAAACCTCAAAATTTTAAAAATTTTACATAACAAGTTGGAGATGGGCCACTGCTTATGAGGAGACCCTGATTTGAGACATTAGAAGCCAAAAGAAGAGAATATAGGAAAGGTAGGAGATGACCAGATAAAGATAGAAGCAGAAGAGGAAGCTGAAAGTAAGAGGAATCAGGAAAAGGAGGCAACAAAAAGAAGTGCTTATAGAGTACAGGAACTGACCAGAGCTGATCAAAACTGACAGGCAGGATATGCAGTTTGTCTGGGAGCTGTGTTGCTGGAAGAGAGGTATTGCTTTGCTGAGTGTATTGGCTGGAGAAAGGAGGGAGAGGGAAACCTCTTTGAGTTTACTTATGTTGCCCTTTATGGTTCTCTTATTTGAAAGGAAGAAACATTGGTTTTTCATCTATTTTGCTGAGAGGAGGCTTGGCTTTACTAAGAACTGATTAGTCAGAGATGAACCCCCAGCAATTTGAAAAAGCTGGCTGCAGAAATGCTGCACAGCCCAATTTCTATCTATAGTTTGGGAGAAACTCCACAGAGCCTTAGGGCAGATCTGAGAGAGCTTGGCAGTTTTCTGGCTTAAGGGAACTATTTGTCACAGAAAGAGCATTATGCTTTCTCAGCATTCCGCCATGGGTGGCTGTGTGCTAAAAGAGCTTGTCACTGCTTCAACAACTTGATAGGAGCAGAGAAGCAGCTTTGCCAAACAATAACATTGTTAGGGACCAGAATACAAGCAGGTAGCAGAGAAGTCGTTTTGTGCTACAGGTGACACAGGGTACAGACTATTTTCTAAAGATACTCAGGGCCTAGAATCCTGCAGCTGTAAATTATGAGTTGCCCTAGGCAACTCCTGTGCCTCCCTGACAATTTTCTTTAACTTTGTGCCCGCTCTCCCCTCATCACAATTATAGCTGTGTGGTTGTGGCCATGATAACTATCTCCTGGGCACATCACCCCAGCCTGCCAAAGGACTTGCAAGTTGGGTTGATTGAGCCAGCCTCAGCCCAGGGAGAATGAAAAACTGGAGGGATTTGGTGCCATACCTGGGCTACAGACATAAGCTACTCCTTTTTTCTTTTTTGCAGTCTCTCCTTTACCTCTCTTCAGATGACACTTAAAAATCATCCAGGAATAGTCCGCCATGGGTGTTACAGTTTACTACAATTTGTGCATCCTTACACATGCCCAAAGTCCAAGCTCTGTTGTCTTGGTAACTGTCCAATTGCAACTGCATATCATTGTCTTGATTTATTCTTTGTTAATTCTGAATGTTTTCTTGCTATCTTATTTTTTGTTTCATTGATGCTGAATTCTTATCAATTTAATTCAGTAAGTATTTAATAAGCACTTTGTATGTACCAGGCACTGGGCTAGGTGCTGGGAATACAGAAACAAAGATGAAACAGATCTTGCCCTTATGAATCTTGCACTCCATTTGGGAAAACAACATATTCACAGATAAATATAAAACATATAGGAAATAAATACAGACAGGTTGCAAAGAGATTAGGGAAGGGGAGAATCACTAACAAGCATTTATTTATTAAGTGTTCACTATGTGCCAGACGCTGCTAAGCTCTGAGGACACAAATCAACTCAAAAACACAGTCCTTGCCCTCAGAGAACTCATTTTAATGGGGGGAGACCACGTGTAAACAAGTATGTATACATAAGCTACACAGAGGATAAATTGAAAATAATCCACAGACATGATGATATTATTCAGGGTAAGTAGTTGCCCCTTCGTTTGGGTCTCAGTTCCTTGGAAGTCAGCCATATTTATTCTGTCCTTTGCATCCTGACGAACATACTGCTTGGCAGAGAAAACAAAATAAATTGGAGTGCTTCTCTGTCTTTAGTCTTTTGTTGTCATCCTCTCATTCGTTATAGAGCAATTGTCTCCTGACATAGCTTAAAAAGCCCATAGCCCTTTTTCTTTCTGTTTGTCCGTAAGTCTTCCTTTCTAGTCTCAGATCATTCTTTAGCACTTGAGAGACTATTCTTACAGTACCTTGTCATGCTTTTATCTTTATTTCATTACCTGTTCTTCCTTTCATTTTCCATAAGTATTTCCATATTCCATATGTCTTTCAAAAGTCGAAGTCTGTTAGTGAGTTCCCTGTATATCCGCAATTGATCTCTTTCGATAACTAAAATTTTTCCTACTCATGGAATGGTTTTTCTTTGTGTCTTTAGAAATTCATTCTTAAATATTATCAGCCCCTACTAGGATGACTTGCCTTATAGAATTTTAGGCTGTGGGAGATTACCTGTTCTTTGAAAAAATTTTATTATCTTAAATACTAAAAAAGTAGGAGAGAGCAGATGGGTCCAATACCTGCCAGGATCCTACACTTCCATCCCCTAAAAGGAGACAAAGCTGTCCTCATGATCCCATTAGCTCTTGCCTTCTTTGACTAAGCATGTAAGGGCATAAAAAGACCCACCCATGTGGAGTCAGGACCCCTCCAACTTGCTGAATGTGTGAAAACCACCTAAGTCACATTATCTTGCACTGCTGACCAAATGGGCTTCCATCTGGAGATGAGTGGGGCTGAATCCATCAAAGCTAAGTGCCACTGTATCCTTTTTGTATATCCTTGTTAGTTACGGCAAGGTAAACCTCTTTTTGTTAACTGTCTAATAGCTTATGAGTGTCTCATTTCATCCCTGAATTGAGCCTGAACTAGCAGAATGTAGGTGTCAGGTCCAACAGAAAGCATTCCCATATACATAGAACACAAAAAGAGCATTTTTTATGAAACCATTAAGCTCCATTTCATACCACTTACTTTTTTTCCTTAAAGAATATAATAAATTCTACATTTTACTTTCAAAAGTATATTGCTTATCTGGGCTTTTTAACTTTCTTCTATTCTCTTCTGTGCATTAAAAAAGTTTCAATTCCTCTCTCTCTTTTTTTGTCTCTCTTTTGCTAATTTCCCCATCTCCCTCCAAATCTTCTCACCAACTAAAAAGCAAGCAAAAAGAAAAAAAAATCTGGTAGCAAATATAGTGAAGCAAAATGAATCCACACAATGGCCATGGCTCCAAATGTGTACCTTAAGTGCATCTCCTCTTGGTCATAGAGCTTTATCATAGAGGCTTGATTGGTCCCTGCCATGATCAGACATCTTAAATCTTTCAATATTATTTGTCTTTACGGTGTTGTCCTTTCATCACTTGTTCTCCTGGCTCTGCTCATTTCTGTTTTCTCATATTACTTAGCACACTGAAATAGTCTTTTCTCATCATTTCCTATGGTCCTATAATACTTCATTACATTCACATACCACAGTTTATTCAGCTCTTCCCCAATTGGTGGTCACCTCCTTCAGATTCTGATTCTTTTCATTTTCCTTTTAATCTTCCCTTTGGGATCAGGAAGTTGGTGTTTCTACTCTTCTCTTCCTGGTATTCCCATTCCTCTCAGCTTCCCTCTGTGCCATTTCCTGAGTTTCCATTTGTTCTCCTGCTGAGTTTGATGTATTTCTACTTGAAACTGTGTATTTGTTATTTTCATCTGGTTCCTGCTCCCTGCACCCCTTCCTCCACGTTTTTTTTATGTAGTCTTCCTTCTTATTCACTCCAACTCTGAAAAACAGCAAGTTCTACCAGTTTTCCTCCTTTCCATACTAGTATATTCCTTTTTATCCTCCTTTCTCTTTTCCCTCTTAAAATTTTCACACACACACTTTGTCTTATTTAACTTCTTCAATAACCCTTTGATGAAATTTTATGGTTCTGAGGAAACTGTTTTTTTTTTCCTTCCCCAAGGGAATTAAGACTATTATAGAGCCTCATCCAATTGCTCAAACTTGTTTTTCTTTTTAGGTTTCCCTGGACTTTTGTATTTGTATTTAAAGTTCCTACTCAATTCTGGTCTTTTAATAGAAATGCTTGAAAGCCCTCTGTTCCACTAAAAGCCCATTTTTCCCCCTGTAGGATTAATGTTACCCTTTGCACGGTGTCCTTCTTGGTTGTTAAAGCCTATATCTTTTGCCTTTCAGAATCTCACATTCCAAGATCTCTTATTTAATGTAGCAGTTGCCAGGTCTTGTGTGATCCTGACTTTGATCCCTTGGTACACGAACTCTTCTTCCTGGATGCTTGTAGTATTTTTTCCTTTGATGTGGTAGGATAGCTCTGGATTTCGGCTATGATAATCCTTGCATTTTTTTCCCCTGGGGGTTATTTATGGATTTTCCCTTTGTTTTTTGATCCTACTAGATATGAAGTTTTCATTTATGATTATTTGAAATATAGTGTCCAGGCTTTAAAAAAATTCATGATCTTTAGAGAGTCCATGACATTCCTGGAAATTTTCATTTTGGAGTTTCTCTCAAGAGGGGATTGGTAGATTTTTCCTACTTTCACTTTGCCCCAAGGCTGGGTAGTTTTCATTTACGATTTTTTTGAAATAGGGTATTTAGGTTGTTTTTTTTTTTATGGCCAAGGGTTCACATAGTTCAGCGTTTCTTAGATCATCTGTCTCTTACCTATTTTCCAGGTCAATTATTCTTGATAGGAAGGAAGGAAACAAACATTTATTAAGTGCCTACTATGTGCTAGACACTGTATTAAGTACTTTACCATTATTCCTTCATTTGATCCTCATAACAACCTGGGATATAGGTGCTGTTATTTACAGTTAAGGAAACTGAGGCAGACAGGTTACATGAGTTTGCCAGGGTCACACAGCAAATAAAGGTTTAAGGCCTGATCTAAATTCGGGTCTTCCTGACTTTAGGCCTAGAATTCTATATGCCACTTAACTGCCTTATATGAAATACTTTAATATTCTGCTTTTTCTTTTTGTTTCATGGAATTACTGATTTATATTTGGTCCAATATAATTCTCAAGGAGTCTATTGCTTGAGTGAAATTTTCTACCTGTTGAACTAAGATAGGTGTTTATTTTTGTTCCACTCTTTTTAATTGTAGTATTTTAAAAACTGTGTCAATTCATTATTTTCTTTGAAGCTTTGCTTATAGATGATATGGAGTCATTATAATGGGTTTGTGTCTAAGGCCTCATTGGCTCCATAATTTTTTTTTATCAGCAGTATTTTCTTCTGTTTATTTAATTATCCAAATTTACTCCCTGAATTGGAACTGTGTCAGGGCTAGGCTTTATGCATCTTGGAAAGGAATTGTACTCTATCAGTTTGGTCTGATCCGGGGCATTGTTCTTCTGGTATGAGTTCTACAGGTATCTAGCATCTGCTCTGGGGTCAGAGTGATGAAGTTGCAGAAGCTAGTCATTATTCTCTAGATCCTGGTCCATGAACTGGAAGGTTTCAGTGCATTGAGCTCCTGGCTCCTAACCTTTCCCTAGTGTCTGCAGGCTTCTTTGTATAGACTGGGGCTGAAAAAGTACACTTTCTGTACGCCCTTGGATTTCTCTGTCTTTACTTGGTTTGGCGCTTTTCTGTTCATCTTTGCTAGAGTAGGAGAGGTCAGGGTTGTTCTGCTCCTGTTCACTATTTCAAGAACCCTCATTAGCATCTTTATTTGGCATTAAATGACAAGCAGATGTAATCAACAGTGACCCAGAAATCTACTGGTGGCTGTCATCCTGGGAAGCACCCCCTACAGAGATACAACCTGGCAACTGCTCCTGCAGGTGCTCCAGCCCTGATACCAGAGCACTTAGCACTGTTAAATGGTTCAAAACCAAAAAACAGATATGACTTTTATCAGTGGAAACAACATTAACAAAGATTCATTTCCACTGGCTTTGTCACATACCCTAAGGCCCATGTAACCATTCCCTTTAGCTGAAATTTCCTTGGCTATGTTATCATCCTTATTAGAATGTGAATACCTTGTGAGCAGGTACAGTCTTGCTTTTCTGTTTGTATCCCTGGTGCTTAGCATAATGCTTGCACATTTTGAGAGCTTATTCACTCATTCAGAGCAAGTGCCCAGCTAGTACAATGAACAGAGGACAGAACCCGGAGTCAGGAAGATCTGAGTTCAAATTCTGCCTCAGATATTAACTGTGTGACTTGTCTGCCTCAGCTTCCTCATCTGTAAAAATGGGGATTGTAATAGCATCTATCTCCCAGAGTTGCTGTGAGGATAAAATGAGGTAATATTTGTAAAGTGCTTTGATTATTATTATTCTTTCATTCAAGCATAACTCCAGTTCAATTCAACAGGCATTAAAGCCCCAGGCCTTGTCCTCTATGGTCAGATTTTCTTATCTATCTCTGACCTTCAGTCTTGCATCTCCAGCTGCCTTTCAGACATCTTGAACTGGATATTCAGTAGACATCTTAAGTTAAACACGTCCAAAATGGAACTCATTATTTTCCTTCCTGAACTCTCTTCCCTTCCAAATTTTCCTGTTTCTGTTGTGGGTACCACCATCCTTCTAGGCATGCAACTTAGGCATCATCATTGGCTCCTCAGTCTCTCTCATTTCCCCAAATCCAATCTCTTACTATTATCTGCCCCCCAAATGTAGTAGGGGACATTATCTATGTGGTTCAAAGGGAGGCAAAATAGACATCTCTAGCCCCATCTCCTCCCACTCTTCTTCAAGGGAGACTTTAATTCTCACCAGAAGGGGAAGCTTTGCCACTCTGCTCCCTTCAGAGAGAAGGGGTAGCAGGCTAGAATTATTGTTTGTATAGGGAATGTGGTTTTCAGATTTGAGCTAAACTTCTGATCAATATTAATGGGAAAAGGAAGGAGCCCAGGTTCAATATCCAAGGTTTCATCTCATTCCCACCGGATAATCAGTTCCACCATGAACATTCACATAACAAATAGCAAAGAAATCCTTTTATTGATAGCCAAACAGAAGTCAGAGAAAATATGCATAAGAGAATATTAATATAAGATGAGAGACGGAGAGAGAGAGGGACAGACACAGAGAGAGAGTGGCTCTCTCAGGTCTTACCCAAGAGGAAATTCCCCAGTGTCTCTAGTCTGCTATCTCCTCTCATGTCGGCTTCTTCCTGGGGGGGTTGGTATCATCTAACTTCTCTCTGAAAGCCAGAAACACCCACAGCAAATGCAGAGCTCCAAAAGACAAAAGATCTGGGTCAGAGTGTGCTGAGACCAGAGACTGAAGTGTCTCGAGCCCTCTTCTCTCCTGCTCTGAAAACTCTGACGTGCCCCTCACTCAGGTGTGGGGTATCGATCTCCATCAATGAGGAGACAGTCCCATAATGATGGACTTTGGGATTTAGGTGGCATTCCCGTTGTGACATTGTTCATATATACCCCCTTCTCTCTTCTGAAGCTGTCATCACCCTGGTGTAGGCCCTCATTGCCTCACTCTTGAAGTATTAATCCCAAAGGCTTCTGGTCTGTCTGCCTGCCACAAGTCCTTCCCCACTCCAGTCCATTCTAAGCTTTCTCAGCTGTTAAAATGATCTTCAAGTACACGTCTGACCATATCACTTTTATCCTCCCTGTTCCCCCCCAATTCAGGAAACTCCAGTGATTATTACCTCTGGGATCAAATACAAAATGCTCTTTTTAACATCTGAAGCCTTTCATAACTTAGCCCCCAACCTTTCCAGTCTTCTTACACCAAGTGGGTCCTGACTGCCTCCTCCCCCCATGCCCCCCCCCATCCCGGACTCTTTGATCTAATGATACTGGCCTCTTTGCTATTTGATGAAAAAGACTCCCAGTTCCAGGCATTTTCTTGGGTTGGTCCCCTATGCCTGGAATGCTCTTCCTTCTCACCTCTGCCTCTTGGCTTCCTTCAGGTCCCAACTAAAATCTCACTTTCGACAGGATGCCTTTCCCAACCCCTCTTATGTAATTTGTTTCATATTGTCTCCCCTTAAGACTGTGAGCTCATTGGGGGCGGGGACTGCTTTTTTGCCTTTCTTTGTATCCCCAGTGATTAACTCAGCGCCTTCAAGGAGCTTATATTCTCCTGGAGGTGGAGGATGCAACATAGAAACATGATAGAGAGATGATCATTTGAGAAGAAAAGAGAAAGTGCTACCAACTTAGGGCATCAGGACAGGGTTCTTCCAGAAGGAACAGCTGAGCTGAGGCCTGAAGGATTTGAAAAGACAACGGTGAGGAAGGAGTGGACTTCTGCACTGAGAGATCTGGATGAAGAAGTAGACGGATGGGAGACTGGCAGGGTACTAAGGGAGTGAGGTATAGGATTAGAGGTAAGGGGATTGATTTAACTCTCTAAATTAGATGAAACACTTAAAAGACACATTGAACTGTGTAACCAGAAACTGCTAGTTAACAGGAGTGGCAGACAGATCAGCCTGGCAAGCAGCAGCCACAGTCAAACTGTTTTCAACAAATATTGAGGAAACGATGATTCTAAGAAGCAGAAGGGCAGAACAGGCCAGCCTCTGCGAGTCGGTTCCAAATAAGAGAATTTTTATTATGTTGAACATGAAAACAGTGCTGGTCTTTTCAAACACACCCCCACACAATCTGTGGTACCACCTTGAAGATGAACAGCATGTGTACATCATGCAAATTAAGGGAACAAAATCCAAACCAAAAAGAAAAAGGAAATTAAATTTGCTTTTAAATCTAGAAACAAAGCAAAGTTTCATGATGATAGCATCAGACTGGGAGTCAGGAGACTAAAATCCTAGACCGGGGTGGGGAGCCTTTGGCTTTGAGGCCACATGTGGACTTCTAGGTCCTCAAGTGCAGCCCTTTGAATCCAAACTTCACAGAACAAACCCCTTAAAAGGATTTGTTTTGAAAACTTGCACTCAGTCACAAGGCTATACCCAAGGACCTAGAAGGCCACATGTGGCCTTGAGGCTACAGGTTCCCCACCCCTGTCCTAGACCTATCTGATTTTCCTTATTGGGTAAAGAAGAACCTAATAAATCCATTATGTATTATTAACTATAGTCTAATTCTTGGACCTGTCTCCTGGCTTCTCTAGCCTGCTTGGCACAGCCTTGATCTCTTTCCAAATTTCTCTAGATTCTTCTCTCCACCAACCAGCAATACCTGATAAGGTAGTGCTAAATGCTGCTGGAGAAGCTTTCAGGGATACCATCTAGTTCTTTAAGAGAAGGCTGGGTCTGAATTAGAGTTAGTGAGCTCTATGAGGAAGAAAGAAATAGGCAGACCTACTCTGCTCATAATCAGATATCCAGATCAGTTTTAGGCCTGTCTTGGAGACAGGACAGAGGTTGGGTACTGGTTAAGTCTCCAGGAAGGAAGAAAGGTAAAGAAGGACTATGCTTGCTTGCCTTGGTTTATCTATCCCGTTTTAATAGGAACTTATCACAAACACCATGAACATCCTATCCTTCATACCAACTGAATTTTCTGAGTCCTGCATAGTAAAAAACAAAAACAAACGGGAGAGCCTTCGTTAGCCACAACGGCTCAATCTTCCCTTTCCTCTTCCTATCTCATCTTCCTTCCTTAAAACTCTAAACTGTGGGTGCTCAAGTTCAGCCTGGGGCCATCAAAGCTTATTTTAAGAAGGACTTCACTCTCAGCCCCACTACCTCCCACCCCTTTTTCTTCCTGTGGCCTCAGGTTGCATTGAAAATTGTGGACAGTTTGAATAGACATTTCAGTGGAAGGAGGCAAAACGTGCTTGAGGTTCTGTTGAGAGTGGGACACATCCTTTTGTTTTTAGGGATAACAAACTCTTCGTTGTCTAGAAAGATCTTGCAAGGATGGTCTGGGAAGGGAGTTGGCCACTATCACCATGATCATCATCTCTGACACATATAGATCCCAACGAGCTTTACGTATATCTCATTCAGCCCTGACAATCACAACCACAAGTTAAAGCAGGGACTTGATTTATATCTCAGCACCTAGCTCCCGCATGTGGTCGAGTACCTGTTTTGGTCAGCACCTCCCCCCCCCCCCGCCCACCCCATCCCCCCCCCCCCGTTCCCCACACCTGGAGGGGATTATGAATAGGTGGTGGGAGTAGTGAGCGTGGGAGTTGGGGCAAAGTAAGAAGTGGAAAAGAAGGGAGAAGAGAGAGGCTATTAGGGAGAGAAAAGGGGGCAAGAACAGGTAGGAAGGGGGAAGGGGTTGATGTGAAAGAAGGGGTCGGGAGAGGTGAAGAGCAAGGGGAAATGGGAGAGCTTACTGGCAAGAAATGAAAGGAGGGGGGGAAATGTGCCTATCACCCACGTGACGTGGAGTGGGCCGGGGAGAGGTGGCAATACGGCAATGTCCTAGTCACCGCGGCTGCCGCCGCCCCCGCTGCAACTGGAGCAGCTTGAGGCCGTGGGGCTCGGGCCGCTGCAGCCGTGAAGCTGTCAGCAGGTGGCGAGGAGGGGCCGAGCGAGCCCGGGAGTGAAGGCTCCCAGAGCTGCGACTGCGGGCGCAGCCACAGCCGCCCGAGCAGCCTAAGGGAAAGCAGCACAATGGAGCCAGAGCCCGCCCGGGACTTGGGACTAGGAGACTCCTCCTTGCACAGATACCTGGATGGGGATTTCTGGAGGCTGAAGAACGAGCTGCGCAGGCTCTTGGCCGGTTGTCCCCTCTTCTGGCAGAGGTACCTTTTTCCCCACCCGTGCACGCCCCTGGAGCTACCTCTGATGCTCACTCCCCTCTCTCTCCGAGCAGCCCACCCCAAGCTGGGCTGTCTCGTTTCTCGCCCCGTTGTTCCGTGACCTGCTTTGGGAGCGCTGCAGCCTTGCTCCTCCCCCCCGGAATTAAAGCTGCTCCCCAGTCCCTCTCAATGGCAGCAGCTGTTGCCCCCCGTCAGCTTCCCCAGCCTCAGGGACAGCTGACTCCCAGCAGCCTCAATACCTGCTGTCGAACTGCCAGCAGGTACTTGTGGCCCCCTGCCTCCCAGCTGAACGGCAGCTAGAACTCCCACTTTCCCCAAACTGGAGGTTTGAAATTGGCGGAGGGAGTACGGTGTGAAAGCTCTGGGGCCTTTTCTTCTCCCCTCCCTTGTTTTGTCTACTAAGCTCACAGTAGCCGGGGGATACGCAAAGCTCTCCTCTGTGTGTGTCTCCGATCTTGGCTCGGGGCGGAACCAGACCGGCTCTCCGTCTGGAATGTATACTTGATTACTGCCCGGAGCGAGGTTCAGCCACACTCCAGGGAAGTTGGGGATTTGGGCTATGTGTCAGGGAAGGAATTTTTGGTTTTTACGGAGGGAGGAACTTCCTCTGAAGATTCTGAACAATGGCCCAGGATGTTTTGGGGATGAGATGGGTTTGATGAGGTAAATAGGATGCTGAGGGAAGGATTAGATCATCTCTCCAAGTCCCTGTGACAGTAAAGATGGGCTGGCTGGATGTGCCGGCTTCATTAATTCCTGGTTTTAGACAGGTGGATCCTCTCTTAACTCCTTTCTCTTTTCCCCATGATAAGTGTAACTCGCCTGCTAAGTTGAGAGGAAGACTTAGCCTCCCACTGATTGCTCGAGTCCTCAATTGCTCACTTATGAAAGCATTTTAAAACGCGCTCAAGCACAGATGTTGGAAAGGGGCGAAGAATCAAAGAATGAAGTAGGCTGAACCTGAGAGGTTTAAGGCGAAGAACTCAGGACGGCAGTCTTATGATAAGCTCGAGTGGGGAGGGGCACTGGTCCCACCCAGGGACTGAGCTTGCACGTGGGATGTACTGAGGAAAGGGTAGACTGAGGCCGGATAAGCAATTCAGGCTCTACAGGCATTCCGTTTCCATAGTGGAGTTAAGCTGACAGAGAAGGAAGTTGATGTGGCCTGATACGATTGGGGCAGGGCTGGAAAAGTGTCTTCTTAGTCCCCATTCTTTTCAAATACTGATCATTAGAAGCCTCCCTTTTGTTGATTCCTTATTCCAAGAAAGCTCCACTTAATTGCTGCTACCTGAGAGACTTATCTCCTTAACCTGTTATTATCTATTGTCATGAACTCCTTTATACCGAGGCATATCACTTTGAGAATGGGGCAGAGGGCAGTGAATTTTGGTTTGGGGAAGGGTGCTGATGGTGGTGGAGTGGTGGGCTGTGTTGGAGTGGGCTCTGGCTTCAGTGGAGTGGAGCAGCACAGTGCTAGGCAGACATCCATTCACCTTGACTCTGCCTCTCTAACCTATCTCCATGCTTCTGCTCCAAGCTGAACCAGAGAGGAATGACTCTAATAGTGAAGGGTACTTAGGGGAAGTGGGACAGGAGGTGTGGGATGATGCAAAACCATCTCCAAACCCTGTAGTGATATTTAACCTGCTTTCTCTCCTACATTCTTTAGGCCTATTTCTTGGTCTTACAACAATTCAGACTATGCTTTCTTCCTATTAAGTACAACCAAGATGAGAGTTTTGAACCCCATATGTGAAGACAGGGAGAGTAGAGAGTATACCTCACCTGAGGTAGGAGGGGGTGGATAGTAGCTACTTTTTAGGAAGTGGTTATAAATGCGACACCTCTCCTTTCTCCCCGCCCCCCATCTTGGCCCAGATTCTTCTAGAATTGGGGTAGGGTCTTAAAATATGAGAAGGTTGTTTGCCTGTAACATTTAATAAATTTTCACAATTTTGGCTTGTTAATTTTGACACCAGGTGGAGATTTACTCCAGGAAATCTCCACCCATACTTAGGTATTGCTTTTCTCTCACTTTTCATTAAGATTCTTATCTCTTTCCCTATTCCAGAGGACCCCCAAGGAAACACAGTCATGTTATAGTTTATATTGACTTCATGGAATAAGAAGGTTATAAAAGACATTATTGAGATGCCCCAAGACCCTGGCACTGCTCAGATATAAGCGTCCACCATCTGTGTGTCCAGCAGGAGTCATGCCCCATTAATGGCTCAGCTCACATACTTACTCTCCAAGGGAACACAGGGTCCCAGGAGCAGTTGGCAGAAGAGTGCCAGTCCAAATCCCTCCCCCTCCTCTCCAAAAGAGACTCTCAGGGCTCTGCCTGTATCTTGTAACAATTTCATCAAAGGAGTTTGTTTTGTCCCACTTGCTCAGCAAGGTCTGCAAAGTTTAAACTAAGGTTAAATCCTGAGGCTGAAATAGTTCCATCCATCCTTAGTATCACCGATTTAGGGCTAGAGGGAACCTTAGAAGTCATCTAATTCAATCAACTCATTTTATAGATGAGGAAACTGAGGCCCAAAGAGGTCAACTTGCCCAATGTCAATGAGTGGTAAATGGCAGAGGCAGGATTTGAACCTGGGTCCTCTGGTTCCAAATACATCACTTATAGCCCCTTTACTTTTACAGATGGAGAAAAGTAGGTCTAAGGAGGTAAATAAAGGGCCTTACCCAAAATCATACTGCTAGTAAATGCCAGTACTGGAACAGCACCCAGGTGCTATGACTCCAAATTTCCACTTTACCCCTGTTATCCTCTGAAGGCTGACTATGAAAGGTGCCTACTGTGTTGGGCTATGTGCTGGATCAGATGACTAGCTCCCATAGCACACTTTCAGTTAGCAAAGAACAATCAGTTCTATTTTGGAAACAGCAAAAGAATTAAATCCCATCTCTAGATACTTTAATTAATCTGCCAATATAACCTCCCTCCTATAAGATAAGAATCCAGATCAGTGGTTTCCTAAGAATGTTTCAGCCCAGTACTGCTAGGAAGAAAAGATTTTTCCATTTTACCAGTCAGCATTATAGGATGATGCATGTATGCAAATACAGGAAGGGACTGTGATTTGGTTAGCATGGTGAGTTCCAGGTGCTTGGGCTGCCTTAGTAAGTAAGTCCTAGGGTGTTGCCTGAGGCACAGAAAGTTTAAGTGACATGCTTTCACTGGACCATTAACTCTTGTTTGAGGCAGGATTTGAACCCAAGTCTTGGTAAGCCCAACACTATTGATTAAGTCAGGCCGACTCTCATAGATACTCATTTCTCAACAGAATGGAAAAGTTCTAGATGAATTAGGTGATGCGGATATCCTTAATACATGGAAGAGTTACTGGGGTTTTTGTTTCCATCATGTCTGGTGTAATTTTGAAGTTTGAAAAATCAAGCCATGGTGATAGATGACTACATAAAGAAAAGTTCTGGGCACTGAAAAATTACCTTTCTGGTTCTGCCTTTCTTTTTTTATCTGCCGGAATCTTGAGGCAACTTTTAGAATAGTAAAAAAAAATTCAATTAACTTTTCTGTATTTTTCTCATAGAAAAATTATGGGGAAAACAGTGGACAAGTCACTAAATGCAAAGGGGAAAAAATCTGTAGGAGGAAACTCTAAGTGGGGAAAACCTAAAAAAACTGAACTTGGTAAATAAGAATTACATACAAGGTGAAAGAAGTGTTAGGCACCTCTTTCCATCAGCTACTGTCAAATGTAATCAATCACTTTAGTCATATTTTGTATAGGTACCCCTGTTACAAACCCTTGCCCTTCCCCCCTACTTATTTTAATTAAATATTTACCTTCTCCCAGTTCTTTAAAGACAAAGATCACCTGGAACTAAATCTACAGAATCTGGGCAGTGTTTATGTAGACATAGCTAAGGACAGGGAAATGATGAGCATTGTCACAGCAAGGGGTACACTCCTCTATCCCCATCCCTTGAATTCTGCAGTAGAAACTCTGTTCTTTTATCTTGGACATAAGATCCCAAGCTTTCAAATGGAAAAACATCCTCAAGTTCCTTTTCCCTGGATGACCTTCTGACTTTTTTTTAATGTCAAAACACTTCACAGACCAACCACATCTTAGAAGTTGTGTTATTATTAGTAGACTTTGAGATAGTGGTTTGTTCAGTCATTTTAGTCCTTTCCAACTCTTTGTGACCCCATTTGGGATTTTCTTGGCAAAGATATTGGAGTGCTTTGCCATTTCCTTCTCATTTTATAGATGAGGAAAGTGAGGCAAACGGAGTTAAGTGACTTGCCCAGGGTGACACAGCTGGTAAATGTCTCAGTGATTTCAGGCCTAGAGCTCTGTCTGCTGATAGTACATGGCTAGGTAAGGACCCATTTTCAGTAACTCTGGGGCAATCTGTTGCTCACAGATTGAGATTTAGAACTTTGCTTCTTTGTTATCTCCATTAAGGTACCGGTTGTTTACACTTGAATCTTTTTGTTGAGTAGGTTGTGATAGAAGGCAGGAAGAAGGCACTAAAGAAGATGGCATCATACCAAGGTGTGTAATGTAAGTCTTGGAAGGGACACTAAGGACCTAGTCCACCCCTATGTTCTATGCCAGATGAAATAGAGGCCTAGTGTAGTAGGCCTCCATGAAGCCACACCTAATCTCAGTGACATCTTCCTCTGAACAATAAGCACATTTTGTGTAATGCCATTACACAAATAGTTACACAGCACAATTACTGTCTTATTTATCTTTGTGTCACCCATATAGACTTTAGAGCCTCATTTTACAGGGAAGAAGCTAAAGTCTGAAGTTAGAAAGCAATTTGCTGAAGTCACGCAATAAGCTGCTAAGCCCAAATTGGACTTCAAGTCAGGAAGACTTGACTTGAAGGGGGTTTGGGTTCAAATTCTGCCTCAAATACTAACAATGTGACATTAAGCAAGTCACTTAACTTCTCTTGACCTCAGTTTTCTCATCAATAAAATGAGGGAGTTGGCTAGATGACCTCAGAGATCCTTTGTAGCTTTAAATCTGTGACTCCCAATCTGGTCTTCTTTCTGCTGTCCTACACTGTGCTTCCTTGAAGCCCTGTACACAGTGAATGCCTAATAACTATTTGAATAGAAACCACGAAGTTTTGCCTCAGGCAGGGACAGAGAGTGGCTTTGTAGCACAGGTGCTTAGCAGGGCTGCAGGGGAAGTGTCTATAGATGCTGCAAGGCGGGCAGTGGATATGGTGATGGGAGAATAAGTGTACATATTTTCAGGGGAAAATCGTGTAGAGCCAATGGGCCCGTCGGTCTACGATTTGGGACTGTTTTTTTAGCCTTTTTTTGTATCCCCAGCATTTGGCACAATGTTTGATACGTAGTAGGTACTTCATTTATATTTAAATTGTTGGTACTACCAACAATTCTGACCAATTGTCTGTGAACGGAAGGTAAGTACAAGAGCCCTGGGAATAGTAATACTCTTTCGAGCACCTGCCTTGCTTTGAGCCCAGCCTGGCACTGGTCATCCTGGGGAGCAACATTTGTAGAGAAAAGATTTACCCTCTCTACCAACACTTACTGCCATTGACAGGGACAGCTGAAGCAATAAGGCACCTGGAGGGAGAGACAGGAGGCAGAATGTGCCAGCCAGGTCAAAATGCCTTCCTTCAGATCCTGGTGGAGACTGCGTAACACCCTGAGTCCAAGAGTCCCAAGAATAAAAAGTATCCTCCAGTCAGGGGTGGGGAACCTACAGCCTCAAGGCCACATGTGGCCTTTTACCCTCTCAAGTATGGCTCTTTGACTGAATCCAAACTTGAAGTTTGGTTCCCCACCCCTGCTCCAAGTCATTAGCTATGGAAGAAGCCATTATCAAGGAAGCAACTCTTGTGGAGAAGAGGGCCACCATCCCCACTACCATCAACCCTTGACCAAGTACCAATGACTGGCAGGCAAGGCTAAGGTCCCTGGGAATAAGAGTGTTCTTCAAACTACTAGCCCTGCTACCAGCCTGGCCCCTGCAGCCATACTTCTTCATCAAGGTAGCAACTCTTATGGAGATAATGAGTCAGCTATGTGCTATACCAATGAAACCACCTATATGTGTTAAATACCAGAATGTGAGCTCTTTGAGAGCAGGGACTGTCTTCCTTTTCTATTTATATCTCCAGTGCTTTGCACATACATTGTAAGCATTTAATAAGTGTCCTTTTAGTCATTATTTCAAAGTAACTGTAAAATTATATCCTTACTCAGGTTTCTACTGTTCTGTGGGAGTGGTTTTTACTCATCATGTTTCTTTTGCAATGATATAAGCTTTTGTTCTTAATTTGTGGAGTTATGATATCCTAGCAGGAGCTCTTAACCTGTTTTCCATGAGCTTGTTTTATGAAAATGGATATTTTGCTGACTATTTCAGCATAACTTGTTTCCTTTGTGATCCTGTGTATTGTATTTTATGTTTAAAATCATTATGCTGAGGAGGGGCCTATAGCACTCACCAGAGTGCCAAAGGGGGGACCACGACACAGAAAAGGCAAAGAATCCCCTTCCTAGGGGCTAAGGCAGGTTCCCTACTCCTGGGCTAAAGGAAACTATTTTCTTCCTTTATGAGTACATATGTAATATGAAAGGGAGCCTTGCTTTTGCTGTTTTCTTCTCTCTGCAAAGAGGGAGGCAGCAAAGAAAGTGTCAAAAAACTACTCCTTGTCAAAAGGCCAAAATTTTATGCCATTACCTTTGATTCCTGCTAAGGTTCAGGTAAGTCCAGTCAGTTGGGGCTTATGGGCTAATAAGGATGAAATAATTGAGAATGGAAGTAAACTGGTATAATCAATGTGGAAAAAATTAGCTTCTTAAGGGCAAAGTGGATCACCCCACTCAAAGCTTTATCAAAACACTTGTCAGCTGAGATCTTCTTTGGTAGGAAGGTAAGGAGATTACCAGCCAAATGATTATTCAATCAGAGTGCTTTTGTCTTTGTGAGTGCCTTATAATCTGTTGTCTTTAAGTCCCTAGCCTTAAGGAAATCAAGGTCCCCATCTCCAGACCTATAGGCATTTGTAAATGACAAAGAAAATAGAAAAAAAAATCACCAAACTCTGCTGAGTGTTCATTATTAACTTTTATGCCTCATTTCTTTGAGGTTTCTGACCAACTCATCTAGCAGAGAAGGTAATATCTTGTCCTGTTTTGCTTATCCCAAAATAACTTGTTTTATCAGGGTCAAATCAAACACTTCTCAGTTTGGGGGCTTTTAGAAATTTTGGTTTTTTCGTTGCAATTGGTATTAGAAAATCAGCAAGCTGTCAAAATCAGTAGTATCTCAAATCTGATATAATTGAATTGAGAATACCGTATGTGTCATTTTGTCAAGGATCTGATTGATGTATGATTTCATTTTTTCTGATAATAATATCTTCTACTCAAAGAGGTCACAACCTGACTAACTATAGATAAGGCCTATGAGCTTATCAAGTACAACTTCATCATTTTATAGGTAGAGAAACTGAAGCCCAGTGAAGTTAAGTGGCAGATCCGGGGGTTGAACCTAGGTCCTCTAACTCCAAATCCATCAATCCTTCCTTTAAATCACAGTACCTATATCACTCTGTAGTCCCAGTAATTGTTCCTTAGAGCATACTACACATGTGGGGAGAGGGGAAGAAAAGAAGGAAGGGAAAAGATAGAGATTCCCCTGACTTCCTGCTTTTTCTTTTTATTACTCCAAAGCATATAACCTGAGTCATGCAGTAATTAGGGAAGCATTAGACAGTCCATGGTTATGCTATCTTCTCCCATCTCAGGCCAACAAGAGAGAAAAGTTAAGATCTTTCTTTCAGTCCTCTCTCTAATGGGATGGAAATGTGGGATGTCCTACGGGTACAGTCAGAGAACTGAGCTTTTAAAATAGTTTCTTTTGTCACTCCAGCTAAAGTGGTGGTGGGTTGTTTGTTTTATTTTTAATCTATGCAGAAAGAAATGAGCCGTGTGTATGGTTTTTTAAATGCAATAGCTCTGGAGCATCACTACTTGGTTTTAGACCTTGAGAAAATTATAGGGTTGCTTTGTGCTATGTACATCCTATGGGTTTATTTAAAGGGCTTTGTCAGCCTTTTAGACCAGTTCCCATGGTTGAAAGAATATTGTAAACTAAAGAAAGCTTTGCCTTCCCATCCTCCCTTTGGTTGGAATCTTGATGTTTGCACTTGAACTTGGTTAGCCAAATGGGCCATTTTGGCCCCTCTAAGCAAAATACCCTTCCCTTCCTACAGCCCACATGCTGACGCTGATTTCCTTAACTACTACCCTAGTTCTATATCCTTGCTACCCACGAAAGGCACCTATCTCCAGGGTTGTTCTATCTCCAGGGTTGTTCAAATGAGATAGTAGTTGTAAAGCGCTTAACACAGTTCTTGGCACATAGGTGGTACTAAGGTGATTAAGAAATATTTGTTTCCTTCCTGTTCAGTGGAAAAAGCACAAGGCTTGGAGTCCCAAAGACCCGGCTTGAAAGCTGATTTTGATTTTTATTGTCTGTGTAGCCACAGAGGGAGTCAGACTTGTGAACTTCAGTTTTCCTGATCTGTTTCCTCATCTCAATGAGAGTGGTTGGTAGAAAAGTTCTTTGTGAGAGGCAGCTTAGTATAGCACTGTTTTTGTTTTTTGCCTTTGTATTCCCTTACACAGTGTCTCTTTGTACTCAGAAGGGTCTTAATAGAAGCATGTTGGGGTGATTGACCTGAAATCAGGAGAACTGGGCTCAGATCCTGGCTCTGACACTTATTACTGTGTGATCTTGGGTGACCAACTTAACCTTTCTGAATCTCAGCTTCTTCATCTGTAAAATGGAGATAACAGCTAATAATCATGACTAACATTTATATAGTACTTACTGTGTTCCAGGCACTGTGCTAAGTGCTTCACGATTATTATTGCATTTGATCCTTACAACAACCCTGAGAGGTAGGTGTTATTATTATGAGGCAGACTAAAGTTAAGTGACTGGCCCACAGTCTCACAGCTAGAAGGTATCTGAGCCTGGATTTGAACTCAAGTCTTCCTGGCTCCATGCCCAGTGCTCTGTCCACTTCTATAGCCTCTCTCACTGGGCAAGGAAGCAGTCAGTCCCCTTCTTCCTCCCTCGCATAAGTATGCCTTCTGACTATGCTGTCCCTTATGCCTGGAATTCTTTACTTCCTCATCTCTGTCTCCTGGCTTCCTTAGAGTCCCACTTCTGATCCCGCTGTCTAAAAGAAGATTTTCTTGATCTTCCCTTAATGCTTGTACTTCCATCTGTGATTTTCTCTAATTTATCCTGTTTATAGTTCGTACATGGTTGTTTGCATGTTGTCTCCTCCACTAGACTCCTTGAGGACAGGGGCTTTTGTCTTTCATTGTATTCCCTAGCACTTAGTCCAGTACCTGGCACATAATATCTTCTTGATAAATACTGTTGATTTTACTTGGGAAAAAGAAAAAGATTTTCAGTTTTTGGTGGCCTTCAAGGTTAATAGAAATTAACAGTGCAATAAGACCCCTCCCCCCCAAAAAGTAATTTATTTTTGTGGTGTCCAGAATGAGGAAGATGATGGACCTGTTATTCTCTGCCCTGATCAAACCCCAACTTGCCTGTGCTCAGTTGCAGGGAAAACATTTTGTAAGTCATAAAACACTATTGAAATGTCAGCTGCTGCTGTTCATCCTGTGTTCTACCCTTGCCAGGGTTCTGGGGCAGTCAAGCAGCAGAGAATGGAAACAGGTCTTTAGGAAACTATTAATGAGTGCTCTTAAACTGCCTTCTGTTTTACACTGAGCCTAATGAGCAATGATTTTTTAAAAATTAGTTTAAAGACATTTATTAAGCACCTAATAAAATGTTCTAAGCACTTAGGGATACAAATCCAAAACTAAACAGTCCTGGCTTTCAAGATGCTTACATTTTAGTAAGGAAGTAGTAGCTGGGTTCTTTTGTTATGAGAAATCATTGTGACACTAGGTGCAGCAATAAGGGATATTTCTAGGAGCAATGACACTATGGATTTGTTCCATAAGCAAGAATTAGAAAGGCAGCAATGGGACATGTGCAATGGCAAAGAAGATGGCCAGAAGATGGCCTTACACCCTTGATCCCATTCCCTGCCACCTTGTCCAGCAGATTCCCTTAACTGTTATCTCCTTTTTCTAATCTTCATTTTCTCACTACTATTTTATTTTCCTACTGACTACAAATATTCCAATGTCTCCCCAGCTTGATTTTTTTTTTAGTAGATTACATCATCCTCATTAACTATCCTCCCTCTCTCTCCATAACACTTGAAAAAAAGCCATTTCTACTTGGAATTTTAATTTTGTCCCCTCCCATTACCTTCTCAACTCCCTTTGCTCTGACTTGTTGCCATTCAACTGAATTCTTATCATTCAACTGAAAAAAGTCACCAGCCAATTTTTTCTTTAATTATTTTTTAATACTTTTAGTTTTCAGCATTGATTTTCACAAGACTTTGAGTTACAAATTTTCTCCCCATTTCTACCCCACTCCACCCCAAGATGGCATATATTCTGATTGCTTCTTTCCCCAGTCTGTCTTCCCTTCTGTCACCCTACTCCGCCCCCCACCTCATCCCCTTTCCCCTAACTTTCTTTTAGGGCAAGATAGATTTCTACGCCCCATTGCTTGTATATCTTATTTCCCAGTTGCATGTAAGAACAACTTTTTTTTTGAGCATTTGTTTTTAGAACTTTGAGTTCTAAGTTCTCTCTCTTCTTCCCTCCCCATGCACCCTCCTTGGGAAGGCAAGCAATTCAACATAGGCCACACATGTATCATTCTGTATCATTCTGTAAAACACTTCCTTAACAATAGTGTTGTGAAAGGCTAACTATATTTCCCTCCATACTATCCTGTCCCCCTTTATTCCATTTTCTCCCTTGACCCTGTCCCTTTTCAAAAGTGTTTGCTTTTGATTACCTCCTCCCCCTATTTGCCCTCCTTTCTGTCATTTCCCCTCCCCCCCCCCCGCTCCCTTATCCCCTTCCCCCTACTTTCCTGTGGGGTAAGATACCCAATTGGATGTGTATGTTATTCCCTCCTTAAGTCAAATCCAATGAGAGCAAGATTCACTCATTCCCTTTCACCTGCCCCGTCTTCCCTTCTAATAGAACTGCTTTTTCTTACCACTTTTATGTGAGATAATTTACCCCATTCTATCTCTCCCTTTCTCCTTCTCCCAATATAGTCCTCTCTCACCCCTTAATTTAATTTAATTTTTTAGATATCACCCCTTCAGTTCAACTCACTCTGTGCCCTCTGTCTATATATATATATGTATATTCCCTTCAACTACCCTAATACTGAAAAAGGTCTCATGAATTACACCCATCATCTTTCCATGTAGGAATGTAAACAAAACAGTTCAATTTTAGTAAGTCCCTTATGATTTCTCTTTCCTGTTTACCTTTTCATGCTTCACTTGATTCTTGTTAATTTTTTTAGTAGGAAGATTTTCCTCTGTTTTACGAACATGGCTATCCTCCACTTTATGGAACAGTGATATTAAAGCAAAGATTGTAATAAATTATAAGTTCCTTGAGGATAGGAACCCTGTTTCTAAATATATCCCTAAACATATTCTTCACATTTAGCAACATGTTGAATTGAAATGTAGTGCCTCATCTTGTTACTCACCCAACTTTCATTTATGCTAGGTTGTTGGATTCCCTAAAGGACAGTTCAGTGCTCTAAAGGTTCTAGGGGTAAGTATGTGAGGATATATTTATACTGTAACCCCTGAGCCCCAACTAGAATGCCTCCCATTAACAATCAGCCGGTAGTCAAACAGCTCTTAATCAAAGGCATTTGCTCAAATATCATAGTAACAATAGTACTTATAAAACATTTTCCCACCCCCACCCCCAAATACCCCTCATCCTAGGACAAAATAGACATAACATCCAGAGGAAGGCTTAAACTCAGAGTACAAAGACAGGGATGCACCTAGCAGGCAAAGGAATAACACAGCTCCTGGCACTTTCTGGCTTGAAGTCTTTCTTTGATTGTACAGTTGGCATTCTTCTCTGGTACAAGTGGTTCCTGTACTCTTTGAAACTGTTTCCTCCCCCAGGTAACTATCTTTCTGTTTATACCTTTCTTTGATGTGTCTCTCTGTTTCTAATGTAGATATTTCCTTTCATGTGCATCACTGTCTATTTGGTGTATGCTGAGCTGCCTTCTTTCAGGCCTCCAGATCTTTTGAGACTCATAAGGCCTCTTGAAAACCTCTACCTCAGGGTACTCAAACACCTATACAAGGCTGTAAACATAGAAGAGGAAGCCCAAACCCAGAATCAAGCTTACCTAGGGCATAGGTCTATGACCCTATAAAAGCTAATGGAAATAATAGGTCTAGATGTCTTTGTATCTCACTCTCAGAAGGAAGCTCAAAGTAGTCTTCACTAAAGAGGTAGAGGGGCATTGAATTGTAGCTCAGAGGAGTTCCTGAGTCCCAGAGGGGCAGAGCCAGCAGGGGTCAGCACCAGGAGCCCAGACGTACTCTTGCTCCCCCAGGGGAAGTGCCAGACACCAGCTCAAACTACAAAGAGCTGAGACCATTGCTGAAGAGCAACAGTGCTGGAGAGCAACCCTAGGGAAAGAGACATCAGGTAGCCAGACTCCTCCCCCGCACCTCAGGAAACCGAAGGCTATAATTCACAAAGCCAACAACTAGACTCACAATCCCCAGAATAAGAAAGCTGGAACAGAGAGTCCTGAGCCCCAAAAGCAGAAATTTATTGTAAAGCCAGGAAAAGGCTAACCAACATGAAGAAGAACACACACACAAAAAAAACCGAGGACCATTGATTCTTTTTATGGAGACAGGCATGATCAAAATACCAATTTGGAAGAGGATAGCAATGACACTATACCCACATCTGATACCTCAAAAGGTAGTGTGAACTGGTCTCCAGCCCAAAAAGCATTACTGGAAGAGCTAAAGGAGGATTTTAAAAACCAAATTAGGAATGTAAAAGAAAAAACGGAAAAAATGGAAAAAATGGAAAAAAAAAATCCACTGATGAATTGTAGCTCAGAAGATAATAGGGAATCTTTCTTCATCATTTCTCATAAGCCTCTGATTCATCAGCTCTTCTGGCTCAGCAGCCAGGTTGGGGACTGTTTGTCATCATACAATACAAACCCTTCAGTTATACATGGTGGGAGGTGCACATCCTCAAGCTTCCAGGACAATGATTGGAAGTAGATAGAGAATAGCAGTGCATGTTCTGTGCAAACCAACAAGAAGAGGGCAAATTCAAGTATATTCTACAAACTTATTAGAGAAATATGATGGTCGAATAAATTTATGTATGGAAAAAATACCTTCTTCCCCTTTATTACATTTAAACATTACATTTAAACTTATTAGAAATATATTCTTTTGGAAGCAATTCTCTGATAGATTGAATAGAGGACATTGTGACTTTGTGCCACATGGAAGTTGAAGTTTCTGCTTGTATTTTTTCGTATATTTTCAAGTTTAGAAGTGCTTTTCCTGACTCTGGGGTCTTCCTGTTACACTCCTTGTAGCATCCAACTTAGTGTCATAAGACTTTTCCCCATACCTGGGAATTCCCTGACTCTGGAAGTCAGAATTTTTCCAACTTTTTTTCCCCACCTGTATGCTTATGGTATCCAGCAGAACTCTGAGATATAATATTATGCTTCATTCATTCAACTACTCAGTCAACTAGCATTTATTAATTACCTATTATGTGCCAAGCGCTGGGGATAGAAAAGCATAAAGCGGTCCTTTCATGTGAGGACTCTATCCAAAAAGGGCTTAGTTTGAGGCCTTTGAATTTCCATAAAATGATTTTTTTCCCCTTCCTTTATCATGTCTGCAAATTTTCTGAGTTGTTGAGTTGTTATAGAGAATATGATAACCGTACTTGGGATTGATGGCTCAAGATCATAGAATAGACAAATGGGAAAAAAAAAATAAACCCTTGGTACTGGGTAACTGTGGGGAAATCTTGAAGCCTTTTTAAAAATGAGAATTACTTTTGCTCAGAATACCTAAAGGAGAGAAAGAGGAAAACAGATTAATTGCTTTTTAAATTCATTCAATCTGTTTTTAAATAGAAAAATATCAGTTTATTTACATTAGCTTATTTAGCTTGCCCATACTGTACCTTTGAAAAAAATGTATCTAAGGTACATGTAAACTCAAAATTCTAATTTTTAATTCATTGGGAGAGGATTACAGGACAAAGGCATAGGAGACAGAAAGAAAGTGATTTTGAGGGGGCTGGATCTGGGAAGACAGTCAAAAGTTGAATCTGAGAGAGAAGAAATTTGGGCTAAGAATGAACTCGTTGACTGAATACTCAAAAAAGGATTAAGAGTAAGGACCTGAAGGAAAGGGCTCAGGAAGAATCATAAGGTTATCTACTTAGGGCAGGAAGAGACTTTAAAGGCCAGCTAGTCTGACTCCCTTATTTTATAGATGAAGGGGAGATTTCCCATAAGAATGACTTCATTTCACTCAGCTACTGAGTGGTTGGGGGTGGCATTTAAACCAGGGCCGAGGTTTGAACTTGTTCTTCCAAAAACGGAAAAGATAGTTGTTAAGTACATAAAACAAGCTGTTAGTAAAACAAATTGTTGAAACAAATAAGAGGCCATTGAGAAAGGAGAAAGGAAGTAGGATATAGCAAGTAAGTTGTTGAGATAAAAGAAAGGAAGCCTGGTGAAGTCAAGTTTTTGAGGGTGATAAAGATCTCAAAGAGGTGCTCAGGAGTTGTGTAAACATTTGAAAGTCATTTAAAAATTAAAAAAAAAAAGATAAGGCTGAGAATCTCCATCAGGACGGAGAGTAGCATGAATTTTCCCCTCTCTAGCATTGAGTGTGGTATTTATATTTCTATTGTAGCCAACTAATTACGTTTCAATTGTAGGCCATGCTCCTTCCTAGAATAGAAGGTAAGGGGACTCAAAAACACCTCTTCACAATAAGTTTTTTTTTGGAGAAAAAGAAGTGTTTCTTCAAAAAAAAAAATATGGAAGTAGGGCTTCAGTGGAGGAGGGAAAATAAAATGGCAGAGCAGAAACTTGACCCTTGTCAGGGCAGTGGGAAGTGGAAGAATATCACACAGAAGAACAGAAGGAAAAGGACACCTATACACTGGAAGATTTAAAAAAAAAAGTTTGGTACTCTTCCTGAAGAGGAAGGAGGTGGTTGTTTTGAGAAGGAAATGGCATTTTTTTTTGGTCTTCTGATGAATGATAAAGGAGAACTACAAAAGCTATTAGGTGGGAAATCATCAGGGCCAGAGGAAGAAGAATCCTAGTGGCTTGTGATTCCCTACTCAAAGGCAGCAAGGCAACTATTTATTAACATGATAATAACAAAGAGGTCTATTATCTTCCTAGAACGTGAATCTGAGACATAACTGAGAACTTTCCAAGATTTACAGGTCTCTTGGATATAAATGATATTGACCTAAGGAACTTAGAAAGTCTTGCCAAGAATTACAGGATTTTAAGTAAGAAATGGAAGATCATGGTGATACAGATTATATTTTCCTCACTCTTACTCATTGAAGGCAAGGGAAGTAGAAGAGAAATGTGTTTGGGAAATAAAAGCTGGCTAAGAAGATGATATTCGACAATGGGATTTGAATATCTGGTCCGTGGCATATATTTTGAGAATGACAGTGGAACAGATCACACAAACAAGAATCAGAAACAATTCCTCTCTAACTAAATACTTGATATACACAACAACAGAAACTAACAGTTAATAGGTAGCATTTACATAGCACTTTATAAGTGTTGTAAAATGCTTTATAAATATCGTATTTTATCCTCACCAAAAAAAGTCCAAAAACAAAACCCTGGGAGGTAAGTGCTATTCTTAATTCTTATTTTACAGGTGGGGGAATTGAAGCAGGCAGTAATTAACTTGTTCAGAGTCACATAACTAATATGTGTCCGAGGCTAGATTTGACTTCAGGTTCTCCTGTCCAGCATTCTATCTACTTGTACCACCTAACGTTCCAATTAGGAAAAGAATCCCTATTTGACAAGAGCTGCTAGGGAAATTGTAAAGTAATTTGGTGAAAAACTGGTTTGAAACAGCATCTTCACAGATTCAAAGAATTTCTGAGCTGAGAGGGGCCTCTACAACTTCCTAGTCCAACCTCTACCTGAAAAGGAACCCCAACTATAACATACCTGACAAGTGGTCATCTGGTTTAGGCTTGAAGACCTTCAAGGAAGAGGAATTTGCTACCTCCCAGGATAGCCTTTTATACTTTTGGACATCTCTGATTGTTAGGAATATATTCCTGGCATCAAGTCTAAACTTGCTTCTTTGAAATTTGTACCTACTATTCTGTGTTTCTGTCCTCTGTGGCCAAACAGAGCAAATCTGATACCGCTTTTACCTGACAGCCTTTCAGATATTTAAAGAAAGCTATATTCTCACATCTGAATCTTCTCTTTTCCAGAATAAACAACCATAGATCTTCCAATTGAGCCTCATTGAGCATAGACTTAAGTAAGGTCTTTCATCACACTGGTTGTCCTCCTCCAGACATTGTCGTCTCAGGTTGTGGTGCTGAGAACTAAACACAATACTCTAGATGTGGCCTGCTGAGAGCAGAGTACAGAGATGTTATCAACTCCTCATTCCTAGAAGCTCTACCTTGGCTTGTTTTGACTGCCACATCATGTACTTGTGGTCCTCTAAAAACCCTAGATTTCTTCAGACAACTCTAACCAATGCCAATACCAGCTTGTGCAGCTGATTTTTTTTTTTTAAATAACTCAAGTTTAACATTTTACATTTATTCCTACTGAACTTGTCTTACTTAGATTCAGTCCAAGGCTTTCGCCCATTAAGAGCATTTTGGATCCTGACTCTGTCTTCCATTGTGGCCATCATTTCTCTCCTGGTTGCCACCTATGTCTTTAAGTCATTGATAATGATGATAAACAGCACAGGTCTATGTACAGATGCCTAGGGCATCTGAACACAGGGTTCTAATAAGTTCCCATTGTATTGCTGACTATTGTCCTATCCTACTATTCAACCATTTCTGAAGCCATCAAATTAAACTATCATCTAGTCCACAGCTCTCCATCTTAATCAATATTTTATCAATACTTTGCTAAAGTCAAGTTGAACTCTATCCATAACATTCTCTGATCCTACAGTTTATTAATCCTGTTAAGAGAAAAAGGAAAGGAAAAAAAGTTAGTCTGGTATGATTTTTTTTTTGGAGGCAACTGGGATCAAGTGTCACATAGCTAGTAAGTGCCTGAGCCTGGATTTCAATTCAGGTCCTCCTGACTCCAGAGCTGGTACTCTATCCTCTGTGCCACCTAGCTGCCCTGATATGATTTATTTTTGATAAAATATGTGGGTTGCTTGTAATCACTGCTTCAAATTCTAGATGTTCCCTTAAATAGTCTATCCTAGAATTTTCCCAGGCATTGAAGTCAAGTTCACAATTTGCAGACTCTATTCCTATACTACATACCACAGTTAAGTTCCAAATGGATACTTGAATTAAATATAAAATGTCACCTCATTAAAGTATTGAAGAGAAATTGATCTCTGGAGGCATCTTTCACAATTATGACTAGAGGGAGAAAGCTTAACCAAAAAAATGAAAAGAGGAGATCACAAAGAATACAAACGACAAATTCAATGACATGAAATTGGAAAGTTTCTAAAAAAAATAAAATCAGTGCAAGTTAGGATAGGAGAGGCCACAGATTGGGCAACGAACTCCACAAGACTTTGTATAAAATATCTTTTGTAAGAGTCTGATATCCAAAATATAGGGAATTACCTCAATTATTTAAGACCAAGAGACATTTACCATAGATAAGTGGTCAAAGATACGAACAAATATTGTCAAAAGAACTGCAAAAATTTGCATTTTTTCTAACTGTCCTCATGCCTGGAATTCCCTCCCTGTTTATCTCCTGGCTTCCCTGGCTTCCTTCAGGTTGAAGCTAAAAATCTCACCTCTTGCAAGAAGCCTTTCCTTATCCCCTTTCATGCCAATGCCTTCCCTCTGTTATTATTTCCAAACTTATCTTGTTTGCATGTTGCCTTCCCCATTAGCATGTGAGCTCCTTGATAGGAGGGTCTCTCTTTTTTTTGTTTCTATGTATTCTTGGTGCTTACTACAGTGCCCAGCACATAGTAGGTGCTTAATAAATGCTTATTGACTTCATCTAAGGATGATGGAGGGTTTTTAGGAAATGATGGAGGGGAGGGGAAAGGAGGATCAAAGAAGAGATAAAATTGATTCTTGGGATAGAAGAGACAGTGATGATTGACAGATAAGAGGAGATGAAGCCATTTCATTCTTCTTTTGCTTTAGATTGCTCTGCCTAAGAGAACAACCTTTTCTCTGTAAATGCCAGAATATGATTGGCTAATGGAGCTGATGCCCAAGATAAGTCAGGGGATAGGAAGAGAGCACCTAGATGTCTTTGATGAAATCTTTTTGCTTGACCCACATGAATTACCTCTTCAGGGATTGAAAGAATTGGCAGCTGTGATTGCTGAGCCACTACCAGTGATATCTGAAAGATCACTGAAATGGAGGAGATACTGAAGGACTGGAAAAGGATAAGTGTCTTGATTTTCAGAAAAGGGAAGAGAATGGAACCTGCACACTAGGCTAATGAACTTGACTTCAATTCCAGGGCAAATTCTAGGATAGGTCATTTAAGAGACGGTTAATGATCATATGCAAAAGGAACTAGTGATTATAAAAAGTCAGTATGGCTTCATTAAAAACAAGTTATTTCAGACTAGTCCAATTTTGATAGGATTGTTATATGGATAGATCAAGGGGATGCTGTAGAAATAGCTTACCTGATTATCTATATTTTAGCAAAACTTTTGATGAAGCATTTCATATTATTTTTGTGAACTGTAGGGAAAGATATGGCCAGAGGTGGGGAGCCTGCCACAGGGGGTCTCAAGGCCACAGGTTCCCCACCCCTGCCTTAGGCAAAATACAATTAGAGGAGTTCAGAACTGGTTGAATGGTAGGACTCAAGAATGAAGAATTAGTAGTTCAGTGCCAGATTGGCAGGAGGTCTCCAGTGAAGAACCTCCCAGTATCTGTACTTGGACCTGTGCTATTTAGTGTTGTCATCAATGACTAGGATAAAGATAGGACATACTTAGCAGATTTTCAGATAGCACAACGTTAGAAGGGATGGCTAACCCTCTGGAAAATGGTCAGGATCCAAAAAGATCTTGACAGGGTAGTAGGGGTGAGGGGACTTTGGCCTTGAGGCCACATGTGGGCCTCACTTGGGGTCCTAGAGGGCCACATGTGGTCTCAAGGTTGCAGGTTGCCTACTCCTGAGAGCACTGGGCCGAGTCTAATAAGAAAAAAATCAAGAGAAAAATGTAAAATCTCACACTAGGATTAAAAATGGAGGATGGCGGGGAGGGTGGTTTCATTAGAAAGAGGGGCAGCTTTTAGGAATGAGGAGGTGATAGTGATAATGTCTCAGTACTCTGTCCTGGGCTGACCTCATCTGGATCATTTTGTAGAGTCATGGTAGCCAGCGTTTAAGGACATTGATAAACTAGAGAGTGGCCAGTTGAAGTGAGGTCAAATGCTAAAGAGCCTTGAGTCTCTGCCATGTGAAGATTGAAAGAACTGAGGATGTTTATCTTGGAGAAAAGAATAATGAAGACATTTTATTAATAGCTGTGTTGAAGTTTTCAAAGAGCTTTTAAGTGGAAGAGGGATTGGTCTTGTGTTTAGCTCTAGAGGGAAAATCCAAGAGCAGTCGGTTGGTCATTGCAAAAAGACAAATTTAAGCTTGACGTCAGGAAATATTTGATAACTAGTAGAGCTATACAAATGTCTAATGGGTTGCCTTGTTAGGTACTTGGTTTCTCTTCCTTGGAGGTCTTCATGAAGAGGATGGATGATCATTTCTTCTTTTATGTTAGAGGAGATTCCTTTTTGAATATGAATTAGGGTGGATTTTTAAGATTTTTTTTAGATCCCTTCTAAATTTAAAATTCTTTGACTCTAATTATGGTAGCTTTTTACTTGTATTTGATATTTTGAGTAGTACATTGAGGGAAAAATCCACCTTTTTTCAGTGTTCCTTGAGTTGCAGGGTTTTTTTTTATAAAACATTTGAAACTATCCCTTGTTTTCCTCAAAGTACCTTATTTCCACAAATTTCCCCTCTCAGGGACAAGACTACTCAGGAAGTACTCAAGTTATTGTATTGTAGAGTTTCCCAGAAATAGGGGATTACAGAGGCCATCTTCACCCCCCCAGATCATGGAATGAAGATTAGACAGTCATCGATTCACTTAAAGCCAATTAGCAAACAAATGTGGGATAAGCTTATAAGAAATATAGAAATTTTTCTCTTTTTGTAGATGAAAGAAGATGAATACCTTGCTCAAGGTGTCAGTAAGTGGTAGATTTAAGACAAGAACCTAGGTCTTCTCACTCCAAAATTAGGTTCTTTTTACAGCACTGTATTGAAAGACTTTTTGTTTAGACATCACCTTGGAGTTTGGGTAGTCATGGTCCACACCTTTAGCTATGAACATCTAACATTTGCATTTTAAATGGTTTGGGAAAAGAAACAAAGAATTAAGAGAGTGTTGTCCATGGAGTCATGAATTCTTTATTCGGTTTTGGAATTGTGTGTCAACCTTCTCCCTGTACTTCTGTACAAAATTGAATGGTAAGATGGCTTGGCAATTTTATAACAAAACTTAGAAGGCTAATTATGAATGGTAGTTTCTTGGGTGTTTAAAAAGTTCTGCATTTTCCTTCATAGAATAGAGCTTTCGATTTGGAGTCAGAGGACCTGTGTTCATATCTTGGCTTTAGCATTTGTTCTGTTTTTGTTATTAGTCCTTCATTTTTGAAGAGGACCAGTGATATCACAGGTGGTGTCTTGACTCTCCAGTGAATGCAATTTAAATGAGGCAGAATTGCTCAAAGTCTTTAGCCTCACTCTCTCTTCCTGAGTCATTGAAGTGCAGGATCAAGACACAAAAGTCAAGATGACTGGTGGTGACCTGGGATACAGTGGATGACCTTGGTATCTTTGATGTCTGATCAAGTTCTAAGCTCTCCACAGCACCTGCTTCAGCTGCCTTCGTTGCCTTTGGAACAAATTGTTCTCATCTGCCCATTCCACCGAGGAAAGTCTTCACATTCTTGGAGTAGACATCCTCTAACTCACTAAAAGACCTATTACTCTCCATCTGGTTTAGCCAATTTGTGGAGACAGTTTTATTCCTGGTGTGACCTTGGGCAAGTCATTTTAAGTCTCTAGGTGTTTTCTCATTTGTAGGATGAGGGGGTTGGGCTAGATGATCTCTAAGGTTCCTTCCAGTTCTAAATCTATTCTCCTGTTTCCTCTAAGGCTCTTCATAATGGAAAAAATTATTACTCTCACTTTGATCTTTGAATTATCCCTTTCTTTGCTTTTATTCTTAATGATGCTTTTTTCCCTGCTTCATTAGTGAATGTACCAAAGTGTCTAATGTTTGTATGACTTTCCAAGGAAGTAATTCAAGGTCATTAATCATTATTTTTGAAAGTACTAATGTTTCTATGGAAATTTATAGCTGTTTTCCAGTTTTGTTTCATTTTAACAAGTATTTAGTTGAAGTCAATAGGATGATGTCAGAATTTGTTAGACCTCCCCAGAGAACCTCCACAGGTTGCTGCTGGCACCATCCATTCAGCTGCAAAGCCCTCCTTCTCCTGGATGCTAGAACATACCCTCCATCCCTTATTTACCAACCAGCCCCTGGGCCATCACCAGTTGTCTCAACATGTCTTGCCACTGGACTCTGGTGGCTCTAAAGGAGAGAGTGAGGCTGATGACTTTTGCACGACCCTGCCTCACTTAAATCCAATTCACTTGAAAGTCAAGACATTATTCTTGTGATGTCGTTGATCCTCTTTGAGAATGAAGGATAAACAACAATACCAGCCAGCCCAGGTTTGTAGCACTTACAAGTCATTCCCTACTCTTGTGTCTTCCTCACCCCATGTCCAGTCAGTTGCCAAGTCTTGTCAATTCCTCTACTTCCACAAAATCTTACATTTATCCTCTTTTTCTCCAGTCACATGACTACTATTACCATATTTAAGGGATGCATCACCACTGACCTGGGCCATTGCAATAATCTCCCTGTTTCTAACCTCCCTTCTCCCTCCCCAACCCATCTTCCACGAAACTGCAAAAATCACCTTCCTAAGGCATAGGTCTGACCACATGAGATCTGACAATGTCACATATTTGAAAATCTTCAGCAATTTCTCTTGCCTCTAGGATAAAATACAAATTCTTCAGCCTGGCATTTAAGCCCATTAGCAATGTTCCTCCATCCAAACTTTCCAGGGTTGTTTCACATGATTTTCCTTCACAGACTTTATGTTCCAGCCAAATTAGAATACTTGCTATTCCCCAAATTCAAGACTTCATCTCTCCGTCTCAGACATTTCCACAAGCCATCCTCTGAACCTAGAATGTATTTGCTCTTCATCTCTGCTTCTCACCGTCCTTTTCTTCCTTGTCTCAATTTAAATGCCATCTCTTGCAAGAAACCCTCCGTGATACCACCACCTCCACTGCACCATTTGTCTCTATCTTTGGCTTTCTCCTCCCCACCTCCCCACCTCCCCTTCGCCCCTTCTCCCTTTCTCTCTCCCTCCCTCTCGGTTTCTCAAAAGAAGAGATGGTTATGTTTTTGGTTTTTGTATCCCCAGGGCCTTGCACAGAGTAGACTTTTGTAAAGATTTGTTGAATTTGTAAATCTACCTACATCAAAGATGTTTAAAACCAGAGAAGGGAGCAAGCCGCCTCTGTCCTAGGATCAATAATTATACCATCCCCATCCTGTTCTACAGATGTAACTGTTTGTACTGAATCCAAAGACATTTCCATTGTGCCTGACAAGTGGTCATTCAGTCTTTACTTGAAGACTTCCATTGAGGGAGAACTTAATACCTCCTGAGACAGCTCATGTCCCACTGGGAACAGCTGTAATTCTTAGAAAGTTTTTACTGAAAACAAGCCTAAATTTGCCTGAATCTTCTATAATTGCTCCCAATTCTGCCCTTTGGGACTAAGCAGAAAAAATTTATTCATTTTTTCCATATGGTAACCCTTCAAACACTTAAAGACTGCTATCATGCTTCCTCTCTGTCTTCTTTAGGCTGAATATTCCCAGATTTTTTGGTCAATCTTCATATGCTGTGATTTTCAGGTTCTTCATTATCCTGTTTGCCCTGCCCTGGACATTATTCAGCTTATCAATTCTTTCCTAAAACCTGGATGAGATAGTAAGACCCAGTCTGTCTGTCTGTCTGTCTGTCTGTCTGTCTCTCTCTCTCTCTCTCTCTCTCTCACACACACACACACACACACACACACACACACACACAAAGTAGCAAACTGAGTCTTGAAGGAAGCCAGGAGTTCTAAGAGATGGAAGAACAAAGTCATGGAAAGAGGAAATGGAGAGTCCTGTACAAGGATCAGCAAGGAGACCAAAGATTGTGGAGTGTGTTTGTTCAGTCATTTCGGTGGTGTCTAGCTCCTTGTGACACCATTTGGGGTTTTCTTGGAAAAGATACTGGAGTGGTTTGCCATTTCCTTCTCTAGCTCATTTGACAGGTGACAAAACTGGGGCAAAAAGGGTTAAGTGACTTGCTCAGGGGCACCCAGCTAGTGTCTGAAGCTAGATTTGAGCTCAGGAAGATGAGTCCAGGCCTGGCATTCAATCCACTGCACCACCTAATTTCTTGGCAAAGATATTTCTTTCTCCAGTTGATTTTGCAGATGAATAACTGAAGCAAACAGGGTTAAATTAAATGTCTTGCCCTGGATCACAAAGCTAATAAGTTTCTGAGACTAGATTTGAACTTGGGTTCAAACTCCAGGCCAAGACATGAAGAGCTTTAAATGGCCAACAAAGGCCTTTATATTAGATCTTGGAAGTAATAGGAAGCCATTGGGTTTTTTTGACTATGTGATGTGGGTGTGGTGGGGAGAGGGATGAAGGGAGAAGAGTAAGACTTTAGGAAATCACTTTGGCAGCTCTGTGGAGGATGGAGTGGAGTGGGGAGAGACTTGAGTCAAGGAGACCATTTAGAATGTTAATCCAGGTGAGAGGTGACCAGGGCCAGAAGTGGGGTAGAAGCTTTGTGAAGGAGAGAAGGGGACTTTTTTAACAGATATATTGTATTTTTTTGAAGAGGGGAAGGCAGGGCAATTGGGGTTAAGTGACTTGCCCAAGGTCACATAGCTAGTAAGTGTGTCAAGTGTCTGAGGCCGGATTTGAACTCAGGTCCTCCTGACTCCAGGGCCTGCGCTCTACTCACTGTGCCACCTAGCTGCCCCAAGAAGGAGACTTTTAAGAGGGATGTTATGAAGGTAGAAAAGATAAGCCTTGGCAATGGATTGGGTATGTGAGGTACCATACTAGATGCAGGGAATACAAAGAGTTCTTTGTGTCATAGATTTAGTGCTGGAAGTGATTGTAGAGCTCTGCTAGTCACTTATTTTTTTAAATTCTTTTTAAAAATTATTTAATATTTTTAGTTTTCAGCATTGATTTCTACAAGATTTTGAATTACAAATTTTCTCCCCATTTCTACCCTCCCCCCCACTCTAAGATGGCATATGTTCTGATTGTCCCATTCCCCAGTCAGCCCTCCCTTCTATTACCACACTCCCCCCCCCCATCCCCTTTTCCCTTACTTTCTTGTAGGGCAGGATAGATTTCTGTGCCCCATTGCCTGTATATCTTATTTCCTAGTTGCATGCAAAAACAACTTTTTTTTTTGAACATCTGCTTTTAAAACTTTGAGTTCCAAATTCTCTCCCCCCTTCCCTCCCCACCCACCCTCCATAAGCCGGCAAGGAATTCAACATAGGTCACATGGGCATCATTATGTAAAACCCTTCCACGATACTCATGTTGTGAAAGACTAATTATATTTTGCTCCCTCCTATCCAGTTCCCCTTTATTCAATTTTCTCCCTTGACCCTGTCCCTTTTCAAAAGTGTTTGCTTCTGATTACCTCCTCCCCCTATCTGCCCTCCCTTCTATCATCCCCCCTACCTTTTTTATCCCCTTCCTCCTTTCCTGTGGGGTAAGATACCCAATTGAGTGTGTATGTTATTCCCTCCTCAGGTCAATTCTGATGAGAGCAAGATTCACTCATTCCTCCTCACCTGCCCCCTCTTCCCTTCCAAAAGAACTCCTTTTCCTTGCACTTTTACGTGAGACAATTTACCCCATTCTATCTCTTTCTCCCTCACTCAGTATATTCCTCTCTCATCCCTTAATTTGATTTTATTTTTTTAGATATCCCTTCATATTCAACTCACCCTGTGCCCTCTGTCTATATATATGTATATGTGTGTGTATATATATGTATATATATGTATATATGTATATATATGTATATATGTATATATATATTCATATGTATTCCCTTCAGTTACCCTAATACTGAGGTCTCATGAATCATACACATCATCTTTCCATGTAGGAATGTAAACAAAACAGTTCAACTTTAGTAAGTCCCTTATGATTTCTCTTTCTTGATTACCTTTTCATGCTTCTCTTGATTCTTGTGTTTGAAAGTCAGATTTTCTATTCAGCTCTGGTATTTTCGCTGAGAAAGCTTGAAAGTCCTCTATTTTATTGAAAATCCATATTTTGCCTTGGAGCATGATACTCAGTTTTGCTGGGTAGGTGATTCTTGGTTTTAATCCTAGCTCCATTGACCTCTGGAATATCATATTCCAAGGTCTTTGATCCCTGAATGTAAAAGCTGCTAGATCTTGTGTTATCCTGATTGTTTTTCCACAATACTCAAATTGTTTCTTTCTGGCTGCTTGCAGTATTTTCTCCTTGATCTGGGAGCTCTGGAATTTGGTGACAATATTCCTAAGAGTTTTCTTTTTGGTTTATTTTTCAGGAGGCAATCTGTAGATTCTTTCAATTTCTATTTTACCCTTTGGCTCTAGCATATAAGGGCAGTTCTCCTTGATAATTTCTTGAAAGATGATATCTAGGCTCTTTTTTTAGTCATGGCTTTGAGGTAGTCCAATAATTTTTAAATTATCTCTCTTGGATCTATTTTCCAGGTCAGTGGTTTTTCCAATGAGATATTTTACATTGTCCTCCATTTTTTCATTCATTTGGTTCTGTTTTATAATATCTTGATTTCTCATAAAGTCACTAGCTTCCACTTGCTCCAATCTAATTTTGAAGGTAGTATTTTCTTCAGTGGTCTTTTGGACTTCCTTTTCCATTTGTCTAATTCTGCCTTTCAAGGCATTCTTCTCCTCATTGGCTTTCTGGAGCTCTTTTGCCATTTGAGTTAGTCTGTTTTTTAAGGTGTTATTTTCTTCAGTATTTTTTTGGGTCTCCTTTAGCAAGTCATTGATTGACTCGCTTTTCATGGTTTTCTTGCATCATTCTCATTTCTCTTCCCAATTTTTCCTCTACTTCTCTTACTTGCTTTTCCAAATCCTTTTTGAGCTCTTCCATTGCCTGAGACCAGTTCATGTTTTTCTTGGAGGCTTTTGATGTAGGCTCTTTGATTTTTTTGACTTTTTCTGTCTGTATGTTTTGGTCTTCTTTGTCACCAAAAAAAGATTCCAAAGTCTGAGTTTGAATCTGAGACTGTTTTTGCTGCCTGTTCATGTTCCCAGGAGCTTTTTGTTGACTGCTTGTAGAGTAGAGCGTACTTTGTGATGCTATGCTATTTTCAGAGCTACTTCTACACAGCACACCAGTGCTCCTTCTCCCCCAAGAACTACCAACAAGGATTTCGCCCCAGATCCAGGCAGGCCAAATCAGACTTTGTACTCCCACTCTAATCCTATGCTTAATTCCTCCCACCCCATGGTCCTGTGACTGGAAACAACTGCAGTTGTAGCTCTGGAAACAACCTCAGAGATGTACCACCTCTGTCGCCCCTGGGGCGGTGGCCGACCGAACTCCTTTCACTCTGTCCCAGCAGTTTTTCCCACTAAACTTCTCTGTTGTCTTTGGCGTTTGTGAGTTGAGAAGTCTGGTAACTGCCACAGCTCACTGATTCAGGGTGCTACATCTGTTCTGCTCGGCTCTCAGTCTGGTAGACCCTTCCCAGCGACCATCCAGGCTGTCCTGGGCTGAAGCCTTGATTCCCTTTGCTATTTTGTGGGTTCTGCAGCTCTAGAATTTGTTCAGAGCCATTTTTTTAGGTGTTTGGGAGGGACCTTCGAGGGCGGGGAAGAGCTTAAGCAAGTCCCTGCTTTCCAGCCACCAATTAGTCCCTTATTTTACATATGAGGAAGCTGAGGCCCAGAGAGGGGGAAGTGCCTTGCTCAAAGTCAAACAACTAAGAGTGTCTCCCTGCTGCCTAGTCCTGTGCCCTACTCTCTACACCACCCTTCCTCTCACCATATTGAACTTTACAGATATGCTAACCAATTTTAGAATATGTGTTACTGCAACAAACAGACACTAAATAGAGATGGGGAAGTATGGGAAGGGGGTTAGGCAACTTGCTCAAGGTATTAAAGGCTGTGAGTGGTAGAGCTGGGAATCAAACCCAGGACACCTGATTCCATATCTAAGATTTCCTCTGTGTCATGCTGCCTCTTGGAAACGTGGAGATCAAGATCAATCAATAAACATTTATTCAACACCTACTATGTGCCAGGCACTATGCTAAGTGCTGCATTTGCAAAAAGAGCCAAAGGACAGTCTCTGCCCTCAAGGAGCTTATAGTCTGATGGAAGATAAAACAGTCCCTATTTTCAAGAGAGTAAGATGCTTTTCTTCTTCTGGGGTAGATTTGGGGCAGAGATCCAACTTGTACACATGGAAATGAAGGGTAATCTGAGGATGTGGAAAACATTAACAGCCTGTGTGTGTGTTAAAGGGTGGTGCTGATAGAAAGTGTTAGGGAGAAGTCAAGGGGAGCTTCGAAGGGAGATAAGGGTTCTTAAGAGGAGCCATGAGGAGGGAGGGAGTGTATTCCAGGAAGAGAGGACAGCTTGTGCAAATACACGTAGGCAAGAGAAGGAATGTTGAGTTTGGGGAACAGGCCGGTTTGGCTGAAACATCAGGTGCACCAAGAGGAATAATGTGAAAGAAAGTTAAGATGGCATCAGATTGAGAAAGGCTTTAAATGCTAGGCTAAGGTGTTGTATTATTTTATCCTAGAGGCAAGAGCCAATGAAGGCTTTTGAGCAGGTGAATGAGATGATCGGACCTACGTTTGAGGAAGGTGGTTTTGGTAGCTGTGTATGTGTGTGGATGGATTGGTGAGGGGAGAGGTTGGAAGTGGGTCAAGCACAAGATTATGGGGGTGGGGTGGTGTGGTCAGGTAATTAGGAGCCTATTGCAATAGTCTAGGCAACAGATGATGAGAGACTGAATCAGTGTGGTAACTATGGAAGTAGATAATAACAACAAATAGCAGTAGTTGGCATTTATATAGCACTTTAAAGTTTGGAAAATGCCGTAAAAATATTTCATTTCGTCCTCATGACAACTTTAGGAGGTAGGAGATGTTATCCCTATTTTGCAGGTTGAGTAAACTGAGGCAAGCAGAGAAGTTAAGTGACTTGCTCTGAATCCCCCTGGCTAGTAAGAGTCAGTGGCAGCTCGTGTCTCTGGGTCTGGAATCAGAAAGAGCCAAGTTCAAAGGTGATCTCAGATACTTACTGGCTGTGTGACCCTGCGTAAGTCACTTTACCTCTCTTTGCCCCGATTTCCTCAATTATAAAATGAGAATAATAATAGCATTTACCTTACAGGGTTATTGTGAGAATCAAAAGAGGTAATATTTGTAAAAGCATTTTGCATTGTGCCTGGCACATAGTAGGTACTATTCAGGGGTGGGGAAACTGCCACATGTGGCCTTCTAGGTCCTTGGGTGGGGCCTTTTGACTGAGTCCAAGTTTTACAGAACAAGTCCTTTTTTTAGGAGATTTGCACTTGAGATCCTCAAGTGCAAACCTTTAACTGAATCCAAACTTCACAAATCTTAGAGGGCCACATGTGGCCTCAAAGCCACAGGTTCCCCACCCCTGTGCTTGTTCCCTTCCCTTCTCTTCCCCCAAAGCTGGATTTAAACGTAGGTCTTTCAATTCCAGATCCAGTATTCTATTCACTGCACCATCTTGCTGCCAAGGAGATGAATGATCAGAGATGATGGGGAGGTAGAATTGATAACTTAGCATACAAATAAATGCAATGGGTGAGCAGGGAGGAAGACATGAGGATGGTTAAGCTTCTGAAGCTGTGGGACTGGGAGAACATTAGTTCCCCATAAAAGAAGTAGGGAAGTTTTGGTATAGGGTCTAGTTTAGGGGCAAAGCTGAGATGTTTTGGACGTAAGTCAAGTTCTTCTTTATGCAGAGGCAATAAATCCCTTTAATTTTTGTCCATCAATTTGAATTTGTTCCTCTTTCCCAGTTCTGCCCACCCCCAATCCAAGACGACTCTTTAAAATGGCAGCCATTCCAATATTTGAGCTTTGACTTTGCTCACTTATCTGGTTTTGCTTGGTCTGGCTGTCGCCACTCCTGACCATGACACACATCACTAAATTTGTTGGGAAGGCATGTGTAAGCACTTAATAAATACCTGCTGAATTGTTGTTCAATAATATCAAAAACATTTAAACACAATTGAAAGTTTATGATTGTAGCAAGAAATGGACCAGAAGTCTAGAACAGAGGTTCTCAACCTTTTTTGTGTCACAGAACCCTCTGGTAGTCTGGGGAAGCCTATGGACCTCTTCTCAGTATCATGTTTTTAAATGCATAACATAAAATAGGAAGGAGTATAAAGGAAGCCAATTATATTGAAATTCAGCTATCAAACTGTTTTTAAAAAGTTTACAAACCCCATGTGAAGTAGATCATCTCTAAGATAGCTTCTATTGCTAATATTTTATAAAAATGTTACAAAAATTTTTCATTTTTAAAAATATGATTTCAGGTAATCCTGCTTACAAAAATATCCTATAGCTTAAGTAGGATTTAGCTTGTACTAGTGGAGAACTCTTGCTGTTGTTGTGTGAAGATTTTTTTTTAATAACATGGTGGTTTTGAGTGAATATTGGCCATTGAGAATTAAAATTATTCCTCCCAGTGCTGTGTGAAATGGAAGAATACTGAGTCTGGACCAAATTTCAGATCCCATCTGTATTTCTATCTATGCAATCTCTGTGCAATTCACTTAGCTTCTCTGGGCCCCAGTTTCTAATCTATAAAAGTGAAGTATTTGGAGTAGATGACCTCTAAGGTCTCTCTCTGTAAATTACAATCCCAATGAACCATTTAAAGAGTTAACTTTGAAATAAGTGTTCAGTATAGAGAATTTAGGACCTCTATAAACCATATAAAAATGCAAAGTGGAAATTCCGTATGTATTCCTTCTTTAAATTTCAGCAGATAATCTATTTTTAACATGCCTACCTTTGTATTAGTTTATTCTGTATTGAATTCACTTCATAATTTTATTTAAGAGCCTTGATAAGTCCTATTTAAATATTATGAAAGTGTTAGGTTCTGTTCTTTGTGGGAGAAGCAGAAGACCCAGGTGGTATAGCTACAGCAGAAGCTTCCTTTCTTTGTTCCTTCCAGCCTGGTTTACTTCTTCCTACTTGGGTCCTGCCCTCCCTGTCTCTCTGATTAGCAGGGGCACTTGCTAAGGCCTAGATGATGTGCTTTACAGCTACCACCATAGGCATGATCAAATACAATGACTTCTTTGACTTCACTAAGACCCATATGGCCTGATCTCAGCACTGACCAAGAAAATAACCCTGAAGACCCCACCTGTAAGGCAAGATAGCCTAGCTGAAGCAGCATGAGATACGGGGTATGGCACATTCCAGACCAATCAAATCACCACCAAAACCACATAGACCCCTGTGGAGAGAGCTCAGGACTCTAAACCCAATAGCCCTGGTAATAGCAGGTAATAGCCCCCTAGAACACCAACTCCTACAGCCATCACTGAGGGAAGCAGTCGCTGGAGAAGGGGCCCACCTTTTTCAACCCCGCAACTGCTGTCAAAGCCCTGGCAATGAGGAAGCACCAGGAAGCACCTCCAGACCACCAGTCCTGACTGCAGCCCAGCTCCCACAGCCATCATCCCACTTAGCCCTTGTGGAGATGCAGCCTGGCAACTGCTTTTTTATTATAGCCACAGCTACCAAACACCCAGGAAAAATGAACATTTCTTATCACCAAAGTCCTTGGTGCAGTCAAATCATTCAGCATCAGAAATGAAATAGTCTTGTCAATGGAAATGATACAAAAGAATATGCATTACTATCTACTTTGCCACTGCATCCTAAGGACTGTGGGAAATTTTCATCAGATTTGTAGCTGAAATCTTCTCTATGTGTCATCTTCCCCATTAGAATGAGTGCTTTTCAGTGGCATGACTACTAGTTCTATATCCCTCCCCTCTAAGAGAGCAAAGAAAAAGAACCCACATATACAAAAACATTTATAGAAGCTCTTTTTTGGGTACCGAGGAATTAGAAAATCCCATCAGTTGGGATATTGCTGAACAAATTCTGGTACATGAATGTAATGGAGTACTATCGTACTGTAAAAAATGATAAAAAGCGTGATTGCAGAAACACCTGGGAAGACTTATCTGAACCGATGCAGAGTGAATAGGATGAGAACAATTTATGCACCAACAACATTATAAAGAGAAACAATTTTGAATGATTTAAGAACTCTGACTAATGTAAAGTCCAGTCATGATTCTAGAGGAACAATAATGAAGCATGTTACTCCTGACAGAAAGGCGATGGAATTGGGGTGCAGGATAAGCCATTAGATTTTTGAACATGGCTGATGTGGGAATTTGTTTGCTTTTTTGGCACATGTTGTTAAGAAGGGTTTTGCTTTTCTTTTTTCTTTTAATTGGAGAGGAGGTAGAAGGGAGAAAAATAGATTTTTGTTAACTGAAAAAAATTAATTTAAAAAAGCATTGTGAGCTCCTTGAGAGCAGGGACGATCTTACTTTCCCCTTTGTCTCTTCCTTGTTTAGTACCATGCTTTTACAAAGTAATCTCCTAATAAGTGCTTTTATCATTTATTCACTCATTCCTCAATAGATACAGTCAGCGAGGCTGGGATGGCCATTGCTCTGGCACTCATAGGTTGTTTTGTCTTTGTACAACTGCACCTCAGGATTCCAGGCTAATGAAGTATGTAAATATAATCAGGGCTTCATTGACGATAGAACCAGAGATGTGCTTGAGGCCAAGGCATGGCATATCATAGCATAGCTTTGTCTGGATACTCATCACAGACCTTGGCAAGATGACCTGATAGGCATCACCTCCTTTTGGGGCATACAAATCCTCAAAGAGGAGGGGCATGACCTGGACAAGAGCATGACAGAATGATATATAGAGTGATGTGATGGCTTTTGCAAAAGTTATGCTAAAGTGAATGAAATCCTGCAGTAGAACAAGGAAGGAAAGCAGCCCATTGTGAATGAGGACAATAAGCTATTGGCCGTTATTGCCCACACATACGTAGGTTCATTTTTTAAAATAATTTTTATTTAGCATTTTATTTTTCCTCGGTTACATGTAAAAACAATTTTTAACATTCGTTTTTGGAACTTTTGAGTTCCGTATTCTCTCCTTTCCTCCCTCCTCACCTCTCCCCATTGAGAAGGCAAGCAATTCGATAGAGGTTATACATGTGTAGTCATGTAAAACACAATAGTCATGTTGTGAAAGACAACAGGCAAAAAAACCTCCAGGAAAATAAAGTTTAAAAAAAGTATGTTTCAATCTGTATTCAGCCACCACCAGTTCTTTCTCTGGGGATGGATAGCATTTTTCATTATAAGTCCTTCAGAGTTGTCTTGGATCATTGTATTGCTGAGAATAGCTAAGTCATTCATAGCTGATCATCTTACAATATTGCTGTTACTTTGTACACAGTACATTTCACTTTGCATCAGTCCTTGCAAGTCTTTTGAGGTTTTTCTGAGAGCATCCTGCTCATTGTTTCTTATAGTACAATAGTATTCCGTCATAATTACATACCGCAATCTGTTCAGCCATTTCCCAATTGATGGGCATCTCCTCAATTTCTAGTTCTTTGCTCCCAGAAAAGAGCTGCTATAGATATTTTTGTGCATATAGGTCCCTTTCCTTTTTGTTTTTTATTTTTCTTGGAATATAGACCTTCTGGTGGTACAGCTAAGTCAAAGGGTATGAATGGTTTTATAGCCTCTTGGGCATAGTTCCAAATTGCTCTACAGAATGGTTGAATCAGTTCACAACTCCACCAGCAGTGCATTAACATACATACACTCTTGAGCAATTATTAAGCAATTGCTATGTGCCAGGTACTGTGCTAAGCACTTTACAAATTTTTCATTCGATTCTTATGACAATCTGTGAAGGAGGTGCTATTATATCCCCATTTTACAGATGAAACACCTGAGGAAAAGAGGGTAAGCCCTCTTTTCACACAGCTAGTAAGTGTTGAAGGCCAGATTTGAATGAAGATCTTCCTGATTCCAGCACTCTATCCGCTATGCCACGTATAATTGGATATATGTGATATAAAAACAAAAGGCAGCAATAATAGGAATAACAATGACAGACTCCTAACAAAGCCTAGTAAGATGTAATAGCCTGATGTCCTGCAAATATATTTAAAAGGGCTATAAAATAATAACGTGAGCGGCAGGGAGGAGAGAATTGCTTATGTTTATTATTCATGAAGTTATATATCATAGAAAGTAGCTATTTTGAAGGAAAAATACTAGTAGTTGAAACACTCAGCAGTTTCCAAGATAAAATCCATGGAAAGAGTAAGTAACAAAACCCAGGCCTTAAATGTCTCTGTACAGATGCTTCAAATTTAGGTAATAAGTATAAGGAACTAGAGATGCCAATGTAAGGAGGCCGATTTGACCTCACAGGTATCACTGAGTCTTGGTGAGCTGAAACTTGAACCTGGAGTATGGCTCTGGATGGGTATAACTTGTTCCAAAGAAATAGGCTAGGTAAAGAGGAAGAGGCCAGGAAATGTTTATGATGTGAAGAAATTCAGGAACCAGAAGTAGAAAGCATAGAGGAGAGTATTTGAATAATGTTGAATGGAGAGAGAAACAGAAGTGATTTTGTTTTTGGATTATACTATATAGACCATTTTCTGTCTCATTTCTTACCTAGCCCATGGTCATTGAATGGGCAATACCTCAGACAAACTGGGGCTTGGGAAATGATTTCAAATTAGAAAGGCTAAGGTCATCTGCTGCATCCCTGGCTATCACCAGCTGTCTTGACTTTTGTCTTGCCACTGAACTTGGATAGCTCTGGAGGAGAGAGTGAGACTGATGACTTTGTGCAGCTCAGCCTCACTTAAACAGGATATCACCTTTATGATGTCTTTGGTCCTCTTAGAAACTGAAAGAGGAACAAAACAAACAAAGCCTGTAAGGACCTTAAGAACTGGGGTACCTGTTGACATCCAAGGTTATCAAGAAACAGCTTCTGAGTGCGGTGTGGCTACTGGTGTCTATGGAGATAAATTGACTTAGCCTCCTGATCCAGGTCAGTGTTGATGTGGTTGTTCTAAACTCTATCCTTTCCATTGACAAGGTCAAGTATAATAAGGAGAAATATCATAATCATTAGGTTATGGTTCTCAATGTGCTGCTGGATGAACAGGTAGAAAATCTGATGCTGAAGTGGACACCCTGTGTGTTGTTGTGTGGGTGGCCCCAGGCAATAGCTATTTAACAAGGTCACAGAATATGTACAAGGCTTCTGTGTCCCCTTCATTGCTGACGGTGGCATTCTGCCTATTGGCCACACTGCTTACCATCCCTTACCATATCCTTACCATTGCTTTGCATTTTCCACAGTGATGATGAGTCATTTATTGGTGGCCACTAAGGAGGTTCAGGGCTAGTATGTTTTCTCCAGTGAAGTATGATGAAAGAGATACTGGGGAATGTGCTCCTTGTATGCCATGGGAAAGAACCTAGGGAGGCAGTGAAACAGGCAAGACCAAAGTAGCCCAAGGCATTACTGGGACCATGAAGGACAAAGAGTCTCCCCACAAGTTCATTCCTTTCTTGGTGGCGGAAATCCAAGACTCTTGCCAAGATATTGGTGCCAAGAGCCATGATGTACTCTGGGGAGCTGAAATTTGAGAAGAAGACATCATTTGCACAAGTGATATCTGTGGCTCTATTCATATGAGAAGTAGCTCTCTGGTTTGATTTTATTTCCCCTCACCTCTTCTTCTTCCAGTTTTTCAATAAAAAGCTAGGCATAGTGGAAAAATATATTCCATGGAATCACAGAGTTGATAGATGCCTTGGAGGCCATCTTTTTAGTCCAATCTGTACCTAAAAAAGTATCCTTTCTATATTATTCGATCCATTCTCTATTAAGCATTTATGAAGTACTTACTCTACTATGTGCAAGGTGCAGTTAGAGACAAAATGAACAACATTCCTGGCTTCAAGGGGCTTACATCCTACTTGGGGCATGTAGAAAGTCAAGTGATAGGTATTTAGATGTGAGTTTGAGAAGGGAAAAAAGCACTGGTACTTAGTGGACTTGGAAGAGGCATCTTGCCAGAGTAGCAGCTAAGCTGAGCCTTGGAGGGAATTCCAGATTGTAAGAGGTGGAGGTGAGAAGGGACTGCTTTCCATGTATGGAGGACAGCTTTTTGCAAAAGTACTGAAATGCCAAGTTCTGGCAACTTGATAACCCTGAAGACTCCATTTATTTCATCTCAGACACAATCACTGGGCACTCACAGGCAGCTCTGGCTATGGGCAATCTAGTTTTTCTAGAACAGAAGAAGTACAACAGGGAACAATATGGAACTGGAGCAAAATTGTGAAGGACTTCAAATTCCAAACTAAGAAGTTTCTATATCATCCTCAGAGCAGACGAAGGTTGTTGAATGATGTGGTCCTACTCGTGTCTTAGGAAGGAAGATCATTTTGGCAGCTGTTTGGAGGATGGGATGGAGCGGGCAGAGACTGGAAACAGGGAGGCCTATTAGGTGGTTATTGCAGTAGTCCAGGCAAGGTATGGTAAGTGTCTAAATTCACATAGGGGGCCACATGAATGAGAGGAGACAGACACAAGATATGTTGTGGGAGTATAATCAATCCAATTTAGCAACTGATTATATATGTCGGTGAGGGAGAGTAACAAGTCAAGGAAGACTCTACAAAGTTGTGAACCTGAATGACTTGGAAGGACAGAGGTACCCTTGGCAGAGCATTAGGCAAGTTGGGAAGAAAATTTACCTAATTTGGCATTTCTCTACCACCTTCACCTGCTTTTTGACAGGAGGAAGCCTGGCTTGGTTTGGTACCTTTTAAAATTGACCATTTGTTTCTAAACTTCTTTCCTGGTGTGTTCCATCCACACAGGACAACCACTACTTTACACAGGCTTTGAATATATTTATGTAGATAACATAGAAATAAATTAACCATTCTCTGATTCAATTAACAACCCTCTTTTCCCTGCTGAACATATGAAAACTCGAAGAACGCAGTAGTTGGAGATATACTATTATGGATCTGGTACCTGGGATTCCTTTTATTTTTGCTCTCCTATTTTTTCCATTAGTGGAAGAAAGTGTTTACTTTCCTTTTATAGGGGAAGGGAATCTCTTTTCCTTTTTAGCTTCTGTTAGCAGATGTGTCCTGTTTGCTAAGCCTCGAATTCAGTGGGTTTAGCAATCCCCAAAGAAACCGCTCTTGAAGCTCAGTCCTGGGACTTCGAAGTAACACCCTTGCTCTTCAGGGTCTGTCAGCTCTGACAGTTACCACAAGACCATCAGGTAGTTTCTGTTTCGACTGATGGTTTGAGCAAGTAGAGTTGTAAGTTTTGTAACCATTCAGAGGTGCCTTGGTGAGTGTGGCTTAGAGAAGTGGGGGTGGAGAACTTTGGGGTTGGAAAGGCCCTGTCTGGGGGTTGTTGTGAATCTGACTGTGGTATTTACTAGAAGGCTCATAGTTTCTTTACTCATTGCCTTTGGGGACATAGGCTGCATAGCTACTTTTGACTTACTGGAGTGAATAGGTAGCCACTGGAAGGTGATGGCTGCAGCTTGTTGTCTTGGTGGCTCGTAGAACATCTTTGCTTAATAGAGATGACTGTCCAGAAGCCCACTCTACTAATTTGTGAGTGCCTAGCCAGGACTACCTTTCCATGAGGTGTCCAGGCCATGATCACTTCACTCCTGGCTTCACTTGTCACTCTCTGGTTGTTTCCACCTTCTTGTCAATAGTCTTGCCCCCTCCACTTTTGGTGTTGTCTATCCCCATTAGAATGTAAGCTCCTTGAGGGCAGTTTTTGCTTGTATTTGTATCCTCAATGCCTATTACTTAATAAGGATTCAGTGAATGTGTTTTCTGTCTTTCTAGAGATATGCCCCAGGACTTTTTATTATAGTAATCATCCCAACCCCTCTTTATTATTTCTATTGTAGGGCTAATATCTGTGTCCCATGTGACAACCTCTGGGCTACCAGATGATCCTCCCTATAAAGTTGAGAGCAGACAGAAATAGCCAGAGGGTCAAGGCATCAGGAGCAGAAGTGGGGCTAGGGCAGGTATTGGAAGAGAGTGGTAATTCTGGGTCTAGAGGGAGAAATGGCGGCTGGGAGTTTCCCTTCCCACTCGAAGGCTTGCCCCCTATTATACTACAGAGTTCCACTTGTGGTAAGAGACATGGAACAACTGGGGTCCTCTATAACCCAGCTGAAAGTATCAATGCATCAGGAAACAGCTGGAGAATCTTGTTGTGGTCAGTGGTAGAGTGTAAGCAGGTCAGCAGCAGCCTGTCCTGAGAGCTGGTTCTGAATACCCAATTTTGCAGCTGCCTCCTGGATTTCCTCACTCCCAGTATGTAGAAAAGTCAGTGGTGAGACATTCAGGTTATGAGTGGAAAGCTTTGGGAGCATTTATTAAACTCAACATGTGGAATGCTTGCACCTCCCAGTGAGAGTGTCCGAGGCTAGGCATCTGAACTGTATGTGGTGGGAAATCATGGGTTTGTGGTATGGATAGATTATAGATAGGTTATGGGTGGCCACGGTCTAGGAGAGGTTACTGGCATATAATAGAGACTACTCAGATCACCAGGCTCTGATAGGTGAGCTTACACCCTATCTTGATTGGAACCAGGGTTCCATGTCACTTACCAGCCCTTGCTACACCATCACCCCCTTTCCAGCTCCCTGTCTGTGTTGTCTTCCCCAATTAGAGTGTAATCTCCTGTAGCACAGGGACTGTCTTGGTGATTGATTAGCACAGTGCCTAGCACATAGTAAGTACTTAATAAGTAATCTCTCTTTCCATTCATAGAAATCCATAAGAGAGTTATGGTAACCCTCGTAATGCTCTGCCTGTTTAATGGCCTGACCATCTAATGTCATCACCCTGATGATTATAGCAGCACTTGAAATGTATATGGTGATGGAAGAGAAAGTTACTGAAGCATCCAAAGGGATAGATACTAAAGTGGTTAGGATCTTATTGGTAAACAAGATGAAAGACTTTCCCTCATCCCTGGCCTGGATGTACCTTTCTGTATGTGATTCTAAGCACTAGGAGGTGGTGGCTATGGAAGAAGCTGGTCTGATAGAGGAAGAGGCATAAACAGATTCTAAAAAACTTAAATTTTAAACTAAAATTCCTTTTTAAAGAAACATAAGCAAAAAAGTAAAATGTAATTTCTGTGTGTGTGTGTGTGTGTGTGTGTGTGTGTATGTGTATATAGAGTCAGAACTAGCTGGCAGGGGAGCAAGTGAAAGTAGCAACCACCCACTCTAACTCAGGCACCCCCAGGGCACAGTTACAGGAGTAACTTGAGGAGCCCACGTACGCAGCCACTGAGGCATGGAACAGCCAGAGAGCTGGGAATGAGTTAGGCAGGGCTTTCCCCTATCTACGCATGGGGCCTCTTCTGGTGATAGTGGCAGAGAGGTGAGTCTGAGATTGTTGGGGATTCCATGACTGATCCTCAGGGTTAGGGGTCTAAGAACCAGGCAGGACTCTCTTTGAGCAGGCTTCAGCTCAGCTGCAAGACCTGGTGTAGGTGAAGGGCAGGGAAGGGAATAAACATTTTTATAGTGCCTACTCTATGTGTGCCAGGCACTGAGCTAAGTGCTTTACAAATACTATCTTGTTTGATCCTCAAGACAGCCCTGCAAGGTAGGTGCTGTTGCATCATCATACAGCTAGTGTCTGAGGTAGGATTTATCCTCAGGGGAAGCTAGATGGTGCAATGGATAGAGTCTTGGGCCTGGAGTCAGGAAAACTCGAGTGCGTATGTGACCTCAGACACTTACTAGCAAGTTACTGATGCCTGTTTGCCTCTGTTTCCTCATCTGTAAAATCTGCCAGAGAAGGAAATGGCCAACCACTCCAATATCTTTGCCAAGAAAACCCCAAGTGGGGTCATGAAAAGTCAGACACGACAGAAACCACTCAACAGCAACCACCTCCTGAGTTCAGGCCAGGCCCTTTATGGTCTAGCCAGCAGGAAGCTGCTCTTCTACCTAGTCACCACTACAAGTAGGTCAAAGTTGGAAATTGTAAAGTGACTAAAACAAGCTGCTTTGATTTTGAGGGGAAACAGGAATGAGGAGCATGGAAAACACTTGGAGATTCAAGTTCCAGCCAAGCAATGCAGGAATATATTGCAGTGGTTAAAAAATTGGATTCAAATTGGAATCCTCAGATGTCAGAGAAGAAAGAAAAGCAAGCAGTCTGGGATCGGGTGACCAGTCGTTAGCTTTCTTCTTGATACAGAGAAAACTATCAGAGAAGACAAAAACATGTTTGATTACTGAAGAGAAAACAGCATTAACCACATTAACCAAAGGCATTAGATCAAAAGTGATGCAAATAGGAAGGATGAAGTGGTCAGGACTGTGCCCCATTGAGCTTGTGACTGTGGACATACCCAAGATGGTCCCACTTTAGTGTATATATACATATACATATACACATACACACATATATCTGACATAAATTGTCTGGACAATGAGTGCCAGGCAGCCTATACTGTGACTGCCCTCCCCCTCCCCCATCCCTTCCCCCCTCAATCTTTTCAGTTCCCTTTTGTGTGTTATCTTTCCCATTAGAATAGAAGCTCCTTGAGCATAGGGCCACTGTCTTTCTGCTCATATCTGTATTTCCAGTGCTGAGCACAGTGCTTGACACATTTTAAGAGCTAAATAAAGGTTTGTTCACTTGAACTTGTTCTTTCTTTACTTCTAGATAACCATAGAGTGCAGGGCCTGGAGTCAGGAAGACCTGAATTCAAATCTGGCCTCAGCCACTTACCAGCTGTGTGACCCTGGGCAAGCCACTTAACCCTGTTTGCCTCAGTTTCCTCATCTGTAAAATGAGCTGGAGAAGGAAATGGCAAACCGCTACAGTATCTTTGTAAAGAATGGGGTCATGAAGAGTCAGATATGACTGAAATGGCTGAACAATGACAAGTTCTTGTTGATTCTACCTTCACAACATTTTTTTTTAATGTCTGTCTCTTCTACTCACACAGCTAAAAACCTGGTACAGCCCTTATCCCTTCTTGACTCCTAACTGGTCTCCCTGTTCCCAGTCTCCCCTTTTTAAACCATTCTTCATTCACCTGTCAACTCCACCTCTCAAGAAGCTTCTATGGCTCACTATTGCCTCTTGGATAAACTATAAACTCTTCAGTTTGTCATTTAAAACCTTTCATATTTCTTATTTAGATTCCAGACTACTTTTCCTGACATTTCAGATTACTTCAAATATTCTTACATTTCAGCCAAATTTACCCACCTGCTCTTCTCTGAAATTGGCATTCTATTTATGCTCTCTTTGTCTGAATTGTTCTCCTGGAATGCAGTCCTTCCTCACCTTTACCTTTTAGAATCCTTAGCTGTCACGAAGCATTAGCTCAAGTTCTGTCGCCTGTGGCTAGCCTTTTCTGATTCCCCAATTATTTGTATCTTCTCTGTCCTCAAATTATAATGCATTTACTTACCTGGCTACATGTAATATAATCTCCTTTCAGTCAAATGTTGACTCCTGGAGAAGAGCTGTTTCATATTTGTCTCTGTTTCTCCAGTGCCTGACATGGTGCCTTGCACATATTGGTGCTTAATAAGTGCTTGGTAAATTGAATCAAGGTCCCACTTTAGGTGAGCTACTCTTGTCTCTACCTGCAGTTTGTTTCCAAACGTTCTCCAGAATGTGAAATCACATCAATGGACTCTGTTGTAAATGGCCAGAATAAAATCAGAATCTTTTCAGTGGAAGGTGTCCAACAGGAATTACCTTCCCAAAGTGTGGAGACCTCCATCCCAGTGGAAGAGCCATTGTTCTACTTTATTTATTTTTTATCCCTTGAAAATTCCTAAAGAATTGTTATTAGAATTTAATGTAATCATAACATTAGTTTTAATAGTCTTTCTTAATTTGATTAAATAATAAAATGAAAACCTGTCCTCCTTTGTGTACTGGCTAAACCACTGGGGGAGTATTAATTTTTGATATGCTTTTATTAGGGCATGGTTGGGGTGGTATTCATTCCCTCACTTTCTGGAAAGAGCTGAGGGTGAGCCAGTAGGCAAAAGTGTAAAAGGAGTCTTTTAGGGGGTTTTGCTTTCTCAGTACAAAGAGAAAGCCAAGGAGTATTATGTTTTCATAGAATGTAAACTCCCCGAGGGCAGGGACTGTTTTATAGTTTCCCCTTTGCATAAGCAGAGCCTAGTATTGTGCCCAGATTATAGTAAGTACTTAATAGTAATAATTGTAATACCTGTCACTTCTGTAGGGTTTTAAGATTTGGAAAGCACTTTACAAATATTGTCTCATTTGATCCTCACAATAACTCTTTGAGGGAGGTACTATTATCCCCATGTTATAGTTGATGAAACAGGTTAAGTGACTTGCCAAAGGTGATGCAGCTAGGAAGTGTCTAAGGTCAAATTTAAACTCAAGTTTTCCTGACTACAAGCCCTGAGGCTCTATCCACTATGCCACCAAGAGGAGAAAGATTACATATTTTATCATTTTCTGCTGATTCAGAATGTTACAAGTTGAGGGACTGGGTCTGCTTGAAGGTAAAAATCAACCTCCTACCATAAATAATGGATCTTTATAGGGGATGTCTATGACAGGAGTGACAGCAAAGTGACACCACATCAACCCTGCTGGGGCTAGTTCTCATTCTTCGCTCTCATCGTGCTGGTGTGGTCATAGTTTAGAGACTGAGTTTACTGAAGTGCTGTACAAAATCCACAGCATCTTAGACCCAAAAAGGACCTTAGAGATCATGAAATCTGACCCTCTCATCCTACAGATGAGGAAACTGGGAGCTTTGGCTTTGTGCATAATAAAGAGTTCATCTACCTTGGGGTGTATGAGAACTGTTCTCTGAGAGGACCAATGACATCAGGAGGGTGATGTCTTGACTTGCCGAGCTGTGTAAAATCATCAGCCTCACTCCCTCCTCCAGAGTCATAGGAGTCCCATGGCAAGACATAGGTCAGGACAACTGGCAATGGCCCTCGTACAAGAATTATTTAATGACTGGGAATCTGGTGATTTTGTTTCTCAGTGTACAGAGACCTCATTTCCCTAGTTTATCTTGTAAATTGGAAAGGATTCAGGAGAAATGGGGAATAGTTCTTGGTACTTGCATAGAAATGACTGGTTAACATGTTTGCTTACTTAAGTGGTTGATATTGTGTTTTATGAAAGCAATTATTAAAGTCACTATCCGTTTTTTAAAAACAAATTTTATTAACATATTTTATTTTTACAATAGCTTGACTTCACTCTGTATCCTTCCTTCATTCCCTCCCAGAAAGCCATTCCATATAACAAAGAATTTAAAAAGAAAAAAAAAGAAAAAAATTAGCAAAACTGATCAAATATATTTTTAAAAAATCTGTCAATATTTGTGATGTTCCATACCTGCAGACCTTGGCAAAGGAGGCGGGATCTTTTCATATCTTGAAACCATTATTCTGAAAATTCTCAGAAATGGGAAATAGGTGAGAAAACGTTTGTGCCCGAGCATTCGAGAGACTGAGAATTCAGCTTCTGGGAAGAAACCTGTTGTTGCTGAATAATATAAATACGTTTGAATGTTATATAGAGAAAACTCCAATGTTGGGGGAAGCATTTCCAGTAGAGACTGGCAGTCAGCATTGGGAAGATTGAAAAGGGTGAAATCAAGATAAAATGTTGGCAGAACCTGGCCTCAGCCAAGAGGGATCCTTTCCTGGAGTGCCTGCATGGGACTTGGTGCTTCATGCAAACTGATTTATTCACTTTCCCCTCAATATAGTCCTGTTTTGTTGTCTTACTCACTTGGTCAGATGACATCTGGAGTACTGTGCTCAGTTCTAGGCAATGCACTTAAGAGACACATTAGTAGACTAAAGATCTATCCAGTGTCAGAAGTGTCTGAAAACTTTAGTTAAGGGATCTGGGGATGTTTCATTTAGGGAAGATTTAGGAGAGACATAATAGTGGTCTTGAGGATGGTCATGTGGAAGAGCAATTGAACTTACATAACGCCCTGTTATAATTAGTTCATTATAACTCTACAATATACTCTAATGGCCCCTGAGGATTAAGTTTCCTCTTCTTTGGACTTGAGGGAGTTAATTTTAGGTGATAATATTCTGGATTCAGTGACCCTTAGTTAGGAAAACTCCTAATGCCTAGGCAGAGATTTGGCTCTCTGTCTCACCATATATTTATTTCTATCACTTATTCACCCCTGGTCTCTTTGTGATTGAGGCAAAATTTGGCTTCTCAGGGGAGGGAATAAGCATTTATTAAGTGCCTATTATGTGCTAGGCAGTGTGCTAAGCATTTTACAAACATTATCTTGTTTGATGCTTGCAACAACCCAATGAGATAAGCACGATTGTTATTCCCATTTTATAGCTGAGGAAACTGAGGCATGCCTTGGTTAAGTGACAGCTAGTAAGTATCCGAGGCCAAATTTGAACTCCGATGTTACTGACCCCAGGCCCAGGGCTCTAACCACTGTGCCACCTAGCTGATTATTTTACTCCTCCTTCATTTTTGAAGAGGACCAATGACATCATGGGGTGATGTCTTCACTTGTTCCCGAATTGGATTTAAGTGAGGCAGAGTGGCACAAGGTTGTCAGCCTCACTGTCTCTTCCAGAGTCATCCAAGTCCAGTGGCAGGACAAAAGTCAAGATGACTGATGATGGCCAGGTATGCATTGGATGACCTTGGTGTTTTTGATGTTTGACCAAGCTCTAAGTGACCTACGCAGCACCTACTTTAGCCACCTTCATGGCTGTTGGAACAAACTGTTTTCATCTGCCCGTTCCACTTTGGAGAAGTCTTCACACACTTGAGGTGGACATCCCCTAACAAATGGACAGGTTGGAGGGCTGTGGGTTTTACTTTCAGCCTGGTTTAGTCCATCTGCTGAGATGGTTTTACTGGGGTATGGCTGCTGCATATGCTACAGCTCTTTGGAGCCACAGGTGAGAGTCGAGTGCCAGGTGGACACCAAAGGTGGACAAGCAGTCCTGAAAAGGGCTCAGGAAGCCCTCACACCAGAGGGGCTAGTCCTCCCTGAACACCCCATTCATCCCACCTGATTATTTTATAGTGTCTATGGAGTGATGGTCATCAAGAGAGGAAGTTGAGGAGTTGACTTTTTCTTGGGACTTCCCTTAGCCTGGGTCCACTCCTCTAGGATGCCTGTAGAAGCAAGGACTCTCCCCCATAACTTCCTTTTCTCCCATGGCTCCTCAAAGGGGTGCTGGAAATGCCACGTTGCTCCAACCTCTTGAATCCAGACCCTCAGAAATTCTCCTCAGTTTTTAAATCTGTAAAATGGAGATATTACCATCTGAAGTGCCTACCTCACAGGGTTTCTGTGAGGTTCAAATGAGATAATGTAGGTAGAGCACTAGATAATTGTCAGTTATTATTTGTTTCAACTGTCTGAACAATAGTTGATTGTCATGGGAAAAGAATTTCACATATTTTAAAAGCAAAAACTTAGACGTTTTTAATTTTGTGAGCACATTTTCAGACATTTTCCACAAACCAAAAATATTTCTATGCATTATTCCTTTTATCTTTTATTTCTACTTTTAATTTGAACTCTTACTGGTAGCTTTGAGTATCCTCTTTGGTCAAAGTGTCAGTGCTCCACCTAGTGGTAATGATCAGAATTTTTTTAGCAGTGGGCTTACTAAAAAGATGCCTAAAGAACAGGACTTTCACATGCCCTAGGTTTTGTCTAACCTGGGAGATAAGTGACACAGTGTTTGTTAAGGAGACCTCACAGGGTTATTACTCATAGTTAGGAACACAAAACAGTATGGTATTGTGGGTAGAATGCTGAGCTTGAAGTCAAGTAGATGTGCATTCAGATTCCAGTGCAGACATTAGGGGGGTGACAATGGGCAAGGCACTTACTTCTCTCCAGTTTCCTCATTTGTAAAATAAGGATAATAATATTTTTCAGCACCCACCTGGAAGAATTGATGTTAGGCTCAAATGAGGTAAAGTACACAAAATGCTTTGTAAACTTTAAAACTTAATAGAAACATCACTTCTTGTTTCCAGTGGGCATTTTGGGGTTTATAGACACACGATATCATCAGTTGTTTGTTTGAGAGTGGATGGATGGTAGAAGGCAGATTCATAGGCTATTACTGGATCTGGACCAATAACTCATACTGTATGCAACGAACCATGCTGAGTACTGAGTAGAGGACAAAGACCCACAAAGACCTGCCCAGGTCTCGCCCTCCAGGAGTTTGTAATCTTGTTGGTAAGAGAAGCCGTTTCAGAGAAAGCTGGTGACATTAAATCTTAATAGTTTCTCTTGAGGTTTGTGCCTCTTGTGAGATAATATCAGCTCTCTCTCTAAGTTCCAATTGTCCACCTGCAGATGGAGAGATGTTTTCAGAGAGCACCCTTGGCATGGCAGAAGAATGCCAAGGGGATCATTTTGATGAATGTATGAGTCCCAAAGTGCTAGGGATTTCTCAGGAAACGAGTACATCTGTTCCATCTTGAAACTTATTTTGCTTTTTTTTAAAATCTTTTTGGAAAAAAGCTAACAATATGAAAACCTAAAACATTTCATTATGTTGGGAAAATATGCTTTCAGCGAACTGTCTTAACTTTCTCAGTGTGCTATGGACCCTAGTGGCCATTTGGGTAAAGCCTAAGGACCCTTCTCAGAATGTTTTTAAATGCATCAAATAATATACATTGGATTACAAAAGAAACCAATTTACATTGAAATAGAGATGTAACTTTTTTCTCTTCCACATTAATGGGACACTTGAACTCTATCTATAGACCCCTTGACCTAGGTTAAGAAGCCTTTCTCTAATGTGCCCCTAGGCTTATAGTCAGCCTCTTTGGAAATCATCTTACCCAGGATAGTCCATTTTTAAGAAATGATGATGGGAAACAGGAATAGCAAAGCTAAATAGAATCCACAGATAATATAGACACTGATCTTGGTTAATAGTTTTCCTTTTGTTGACCAGAGCCCATTCCCGTGGCTGTTGGGCCAACCTGAAGGTCACCTCTTTTTTTTTGCAGCCTGCCCTCTGTTGGAGTTACTCGAAATAACAAAGACTAGAACCCAAATCAGCCAGCTGGAAGCCGACTGAGAAGGAAAGGGTTTGGTTAATAGCCAAAATAGATAGAGACCCTGGGAAAATCAAGGATTGACTGTATCATCCTGTGATTCTCCCCTCCACTCCCCCCTTTTTTTCCTGTATTGTTTATTTTTCTTCAGAGTTGTTTTCAATTAGGCTTGTTGAAAGCTGAAGGCTACTTTCATATGAAATATGCCCGGCCATGTAATGTTGTGTCGCTTTAGCCAAGATAGACTTTGTCTGTTCTCCCCCCAACCCCCATCACCAAAGACTTTTGTGTTTAAAGATTTAGTTGTGGTTTTGGCTTAAAATTAGTTCTTAAAATATTTTCTGTATATGCCACTTTGAAAACTTGAACATCAATTACTTTTGTGGTCTTCGGCTGTGTTTGTCCAAGGTTTTCCTCCCCCACCTCTTTCTGGGCTCTCTCTGTTCCTATGCAAGTGGTATGCTCAGGGGAGAGGTTGTTGAATTTGCTTTTGCTGATTTTAGGGTTTTTTTTTGCATTTGTTATAATTTAACTGTAAAGGTTAATGGACTCTGTGAAAAAGATCTATAGCTTTTGGTTTGCCAAGACTTTTTCATAGGTTCTGAGGGTTGTCCTTTCTTTCCATTGAACCATTTTAAAAAGGAACTTTGGGGAAGAGGGACCAAATGAGTGCCCTTTCCTCCCATGGTGCCTGTGAACCTAAACCGTTTTATCACTATGTGGACGTGGGGTAAAGGAGATGTAGATATGTATCAATCAGAAAGAAAAGAGGAAGAGGAGGTGAAAGAGGAAAAGGAAGGCAGAAGGATCCTAGAGATGATCAGGAGAAAAAGAATGTTAGCTCTGCAAGCTACTTGGGGATCATCTGATCCAATGAGCTCATTGGATCAGCTGTGGCCCCTGACATTCAGAGAAGCCATCTGGCCGAGGTCATACAGCTAGTTTATTGGCAGAGCTGGGACTGGAACCCAGATCTCTTGATTACCAGCTCAGGACTTTTTCCATTGTAGATCACTGCCTCCCTTAACTGGCCTCAGCTCAGTAGAAAATTAAAGCTGCCAAAACAAACAAGTAAAAAACAAAATTGCCTTCCTTAGATAACTCCTATTTTTTTTTTTTTTGCTCATTAGAATTACTTTTCTATGTCAAAATTTTATTCTGGAGATTTTCTTATCCCTCTTAGACTGATTGCCCCTTTAACATTTTACTTCATATGAGTTTACCTAGTTTTTCTCTGAATCTTTGAAATCTGCTTTCCAAAAAACCTAGAGTTTATATCAGACTACACTCAGCTTTTGTCTTCTCAATCACAAATTCTAAGGTGAAACAGTCACTTTCCTTCAAGATTTTTTTTTTATCATTTCTACTTCTGCAATGTTCCTTTCTTGTGGTGAGAAATAATTCCAGAATAACACTTCTCATTGGATCTTTTGTTTTTTTGAAAGGTCAAATTATCATTAAGGCAAGCTAAGAAATTATGAACTGCTTTCAGAGGGAGAGAGAGGGAGAGAATGAATGAGAATGAATGTTACAGCAAATGTCTAGATAATCAAAATCATCCCTCATACCTCATGCTGTTATGTCAGGATTGGAGGCTAAAATATACTTTGATAATATTACTTATATTTCTGCTTCCATTGATTTTCCCCTGTATCCTTTTCACCCTATGACTCTTGGATTTCTTCTCCACCTACTGACCTTCCTGGCTATTTAAAGCCCTAACTAACATCCCACCTTTTACAGGAAGCCTTCCCCAACTGCTCTTAATTCCAGTGCCTTCCCTTTGTTAATTATTTCCTATTTATCTTGTATTTAGCTTGCCTTTTGTATTTTTGTTTTCATTTTGCCTTCCTCACTAGCTTACAAGCTCCTTGAGGTCATCTTTTGCCTCTTTTTATATCTCCAGCACTTACGCAGTGCCTGACACATAGTAGGCCCTTAATAATATTTTTTGAATGATATAAATACCATTTCTTAATATCTGTATTATTAGCACAGAAGAGAAGCTCTGGCTTTGTAGTCAATTAACAAGCATTAAGCATGTGCCTGTAACATGCCAAACACAGTGCTGAGCACTGATCATACAAAGAAATAGAAAGACGTTGCTGCTTCCCTCCAAGAGCCCACATTCTAGTAGGGGAAACAACATGTAAATAGCTAGGGGCACATTCCTATAGTGGCTCCAGCATTGCTGGGGCTCGACCACCTGAGATGGGGGTGCTGCGCTCCTGCCTGTCTCCCCCCCACCCCAGGCTGTAGGGTTTCCATTCTCTCCCTCAATTAACTGCTGTGTTCTCAACTGTTTCCACACTACACTTCAGCACTTTCTGCCCCCTACCCCCACTCCCCACCCCCGCCCCCCACCCCCGCCCCCCACCCCCGCCCCAATATGGTCATATCTAGGTTTCCCCAAAGAAAAGAAAAAGACTCTCAGCTCTCCTTGGGTCACTTAGCCTATAGAAACATCAAACATAAGGCTTTATTTGACTCCACACAAAATGCAAAGCACCCAAACCTGAGCCACAAATAATCATCTTTAATAGACCTATCTCCTCCAGGGATCTCATACAGTTCTGGTGCTGATCCCTCCCCGCCCCGCCCTGAGGTCAGAGGAAAAAAGCAGCTTTCTACAATTGTCCCTTCCACAATTGCAGGAGTTAGGGGCGCAGCACCCTGAAGTCTGGTAAATCTGTGTGAAAATTTTTGGCTCTCCTTTGGGACCAGAGAAGAAGTCTGAATTTTTATGGTGCTAAAAGATATAATATGTTGATATTATACAATACTATACATATATTTTATGCATTTCTGAGTTTCTAAACTTTTTGTGTCATCTGCCGGCCTTTGGGTGTTATCTATGGCTTCTGCAAAACTCCCCCCAAATTCCCATTTGATGTCTTATTCCCACTCCCTATATAGCAAAATCAAGATGCGGAAGGGATAACTGTACTCTGGTAAGCCTCTCTTCCCGTAGGAATTTATATAGTCTTCAATCTCCCCAGACTTTTCTGGGGTTGAGGCCTTCCTGCAAGAGTAAAGTACTTTAGATACATAGCTATTGCCCTCTTTTAAGTCCCATTCTCAGACATCATCTTCTTAACCAACCGGTTACTTCTCACCATTACAGTGGGGATTCCTTTGGGTTGTTGGTGTGACTAGAAGCTGGGCTTTTTAAGCTTTTTCCACTCCCCGCCCCTTTTTTTGTTGGTGTTGGGTGGCTCGAGGGTGCGCACGGTGCAAAGTGCACATGCTTTATGTTCAGAACCAAGGTTGCAGTGGAGTTTCAGGGTGCAACATGGGCAAGCACTGCCAGAAACACCTCGGATTCATTGTGTTTGATTTGTAATTAATTTTAGGTCGTTGAGCGTTCAGAAACCTTTTACGGTTGCCAGATAGTATGTTAAACCCACAGTTTAAATAGCTCTGGACTAGAACACTGAAGTACTTTCCAACTCATATTTTGTGATTCATAGAGACACTTTCTAGGTTTGTTCTGGTGCTAACTTTAGTCTCTCTGACTCAAACCAGACCTGTTACCCAGGAAGACAGCTCTCCTGGTTATTCACAGCCACTTGCGGTAGAGGGGCCTTGTGTATTCAGGTGGGACCAACTGACCTCTGAGGTCCCTCCTTATTCTAAAGAGTTGATGAGCTATGAAATGATGTCAGCTACAAGGCCTACGTTATACAATAGGAGGATCTCAGCATCTCTGTTTACCTCCATAAAAGATAGGCTGAACCCATGTCATGTATAAAATGAGGAAGAAATTTCACCGGATGCTCAATTTTTTCTCTTTTGTTATCTATGTTTTTACATTACCTAGCTCTTTTCCTCTCCCCCTTCCCGGAGAGACACCCCTTATAATAAATTATTTTTTAAAGAAAATAAAGAGAAAAAAATTGAGCAAAAATGATAAGTACATCAAAATAATGACATTGAAGTAATCAACCATTCCACACCAATGGATGCACACACCCGCCTCTGCAGAGGAACAGGTCCAGGTATCTTCTCATATCTCTTCTTGCTCTTTGTAACTTTACAACATTCCATTTCCCTTGTTTTGTGTGAGGGGGGAGGGGGCTTGTTCTTTCCATTTATATGATTGTCATCATTATTTACATTGTTTTCCTGGCTCTTTTTTTTTCCACTTTGCATCAGTTGGTGTAAGTCTTTCGATGTTTCTCTGTATTGTTTCTGTTTATTATTTCTTATAGCAGAATAATAATATTCCATTATATTTGTGCCGGCACTCTTTTAATTTTTTTACCTTTTTTGTGCCCTTTTTAAACATCTTTTTTTTTGCATCTTGTCTTCACAGATATGACTTAAGTCTGGATGAAATGAGGGATTTGACATTTCAGAGAGTGAAATTTACCATGAGCTTACCTCAGTTAAAACGAGCAATTCAGGAACAGGTAAATTTTAATTTTCTTTCATGTGATTTTTGTGAAATTATCCCCATGTAGTCCATTTTTTCTCAGTCAATAATCATTCATTAAGCATCTACTATGTGTCAGGCACTGTGTTAAGCACTGAGGATACAAAAAGTCACATAAAATACTCCCTGTCCTCAAAGGATTCACAATTTAATGGATACAAGTATGAAAAAAAATCCTTACTCTCAAGGTGCTTACATTCTAAAAGGGAAAACAACAAACATGTATATAAACATATCTAGAATAAATATATTAAAAGAATAAATACAAATGTATGCAAAGTAGTTAAATACCAAGTTGTTTGGAAGGCAGAAGGTTGTGCTTGAGTTGCATCTTAATGGAATTGACTGACTTGGAGGTGGGGGGGGTAAAGAGGGAGTGCATTCCAAGAATGGGGGACGATTAGCACAAAGACAAGGAGGTGAGTGATGGAGTGTCTTGTGTGAAGAACAGAGAGAAACCTTGTTTGACCAGACTTCAGAGGTCAGGAGGCAAAGTAATGTCCAAGAACACAAGAAGGAGTGGTTGAGGCTAAGACTTTTAAAGCTAAACAGAGGAACTGGTATTATCCAGGAGCAGTAGAAAGCCACTGGATATAAGCAGGGGAATCAAGTGCTCAGCTATGAACTTAGGGTAAATTACTTTGGCAGCAGGATGAAGGATGAACCAAACTGGTGAGAGGAGAGGCAGCAAGACCAATTCAAAGCTTGCTGCAATAAACTTGAGATCTGAGGAAGGCCTGAACTAAGGCAATATATGTGTGAGAGGAGAGATCGAATGTGAGCAATGTTGTGAAGGTAGAAATGAAGGTAGAAAATTTATTAACTAATTATATGTGTAGAGTGAGGGATAGTAAGATGTTCAAGGTGATTCTGAGATTCCAAACCTGGAATACTAAAAGGATGCTAGTGTCCTGAAAGAAACAGGGAAGATACTATTGTTCCATAAGAAATGATGAGCAGGATGACTTCAGAAAAACCTGCAAAGACTTACATGAACTGATGCTGAGTGAAGTGAGCAGAACCAGGAGAACATTGTACATAGTAACAGCAACCTTGTACAATGACCAATTTTGATAGACTTCGCTCTTCTCGGCAATGCAGTGATCTAAGACAATTCCAAAAGACTCATGATGGAAAATGCTATCTGCCTCCAGAGAAAGAACTACACTATTCTTTTGCTTTTGTGATTGTTTTTTCATTTCACAGCATGCCATAATTGTCTTTCCATATTTTTTCTATTCCTCATTCTTGTCAGTCTAAATTGGAATATTATTACAGACTTATGTTTTCAGTGGTCTAGTAAGAAAATTCCCTCTACCAATGTAGATTAACAACTGTTCTGAATAAGTGACTTGCCTGGGGTCACACCAATGTTTCTTACGTTGATGTTGTCTTTCTATACTCCATGCCACGATGCCTTCTAGTTTCCTAAGTGATATTTTTATAATCTTATCAACATAGTCAAGTGCCAAATCTCTTATCATCTCTTTTCACAGTGTTTTCCTGATATTCCAGCCCTTTGTTTTGATTCTAACCTATTCTCAGAACATAATCTATGTATAACTGATCAGCAAAGAAATGAAAATGTAAGTTAGGGGATTGATAGTTTTGAAGTGAAAAGTTCTGAGTATATGTTGATTTTGACTTGCTGGCCATTTCCAGACCGTATTGCTTTCACTCCAACCATCCTCCTCATCCCCTTCATCCTTCTCATCCTCCTCCTATTTGAACCTTGGACTCATCCCCTGGGATCCTCGGCTCTGAGAGCTGAGCTTTCACTTTACCTTGCATGGAACCAAGCCTCCATATCACTTCCCTGACATTACCAAATCATGCTGCCATCCTGCACCCCTTTCATTTCCCCATTGCCCCTTGAGAGGGTAAGAAATGTCTCGCTTGTTTGTAATTGTTTCCCTCAGCCTGGCTTGTAGTAAACTGCTAATAAATGCTATTTCATTCATTCGCTCATTCATTTAGTAGTTTCAGTTCCACCTGTTGCAAAATTTTTTATCCATATGGACTACAAAATATAAAGCTTTAGATTTTCTCAGCTATAAATGAGGATAATGATATATTCTCTACCTCAGAGGATTGTTTTCAGGAAAGCAAACTTTAAAGTGGTTTATAAATGTGAGTCCTGATTATTATTATTTGAGATAATTGATTTATAGGGATATCGTCTTTTTGTGATGCAAATAAATACTTGAAATTAATTTCTATCCTAATATGTTTCAGAAAAAAGTTTCAAAACTCTAATTCATGTTTCCTTTTTAAATTGTACCTTCCAGGGACCTAATCTTTTTACATATTGCCGTAAAAAGACTTTGAGCTGACATGGAATAGAGGTCAGCAAAACCAATTGCCAATCAGCTTGAATCTTTATCCCTCTACCAAAGATGAATTCCATTTTGGGAATTCCCTTTTCTATTCTAGCATGAACCTTAGAGGTCTGTTCCGTCCCATTATGTGACCACACAAAGTGCTAAAGGCCAAAGAGAGCCTAGTCTGCTTTTGAGGGCTGATCTGAAGCTTCTTTTGGGAAAGAATGGGATACTAGTCTGGACCAGATCTTGGAGCTCACCTTGTGTCTATCACAGAGTTGTGCCAAACCCACAAGTCAACCTCAGCACTGACCAGCCCTTTTCAGGGTCCTTTTTGCTAGGGATGACTCACAATTTGGCCCAACTTTTTGTGGCCACTTGGAATTGAGCCTACTCCTCTGAGGAGCTTGGAACCAAAATATCCTTGGCAGGGGATAGACAGAAGCTGAGCATTGAGAAAATGGTTATTCTTCTCATAGAATCTTGCCACACAACTAATTGTCAGGAAGATAGAAATCGTAGTTTGGTATGTTTTCACAACTTTTGAATGAAATAATCCATACATATTCATCTGGAAAATGAAAATCTCAATATAGAAAGGTTGAAAGAACTGGTCAAGGTTAAAAAATTATTTTACATGGAGCCAGTTCAACAGTAAGTCAAACGGACAACATTTAAGTGCCTACTATGTGTGCAATAAGACTTGGTAGTCTGCCCCGTAGCCTGCACGAATCTCTGTGAGTGTCATTTCTTTTTTGGCTTCCACACTGCCTTTCCCTTAGAAGGTGTCTAACCTTTTATAGTCTGGACCCAAATCGTGTGGTCTAGGAAACTCCCCAGGAAAGAATCAGGAGAATGGTGGAGATTTCTGCCACAGGACTCTAGTCTTGTCTCTAGTGTTTTGTTAACTTTGCAAGGTGCTACACTAGGTACTGAGTTTATAAATTCTAAAAGAAAACAATCTTGCCCTCAAGGTGCTCACATTCTAGTGGGGGCTAGAACATATACACAAGAAAGCAAACAACACACACACACACACACACACACACAGTATTTGTATCTGCATATATGTGTGTCTACATGTATATGTGTGTATTTGTATATATATATATATGTATATATGTGTGAATATATATGTGTATACACACACATATAAATTTCTAGAGGGAGAGTGTGCTAATAACTGGGTGTATCAGGCACCCATGCTATATACTTTGTAGGAAGACAGGTAGTTCTACAAGGAGGAGGTGAAGAGGGAGTCCGTAATTTCAAAGCACGAAAATTCCCTTTAGCTCAAGTCTAGGTTGTCTCAGGTTCCAGGGAAAGTGTGGCTAGGATCCAAAGCCCTCCCCTGTTTGCTCCCATCTGTATCACTTCTCCTATTCAGCATGGTCTTACTTGGCTGGGGAAATAGAGCCCCTCCAAGTATATTCAGTGCTCAGGGTCGTCGGTAGAAATCTCAGCCTCGGGCCAGTCATTACTGATAAAGTCTCCAGCTCCCCTAATCACCTCAGCATGTCCACAACTTAACTGAGTGTCAGAAACTGAAACCCAGACATGAAGGTTGATCCTTTTATGCTTCTTGCTAATTGCTGCCAGACTCTGTTGAGCCCCACAGATTAACCTGTACAGTCCCTTACTTTATGAGGAAGGCCGCACACTGGACTTGGTTGTTTTATTTATTTTTTACTACAGCTCTTCTAGGGCTTTTAATTGTACACGTACAAATACAATTTCCCTTTTACTGTAGCCTTCCCTGAAATACTGGCCACAGTTTTTCTTTGGCGGCTATGTGTGTTCCCTTTAGGAGGCAAAGCACTAGATTGATGGCCCCTTGAAGTTCCCGTTGGTCTAGAGTGGAGTTCTCCCAGGCTGTAGCTATTCCCTGCCTGTCAGTAAATTTGCAAAAACCGATGAACCAAAAGGTAATCGCATTAGTAATAAGAACACAATGGAAACTTTTTGTAGTTGACGTCACAAACTTCAGCAGCACATCTGCTCTAGAAGACTCTCAAGTTCCATTCTGTAAACAGCTGGAACATTGGTCTACTTCTGGTAATTCTAGAAGAGATGCTTTATGATTCATACCCCTCAAGAAAAGACATCAGATCAGTGAGACAAAAATACGTATATATTTACATTTTCCTGCCTTTCTCTCTTTCCCTCATCCTAATTTCATTTTGTTTTATTGTTACCTTCTGCTGACATTCATCTGTACATTGAAGTAATATGTGACATGTAATGGTGCTGTCCTTTTAACCAAGTGATGGGTGAGTAGTGGAAACCAGAGCTAGGTTACGCTTGGTGTTTGCTTCTAGGTCTCTATGGACAGTATTGAGGCCAAGAAAAAGCCATTAAAATATTTCCACTTCACTCCTTTCTCTCTTCTCCCCTTTCCACCCCTGCCATCTGTAATAGATTTGAAATGTTCCAATAATTTCAAACCTGAAAAAAAAGCTCCTAGGGTTTACCGGAACACACACACAACATTCCTGAGCCTGCGTGATCACATCCTGAGGCAGCACCAGCCTTGCACCTGTTTCTTCTGTTCATGGAATTAAATCTCTTCATGCACCTTGGCTAAGAACTCACATCCTCTTTAAGAATCTAGCAGTGAGTTCAAGACAACCTAACAGAGATGGATTGATTCTGAGGGTTGAGTCGTAGGAGATACATGACTCATGGTTGTCTCAGCGGTAATTCCTCAGGGAGGGTTTGGAAGCAGCTGGGCAACAATAATTACCCAGGAGAAAAATTGCCCCCATTTCACACTGTATGTGACCTTGGGCAGGAGAAAGAAGTCACTTATCCTATCTGCTTCATCCTCTGTCAAATGGGGATAATGCACGCCGCCATGACTAACTCAGCATGGTTGTGAGGATCAGAGGAGGTAATCCATGTGAAAGTACCTTGAAACTGTCAAGCGGAGTCTAAGCTATAAAAACATTTAGGGGAAGTTCCCCAGAACATTGCCTGGATCCATAGTAGTGAGTTTGTAGGAAGCCATGAACAACATGAGAAGGTGTGAATGGTTTGCAGTCTTTATGGTTGGATTGGTCAGATCAAAGAACCCTCTAAGTATTATTATTGTATGGCGTTTATCCCTGCTGCTGATGGTGGTGGTGTTACATCAGGGACTATCTTCTTCCCTTCCCCTTTTTCCTCTCCACCTTCCATTTTTGTAATGTCTAGCATATAGTAGGTGATCAATAAACGCTTAATGAATTGAATGGACCTGTTGTTGAGCTCTGGAGCTGGAGGTTCAATTCCCATCCCCAATGCTGATTTACAAATCACTTTGCAAATATTATTTAATTCTCACAACAATCCTGGGAGATAAGTGCTATTATTAGCCCTGTTTCATAAATGAGGAAACTGAGGCAAACAGAGATTAAGTGACTTGCTTAGGGTCCCACAGCTAGTAAGTGTCTCAGGCTGGATTCGAACTCTGATCTACTTATTCCAAATCCGGTGTTCTGTTCACTGTGCCACCTAGCTGCCTCCCTGGGACTCAGTTTCCTCCTATTTAAAATGAAGGGGTATGTCTAGATGGCCTCTGAGGCCCCTTAAAGCTTTAGGACAGATCTTTGGGATCAGAACGCCCTTGGCAGAGGGATGTGCACACGTGAGACATTTATCTTAATAGCTTAGAAATGTGACTCCTGGCCATGTTGTACTGCTTTCCCCCTCGCTCTTTCCTCTTCCTGGGACAGTGGGCCAGGTAGCTTTTGAATATTTTATTTAGTAAATATTTGATAAATTTAATAAATATTTATTAAAACATTTTATTAAAATCCTTAAGTAGTTTTCTAGTTTCAGTCTCAGATTATGTTAGAGGCATCCTAGCGATCTGACACAGCTGAGAAGTCATGGGTTGCTTGCTCAGGCCCAAATGTCCTCAGTTTCTCCCCATGTTTTTCCTTTCCATCTGTTTTAATCTAGAAGAGCAGCATTTGCATTTTCTAAACAACACAAATCATCCCCCTCCCTGAACACTCTGCTTTGTGGTCTGGCCTAGAAATAGTCTTCCAGTGTTAGTTGGGAAAGTAGTTGAACTTTATCTGTCTCATTAAAGTGAGATATGGCTTTCCTTTACAATCCAAACATGTCCTGGGAGGACTGATCTAAATGTAGTCTCTGTTAGACCTAGGAACTGAGATTGGACGCCTGGTTTCCATTTTATTTATGGCAAGGAAATAGACATGCCCACTGAAATAAATTTGGATGAAGATTTGATTTGAATTTGTGTAAGTTTACTGACCAAAAAGGGGCTCACTTAAGAGCTTCCACATTTAGAGGATTATTCTAGTCCTTTTTCTAAATGCTTAAGTGAAGAATGGCCTGCTTGATCTTCAGCTATGTTGGGAACATTTTTCGTTTTTATTTTTAACTTGAAGAAATACTAGCTGAACAATGACATAAAAAAAGAAATTAGGATATCCTTGGCAGCTTAATGGAGAAAATGAAAGCTTTCCTAGTCAACCCCGGAGGAAAAACAAGCAGTTTTACCCACTGAAGATGTTAAATTTGAGGTGTTTGTAAAATATGTACATTTATTTAACATATCCCCACGTATATACACAGTTGGTATATGTTGAACATATGCATGAACATCTAATACATATAACATATACATGCACACACATATAATAATATGAATATTCACACATACATAGAGCAAGGGGTACATGTGCACATATATATAGAGAAATTTATTAACAGAGCACACATAAATACGCATATGCTCATTGTGCATTAAATACACGTGTCAGTAAGTCAAGAAGCATTTATACAGCTGTGTGCCAGGCACTGTGGTAAGAACTTCACAATTGTTATCTTATTTGTTCTTCACCACAACCCTGGGACGCAGATGCTGTTATTATTCCTATCTCGTAGCGAGCGAGATGATTATTTCTCTCTCACGTTAATAGCCAGTTATTAAAATTGGGGACACGCAAGTCCTGTTTCCTTGTCCAGTCTCTCAAGAATAGAAGGTAGAAGATAGGATTGACATTCACCTCCTTGCAGTATTGCTACTCCACCTAACAAGATCAGACTTCTAATCTAAGGTGAAACTCCTGGCCCATTGGCTTCTGCTCAGGCTTGGGGGTGGGGACATAGATTCTTTGTTTAGATTGCCCAAGGCTTGGGGTAACTTAGAAGGAAAGGACATAATTAAAGTTCATTAGAATAGGTCCAGCCCTTCCTGTTCTCTCATTACTTAGTAACTAATCAGAGTCAATTGCCACCCTCTGGCACACTCACTTTTCAGAGGCCATATAAGCCTCGAGCCCTCTGTCAGGAGGATCTTTGGCATTCAAGAGTGCCCCTGACCTCTTTTATTAAAATGCTAGCCTTTTTAATAAAATGATTAATTACCCAGAAATATTTCTCTCGAACTTTTTAATTGTCACAGTAGTTGAAAAAACCAAGGCAGAAGTTAACTGACTTGCCCAAGGTTACACAGCTAGTAAGTGACCGAGGCTGCTTTTGAACTCAGGTCTTCTTGACTTCAATCCCAACCCAGCTGCCTCAAGAACCAGTTTCTATCAGTAGAATGTCAGCTCCCCGAGGGCCGGGGTTATTTTGCCTTTACCTTTCTATTTCCCACACTTAGTACATGCTAATAACTTAATGAATGCTTGTTGAGTTGAAGCTGCCCATCTCAATGGAAGATTAGATGAGGAGTGGGGAACCTGCGGGCCTCGAGGCCACATGTGGCCCTCTAGGTCCTCAAGTGCAGCCCTTTGACCTAATCCAAACCCCACAGAACATTTAATCAAATGATTTGTTCTGTAAAACTTGGCTGTACCCAGGGACCTAGAAGGTCACAAGTGGGCAGGTTCACCACCCCTGGATTAGACCTTAAATATGTAATGTTGACTTTGTCAGATGAGGGGTAGCAGCAACAAGAATAAAGAGGCCTGGAAACTTGCCCCAGAAGAAAAGTCAACACACAAACAGAGTCAGAGATGGAGGCTGCCTAGAAAAGACCAGAGCAGAAGATGAGGGAGCTCTGAAAAGACCAGGAGAGGCTTACAAATGCAACAACCAACCAAGCTGATTAAACAAAATTGGCAGAATTGCTCTCTCTATACTGAGTGACCAAAGTGAAGATAGGTTGTAAGTGGAGCAAGTGACTTTAATTGAATATTCAAAATGATTACAGATTGTACAAAACAGCTAGGATCAGAGAGGGGGGAGGGTGGTTCCCACCTCCCCCCCCCCCAACGAAGGCTTCCAGAATACCCAAAAGAAATCATATTAGGGATGGTAAGTGAAGTGAGCAGAACCAGGAGAACATTGTACACAGTAACAGTAACATTGTTTGATGACTAACTTTGATAGACTTCGCTCTTCTCAGCAATGCAATGATCTAAGACAATTCCAAAAGACTCATGATGGAAAATGCTATCACATTCAGAAAAAGAACTTTGTAGTCTGCAGATTGAAGCATACAATTTGCTCCCCCTTTTTTTGGTTTCTTTTTTCTCGTGGTTTTTCTTGTTGGTTCTAATTCTCCTTTACAACATAACTAATGTGAAAATATGTTTAATAAGAATGTATATGTATAGCCTATGTCAGATTGCATGCCCTCTTGGGGAGAGGGAAGGGAAGGGGAGAAGACTTAGAACTCAAAATCTTATGGAAGTGAATGTTGAAATAAATAAATTTTAAGAAATTACATTAGGACTTCCAACAGCCACAAATGGAGGCTGAGAGAGTGCTTTGCCATTTGACAAAATGTCAACTGTGAGGGTTGTGTTTGAGAAGTCCCAAAATGTCGAAACCCTGAAGCAGTATAGTTCTGAAAAGAGAAAATGCATACAGACAGAACCATGAAGGGTCACTTATCGTAAAGAGGAAATGGGCAGTGACTGCAGCAATCAGGACGCTTACCAGTTGTAAAACCTTGAGCTGTTCCCTGCTGCTAAGGGTCATGGTGTGAGTCATTCCCTGTCACACATCAGGAAGATGGAGTGAGAAATGATTCTTGCTTTCAAGTCTGGTGTCCAGTTTTCCCCCCTCCTCCCCACTGGAAAGTTTCCTTTTCTTCAGGAAGATTATAATACCATAAATCGCTCCAAATATATACTTTTAACATACTTGCCTGTCAATATAAAATAACCATATCCTTTTTGGGTGAAGGTCATCACATTGTGGAAAGATTAATATCCAGTCTGAAGGAAAAGGAAGGCTACTCTAAATTAGTATAGAGATATCCAGGCCAGCAGTATGGGATAGTGGAAACATAGCTGGATTTAGAGGCAGAGAGCATAGACTCAAGTTGCAGCTTTGCTGCTTTCTGCATGTGTGACCTTGGGGAAATCACCCTCTAAGCCTCAGTTTCTTTACCTGTAAAATGGGGGTCAGTTGGATTAAGTTACCTCTGAGATCCCTTCCAGCTTTAAATCTATGTGATGGGCTCTGTGTGTTGCTATTATAGGCCAGATCATTTACAGGTTCAGTGATCAATAAACAATAAAAAATAATCCATTGGTTTTACCTCTGTGTGTTGGCAAGAGGCTTGTAATTCAGTCCCTCATTATTGTTTGGACCTGTGATTGCATCATTGTCTGATAGTCTTTGCATGGAAACTCCTCTCATTGATGTAGTCTGGCAACTCTTCTGTGGTCTCGGACATGTGGGGATCCTTGGAGATTAAGCGACTTGCTCATGCCATGCAGTTAATATAGTCAGGGAATGCTTAGGTTGTGCAGTGGATAGAGTGTTGGACTTGGAAGTAGGAAAGCCTGGATTCAAATCCCCAAACCCTTACTAGCTGTGTGACCCTGGGGAGAACTCTTAATCTTTCTGAATCTCAATTTTTGCATCTATAAAATGGAAGAATTAATAACACCTGCCTCACAGAGTAGGTTATTAGCTAGAAAAAGAGAAGATAGAAAGGGCTTTGTGAACTTTAAAGCTCCCTCTAAAAATTAGTATGAGTTGTCGTCCAGTAGGACATGCTATTTCATGACCACAGGGTATACCCCAACTCAGGAGGATCATCTCTCATAGATACATGGTGGTGGTATAGGTGAGACCTTCAGCATTCTGGAAAGGTAAGTTGAGGTAATACCCTACTTCTGGCAAATCAGTAGCCATTAGTATTCTTTGTTGTTGCAGTTAGCGGCCAAGTAGTTAGAGCACTGTGTCTGGAGTCAAGAAGTCCTGAGTTCAAATGTGGCCTCAGACACTTACTAGCTGTGTGACTCTGGGCAAGTCACTTAACCCTGTTTGCCTCAGTTTCCTCATCTGTAAAATGAGCTAGAGAAGGAAATGTCAAATCACTCCAGTATCTTTGCTAAGAAAACCCCAAATGGGGTCACGAAGAGTTGGACAAAACTGAAACAACTGAACAATAACACCTCCTAGGGCTGTTGTGAGGATCAATAATTTTAAAATGCCTGGCACAGTACTTGGCACAGAGCTGTATACCCGGCATAGAGTAGGTGCCATATAAATGTTAGATATTATTATTATTACTGTTAAGAAAGGCAGTATAGAGATCTGTTTTCAGTTTTCCAAGTTTATAAAACTAGCTCATTAGCTGTTCATTATTTGAAGAACACAGAGAACCATTAGAACAGAATCTTGCCACTTCAACAGAAAAAATAACTGGCACAAACAAGAGGCAGCTATTTGGATTAATGTGATTTTCCACACAGGAAAAACCAAAAGGCTGATGAATCCCCTGGTCTAGGTTGGATGAAGAACCTACAGAGCTCGTTTATCAATGCAGATATCTCGGACCAGCCACTGCAAACGGATAGTATCTGGGCCCACAACTGAACAGGAGGAGAAAAATAGGCTATGATGCCTTTGGGAAATTGTACACTCTCTTCAAAGACCTCAGTCTTCCCCTTGAAACAGTGGTTCACCTTGTTTTGACACCACTATTCCTTGGGCGACTTCATATAATAGCTATCATTTATGTAGCACTTTAAGGTTGGCAGAGTGCTTTATATATATTCTCATTTGATCCTTAGAACAACCCTGGGAAGTAGGTGCTACTATCATCCCATTTTACAGATGAAGAAACTTAAGCTGAGGTATTTAGTGTCTTGCCCAGGGTCATATAGCTAGTAAATCTCTGAGGTAGGATTTGGATCCAGGTCCTCTGACTCCAAAGCCTTTGTTACTTGCACTGTCCCATGATGTGAATCATGAAATATCACAGTCCCCAAAGCATAAAAGTTGTGGGTCAGCCAAAGTGGAAGAATTACATGGTTGGCCAAACAGGCTGTAACATATGACAATAAAAAATTTCATAGGAAAAGCAGGATAAATTATATCATCAAAGAAATGTGAAATCAGAAATAAAAGATGGACCAGTCATGCTGTGAGAGCCAGGGATAAGCCAGGGGACAGCCTGCCTGCACCTTTGGGATCCATGTAATATGACGAGATCTAGAAGGTGGCCCACTCATATTAGTTTAGACCCCTTTTTAGACCAAGCTTTTGGGAGGATGTGAACAAGGTCAATCCAGGACAAGCAAGCATGGGCGGGTAGAAATTTGCATCTTTGGAGATAGGTTCTGCAACAAAGAGATCACAGATTAATTAAAGATCAAAAATACATGTAAAATGAGAACTCCCGGGACATTCATGTAGCCTCCTCTACTTCTGTTTGGGACTAAATCCTTCAAACAGAGACATAAGGAGCATGTTGTTGTTGTTAAGTTGTTTTTCAGTTGTGTCTGATTCTTTGTGACCCCATTAGGGTTTTCTTGGCAGAGATACTGGAGTGGCTTGCTATTATTTCCTTCTCCAGCTCATTTTACAGATGAGAAAACTGAGGTAAACAGGGTTAAGTGATTTGCCCAGGATCACACAGCTAGTAAGTGTCCCAGGTCAAATTTGAACTCATGAAGATGAATCTTTCTACTTCTAAACCCAGTGCCCTATCCCCTGTTGCCCAAAGGAGCATTGATATGGCTTTGCTTAAAAAAAAAAAGAAGTGTATGTGTGTATAGTTAACCATCGTATCATTAGGTGTTTGGTCTTTGTGGATGACTTGATACTTATTTTTTTAAAACCCTGTAAAGCAGAACTTAATGTTAAAACTGACTAGGCATTTAATGCATTGTTGGTGGAGTTGCGAACTGATCTAACATTCTGGAGAGCTATTTGGAACTATGCCCAAAGGGCTATAAAACTGCACATACCCTTTGATTCAGCAATACCACTGCTAGATCTGTATGCCAAAGAGATCAAAGAAAAAGGAAAAGGATCTATATGTACAAAAATATCTATAGCAGCTCTTTTTTTGTGGTGGCAAAGAACTGGAAATTGAGGGAATGCCTATCAACTAGCAAGTGGCTGAACAAGTTGTGGCATATGATTGTGACAGAATACTGTAGTGCTATAAGAATGACGAGCAGGATGATTTCTAAAAAACTGAAAAGACTTACAGGAATTGATGCAAAGTGAAGTGAGCAGAACCAGAAGAACACTGTATACAGCAACATCGTACAGTGATCAATTGTGAACGATTTAGCTCTTCTCAGCAATACAGTGATCCAAGACAACTCCAAAGGACTTGTGAAGAAAAATACCATCCACATTCAGAGAAAGAACTGATAGAGTTTGAATGCAGATCAAAGCAGACTATTATTCTTTCTTTATGTTTTTGTGGGGTTTTTTTGTCTATGTTTTCTTTTATAGCATAACTAAAATGCAAATGTGTTTTACATGATTGCACATGGATAACCTATATCAAATTGTTTACTGTCTTAGGGAAGGAGAAGGGAGGAATGGAGGGAGAGAATTTGGAACTCAAAATTTTAAAAAATGAATGTTAAAAATTCTTTCTACATGTAACTGGGAAAAAATAAAATATTATTCAAAGAGGAAAAAAAGTGACTAGGAATGTTAGTGGTGATGGCTTCAACGAAGTCTGAAGTGGAGAAATACCAGTCATCTCAAAGAGAGTCCCATGTCACTTAGATGTTCCACATGGTTGAGAATTTATGAAAATTTATCAAAAAAACTTTCTGTAATGGAGGGAGGTATTATTGGTACAGATCAAATCAGTGTAACGTATACATATGTAGGCTTCCTGTAACTAAAGAAAAGATTTGATGTGAGGGGAATTGCCAGTTAGGTGACACAATGGATAGAGTGCTGGGCCTTGAAGTCAGACCTGAATTCCAATCTGGCCTCAGATACTTACTAGTTATCTGATTCTGGGTAAGTCACTAAGCCTCCCCTTGCCTCAGTTTCCTCACCTGTAAAATGAGGATAATAATAGCACCTACCTCCCAGGGTTGTTGTCAGGATCAAATGAGATAATTATAAAACACCTTGCACAGGGTCTGGCACCTGGTAAGCCCTGGAATAAATCTTAGCTATTAACAATGATAGTTACCATTTAGATAGCACTCATCTCATTTGATCCCCACAACAACCTTGGGAAGTAGGAGCTGTTATCATCTTCATTTTTGCTGATGAAGAAACTGAGTCTGACATAGGTTAAATGATTTTCCCAGGGCCACACAGCTAGAGGCAGCGAGGTGGCACAGTGGGCAGCATGCTGGGCCTCGAGTTGGGAAGACTTATCTCCCTGAGTTCAAATCTGGCCTCAGACACTTACTAGCAGTGTGACCTTGGGCAAGTCACTTAACCCAGTGTGCCTCAGTTTCCTCATCGGTAAAATGGGGATGATAATCATAGCACCTATTACCCAGGGTTGTTGTGAGGATCAAATGAGATCGTCTCTGTAAAGCAGTCACCACAGTGTGTGGCACACAGTAAGAGCTATATAAACATGAGCTATTATCCTTTCACCAAGTCATGCCGATCGTAGTACCCGTGTGTTCATTTGACAATGTAAAATGGTCCTGTCCATTCCTAGAAGGGATTATGATGTCAATTATGAAGCGTTAATAGGCAAACATTTGTAAGCATCCCTGGAACAGGGGAAAGAAAAGTGGTTTTGTAATCAGAGGATTGGGTTCAAATCGTATCCTATAACTTCCCACCTGTGTGGCCTTGGGCAAGTCACATTGCCTCCCTGGGCCTCAGTTTCCTCATCTGTAAAAGGAGAGGGTGGCAGTAGATGACCCCAGAGGTTCCTTTGAGCTCTGTATCTATGAGCTTACCATTGAAAGGATCATTCTGCCACAAAGAGGATAGAGAAGGAGAGTGGATAACTTTGGCCATTTCTGTTGCTCACAGATTATAAAATTGGGGGATTATTTCATTTGTTGTTGTTTAGTCATTTTCAGTCCTGTCTGACTCTCCATGACCCCATTTGGGGTTTTCTTGGCAAAGATACTGAACCGGTTTGCCATTCCCTTCTCCAGTTCATTTTTACAGATGTGGAAACTGAGGCAAACAGGGTTAAGTGACTTGCCCAGGGTCATACAACTAGTAAGTGACTGAGGTCACATTTGAATGCCCCAAAATGAGTCTTCCCAACTCCAGGCCTCGTATTCTACAGACTATGCCACTTAGCCACCCTAATTATTTCATACAAAGGATTTAATTCAATTGATCACAGTTTGCACTGAAGCTAGAGAAATAGTAGCATGAGATAGAACAGAAGTGAAAAACGGAGCCTGGAAGAAAAGGCACAAACAGCTTCAAATTAAAATATATCGGCTTTGTAATGTTTACCTTTGAAGTCGTGCTTGTTGCTGAAAGAGAAGGAAGGCTTCGTTGTGGTGCCCCGTGTTGGGAAGCTTGCTATGAGAAGGTACATCATAAAGGAAAAAGAGAAAACTTGTTGGATGTCGGATGACAGCGGCAGGCTATGCATAGCAGCTGGTGAAATAGTCAGAGTATGTGCTCTTTTATCAGCTGTTTTATCACCATGATAATGATCGTGCTACAACTCTATGGTAACAGTAGTGACACGAGATCACATCTATATAGTGCTTCCTATACGTGATCTCCTTCGAGACTCCCAGCAGCCCTGAGAGGCAGATACTATAGATATAAATGTTATCATCCCCATTTCATGGACATGGAAATTGAGGGTCAGTGATGTGAGTCAGTCAGCTAGCATTTATTAAACACTACCATGTGTCAGGCACTATGCTAACCACTGGGAATACATATACAAATGGAGGGCAAGACAGTTTCTGCTCTCAGTAAGCTTACGTTCTAAGGGGGTTGGGAACAACATGTGATAATTGGAAGCTGGAAGGAGGGGTTGGGGCAAAGGTACCCAGTGTGAGGACATGGTGCAGAAAGTCCTGGGAACAGCCTGGAGACGAATGAGACATGGTTGGCCTGGGAATTCTCCTTAAATGGAAGTTCTGGGGTTGTTTGGTGGTTGGTTGTTGTCCTTCACTTTCAAAGAGGCCCAAAATAACATCACTCACTATGTTGGGTGCAAGGTATGCAATAAAGAGGTGAAGAAGAGAGGGTACTTCCAGTATGTAAAGTCCAGGACTGGAGTTAGGCTTCAGGATGAAGAGCTACGGCATGGTAGAAGGGGTCCAGAGTATAGCCTTGATAGGAATGAGAGGCCATAGAGTAAGTGACTCTCCTATTGTCACACATTATGTATCTGGCAGGATTCGAACCCAGCTCTTCCTGAGGGCAGATCTAGCACACCATCCTTTATTAACCCTTGTTATATAACATGATGGGATCTTGGGGGTCATCTAGTTCCATCGCTTCATTTCATAGACGAGGAGACTGAGGCCCAGAGAGATTTAGTGACTTGCCCAAAGTCACAAAGGTAGTTAGTGATAGGATTCAGACCCAGGTCCCCTGACTCAATTTTTCCATCGTAGCATGCCGCCTCCCAGTATAGATTAACAGTGTGACATTTTAGGAAATAATTCTGCACGTGTGTGGATAGAGCCCTTAGTGACAGATCAGCAGATCCTGACCAGCAGACCGTTCATTCTGTTTTTTAATATAACTAACAAGGCAATGTTGTTGTTCAGTTAGTTCAGTCGTGTGACCCTGTTTGGGGTTTTCTTGGCAAAGATCCTGGAGTGGTTTGCCATTTCCTTCTCCAGATCACTTTACAGATGAGGAAACCGAGGCAAGCAGGGTTAAGTGATTTGTCCAGGGTCACACATCTAGGAAGTATCTGAGGCCACATTTGAACTCAAGAAGATGAATCTGCCTGGCATTCTATCCACTGTGCCACCCAGCTGCTTATTCAAGGCAATAAATAGAATTAACTGGGAGAGAAACATCACAAAAATCTACAGAAGTGTTGTTGTTGGGAATGCATATAGCCTTGGCAGAGAAACAAAAGGAAATGTTGAAACTGCAAAGTCATCCTAGTATCAGGGGTTCCCATATAGTAAGTAGGTTAGTGGCTTTGAAGTGCGCTGCATTGGCCTCCATCCAGAAGTACTTGTAGAGGTGGGATGCACACTGGATTTACAGTCAGGGTATACATAGGTTGGAATCCTATCTCCGTCACTGACTAGGCAATGTCACCATGGACAAGTTGCCTACTTTCTCTGAACCTCAGTTTCTTTGAAGAATGGATATAATCAAAGGATTTTTGTGAGATTATGTAGGTAAAACACTTTAAGAGGAGCAACATGGTACAGTGGAAAAAGCACTGGGTTTGGAGCTAGAGGACCTGGTTTCAAATCCTGCCCAAAGGTGATCCAGGATTTCGTTGGTGTGAAATCATTAAAGTGCTATGAGCAAGAGCTCCGTAAAAATAATTTTCATTTGATTTTCTGACTAGAGTGTTTCCCCACTATTCTCAAATCTGCTCGGTTTTAGGAGGATGGGAATTTCTAAATACGTGAATAATACTGACTCAAACATCTACCATGTTTTTAAAACTGTCTTCAGAGAGGAGATGCTAGAAAGCAGTGTGTGGGATCAGACCACAATCCAGGAAGAGACATCAAAAGGGGTTGGGGTTAGTTGTTGAGCTGCCAGATGAAGACATCAGGGGCTGGAGTGGTAGAAGCTCGGGGCCCCTATTCTGGCTAAGGCCGGCACTGGACAGTTTCAATGGGAGTCATTGGCCATCAAGGATCAGAACACAATGAGAACTTAACGTGAGATATGGCTTGTTTCAGGCAGAGAAAAAGAAGAATTTTGTCAGGAGAAGTCTTGTCATTGGAGAAGTCCTTTCCATAGCAGACATGGCGACAGGAGTGAAGGTAAGAGATCATGGGTCCCTGATGGAATTCCACTAGTTTCTAAACAGTTGGAAGTTAGAAAATGGAAACCCCTCGGCGAACAATGAGCTTGTTGGAACTGGTTTTCGGTTAGCATATACACAATTGATGCCAGCCCCTCAAGATTTAGTTTGCTGTTTTACTTATTCATGTGATAGGCAGTGTGACCTAATGGAGGAAATGCTGGAACACAAGAGTCAAGAAGATGTGGGTTCAAATCCTATTCCTGACTTTCACTGGCTGAAGGATTCTGGGCAAGTCACTCAACATATGTTTGTCTTAGGCAACTCCTTAAGACCTCCTTTAGGCTGATTTCAAGTTGTGTTGGTGAAGGGAATTTCTACACTGGGACTACTGATGATGTCACAAATCCTTTCTATTCAATCATTTATACAATTATTATCTTATTTGGTCATCACAACAGGCCTGGGAAGTAGGTGATTTTATTATTTTCCTTTTGCAGATGAGGAAACTGAGGCAAAGAAGGGTAAAGTGATTTCCCCAGGGTCACCCTGCTAGTAAATCCTGAGACCTGATTTGAACTCAGGTCTCCCTGATTCCAGGCTCAGCACTCTATCCGCTAGACCGCCCAGCCGCCCCTAATATTTATTCAGCGGCTATTATATGCAGAGCCCTGTGCAGAGGAGAATAAAACATGGTACCTGTCCTCCTGGAGCTTATTTGTCTAGCACAAATGACTTTCCTATATGACAGAATGAAAATGTTCCAATCAGGGATCTCTAAAAAGCAGATCCAATATGCTGGTAGCTGCTTAGATACACAGATGCTGAGCCTGTTGACACCACTGTAGCTTTCTCTCTGTTGTTTGCCCCATGTAACCTTTTCTGATTCTATCCTTCCACCCCTGTGAGCTGCTAATGAACTTTCCCCATCACACTTCATAAAATACATTGCACCTCGCTTATGCACTTATATGTTACAGCATATTAAAATTGCCTGTTTCTTTCTCTGAAATGGACTGTAAATTCTATGAAGATGGCGATTTTATCTTAGCTAAACTTTGTCTCCTCTCCAGTCCTTTGTGCACAGTAGGTGATTTAATGAATGTTTATTGAATATAATTTAATTGAATCTAGACCAATTGTTGTTTGGTCATTTTTCAGTTGTTTCTGACCCTTTGTGAGCCCATTTGGGGTTTTCTTGGCAAAGATACAGGAGTAATTTGCCATTTCCTCCTCCAGCTCATTTTACAGAGAAGGAAACTGAGGCAAACAGGGTTAGGTGACTTGCTCAGGGTCACGCAGCTAGTAAGTGTCCGAGGCTGTATTTGAACTCAGGAAGGTTAGACTTCTTGACTCCGGGCCCAGCACTGCGCTACCTAGCTGCCCTAATCTAGACCAGGCATCCTCAAATGGTTGGCCAATGATGCTTGTGTGACATCTGCTTTCTGGTTAGGCAGTTCATCGCAAGATTACTACTCAGGGATACTTCATTTGGCATATTTTTTGAACTCAGGGACTTGAGAAAATAAGAAATAGTTCCTCTTCTCCTAAAGGCTTTGCCTTAGATCTTCAATATTGTCATGGCAACTTCTTTTTCTTGCTTATTTCCTCCTCATTCCTACCTCCCACGCCCTCTCTCTATGAGTTTAGGATGTGCAAAATTAGATTGGGATCATGGGAAAATGTGTGGTATGTGGGAGCCATTGAGAGCTTTCCTCTGAGGACCCTAGCAAGATGTTTGGGTGAGTCTGACTAAAAAGCCTGATTAAGGCTTGAGTGAACCTTGTACACTCGTTAAGGAGGAGTGCAGAATCAATTTAAATGCTAACTTTAAAGATAATCTTTGTGTCCTTCTATATGGTCATTGGTGAAGGAATATTTTTTCTCTCACTAGCTTCTCAGATGGCATAGCCTAAAAAGTCATAGAATCTTAAGACTAGTTGCTACTTGAGGGCAGGGACTAGGTTTTTGCCTTTCTTTGTATGCCCAGTGTTTAGCACAATGCCTATATAATAGGTATTTAATAAGTACTTCTTGATTTGACTTGGAACAAAGGAATTTTGCCACATTGAGCCAAGTCCATGGTATGCCTAGACTAGTATTTTACTGCACAAAGGGTGCACCAAAGGGGACAGTTGTCCTTCCTCAGTTCTTGGGGGAAGAGAGGAGTACAAGTTCTTTGGTGGGGCCTTGGGAGCTCATGGAGGTGAGCAGCCTGCTTGGTGATTGTCAGGGCATACCAGGTTTTCTCACAGCCCTAGAACAGCTGGATTGCATTCACCCTCTTTGCTTGATTCCTTCGCGTGAGCCCACTTGTCAGCCGGAGGAGAGCGGTGTCAGATCTAGAATCCCTCAAAGTCAGCTCCGTCCTGGCAGGTCAGAGTACATTTTACTTTTTTCCATCAAAACTTTTATTTATCTAAAATGCTTTGGGTGTCCCTGAGAGCTTTGGATAAACACGGTTGTACTGGAGCAGTGAAATCCTGGCAGGAGCTAAAGTCTGGCACGACGGCTGATTCACAGTGGAATGGGGAGAGAAGGGAGAGAGAGATGCCAAGGAAAGGAGCTTAGTTCGCTGAGGAGTTTGAATCCCCCATCTAGTTTGGGAGAGATCCCAGTGAAGGCTTCAGATCTGCCAAAAAAATTGATGCAATCTGGAAACACTTTACTGTTGAAAGAAGTGTGACGTGCCTCCCTCTCTTCTTCCTAATGACCTCTGAGTTGTTTCTCTCCCTCATTTAGATGTTCTCCTTCAGGGTTAATGGACGGCCCTTCTCTCCCAGCCCCTGGCCTCCAAGGTGGCAGTAGGCTCCCTTTCCCTCGGGATGAAAAGGTTCCCAAACATCTCTGTTCCCTCTGTAAAATGAGTTTCCTTAGAGACTTGGGTGAGTCTGCTAAAAAGCCTGATTAAGGCCTGAGTGATCCTTCTATACTCATTAAGGACGAGTGTAGAATCAATTCAAATGCTAACTTTAAAGAAAGTCTTTGCTTCTGTCTATATGGTCATTGGTGAAGGAATATTTTTTTTCCTCTCATCTGCTCCTCAGATAGGATAACCTAGAAAGTCGTAGACCCTTAAGATTCTAAATCAGCCAAAATATCCTAGAATTCATTTAGGGAGCCTATTAGTCTCACCACCCTCTAAATGAGGCCCCAGGGAACTCGATCTGCATAATATTGCCTGGGTTCCAGTAGTCTCTTAAAAAAGAAAACACAAGTGATGAATCATCTATGGCCTTGTCCAATGGCCCATGTCAGTCCTGTCTTCTGCCCCATCCCTCTGCCTCTACTGATTCTTAGCTAATAGCTGGGCTCCTGGAAGGGGATAGAGTGGTGGCAATGAACACCTATTCCATTGTATTTGTTGAATCTGTAGTTGCTACATCTGACTCTCATGACCTCATGGACCATAACATGCCAATCCTGTCTATGGGGTTTTCTAGATAAAGATACTGGACTGGTTTGCTGCTTCCTTCTCCAGTAGATTAAGGCAATCAGGGTGGGGGTGGCTTTGGGGGTGGGGGTGTGTGTCACACAGCTGAGTACCTGACTCCAGGCCCAACACCCGCTGTATTCGATCAATGTTGATCTTGTTTCGTTGTTTCAGTCATCTCTGACTCTTCATGATCCCATTTGGGGTTTTCTTGGCAAAGATACTGGAATGGTTTGCCATTTCCTTCTCCAGCTCATTTTTACAAATGAGGAAACTGAGGCAAACAGTTAAGTGACTAGTAAGTGTGTGAGGCTGGACTTGTACACAGGTCTTCCTGTCTCCAGGCTTATCTAGTGCTCCGTCCACTGCACCATCACTCATTCACTCAATTAAATTCACTCAATTAAATAATAAATAATCAATAAAAAATAAAGCTCGTGCTGACTTACTGGGCCTTTGTTTCCTCCTTTGTAGAATGGAGACAAAATTACTTGTATCACATACCTGGAAGCATTGTTTTGAGGAATGTTCTTTGCAAGAATTAAAGTACTGTGTGCCTAGTTATTTTGTATTCTCTCCTCCATTAGAATGCACGCTTCTTAAAGGCTTTTGGTTTTTTTTGCCTCTTTTTTTTTTTTGGTATCCCTAGCACAATGCCTGGCATATAGTAAGCAATACATATTCGTTGACTGACTGACTCTTATGGCCTGTGGAGGCTCCTTCTGACTCATAGTTGTCACCAAGGCTGTCTTCCATATCAGGGGTCATCCCACCACAGCTGCAGCCCCTTCTGTAAACAAGTGAAGACAGAGCAGTGAAAAGGAGGTTTCCAAAACAGATGCCCCATTTAAGTGGAGGTCATCTCCACGTAAGCATTTACTGTTTCCACTTGTCCATTGTACCCAGAGCCATTTGCTGTCCTCATTCACCGATGCACATCAGATAAGGAGGATGCTGGATTTTCACCTACAAAGATGATGCTACTGATGCACCACCAGTGGAACACTTATGCCCAGTTTGACACCAGCAACAGGGGTGCATTTATTTTCCTTCCCTTGATACAAATAGCACGCATTTGTGAGATGCTCAGTCAGGGATAGCTAGAGGTGCAGTTCATGTCCAAAGCTACCTGGCTCTCACCATACCTGTGATCTCTTTAGCACCAATGTTTCAGTTGACCTTTTGACCCACAGAGAAAGGCTTAAACCAACAGTTATGCTGGTTAAAAAAATAGTTTAAGAAATAGAGACATTGATTGGTGGACCGCTAGGCATACAACATACAGGAGCAAACTAACACAGTAAGATGGTGTTTGATAAATCCCAAGCCTCAGCTACTATGGTAAGGTCTCATCAGTTGTCAAAAAGTTCAGGGCAAAGTAGGTGTAGCATCACTAAGACGTAGGTTTTGCCTCTCTGGATGTGAGCAGGTAGGCTCCCTTTGACTCTGCAGATTTTTCTGTGTGCCGCTGAATACAGATACTTCTCTGTACATTCTGGAAGGAGAAAGGATTCTGAGATAGAATCTAAATCATACCCTGACACCAACATTATCCTAAATAGAATTAACATTAACCTGACAGCTGTTTTAGATCAGTAGACTTTGGGGAAGGCACTTGCAATCCTTAGGTATTTTCCACCTTTCCTTGTCTTGGTGGTCACACTAGAAATTGAGCGTGGTGGGGAAGGAAGTAAAAATCAGAGGCACAGGGGCAGAAGGCTTCTTGACCACTTAATTGATTTGCCCTAGAGGTGTGAGAAGAAGTTCTCTGAGTCCTTTAGAACAGCAGTTCCCAAAGTGTGGTCTGTGAACTCATGGAGGACCCTAAGATGCTTTTGGGGGTCTCTGAGTCAAAACTTCTCATAATAATGAGTGTTGAATCCATCATTAACATTTATTAAGCTCTTACTACATGCCAGGCACTGTGCTGAACACTGGGAATACAAAAAAAGCCAAAAGACAGTCCCTGTTCTCAAGGAAGGGAAACAACCATGTATGAACAAGTGAACTGTAGGATGAATTTGAAATAATCAACAGAGAGGAAGCACTAAAATTAAGGGGCATCAGGAAAGGCTTCCTGTAGAAGTTGGGATTTTAGCTGGGATCTGAAGGAAGCCAGGGAAGCCAGGAGATGGAGATCAGGAGGGAGAGCATTCCAGACATAGGGCAGAGCCAGTGAAGATGCCCAGAGTTGGGAGATGGAGTTGCTTGTTTGAGAAATATCAGAGGCCAGTGTCACTGGATCTCAATATAGAGTGGAGTGATGGTGGGAGGTGTAAGGTATGAGAAGAATGGAAACGTGTTGGGGTGAGAGCAATTTATGAAGGGACTTGTACACTAAATAGAGGATTTTATATTTTATTCTGGAGGTGAGAGGGAGCCATTGGAGTTTATTGAAGAGGGGAGTGACGTGATCAGAATTGCGCCTTAGGAAGATCAGTTTCACAGCTGAGTGGAGGATGGACGGGAGTAGAAAGAGATTGTGGCAGGAAGAGCAACCAGCAAGGTATTGCACTCTAGGCATAAAGTGATGAGGGCCTACAGCAGAGTGGAGGAGAGACTGGGGTGTATGTAAGAGATGTTATGAAGGCAAAATCAGCGGGGCCTTGGTAACAGATTGGCTAAGGGGTGATGGTGAGTGTGAGTACAGAACCAAGGACGACACCTAGGTTGGGAGCCTGGATGACTGAGAAGATGGTGGTACCTTCAACAGTAATAAGGAAGTTAGGAAGAGGGGAAGGTTTGGGAGGAAAGAGAATCAAATTTGGACATGTTGAGTTTAAGATAGGTATCTTAAATAGGGCATCCAGTTTAAGATTGGAGATGTGAGACTAGAAGTCAGCAATGAGGTTAAGACTAGATAAGTAGATTTGAGAATCCACTGGGGCCAATGAGAATGCCAAGTGAAGTATTATAAAGGGAGTAGAGAAGAGCCCTGTGGGATACCCATCGTTTAATGCTGTTTAAATTTCTAATACAGTAAATATCAGTAGATACAACTCACAAAAGCACACTGGGGAGGTCTTTAATAATTTTTAAGAGTATAAAGGGGTCCTGAGGCCAAAAAGTTTGAGAACCATTGATTTAGAAGCCAGTCATCTTTTCCTTGTGGCCTCAGAATTAGTCTTTTCTGAATGTCTTACATAGTATAGCCTGGAGTCAGAAGAACTGAGTTTAAATCCTAGCCCTAATACACTCCTTAACTGTTTGATGCTGGGCAAGTTGCTTAACCTTTCTGTGCCCCAGCCAGCCTCCCAGGATTGTTGTAAGCAAAGTGCTATATTAATATCAATTATAATTCTTATTATTTGGGGCTATATAGAGTAGAATTGGGATAGTAGCTTTGAGTGGAAGCTGCCCAGAAATGCATTGGTGGCCACTTGGTTCCCTTGGTTAGACCCCAGCACTAGTGAGGCAATGGGTTAAATCTCTGTGCTTTCTAATTATCTTTGTTTCATTGTTACATATTCACAGATGGCACCTTGGCCAGCTATCCCATAATCCTGTCACTGATAACAAGGTGGGGGCAACCAAGAGAGAGGTGTATGACTCAACACCTTTCTATTGGCAAAGGAACTCAAGGCTGGTGTCCTACTGCCTATGGGTCTTCCTATGTGAAGGACAGAATTAAAAATAATGGAAAAAAAGAGTATGTGAAATGTGAGGGTCAAAGTTTAAAAATGCACATAATTTATTAGTCCTGTGTTTAAAAATCTATCCAGTTATCTTACGATATTCAGAGAAAGGATCTCAATGGCATCCATGCTTCATAGTGCTGGAAAAGATGGGTAAAGGGTGAATACATGTGTATGTTTCCCTCCTCCTAGGTAATATCTATGTGACTATAGAACCACTGGTTGATTTGGTCATTTTGACCAAACGACCCCATCGCAGGGAAAGGCAGGTTGGCATTAAGCTGATGGAAAAATGCTTCATTTTTTTTCACTCTTCAGTGGCCAAGCTGGTGTCTGCAGTCATAGCTTTTGTTTGTTCCCTTTACGGCTCCCCAAAGCTCAGTTTTCGTACTAGCATCAGGTCATGTTTCTCTGACTCATTTAGCAACATGTCCTTCTATTGGTTGGACTGGAGTTAGTGGTAATGTCCTGGCAGCAGTTGGTGAATGGAATCTACAAATATGTAAGTTAGAAGGCCGTTTTATAGGGTTATAGCAGCTGGAGCTTGTAATGGACCTTTTGATATCATCTAGTCTAACTCTTCATCTTATATATGGAAAAAGTGAGACTTAGGGAAGTAAATATGGCTTGCCCAATATCCAAAGCTCTATCTAGGAGTCTCTGCATCCAAGGCAAATGTTATCGGTTCGGGCCTCATATAGATGTGGCGCAGTGGATAGAGTGCCAGACCTGGAGTCAGAAAGACTCCTCTTTGTGAGTTTAAACCTAGTCTCAGATACTTACTGACTGTGTGACCCTGGTCAAATCACTTAACCCTATTTGCCTTAGTTTTCTCATCTGTAAAATGAACTAGAGAAGGAAATGGCAAATCACTCCAATAACTTGACCAAGAAAACCCTAAATGGGGTCATGAAGTGTTGGGCACGACTGAACAATGTGACAACAACATGAATGGAGGGAAGGCAGAGATCTCTGGATGTCCGTTGGAGGCCATTGCCAGGAAGGCTGCCGTAGGAGAGGAGCTTCTCCCATCTTATTATCTTCTTATTTGAACTAATTATTCTTGCTAAGTGTTAAGTTATCTTGTCTCAATATGACTAGAGAGCTGCAAGTACTGTCAGCACCCTCTAAATTGGACACCATCTAAAGCTATTGCCCTGTGACAAAACCCGAGTCTCCCTACCTTAGTTGTGGTTCTGTCAAGATTACTAAACTAGCAACTCTGAGTTGGGATTTAAACCTATATCTTCTGATCACTTCTCTGATCACCACCATATGACGTTGCCCCTTCTTTTCTTCTCTCCAAGGGGAAAGAAAAAAAATTAAAGAAGAAAGAGTATAGGCCTAAAAAGACAGTATATACATCCAGATTATGTGGTTCAGGAGTGGAACATTAAACCTGTTTTACTTAAGCAAGAGTAAATCAGTCTTTAAAAAAGATAAACTTGAGAAGTTTATGATTTAAGAAAAACAAACAATCATCCCTTTGGACTGAATCCTTCTTCCCAAGTTGGAGCTTGTAACACTATTTATGATAATCTAAAATAATTATAGTGTAGATATAATCTAGTGATTAGGACATTAGATGTCTTCCAAAGGTGTATTAAGGTCATCCTAATAAAATTCTCATATTTCAGAAGTTGTAAAAAAATAAAAAAGATAGTAAAGACATAGTAAAGGGGCAGCTAAGTGATACAGTGGATAGAATGCTGGACCTGGAGTCAGAAAGACTTCCTGAGTTCAAATCTGACCTCAGACATATACTAGCTGTGTGACCTTGGGTAAGTTACTTAACTCTGTTTGCCTCCATTCCTCATCTGTAAAATGAGCTGGAGAAGGAAATGGCAAACCACTCCAGTATCTTTGCCAAGAAAACCCCAAAAGGGGTCACACAGAGTCGGACACGACCGAAGCAATTAAACAACAATAAAAAGACATGGTATATTGGATCTGCCAGGAGAATGTAAACAGCTGTTTGGTTCTTAATATTACATTGATTTCAAAATCTATAAATAAATCAATTATCTATAAAACATGATGACTTTGTTCAACAGGCATGGGCACCCTTCTCTAGGCTAGAGTCTCCCCAGCCTTGCCCTCATGTGTTCATTTTCATTTTGAGGCCTTTGTTCATACTGTGCCCTTAGCTCTCTCTTCCCTCCTCTCTGCTTCTCTACGTTCCATTTATCTGACAAGCCCAGAAGCTCGGGGGGTGGGGAGGCTTCTCCAGCTCCCCTGGCCCACATGGATTTCACCCTGGCCTGGCCTGCCCTGTTACTTGTTAACTACACCATCCTCTGCTGTACTTGCTCATATATTATTGTGTATAGTTAGTTCCCCATTTGCTTTGTGTGAATCTTGTTTCTTCAATGAGATTTTAAACCCCTTAAAGGTAGAGATTGGTTGAGCAATTTTTGTGTCTCAGGCAAGTGCATGTAACACATCTTCACATCAACTTCTTAAGACAAACTCATTTAGAATGGTGATGAGCCCCCATGGATGGAAATCCTTGAATACCATAAGGCACCTGGTCGGGAGTATGTGGGTAGAGAGGAGCTGATCATCTATTAATAGATCTATTGGCAAGAATAACAGCTTTATCTATTTTTCATCTGTCTGTCTATCTATCTATTCATTTATTCAATCAGTCATCCATCCATCCATTCGTTTACTTACTTATTCATCTATCTATTCAATCAGTCATCCATCTATCCATCCATTTACTTACTTATTCATCTATCATCTATCTGTCCATCTATCTATCTATCCAGCCAGCCAGCCAGCCAGCCATCTGTCAACTGGGTAACCAAGTTTGTTACCTCTATGCTCCTGAAGAAATACAAATCTCGTTGGCTTCCTCTAAATTTTGGTGCCCTGGGAAAGCTCTAGTTAACCTATTCTATGTGTATCTCTGTTTAAGGTCAAAGATCTCATCTCATACTTCTTTTGATCCCCCATAGGACTCAGATACTGTTTTTGCCCAGTAGATACTTGCTGAAGGAAGTTGAACTGATAACTTGCAGCTGTTAAATATTGCTAACAGTATTTTCTTGACTTTTTTTTCAGTGTGGCATAATTTACTGGTTGTTTGGTGGGGCTGTCAGGAATCTTGGGAGTCCAAGACATGTTGCTAAGTGGTTCCAGCCACTCCAGGTATGGTATGGCTCCTCAGCTATTTTGTTACATTGCATTATGAGAGGCTAGCACTGTGGTATTTGCAGGAACCCCTGTAGGCATCTCTGTGTGGTAAGCCTGAAGATTCCCTAGAAGGCAGGCCTTTTCCTGGGTCTGCAGATAAGGATGTTGGTACACAGAAAGAAAAAGAGACTTGTCCAGCTTTATGCAGTATATCAGGATCAGAACACAGGGCCTGAGACAGTCTTTTTTCTCTGCCTTGAGTAATGCTAATTCTCTAGTTTATGTTAGTTCTCCCTTGGTTAACTTAAAAAAAATAAAGAAAACTGGTATTTCCTGATTTAATCAACATTACTTGATTTTTAGATATTGCAAGCCTACACCAGTGAATACTAAGGTGGAGTAAAATTCTCAATGGCTAGTGGTACAGTGGGGCCAGAGAACCTGAATTCAAGGGCTACCTCTCTGTGTGACCTGGGGCAGGTCACTTAAGAACTCCATGGGCCTTGGTTTCCTCATCTGCAAAAATAAAAACCATGACCTCTGGGGTGTCTTTTATGTCTAGACCTAGGATTCTGTGATGTGAATATGTTTTCTTTTTGATCAAACACAGGAGCAGAAATACACAGCGATGTTTGCAATGACCGAGCGGGGTCACGGTAGCAATGTGAGGGGCATACAGACAGAAGCGACTTTTGACCTCACTGCTCAGGTAATGATTACTCTGTGTCTTTGTTTGGTAATGATGTAGAATATTATCAGTCTGATTAGGAACCAAAGAAAGAGGCATGATGGATGTGTGTGTGTGTGTGTGTATATGTGTTCTATGGCTGTAGATTAACTCCAGGTTCACCTGTCACTCTGGCATATGCAGATTGGGATGTGTGATTGGTATGTGTAATGACTTGTGCCTTCCCTGAGGCATTTCACTGTCTTCTGCAGCAGGAGGGGGTTCCTATTCAGGAAGAAAAGAAACTGTAAGTGGTATAATGTATTTGGCCAGGTTCTCCTCCCTGGAGTTACTAAGCAATTAACTCAGCTGTCAAGAAGAAATCTCCCCAGTTTTATTCTGCAAAGGTAAACATAAAAGGAAAAATCATAGAGCTGGGAGGACCATTAGAGGTCACCATCCAGGACTGGTCAAAGGAAATAAGGATGTTTAGCTTGGAGAAGAGGAAACTAAGGGGATGTGATAGCCATCTTCAAGTTTTTGGAGGGCTGTCCCACAGAAGAGGGATTATTCTTGTTCTGCTTGGCCTCATTGGGCAAGTCTAGGAATAATGGATGGTACTTGATGAAAGACAGATTTAAGCTTCATCTAAGAACAAATCCCTACTTTTGTGCAGCTTTAATTCTTGGGAGTGCGCTGCTTTGGAAGGTTAGTGGATTTCCCCTTAGAAATCTTCAAGTGAGGGCCAGATGAATCCTTGTTGGGTATGTTGTAAAGGAGATATGACTTGGATTGCGTGGCTTCTGAGGCCTCTTTCTATTTTGAGGTTCTTTGATCATCTCATCTATCATTCTCTTCCCCCTCACCCATTTTATAGACAAAAAAACCCCTGAAGCCCAATGAAGGAAAATGACTTGTTCAGGGTCACACAGCTAATTCGTGAAAGAGTTCAGATTAGAGTCTGTTTCCTCATTAATAAAATGTAGACATTAGACTAGATAATCTCTGAGATTCCTTTCAGGTGTAAATTCCATCATACGATGCCTTCCCATCCTTTGGTCTTTCCCATTCACTGTAATTCTCTCTAGGCAGGCCAGAGAACACCTCTGTTTGAGCTCTAGGCATATGTTAAGTTAACATTCAGCCAAACATCATAGTGTCCTTCAGTTCCTATTTTTTTTTAACCTAAGGGCAAGGATTGCCTAACTTTTCCTGCCATCTTTTCTTTCCCTACTATTCCTGTGTAAAGGAGACAGATGGATTTATTTCGTGTACCTTTACATCTATCAAATGCTTTTAAGAGAAAAAATGTAAATTCAGACGACAAAGAATAGATATATTTCAAAAAATTGTTTAGTGGGAATGCGTGTGTGTGTGTACGTTCACACAAGTGTGTTGGATTTCAAATCTCTTAGTTTAGCTTTCTTTTGGAAATCTGAATTAGTATCAAAAGGATTCTTTAATTTGGGAAGGCCAGGATGAAGCAGCTTAATTTTAACTTAACTCTTTTTTCCTGCTGAGCCTAGCTGGGTAGAGATTGAATCAGGGTGAGTTTTGGGTTGTAAGCATATTGTGGCATTTGTGGGACATTATCTATTTGGGAAATCCCTGGTCCCGATTGGAAGTTCTCCCACCCTAATCTAATAAGCATTTATGGAGCACCTATACTGTGCTACAACTGTGGATACAAAGGCAAAATTAAGTTCCCGCACTGACAATCACAAGGCCTAGAGGGGTTGATGTAAGAAATGAACTCTCTGATCAGACAATTTTAATGGGATCATAGATCTTGAACTTTAAGGAGCCTCAGAAGCCATCTAGCTCCTCACTCTCACTTTATAGACGAGAAAATTGAGGGCCCCAGAGGATAAATGGCTTGCCCAAGGTCAGCTAGATAGGTCAGACCCCCATCATGGGGCTCAGGATTTGAACCCAGGTCCCCTGACTTCAGAGTGCATCATCTTTTTACATATATCATTGTGCTTCCTTCCCAAGCCCCTTATTTTACAAATGAAGAAGGTTTTCACAAATCTGATTTAGATAGTGCCCAGAAGTGATCTGGATAGATCACTTATAGAATTGCTCTGGACTAGAGAGGCTCACTTGACTTGATCTTAGTTTGGAATTTTTTGTTGTTGTTCAGTCATTTTTCAGTCATGTCCAACTCTTTTTGGCCCCATTTGGGGTTTTCTTGGCGAAGATCCTGGAGTGGTTTGCCATTTCCTTCTCCAGCTCATTTTACAGATGAGGAAACTGAGGCAAGCAGGGTGAAGTGACTTGCCCAGGGTCACACAGCTAGTAAGTGTCTGGGGCCAGATTTGAACTCGGGAAGATGATACTTCCTGACTCCAGGCCTGACACTCTATCCACTGTGCCACCTAGCTGCCCTAGTTTGAAATTAGGGGATTGCTGAATAAGGGAGCCTTAAAATCTGTCAGTTCTTATTGGAGTTCATGCTAGACTTGTAAGACACCTTTCTTTTTCTTTAATGTTTTATTTATTTCATTAAATATTTCCCAATTACATGTAACAATTTTTTTAACATTCATTTTTTAAAACTTTGAGTTCCAAATTCTCTCTCTCTCTTTCCTGCCCCTCCCCCAACCCTTGAGAAGGGAAGCAGTATGATACCGATTATCCATGTGAAGTCATACAAAACATGTTTCCGTATTAGCCATGTTGAAAAAGAAAACACACACTCACTCACGCGCACACACACACTCAAAACCTAAGAAAGATAAAGAAAGTAAAAAAGGTGTGCTTAGATTTGTACCCAGAGTTCATCAGTTCTCTCTCTGTAGGCTGATAGCATTTTTCAACCCAAGTCCTTCAGAATCTTCTTGGATCATTGTATTGCTCAGAATAGCCAGGCCATTATGCAATATTGTTGTTACTGTGTACAGTGTTCTCCTGGTTCTTCTCACTTCACTTTATCAGTTCATATAAGTCTTCCCTATTTTTTCTGAAACTACCCCCCTCATCATTTCTTATAGGACAATAATATCCCATCACAATCTTACACAGCTTGTTCAGCCATTCCCCAATTGATGCACTTGCTCTTCTTGTAAGTAGATTCACTGTAGGTTAGCTGATGTGCATCCCGTCTTCTTATGGGGAAGAGGGAAAGGAAGGAGGAGACAAAGGACTAAGGATAGATTCATGGTATAGAGGAATAAACCCTGGATCTGGAGTTAGAAGAACTAGGTCCAAGTCCTGGCTTTGCCACTTCCCAGCTAGAGGACATTGGGAAAATCACTTGGCACTTCTCAAACCTCAGCTTTCTCATCTGTAATATGGGAGAGTTGGACTAGACCGTGATTCTAGAGTCTGGGATGTGATATAAACCTTCTCTGGCTGGGTACATCATAAACAGTATAATTACTACGTTGGCATTGGGTGTTTTTCAGTTGGATATTTCATTGGAGTTTACCCCAAGACCCGTGTGTCCATAGTCATGAGCAAGGGGTGTTGATATAGATCTCTTCCACATAGATATCCCCTAGCTCCCTCTCTTCATAGCACTGATAGAAGGGGAAAGAAAAGGAATAAGCATTTAAATAGCACCTACTATATGCCTTTACAAATATTATCTGGTTTGATCCTCATAATGATCCTGTGAGGTAGGTCGTTTTATTATCCCCATTTTACAGCTGAGGAAACTGAGGCAAATAGGTGTTAAGTGGCTTGCCCAAGGCCATACAGCTACTAAGTGTTTGAGGTTGGATTTGAACTTAGGTTTTCTTGACTCTAGGCCTAACACTGCACTACCTAGCTGTGACAAGTGGCTTTTGAGTGTAGGGAAGCCAAACTCTTGCCTTCCCCCCTCTTTTTTTTCTTTTTAGGAATGTGGTATAGATTCTTTTTTTTTTTTAAAGATGCTTTTTGCTTCTTATAGCATTAACATTTCCCAATATAACTTCCCCTTCCCCCGCCTGCCAAAAGAACTCTTCTATATCATAAAGAAAAACAGTAAAACAAAAACATATCAACATAGTAGCCACATCTGAAAATGTATATGACATTCTGCACCCATAATCTTTTACTGTCCGCTGAGGGGAGGGAAGAGTTAAATGATCTTTTCTCTAGAACCAATATTGGTCATTGCCTATAACCTGAGTTTAGCTGCCTTTTTAATGTTTTCATTTGCATTATTATAGTGATTGTGATATGTGATTGCCTTACTTTTAAAAAAAAAGCACTTTAAAGCTTTTAAAAACTGGAATCCTCCCTACGGCTGTTTTCCCCCCACTGAAGTCTTTTTAGTACTTGGGTCCCATGATCCCCAAATAGCAGAACCGATCCTGCTACCTGGTCTGCATTAGCAGATGGTATTTTCTGATAGGGGAGTTTAGCACTCTGAATATTAATAATGATGAGGTCCCGGTGAACTCCCCATTCACCCCCCGTGGGAGCTAGACAAAGTACAAATCCATCATCAACACAAGCCCCTGAGAACTGACATTACAGGGAATGAATTTTTCCCTTCACTGGTTTTTTGCGTTTTCCTCTTCATTTTCCTTTTAAAACGTTGGAGCATATCATATCAAATGAGTCTTCTTTCCCCTGAGCCCTATTGAAATCTTTTACATGCTCTGGTTACTGGTTCCTTTAGGTTTGTTTTATTAATTTATTTATTTACTCACTTTGGGGGGTTGGGGGTGGGATGGAAGTGATCTGGGGGGAAGAAAGTTTTATTTGAAAAGTTTTGGCTAAAACTTGAGTTCAGGCAGAGAAGGTAAACGAATCTATAAAGCCTTCGGCCAACGCTGTCTTTTTTTAAAATTGACCATTTTGTTGGCCTGCTACAAATAATTAATAATAATAACAGGCACACATGGTATACATTATTTAAATACAGCCCTAATGCTTGAATTCTGGCCTATGCAGACTTTCCAAAGCCAGGGCTGGGCCAGAAGTCTCAGGCCCTCTTTCCCAGGGTATATCAGATGTTTCTGAGGAGTTGACCTAGTGTTCTCTCCCACACCACACCAGGTCTGCACTGTCAAGCCAGAACTTTTGGTGGTAGTGTTGTTGCGGTTTCCAGTTGTAAGGAATATTCCATGGGGGTTATTTTTTGAAATTGATTTTTATTTTAAAATTGTACCCAGTTTAAAGTCACACCGCCGGTTGAGGAGTATTTGTTGACTTGATAAAACAATGTCCTCCTCAGGAGATTTCTTTGAAAAAGATTCAGTCTGTCCTTTTCTGTTTCTAAAAAGGTCTTGCATATGTTAAAAGTTTCCCTGTGCAAACATGTGTCAGTGAATGTTTTCTTAAGCCCCAGGACTGTGTTTCTTGGCCAGAGGGAAAGTGTAGTCTATATGCTTTTAGAATCTGAAATCTGAGATAATCTTGGTGTGATCAATAGCATGTTGGTTTAGCTCAGCCAGATCTTCACTATAGTCAATCCCAGTTAAACTGAGAGGGATTAGCTCACCATGCTTAGGAGCATGTCAGTTTTCCCCTGGACCCCTACCCCATCCCAAATTGCCTGCCTTGTTTTAGGCCAGCAAGAACATGATGTTTCTTTCCAAGCATAAGGTCCAGTTAGCTCATATTTCAGTAGCCGGCTAGGTGGCTAACCCGTGGCAGAATACAGAGAGGAGAAGGGGGGGATAAAGGAGGAGAATACTTAGGATTGAGGATTTGCTCTTAACATGACTTCAGAGGAGCAAGAAAAGAAGGCAAAGAGATCTTGAGATAGGGGGTCCAATTTGACTGCCATATTTTACCTGGCCTTAACCTCAATTCTGACTGTGACTCCCCTATGCAACCAACTTCGGTGGTTCCCTATTTCCCTCTAGGATAAGATATAAATTGTTCTCTTTAGCTTTTAAATCCCTATTCAGCCTGACCCCAACCTATCTGTCCAGCCTTTTTGGACACAATTTACTCTCTGGCCCTTTGAGATCCATCTACCTTGGCCTTCTTTGTCCATCACACACACCACTCCATGTCCTGCCTTGTACCTTTGCACTGGTCAGCACTCATGCCTGGAATTCACTCCCTCCTTCCCACCACCTCATGGAAACCCTCTCTTCCTTTACTATACAGCTCAAGCACTGTCTTCCGTTCCTGATCTTCCAGTTGCTAGTTTCCTCTTTCCCAAACTACCTTGTCCTTAGCTACTTTTTATTTATTCACTTTAAATTCATTGTTATAAATTTTTGTATATTCTTCTTGCCTCCCAAATTAGAATATAAACTCTTTTGAGTAGAGATTCTTTCTTTCTTTTTACTTGTATTCCTAGTGTCTTGCCACATATGCTTGGCACATGTTACTGTTCAATCATTTCAGTTTTGTCTGACTTTTTGTGACCTCATTTGGGGTTTCATTGGCAAAGATACTGGAGTGGTTTGCCATTTCTGTCTCCAGCTCCTTTTTACAGATGAGGAAACTGAGGCAAACAGGGTTAAATGACTTGCCCAGGGTCACATAGCTAGTAATTATCTGAAGTTGGATTTGAATTCAAAGTCTTTATGACTTCGGGCCTACCACTCCAAACATTAAGTATTTGTTGTTTGATTGTGGCCAAACAGGGTTCCTCATAGATTGCTGTGAATTTAATTCAAGCCAATTCAACCATCCCTTAGTGAGCACCTAGTATGAGCCAGGCCTTGAGAATATGATGGCAAAACAAAGATCAGACTGACACCAAGGAGCTTTTAGTCTGTATGGGGGAAGATGCTGTAATTCACAGTATAAATATATGAAATACAATTTTTTCAAAATTACATTTATATATTTATCTAAGTGACTATGAGAGGATGGCAGCTTTAGAGACAAAAAAAAACCCTAGTAGCACATTCATGATTCTTACCCTGAACTGAGCGAAGTTCTTTTACAAGTGTTTCTACTTAAAAGTTTATACGTACTAAGCTTTTTTTCCCCTTCTGAATCATTTATTGTTATTTTAATTGGTCAAGAAAACTGAGAGGCAGGTTATGAAACATTCATCCAAAAGCAAAGAAAGTATCTCTTTTTATAAAGGTTGAAATTGTATGCTCCAAGGTTTTAGGCAGTGATGGGAAGTGACTGATATTATCTAGTATCTTTATTCTTCATCTAGCCAAAAGGGAATCTTGGATAGTTTGGGAGCAGTGTTGGTCTTTGATTAGAAGACTGAGTGTTTCAAATTAGGTCACAGAGGCAGCAGCTATGACCCTTAGTGGTGGGGTGGGATTAGGCAGGAGACAGTGGGGAACAGAGCATGGGGAGGCAAGGGATTGTACATGAAGCGAATACAGACCAGTGTGTCAATGTCTCCCCTAGTGGGAATAGCAGCTACTCAGTAGACAGCCCCTAGTCACTGGGGAGTTTCACCTTCCCTGACCTCTCTGGTATGTTTAGGGATATGGGGAGTATATGAAAAGAAAAGGTGATTTAGACAGTAAGGCTTTTAAGGACCATATTTTTTAAAAAAATCTACTTGGTATGAAATCGGGGATTGAGGGACTGAATTTGGTTATTCCCAGCCCAGTCTAATGGAGGTCATTATAACTAAGCTCATCTGAGCTACAAAGCATGAATTTAGTCCCCAGGCTATTTCTAACTTCAGTTGTCTTCTTACTGAGAAAGTGGTGGAAGAAGAAGTGAGAGTACCTTAACGCTTGTTATTAACTCCAGATATGTAAACTCATGAAAAATGTGTTTGAAAAGCTTAATTAGGATTAATTTTTCTGATTGTTCTGCTCTATTAAGATAAAAAAATGCTTCTCGGCTATTTCAGGATACAAATCTATCAGAGGAGCAGAGAATTAGAACTCAAAGGAAACAGAGGTCATCTAGTTCAGCCTTTCATTTTATAACTGAGGCTCAACATGATGAAATGATTTTCCCATGGTCATACATTGAAAATAGCAGAGACAGAATTTGAACCCAGGCTTTCTGATTCTTAATAAATTCCTTTTTCACTGTTCCAAGTTGCCAGTGGAGGAACTGAAATGATATCTGAGGTGATATGTAATGACAGTAATTGACTTCACAAGTCATAGGGATGAGCAGTTAGTCCTTAATATAATAGTAGAACTTAATCATTGAATCATAGACCCTTAAGGCAGGAAGGCACCTGATACATAGATCATCCAGGCTACTGTAAATAGCCTTCTAATGAATATTCCTTCCTCTGGTTAATCAAGAGAGGCAGCTGTTGTCTAATGGATAGGGCATTGGACTTGGAGTTAGGAAGGCTTGGGTTCGAAACCCGGTTCAGGTACTTACAAGCTGTGTGACCCTAGGCAGTTACTTCACCTTTCTGTTGCCTCCATAAGATGAGGAGGTTGGATGAGGCCTTTAAAGGTCCCTTTAAGCTCTAAATCTATGATCTAGGGCCTCTCCAATCCATCTTCCACATTACTGCCTACAAAATCTATGATCATGTTACCCCTTGAATCAAAAATTTTCAGTAGTATAAAATCCAACTCTGCCATTCAAGACTTTCCAAAATCTCAATCCTACCTCTTCTCATACTACATTTCCCCTTCTTGTAGTCCAGTGGTGCAAACTCGACTTAGGAACCACATATTAACATTATCGGTTTAATTGTGCTTTTATCTATTGTTAAATATTTCCCATTTATTTTTTCAATTTGATTCTGGCATTGGGGGCTACAGTGCTGCCTGTGGGCTGAGCATTTGACACTTCTGTTGTAGTCTACCTGCAAAACAAATTGAATCCTGATTCCTGCTCTGAACTCCAGGCCTTGCTTATGCTGATCGCACTTGCTAAAGTGGACTTCCCCCTCTCCTCTCTGTTGAAGTCTTTCATTTATTTCAATGCCTAATTCAAAGGCCACCTCTTCCATGAAGCCTTCTCTGGTGGAAGTGATCTCTCTGTCCTCAAATAACTCTGAATATTTTACTTTTTCTTCATTTTGCATGTATCTCATTTTCCCTTGCTTCCTAATCATTTGTGTACTTGGCCTTTTATCTCTTAGATTTTAAGCTCCTTGAAGTCAGGAATTGCTTCACTTTGATCTTTGTATGCTCAGTGCCTAGCATATACAGTAGGAGGTATTTCTTCCTTGTTCACTTGATTGAGTTGAAATTGTATAAAGGAAAAAAGTAATCTTTTGTCTTGAATTTCTGTGTAGGAGTTTATCATTGATACGCCTTGTGAAAATGCTGAAAAGATGTACATTGGGAATGCAATGGAAGGTCATTATGCTGCTGTCTTTGCACAACTCATCATAAATGGAAGATCTCAAGGTTTGTGTTACTACCCCCTCTTGAAAGCAGCTTATATTTATACGGGGTCTCCCAAAAGGGGAGTTTTAAGCTTTAATAGCTTGAAAGCTGTTAATGGCTTGTAGTAGCTAAGACTTTTGGGACACCCTGTATAATGCTTCACAATAATTCCTTTCATAGGCAGTATTTCATTTGAGCTAGATATCAACATCTATCCTGTAACATCAATAGTCAGGCAGCCAGTAAGCATTAATTAATCACCTATGAGGTGCCAGGCACTTGAGGTCTGGATACATAGTACATGTTTTATTCTCTCCCCTTTACATATGAGTAATCAGGCTTGACAGATGAAGAATACTTAGATGAAGAGACTTGATCAAGGTCATTCAAACAGGAGTAAAGAGCATGGCTAAGGGATTGAAAATCTGCCCTCCCTGCCATACATTTCCTTGCTGAAATTATGATATAATAATGGTTGCAGTTTTTGTATATGTCGAGCAAGTGTACTAATCAACCTTATAATCTTCATCTGTCGTTCATTCTAGGCAGGTAGGTGGTGCAGTAGATAGAACGCCAAACCTCAGTTTAGGAAGACTTGAGTTCAAATTTGGCCTCAAACCCTTAAAACCATGAGGCCTTGGGGAAGTCATTTAACCTCTGCCTCAATTTCCTCATTTGAAAAATGGGGAAAATGATAGCACCTACCTTCCATGGTTGTTGTGAGGATCAAATGAGATAATATTTTTAAGGTACATTGCAAACTTTAAAATCCTATACTTTGTGTTTTAAAACAGGTGGCAAGTAGTAGAATTTATTCTTGTTTCGGAGTCACGTATATTCAGTTGCTTTTGAGATTGCAGACCTGGATTTCTTAACCTTTGACAGTTTGGTAAAAGCCTTCTCAGAATAATATTTTTAAAGGCATAAAATAAAATACACAAGATTACAAATGAAAACGATGATCTTGAAATAGTTACAAAAATATTTTAAGAACCAAGTCTGTCTATGGATCCATGGACCCCAGTTAAGAACCTCTATTATAGACTATTATTTTGGCCTCCCACCAGCTCAGAGTCTTACAGCTGAGTGAATTTAGGGACCTGTTAATGATTCTATGAATGACACTCAAATCTCCAGTAACGGATGGGACTTCATTTTTTTTTCCTTTAGAAGCATACATTTCAGGAATCTCCTTATTTCTCTGACCTCTTTAGGTCCCCACTGCTTCATTGTTCCCGTGAGAGATGAAAATGGAAGCTTGTATCCTGGAGTGACAGCGATTGATATGTTACACAAAGAAGGTAAGTCTTCAAGCAGCCCCTCCCTCTGCCCACATGGCTCCTGGGGGCTTCTATTCCCAGCCCCTAAGAAGAATACAAAAATAAGACCTTCAGTCATCAGATAGAAATGGAAAAACTAAAAACAATAACAATATTAATTAAGAAGTCTTGTACAGACTTTGTGCAGAGTAGGCTTTTAATAAATGCTTGTTGATCAAGTTTCTCATTGACTTACTCTCCAAGTAAATCAAGTTAACTGGCATAGGCTCTTTTTGTGTGCTAAGCACTGAGATTATAAATAGAAAAAGAAGTACAGCCCCTGCCTTCAAGGAACTTATATTCTTTTTTTTTGAGAATAATTTATTTAATAATTTTAGTTTTCAACATTGATTTCCACAAGATTTTGAGTTACAAATTTTCTCCCCATTTCTACCCTCTCCCCCACTCCAAGATGGCATTCTGATTGCCCTGTTCCCCAGTCAGCCCTCACTTCTGTCACCCCACTGCCCCCCCCAATCCTCTTTCCCTTTACTTTCTTGTAGGACAAGATAGATTTCTATGCCCCATTCCCTATATATTCTATTTCCCAGTTGCATGCAAAACCAACTTTTTTTTTGAGCATCTGCTTTTAGAATTTTGAGTTCCAAATTCTCTCCCCTCTTTGTTGTCCATCCACCCTCCCTAAGAAGGCAAGCAATTCAGCATAGGCCACACATGTATCAATATGCAAAACACTTCCACAATAATCATGTTGTGAAAAACTAACTATATTTCCCTCCGTAGTATCCTGTCCCCCTTTATTCACTTTTCTCCCTTGACCCTGTCCCTTTTCAAAAGTGTTTGCTTTTGATTACCTCCTCCCTCAATCTGCCCTTCCTTCTATCATTCCCCCCCATCTTATCCCATTCCCCCTACTTTCCTGTGGGGTAAGATATCCAATTGAGTGTGTATGTTATTCTCTCAAGTCAAATCTGGTGAGAGCAAGATTCATTCATTCCCCCTCACCTGCCCCCTCTTCCCTTCCAACAGAACTGCTTCTTCTTGTCACTTTTATGTGAGATAATTTAGTCCATTCTATCTCTCCCTTTCTCTCTCTCTCTCTCAATATATTCCTCTCTCACCCCTTAATTTTATTTTATTTTTTAGCTATCACCCCTTCAGTTCAACTCACCCTGTGCCCTCTGTCTATATATATGTATATTTCCTTCAACTACCCTAATATTGAGAAAGGTCTCATGAATTATAAATATCATCTTTCCATGTAGGAATGTAAACAAAACAGCTCAACTTTAGTAAGTCCCTTATGATTTCTCTTTCTTGTTTACCTTTTCATGCTTCTCCTGATTTTTGTATTTGAAAATCAAATTTTCTATTCAGCTCTGGTCTTTTCACTGAGAAAGCTTGAAAGTCCTCTATTTTATTGAAAATCCATATTTTGCCTTGGAGCATTATATTCAGTTTTGCTGGGTAGGTGATTCTTGGTTTTATGCTAGCTCCTTTGACCTCCAGAATATCATATTCCAAGCCTTTTGATCCCTTAACGTAGGAGCTGGTAGATCTTGTGTTATCCTGATTATGTTTCCACAATACTCAAATTGTTTCTTTCTGGCTGCTTGCAGTATTTTCTCCTTGACCTGGAAACTCTGGAATTTGGCTATAATATTCCTAGGAGTTTTCTTTTTGGGATCTTTTTCAAGAGGCAATCAGTGGATTCTTTCAATTTCTACTTTATCCTTTGGTTCTAGAATATCAAGGCAGTTTTCCTTGATAATTTCTTGAAAGATGATGTCTAGGCTCTTTCAGATAGTCCAATAATTTTAAAATTATCTCTCCTGGATCTATTTTCCAGGTCAGTGGTTTTTCCAATGAGATATTTCACATTGTCTTCCATTTTTTCATTCCTTTAGTTTTGTTTTATAATTTCTTGATTTCTTATAAAGTCACTAGCCTCCACTTGCTCCAAACTAATTTTTAAGGTAGTATTTTCTTCAGTGGTCTTTTGGACCTCCTTTTCCATTTGGCGAATTCTGCCTTTCAAGGCATTCTTCTCCTCATTGGCTTTTTGGAGCTCTTTTGCCATTTGAGTTAGTCTATTTTTTAGGGTGTTATTATCTTCAGTATTTCTTTGGGTCTCCTTTAGCAAGTCATTGACTTCTTTTTCATGATTTCCTTAAATCACTCTCATTTCTCTTCCCAATTTTTCCTCTACTTCTCCAACTTGCTTTTCCAAATCATTTTTGAGCTCTTCCATGGCCTGAGACCAATTCATATCTTTCTTGGAGGCTTTTGATGTAGGCTCTTCGACTTTGTTGACTTCTTTGTTGGCTGTATGTTTTGATCTTCTTTGTCACCAAAAAAAGATTCTAAAGTCTGAGTCTGCATCCTTTTTCTCTGCCTGGCCATGTTCCCAGCCAACTACTTGACCCTTAAGCTTTTTGTCAGGGTATGACTACTTGTAGAGTAGAGAGTACTTTGTTCCAAGCTTTAGGGCCCCAGGGCTGGAGCTGGCCTACTCTCACCTGGATCAAGCAGTTTTCCCACTAACCTGGCATTTGTGGGATGAGAAGTCTGGTAACTGCCACAGCTCAGTGATTCATGGACCTAAGGCCTGCACCAGTCGATTCCTGGTCTGGTTGGTCCTGGTGTGGCCCACACTGTGCTGCACTCTGCTCCTAGCACCATGCAATAGACCCTTCCTAGGGACCATCCAGGCTGTCCTGGGCTGGAGCCCTGCTTCCCTCTGCTATTTCATGGGTTCCGCAGCTCTAGAATTTGTTCAGAGCCATTTTTTACAGGTGTTTGGAGGGATTTGGGGGAGAGCTTAAGCGAGTCCCTGCTTTCCATCCACCATCTTGGCTCCACCCCCCAGGAACTTACATTCTAATAGAGGAAGACCACACATAAAAGGAAGCTGAAAGAGTGGGGGAATTCTTTACAGGAACTGCACAAAGTTCCACATTCACTCATGTTGTTGGTAGTTCTTTGTCATCCCAGCCCCTGCGTCACTTCTTAGTAGTAGGGGTTAATGGATTCTTTTGCTCAACTAACTGTGTGCATGTGTGGTTTTCTCCTAAAGATTATAAACTCCTCTGGAGCTACAAGTGTTCCCTGCAGACCCAGTGAGTGCTGTGTACCTAATAGGCATTCAGCGAGTAATTGCTTTTTTAAAAATAAATTTTTATTGCTCTCTCTTGTTTTTATGTTACTTAATTTATATTTCCCACATATCTCTCTTCCCACCCTCTCCAAGAAAGCTATCCTAATAACAAAGCAAAAATACCCAACCCTAGTGCAGCAAAACTATATTGAAAAACTGTGACATTAAATTCAGCATTCCATGCCCACAGCCCCCCACCTCTGGAAAGAAGCTGCAGGGGTGGGGGAGGTGACTTCTGTCTCTTCTTTCAGCTTAAGTGTGGCCATCATTTCACAGTATTTGTTTTTAATAAGCAAATATTTGTTGACTAGGATTCATCAAGTTTTATGGGCACCATCAGTTGCCATTGGCAGATCTCAGTCATAGTCAGGGGAAAGGAAAAAAGAAAGTAAGAAATATAAGATGATAATAAAAACAATAATTTAAGATTTTCCAAGCACTTTATGTAAATTATTTCGTTTGAGCCTCAAAACAACCCCATGAGGTAAAGGCTTTACAGGTACTATTACTATAGAGGGAACTTGGCATACCTGATGTTTGGTTTTTAGTCGTGTCTGACTCTTTATGTCTTCATTTGGAATTTCCTTGGCAAAGATACTGGAGTGGTTTGCCATTTCCTTCTCCAGCTCACTTTACAGATGAGGAAATTGAGGCAAACAGGGTTAAGTGACTTGCCTAGAGTCACACAGCTAGTAAGTGTCTGAGGTTGGATTTTGAACTCAGGTCCTCCAGACTGTAGGCTGCGTGCTCAAGGGTGGCCCTTTGACTGAATCCAAACTTCACAGAACAAATCTCCTTAATAAAACGATTTGTTCTGTGAAACTTGAACTCAGTTAAAAGGCTGTACCCAGGGACCTAGAGGGCCATATGTGGCCTTGAGGCCGCAGGTTCCCCACCACTGGGGGAGAATGGCTGAGTTTCATCCATTGCCTTAGATACCACTAGGTATATCCATGTGTAGTATGAATGAAGCTGGGTATTTAGGGAGGTCCTTACTGGATACCCTGAGTTCATTTTAGCTGACATACCCTATATAGGTGTGGAAGGTTTTTAAATACATGTCTCCTGAGTGCCTGATTTACTATCTCAGACTGTGATGGAGATGTCGGGAAACTCTGGCAACTGCTTTAAATACATCAGAGTTTGTACAGGGCAGAGGCTTAGGCTCAACCTCTGTGGAGGGCTGCCAGATGGGACCATAAAAGCTCTAGAAAGCCTGGTCTTAGTTCTTCTCAGGCACCAAAATGAGGATTTGTCCTAGTCAACAGAATCTCTTGCTTAATAAAGAAAGGTACTTTTCCAGCTTAAACTTCTAGCTTAAACTTGCAAAAATAGTTTGGCTCGAAGCTGGGCAAGGAACTGTGTTATAGACATAAGTAAAACCTTAGTGGGGGACTGGTGACAGTCTCTCATGAGTCACTCAGAGATGAACTTGGCAGATTTTGGCAGCCCCTCTGCTAAGCCAGGCAACCTTCCGTTGGTTATCGGGTAGCCAGGCTAGCACCTGAGGCTGCCTCTTTTCCTAAACAGCTGCCTTCAAGTCAGCCAGTGTGCTGGGGTGGGGGCGGGGGCACATTTGTGGTGAGGGAAGAGAAATTTGAGTTGCGCTATTGTGGAAGGGCCCAAATTGGCTTTCCTGGGGCATCCTTGAATTCTTTCATTCAACTAGAACTTAAATTGAATCTCCTTTTTTTGACCATTGCTAACTGCTCAAGCAGATAAGGTCCTTTCCCCCCACCAATTCTCTCTCGCTTTCCCCCTACCTTGAGCATGTTAGATCTGAGGAAGAACAAGCTTTTTTTTTTTCCTGGCCTGTCAGGGAAAGGAAACAAACATAGCTTTGGTAAGTAATCTTACTTGGGGAAAAATGTCTCTGGAAATAATGTGGACATCCTTGGTTAAGTGCACTGTGTATTTGGAGTCAATGCTTGGCACATGGGGAGCAGGAGAGGCAGATTTGCTGATTAGAACTTGGATTTTTCTTTATGCTTCCCTGGTTCATTTGGTTGTATTTCTGTTTGCTCTGTAGGTTTACATGGTGTGGATAATGGGATTTTAATATTTGACAAGGTTCGAATTCCAAGGGAGAACCTCCTGGATAAGTGAGTAACTCTTCTCCACCTCGTTAATTTCACTGTTTATATAAAATGATTGTTCCCCCAAAGTAGGCTCAGATGCCATTGGTTCCAAAGAGGTTTTTGACTTCTATGTCTGGTTCATTCTTGGGATTATAAGATCACAGAACCAGAGCTGGAAGGGATTTCAAGGAACATTATTCATTGCCACTCCTCCAATCCACCCCCCCCTCCGCCCCCAGCAAGTAATTGAAACAATACTGCCCCTGATTCTAGAGAGGGCACATGGCTCCATTCACCATCCTTGGCCACCACTCATCTATATGTGTTGTTTCTCCTAATGGAATATAATCTTCTTGGGGGCAGGGACTTTCTTTTTGTTGTTGTTGTTGTACTTGTCTAGTGTTTAAGTCATATTTAAGTTCTTAATACATGGTCATTCATTCAGTCATCCTCCTAGATTGATATATTTGTGATGGTAAATTAGTCCATCTTATGTCTCAATTTTTACCTAGCCATTAGGCAGTTCATATGTAAGTCAAGACATCACCCACGTGATGTCCTTGGTCCTCTTTGAGAACTAAGGACCTCCTCCACTACATTCATCTAGTTCATCCCCTTTAGTTGTCCAGATGGGGCACCTGAGGCTGGGGGACAGGGAGTGTGGGCGGTGTCTGTGGGGGTGTTAGGTGACTTGTCCAAGGAAACACAGATAGTAACCATTAGTGGGGGACAAGCATTTATTATGTGCCTACTAAGTGCCAGGAACTGTGCTAAGCACTTTATAAATATTATATCATTTGATCCTCACAACAGCAGTGGGAAGTAGGTACTATTATCATACAGAGGTTAAGTTACTTTCTGAGGGTCAGACAGCTAGTGAATCTCTGAGACCAGATTTGAACTCAGGACTTCCTGGCTCCAGGCCCAGTGCTGTACCTTGCCTCAGTTGGTAGTAAGGTCTGAACCTGGGTCTGTTAATTCCAAAGTTAGTGCTTTTTCCTCCTATTTAGGAATAGTTGGGTAGGGGGTAGCAGTTTTTTACTTTTTGAGATTATTTTAAAAGGCAAGTTCATGAATAATGACAGTGATGGTTGGTATGCTTTTAGCTGATGTCAGAAATGCAACATCAGTATCGATAGAATGTAAATGGAGGCTCGGCATTTGGGGTCATGTCTTGTCTGCAAAGGTAGTTCGTACTTTCCTAGGAATGGAAAAGGAAGGAAAGCAGCAGTGGTTCTACTACTACCCTGTTCTTTAGAGAGATGAAATGTGGTCCTGCCTGCTGGAGACTCTGCTCATTAGCCTAATGCCAAGGGAGCTAAGGAAATAGATCAACACTAGATGAGGAGGTAGATAGGTGAACTGGAAAAGAGGACGTGTGTTTCTCATATTTCATAGAGAAGAAGTGGAGAGTCAGTCACATGTACAATTGAATTTGATGAGGAGAACCAACCCTAGAGACTGAAAACAAATTGATACTGTCATAGGCACCTATGAGATCAGTACGTGGCAAGTACACCAGGGCCAAGAATGAAGCTTCAGTGCACAGGAAGGCTGGCCATTGGGCACACGAGTGCTTTGAGAGGCATCAATCAAAGCCAGATCTTGAAGCAGACTCCAGGGAAATCCAGTGAAATATTATTTCAGCAGGACTTCTACTGACATAGCAGCCCTGGCCACCTCAGGCATTTCTGGGGGTAGTCAGAGGGAACCAGTTTCTATCTTTCTTGGACTACTCTAAATCAAGTCAGAAGTTAGAGGTAAATCAAATTAGTTCTTAGCGCTAACCTAAATCAAGTTAGCTGTTAATACTTTTTTCTTCTTCATTCACTCACTTCTCTGTATACTAATATATTCCCTCAATAGAAAGTGAACTCTTTGAGGGAAGGGAATATCTTCCATCCTTGTCTATGTCCCACAGCTCCCAGCATAGTGCTTTGCACATTGTGGATATTGAAAGAAATGCAGGATTGAATTGAACTCATCGGGGATATGCCAATGATCTCTGGATATCATGTTACCTGACTCTCTCTCTCTGACGGGAGGATACACCTGAAAGAATATGCCACTGTTGGTTCCAATGGATGATATTTTTAACCATGTGAATTTTTTTATGACATGAAACATATCCTTCTCTTCTCTCTCTTTTCCTGTGTAGGTTTGGTTCCGTGGCACCAGATGGACAATATTATTCACCCATTAAGAACAAAAGTGAAAGATTCAATGTAATGTTGGCAGCTTTGACACCATCCCGATTAGCTGTAACTTTCCAAGCCATGGGAGCAATGAAGGTAGTTTTACTGGCATTTTTCAAGTGCATATGCAAATGGTTCTCATCTCTGCTTATGAATGTTCCCTAGTTATTACTGTATTGAGACCACCACACTTGGAGGCTGAGTAGCTCTTCAGAATGTCAGGGCTGTTTAGGTCAGTTGGTTAGAGCCTGGTGTTAATGAGGCTAGGATTAGAGATTCGATCCCCATCCAGGCCAGATGGCTGCATACACAGGAAAATTTTTGTTCCTCGGCCACAGATGCACCCTTAACGCCAGCCATCTGTTTCACAGATGTGTGTTTTATAGATTAGGAAGGGCATTGGGTAAAAGGGTGCGGATGACTCAGTATAAAATCATCACCACTACTGGAAAAACAATGGCGAGCTCATGCTCTATTTGTGATGGGTCAGCAGAATCCTACGTGTCGATCAGCACACTTTTATTTCATTCTTTGGGGTGGTCTCATTTGCCTGTGGTGGTGTGATGATGTTTGCAGGCACATCTCCGAGTTGGATTTGTAGGGCTTAAACTCTAGAAGATGGTCAGTTTCCTCCAAGGTCCTAGGGCTGCACTCATGGAATTTTAGATTCTTAATGCTAGATGACACCAAGAAGTCATTTAATCCAAACCCCCTCTGAAGCAGGGATTCTATCCTTGACATTTGCATAATACCTGGCAAATGGTAAATGACAGACAACTCACTTCTCCCCAAGTAGCCTATTTCATTTTTGGGAGGGGTGATTGGAACGGATAGGGGAATGGTTCTAATTGTTAAGAAGTTTTTTTCTTTATGTTATGTCTTCCTGTAATTTCTAGTCATTGTTTTTATTACTGCTCTCTGGAACCAAATAGAATAAGTATGCCCAGCATGGCAGCACGTGCCTGTAATTCCTGCTATTGGAGAGGCTAAGGCTGGTGGATCTCTTGAGCTTGGGATTTCTGAACTGTATTGCTCTAAGCCTATTGGATGTCTGTGCTAAATTTGACATTAATATGATGAGCCCCCTGAGAATGGGGCTGGTGAGGCCACCAGGTTGCTAAGGAGGAGAGAATTGGCCCAAGTCAGAAACAAAGCGAGTCAATCATGGGCCAGTTAGGATGAGATTGGCCCCATGAGTGTCTCCTATACTTTTAGCTCGAGTGAGCTAGGGAGACCCAATCATTTTTAAAGCAAGTATACATTCTTCTGCTCCCAGTTCTTTAAATGTTCATCAGCTTGTAAATCAGCAAAGAATCTATAATTTCATTAGTGTGAAGAAGTCCCAGTGTAGGAATTCTCTCTAGCAATCTAGATAACAACCTATGTACAATTTAGCAGATGTGTCTTGGGACACATCTCAGAGGTTAAATGACTTGCTTAAGGTCACATCAGCAGTGTCAGAGATGGCATCTGAACTTAGATCTTCTGATCCCAGGCCTAGCATTCTCCAATATATAAAGCCACATCCAACTTGCCAACATCCTTCCTAAAAAGTAGCATCCAGCATGGGCCTGACAACAGAGGAGCTAAGAGAATGGGGAAGGGCTCTGAAGTTATGCTCACAGACAAGTGTTGCCCATCTTGTGACGCAGCATCTTTACTACCCAGCCTTTTTGGTGTCAGTTTTGCATCAAGACCTCTTACAGCCTATGCAGTGGCCCATTTCATGAAACTCTCTGCAGGGACACACATGACACAAAACGCAGACAAAATCCCCCCAAGTAACCAGGTTCTCTGGAATTGCACTGCCATGTGCCACAGAGGTCTCACTTGACTCTCTTGCTAACTGCCCTTCCTGATAGCAGAGCTCTTCAATGTAAAGGCCAGTTAGGAAATCCTGCCCAAGAAGCAAGCTTAATGTAGTCTGGCTACAGGAAACCTCAGCCAGAATTTGAGGCTGATGCCATCACCAGGGTTATTGCCAACAGCTGCTACCATCGCATCCCACAGATTTATCCATAAGCATTTATTAAGCACCTTTGTGCCAGGAGCTATGCCAGGTGCGAGGCAAAAACCATGAAGTTATCCCTCCTACCTTCTGTCATCTGAAAATTTGACACGTATGCCACTTGTGCTTTAATCTAAGACATTGATAAAAATGTTAACCAGAATAGGTTATTGACAACAGCTGCTACCATCCTATCCCACAGATTAATCTATAAGCATTTATTAGGCACCTTTGTACCAGGAACTATGCAAGAATGCAAGGCAAAAATCAGACACAGCTTCGACCATCGAGGACTTTACATTCTGTTTGGGGAAAATGACTCATCCCCAGAGAAGCCAATAGAATATACTAAGGAAGGAGGAGTGGGAAAGACAAGATGAGAGAGTTATTTAGGATAGGGACATCAGGAAAGGCCTCATCTAGGAGGCAGCTTTTGAGCTGAGCTTTGAAGAGAGCTAGGGATTTTGCTAAGTAGAAGTGAGGAGGGAGTACATCCCAGAAATCAGGGACAGGCATATAGACAGGGATTGGATTGTCGTTAGTCAATAAACATATATTAATCACCTACTGTGTGCCAGACACTGTGCTAATCACTAGGGATACAAAAAGTAGCAAAAGACAATTCCTGCCCTCAAGAAGCTCTCAGTCTAATGCCCTACATGTCAAATAGGAACAATAGTGAGTAGGCCGTTTGGGCTGGAGCACAGATTCTATGAGTGAGAGTAATCTATAGGGGTGTGCTGGAGCCGGCACTTAGCAGCTTCCAGGAGCTGATTGTTAAATTTGCAGTATGAGTATTTATACCTCAGAAGGTAACATGCTACAAATCAGGGCCTGTTTTTATTGTTTTGTTGACTTTCTGGACTTAAGAAAGTGATGGAGAAAATGTTGCCAATGCAGATTAAAATTAAAACTGTGACATATATATATGTATATATGTATGTATATAATTGTTTATTTTTTGTGTTTTTTGGAGACCTAGATGTTAAACATTTACCAGCACACCATTGCTAATAGGTACTAAGCCCTGGAAAGGTAGATTGGTGCTAGTTTGTGAAAGGCTTTAAATGCCAACCAGAGAAATCTGAATTTTATACTAGAAGCAATAGGGAGTCCCTGGGGATTTTTGAGCATGGAGTGGCATAGTCAGACACGTACTTCAGGAATATCTCTTGAGTAGCCATTGCCTCCTCTTCTTGATTGTGGTAACAAATTGAACTTTTGAACCCAAGTGTTGGATTTACTTTACATTTATCCCTGCTAAATTTCATCGTATTAGGACCAGCTAACACATAATTCCAGTCTGTTCAGATCTTTTTGAATCCCAGCTCTGTCATCCAACATATTAGTTATCCCTCCTACTTTCTGTCACCTGAAAAATTTGACATGCATGCCACCTGCACTTTAAGCCACTGATAAAAATGTTAACCAGAGTAGGTGCATGGAAAGGATCCTGAAGCATTCCATTAGAGACTTCTCTCAAGGGAAAAACTAAGTTACTGTGTCAGCACTCTATGATACTGATTGTTTAGCCACTGTCAACTGGCTATCTACCTACCTATTCTCATCTAGTCCAGCTCTCTTGTTCACGAGACTACTATGGGACTCTGCTGAAATAGTGGCACGCTAACTTTATTTATGGCATTTCTGTGATTCACCAGTTTGGTAATTTTGTGGAAAAAAAGGCATCGGGTTAGCATATTCTTACTGAATCCATGTTGACTTGGAATGATCACCCATTCCCTAAATGGACACAAGCCATCAGTCATCTCTTTGATAAAACATTTACACATTTTGTCAGTAATCGACATCAATCTTGCTTAGTTTGTAATATCTGCTCCAGTACTAATAGTATCTACTATATTACTGATAGAATCTACTACTAATAGTATCCGTTATACTGCTAATAGAATCTACTGCTAATAATATCTACTATATTACTGATAGAATCTACTACTAATAGTTGTAGAGAATGGAATCTGTACTACTAATAGAGTCTACTATGCTACTAATAAAATCTACTGTTTCCCCCTGTTTGAAAATCAGGAAATGTTTACTCATCTCCAGTTCTTCATGATTCCACAGAAATTACTGACAGTGATTTGGCAATTGTAGGCATAGCACAATGCTCCGATTAGCCCATATCTAGAGTCCTGTCTTCACATCGAGGTGCCAAATTTCAAGAAGGACATTGCTAAGCTATAGTACATCTGGCGAGGGTGATCAAGGTGGGGAGGAGAATAGAAATCTGCCAGGCTGCTTAGTTTAGAGAAGGGACAACTATTCAAGGATATGATTGTAACATCTAAATATCTGAAGGGTTGTCCATGTGGAAGAGGAATTATGAGACTTCTCTGCTTTTCCTCAGAAGGCAGATCTAGGAGGAAAGTTTCAGAGAGAAAGATTTTGACTTCAAATAAGGAAAAATTTCCTAACAATTAGAATTGTCCAAAAGTGGAATCAGTGGTTTCCCCCAAAAAGAGGTGAGTTCTGCCTCATGAGGAGATCTTCAATGGATGAGGCTTAGCCTTCTCATAGATCTTTTGTAGAGAGAATTCTTGCTCAGGTATAGGATGGCCTCTAATACCCTTCTAGTTCAGAGACTCGATGACATTTAGTTTGTTTGGTATCTTGGGTGTCATTCATCCAGGTCATATGTCTTGCATTCATTGAGCATGATGAGCTCTCTTACCACCTCCTCATTCATCTTACTTTCAAACTTAGGGTTTTCTGGGCAGCTTGGACTGAAAAACTCTTCTTGCCTTCTAAATCCTATTTGGCTAATTGGTTCCCAGTGCTCTCTCCATCTCAGTTTTTGCTCTGGGCAACAAAAACCAATGGAGAGGGAGATGAGACTACCTCATGTATATACATGATCCCAATGTCAACCCCTTTCGATGCTCCTTTTCTTATCTGGGGGAGCAGTTTTCCTTTGACCACTAACCTTGCTCTGTGCCTTAGTGGACTGGATGTCAACACGAAATTGCTAACGTATATTTAACACTTCTTTACTAAGACGTTCAGGCTTCCTTACAGTTTTATAGCCTGATTGCAGACATACATCTTAGACTGAAAAGGATGATCTTTAAAAAAATCAACAAGAACAACCTTAAACTTAATTGTTTCAAAAAAAATCAAATACAACATAAATGTTTTTGAAAACAGAGATATAATGTGATTTCCTTGTAAGTTGCTTAGAAGTTCTACTATAAACACATGTTCGGGAAGGAACAAATGATTCCACATCAACTACATTGTGTTCCTAATCCATTTGGGGTGTGTGTGTGTGTGTGTGTGTGTGTGTGTGTGTGTATGCACACATGTGTCTGTGTTTTAACATTGGTCGTCTGCTGCTAATTTTTGATATTATTCCAGGCCTCAGTCATACCTGCTTATATCACCAATGAAGAAACTGAGATAGCTTTGTAATGAAGTCACCCGTCCTAAAGTTAGGATATTGGCCAAAAATTAGGGAAAAGTTTTCCTTCCAAACTATATGCAATCAATCATTGCCTCATTTTCATAGCCACAGAAAGAGGTAAATAAGAGAAGCCATATTAGATTGGAATTGCATTGAGGGAATTGGCTGGAGAGAAAAATGATTCCAACTTTATACAAAACGGTAACAGCAATATCTACAAATCTGCAAGTTTGAATGATAGAATCCTTAAGAAAACCCTGGTCGTGTCTCTGTGAGGACGGTGTTGGAAGAATATGGGGAACACATGCCTTTTGAGTGCTATGAGGCCTAATCTAAGAATCCCCCACTAGTACCAATTTCTGTCTGTGTGGCAACATGAGAAGACCTCACGGATGTATGTTTTTCCATTTGAATAGAGCCTGTGAATAAAAGCATGATTGGAACGAGACAAGGGGTGAAGATGCTCCTAGAGAAAGACATGATTTTTCAATAGTCAGTTTTTAGAGAAAGCAAACAATGAGGTGGCCAATCAAAAAAAAAAGTAGATGATAATTAAAAAAAAAGAAATTCCCACCAGACTCCATTTACTTCTGCAGTGCAGTGGAAGCTGATTCCAGGGCCTAAGAATATATTACAAAAATCAAAGTATGAACAGTTTCTTTGTAGATAGTTTATAATTCCAATAATCTAGGTTGGGGAAGTCTCAAGGAAGGGGATAAGGGCAATTTTTGTTGCTCTGGGGTCTATAGTGGGGAAAGGAGGAGGAATGGAAGGAGGAGTGGGGAATCTTTTTACCCCTTGCTAGCTAGATTCTTAGTTCTGTTGTTTCTATGCTGTTGGAGGATTGCAAATGCTGTCATTATCCTTTAAATAAAATGCCTTGGAGTAAAACCCTTGTCACCCTACGTAGTTGGGGTCATTTCCCTTAAAAGATGCACACACTACCCCCTTCCTACCCCACTTCCCAAAGCTGCCTCGTACTCACTGATCAGAAATGACAATACTAATAATCAAACACTGACTCCAAGGTAAAGAGGTCGTAGGAATGTTTGAAAGCAGTCCTCTAAAAGTTAACTGCACCCTTAACAAAACCCCATGTGAAATAAATCCGATTGACACCACCATGAGCACCTGCCACCAGGCTCCCCCCACCCTCTCACTCCCCCTCTCTCACAGAAAGAGAGCTTGTCACATAATAATGGGATCTGGCCGGAGCTCTGGTGGACATCAGATCCATCCTCCACTTTTGTGGCCCAACTGATTTAATCAGCCATGATAGATAGTGACCTTGGCCCGTGTGATCTCATCTCGAATGTCTCCAGTGAGGATGATTTCACCACCTTTCTTGGCAGCTCCTCCACTCCTATGGCTATAACACATGACATATGTTTTCCCTGTTGAAACTTAAGCCTATCCCTTCTATTTTTGCTTTCACTGATGAGTGGGAAAATGGCCTCCTTTCTTTTCTTCTGTTTCTGTCATATATTAGGAAACTGTTACTGTCCCCTTTCACTCACAATGATATTTTTTTCCTCAAGGCCAGGCATGCTTAGTCCTTTTAAACTCTGCCCAGAGGTCTTATTTTTCATGGTTATCTCTCTTTTCCATTTCTCTTCTTGGTCCTTGAATGTTTTCTTTGAAAAGTTTGCCTAATAGGCCATCTCTCATTTGTATCTAGAATACCATGGCAGATTCAGTGATTAACAAGAACAAAAGAATAAGGAAATTAAGATGTATGGCCAGGAAAAGGAGGGAGATTTTTGGACCATGTTCAGAAATAGAGAAGGTATGTGGCAAATGGACAGAGGTGGGGGATCTGGGTGAAGAAGTAAAAGATACTGATATTTAAGGATTTGGGAAACCTGTACCCTAAGGTTTTGGGGGGGAGGTTCACCCCAAAATTGAAAGGGAGAGAAAACTTAACCTTACAATAACTAAGATTTACAGTAACAAAAACTTATTCCCTCAAATCAGAAGTTACCTGTTTCCATATTGTATTACATGAATCACATTTTATTCTTAATCCATAGCTACAGAATCTCTGAGCTAGGAAGGACCTCTGCAACTATCTGGTCCTATCCATGTGGTTCTCTGCTTTTTACTAATACAGTTTGTGAGTGCCTTTTGTCTTTACATCTTAGTCTTTTCCCTTCTTCCCCCTGCACCAAATTCTCCCTCATGGAAAAGCAGAACAACTGAGCAAAGCCATCTGATCCAGAATCCAGCATTCTGTCCTGATAATGCCTCATGTCTCTGCCGGGAAGGTGGAGGCATAATTTATTCTCAAGACCTTGTCTGGTTTTTCTTTGTCTTATTTAACTTCTTTTTAGCTCTCTTTTCACCTACATTGTTGCAGTCATTTTCTATATGGTTCTCCTGATTCAGCTTATTTCAAGTCATGTCTTGACACAGCTCTGGGCAAATTCCTTACCTTCTCAGGTATCCAAATAATTGGAGGGGAAATCACAGATGATATTACCCAAAAATGCTAGACGACACCATTCACTACTAACCCGTTTATTTCCTTTCTGATCCCTAAAAATTTTTCAAATGATCTAGACATAGAACCAAGACATATTTGATAAAGATAAGAAAAGAGAATCAGCATGCCTTATAGTCATATAACTGACCTAAAATGACATTTGCGGTCCAATAAGAAATGATAAGCAGTATATTAATAAATGGAGCAGCTAGTGCTGGGCCTGCAGTCAGGAAGACTCATCTCACTGAGTTTAAATCTGGCTTTAGACATGTACTAGTTGTGTGACCTTGGGCAAGTCACTTAACCCTGTTTGCCTCAGTTTCTTCACCTGTAAAATGAGCTGGAGAGGGAAATGGCAAACTACTCCAGCATGTTTGCCAAGAAAACCCCAAATGGGGTCATGAAGAGTCAGATACAACTAAAACCTCTGAACAACAACAATATTAACACACAGTGTAATAATAAAACAATTCAGTAAGAGACATGCGTTCAGCTGCAGGCTTTGACACTTACTTGCAGTGTGACTGTGGGCAAATTTCCCTCCAGGTCTTTCTCAGATTCATAATCTTCATCTGTAAAATGGGACCAATGTTATGTATCTAACAGGGTTGTTGTGTCACTCAAAGGAGGCACAATGTACAATGACCTTTGCAAATATTAAAATACTATGGCAGTTTCAGCCATGACCAAAGAAATTACAAATGACAAAAGAAATGACAAATACCTTTATCTTCTGTCATTCTGGTCAAACTGGGGTTTCTCGTATCACTGTTGAGCTCAGTGAACTGGTCTTCCTCTTGGATTCCTTATGAAGCAGTTGCACGAGATTTCCTCTGACAAACCTACCGATTTTAGTCTGAGCTATTTATTGCCAGCCAGTTGTGGTTTCTGAGGGTAGAGATCAGCACGCTTTTTGAAAGATCCTGGAATTTCACTTTGCATCATTTTCTTCCTTGGCCAGGGCTCAAATAGGTCCCCATAGAGCTGATAACGAAAGAACTAGGGTTCTCACATTCATCCTCAGTAATTCCCTGAGGCCAAGCCCATCACCTCATGACCACATCCACTTGAATGAAGAGTGGTTTTAACCACTTAGTGCATTATACCAAGTGGCAACCCTTCCTCACACCTTTGTCTGAAGTGTGCTGAAAGAACTTACTTCCTTGTGTGCCAAAGAATACCTGCTGCAGAACACTGAAAACCATTCAAATTCAGAAATGAGGTGAGGCTGGCAGTCTGTCAACAAGTAATTAAAAATATCTACTATGTGCCAGGCACTGTGCTAAGCTCTGGAGGTCAAATCACCAGGACTAAAGCAGCATTGCTAATAAAGATAAGCAAATATCACCAATATTTTCTATCATCCTGGCCTCTTTTTAGGAAGCCTAGAGGTAGTAAATAATAAGATGACGATGATGATGATGATGATGATGGAGACTTGACTTGTCCTTTTGTTGGTTAAATAGAACTCCCAGGTGAATAAATTCCCTCTACCAATGCAGTGAGATTTTGTATTCTCTATACTTTATGCTCAGTTATGACTATAAGGCATGCTGATTCTCTTTTCTTATCTTTATCAAATATGTCTTGGTTTTATGTCCAGATCATCTCAAAAATTTTTAGGGATCAGAAAGGGAATAAATGGGTTAGTAGTGAATGGTGTCTTCTGGTATTTCTGGGTAATATTATCTGTGATTTCCCCTCCAATTATTCAGATACCTTAAGGCTTGATCCCTCAGTGCTTTAAGAATTATGTTGCCTCCAGCAGCATTGGTTGATTTGCTCCCCTTACCTTCATCTTCTTTAGTACCATGAGAGAATGATACTAGAGCTTTTTTGGTCATCAGTTTAAATATGGAAGGAAACTAAGAAGTCATCTAGTCCTATTCTTTCATTTTATGGATGAAGAAAATGAGGTACAGTAACTTGAATTGATTTGCTCAAGGCCACCAAGTAGGGAAAACCATCAGACTGTACAAAACCATCAGACTATATGAATATGACTTAAGTAACATCCCTTAGGAATATGAAATGGAAGTGATGAATAGATTTACGGGACTGGATATGATAGAGTGCCTGGAGAACTATGGACAGAGGTTTGCAATATTGTACAGGAGGCAGCAACAAAAAAAATTTCAAAGAAGAAGAGCAAGAAAGCAAAATGGCTGGTTGATAAGGCTTTAAAATAGCTGAGGAAAGAAGGAGGAGCAGCGAGGTGCCTTCCAAATTGCAGTGCTGGAAAAGACTTTTGAGAATCCCTTTAACAGCAAGGAGATCAAATCAGTCAATATTTAAAGAAATTAATTTGGACTACTCATTGGAAGGGCAAGTGCTGAAGCTGAACTATTTTGGCCATATAATAAGAAGACAGGAAAACACCCTGATGTTGGGAAATATTGAAGGCAAAAAGAGGCTGGGGTGGCAGAGGATGAGATGGATAGATAGTGTCATGGAAACAATGAACATGAGCTTGGACGAACTTTGGGAGATAGTGGAGGATGGGAAGGGCTTGATATTCCATGGTCTACGGGGTCATGAAGAGTTGGGCATGACTGAACAACAACAAAAGAGGAAAGAAGGAAAGTGAAAGGTAAAGGAGAAAAAGGAAAAATATAGCCAACAGAATGCAGAATTCCAGAAAATAGCAAGTGGAGATAAGAAGGTTTTTTAAAGAATGAGTAATGCAAAGAAATATAAGAAAACAATAGAATGAGAAGGCAAGAGATATCTTCAAGAAAATCAGAGCTATCAAGAGAATGATTCATGCAAAAATAGGCGTGATAAAAGACAAAAATGGTAGGTACTTAGCAGAAGTGGAAGAGATTAAGAAGAGGGGGCAAGAATACACAGAAGAACTCTGAAAGATATTGACATTACCAATAACCATGATGGTGTGGTTACTGAACTAGAGCCAGACATTCTGGAGAATATAGTCGAGCGGGCCTTGGGAAGCACTGCTGACAGTAGGGCTAGTGGAGGTTATGGAATGCCAGCTGAGTTATTTAAATCCTAAAAGATAATGCTGTTAAAGTGCTGCATTCAATATGCCAGCAAATTTGGAAAACTCAATCATGACTGCTGGATTAGAAAAGATTAGTTTATGTCCCAGTGCTAAAGAGGGGCAATGCCAAAGAATGCTCAAATTACCAAACAATTGCGTTCATTTCACACACACCAGTAAGGTTATGCTTAAGATTCTGCAAGCTAGACTTTAGCAATATGTGAATTGAGAATTTCCAGAGGAGCCAGTTATTTTTCAAAGAGGTAGAGGAACTAGAGACCAAATTGCCAACATTTGCTGGATTATGGCAAAAGCAGAGTAGTTCTATAAAAAACATCTACTTTGTTGACTACACTAAAGCCTTTGACTATGTGGATCATCTCAAAGAGATGGGAGCACCAGATCATTTTACTTGTCTCCTGAGGAAAGTATATGTGGGCCAAGAAGCAATAGTTAGAACTGAGTCTGGAACAACTGATTATTTTAAGATTGGAAAAGGAGTATGTTGTCATTTTATTTAACTTATATGCAGAGTACATCATGCAAAATGCCAGGTTAGACAAATCAAAAGCTGGAATTAAGATTGCCAGGAGAAATATCAACAATCTCAGATATGTGGACAATACCACTCTAATGGCAGAAGGTGAAGAAGAACTAAGAAGCCTCTTGATGAGGGTGGAAAAGGAGAGTGTAAAAGTTGACTAGAAGCTTAACATTAAAAACAAAAACAAAAAAGCAAAACCTAAGATCTTGGCAACTGGTCCCATCACTTTCTGTCAAATAGAGGCATGATAAATGGAAGTAGTGTCAGATTTAATATTCTTGGGCTCCAAGATCACTAGAATTGGCAGCCAAAGCCATAAAATGAAAAGATGCTCCTTGAAAAGTAAGCTGTGGTGAATCTGGACAGTATACTAAAAAGCAGAGATGTCTTGCTGACGAAGTTTTTTATAGTCAAAGCTATGGTTTTTTCCAGTAGCAATGTGCAGCTGTGAGAGTGGGACCATAAGGAAAGCCGAGCGCCATAGAATCCATGCTTTCAAATAGTGGTGCTAGAAAGACTTTGAAGAGTCCCTCGGACAGCAAGGAGATCAGATTGGTCAATACTTAAAGATAATTCAGACTATTCACTGGAAGGTCAAAGACTGAAGCTGAAGCATGAACACTTTGGCCACATAATGAGAATACAGGACTCATTAGAAAAAACTCTGATGTTGGGAAAGATTGAAGGCAAAAGGAGAAGGGGGAATATCGGAGGATGAGATGGACAGATAGTATCATGGAAGCAATGAACATGAACTTGAGCAGACTTCAGAAGGTAGTGGACAATAGAAGGGCCTGGCATGCTGTGGTCCATTGGGTCATGAAGAGTCGGACATGACACAACAACGACACAGGTAGTTAATGTGAGTCAGGCTCTTAACCCAGGTTCTTCAGCTCCAAATACAGTCCTCTTCCTCTGTGCCACTCCTGCTTTTCCTAATTTTAAGATGGCTAATGGGTTCTGAAATAGTTGAACTTCAGTTATGTAGTCTGGAGAAGAAAAACTAGGTAGAAACTTTGTAGCTGTCTTCAAATGGTACAAGGAAGCTGGTGACCAGCTGTTTGATCTCCGCTGAGGAAATAACAGAGGCAGGTACATTGGTTTCAACTGGAGCATGTGGGATTTGGGATTACACAAGGAAATGTCTTTGACAGTGAGGGTTGTTAAACATTGAATAAATTTCTGAAGAAATTTATTGGTGGAATCTGCTTTCCCTGGAGATCCTGAAAACATACCAAGTCTTTCCTTGTTATACTAATTTGGATGAGTCTGCTTAAAGGCTTAAATGTCCGTTAAATGTCCATTCCTATGGCAAGAGTCTCTGGGATTAGAAACCCTGCTGAATCCCCAATGGACAATAGTAGTGATGAAGAGATGGTCAGCCCTTAGTTCCTTTAAATCTCCCTCAGGACTCTCATATTCTCAAGAAAAAAAATATTATTTCTGCTGGAAGGGCTGTCAGTAAACATTTATTAAGCTATATGTTGGGAATACAAAGAAATACGAAGAGGTCACCATCTAATGGAGGCAATTACATGCGATCAGCTGTGTACAAATGAGATATATACAGGATAAATTGGAGATGATTCTTCAATCCTTAGAAGGCCTGGGAGAGGTTTTTGCAGGTAGGACTTTAGCTGAAACTTGAAGGGAGCCAGAAAAGCCAAGATGCAGGGATGAGAAGGGGATAGGGGACAGGCAGGGAAAGGGCTTGGAGCTGGGAGAGTGTCCTGTGTGAGAAGCAGCAAGAAGGCTGGGCTCAGTGGATTGCGGAGTATGTGCTTCCTACATAAGCTGTAGGAAGACTGGGAAGGTAGGAAGGGGGCAGTTTTATGAAGGGCTTTAAAAGTCAATCAGAGGATTTCTATTTGACTCTGGAGACTCAGGGAGACACTTAAAGACTGACTATTGCTGGGGGCTGAGGAGTGGGGTGGGAGGGGAGGGTTAGAAAGCAACCAGAGGTCATTGCAGGGGGCTGATAGGTGGGCAACAGGCATAGGCATTAGGGGGAGAAACAGCCCTGGCACAGGAAGAGGTTTCTACATTGGGGAAGGGGAAGATATCTGACTCAAGACAATCCTGCCACCGTAAGTGGGTTAAGCAGGATAAGAAGTGGGTAACTGAACCACACCGTTGTCGTTCAGTCATTTGAGTCATTTCAGTCATGTCTGATTCTTTGTTGACCCCATTTGGATTTGTTTGTTTGTTTGTTTTTTTTTGGCAAAGATACTGGAGTGGTTTGCCATTTCCTTCTCCAGTTCATTTTACAGATGAGGAAACTGAGGCAAACAGTTTAATGGGTTAAGTGATTTGCCCAGGGTCACACGGTTAATAAGTATCTGGACCAGATTTGAACTCATGAAGATGAGTCTTTCTGACTCCAGGCCCAGTGCTCTATGCACCATGCCATCTAGACGCCTGAAGAGTGCCATCAGCACCCTCTAAATTTTCTACTCTGTGGTGAAACTCTGTTGGCCTCACTTTCATTATGCCTTTGGTGCCTAGCACAGTGCTTTGTTGTCCAGAAGGTAATCAATGTGTGCATGTGCTAGTAATGATCTTTACCTGTTTCCTAGTTCTAGTTCTTTATCTTCTGTGTCCAAATAGTCATCCTGACCAAGCTTTTATGAACCTTGGGGGTGACTTAGTAAAAGGAAGTTTTGTAGTAGAATAAGAGACTCTTGGAACCAGCAAGAACCTTATAATCAGGGGGGCAGAGCCAAGATGGCAACTGGAAAGCAGGGACTAGCATGAGCTCCCCCCCCCCGAGTCCCTCCAACAACCTATAAAAAATGACTCTGAACCAATTCTAGAACTGCAGAACCCACAAAATAGCAGAGGGAAGCAGGGCTCCGGCCCAGGACAGCCTGTATGGTCTCTGGGTGAGGTCTATCCCGCACAGAGCTGGGAGCAGAGGGGAGCTGAGCCCAGCGTGAGCAGCGTGGACCAACCAGACCAGGAGCTGGGTGCCCTAGCGCCCTGAATCAGTGAGCTGCAGCAGTTACCAGACTTCTCAACCCACAAAGACCAAAGAAAACAGAGAAGGTTAGTGGGAAAAGCTGCAGGAGTAGAAGGAGTTCCCTGTTCGGCCACCGCCCCCAGGGCAGCGAAGGTAGGGCAGCTACAGAACTAGAGCTGCAGTTGCTTCTGGCCCCAGGCCCACCTGGTGGGAGGAATTAAGGGGCGGATCAGAGCAGGAGTGAAGAGCCTGCTGAAGATCTAAGTCCAGTCCGGGTTGGGGGTTCTTGGGGAAGGAGGAGAGCTGGTGTGGCAGAGCTGGTGCATCCCCCCAAGCTTGGAACATAGTTCTCTTAACTCTACAGGCAGTCATACCCCACTGAAAAACTCAGGGGTCAAGTTAGTTGGCTGGAAATATGGCCAGGCAACGAAAACACACCCAGATTCAGTCTCAGACTTTGGATTCTTTCTTTGGTGACAAAGAAGACCAAAACATGCAGCCAGAAGAAGTCAACAAAGTCAAAGAGCCTACATCAAAAGCCTCCAAGAAAAACATGAACTGGTCTCAGGCCATGGAAGAGCTCAAAAAGGATTTGGAAAAGCAAGTTAGAGAAGTAGAGGAAAAAATGGGAAGAGAAATGAGAAGGATGCGAGAAAACCATGAAAAACAAGTCAATGACTTGCTAAAGGAGACCCCCCCAAAAATACTGAAAAATATACTGAAGAAAACAACACCTTAAAAAATAGACTAACTCAAATGGCAAAAGAGCTCCAAAAAACCAATGAGGAGAAGAATGCCTTGAAAGGCAGAATTAGCCAAATGGAAAAGGAGGTCCAAAAGACCACTGAAGAAAATACTACCTTCAAAATTAGATTGGAGCAAGTGGAAGCTAGTGACTTTATGAGAAATCAAGATATTATAAAACAGAACCAAAGGAATGAAAAAGTGGAAGATAATGTGAAATATCTCATTGGAAAAACCACTGACCTGGACAGGAGAGACAATTTAAAAATTATTGGACTACCTGAAAGCCATGATCAAAAAAAGAGCCTAGATATCATCTTTCAAGAAATTATCAAGGAGAACTGCCCTGATATTCTAGAGCCACAGGGCAAAATAGAAATTGAAAGAATCCACCGATCGCCTCCTCAAATAGATCCCAAAAAGAAATCTCCTAGGAATGTTGTCGCCAAATTCCAGAGCTCCCAGATCAAGGAGAAAATATTTCAAGCAGCCAGAAAGAAACAATTTGAGTCTTGTGGAAACACAATCAGAATAATCCAAGATCTAGCAGCTTCTACATTAAGAGATCAAAGGGCTTGGAATACGATATTCCGGAGGTCAATGGAGCTTGGATTAAAACCAAGAATCACCTACCCAGCAAAACTGAGTATCATGCTCCAAGACAAAATACAGACTTTTGATAAAATAGAGGACTTTCAAGCTTTCTCAGTGAAAAGACCAGAACTGAATAGAAAATTTGACTTTCAAACACAAGAATCAAGAGAAGCATGAAAAGGTAATCAAGAAAAAGAACAAGAAAAAGAAATCACAAGGGACTTACTAAAGTTGAACTGTTTTGTTTACATTCTTACATGGAAAGATGATGTGTATGATTCATGAGACCTCAGTATTAGGGTAGCTGAAGGGAATATGCATATATATGTATATATATGTTTATGTATATATATGTATACATGAGTGTGTATGTATATATGTGTGTGTATATATATGCATATATATATGTATATATATATATATATATATAGAGAGAGAGAGAGAGAGAGAGAGAGAGAGAGGACACAGGGTGAGTTGAAGATTATGGAGGGAAGATATCTAAAAGAAATAAAAGCAAATTAAGGGATGAAAGAGCAATATATTGAGAGAGGGAGATAGGGAGAGATGGAATGGGGTAAATTATCTCGCATAAAAGTGGCAAGAAAAAGCAGTTCTGTAGGAAGAGAAGAGAAGGCAGGTGAGGGGGAATGAGTGAATCTTGCTCTCATGAGATTTGACCTGAGGAGGGAATACCATACATACTCAATTGGGTATCTTACTCCACAGGAAAAAAGGAGGAAGAAGATTAAAAAAAGGGGGGATGATGGAGGGGAGGGCAGATGGGAGTGTAAGTAATCAAAAACAAACACTTTTGAAAGGGGACAGGGTCAAGGGAGAAAACTGGATACAGGGGGATAGGTTAGGAAGGAGCAAAATATAGTTAGTGTTTCACAACATGAGTATTGTGGAAGGGTTTTACATAATGATAACACATGTGGCCTATGTTGAATTGCTTGACTTACTAGGGAAGGTGGGTGGGAAGGGAAGAGGGAAGAGAATTTGGAACTCAAAGTTTGAAAAACAGATGTTCAAAAACAAAAAAAAAAGTTTTTGCCTGCAACTAGAAAATAAGATACACAGGCAATGGGGTGTAGAAATTTATCTTGCCCTACAAGAAAGGAAGGGAAAAGGGGATGGGAGGGGAGTGGGGTGACAGAAGGGAGGGCTGACTGGGGAACAGGGCAACCAGAATATATGACATCTTGGAGTGGGGGGGGGGAGGGTAGAAATGGGGAGAAAATTTGTAATTCAAACTCTTGTGAAAATCAATGCTGAAAACTAAATATATTAAATAAAACAACAACAACAAAAATATACTCATAGAACAGTAGTTCATCAAATTAATTGCCCAGAAGAAACAATAGTGATTGAGCATAAATTGTTTAAGTGAAGGTCTACAGAAATACTGTATTGTTTCAGAATAACTAAACAGTAGATTAAACCTTGAATAGAAATTGGAGCACAAATTACCTTTTAATATTAAACACTGTTTAACAAACTTAAAAAAAAAACCTTATCAGGGGTTCTGAACATTTCTTGTGTCATGAACCTTTCTGGAAGTCAGACAAAGCCCATGGAGATTCCTTCTTAGAATAATGTTTTTAAATGTTAAAATAAAATGCATAGGATTACAAAGGAAACCAATTATATGGAAATGAGGTTATCAAAATATGTTTTAAAACTCAAGTTCATAGACTTTAGGTTAAGAATCTTTGTTGTAGATTTCATCTCACTCTTTTATTTTAAAGTCAAATAAACAGATGCTCCCAAAGATAAGGTGATTTGCTTAACTTCCCCCAGACATTTTTGTGCTTGAGGTGGTACAATGGCCAAGTCTCCCGACTCTCACCTGAGTAGTGTGGCTTCCCCACACTACGGCTGTTTTACAGAGAAGGGTGCCTTTCTTTACCAGGATGGTTTAAACAGCTAAGGAGGGATTTATGAAGGACTCTCTGAGAGTGAGAACTGTTAAATATTTCAAGAGGTGGTGGCAGGGCAGGGATGTCTGAGGGACCAGGACCCTGCCCCTAGTGATGAGGAGCAGAAGTCTATAGCGATCAAGTTGCAGGCAGCAGACAGGGCTAACGGGATCTGGCTAAAGGCTGAGTGCAGAGAAATCAGCTAAGAGAGTGAGGAACTGGGAAGTGTTGAGGGGCCTTTAGGTAGGAGGGGCACTAGCAAACAGAAGGTACTAAAAGCAAATTCTGCCCCTATGGCCCAGGGGGTTTTGCCCCTTGAACTTGTTCTTGTATTCTCTGCTGTGAAGAGGGAGGCAAGGCCTCACAGGTGTATTGTGATGGAAGGAAGTGCCTCGCAGGTGAAACTTATGCCTGATTAAGGCACGGGCAGAGGGCCAGGCCTTCCAGAAGGTTCTCACAGATGATCGTTTAAACTTTCTCACTCAGAGTTTAACAATACGATGCATACCTTTGTCTAGGATGCTTTGACTATTGACTCACCTGGATTTTCAATAGAATGGACCGGGCAATGTCATGTTCCTTCTCCACCTCAGGTTTCTGTGAATCCATGAGAATGGCATTTTGTGACCTCCTAACATCACTTGCTGCTTCTGAGAGTCTGTGGTAAATCTTAATTAGATCCCAGCTGAGAAATTTTACCTGAGCCCTCAGGTGTTGCTGCCACCAGGTGTTAGTACGTATCTATTTGATAGCAATGACTGAATAGTCTGACAAGCTCAGGAATGTATAACCAGGATTCCGGGAGAACACAGATAAAGACTATTTTCTCTCTTTCCTCTCTCCCTGTTGAAAACATTTGTTAACATTTACTCTGCCAAATTTCATTTTAAATTTTGTTAAAAACCAAAAAGTAATGAGTAAAAAAGTAGGTGCTCAGTAAATAGTTTTAAAAGTTTTATTAATGCTATTTGATTTTGTACCAGTCATTTATGTACCCTCTCCCTCCACTGAACACAGAAAAACAGCTAAATGAGACCAACTGACACTGTAATCATATGTGACAGTGTATGCAACACTACATATCTGTAGTCCCCCACCTCTCTACCAAGAGGTGTAAGGTGTGTTTTCTTATCTGTTCTCTAAAATCAACAGTAATCATTAAAATTAGACTTGATCTTTCTTTTAATATTTCTTTCATTTAATTTCTTGAGGACCATTTACTTTCTGTAATTTCTTTAGACAAAATAAAATCTCCACATCCTAGAATTCGGGAGCGAGAAGGAACCTTTTGTTACTGTGGTTGTTAAGTTTGTTTTTAGTCATGTCTGACTCTGTGAATCCATTTGGAGTTTTTCTGGCAAAGATAACATAGTGGTTTACAATTTCCTTCTCCAGCTTATTTTACAGATGAGGAAGCTGAGCCAAACAGGGTTAAGTGACTTGCCCAATATCACACAGCTAGTACGTGTCTGAGGCCAGATTTGGACTCAGGTCTTCCGGACTCCAGGCCCAGCACTCTATCCACTGTGCCACCTCATTGCCCAGAAGGACCTTAGCAGTTACCTATAGGATCCAACTCAAACCCTAAAAAGAATCCCTGCCATGATATATGCCTGACAAGTGGACACCTAGGATTTGTACCTGGTTGTGAGCCAAACAGAATGAACCGGGTTCCTCTTTTACAAGGTAGCCCTTAAAAGATAGGTATCCTCTCTCCCTCAGTCTTCTCTTCTCTATGCTAAATTCTCAAGATTCCTTCAGTGGATCAGTTGAATAGCAATGTGATCCCTGTTGATCACAAGGCATCTATTTTAGTTACCCCTTTCTCAATATTCTCCAGTTTATCAATAGCCTTCTTAAAATAGAATTCTTACAACCTTCTCTATATTGGCGTGATAAGGGCAAGGTAAATAGGGACTCTTACTTCCTTATTCCTAGATGCTAGTCTTCTACTAATGTGCCCCAAAATTGCAATAGCTTTTTAGGGGCATCATATTACATTGCTGTCACATACTGAGCTTCTGGGCCACTAAAACTGCCAGATCTTTTTAAGACAGGATTTTTTTTTAAACTGCTTTCTTAAGATTATAGGATTTTTAAATGTAGAGCTGGAAGCAAACTCAGAGGTCTGCTAATCCAACCCTTTTGTTTTAGATATGTGGCAACTGAGGCCTAGATACTTAGTAACTGTGTGACTCTGGGCAAATCACTTAACCCTGTTTGCCTCAGTTTCCTCATCTGCAAAATGAGCTGGAGAAGGAAATGGCAAACTGTTTGAACAATCTGGCTAACAGCTTCTGTGGGGGTATAAGATTCACCCACAGCCAGCACCCAGAAAGCTGCAAACAGCACAGGTTCTTCTGATCTGCTTAATTAAGGAAAGCAAGGTGAAGGGGTTGACAAGCTTACTTTTAATTCAGCATACCAATATCATTCAGTTAGTTCAGGGGAAAAAACCAGCACCCTGAACTTCAAAATAAAATGCAAACAAATTACAAACATCAACAGACAGACTTTGTCTGATTCAAATCCCAACGCACAGTTACCCGAGTTCAACAAAGTTTCAGCATCCGGGTTTACAAGCTGGAGGGCTCCTTAGCTACAGCTGCCCAGAGTCTCCTCATCAACACCATCTCCAGAGCCCCAGACAAATGGCTCTATCCTCCCTTCTTATAGGGCTTCAGACATCAAACATCATCTGAATCACCAGAGCTCAGGCTCTGGTGATTGGTTCTTGAGTTGGCCCCTCCCCTTAGGACCCTGGGAGGGGAGGTTCACATCCACATGAGTTACGTTAACACCTAATGGGGTTTGGGCTCGGGGCTTAGTACCTAGTAAAGCTCACTGAGATAAATTGAGTCACTCAAAGAAAACAAAGGGCATTCTGGTTACACAAACCACTCCAGGATCTTTGTCAAGAAAACCCAAAATGAGCTCATAAAGAGTCAGATATGATTGAAACGACACAACAATAACCTGAGGCCCAGGGAATTTAAGTGATTTTTCCAAGGTTATACAAGTAGTAAACATTGGTGGTGGGATTCGAATGCAGATTCTTTGGCTCCAGAGCCATTATTCTTTTTATTATACCACATGACTCTGTATGTCTCCTCCATCTCATACTCATGAAATCATTTGTATAAGATCAAGTATCCATAGTAAATTTCTTCTTCTTAGATTTCAGCCCAGTATTCTAGCTTGTCAAGATTGTTTTGGATCCTAATTGTGCAATATAGCATGTTAGATATCCCCATCAGCTTTGTGTCATTTGCAGATCTGATAAAAATATTAAATAGCATAGGACCAAGAGCAGATCCCTACATTGCGCCGCTAGCATCATCCTGCCAAGCTGACGTGAACAACTACCCTTTAGATTCTTCCATTTAAAGTTCTAAATTCATCTAATTGTATTATCATCTAGTCTACATCTCTCCATCTTTCTCATAAGAATATTGTAAGATACCTTATCTAATACTTTGCTAAACTTTAGGTGAACCATATCTGTGGCATTGCCCTGACCTACCAGTTTAGTAGCTCAGTCAAAAAGAAAAAAAAAAGGAAAGGAAATGAGATTAGTCTTTTCTTAATTAAATCATGCTGGATCCTTATGATCCTGATTTCCTTTTTTTGTTTTGTTTTGTTTTGAACTGACTATCCACTAACCATCTCTTTAAGAATCCTGTACAGGATTCTGGCAGGAGCTAAAGTCAAGGCCATTGACCTAGAGCTTGTAAACTATTCAGTCAGTCAATAAGCATTTAATGTGTCTGCTACACACTAGTCACTGTACTAAGGGGTGGAATACAAAAGCTAAAGACAGTCCCTGCTCCCAGTGCCAACAGCTACGGACAAACAGGACATACACAGGATAAAGTACAGATAATCAACAGAGGGAAGGGACTAGCTTTAAAAAGGATTGGGAAAAGCTTCTTGCAGAAGGTAGGAATTTAGCTGGGACTTGAATCAAGTCAGGTAAAACAGGAGGTAGAGCCTTCCAAATATGGAGGACAGCCAGGGAAAATGTCTGGAGGATGGAGATGGAGTGTCATATTTCAGAAACAGCATGGAGACCAATGTTACTGGATTATAGAGCACGTGGTAGAGGAGTATAGTGTAAGAAGACTGGAAAGGTAGGAATCATATTAAAAATGGTTTTAAATCCCAAGCAGAGGTTTTTATGTTGGATCCTGGAGCTACTGGAGTTTATTGAATGGGGCTGGGAGGAAGGTAACATAGTCACTTCTATGCTTTAAGAACAATTTGACAGCTGAATGGAGTTTCTTTCACTGTAGTGGAGAGAGACTTAAGGTGGGGAGATCAATTATATTCTTGGGTATCAGCTTCTTGTTGCTCATTTTTGGCTTTCCCTTTCCTGTCCAAAGACCATTCACTTTAGCAGAGAAAATAGAATTAAAATAATTGAGCAGCTCTGCCCCTCTGTGTTGCCAGTAATCAACATCCCATCTTTCCTGAGCAATGTTCTGATCCTTGTTCTGGTCTTCCTCTTTCCTCTAATTAGCTAAAACAGTTCTTTTTCTTGTCCTGAGTTTTCCTGACCAGTCTCAGTTCATTCTCAACTTTAGCCTACCTCACACTCTTCTTACAGGACAGTGCTACACTTCTGTATTAATCGTCTGTCACCTCATCTTGCTTCCAACTTCCACATGTAGCTTTGAACAATCTAAATCGGTTGGTGAATTCTTCGTGTGTCCACATCAGTCTTGTCAGGCACCTCCCCTTTCCCTTCTTTGTTAGAATTGTCTCTGTATTGGAATTTGATCGAATGAAGATTTTTTTTAATCCCATTTTTAAAATGAGGCAAACCATTCCACTGTGATTATCACAATATTAATAATACCTAATGTTTGTATAGTATTTTATAGATTACAAAATGTTTTCCATGCCAAAACTTATGGTAAATATGGAGGATAATTATGTTCTATCTGTTTTACAGAAAAGGAAATAGGATAGAGATCCTATAGAAGTCCAATAATCTAAGCAAATGGTTGTTTTCTTAATCTAGTTTCAGATTTTCCCATCACCAAACTAAACAACCCTCATTCAGATAGGATTACTCAATAAATACTAGAGTTTTTCTGTAACCTCTAGGATCAAATATAAAGACCTCTGTTTAGCATTCAAAGCCCTTCAAAACCTGCCTCTCAACTCAGTTTTTAGTCTACTTCTGCCTTACACCCAACCTTATTCTCTGTGATCGTGAGACACTGGACTCCTTACTGTTCCATGAATGAGAGCCTCCCTGTGCCTAGAACATTCTGCCTTCTTATCTATACCTCTTGACCACATTGGCTCCCTTCAAGGCCCAGCTAAAACCCTACCTCCTCAATACAATGCTTAGTATTTATTATATAGGCTTTCTTGAAGTGGAAATTTATTGCTATATATGTGTTTTTTGAATCCTCTCATGTTCTGCTGTGCACATGACATGTTTCTTTTCTTATTTTATATTTAAGTTTATAATATTTCTTTTTCTTTTTGCATTATATATTTAAGTTTTAGGATTTAAGTTTAAAATTTAAAAAAAGATAAATAAATAAATGAAATCCCACTTTCTACAGGAAAGCCTTTCCCAATTCCCCTTAATGTCAGTGACTTCTCTCTGTTGATTATCTCCAATTTATGTTAAATATAATTTGTTTGTACATAGTTGTTTGCAAGTTATCTCTACCATTAGACCATGAGTATCATGAGATCAAGTACATTGAATCCCTAGTCCTCATAGTAGGCATGTTTATCGACCAATGAAGTAACTGACTAGGGTTTCCCATAGTAATGAATAGCAATGAAAATGTATGTTTGATACTGTCTTGTATTACAGAATCAAAGATTAAAGAAATCAAGTTGTTTTCGTTTTTATCCCACTGATGAATTTTGAATATAGCCAGTGCCCAATTATCCAGCCAGATGATTGCCAGTAGAGACATAGATAATCCAAAACAGTAGATAATCCCCATCCAATTCCCTTTCAGCTTTGGGGATGCATGATATGATTTGGAGTGTAGTAGATTAGCTGCCTTAATCATGTTTGGTTTGGGTTGAGCAGGCAGTGATTTTAGGTTCCCAGAGTAGATGCCAGCCTCTGATGGTGGGGGTGGGGAAACCTAGGAACAAGTTGGGTGACCAAGAGAAGCCAGCCTAAAATGACAAATTTGTTCCAAGTCATCCACAGAGGAGGCAATCTGTGTGGAGATAATGGAATAGTAGATTGTCAATGCTATCTATCTCCTGAGCTCCCTAGGTCCAGCGTTTAGGAACTTTGTACGGTTGTCCACCAGGGGGTGGCAAAGACCCATAAAGATTGCTGCTTTCTGTAAGGAAGTGGTGGCTGGTGTAGCTGTTTTCATCTATTTTTTTTTTGAAACTTTTTATTAGCTTCTAGAGTTGAATTTTAAAGTAAAGAATCTAAAGATAGCACCCTTAAGAAATGACTTGGCTTAAGATTATGGAATGAAAAATAAGAAATTATTAGGGGACTCTTTTGTTGAATATTCTGGATACGTTTTGCTATAAAATTCAAAGGAAAATCAGTTTGTTGAAATTATATTTTGTAGTGGCAGACTATATGAAGCAGAGGAAAGAATACTAGATGTGGAATTAGAAGGCATGGGTTCACTTCCTATTTAGACTGCTTATTAGCAGTATAACGTCTAAACAAGTCTTTGAACCTCAGTTTCCTCATCTGTTAAAAGGAAATTATAAGCTTTGTACTGTTCTTCACAAGGTTGCTATGAGGATCAAATGAGATAAAGGATACAAAAGTCCTCTAAAATACTATTGAAATCTCAGTTCTTATGGTTAGGGTTGGGGGCAATGCAGTGTTGGCACCATGCAGGCCCTGGAGTCCAGAGGACTTGAGTTCAAACTTGGCCTCAGATACTTGTAAGCTGTGTGACCCTGGACAAGTCACTTAACCTTCTTTGTCTAGGTTTCCTCATCTGTCAAATGAACTGAAGAAGGAAATGGCAAACCACTCCAGTATCTTTGCCAAGAAAACCCCAAATGGAGTCAGGAAAAGTTGGACACAACTGAACAACAACACACTTCACTTTTACTAAGTCATATTCAGCCCTCAGTCATCTTTATGCACAGATTAGTGGCTGTCATTTCTGTTTGAGTATGACACCACTGCTTTAGATGATCCTAGGCTTCTTCCTAGAACCACTGTGCAGGTCCCCCCTCCCCCCATTCCCTACCCCCTGCCTTTTTATTTGAACACTAATGGTCTTCTGGTAATGCTGTATGGTTTCAAATCATGGAGTAACCCGCGAATCCTTGAAGAGTTAATATTGGGAGTCACCCACAAGGTAGTGGAGAGGGGCAGAGTAGTTGTGAGTAAGCCATATCATATTACCCATGAAGAATTGCACAGGACATAAAGGATGTCATAGGAGACATGCGTGACTGGAAAAGGAGGTGGGCATACAGCAAGAGGAAGGATTAATTGACAGTAGTGCACATGCCCCATTGGTATCCTAGCCATGCAGTGTTAAAAAATCTCAAGGGAGGCCCCCAGCATGCCCCTGTGGCAGATTTGCAGAAAGACACGGACTAAAGTCCCACTGGATAGGTTGTCTCTTGCACCATTGTTGGGAGTGCCCACGTTGATGAGATTATAGTTCCATTACAGTATGTTTGCTAGTTTTTTTTTAAATTTTGAAATGTACATATGTTATTTTTGAAATTAATATAGTGCCTGACCTCTAAAGATTTGTATAAAGAGAGTTTGTATAAAGGATTTGTATAAAGAGAAGTAATAAGTAGTGCCTACCAGACATATTTGAAATGAATATTTGGAACATCGTCATTTCTTCAATTTTTTTTTCTTTTTCTTTTTTTGAAGGAGGGAAGGGCTGCCTACTGTAAGGTGTATTGTGTTAGGCAGCAAAAAATGAAGTCTGTGTCTTAGACCAGTGGTGTTGAATTCATATAGAGATAAGGCAGCTAAATAAAGATCCCTGCTGCGGCATATTGACTTAGAAAACCGATATGAACATTATTTATGTTCTATTGTACTTTTATTTGTTTTGTTAAATATTTAAATATTAAAAATTGCATTTTAATCTGGTTCAGGCCCTTTACTGGAGTGCCAGTGCATCCAGTAGGCCCAGCATTTGACACCTCTGTCTTAGACCACATTTTCTTTAACTATATATGCTTCCAGAGACTCTTAAGAACCAGAAAAGACCTTACAAGGATCATCTAATTTCACTTTCCCTTCCTCCTCCCACCCCAACTCCACATACACTCACACACACACACGCAATTTTTTAATAAAAACATTCTTAAGGGTAGCTGGGTCTCTCTGGTGTTGTTCCATAAGCTTTGACACCATGTCTTCTTCCAGCTCTGTAAAGAGAAGGAAGGATTCATGTCTGGTTCAGGTAGATAGGTTAAAAGCATATGGCAGACCACTATATTTTTCCTTTGCTCTCCGAGAGAAACTCCATTAATATACCAGATATGTAATGATCAAAAGTGGTAGATCCAACCCAGATGCTTAGATCACAGAATCGCCCAACATTCAAGCTGGAACAGGGGGCCTTAGGGGGGTTTCTAGTACAACTCCTTCATTTTACAGGTAAGCAAACCAAGGCTCAGAAAGGTCAAAATCCTGGCCCTTTGTTAAATAGCTAATTAGTGGCAGAACCAAAGCATAATACTCAGTTCTCTAATTCATTGCTCTTTCCATGGTTTTTTGCTACAAATGCTTTGGGAGTAAAGTTCCTGTTAACTAGGTTGACTGTATGTGGAGTGTGAGGGAGACTTTCTCATCACTGGCCTGGTGATAGCAGAAAGAATACAGTAAGAGGAAACAGTGATGTTGCCTTAGGTAAAGACGCCAGGCTTATGTGAAGAATGACTGGGCCCCTGGGACTCATTTGGACTCAGAAGGCCTGGGTTACCACCTTATGACCTTGAGCAAGCTCGCTTACCAACCCCATTTCTGAGTCATAGGTTCCCCATCTGTAGAATAAGGAGATTGGACTACTTGACCTCTAAGACCCTTCCAACCCTAAATATATATGTGAAGAAGGTGCTGCAGGAAGGCCTTGTGCTCCATGTACTGGCTATGTCATTAATTAGAGACCTATCAGAAGAAAGACCACGGACTCTTCTTCCCACACATACAGAGAATGAGAGAACCAACTGTCTAGGTTGTAACGTACAGGTGGGCATAATCAGGAGTACTTTTGAATATTAATTTTTATAAATACTCTTCAAACAAATAAATTATTATGAACTTTTAGCCAACAAATGAATTATATAGTCATATCTATTTGCTTTTAAAATTGAATTTCTACTTGACATGTCCAAATGAGCTCATTAGTTTCTTTTATGTTCCCTTAAATTCTCTATTACTTGATAGCTCATAAGATTTAGAGCTTAGAGCTCACTTCGTTCAGAGGTGTTAAACATGTTGCTTGTGGGGTGGCAGCACTCCCCACTACTGCTGAACCAGATTAAAATGTAATTGGGAAATATTTTTTAAAATAAATAAAAATACAATAGAAGGTAGACAATGTCAATATGTGGTTTTCTAAGTCAATTTCTAAGTCAATCCCATAGGGATCTTTATGTATGGTTTAGTGGTCCATTTCTATTTGAGTTTGGCACCACTGATCTACTCCAACATAATTTTTTTTGAAGAGGAAATTGAGGCCATTGTATGTAAGATGGTTTGCCTAACTAACTCCTTCCTTCCTTCCTTCCTTCCTTCCTTCCTTCCTTCCTTCCTTCCTTCCTTCCTTCCTTCCTTCCTTCCTTCTTTCTTTCCTTCCTTCCTTCCTTCCCCCCCCTTTCTCCCTCTCCCCCCTTTCCCTCCCTCCCTCATTTGTCTAGCCTGTATTCCATCATTTAACAGTTTCTCACATATGCAATAGGTGGGTACCATTACATACCAGTCTTCTGGGGAGAGGAAACCTGAAGAATGGTGGTAATTAGGCCCCAATTAACAGGGTCTTAGGCAAAGAATTCTCCCGAGGAAAGATGGTATGGTACAATTTGTGCTCACAGGGAGTAAGCAGGATGCTGTGCCAAGTCAAACCAGCAATCATTGAGTAACCAAATCCAGGGGCTAGACAGAAGGTAGAAAAAGGAGTTCCAACAGTGGCCTAAGGCTGAGGAAGTGAGCATATCTTCCTGCCATAAGGGAGTGGTAGGTGTCTAAAAGATGACAGTTTATCAAAGCAATTTCATCCAGACAGCATTCTTTTATTGGGTGGGGGTGGGGGTCAGGAAGGGGAAGGCTGGGGGAGGGAGGTGGTACAGAGAAGGGTGGCTGGCCATGTTCCACCCTTGCTCTTCTCCATCAGCATTTCTGTGGTCTTGAACTATTACCTAGTCAGATGCTGCCTTGGACTTGTCATGGTAATTATCTCTTTAGAGAGATTTTCAAGTTCTCCCTCTGCCAATGACCTGATTATTTTTGGAAGTGTTTTGATATTTTGTCAATGAAAGGCCAAGTGGTGTGAGAATGAAGGGAAAAAGCATTTATTAAAAACACTAAGTGTCAGCCATTGTTGTATGTTCCAGGGATACAAATACAAAAGTGTAATAGTCCTCACTTTCAAGGAGCTTATGTTTTAATCAAGGAGACAACACACATGGAGGAGTGGGGGCCAGGTAAGGGAGATTTGCCCAGAAGAGTCACTGAGATGATGAAGTACTAGTAGTATTAATTTTAATTTAATTTAATTCCTGTTCCCAGAACAAGAGGTAGAAAACAGGGCCTACATGGGGAGGGGGGAGCAGAGGATTTTATGCAACAGTGAAACATGGTTTGGGGCTGACTAGGTATGATGGGTTACTTAAGTTTGCAGTCATGACCACCCAAACTCAGGGGAGGAGTTTTAAAGATGAGTATATTGCTTGGGGTTGGGATGGGGATAGTCTCTGGATTTATGATTTGTAGAACCCTATTTCTGGTGAGGAGATGGGGAGGTTGGGGAGTGAGATGGTAGACAGAAAGATGTTCAGGGTAGATGGCTGGGAGAGACGATTTTATTTTGTCCCTAGCACAGTGCTTTGCATATTTGATATTTCTAAAGATGCTTAATTCTATCATTGTAGGTATCCCTTCTATGCAGATCATATTCTTTTCCATAATCACCTGGTGGTCAACCCTCTGGTGATGAGCTATTTTGAACTTAATGAGGCTGATCCTTAAGGAATAGAATCATGGTTTTATACCTGTCAGTACTCTGGAAGGACCTGCCAGATTTTGGACTCTGTTGGTATAGCCTTTGGGAACATAGTCACTTTCCTCCCATAATCAGTCATGAGAATATTAATTAGTGGAAGACTTGCATTAAGTAAGTATATTGTAAATATTTGTTGAATCAAGGAAGGAAGGAGTAAATGGATCCTTGGATATTGTATCAGAAAATGTGGTTACTATGTGGATGGCAATTTTGATGAGATAAAAGATTAGAATATTGAATGTTAGAACTGAAAAGGACTTTAGAGTTTATAATGTAAGTTATTTTTAACAAACTGAGGCCTAGCAATTTGCTGAAGGTCATACTGTATATGGCAAAGTTGAAACTTGAATCTAGGTCTTTTGGCTTCAGGTCAGTACCATGTCTATGACACTACTGCTAAATGTATCCTACCTTGTTGAAGTTTGCAGGGAACAAGTGCTGAGCAGGTAGAGGACCAGGTTGATATCACAGGTTTGGGTTTCTAGGAGCTTTACAGGTATGGTATTATTCTGAGTCCAAAATTGGAATACATAGTCTGATAAAGAACATTCTTTTCACAAAGCCAAATGATAACTATATTTTCTTTTCTCCAGATTGATAGTTCTTGAAGTACAAGTCACCACTTACAGGGCAGGTTTCTTTGATAGAGAATACATGACAGTATAGATTGGCAAAGATGGCGGAGTAAGAGGAAACAGTATATCCCTGTTCTCTCCCACAGTCATGCTAACAAAAATAGGGGAAGAGCAGCACCAGACTTAATAGTGACAAAGAAATCCACGGAGAAGCCTCTTTTAGACCTAGAATGGCAGTTTAGTCCATGAGCACAGAGGAGGGGGGTGATCCTATAGCTCTGTCATTCCTGAAGCAGGATCTCAAACTCAGTCCAGAGCCGAGTGACTAGGGCAGGGTCTGTAGACCAGAAGTCAGCTTACAAATCTGTAGTTCTGATTCCAGAGTAGGATCATTGATTCAATTAGCAGATGAGTGACCAGGGCAGGGATTGTAGACCAATGGTGGGACTACAGCTTTGTTGCTCTAAACCCAGAGAGCCTTCCAGCTTTGCAACAGCTAGAGCTGACAACTGTATACTTGAGCTCCAACCAAGGGCAGGCCTACAGTTATGTTGCCCAGACCCAAACTGGGGTCTGGAACTTGTGAAATTCAGATTGAGAGCCAGAAATCTGAACATGAATTAGCGCCCACTGAAAGTTGGTAGTTCCCTGACCTGAGCTATCTCTGAGATCCTTGAAGAACAGAACACTCAACTTTGGAAGAATGGAGATCAAGACACCTGATAATACAGATCTGGATCATACAAGGGTCCAACATTCCCTTCAGAGGTGTACAGAACCTGGTCCTAGAACAAAATCTCAATTGAGGAAGTAATCCTAAAAGAATGAATAAACAAATAAACAAAATCCCCCTCACCAACAATAAAGAGCTTTTATGGAGCTATGTATTCCTACAATATAAATCCAAAGGAAGAGAATATTTTTAAAACATAATAAAAACCCCAAAGAAAAAGAAAAATGCACTTTAAAGAGGAATTTCTGGTTTTTTTTTTAAGTTAAAATAGTATCATAAATGAAATGAGAGCTCTCAAGGAAAGAAAAAAAAGAATAAAAGGTTGAAAGGAAAGTCTTGGAAGGAGAATTAACAGCTTAGAACAAGAGGTACAAAACCTTACTCACCTAACAAACTCCTTGAAAATTAGAATAGACCAAACAGAAATTAATGACTCCAGAAGACAGTAAGAAATATTAAAATAAAATCAAAAGGTTAAGAAAAAAGAAGAAAATTCAAAGTATTTCAATTAAAAAACAAATAACTTGGGAAATGGGTCAGGGAGACATAATTTAAGGATCGTTGGACTACTTGGAAGCCATGACCAAAACATAAAAGAACCTGCATATCATATTTCAAAAAATTATAAAAACCTCTCAGATATATGTGAAAGAAGGCAAAGGTAGAAAGAATCAACAATCAACTAGTAACTTCACAAAAGAAACCCTAAAATTAAAATTCCTTGAATCATTATAGTCAAAATACAGAGCTTCCAGGTCAAAGGAAAAAAATGCTGGTAGCAGTTATAAAGAATTCAAGTGCCAAGGAGACTGAGGATCGCACAAGATTTGGCAGTAATAAGAAACAAGAAATTTGGAATATGATATTCCAAAAGGTGAAATATGTAGGCTTAAAACCCAAAATAACTGACTTAGCAAAACTGAGTACAATCCTACAGGGTATGAGGAAATAGACTTTTTAATGAAATAGAGGACTTTCAGACATTTCTAATGAAAAAGCAAGAGCTGATAGAGATTTTGAAATACAGACACAGGAGTCAAGAGAAAGGCAAATATTAGTGAGCAACTGGAATCGACTATACAAGGTCAAAATGTATATATTCTATTGGGAAGGATGATACAAATGTGTCCCCAGAACCTTGATGTCATCAGGGACCATAGAAGAAATGAAATAAGACAGAGGGCCTGAATGTGGTTTTGTAATGTTTTAATTAATTCAATAGAATAAAAGAAAGGGAGGGAAAATGAAATAGACTGGGGGAAAAAGAGAGAGGAAAGGAACTTATTTCACATAACCAGGGTGTGGAAATAGAAGATTATACAAAGAGAGTATAGGGGTAGGGGTTAGGAAGAGTGTGTGTTACTTGAACTTCTCTTTCATTTGAACCAATCATAGAAGGGTACAACACAGTTTGGTATAGAAATAGATTCAACAGGGAAACAAAAAGCAATGGGGAGAAGGAAGAATAGGGAATAAAAAAGGATAGATTCAGATAGGAATTAGTCATAAGCAAAACAAACTCAAACTTTGAAGGGTGAATCATAAAGAGGCATTTTAAAAATAAAGAAAGCAAAAATGTACTTTGGGTCTGGGTAAGGGGAAGAGAAGAGAGATGGGGGAGTAGCAGATTGCAGACATTAAAAAAATACATGACACCTGCTCAAATATTCTTCATAGTAAGTAGTCTAAGAGAATCATGTTGGCAGAGCTGGCTATGGTAGTGAAGGATATAGAAGAGTGACATATCCTTGTTGGTATTGTCAGTTTAGCCTGCACTTTTTTTTTATACTGAACCTCATGATTCAAGGTACTACTGATATATGAATTTATAGCTAAAGAGGTGAGGCTAAATGATGAATCAGCACTTGCATTTATTATTTCTTTTTTAAAATTTATTTTTAGTTTTCAATATTGACTTCTGTAAGATTTTGAGTTTCCAATTTTCTGCCCATCTCTCCTCTTCCCCCCACCCCAAGATGGTGTGTAATCTGATGTAGGCTCTAAATATACATTCATGTAAACCTATATTCACATTAGTCATATTGTAAAGAAGAATTAGAACCAATGGGAGAAATCATGAGAAAGAAGAAACAAAAAAAAAGAGAGAGAGAGCAAATAATATGCTTCGATCTACAGCCAGATTCTACAGTTCTTTTTCTGCATGTGGATAGCATTTTCTATCATAAGTCTTTTGAAGTTGTCTTAGATCCTTGCATTGCTAAGAAGAAATAAGGCTATCAAAGTTAGTCATCACACAATGTGGCTGTTACTGTGTAGAATGTTCTCCTGGTTCTGCTCACTTCACTCAGCATCAGTTCATATAAGTCTTTGTAGGTTTCTCTGAAGTCCACTTGCTCATCGTTTCTTATAGCACAATAATATTCCATTATATTCGTGTACCACAACTTGGTCAGCCATTCCCCAACTGATAGGCATCCCCTCAATTTCCAATTCTTTGCCACCACAAAAATATCTGCCATAAATATTTCTGTACATGTCGGTCCATTTTCTATTTGTATGCTGTCTTTGGGATACAGACCTAGAAGTGGTATTGCTGGGTGAAAAGGTATGCACATTTTCATAGCCTTTTGGGCGTAGTTCCAAATTACTCTCTGGAATGGTTGGATCAGTTCACAAGTCCACCAACTATGCATTAGTGTTCCAATTTTCCCACATCTTCTCCAGCATTTATCATTTTCCTGTTTTGTCGTATTAGCCAATCTGATAAGTGTGATGTGTGTATTATTTCTGTTGAAACTGCAAATTCAACTATCATTATGGGAAACTCCATTCCTATATAGAAGAAAAAATGATATTTGTTGTGAAGCATTATACCACTTTTTGCTTACATGATAAGGCATTTGAAGCATGGGTACTTATAATTTCACAGTTTTGTGGAAAAAGTTCAGTCATTTTTTTCTTGGTAACTTTTTCAAGAAGCTGACAGGATTGTCCTTCCTCTACACCCCACCCCACCCCAAAATAATGATACCTGCTTCTAAAGTATTTTTCAGGATAATTATTAGTGCCTGAACTGGGCAGCTAGCCTCTCCTATGGCAATAGATTCTTCCTTCCCAAAGTCACTGAATGTGTGTCATCTTTAAGCTCATTATGTGAAACTATCCAATCTTAAACCCCTATCCAAGATAACAGTCAATGTTTCTGAGGTATCGAAGGCTCTAAACTGTGTATCAAAGCAGATTTGCTGAAACAACAATCATGAATTCAGAAAAGATGGTCCGTGAGCTCAGCTATGAAAACCTTAGCCAATTAGTGCTCCCAAATTGTCAAGGCTGATCAAGAAGAAAGACTTTAATTGAGAAGGCACATCAGAATCAGAGCTTTTTGTCTAGATAAGCAAGAACAATCCAGTTTCAAACCACATTGTTTATAAAAACTCATCCTGAGACCCTCACGTGGATACTGCTGCTTATATCCTTGTTAGAGGCTGTCAGAGGACGGAGAACTATTCAGGCTGAGGGACCATGCCCCTCAACTGGAAGTACCTAAGGCAGCCCTTACAGTTATTCATGTTCCCTCATTTGCTATACATCCAAGATCCATCCAGCTGAAATATATCCCTGACAGAATGTATCTGAATTATGTGTTGAGTTAATGCTTTTACTTTTAGTGGCATGGAAGCAACATTTACCATATAATTATCCATTTGTAGAGCATTTTTGTTCAATGTTAGGAAATAAGTAGGAGAGCCTGATCTCTTCTCCAGACATTGAAACTAGCTACTTCAACCTAGAACCACTTATAGTTTTGAATAAGCTGAGGAATCTGGTATAGTTGAAGGGGAAAAAATGTTGGCTTACCCCTTACTTTAAATTTTTTTTTCAGTGGGGGACATTTATCAATAATAAACGTTTATTGAGCACCTCCTAATTTGAGTACATTCTTCAGAATGATTTTCAGTGCCTTTGCTTGATGTAGGGCAATAAATTCAGAGGGGAAAAAAGAATCATGCACTTTTTTTTAGAGTAATAAAAGATTTCCCTGGCTAGCTTATTAAAGACATCTGGGTTATCCAATTTATCTCTGAAAAGTCATTATACATGTAATCTGTGGTTCTAAGCCTATTTGCATAAGATTCTCCTTGTTGGTGGAGAGTGATGATTCAATGTGCCATGCCTGCATGAAGGACAGAGAATTGGCAAGAACTTGGGAGAAGAGAGATCTTGGCTTTTCTGGTTTCCAGCTTCGAGAGGGAAGACAGATTCTCTTCAAGGAGAGGTCCCTAATGAGAGAGACAGATTCTGGGAAGAAGCTGACATGTAGAGGAGGAGCTTGATCATATTCCTATCCCTAGCTTATGATAGTAGAGACTTCGAGCAATTTCTTTTGGGGATAGGTGTGGTACCCTCTCTCCTAGATGAGCTATCTCTCTCCTAGTAGGAGAACTCATTCATTCTATATATTATTCAATCTATTCTCATAATTTCTATCTGCGATTGGCTTGAATAAATGGATTTATTTGCTGTTTTGCTTTGTGTAACTGGCATTTAGTGAGAGAAGAATCAAGTCTTGGATATATAGCTTAAACTATTCCTTCCCTATTAAGAGACAGTGATCAGGAGTACAGCTTGAACCTAAATATTATTTCCCCTAAAATAACAATATTTATGGAGGTGGATAGATAAAATTTTAGCCTGGTAGCCTTTCCCTGAAAAGAACTTAGTGGCCAGCCTCTGACACCATTCTTCTGCTTCTGCTCTGGCTGGAACCTAAGTCTTCTTTGGTGAATGGAGGATAGAGGAGACTTCTTTCCATGCTTCCCTGTGAGTCACATCTAGATGTGGACACATATAACCAGGAGTGTGAAGGAGCCAGCTCCTATTGGCTTGAGAGTGCTGATCGTTAAATTTTCAGTGTGAGCATTTACTCCTTGGAAATCAGCCGACTACAAATCAGGGTTTGATTTATTGTTCTATTGATTGTCTAGACCTAAGAAAGTGATGGAGAAAATGTTAATAGCGCAGATTAAACTTAAAAGTGTGTCATGAGTACCTTTTTTATTCCTTCTGGAGAGCTGGTTGTTAAACATTTTCTAGCACACCCTTGCAAATAACCTACATAGGCAATAGAAATACTATTTTTATATACATTCTAATAAAGCAGGAAAAAGTTAATGCTTAGTGTCTTTTGTAGAATATATATTCAGTTTATATAACATTTATTAGATAGGAGTTTTTGTATGTCATAATTTATGATAGATGTTCCTCATTAATGTATAATTGGTATTCAGCTAAGCCCCTTATTCACAGGGGATTTCTGCAGTATGTATTGAAGAAAGGCTGCACTTTCAGATATAATAAGGAACATGTGAATCATGAAAAAAGAGAGTTGCATACATCCCTTACTGGGAATCTTGTGCACCAAGGAGCTGGCATCAGATGGAAATATGGAAATGAATATAGAGCAGTTATGATGATGATGAGGAAACTTGTGACCCCTGCTAGCATTAGACAGATTGGTGTGATGGTGAATTGTGTGTACCAAAGGGTAATGATGAACAGAGCCTGATGGGGAGAAGCAAGCTCACAGGCCTTGCCCTTGTTATGTTCCTGACCAAGGAATAGGCAGCAAACAAATCAGAGATATGACTAACAATGTATAATAAAAGTTACAACCAAACCTCTCTATTATGATTTGATAGAAAAATCATGCTACAAGTCCTATAAAATAGGTATAAATGTACTTTTGAAACCCTTGTTTCAATTTGGCTTTGGCTATGATCATGACAGAACTGTATATAATTTTTTGGGGGAGAAGAAGTCCCCCTCACCCCCATTTCATCATGGTAGAGAAAAATGAATGCTAAAGGGCAGCATGGAATGATCCTTTTGGTAGCCCTGTGAGTCATGTGGACTGCGTAAGTCCTAAAGGAAGGGGTGACTTGATGGAAGACAGTTTTGCTTGACACTTTTCCGAAAGGGGGTAAGAGCTTTTCTGATGACCAAGTGTCTTGCTTGGAGAAAGCCTGTTTTGTAATTTTGTTGGATTAGGTAAAACTTATCCGTAATGTTCATTTATGTATTTGTAGGAGAGTTGAAGGCTCTTTCTGGAAGATCTAAACAAAACAATTTACATTCCCAAGGTTTCCCTGGATGTGGACATGAGTCAGATTTTGGGATTGACACAAGCCAGATACTATACCAGGTTTTCCTGGGTGGGAGGCATGGGCTAAAGGGATTTGAGGAGAAACCTCCTTCATTTTCCCCCAATTCCCATATATGTATATATACTTAAATATACATGTAATTTATGGTTCAAAACCCACTTGCATTACATACACACACATATATACATACACTCAAGCCTTTCATGATCATAGCCAGGGCCCAATTGAAACATAGGTTCCAAATGTATATAGTACATTTATATCCATTTTATAAAACTTGGAGCATGATTTTTCTATTAAATAATAATAGAAGTATTGGGTTGTAACTTTTATGATATACTCTTAGTCATATCTCTGATTTATTTGCTGACAATTCCTTGGTCAGGAACATAGCCCCTCATTTATAACATTTTTTTCCAGTGGAGAAATAGGATTTCTTTTATGACAATTCACTTTGGAGTGTGGCTTCTAGGACTATATAGCTGTGAAAAGCAGCCTTCAGGGATGAGTGCAGTAGATTCACTCTGAGAGCTCAAGCTGAAATGTTGAATGAAGATGACAATGAGATTTCTCAGAGCACTTTGGAACTTCCATTTTGATTCAACAAGCATTTATTAAGTACCTACTCTGTCCATGGCTCTGTGCCAACTGCTACACTTAACAGATTCTAATTTCTATTATAGATATTCCTTTATTTGTCTTAACTGTTCTAGTAGGCTATAAGCCCTTGCAAGATTGAGACCATATCATTTCATCTCTGTATTCTCCAGCACCTACCATAGTGCCTTGCACATAGCGCACAGAAATTCTTTTGGAGTTACAATTTGAATTGGATGATGATGATAAAAAATGTGATGATGTTTCAGCAGGAGAGGTTCAATACACAGAACTCCTTGTGTCCAAGGTTGTTGGATTACAAAAAGGATGTTAGACACTAGAAATAGAATTGGAAAATCTCCTTTCTCAGAAATCTTTTAAGAAGAAAATTAATACCAATCTTCAGTATAAAAAATTGTGCTGTGTAGAAATAGGGAACTATATAAAATGACTTCTAAGATTGCATGATTCTATGCTCTAATTTAAAACAAGCATTATGTTTATGGCAGAAAATATGCTGATGAAAGCATTCACCTAGAAGTCTGATACTCTTTGGGGGGAAGTACAACAAATGAATAGAAATACATCAATAATTTGCTAGAGAAACAATAAACACATTCTGTTCAAACCAAAGATGCTTTTGATTAAGCATAAAATATTAGGGCAATGAAATATACATCATCTTATGCAAGTCTGGTGTTTTAAATGAACCAAGGAAGCTTTCTTTTAGAAGTAAGAGGTGAGACTCAGTTTTCTCATTTGTAAGATGAGGAAAATGATGTAATTCTACCCACCTTTTAGAGTTGTTGTGAGAATCCAATGAGATTTTTGTAACTACTTAATAATATGTAAAAGTAAATTGTAAATATTGTATTAAGAATACCATTTTATTATTTAAACTGAAGTGAAAACTCTGGTTTTGAGAATAACCCAACATTTAATAAATTTGGTTTTTCCTATGTTGGTCATATGGATGCTTGGAGGAAGGGAGTGAATTTTTGATTGTTTTTTCTCTACCCTCTTCCCCCAAGCTCAACTACTCCTTCTAGGGGCAGGGATTCTTAACCTGACATTTGTGAACTTGATTGTTGTCATTTTTGATAACTATATTTCAGTATAATTGATTTTCTTTATACATCTATGTATTTTATTTTATGAATGGAAAAACATTATTATGAGAAGGAAACCATAAGCTTTACCAGACTATCACAATGATCCATGACATTAAAAAAAGGTTTTGAATTCCTGTTGTTCAGTCATTCAGGCATGTCCAATTCTTCATGACCAGTAGACTATACTGTCCATGGGTTTTCTTGGCAAAGATACCAGAGTAGTTTGCTATTTCCTTCTCTAGTGGATTAAGGCAAGAGGTTAAGTGACTTGCCCAGGGTCACATGACTAGTAAGTGTCTGAGGGCAGATTCAAACTCAGGTCTTCCTGCCTCCAAGCCCAATACTCTATCCACTGAGCCATCTAACTGTCCCATGAACTCCTGTACTAGTACGTAAGCTACCTTTGCCAGTGTGGTTAGAATGCAATGATAGAGTTTTCATTTAAAGGAAATATCTAAAGGTAGGATAGCTAATAGGAATAAAACTGATGATTGTCACCTCAGGCCCTTTACCTCTGAGGCCCAGTGTCTAGTGTCATTCTAAGGTGCAATTCTCTCTAAAGGAGAGAGTCTTTTTCCTTGTAGATGATAAAATCACCATTGTGGGCCCCTATGACTCACCAGAGGACTAGACCTATAATAAGAGTGATTAGTTCAGTAGAAGTCAGCACACCCAAATGGCTCTCTGGTCATTAGGGAGCTACTTGTTTTTATAATACCTATTGTGGTCGCCTTGGAGAACAGGTGTTAGATGTGTCATATGTCCACAGATCCCGTAAGCCAGTCTGGCACTTATGAATCGCTGAGAGTGGTATCTTCATATTCATAAATGCTTTCACTGGTTCTTGGAAAGGGGCCAGTTTTGTGGCTCTGACATTTCAGAGAATTCTCTTATCTCAGTTGTGAGGGTCAGAGATGTCCAGCTGAGATATCAGCTTCCTTGTTTGCTTCCAGGTCCAAGCATAGGTCAGGTAATCAGACTGATGAACATTAATTTCCAGAGAGGATCTTTTTGGTCATTGCCTGGCCTGGAATAAATGTTCTAATGAATCAACTTTTTAAAAACTGTATTATCCCACCTTGTTTCATTAGTGTTTTAAGAATTATGTCCTAGTTTTCATGCTTGGATAAATATCTGTCCCAGTCAAAGTCACTAAGGAGCTGGCTCACCTTAGGTCTTTTCATTTTCCTCCTTCCCACACTCAATCTCTTCACGGTTTGCTTTCAGTCTGTGTTTTAGAGTCATCTTTACAAAAGGGCTAGGCAGGCCCCCCAGATGAAAAGCCCTACTGTCTTCAAACACTTCCCAGATTTTAGAAGGTGACTTTTAAAGTATGACATCATTGCTATTCTAATCCCTAACATTTCATGACATGAAAAGGGCAATTTTGGATCTAAATTTAATTTCTAAAAAGTTAAAAGCAGGACGAAAAGCAAGAGTTTTAATTTAAACATGGCCTTTCATCTGAGAAACTCACCCTTCTGACATCATCTTATGAAATTAAAGAATGTCAAGACTGGAAGGGACATTAGAGATGGTTTAGTTCAGCTTTACCATTTTATAGATGCCCAAGGTTGCCTGGTTGGTTAGCTACAGAGCCAAGCCTAGAGACTGATTCCTTATTCTGTGTGCTCTCTACTCCACTAGGTTGCCTCTCATTAGTCCTTGGGTAGTCCTTCTCTGCTGTGCCCTGGTCAGAGCGTAGCTGTGGAGTGTTGTGTTCAGTGCTGGGCACCATATTTTTGAAAAGGCATTGTTAAGCTACAGAGCATCCAGAGGAAGGCAGCCAGACTGGTGAAGGACCTCAGGTTCATACCATATAACTGGCGATGTTTAATTGGGAAGAGAAGACGTAGATGGGTGTGGGATATGATACCTTCTAAGTCACCTGTTTTAGAGGTGAGAAGATTGGGGAAAAAAACTGAGTGACTCAGTTGTGATGCTAGGATCAAAATATTGGAAGGGCTATTGTGTGGGCCTGAAGACTCATCTTTGTGAGTTCAAATCTGGCCTTAGACACTAGCTGTGTGACCCTGGGCAAGTCACTTAACCCCATTTACCTCAGAGTTCTCATCTGTAAAATGAGCTAGAGAAGGAAATGGCAAATCACTCCAGTATCTTTGCCAAGAAAACCCCAAATGGGCTCATGAAGAGTTGGACACGACTGAAACAACCGAACAACCAGAAAAATCGTGCAGTAGAGCAATCGGACTTATTCTGTTGGCAGATCTAGGACTAGTGGGTGAAAGTTGCAAAGAGGCAAATTTAGGCTTGGAGTCAAAAATAGAATAGGCTGTCTTGGGAGATTGTTGGGGTTTTCTCACTTCATGTCAAGCAAAATCTGGATGACTGCTTTGTCAGTTATTTGTAGAAAGAGTTTTCTTTTTTCTTTTTTGGTGGGGGAGGGTATAGGCTGGACTAGATAGCCACCAAGGTGCTTTCCCACTCTGAATTCTGGAATTCATTCAACAGGTCCTTATTGAGCTCTGACTAAAGGCTAGGCACTGAGGAGGAACACAAAAGGGAGGTGAGTCACAGCCCATGCCTCAGAGTTGCTTACAGTCTAGTTGGGGAGACAGGAGGAACAGACATAAAGTAGTGAAGTGGAGGTGTTGCTACATTGGTGGACAACAATATTTTCTACTGAATAAAAGACTCAGGGTTTTATCTCCTGTCCTCCCCACCCCTGATCATAATACTCCACTTAATTGTTAAATGCACATATAACCCCTTTTGGATATATCATCAGAATAGGGGAATTTTAGGTTAGACCTTCTAGGTCACCTGTTTTAGAGACAAAGAGGCAAAGAACTGGGTCACTCAGTTGTGATGCTAAAATCAGAATCCATTTGGGCCCTGACAGTCCAGCAATGAGCTATTTTTTTTTATGAACATCAGCTGAGTACACAACAGGGTACTTCAGAGTGTCTTTATAGGCCACATCTGAACCCTGTTATCAAGGCTGATATGTTTTCTGTTCATCCAGTAATCATAGATTCCCCTAATTTTAGAGCTGAAAAGAATCTTAGAGATCATCTTGTCTAATCCTCTTACTTTATAATGAGAAAACCGAAATCAAGAAAGAGCACAACTTTCTTCTAGTCCTTCTCCTATCGCCAAATTTCCTAACATTTATCTCATATTTTCTTTGTATGTGAGTATATGCATTTACATATGCCCATCTCTACTTTTATACACACATTTTGTTTTCCCAATTAGAATGTAATTTCCTTGAGGGAAGGAATTGTTTTGACTTTGTGTCCCCAGTACCTGGCATAGTGCCATACCACCATAGTGGTACATAATAAGTGCTTAATAAATGTTTATTTTTCAAGGTCACACAATTCATTGATTACAGAGTCATGACTGGAACCCATGTGTTCAGGTGCCCAGGCTAGGGATAGGGATCCTTCTGTTAGCCCATATACCAAAATGATCTCTCTGAATATAGTCTATTAAAAATAAGATTGACCAATCTAATAAATAACTTTTCACAAACTTACTTATGTCAGATTCAGGCAATGTGAAGATGAGGTCTATGGACAACCACAGGAATATCAGATTTTATTATTAAAAGAGATCTCTAATCACATCTTCAACTTGTTGAGACAGCTAGATGGCTCAGTGAATAGAGTGCTGGAACTGGCATCAGGTAGTTCAAATCAGGCTTCAAATACTTACTAGTCATGTGACCTTGGGCAAGTCACTTGAACCTCTGTTTGCCTCAGTTTCCATATCTATAAAATGAGGATAATAATGGCACCTACTTCCTGGGTTATTATGAGGATCAAATGAGATCATATTTGTACAACTTGGCAAACTTTAAGGTGCTATCTATAGATGCTAGCTATTATTTATTTTATTTTTTCTTTCCCTACTGTACGGAGGTAGAGAGGAGAGGCCATGCAGGGGTTTGATATCTGTCTTTGAGGAGCCATTTAAAGAACGTCTTTTTCTTCTTTCTTACTCCTGACATAGATTTATCCTCAGTCAGGGAGATAGACTCATTATGTCATTTAGCATCATGGAATCACAGATCTAGCATTAGCAGGAACCTCAGATGCCACTTAACTTAATCCATCCTTTCATAGAGGAGGAAATTGAGTCCTAGAGAGGTTAAGTGTCTTGCTGAGAGTCAGACATAGACAATAAGTATCAGAAGCAGCATTCGAACCCAGGTCCTCTGATTCTGGAGTCATTGCCCTTTTCACTGTACTACAGTGTGTTCTACCATCTCATTGCTGTGGTCCTCAAATACAGCTATTTGAAGGTGAGGGAAGGATTTTAATTGTACTGGGAAAGCCATTACTGATGTTGGGATTTTGTGTTTGTGGTACGCTTTAACAACATTCCTGGGAGCTCCATTATTACTAGAAACTAGCTCATGTCTTTCTTCCCCCTCTTTCACTTTGGCTTGTCCAATGGTGTGGCTGCTGGGACATAGCCATTTTGTGGTCACCCCATAATTACATTAACTGAAATCTTGGCCAGTCCAAGCCAATCAAATTTCATTATGTTGTGCCCGTGTTAAGTGTTTGTGTATATCTTGATTCATTTTGATTGGTGACTGTGTATATACAATGTATGTGTGTATGTATATAAATATCTCTGCCTAGATGTGTAACATGTGCATGACTATTAAACAGTGATAAAATACAGATCTGATGAGATGATTAAAGCATAGCACGGCATGTTAGACTCAAAGCAGTCAAGAAAATTTGGGGAAAGCTTTTCTCACTGTGGTAAAAAGATGCACTTAATTGACTAGCACTGGTTCCTAAATTTTCTGCAATTTGTTCCTTGAGCCAAGAAACTTAAGCTGTTTTGGGTCATTTCTGAAAAGCCTGTTAAGGATCAAAGTTAGCTATAATTCTCTCATGTGTGTGGTTGGTGTTGTTAACTCTGCTACATTCGTATCTGTAGAGAGACTGCCCCATTGATCTGGGCCCCAAATATGAACGTTAACTTTCCTGATCAAGACACAATTTCAGCCCACATTGACAAAGAGAAGTGGTATGTTAAGCAATTATCTGGCCACTAGATAACCAACTAATACATCCAACCCTCTTAGTCTTTTGTTTCTATTGGCAGGGGTGATTTGGGGGGAGGATGCAATTATAATTATTTCTTTAATTGGTGAATATACACAGTCTCTTTGGAAATACATGAATGTAAACACACACACATTTGTTCACTCATTTTCAGACATGTCTGACATTTTGTGACCTTATTTGGATTATTCTTGGCAGAGATACTGCAGTGGTGTGCCATTTCTTTCTCCAGTTTATTTTATTTTTATTTTTTAAAATAGTATTTTATTATTTCCCATTTACATATCAAGACAATTTTTAGCATTCATTTTTACAAGATTTTGAGTTCCAAATTTTTCTCCCTCCTTTCCTCCCCTCTTCCTAAAATGGTAGGCAATTTGATATAGGTTATACATGTGGTATCATGTAAAACATATTATTTCCATTTTAGTCACAGTTGTGAATCAAAAGGAAAAAAAACATGAAAAAGAATAAAGTGAATGAAAAGAGTATGCTTTGATTTGCATTCATAGTCCATCAGGTCTTTATTTGTACGTGGACAGCATTTTCCTCTGTTAGTCCTTTGTACTTGTCTTGGATCATTGCATTGCTGGGAAGAGCTGAGTCATACATAGTTGATCATCAAACAGTGTTGCTGATACTGTGTATGATGTTTTCTTGGTTCTGCTCATTTCACTTTGCATCAGTTCATACAAGTCTTTCCAGATTTTTCTGAAATCTGCCTGTTCATCATTTCTTATTGCACAATAGTATTCCATTCCATTCATATACCATAGCTTGTTCAGCCATTCCCCAACTGATGGGCACCACCTCAATTTCCAATATTTTGCCACCATGAAAAGGGCTGTTATAAATATTTTTGCACATGTAGGTCCTTTTTCCTTTTTTATGATCTCTTTGGGATACAGACCTAGTAGTGGTATTGCTAGATCAAAGGGTACGTACAATTTTGTAGCCCTGAAGCATATGTGTGCATGGAGGGGTGGGGGTGGGGCTGGTGTTGGTGTTTGCCTGTTCCATCGCTCTGGGGCTCAGGATCTCCTGCTGTTTTGCTGAGGTGGGACTAGATACTGGCTTGCTGGGATGCTTCCTGTCCTGGAATGTGTTCCCTTTTTACCTGAGTGAGACAGACCTTTCCTGCTGATCTTCCAAGTTTCTTGGGCTAAAAGATTCTTTCGCCCCATCTTTTTGCTGGTTCTGCTGTTCCAGGATTTGTTTGGGGGCACTATTTTATGGTTGTTTGGAGATGAATATGGGAGAGTTACAGCAATTTATTGCTTACTTCATCATCTTGGCTCCTGGAAGTTCCAGCTCATTTTAAAGATGAGGACACTGAGGCAAACAAGGTTAAGTAACTTGCCCAGGATCACACAGCTAGTAAGTGTCTGAGGCCAGATTTGAACTCAGGAAGATGAGTCTTCCTGACTCCAGTGTGTATTTGTAGTGTTTGTCTCTGTTTGTCTATCTGTCTATCTGTCTACACACACAGACACACAGACATATACACATATATACATATGTGTGTATGTACATGTATATGTACATATGTAGTCATATTCATGGAATTTTAGAGTTGGATGGGATTTCAACTACTGTAGAGTCTGATCTCTCCCTAAACAAGAATTTCCTCTACCATTACCTGAACAATTAGTCATCTAGACTTCGCTGGAAGGCTAATCTCACTACCTAAGATATCCCATTCAACACTGGAGTAGCCCTATTTGTTGGGAGGTATTTTCCTTATAAGAGGCCTGAATTTGCCACTTTACAGCTTCTGCCCATTGCTTCTCTCTCTGTTCTCTATGGCCAAATGGTATAAGTTTATTCCCTATTCCACATGACAGCCCTTCATATACTTGAAGACCACTAATATGAAGACCATTTCTCCAGGCTAAACAGTCCCAGTTCTTTAACTTGACTTTCATACAACATGAACATTTGGGCTAGTCACCCCACTTCCTTGTGCCTCAGTTTCTTTGTCTGTAAAAGCAGGTGAGTGGCACTAGATTCCTGATCCTATGACCACTTTGGTTGCCCTCCTATGGAAACTCTCCAGCTTATCATTATCCTTCCTAAATCCCAGAACAGAACCAAATACTCCAGATGGAGTCTGACCAGGACAGAATAAAGGCTATTTGTTTTCAATTTTCTTCTTCCCTTAGGGGGGAGAGATTGGGCTGATGTAAATTTGAGGAAGGCCGACCACCACAAGTTTACATGGCCACAGAGACCATTTCCTGGCCTGTTGCTTAGTTGTGAAACACACAGTACCTAAAAAAGACATGGCCAGTGGAAGGTGATGAGGATTCAGTCAGCAATAGGATGCTATCTAGTCTCATTCTTGTCACACAGTCTGCTGCCACTTGTACCTGATACTTTCAGAAAATAAAATTTTTTTGACATCTTTTTTTATATTATCTATATTTCCAAATGTATCTCTTCCCTTGCAGAGAGTCATCTCTTAACAAAAAATGAAGAGGAGGAAAAATACAGTCCAGCAAAACTAATACTGGGTAAAGTTTGACATTACATGCAATTTTCCACATCCATAGTTCCCCACCTTTTAAAAGAAGCAGGGGAGAAGGCCTGCTTTTAAAGTGATCAAGGAAAGTAACATATTCTATAAGAAAGCGGGGAGAAGAGTCAGAGGAGGGTTTTCTTCCCACAAAGTTATTGCACCTATTTTTAATTGTGTGTCCTCTAGGGAGAATCAAGCTCATGGAAATCTTCAAGGAGATCACTATTATTGTTGTTTGTTCTTCATTTTCAAAGAGGACCATGACTTCAGGGAGGTGATACCATGACATGCAAATGAATTGGATTTAAGTTCGGAAGGGCTATGCAAAGTCATCAGCCTCACTTTCTCCTCCCAGAGTCACCTAGGTCCAGTGGCAAGATATAGATCAGGATGACTGGAGATGGACCTGGCCTTTTTAAGCTAAAGTCTTTAACAGGTGATTAAGTGATTAAGGCTAGGTAAGAAATGAGGCAGAGACTGTCCTCTTTTACCTAGTCAAAAAAAAATCAACCTGGGAGGGGCAGACCTTCAGAGTTTCTGGCCTAAACAGAAACATTCACTCTGAACCAATGGGGCCCAAAAAATGACAAACATCAGCCATTCTATAAGTGAGGGTGTTAAAATATGTATGGATACAGGGTTCTAAGAGTTGATTTTGCAAAATCATGTTCTAGTCTTCCCCTTGGACTTAAGGTATCACTATGGCAGGAGACCAAAGCATGAACCAGTTTTCCAGGGAGCACCAAGATGAATAGTAGTACCCTCTTTCCATGGCTCCAGAGGCTAGTTTGGGTGTAGATCAGCCTAGGAATGCTGCTTTTTAAAAAGGATATCAACTAGTTTGGAATTTGTAGATTTCAGTTCTCAAGGACATTCCAGAATGGGGCAGACCTCCTTGTTCAGAGATGATTCAGTGATGTGGTGGGTCCCTGGCATCCCTTCTTCCCCACTGTTGTCTAGACGGATCTTCCCCAGGCTTGTCCCAGAAGGAAAATGACTTCTGAGGGTGACAGGGAAGGATGTGGCTGTTTCTAGACATCACCTCATTGGAGAATCAACATGTGCCTTTGTCAAAACATCTTTCATTTAGGAATCTTCCTTGTCTTTTGTGACCTAAGAGTCACACTTTTAAGTCTTGACTATCTGAGAAAATCTGCCTCTTTTTATCAATGCTAAAAGCAAAGTGTTGATGGGGAGGCAGCATGGTAGGACAATGGCCCTCAAGTCAGAGGATCTGAGTTCAGGTCCTGCCTCTTACTGACTGTATAATCTTGGGCATGTCACTTAACTGCCTTGGGCCTCAGTTTCCTTATTTGTAAAATGAAGGTGTTGGAGTAAATCATCTCTACAGTCCCTTCCAATTTTAAATCTGTGACCCTGTATCTCCTATGCCACATACACCTGCTTTCTCCTTTCAATTCAATTCAGCCAATCTTTATTGTATTCTCTGTACAAGGCATATTTTAAGAAAAATGACCATTATTTTAATTCCTAACAAACCATTTTACAAATTTCTGGAAAAGCTATTTCTTTCATTCTATTACATTTACTTCTTAAGTCCTTTAGAAGCAGTGTAGCATAGGGATCTGGACAGGAAGGTGTGGGTTCAGGTCCTGCCTCAAACACATACTAGTTGTCTTACCCTGAGCAAATCATTCTTGGTTTACACATGACTCTCTGGGGCTATAAATTGCAGAAGAGTTGCTGATTTGCATTGATTTAGATAGTTTCTTCCTTGAGAGCCTCCAACATCAATAAAATGAAAGCTCTGGACAAAAAAAAAAAGAAAAGAATAAGTCCTTGTTATTACCTTCCTCCTTGTAAGGATTTTGAATATTTCTTTGTTGACTTGTTTAAAAAAAAAATTTCCTTATCATGTTTATCCTTTTTGGTCCTTAAGCTATCTTTTTCTAGTACTTGGGAAACTTATTTGCATTTGGGCTACCATACTTTTTTCTCCTTTGAGAGGATAATTGAGAACTGCTTGAAGGGCCTGATCCAGGGGTGGGGAAACTTTGGCCTCGAGGAGGTAAGGAACCAGAGGCCACACGTGGCCCACTAGGTCTTCAAGTAAAAGGGCCGCACTTGGGGACCTAGAGGCCTCAGGTTCCCCACCCCTCGGCCCTGGTCTCATGGTGGGACTTTTTGTTGAGATGCTGAAGGGTATGCAGACAATCCTTTTCCTCTCCTAAGAGAAGCCCAGCCTCTGATTTATTTTTCAGATGAGGAAATTGAGGCCCAGAGAGATTTAAGTAGTTTAGGCAGTGCCAAAGACAGGAAAAAAGGAAACAAGCATTTATTAAGCATCTATTGAGTGCCAGGAAGTGCACTAAGGACTTTATAAATAATCTCTCATTTAATCTTCACAACCACCTTGGACATTCATGCTATTATTATCCCATTTTGCAGTTGGAGAAAAAGAGGCAAACAGTGACTTGGCCAGGATCACACAGCCAGGATAAAGTGTCTGAGCTCAAATTTGAACTCAAGTCTTCCTGATTCCAGGTTTAGCACTCTGTCTACTGTGCCATCTAGCTGGGATTTGAACCCAAGTCCTGTGCCTTAAAATTCAGTGCTATTTCTACTGTTTTACAGATGGCCTTCCTAATGATAACCCTCAAATTCCTGCGATTCTATGTATCTGACTTAGTTTTCTTCATATTAACCATTATTAATGAATAGTTGATGTTATTATTTCCTTCCTACGAAGATTACAGGATCTAGAGCTGGAAAGATCCTAAGAGATCATCTAGTTCAGCCTCTTATTTTGAAATTAATTTGTTTCAAACTTAAACACATAATAAAATACAAAAAAGAAGTATATTATAAACTTAAATACTAAAACTTAATTGCAAAATAAGAAAAGAAAAAAAAAGCATTGTCATGTGCACAGCAGAATGTAAGAGAGGATTCAAACTATACAGCAGTCCCACAGCTATTAAAGGATGGGGCAGTTGGGTGGTACAGTGGGTAGAGTACCAACCCTGAAGTCTGGAGGACCTGAGTCCAAATCAAGCCTTAGGCACTTATTAGCTGTGTGACCCTGGCCAAGTCACTTAACCCTGATTGCCTCAAAAAAAAATAAAGGGAGAATAGTTTCTTTTCATGGCTCCCCACCCCTACACTATGTTGCCAGATTAATCTTCCTAATATAATATTTTGATCAAGTCCCTTTCCTGCCCAAAACCCATCAATGGCCCTCCAGTGTCTATTGGATAAAGGCCATTTTTCTTTAGCCTGGCATTTAAGTTCTTGTACCACCTACTTGGCTTTCACCCCTCTCTTCAGTCTTCTGTCACTCTTTCTTAAAACTTTTGCTGCAGTCAAATTGGCTTCCTCATTGTCCCCTTCAAATGACTTATACATGTCTGCATCTTTGTTTTCGCTCATGCAGCTTTTCCCACCTAGGATATGAGGCCCCTGACCTTCCTGGGATTTGTCCTCCACTCCTCTTTGCTCAGACAAATCTTGTCCGCACTTTAAAGATTGAGCTCAAGCAGCATGGTGTAGTTGGAAGGGTGCTGGACTGGAAGACTGAAGACTTGGATTCTGGTGCCAGCTCTACTACTCCCTCTGTGACTTCAGAAAGCCATTTCTTTCAGAAACTCTGTTTCTGGATCTGTAAAACAAGATGCCTGAAGGAGATGATCTCAGAGGTCATCCTTTTGGATACAACTAGGACTAAGTGGCCTTCCAGTCCTTTCTAGCTTTGTGATTCTGTGATATTACATGATTCTAAGGCTCAGATTATTTGTGGTGGTCCACCTAGATCACAGTCTCTAATTCTTCTGCACTCTTTTACCAGTGGTATGTTGGTAAATGTTTAATAGCCAACTTCTTCCTCTCTTTCCCCTCCCAAATGTGTAACCCACTTTAACACTTTATTTATCATTAGCATCTTTAACACTTTATCATTTTCTTAAGTGCTGAAAATCAACAAAACAATAAATTAAGCCCCTATTGGTAGTGTTTGCTGAGGTATAAATATTTACCCTGAAAATTTAACAGTTGGCTCTGAGGGAGCCAATTCCATCCGGTGACTGTTCTCATGGCATTTCTTCTCTACATAATCATTTGCCATTCACCATATGTTACTCTGAATTGTAATAAACCTCTTAACAGAAATAAAGAACAAATAATAAATGATTGATTGATTGAACAGAAACAGTTTCACATCTCTCTGAATCCTCCAAGGCACTTAGTATAGCAGCTGAGCTAGAAGGGACAGAATGGTAGCCTGGGAGTCCCTTTTCTACCCCTTACTAACTTTAATTGGACATAGCTTACTAACTTGTGAGAGGTAGTATGCATGATGGTTAGAGGCCCTGGGCTTGGAGGCAGGAAGACTTGGCTTCCAATCCTGCCTTTGACATTTGCTTATTGTGTGATCGGGTGCAAATCATTTAATCTCTCTGGGTCTCAATTTCCTTATGTATAAACATGATAATACCTGTAGGGACCACCTCATACAGAGTGGCTATGAGGTCATGGATCAATCCACAAAAATCTAAATGCCTACTATGTGTTGGGAACTATGCTAGGTGCTGGAGATATGAAGACAAAAGTGAAACACTCCCCGGCTCTCAAGAAGGAGCTTCCATTCTATCAGGGGATACTCTGTGTGTGTGTGTGTGTGTGTGTGTGTGTGTGAGAGAGAGAGAGAGAGAGAGAGAGAGAGAGAGAGAGAGAGGGAGGGGAAATGCATATACACATAATAAATATGAGGGCATTTAGAGAGGGAGGACACTAGTAGTTGGGGAAAAGAGTGAAGGGGACAAGCATTTATTAAATACCTACTATGTACCAGGCACCATGCTAAGCACTTAACAAGTATTATTTTGTTTGATCCTCATGAGCCACCTTGGGAGATAGGTGCTATTAATATCACCATTTTACAGATGGGGAAACGGAGGCAAACATTGGTTAAGTACAGCTAGTACGTATCTGAGGCTAGATTTGAACTTAGGTAGGTATAGTACTCTCTCTGCTTTACCACCTGGCTCCATAGTTGGGGAGGATCAATAAAAACTTTGTTTTGGAAGTGGCACTTGAGCTGGGTCTTGAAGGAAGGAACAAAGGAGGGAGAGAGGGCTTCCTTGAGGTGAGGAGGCAGAGCATTCCAAGCATGAAATACACCTGTTGATGTAAAGACTCAAGGAGACAGGAGGTGTAGGGCCAGGCATGAAGAACAAGCCAAAGGCCAGTATTGCTGGACTACAATGTGCAAGGAGAGTGAGATGTGATGAAGCTAGAAAGGTGGGCTGAGGCCAGGTTCTGAAAGGCTTTAATAATCAACAGGAGTTTATATTTTAACCCAGAGGCAATAGGCAGCCACTGGAATTGATTAAGTTGGATGAGTGATAGGCTTAGACCTGTACTTTTAGGAAAACCATTTTGACTGTTGTAGGTGCAGGAGAGAGGAGCTACTTGAAGACAGAAACCAATTAGGAAACCATTGCAATAGTCCAATGTATATAAACCATTTTGCAGATTTTAAAGTGCTACATGAATATCTTTTGTTATTTTAATGGACACTCAACAAATGTTTGTTGACTGTGCTTCCAGTCCATTTTTACCTTATCCTGAAATTTTTTGAGGGATATATATCTGTGTATTTTTATTAAATGGGCAATGTCTTCTGAGAGAGAGGCTGCATTTACAGCCTTGACCTGGCCAGCTGGTGAGTCACAGTAATGTAGTTTCAGGGGAAGCAGTCACCTAGTTTTGATGTTATAAACACATCAGATTGAATGCTGAAAACATGCAAAGCACGTTCCTGTTTTTATTTTGTTTTTTAGCTCTTTATAACCGCAATTAGGCATGGCGGTGTACAGATTGTCCTAGAATCACTTCTGAGATTGTTGAAGGGACTTTGCCCCCACCCTGGCGGCTCTGTGGAATACATCATCCAGGGTACTTTAGGAATATAATGTGTTCTTTGTCATCCTGTGGTTACATTGTAAATGTGAGAGCTCCCTGACAGCTTTCCTCTTAGCTAACTAAAGTCAACAAAAGCAACCAGACTTTCTGAAAATCCCCGCCTTACTTAACATCCACTGCTTCCCTCTGCGACACTGAACAGTAACTAACATTCTATAACCTACATAACAAATACTTTCGGTTGTGTGTTGGTTGCATTCTGGCCTTCCCTGAATGCCATTAGCTTTTATAGTCACATGGCACTGCACCAATGAGGTGTGGATTAATCTCCAAAGAACCGTGTTAGGGTTGTTTGCTTAATCCTAAGAAAAACAAGTTTTCTCTTCTCTTTACAAGGAGGTAGGGAATTGGGAAGTCCTTTTTTGGAAATGTTAAGAAAAATCAGAGATTCTCTTTGTCACCTGCTTAGTGACTCATCTGTTAGGAAAGACAATGACAGTTGTGTCTGTAAGTCCAGGTTTTCCTATTTCATGACTATCCTTTGTCAAGGTGGGCCTTCTATTCTTCCTAAAGATTAAACATAAATAGAACAGTCATTATGCCATGGTGCAAGGCCATAAACCCAGTAAGCGGTATTTAGGCAAGTTCCATTTTAGGGAAAAAAAAAACCCATTAAAGCTTCGATCTGCCCATGTTTCTGCAATGCATGTGTGCTCCTGTCTCAGACTGCACCTTGGCCCTCTAGTACATCCATCATTTTAGACACACGTTCACTTCTGTCCCATCAAAGCTTGCACTTATCTCACGTCTGTGGCACTAAAACATTAACCCCAAACATTCAGAATCATGAAACGGAACCTTTGAGAGAATTTATGCAGAGGGTTATTTATGGTGAAGAAATAGATTCCACATTGTTTTCCCTGTTTGGCCTCTGTTTCTTTATGTTGTTGAGTCTTTGTCCTTGATTTTGACCATGAAGAAGACAGACATTTGAAGGTCTCCATTTGTTGAGTACAGCACATTTTAATCATATTCGGTTGCCAGTCCATTTATATGGAAAGCTGACTTTCCATGTACTCTATAGGGAGTATATTCCAGGCAGGGGGACAAATATGTGCAAAGTTCTAGGCATATAAGGCCAAAAATGAAATAGTTCTTTCCCTCAAGGAGTTTATATTCTTATAAGGACAGGAGAGGGAGATGGGATAAAATATATAAAGAGATTAGAAAATATGAAGTATTTATGGAGTCATTTTGGTGACACAGTGGATAGAATACCAGTCTAGGAGTTAGGAGGACCTGAGTTCAAATATGGCCTCAGACACTTGCTAGCTATGTGACAACTAGGCAAGTCATTTAACCCTGATTACCACTCTGACTCCCCACCCCACCCCAATAAAAAGGGGAGTGAATACTAGCAACCGGGAGATCAGGAAAGGTCATTGTATTATGGCCAATAAAGTCAACAATAATCAAAGGTGTCCTCTGTGTCAAGCTCTGGGAGGTGCTAAGGAAGCTACCAAGGTTAGAGGAGACAGTCTCTGTTCTTGAGGAACTTGAAGCTTAGCAGGGTGCAGAAAGCTCCTTATGTACAAATAATTAAGATATGAAATATAAGGAGGAGTTAAGCATTTATTAACTGCCTCCTATGTGCCAGGCACTATGCCTAGTGCTTTACAAATATTATCTCATATGAAAATGGAGATATTAAGAAAGAGCTTTGAGAATTTTGAGGAAAGGATAATTGCTAGGGAAGCCATTCATCTGGGAGCAGAGGGAAGAAGGGGAAGGGAGAAGTAGCATTTGAGCTCACTCTTGATAAGTGGTAAATCTTGGTAAGATTTCAGCTGACAGAGACATAGGGGAAGGAAGGAGGGCATTGCATGCATAGGCAGTAGTGTAGATAAAGAACAGAGGTAGGAAAATGCATGTTTGCTGAAAAAGTGATCTGTTAGGTGGAGGGGAGAGTGCATGAAGGTATGTTATTCGTGTTCCCGTCTGAACCTATTAGATTGTAAACTCTTTGAGCACTGGGAATATGTTGATTTTCTTTTCTTGTATTCCTAACATCTTAGCAACAGTCTTTCAAGTAGTAGTAGTATTTAATATGTATGTGATGACTTGAAATCATTTCAGCTTTTGCTGTTCATCACATTTTTAGGAAGGAGGTTAGTAGCTTGAGAGAATGGCCAAAAAGAAGGCAGTGAGGATGACAAAGAGCCTGAAGTTAATGCTCTATGAAAATTGAAAAAACTGGTGATGGTTAGCCTGGGGGAAAAAAAAAAGACCTGGAGAGAGGAGGCATGATAGGAGATAGGTTAGCTGTCTGTAAGTATTTGAAAGGCTTTCATCAGAAGGAAAAATAGACTTATTTAGAATATTTAAGGTTAGTGTCAGAAAGAAATAACAACAAAACTTCCTGATAATTAGAGCTGTCTAAAAGTAGAATGGAATGGCCTGGCAAGTGTTATGGGCTCTCCTTCATTGGAAGTCTTCAAGAAAAGGCTGGATGATGCCTTGTTGAGTGTGCTTTGGTGGGGTTACAGCTGAGGCTATTGGTTGGACTAAATGGCCAATGAGATCTTTTATAACTTAGCGATTCTGTAAAAATAAGATTTCTCTTTTCAAGTGGATTTTATTTTTTTAATTACCTATGGAAGACTGAGGTGTGAAAGTTATTTTATGGATGAGGGCATGTCCCTTGAGGCATATGACATATCCCATTCTGCCCAGTTTACTATTTAATAGTCTCTAAATTCACTTTTGAACTTTCTCCTTCAAATTTTTTTTTGTGGTTGACAATATTTTTTAGGTTGTATGACTAGATACTTACGAGGTGTTTCTTTTTTTTTTCCTCTTTCCGTTTCTCTTTAAAATGCACACTGCTTATGTTAAGCAGTGTCTGAAGCTGGAGTAAAGTTCTTTGAATATATCAAAGATTCGATAACTAAGAGTTGTATATTTGAAGACCTAGTTTATATCTTCACATCTCTTGATGTGCTGATTTCTTAAAAATGTTTCCTGTTAATAAATGTATCTGTGTTTATCATTGAAGCCAACTACTCAAAGTCATAAGACAAAGTGGTTAGACCCAAAGTGACCAATTAATGTTCTTGTTTATATTTCTGTCAGAAAAAAACCCAAACAACTCAATAAAATTTTACATTGACATTAGAAATGATGCTCGAAGGTCCAAAACTCAAAGCAGTGAAACATCATTCATTGAATAATGGGAGGAAAAATCTATCCAATTTACTGACAATTTTGAGTTATAAAGCATCACCTAAGAAATTGAACTGTTCTGTTTCTCCTGAAGGCTGGTTAATTCCTAAGCTAACAAATTGCTGCCTAGTTGAAGTCTTTTGGGGGATTGGCTCCAGTGAGGAGATGATAATAACATTCACCACAATTGGCATTTATAGAATGTTTTCAGTCAATCAGTAAACATTTATTAATTGCTTATTATATACCAAGCATTTTCCTAGAACTTTACACCCATTATGTCATTTTGAGCCTCATGATAACTCTGTGAGGTAGATACCAGACAGAGGTATGATTAGCATCATTTTTTACAGATGAGGGAACTAGGGCTCAGAGAGTTATATTGACTTGCCTAGAGATGACAAAGCCGGGAAATTTCAAAGACAGCATTTGAACCCACTCTTCCTGACTCTAAACCCAGCATGCCATGCTGTGTAGTATGATATGTAATTAGCAGATCAATTTTTGGGGGGGTAAATATGTGTTTCTAAAGCACTTGAAAACAATTTATTCACTTTTCATCCTATTTACACTGTTAATTTGCTTAGCAACCCCTTTTTATTCATAGATAGTGAAAAGGCAACCGTCAACTCAACCTCTTTTCCAGTTATCACACATTCCAAATGAGCAGGGTTGGAATTAATGAGGTCTTACTGTAACTCCCTCTCACTTTCAGCTTGCTGACAGAAATTGGGAAATAACCTAAGAATCAAGTGTGGTTTTATAAGCACTTCCTCCACCCGTTTTCTTCACTTAAAGCAAGACTCCCTTATTATATTGTTCCTTTTGTAAAAGAGGGGGAAAGACCCTGCAAGACAAACACTAAATTATTGAGGAAGTTATTGTTTTGTTGTATAACTAGCTTATTAAAGTTGTAGGGGGAGTGGAGGTCATCAGTGAATGAAGGCCTCTGAGGAGAAGTCCAAGGAGTCATGATGTGACTTTTCTTGACCCTTTCAGAAGGGATTGGAGAAAGATGCTGTAATAATAGTCTGCTGGTTGCAGTGATCATCTAGCCTATATGCAGGCAGATTAGATGGATGCATGTAAGATGTGATCCATGTTAACAATGTCCATATTACCTGGCTCTCTCCTAGACTGATAGCCACTTGAATGTCTGTGAAGTACCACTCCTAGAGGTTAAAGCATCTAATTGCACCATAGAAATTACTCTGAGAACTCTAGTTGTTACCCTTTGCACCTTCTGTGAAATTAATTTACTAGATTAGGAAATAGTTATCTAATAAAATTCTGAGGGAATGAGACTTCGGATAGTTAAGTTTTGATGGTGCACAGTGGAGAACCAGAACCCTGGACACTGGGAAGAAATGAGAGAAAAGCAGAGTTGGAGAAAAGTTACCTTTAAAGTACCATTCGGATAGCATGTCATATTTTATTATTACTTAAAGAGCACTGGTTATAAAGTCAGAAGACCTAGGTGGAAATCCCCTCTTTGAATACTTACTTCTTTTGTGACCTTGCCGCTCCCCTGGCCTTGGTTCTCAATCCCTCTTAATCCTAGTGCTTCTCCTTTGTTGATTATCGCCAATTTATCCTGTACGTAGCTTGTTTGTATGTAGTTGTTAACGCTTTGTCTCCCATTAGACTGTGAACTTCTTGAAGTCAGGCATTGCCTTTTACCTTTCTATCTTTAAATGCATAGCATTATGCCTGGCACACAGTAGGCACTTAATATTTATTGACCGAATGATCTGTAAAATAAAGGGTTGGACAAGATGGCCTCTGAGGGCCCTTCCAACTCCTTATCTATGATCATAATTAATAATAAATATAGTTATTAGACTACAAGGAGTAGAGGGGGAAGAGGAAACAAAGTCATCTCACTGACTTCACTGTATCTGCTCGGGCCAACCCTGAGGATCATGGTAATCTCTAGGCACCCAGGTTGTCAGGACTGCTGATATTTTCAAGAATATGCTTCTTTCCCCCTTCCCACACTCCTTTTGTCTTGTCAGACTTTCCAAAAGCGAATGTGCCCACTTAGAAAGGTGGGTCCTGCCCCGACTGTGTTTGTGAGCACCTCTCTTACCAGTCATAGCCTGGAAGCCTCTCGTTCTATGTATCACCCTCAAATACAAACTAAGTAGCTGTTTATTCATGTGTCATGAAATTGCCCTGCTGTCTTAGAGATCGAGGTACTGGCCCCTTCTTTAATTGAAATCTGTAATTTTTTTAAAAAGTCATTATTTTTAAGATCCATGAAGTCTGTGTTGTGATTTATAGGAAGTATCCAACTACAGCTGGTGCACTTCTGGATGTTTTATGGCAGATTATTCTCAGATTACCCTTTAATGCAGAAAGGTTTGCCTGTTGTCTAAGCTTTCTGTGTCATAGAGAAACCGTTCAGACTTGATATGAAACAGCTGGTGGAATCAGCTGTAAGCAGAAGTCGTATTTTAAGGCAGGCAGTAAGAGAGAAGTTTTCATAGCTGGTGGGGGTGGGGTGGGGCGGGGAGTGAGGCAAAAGTTAAATCTCCCCTCACTATTTAGAAGTGATTTAATTTAGTCATTAACAAATTATGCAAATGAAAAAAGGGCCCTGAATGTGGTGTTTGTTGTGGAGCATTGGGGGCCCACAGCTGTGCAAAGGGAGTTTGGGAGACGGGACCTCCTCAGGATGGCCTGGCTCATAGAGTGGTTGCATAAAGCTCTTAGTGACCCTCAAGGCACTAAGGCTCACCCCAGGCCCAGAGAGGTCAGAGGCGACTCCCTGGCCCTGCCTCCCTCTCTATCCTCAGGGTCCCTGCTGAGCATGACAACAAGAGAACTGATTGTCAGGGTGGTTTTCTTCCTCTTTGTCTGGAGCCCCCTCTTTGTATGAAGAGTTCTGTGTGCTTTTCTGAGTGTGTGTGTGTATGTGTATGTGTGTGTGAGACAGACAGACAAAGAGACAGATAAGCACTGTCAGAGACAGAAACAGAGAGAAAAGGAGGGAAGAGACATAGAAGAGAGTAGAGGGGAGATTGAGAAAGATGGAGAGAAGGACAGAAAGAAGAAAGGAGCAAGAGAGAGAGACAAAGGAGGGGGATACGGAGAGTAAGAGAGAGTTATTGGGGTACAAAGAATGAAAGAGCAAGGAAAGAGAAAGGGGGGAGAGAGAGGGAGAGAGGTTTAAAAAATGTTTTGTGGACACTAAAAAAACTTTATGCAGTCAAGGGACACAAAAGGGGTGGGGGAGGAGGAGGAAAGGCAAAGAAGGAGGGGGATATGAAGAGTAAGAGAGTTATTGAGGTACAAAGAATGAAAGTGAGGAAAGAGAAAAAAAGAGAAAGGGAGGGAGAGAGAGAGAAGTTTTAAAAAAATTTTGAGGACACTTAAAAAACTTTTTGCAGTCAAGCGACACAAAAGAGGTGGGGGAGGAGGAGAAAAAGGCCAATTCAGTGTGCTTGAACCGGGTGAATGGCTCCAGATCTCTGAGGTTAAGAAGGCCATTCAACGCCACAGTTATAAAATTGGACTCTTCATACTACTCTACTTGTTTCAGTCTGGTACTTACTTGCCTCTAAGAGGACTCCCCCTCCCCCTTTCTCTTTGTGATCTATTGGGTATTTTGTAGAGGAACAGTTTAAAACTGTCCCCTTCTGAAACCTTCATCTGTTACACCATGGGCCAGTCTCTGTCTACACCACAGGGTTCTGAGATAACTGTCCTGTGAGGATCACAAAGGCTCTCTGCAGTGTGGAGTTCTGACACCTACTTATTACATGAGCTAGGGGAGTTGGCTCATTAGATCCAGTGCATTGTGAAGGGTAATTTAAGCCACATTTCCACCAGGGCTGTTTGGTCTGACTGCAAATGTGCCAGCTATAAAAAGAGCCACATTAAAGGAGTTAGCAGCTGAAATGTTCAAGCCTCTCTTGGTCACTCTGCCTCTGGTTCATAAACTGGTCTCTGGTAGCCCTGGGGCCATGGCAGCCATCCCGACGACTGTGTTGGACTGGAAGGGGTTAAATAGCAAACCCTTAAGGAGGCTGTTTTAATAGATGCCAGCTTTAGAAAGGTAATTGTTGTGGCCTTGGGGCAACAGACACTGAGCATGGATGGTGTGTTCCTTCCCACTTTCTTTCTTACCAAACTGTTGGTTTTTTGGGGGGGTCCTTTTTCAGTGGTGATCAAATCTATTAGATTTCAGCACAAGCAAAAACCTGACAAAAATGTTAAATAAAAGTCTGCCTTTAAGAATTTCAGAATTACTCTCTCATCCCTGTTTAACAAGTGCAGCTGCCCAGTTGACAATTTTTCCTGTTTTTCTTTGTTTTTCTCCTTTCCCTTGCTAGTTTCTTTTTTTTTTCCTCCCAGTAAGAGCTGATCTTTCAACAGTGGAAAAAACCACTAATTAAACAGTACTCAAAGCTTATCATAATATTCAGTTGGTGAAATTACCTTGTAATTAGTCTAACAGTGATCCAGAACTTATTAACACCAGGACATGTAAAGTTAGACAGGGCACGGAACTTTGAAACTGCTTCTGCCTGTGGCTTGTTCAGCTGCAGCCTCCAGCGTCTGCTTTATTTCTTTCACAAAGCCATCTCCAGTTCTATCTCCTGGGTTTAAGTTTTTAATGGCTTTGGGGCATTTTCTTCTTATGTTTGGTTTAGTCTGAAAGACGTAAGCTCAAGCACTCACAGTCTGGGCTTATCTCTGCAGGTGAGTAGATTGCATGCTTCGCATGTCAAGGGGAAATCAGTTTGATTTTACATTCAGTGCCTATGTGTCTGTGGCTCCTTTTGTAGAAGCAGACCTTCTTCCTGAGGACAGACCCCTTTATTTCACTGCTGTTGTATTAATGACTGAGCATTCTGAAGTCCTGTGTTCATGCCTCAGAAATTCTCTTTGAAGATTTTATTCAGATCTGTAATCTTATCAATGTAGGGAACTCCCAGTGTAGCTTAGCCATTGGTCTCTAACTGATAATATCGGAGCAGGAGTTATTAACCAAGGGGCCAACTCTCAATTCTGAAGGGACCTGTGGATAGATTTCAGGGGGTCCAGGAACTTGGATGAGAAAAAAAAATCGCATCTTAATTTTGATATAATTAATTTCCTTTGTAATCCCATGTATTTTATTTTATGCATTTAAAAATATTATTCTGAGAATGGGTCCATAGGCTTCTGCAGACTGTTAAAAGGGTCCACGACATGGAAACGGTTAAGAAGCCATCTATGAGAAAGTTGCCTGGGACATGCTTTGGTTTAATGACTTAACCTGGTCGTACAGCTAGTCTGTATCAGAAGCATGGCTCAAACCCAGGTCTTCCTCACTCCAGGACTGGCCCTCTATCCATTACTACCCACATAGTCTCATACAGAGAGTCATTCATGGGTTTCATAAAACTAACAAGAAGCTATTGTAATATGAGGAACTCTATGGCAGACTTAGTCTGTCTAAAACTCCCCTATCTTATATCTCTTAATCTCAGCATTGGAAAATTCTATTCGTTGGACATTGTGTTATGACATTGGACACAAATGGTGATTAATAATATGTCAGCAGGACTGTTTCCATGTGACTTTTAAATGTTTTGAATGATGCAGGCCCTGATGTAAGGGTATTTGACTTAAGGGGTCCAGTTTCTAGGAACATCTATTGTGACTCCCCTTACTGCCATCATGGGAGCTGCCAATCTGAGATTACAACTCAAGTTCCTTTTCCCATAGAAATGATGTTTCTTAATAAGTGATGAGCGGGTGCTCCAATAATTCTGCAAGAGAATGTCAATTCAACTGGAGTAAACAGGCAAGGATTTTGATTTGGTGCATCAGCAATGCAACTGAAGGTGTTCAGAGGCTACTAAAAACCAAGGAACTCCAAGAGAATTGAGTCACTACTCCATTGTGCTACCTGAGAGGTCTGATACTGCCACAGATTTTACCACTGAGGCAGCTGAGAGGACAGTGATAGAATGCTAGGCCTGGAGTCAGGAAGAGCCAAATTCAAATTTGACCCCAGATTCTCACTAGCTGACTGTGGGCATGTCACTTGACCTCTGTTTGTCTCAATTTTCTCAACTATAAAATGGGAATAATTATGGCACCTACGTCACAGTATGGTTTTGAGGACCAAACGAGGTAACCCATGAAGTATTCTGCACACCTTAAAGCTAAACCAACCCTTATTGTTGTGCTTGTAATCATTGTAGAATGCAGAGTTTCTAGGGAACCATTGACAGTTTCCAGAGGCAACAGAAAATCCGAGCTGAAGGTGCTTGACTAAGGGTGACCCTCTGTGAGTGATTATTTATTCCCATTGCCTCTAGGCTAAAATACAAATTCTTGGCTTGGCATTGAAAGCCCTCAACAATATGGTTCTAACTTATTTTTCCATGTTGGTTTCAAATGACCCCCTTTCATGTCCTCTGTGTTCCGGCCAAACGAGAGAAGTAGTTTTCTGGATCCTACATTTTTTTTCACCAATGCCCACATTCTACTCTCTCCTCATCTCCGCCTCTCACGATTCTTACTTCATTCAAGGCTCCACGCAGGGGCTGCTTCTTCCTTGGAGCTTCCCCTGTTGTTTCAATTCTTGTTGTTTTCGTCTTTTCCACATTACCTTGTATTGTGCTAATTTGTGCACTCACCCTCCAGTAGAATGTAAACCCCTTGAGGATGATGTGAGGCTATTCCCTGTTTTTGTGTTTGTAGCCCTAGCATGGTACCAGGAACATAACAGGCACTTAATAAATACCTGTTGAATTTAATTGAACTGGGAGGGCCTTTGTCTTATTAAAAGGTTATTTATAGCCCATACAAAGTCTCACCTTATCATCAGGTTCTAGTAGAGTCTGAATATAGCCCATCTCTCAGGTTTATGTAACTAGCTCAGGGATACTTTTGCTTGATCAGATGAGCACACTTTCCTCTGCAGGTGTTCTTAATCTTTTTTTTTAATGTCATGGATCCCTTTGGCGGTCTGGTAAAGCCTATTTACCCCCTCTCAGAATAATGTTAAATGCATAAAATAAAGTGTATAAGGTTATAAAGGATAACCATTATATTGAAATACAGTTATCAAAATACTTTAAAAAATACAATTTTGTGGACCCCGGTTTGAGAATCTCTGCCTTAGAGCAATGAGACAGTTCTAGTTTCCAAGTGAGTTGGTCCAATACCTGGATCCAGATGGGATGAATGACATTGGTTCTGTCTTATAAACTCTGCCAGTGCCTTGGAGAGCATCCTTGAAGATCTGTTATCAATTTCCTGTAGTCAGACAGTTCTAATACCTCATATGCTTTGAACACCAATTCTTAGCAGTATGACCAAATTCCTTCTTAAGAGTATTCATATGCCACCCTTAAAATGACCAGCGGGGTTTTCACTTTGAAGATGCCATTCTTCACACTCATAGAACAGTTTCCAATATCATCTGGGTGATTGTTGCCCAGGGAAGGGTATGTCTATTGAGATGGATGCAAGCCAGGAACCTCTGGGTGATATTTTTCCAGCAATTGACATTACTGAAGACATCTCCAGTATGGCTTCTGTTTCCACGTGGTGTGGATTAGTTGATTGGAGACAAATGATAGAAGAGACAGGTGAAGGAGACAAGGTTAAAGCAAAAGTGACAGGGCCATGTGGAGTTAGAAGAGACTTTGATTGGATATAACTCTTCTGGCCCTTGTGAACAGCTAGGGGCCCATCCCCCTCCCTCTCCTGGCCTCTGGTGGTCCTCTCCAACATTTTCTCCAGTGACACTTCCACCACATGAGTCTTTGTCCTTTTGCTCTGGGAAGGCTCAAGCCAGGGGAGAGTTGTAGTTGCTAACATGATGAAAGGAGAAACAGTCCTGAGGTTGAGCCCAGGAAAACAATAGAAACTTCTTGCATCATACCTTGAGTCCTGTGTTGCCACTCTGCCATGAGTGTATAACCTTATACACACTCTGAGGATCCTTATCCCAACTTCCACTCCTACTGAAAGATCAAGTCCTGGAGCTTGGCTACCATCTCACTTCAGGGTTCTAGGGTTCTTATCCTTAAAATCAGAGGGTGATTCTCTAATGCTGTTGGCTTGAGCCCCCACCAGTGTGCTGCCCCCCAAGATTATCAATTGAGAATTAATTTAGTCATGCAACCTCAATAGTTTTACAAAGGGGTTTTTATTAAGATGATACATTAAGAACAGTTGGTACAAAACTTCCCCCTAAAAGTCTGTGACACACTTTCCAACAAGTACATACGGAGTCCAGGGGAAAGTGGGATCAAGCTTAGAGAGCACATGTGAAAAAGAGGTAACTCAGAGCATCTATTTGCTAGAAATCTTTTTCTCTCTTTTGTGGGGTGCTCAAGAAATTTCCCTCTTAGACATATCACAGATTCTTTTCTGGGCTCCTTTGTGGAGATGTGAATCTATGTCTAGTCTATCCTTGGCTCCTAAAATAGATATTACCATCAGCTGATCTTGCTAGGTCACTGATAAGAAGATGGGAAGTCAAAAATCCTCCATACCCTTTGAAGCTCATAAGGTCCATCTCTGCATTGAAGGAAAAGATCTAGCCAAGGTTGAACCTAAGGCCTCTCCTACCCTTCCTCACTGAGGTGGTTTCTCCTCATAAATGTATTGAAAAGCCACACTTGCCTGAACCTCTTTAATGACCCCCTTCTCAATTTTCTTTGTTTTATAGATGACCCTTGAGATTCAGTGAAATCTTCCTTGCCAATCTGAACATGATCCTTATTGCAATGTCTGTCTCCAGCTCAAAGGTTTTCCACTTAGATTAAAACTTGTGATTGATTGTTCATTTGATATGTTTTTACCTATTTTAAGGTATAAAGACTGCTGTGAGAGTGATTTTGACTTCATCTTTACAGGTGTCTGAGTTATTCCCTCTCACCTATGTTGTTGTGCTGAGAGACAGAAGTTTTATGAAGCTACATACCTCCTGATTACTTTGTGAGAAAATTTTGCAGAAGGTATCTTCGCCAGTTATTAACAGTTATAGCATACCCAATTTGCACCCTTATATGAGCACCTTTTCTACAGTACTAACCTAAGACATCTTGTCATTGATCATCTGGATGCAATGTAATTCCAAGGCTTTGTTTCAAGTCATATAAATAATGAAGGTCACCAGGTAACAGGTGATGTTGACTTTTCATGATAATTTCTGGGCTTTGGGATGAGTGGCAGTGTTGAATAGCATTCTGTCTCAAAGCTCTACTGCTTCTTGCAGAATCTGTGCTCCATATCCTTCCATATTCTGGAAGCCACCTTGGTCGCCATGATCCAGTAGTCCACCGTCCTGAAAGATCCCTCTCACACTACAGCCTTCTCAGACTAGAAGATCCTTTCACCCCTGAGGCCACTTACTCTGATCTGATTTCCTCCTGGTACCTCCATTTCAAGGAAGGGCCCCCAGGCTAGCTATGTTCACTCCGTCATTCCTCTCTGGGACTCCCCCAACTTTCTAGACTTCTTTCTCCACTGTGCTCTCACATGGTTACCTCCTACCCCTCTTCCCCTTTCAGCTTCCCTTCATGTATTGTTTTCTCCCATTACAAGGGCAGGGAATATCTTTCCTTTTGTTTCTGTTTGTGCTTAGTGCAGCACCTGGTACATTGTAAGCTCTTAAGAAGGAACAGGAATATCAAACAAATTGTTGTGAATTTTTTTTTCCTGGGAGGTAGGGGGCAGGTAATTTTACTGTAACTTACTATAATTTCTGTTATCTCTGCAGATGTACTTTAAATACAATTAATTATAAACAGATATCATAATTTTACTTTGATATAAAATATTTATCCTACTATCTCTATTTTCTTTGCCTTATGGATAAAAAATTGCACTATGTTATAGCTTGGTCATTTGAAGTGTTCCTGAATTCTGGTCCTTCTAAATGCTTATAGATTTGACTTGACTTGTCATTGGTAAATCCAATATTGGTGTTACACCCCACACCCCAAGCAGGTATTTTTGTAATTGAAAGTGCCTACAAAAATGGTAGAGCCTCCATTCCCTTTGTCTACTGGCCCTGTTGACTAGAATTCTCTGACAGTATTATCCATAGAGTTAGGGACAGTATCGACAACAATATTAGAAACTATCTTCGCTTAATCTCTGTAACACGCGGGCAGGTAGTTACATTGTAGGCAAGATCTTTGCCAGTAATCATTTTGGGAGGAAAGGGAGAGGGAGGCCAGACTTGTCATTTCATTGGCATAAAGGACACTCCTGATCAAAGTTAGCTCTGCAGTTTACAGTTTTACAAAGCTGCCTAGGATGCTGAGAGGGTACGTGATTTGTCTAGGGTCACATAGCCTGTCTGTCCATATTTGTCAGAAGTAGGACTTGAATCCAGGGCTCCCTAGACTCTGAGGCAGCTCTCTATCTATTCTGCCACACCACCTCTCAGTTTGAATCAATAATGCCAAATTTACATAGGTCAAGAGATGCCACTGGAGAGCGTCATTGTGAATGTCAAATCCAAAGTAATCCCAAGCTTATCTCAGAAGGCTCCAGGTTTGCAATGCTGTGAGGACTGTTTCAGTGTCCTTATCAGGCAGCTGATTCTGTTTATAAAATTTAAATCTTTGAGTCAGTGACTAATGGAACAAGTGGGAAATATGTTTTCAGTGCCTCCACATGTTTTACAAATGTCTTTGTCTTTGATGAAGCAGGAATTTTCAAAGGATCTCATGTCAGCATGCATTTAGGACTCAGAAATTGTAAGGTTGCACTGCCGCTTTCTACAGAGCCTTAGAGTTGACTATAAGAGGAGAGAGATGTGAAGAAGGGTAGTCTGTGATCCTGTGAGTCTGTCTAAGAATTGTCAGTACATTTGCACAAGTTCCCGTGGATCGTGGGTGCCATATTGCTTGTCTTTTTAATGGGTTGGGAAAGGGCTGGAGGGAGAGAAAACTTGGAACTCAAAATTTAAAAATGGATGTTTAAAATAAAAAAAGAAACCCCTCTACTCTGTAAAGGAAAAAAAAAAAGAAGTGTTGATGTTTGTGTTAGGTGTTATAGGAGAAACTTGCCTCAGGGTGAATGGAAGGGAACTTTATTGTGTGGACTGTTGATATGAAATATAACACTGAGATTCAGTAGGGTGAGTCATTTCAATTCATCAAGCCTGTACTGAGCACCCCTGATGTGCCAGGCACTGTGTTAGTTGCTGGAGATACAAAGATAAAAACAAACCAGTCCTAACCCAAAAGGAGATTATATTCCTCTATGAGGGAAGGGGGAGAGAAACAATATTCATCTAATGTAAAACGTATACATAGACAATATACACTCTATATAGCTACATGGATATGTAATAATATTTGGATGGGGAGAGAGAACACCCTTTACTTCTTGGAAGGGTGAGTTGATCAGCGCCAGAGGAGTCACTTGAACTGAGCCCAGAAGGGGAAATGGAGATTTCCAAGAGGCAGAGATAAGGGGAGAGAGCATTCTGGGCGTGAGATATTGCCTATTTAATGCCACAGAGGTGGGAGAGAGATTGTCATGTATGGGGAATAGAAAATAGGCCATTTTGTGCGTGTATGTGTGTGTGTGTGTGTGTGAAACATAGGGTATGTGTGGCAGTTAGGTGACATGGTGGATAGAGTTTGGGGCCTGGAATCCAGTCTCCAACACTTACTAGCTGTGTGACCCTGAGCAAGTCACTTATCCCTGTTTGCCTCAGTTTCCTCATCTGTAAAATAAGCAGGAGAAGGAAATAGCAAGCCATGTGTATTAGCAAGGCAATAAACATAACATTGACGATAATTGTGAAAATGCCTACATAGTTCTGTACTGCAAAATATGAGAGACTCTCTATGTACAGGGTGTCCCTAAAGTCCGGACACATGGGAAATCTCATTAACATCTCATTAACCATTTCAGAGAAGACTGTGTTGTTCAGTGACTTCTTTTTTGGGGTATGCTAAAGGAGAAGGTGTACTCAGTGAAAATCACAGATGCAACCCAATAAAGAGTGAACGTGCTAAAATTGATGGCAATGTGGAGTTATTGCATCAAGTTTATGTGAATCTTGCAAAGCACATCATGCATCACAAATGAGGGAAATCATATTGAAGGTATTATTTGTTAATATTCCAATTAAATAAAATGTTGTTGAAAATTTCATTCATTTCATTTCTTGAAAATATGCATTTTTACCTATGCGTCCAGACTTTAGGAACACCCCTGTAGAAGGCAGAAGGAGTAAAACATTTATTCAGACACCAGAGAACCAAATCCCATAATCAATAAGGCCAGCCCATCCAAGCAGCAACCAACTCTCGGAGCCAGTAAGCCCACTTTATCATAACAGTAAGGAACTTAAAATACAGTATCACAGCATGGAACCTCATCATCCCAAAGCCATCTACCCCCCTGCTGGGACCTTGCCACCAACAATCACACTCACAGCCCGGCTACCACACATCTGCTCACTCCCTTGGCTCTAACTGCTGTCTCCCAGCGTTTCCTGTGACATACTTTCCTTTTCCTCTCAGCAAGCTCCTCCTACCACATATGACTTAGGCTTCCTGTGTGTAAGTAGATCACATGGGCCTATTAATGGGTGGGAAAAATCTTCAAATCTAAATTGTTATTATACCATACCATCCAAGAAAAGCCCAAAAAGGAGCCATGAAGAGTCAGGACTGAAAATGGCTGAACAACAACAAAAAGGATATGTATGTTTATGTTGCTTATGTTGGTGGGAGAGTAATATGAACTAAATCTAGAAAGATAGATTGGATCTAGATTATGAAGAGCTTTAAATGCCAGAGTTCATATTTTATTCTGAGTTTTATCCTGAAATAGGAAGTAAGGGAATACCATAACAGAACTTCTCCTTTAGGAATATCAACCTGAGGGGTGGGGCCAAGATGGTAGAATGAGAGCAGGGACTTTCTTGAATTTTCCCCCAAACCCCTCCAAATACCTGTAAAAAATTACTCTAAACAAATTCTAGAGCAGTAGAATCCACAAAATGACCAAGTGAAACAAATTTTCAGCCCAAGACAACCTGAATGGTCAACGGGAAAGGTCTATTGCACTGGGCTGGGAGAGGAACACAGTCTAGAGTGGACCATGCTGGCACAGATGGGACCTGAGCAGGCCTCATGGCACTGAATCACTGGCAGCTGTGGCTCTTTCCATATTTATCAACCCACAAATGCCAAAGACAACTTAGAAGGACAGTAGGAAAGATCTGTGGGTGAAAGAGGAGTGTGGTCTGGCCTCAGCCCCAGGATAGCGGCAGCAGTAGTGGCTGCTTTTGGAGCTCCTAGTCCACAGATGGTGGGTGGATCAGGTAGCTGATCAGAGGTAGATTGCAGGAATCTCTTTGCTGGTGCTGAGGCAGGATTCTCTTAATTTGCCCATGCTTGGATCTGGGTTGCAGGCCGGGGTGGCAGTCCTGGGGTGAGGAGGAGTGCTGGTGTGGCAGAGATTGTGACAGCTGTGGAGAGGGAATCCTCCTCATAGTTCCAAGGCAGAAAAGAGTGCTTGTGGTCACTCACAGACCAAAGCACAGGCCAGGAAACGAGTAAACACCTCTCCTTTCATCATACAACCTTGGAAGAACTAAAAATTTACAGGTCCCTAGAAATATATCTGAAAATAGCTGCACAAAACCCCTGAAGCCTGGAACAGTGTACTCTCCACTCTGGAAGCAGAGTCCTACCTTAACAAAGAGCTAAAAAATCAAGTAATTGGCTGGGAAAATGAGCAAACAGCAGAAAAAAATCAGATTATAGAATCTTACTTTGGTGATAAAGAAGATCAAAACATATACCCAGAAGAAGACAACAAAATCAAAGCTCCTACATCCAAAGCCTCCAAGAAAAATATGAATCGGTCACAGGCCATGGAGGAGCTCATAAAGGATTTTGAAAATCAAGGAAGAGAAGTAAAGGAAAAATTGGGAAGAGAAATAAGAGTGATGTAAGAAAAGCATGACAAACAAGTCAATAGCTTACTAAAGGAGACCCCAAAAAAATGCTGAAGAAAATAACACCTTAAAAATAGACTAACCTAAATGGCAAAAGAGGTCCAAAAAGCCAATGAGGAGAAGAATGCCTTAAAAAGAATTGGCCAAATGGAAAAATAAGTCCAAAAGTTCATTAAAGAAAATAATTCCTTAAAAATTATCATGGAGCAAATGGAAGCTAATAACTCTAAGAGAAATCAAGAAATTATAAAACAAAATCAAAAGAATGAAAAATAGATGACAATGTGAAATATCTCATTGGAATAACAACTGACCTGGAAAATATATCCAGGAGAGAGAAACTAAAAATTACTGGACTATCTGAAAGCCATGATCAAAAAAAGAGCTTAGACATCATCCTTCAAGAAATTATCAAAGAAAACTGCCCTGATATTCTAGAACCAGAGGGGAAAATAGAAATTGAAAGAATCTACCAATCACCTCTTGAAAAAGATCCCACAAGGAAAACTCCTAGGAATATCATAGCTAAATTCCAGAGTTCTCAGGTCAAGGAGAAAATATTGCAAGCAGGAATATCAATCTGGCCTCAGTGTGGGGGATGGTTTAATGGGAGGGAGAGAGGCAGGGAGACCAGTCAATTAGTCAATAAGCATTTATTAAGCACTTAATATATTCCTGATAACCCTGTTAAACACTGGAGATACAAAGAAAGGCAAAACGCAGTCCTTGTCCTTAAGGAACTCACATTCTAAAGGAGGAAATAACATGTAAATAGCTAAATTTGCCATTAGATTGTGAGCTTCTTGAGGGTAGGGGTTGTTTTTTGCCTCTTTTTGTATCCCTTGGCCTTCACACAGTGCTTGACACATAGTAGGTGCTTAATAAATGTCTATTGACTACACTGACTGACAGGTACACGTGAGATACAATGTTGTTCAGTCATTTCAGTCATGTCTTCGTGACCCCTTTGGGGGTTTTTCTTGGCAGAGATACTGGAGTGGTTTGCCATTTCCTTATCTGGCTCATTTTACACATGAGGAAACTGAGGCAAACAGGGTTAAGTTGACTTACCCAGGGTCACACAGCTAGTAAGTATCTGAGTCCGAATTTGAATTCAGGAAGATGAGTCTTCCTGACTCCAGGTTTGGCACTCTATGCAATATGGTGCCACCTAGCTACCCCAGTACATAGAATAGACAGATTATAGTCTCATAGGGGAAGGCACTGGGTGGAGGAGAACTAAGAAAGATGTGCAGAAGGTAAGATTTGAGTTGAGTCTTGAAGGAAGTCAGGTAAACTAAGAGGCAGAAGAGGGAGACTGAGTAGTCCAGGCATGGGAGATAGCTATTGCAAAGGCACGGAATTGGAAGTTGAAGGGTTGCATTTGAGGAACAGAAAGTAGGCCCATATAGCTGGATTATGGAGAGTGCTGAGGGGAATAAAATATAAGAAGACCAGAAAGGTCTATTTGCATTTGATCCTGGAGGTGATAGGGAGCCACTGGAGTTTATTGAATATGGGAGGAGAGAGCATAGCATGGTTAGACCTTCACTTTAGGAAAATCACTGGCACTCAAATTTGGGAAAAATTAGAATGGGGAAGAGACTGGAGGCAGAGAGACTAATTAGAAGGCTGTTTCAGTAGTACAGGCATGAGGGGACAAGGGTATAACTAGAGTGGTAGCTGTGTGGGTGAAGAGATGGGGACATAAGTGATAGATGTCATTAGAAATGACAAGATTCAGCACCAAATTAGATATTGCCAATTAGGAGCCAATGCTTTTGAGTGAAGCAGAGTATGTTCAAGAGAACTGGTATGTGTGAAAATGTTAAGGGCCCTGGAGATTTTTTGCAAGTGAGCCAATGTGTGTTCTAGAAAAAGCATGTGCTGGGTTAAGAATGGGAAGGGAGTTGTATCATCTTCTCTGTCCTATGTCAGCGGGAAATCATGACTTCACAAGACTTATGTGAAAACTAGGTTTATTACAAGGGAAATGAACATACATGTGGAACCCAACGAGTTCACAGTACTTACCAAAGTTTGCATATTTATGATAGTACAACCAAAAGAAGGAGGAGAAAACAGGGAGGGGCATGGCATGGGAGGGGAAAGGTACTGTAAGGTAACCCAAAGGGGAGGAGCAAGGCCATGGCAAAAGCCCCATTCTTTTCCTTGGGAACCACTCCCTTAATACCTAGGACCTCCTCCCTACCCCTCACTACTCAGTAATACCAACTTTGACATTGATGAAGACCCTACTCAGATTCTTTTTTGTACAGCTTATCTGAATACCTCATTTATGAACCCTGCAATGTCTGGATAAGAAGAGAAAGAGTCTGGGAGTCAGAAAGAGAAGACCTCTAGCACAGTGTGTATGACTGGGAATGATGAGATCATCACACTAAGTTGTTTTCTTCAAGATAAAAGGAAATTCTAGAAGAGATTTCCTTAATGCCTTTTATTCCTTATATGTTTTTGTTGTTGAGTCATTTCATTCATGTCAGACTCTTCATGATCTCTTTTGGATTTTCTTGGAAAAGATACAAAATGTTTGCTATTTTCTTCTCCAGCTCATTTTTACAGATAAGGAAACTGAGGCAAACAAGGTTAAGTGACTTACCCAGAGTCACATAGCTAGTAAGTGTCTGAGACAGGATTTGAACTCAGGTCCTCCTGACTCCAGGGGCCAGCATTCTATCCATCGTGCCTCCTGGCTGCAGCATGTTTGCTGAATTGAATTTAACGTACCTACTCCCCCTACTGCTAGCACCTTCCCTCTGAGACTATCTCCCATTTATACTGCATACATCTTGTATGTATATAGTTATTCACGTGTCGTTTCTCCCATTAAAATGTGAGCACCTGGAAGGCAGAGATCCTTTTGCCTTCCCTTGTATCCCAGAGTGCATTTCTTGGCCCCAAGCTGGCTGTCTCCATTCATTAAAACAGTCAGATAATTGTCAGGTCTTTACTCTGCACCATGTGGGCTGTTTCTCAATCTCTCTTCCATTTAGCACAGTGCTTGGCCCACAGTAAGCACTTAGTAAATGATCATTGACTGACTGACCCTTCCAAGGGCTTGTTTGGGTTCTAGGGCAGAGACTGTATTCAATTGTTTAATGGCAGCCTTGGAGAGTGGGGTCACACTGCTTGTGATTGGCTGAATTTGTTGAGTTCAGCCTCTGATAAATGGACAAGGGATGAGCAGGCTTTCAACATGACTGAGCTTCTTTGTTGCAAAACCTATTCTAGAAACCACTACAGAAAGCAACTATGGAAATATAAAAAGTATAAAACAACAGGGAGCTATTTGGGGAATGGGGTCTGGACCTGGGAATTCACTGATACAGGAACTTCCTGGGTTGAAACCCTATCAATGTAGAGTGACAGTTTTTCTGCAGTGTACATTCTTAGAGAGTTGTCTAAGAACCAAGAAGCTAAGTGATTCCCTGGCTAATGCCATTAATATGTGTCAGAGTTGGTAGTGGAGCTTAGGACTTCCAAGGCCAGCCTTCTATTTATTTTGTAACAAGGGAATGAAATCACTGCATTATGTCCCCAAGAATGGGTCAAAATCTAAAATTTATGATCACTGATTTAGAATTGGGAGGTCTGATTTAGTCTGATCCACTCCCACCACCAACACCTCATTTTATAGAGGAAGATCCCAGCAGTACAGATTTGGTCCTGGAAGAGATCTTTGAGATCATCTAGTTCAACTCCCTCATTTTACAGATGAATAAACTGGGGACCAGATAGGTGAAGTTGCTTGTCCAACATCATTCAGGTATTAAGTAGCAGAGCTGGAATTTGGACTCCAGGTCCACTGACTTTAAATCCAAGAGACAGCATGCTGTGGCAGAGAGAGTGCTAGATTTGGTGTTAGGAAGACCTGGGTTTAAATCCCACCTCACACACTTAGAAGTTTTGTGACCCTGAACAACCTAACTTCTCTGGGCCTTAATTTCCCCATGTTTAAAATGAGGAAGTTGGACTAAGTGATAAGATTCCTTCTACCTCTAAATCTTTTAGCTCTAATCCCTGATCCCATGTTAAGTAACTTGTCCAGAATCTCATAGCTAGTAAGTGGCAAATTCCCCTTCTGTGTGTGAAGAACCCCTCTATAGAACTCTTAGCAATGCAGTTTGCCTTCCTTCTGAGTTAAATAGGCTAGCATAGCCTTGGAGGGTAATGAACAGTCTTTCTATGGGAAAATTCATTCATAAATTGAAGGAGTACCTATGGTATCATAGTTAAGTCTGCTTGTGTACCCTTCCATGGCCAAATGGAACACGACTGTAAATTATAAATTACTTACTATATATGTGCTCTACATAAAGTTACTTGTAATAGAGAAGAGAGCATCTCACAGCAGGACTCAGACCTTTACAGACCAGTACATCCTATACATTCAAACTCTTTGATGTTTTTTTTTAAACTTTTATCTGCCTCAGAGACAACTTCTCACCGAGGTCTCCTTTGTCTTGTATACATAAAAGCTTAAGATGCTCTGGCTGGAGAGCCAAAGGGAAGTGAAGATTTGATAATTACCCAGTTAACTTGATCAACATTGACAGCCTGACTGGATGACCCCAGAGTACATTTCTTGGCCCTGAGTTGGCTGTCTCCATTCATCAAACCAATCAGATAATTTCCAGTTCTCTACTTCACTCTGTGCTGTGTGGGCTGTTTCTCAGTCTCTCTTTTGCTTCAAGGGGGAGTGCTGGGTGCAGAAAGAGGGGGTAAAGAACTAGGCCTAGAGGCATTTGTAAACTTTTATGTGCTATCAGCTTCAGATCATCATGACCCCTTCCTTCACTGGGCCAGTGACTTGTAATGTGGAACAGTCTGGGAATGAACCTTGGAAATATTCAAGCATTGTGGTCACGGGTCCTTTTGGCTTTTTTTTTTGTTTGTTTATTTGTTTCAAAGTTAAATATGTTCTACTTTGGAAGCTCTTTCCTTACAAGGGAGACCTTTGCTCTAATCTACAATTCTACCCTTTAGACTTCTTCAGTAGCTTTTCAATCTTTAGGATTTCCTTTGAATGTTGTGTTCATACTAAAGAGGCAACATGGAAAATGTCCCATGTAGAAAGAGCTGAGAGTCGTGCATTTTGTTGGGAATAGTTTTCCCCCAACATGATTGACCATGTAACATTCATTTATTTTGAATTTAAACCATGCTTGACAAGATTTAACTCATTTTTTTCTCTCTCTTTAATTACAGCTTGGTCTGACAATAGCCATTCGCTATAGCCACAGGTAAATGTTTTCTTCTTCTTTTAAGAGGTAGACCTGACAATTTATAGTGTTTGTATTTGATAACAATATAAATATTTTGTTGACATTATTGTGTAGCTACTTGACAAAATGGGTCTGTTAGCAAAGTAATTACAGGCACTGTTAGTTGGTTTGGTCCTATGGTGTGGTGCAAAGAGCATTGGATTTTGGGTACATGGGTTTGAATCCTTAGTTTATCTGCTACTTATGACTGGTGTGACCTTGGTCAAGTCACTTGTCCTCTTTGTTCAGAATTGTAAATAGAGGTAATATGGTATAGTGAATTGAGAGCAGACTTTGGAGTCAGGAAGGCCTGGGTTCAGGTGCTACCTCCAACACCTACTGGTTGTTTGATTCCGGGCAGTTGATTTAACCTCTTAGTGTCCCCAGGCAATTTTTTAACACTATACAAGTTGCATTAATGGAGGGAGTTTTCTCACTGGGAGTTCCCTATACCAATGGAATTGTAGGTTCAGACCCCTCCCAATTCCGCCCCCCCCCCCCAACCCACAACAAAAAACTTTTTTATATCTGTAAAGATAACTCGCAGCTTTCTGAATTTTCCCCTGGGCCTGTCCCCAAAGTGTTAATGTGAAGAAATCATTCCCACCTCTCAGCCGGGTTCTGTCCACAGCTAGTGACTACTTTGTATTCTCAACCTAGCCTCCACGTTTATGATATGCGGTTACCTGAGGCTTTTCCCTTCCCTGACATCCTTTATCCAGAAAGGGACAGTTCTTTCCTTAAATCTAGTTAGACAATGCTTAAGATGTCTTTTTGCTAGATGTTAATTGAGGGAGGTGAGAGGAAGGACTCAGAAGTTGCTTCTGATCAGACGGTAGAGTTTCCTTTTTGATTTCCGTCTTCTCTGGTGCAACCTTGACCTCTGAATGCTGGGTTAGCAGATATTTGTTATAAGATTGAGTGGAAGGGTAGATACTTAAAAACAAACTTTATTCTGAGCATACTTCTGAGAAGTTGGTTTTTAGGAATTTTAGGTCTTTCCTCCCCTTTCTTCCCCAAGTCCATGGACTTGCTAGTGCTTCTCATTTAATTACCACATGTTATATTGGTACAATGGATAGAGCACTGGGCCTGAGTAAGGTAGAACTGAGTTCAACCCAGTTTCAAACATTTACTAGCTGTGGGACCTTGGAGAGGTCCCCTGTGTCTGCTCCAACTGTAAAATGGGGATAATAATAGCACCTACCACCCAAGGTTGTTGTAAGGATGAAATGAGGTAATATTTTAAGGCATTTAGCACTATTCCTGGCACATAGTAGGAGCATAGTAAATGCTTGTCTCTCCTCTCCCTCCCCCATTTTGCTTTGTATTTTTTTTGCAACCCCATCCCTATTCCCTTTGCCATCCCATCACCCCTCTACATTGAAAAAGAAAAGAAAAACAAAGCGCTTGTAACAAATATAGTCAATCAAAACAAATGACCATTTTGATACTGTTTAAAATTGTATGTCTCATTCTGTACCTTGAGTCCATCACTCAAGAGGTGGGTTCTTCATCAGTCCACTGAAGTCTTGGTTGGTCCCTGCATTGATCAGAATGCCCAAGATTTTCAGAGCTATTTTTATTATTTGGGAAATATCTCAATTTTTCTTATTGGATTATAAGTTCTTTGAAGGCAAGGCTTGGGTTTTATGTTTGTTTCCCTTCAGCTCAATTTAATCCAACAAGCATTTGTTAAATACCTACCATATGCACTGTATGTTGTTAAGTGTTGTGGATGGACAAAGATAAATTTTAAAAAATTGCCTTCAGGGAGTTTACATTTCATTTGGATAAGGTAACATTTACATATGTAAGTAAATATAATAAAATTGAAGAGGGAGGAAGCACTAACATCTAGGGGGTTTACAAAAGACTTCCTGTTAGTGGTGGTACCTGATCTGCTCCTTGAAGGAAGGTGGGGTTTGTCAGAGGAAGTGATAAGGGTATATGCTTTCTAGGTATATGGGAGAGCCTGAGCAAAGGTGTGGAAGTGGGAGATGGAATTCTAAGTTTAGGGAATAGTTCACAGTCTATTTTGGCTAAAATACTAGGTATGAGTGGTGGGAGGGGTAATGTGAAATAGGCTGGAGTCAGACTCTTCAGAGTTTTAAATGTCATGGTGAAGAGTTTGCATTTTATCCTTGAAACAGTAGAAAGCCACCAAAGCACATAGCACCTAGGATAGCTCTTTGCACTTAGTAGGTGCCCTTTGAATGGATTTGAAATTGCAGTGATTCTGAATTCTTATGCCTACATTACCCATGTAATTTCTAACAGAAGGTCTATTATCCCAAGAGGTGCTATGAAGTAAGGCTGGTGATGGTGGTAACAGGGCTTGGTGATGAGTTTGCTATAGTGACCAAGCGGAGATGTGAGTCAAATGTGGTGCCAAAGTTTAGAGCCTGGACAATGGAAAATGGTTCAATCATTAGCAGTGATTGGGCTAAAGGGGAGGAGATGAGCTTTGTGAGGAGGAAAGGTCAGGGTAGGAGGACAAGCTTAGTTTAAAAAAGTCTGGGCTGTACTTCACTTTCAACTGAACTCCTGGAGTCTTATGCAAAGCTACCATGAGAAAATAGATGGGGAAAAACTAGGTTATCTCCAAAGCAAGTGGTAACCCCAGTGCAATGATGTGTGCAAAGGCATCTTTGAGGATGTTCCCAATTTTCTTCACAAGTTTGCTGGAACTGCAGACATATGGCCACTCATTCCCGGTGCCTTGTGCAAGTAAAGCTCTTAATAAATGTTTGTTGAATTCATCTTCCCACCTGAGCTAATGAATCAAGCATACTCCACCTCCCCATTTCCTTTTTAAAAATTATTTATTTTTACCTTTAATTTGTTTTTAAAATTTTAAGTTCCAGATACTCTCTCTCCCTCAAGTCCCTCCCCCACCCCTCAGGAAAGTAAGCAATATGACATAAATTATACCTGTGAAGTCATACAAAAGATATTGCTTTATTATCCATATTGCAAAACCAAACTGAAACAAAAACAATAAAAAGCAAGAAACATGAAGAAAGTGAAAAAAATATGCTTCACTCTACACTCGAAGTTCATCAGTTTTTTCTCTGGTGGTGGATAGCATTTATCATCATGGGACCCACAATGAATTGGAATTGTCTTGGATCATTGTCTTGATCAGAGGAGCTAAGTCTTTCACATTTGATTGTAGCAGGCACTGTTAAAATATTGCTACTATGTACGATATCCTCTTAGTTCTGTTCACTTCACTTTGTTCAGATAAGTTCTTACAAATCTTCTAGGGTTTTTCTGAAACCATCTTGCTCATCATCTTTTATAATAGCACAATGGTATTCCATCACAGTCATATACTACAAGTAGTTCAGCCATTCACCAGTTGATGGGCATCCCCATCAGTTTCCAAATCTTTGCTACCATAAAAGAGCTGCTATAAATATTTTTGTACATATATTTTTGTACATATTGGTCCTTTTCTCTTTTCTTTGATCTCTTGGGCATACAGACATAGTAGTGGTATTGCTGGGTCAAAGGGTGTGCATAATTTGATACCCCTTTGAGTATTGTTCCAAATTATTCTCCAGAATGGTTGAGCCAGTTCACAACTCCACAAACAGTGCATTAGTGTTCCTATTTTTTCCACATCCCCTCCAGTATTTATTATTTTCCTTTTCTGTCTTGTTAGCCAATCTGATAGGTGTAAGGTGGTACCTCAGAATTGTTTCAATTTGCATTTCTTTAATTAGTAGAGATTTAAAGCATTTTAAAATTTGACTATTGATAACTTTGATTTCTTCTTCTGAAAACTGCCTGCTCATTTGAACTTTTATCTTTGGAAAATGGCTCTTATTTTTACAGGTTTGGCTCAATTCCTTATGTATTTGAGAAATGACACTTTTCTCAGAGAAACTTGCTGTAAATCCCCCCCACCCCGTTTCCTACTTTCCTTCCAATTTTGGCTTTATTGGATTTGTATGTAATCAAAATTATCCATTTTATGTCCTGTGATCTTTTCTATTTCTTGTTTGGTCATAAATTCTTTCCTTATCCATAGTTCTGACAGGTACATTTTTCTATGTTCCCCCAAAATGCTTATGATATCACCCTTTGTGTCTGAATAATTTATCCATTTTGACTTTATTTTGGTGTATAGGGTGAGATGTTGGTCTCTGCATGGTTTCTGCCAAATTGGCCTTCAGTTTTCCCAGCAATTTTTGTCAAATAATGAGTTCTTGCCTCCAAAACTTGGATCTTTGGGTTTATCAAACACTAGATAACTATGGTCATTTACTGCTGTATATTGTGTACCTAATCTGTTCCACTGATCTTCCAATCTATTTCTTATCCAGTTTTGATGCTTACTGCTTTTTAATAAAGTTTGAAATCTAGAACTGCTAGACTACCTTCCTTCACATTTTTAATTGATTTTCTTGATATTCTTGACCGTTTGTTCTTCCAGATGAATTTTGTTATTTTTCTCTAGCTCTATAAAATATTTCTTTGATAGTTTGATTGGTGTGGTACTGAATAAGTGAATTAATTTAGGTAGAATTGTCATTTTTGTTACATTGGCTTGGCCTACCTGTGAGCAATTAATATTTTTCCACTTGTTTAAATCTGTTTTTACTTGTATGAAAGGTGTTTTGTACTTGTGTTCATATAGTCCCTGGGTTTGTCTTGGCAGGTAGACTCCCAAGTATTTTATAATATCTGCAGTTATTTTAAATGGAAATTCTCTATTTTTTCCTGCTGGGTTTTGTTGGTAATAATATATAAATGCTAATGATTTATGTAGGTTTACTTTATGTCTTGCAACTTTGTTGAAGTTGTTGATTGTTTCAGCTAGTTTTTTAGTTGCTTCTCTAGGATTCTCTAAGAATACCATCATATCATCTGCAAAGAGCAATAGTTTTGTTTCCTCATTGCCTGTTTTTATTCCTTCATTTCTTTTTCTTGTCTTATGACTACTACCAATAATGAGTAATAATGGTGTAATGGACATCCTTCCTTCACCCCTGATCTTATTGGGAAAGCCTGATCTTTTTGTGAAAGCTCCGTTATAGATAATGCTTGCTCTTTGTTTTAGATAAATTTTTGTTGGTTAGTCATTTTCAGTTGTATCTGACTCATGATCCCTTTTTGGGGTTTTCTTGACAAAGATACTGGAGTGATTTGTCATGTCTTTCTCCAGCTCATTTTACAGATGAGGAAACTGAGGCAAACAGGGGTAAGCGACTTGCCCAGGGTCACACAGTTAAGTGTCTGAGGCCAGATTTGAGTTCAGGTCTTCCTGACTCCAGGCTCAGTGCTGTATCCATTGTGCCACCTTGCTGCCCACCAGTAGATAGATGTTACTTATCACTTTAAGAAAGACTCCATTAATTCCTATGCTTTCTAGTGTTTTAAATAAGAATGGGTGCTGTATTTTTTCGAAAGTTTTTTCTGCATCAATTGATATAATTATGCAGCTAGGTGATGCAGTGGATAGAACATGGGATCTTGAGTCAGAAAGACTCATCTTTGTAAGTTCAAATCCAGATACTCACTATTTGTGTGACCCTGGACAAGTCACTTAATCCTGTTTGCCTCAGTGTCCTCATCTATAAAATGACCCTGCAGAGGGAAATGCTATCTAGAAAACCCCAAACACGATCACAAAGAGTCAGTCATGACTGAAACGATTGAACAGCAACAAAAATTGACATAATCATATTATTTTTGTTGTTTTTGTGATTGATACGGTTAGTTTTCCTTATACTTTTCCTAATATTTAACCAGCCCTGCATTCCTGGTATAAATCCCACCTGGTAATAGTGTATGATCTTTGTGACATATTGTTGTAATCTCCTTGCTATTTTATTTATAATTTTTGCATGAATATTCATTAGGAAAATTGACCTATAGTTTTCTTTCTCTGTTTTTGTACTCCCTGGTTTAGGTATCAAGCCTATTTGTGTCATAAAAGGAATTTGGTAGAACTCCTTTATTACTAATTTTTTCAAATAGTTTATATAGTATTGAGATTCATTGTTCCTTAAATGTTTAGTAGAATTTACTTGTAAATTCATCTGGTCCTGGGAGTTTTTTTTCAGGGAGTTCATTTTTGACTTGTTCAATTTCTTTTTCCAAAATAGAGTTATATAAGTATGCTATTTCCTCTTCTATTAACCAGGGAAATTTATATTTTTTTAAATAATCATTCATTTCTCTTAGATTGTCAGTTTTACTGGCATATAATCAAGCAAAATGACTACTAAAATACTTTAATTTCATTTCCATTGCTGTTGCATTCACCTTTTTCATACTCACAATTTGGTTTTCTTTCTTCTTTTTTTTTCAAATCAAATTTACTAATGGTTTATCTATTTTATTGGTTCCCCCCCCCCATATACCAGCTCCTAGTTTTATTAGTTCAGTTCTTTTTTTTTTTTTTTACTTTCAATTTTATTAGTCTCTTTGGATTTTCAAGATTTTCATTTTGGTATTTGATTGAAGCTTTAAAATTTGTTCTTTTTTTCTATTTTTTTAGTTGCATGCCCAATTCATTAATCTGCCCTTTCTCACTTTTATTGAGATATGTTTAGAGATATAAAATTTCCCCTCTGCTTTGGATCTCACAAATTTTGGTACGTTGTCTCATTGACATTCTCTTTAATGAAATTATCGATTGTTTCTATCATTTGTTTTTTGACTCACTCATCCTTTAGAATGAAATTATTTGGTTTCCAATTATTTTTAATTCATACTTTCATAGCACTTTATTGAATGTAATTTTTGTTCCATTATAGTTTGAAAAGTTCTTAATTTGTTGCTGAGGTTTTCATGTTCTAATACAGGTTCAGTTTTTGTGATGATGCCATGTACTACTAAGAAAAAGCTATAGTTTTTTCTATTCACATTCAATTTACTCCAGAGGTCTAGCATATCTAACTTTTCTAAAATTCTATTAATCTCCTCAACATTTTCTTATTTATTTTATGGTTAGATTTGTATAGCTCTGAAAGGCAAAAGTTGAGGTTCTCCATAGTTTTTTGTAATTTTATTGTCTATTTCCTCCTGTAAATCATTTAACTTTTACTTTAAGAATTTTGATGCTATGTCATTTGGTGTGTATATATTTACTATTGATATTATTTTATTGTCTGTGTAGCTTTTAGTAAGATGTAGTTCCTCTGCTTATCTTTTTAAATTTGGTCTATTTTTGTTTTAGCTTTGTCTGAGATCAGATGACCCTAAAATAGTGGTAAAAGGACTGGATTTGGATCCTGTGTCTTGACTCTGTCACTAACAAGATGTGTATGGCTATGGATAAGCCACATCATTTCTCTGGGCCTCATTTTCCTTATCCCTATAAGACAGGGTGGTTGTGAAGATCAAATGAGATGCTCTCTGTAACATGATTTGTAAATAATAAAGTACTAAATAAATATAAATTATTTATATCAATTATTCAATTATTCAGTGTGTATTTAAGGATCAAAGGTTTAGGAGTGAAAAAGACCTTTAAAGGCCATACAATCCAACACCCTCACTTTACAGATGAGGAATTTGAGTCCCAGAGAGAATAAGTATTTTGCCCCAAGGTTGCATAGTGGGTAGGGGTAGAGCTGGGGTTTGGACCCTGGTTCTTGGACTCCCAATCTAATGCTCATTCTACTAGATTACACTGCCTCTCTGTCATTGCCACTTTATCAAAATAGGAAGTGAGCCTTTTGGTTCTTAAGGGGTGGTTGGTTCTGGGGATATGTGCTTGACGTGATGAGATGATTTAATTTTAAGGTCTAGCCATCTAATCTCTGATCCAATCAAAGCCAAAGGGGATGTTGTAGGAGGTTAAGTATCTGGAGGTGGTAGAAATATCCCATGCTGAGGAATCTGCCATTAGCAGGTATGCTTTTATAGGAACCTGTGGATACTTCATTGTCGTTCATAATGTTTTCATTGTTTTTTGTGAAGTCATTTTCATAGAATAGATTTTTTTTTCCTGTATTCGCATTTTCCACTGCATGGTTTGAGGGTTTTTCTGTGTGGAATCCATACTGTGGGTGACAATTTGGTATCCCCAGAATTGCCCTTTGCAGATAAAACTCTCAGGGCCTCCACCACCCACACAGTGGGGAAAGATTTCCTGGTGTGTGGGTGTTTTTCTCTTTTTTTTTTTCCACAAGGTTTAAAGATAGGTTATGTGTTCTTACTGCAAAATTTAGTGAAATTACTTTGAGAAGCAGAAATCCTTAAGGTAAGTACTTTGGGGCAAAAACCCCAACAATACAAGATGAAATTAATTAATGGACCTAGAGTTGGGCATCTTACCCTTCAGGTTCACTTCTGATCTGATGTTGGAGGGATTCTGTTAAACAATGGCTTTGGGATAACATAGAGTGTTGATATCATAATTTTGGGGAGACTTATTAAAACAAAATGAGATGGCCACCTCTTAGCCCCTAAATCTAAGAGTGGCCTTTTCCATCAAAGGAATGGAGGTGGCAAATTTTAGCTTTGTTTTGTCAAAATTGAATTGACACCTATGAGGTTCCATCTCTTACACCAATGCCTAAGTGCATATTTTTCTCAGTAGCCGATTTATATCAGTCTCTCTTAGAACCTAAGAAAAGCAGATTAGCTAACCCCTTTAGGCTAGAGCTCTCAATCTGATAGGATTCCAGTGTAAACAAAATTTAGAGGAGAATATAAACTCCTTGAGGGCAGGGACTATCTTTTCTTTTGTCTTTGTGTCTCTAGTACTTAGCACAATACCTAACACATAGTACCTACATAATAAATGATTGTTGGATGAGATTTGATCCTCTGGGTTTACACCACCCATCCTCCCCTCTTGCCTGATGGGAAAGGGAAACTTTGGAGCATGACAGCAGACTGGTGATCACAGAAGCAGGGTGCTATAATGGCAGAACTTTGGATCTCCAGTCATGAGAGACCCAAGTTCAAATCATCCCTTTGATGCTAGCTGTGGGACCATGGCCAAGTATTTCTTATTTCTTACGTGGATCCCCGTCTGTAACATGGGGATAAATATATATTGCTCCTACCTTATAATGTTGTAAAGGTAATATGAGAAAAGGTATATAAAGAGTTTTGTGAACTTTAAAGTACTACATAACTGTAAATTGTTATTATTATCTTATGCTTTTCTTTTGTTGAAGATTGTGCCATTCTCTTGGTCATTCTGGGGTATTGGGGTGGGGGAAGGGCTGCACCCTTTGCAAAAGTTTGATGAGGTCCTCCTTCCATGACTCAGCACCCAATTTGGTAGTACCTTTTTTGACCTCCTCCACTCCACCCCATCCTACTCACTACTTCTTCATCTACACTTGATAGCATTGTCCCTGATGGTCTAGATGTCTCATTAGAAAGTCTGGGCTATGGGCAGAGACCCCTGGGGGAGTGAGCAAATTGAGAACAGATCTGGCTCACCAAGGTTGCTCGAGCAGTTTGGCCATCATCCCTGATGGGGGACATCACTTGCGTGCTCACCTCTGAAAACAGAGACTCAGTGAATTAAGAAGGTTAAGATCAGTCACTCTGAGAACTGGTCTTGAATATGCTCGTGCTTTTGTCTTGAATGAACCCAGACAGCATAGCAAAAAGTGATGGGGTCATGGACTTTAGTGTACTGATTTAGATTATGAGTTAAGTTGGAAGTTCATAGGCAAAGCAGAACATTTATTGAATGGATATGTGGCTGCCAAGAAAGGAGCTGTCTCTTTAAGATACAGAGGAAGTGGAAGACAAGAAACACAGCATTAGAGCATATAGAATTTTGATTTTGAATGTGGTTGGCAAATATCTAGCGACTTTTATTTTGTGCTGGTTTGATCTCTTGGAAGGCAGCTGGAGTACACCACTCTGGATCTCCAAGTTCTGTGAAAATAAACAAAGATGCCTTTCTGTGTCCCCCGACCCCCACCCCCTACCCTAAGCAAAGGAATAGCTGTCGCTGGCTGTTTTTTCTTCTGTTCCCTATTCCAGATGTCACAGGGAGGCAAAGAAGTACAGCCTTACATACAGGGTATCCAAGAAATTATTCAAGCTTGACTGTATCAATCACCTTGAAATCACTCCGAAACTCCCTGATCATAATCTCCGGCCCTTCTACTTCTCCTACTCCTTCGACTCTTTCATGGTGGTTCTTTGCCCTCATTGTAACCTTTGGTCCCTACACTTCTTCTTATTCTCCAAGTCTTCCTGTTCTTGTCTCCCAACAAAGTCATCTTATGGGTTGGCAGGTTTAAAGCTAGAAGGGACCTTAGAGTTTATCTTCAAACTCTTCATTTTAAAGATTTGGAAACTGAGGCCTGCGTGTGAAGTGACTTGTCCAAGGTTACACAGGGGGTAAGTGGCAGAGCTGTGGCTGGCTTTATGGTGAGGCATTTCAATACCTCCCTCTCCCCTGTGCTTGAATCTCCAGTCTTTGGGTTTAGTCAGTGAGCCAATAAAGATTTGGTGAGTGCCTGCTATGGGGCAAGTGCTGGCCTAAGTGCTGGAGATACAAAGAAAGGAAAAAGATAGTATCTGCTGGGGGGGGGGGGTGCAGGGCGGAGGGGGCTCACAATCTAATGGGGGAAACAACATTAAAACTACTATATGGAAATGAGATATCTGTGTGTCCCCAGTCAGGGATGATGGCCAAACTGCTCAACTACTATATGGAAATAAGATATGCATGTATATATGTGTGTGAATATACACCCTGAAGTTATGAACACCAAATAGGGGATTTCCTCTTACATTTGATCCCGGAGGTGACAGGGAGGCCCTGGAATTTCTTTGCAGGCTGGGATGATATGATCTGATCTGCTGTTTAGAAAGAACACTTTGATAGCTGAGTGGAGGATGCAGTGGATTAGGGAGGGGCTTGAGGCAGAGGGACCAATCAACTGCAAAAGTCTAGGCATGAGATGAAGAGAACCTGTACCAGGGTGGTGGCAATGGCAGAGGCAGAGGAGAGACGTTATCAAGGTAAAATTGACAGGCCTTGGCAACAGCCTGGATATGGGGTGGGCAGGGACAGAGAGTGAGAAATCAAAGAGAACACCTAAGTTGGGAGCCTGGGAGGATGGGGGTACCCTTAACAGTGATAGGGAAGTTAGAGAGAGGGGAAGGTTTGAGGGGAAAGATAATGAGTTCTGTTTTGGACATGTTTAAGATGTTTACAGATCATCCAGTTTGAGATATCCAATAAGTGCTTAGAGATGTGAGACTGGACCAGGATAACAGAGGGGCTCGATCTGGATAAGTAGATATGAAAATTATCAGCATGGAGATGGTAGGTGAATCCTTGGGAACTGATTAAGATCACCAAGTGAAATAATTTAGAGGGGGAAGAGAAGCAGGCCCTGCTAATGTCCAATGCAATATAAACTCCTACCTTTGGACTCCTGTAACCCTTTGACTGAAAAAAGGAAGCCTGAAAACAGTCTGTATTCCTCAACTGGGCCGACTCTGCTCCAGAGAAATCTTTTGATTCCCTTCCCATTGTAAATCTATCACTTTTTCTGCAACACTGGCTCCAATCTTCCTTTTTTTCCCCCCTCCTCAACCTCCCAACCCTTGCCCCTTTCCTCTCTTAACAAATGACCACACCAGGAATGAATTCCTGCCTTTCTCTCCCATCTCCAACTACTGTAGTCCTTCCAGGCTTCCAAATTTTCACTTAGATGCTGTCTCCTCAGTAAAGCCTCTCCTCTTTCTTCTTGTACCCCCACTTCCCAGCAGCTCAATGTGGCCTCTTCTTCCTGAAATGATTCTCTGGACCTCTCTCTTGCATTTATCATGTTCTTATATCACAATTATTTATGTATATTTCTTTCTCCTTCTAATTACATTGCAAGCCCTTTGAGAGTAAAAGGTATATATTATGTCCCTGGTGCCAGGCACAATGCCTAGCACATACTTAGTTAAATATTTGTCGAATGGAATTGAAATCAAAGCTTTCTTTTGAAGTGATACATTTCTCTCACAGCATAGCAGGTATGGTGCTGGTCTCAGAGTCAGGAAGACTTGGGCTCAAATTTCCAGTTCTTTGAAACACAGGCTGTGTGACCCTAGGCAAGTCCCATCACCATTAGGCAATGTATGTTAGGCAGGTTTTGAAGACTAATTTGCAGAGAAGGTGTAGACTTGCCTGGGTAGAAGAAGTCACTTATATAGAGAATTCCTTACATCAATGAAATTGCAGATTCAGTCCTATCCCTGTCCCTCTCCTAATCTTAACCCAATCAATCTTCAAAGAGAGCATTATATTAATAGAATGTCTAGAATAATAAGATGTTAGTGAGGAGCATTAAAGATTATTTCATTCAATCCCTTCATTTTTATAGGTAAGGAAACTGAAGCATAGACAGTTGAAGGGATTTGGCCAAGGTCACTTAACTAGTAAGGGCAGAGACAAGATTAGAACACATTTCCCAACTCCTCATCCAACTAATTAGCTTTCAGAGTTTTTGTGATACCTGTACAATCTGGCTGGTACTAAGTAAAATGATAAAGTAGATAAAATTTCTCTTCAGGCCCCTCCTGTTCCCCCTTTGAGTTCTTTCTTCTTCCTCACCTTGTACTCTCTGACTCCAATTTCCCTTTTTAAAAAAATAGTATTTTTTTCTGATTACATCTAAAGACAATGTTTAACATTCATTTAAAAATTTTTTTTGGGTTCCAAATTGTCTCCCTTCCTCCCTCACCACCCCTTCCCTAAGATGGTAAGTAATTTGATATAGGTTGTGTGTGTGCAATCATGTAAAACATATTTCCATGTTAGTCATGTTGTGAAAAAAGAAACAGAACAAAAGAAAAGAACCACAAAAAAAAGTGAAAAAGTAAGCTTTGATCTGCATTCAAAATCCATAGTTCTTTCTCTGCATGTGGATAGCATTTTCCTTCATGCACCCTTTGGAGTTGTCTTGCATCATCATTGGATTGCTGAGAAGAGTTAAGTCTTGACAATTGATCATCGTACAATGTTGTTGATGCTGTGTACGATGTTCTGGTTCTGCTCACTTGACTTTGCATCAGATTATGTAAGCCTTTCCAGCTTTGGCTGCCCAAGAGGGCTCCTCACCCCTCAGCCTGGTCTGTTCAGTCAGTACCTCAACTCTGCAATGCTCTCTCCCTCTTTTCCACCGTAAAACAGACTCACTGGGCTGGTCTCAGTTATTAGAAGGTATCTAACTAACAACAGTGTTGCTAAAGCTGTTCCCTGGTGATTAGGGGCCATATTTGCAATCTACTACAAGGCAGTGTTCTAATCAAAAGGAATGGATCTTTAATGGAAGAATTTTAGTCATTAGATGTATTTAGTGGAGGATACATTTCTTCAAGAGGGGACAAAACTTTACTAATACCCCCTAGACTAGGTGACTACCTAGTCTGTCCTCCCATAAGGTTGGGCTTGCATGTGTGATCTATTCTCTCCTCCCTCTTCCCCACCAATCTATCTTATAGCTCTCTAAAAATGTATTAAGCCACTCATCTAAGTCTCATCAGGTCAGTTGGACAGGAAAAAGTTACAGATAGCACCTTGAGGGGCTGGATTAGGTAGGGCTTGATGAGATAGAGTTAGAAGCCAAGAAGCTTGAGTGGTAGGTGGGATCCCAGCCAAAGTTCAAAGCTGGGAAACTGGAGAGTGAAGTCATCAGGCCAAGGGAAACAGCAGATAGGAAGCCAAGGTATAGGCCAGGCTGTGATACACTGAAATCAGAGACAGAAGCAAGGGCTAGAAAGAAAGCAAAAAAGGGGCTGAGCCCAAGGGTGGGGAGCCAGGAAAAGCCAGCTTATGCCTAGAGCTCAGCCCAGACTAATGAGGCTGACCTACTTGGTGTTCTGCTAAGTACATTTGGGCTGTGGGGGATGTACTGGCCATGATCCCTTAAAGGAGTCATGTTGTAAGATATTAGAAAACCAAAGGTACTCAGTGAACAAATGTTCTAAGCTATTAAATGCACATTCGTGGATGAATTCCCCCAAATTTTAGTCATTCCAGAAGTACTGTTGAGCTAACCATTAGTCATCAGGAGGCTTTTTGGAGAGACAATGGAGTACAGTGGGAAGCATCCTATATTTGGAGTTAGGGGTTCTGGATTCTATTACTGCCTCTCACACTACTCGTGTGACCTCGGACAAATTTCTTAAATTCTCTGGGCTTCCATTTCCTGATCTCTGAAATGGGGGGATTGGACTGGATGAACCCTGGAATCCATTCCAGCTGTAGTTCTATGATCTTACAGTTCTCTAGTTTGTGGATTCTTTTTTGACATTTCTTTTCCCTTTGACTTCTCACCTTTGGCCTCATTCACTACTGAGTGGGGAAGGGAGTAACGTCCCTTGATCAGCTGAGCTTCAGGTAGGAGTTGTTCTAGTTGGCTTCTCACTCGCTTTCCAGAACAGAGGATTTTTGGCTACCAAACAGCCCCAGTGAAGCATTGTTGTGGGAAGATACTCATAACAAGTTTAGGGCTTTACTTCTAGTTTTGTTCATCTCTGCTGCTTCTGGACCCACACTGGGCTTGGAGTCAAGAGGACTCATCTTCCTGACTTCAAATCCAGCCTCAGAAACTTACTAGCTGTGTGACCCTGGCCAAGTTACTTAACCCTGTTTGCCTCGGTTTCCTCATCAATAAAATAAGTTGGAGAAGGAAATGGCAAACCAGTATTTTTGCCAAGAACACCTCAAATAGGGTCATGAAGAATTGGACGCAACTGAAAATGACTGAACAACAAAATTGAGAATTTATCCATGGCATATCTTGACCTTTTATATGTAAGGCTATTATTCTTTACACAAGAGACATACTACTAAAAGAGGCCATCAGTATCAAGGCCTGTTTTTCCCTCATAGTTTATGCTTCTAGAGTTGCTTTATCCTCATTTCTACTTTATCTTCAAGCAATAGTATCAGTCCTGTTCCCCCCCAACCCCAGCATCTCCCCAAAGAGTTGATGATTCACAGGACAAATCATTAAACCCATTTGGAAAATGTTTAGGAATCCTTTTGTAAAGCAAAATTTCTTTTTCTGCAATGATTTGCCATGTAGGTTAATTTTTGTGCAACAAACTTTTTTATTTAACTATTTATTTATTTATTCATTTATTTATTTATTTGCAACAAACTTTTTGAAAGAAGGGTATATGCCTAGACTTTGGATGTGATGCAATCTAGGAACATTTTTTTTGTGCTGATTTTCATGTACTTGGGATATCACTGAAATCTCAAATACTGTATGATTAGGAAATTGCCTTGTCCACACCTTTTGGATCTCTTGTTTTCTTATTTAAACATCTTGTGAAATCCTGTCTCTTCCAAGAAGTAGAGTCCACAAATATTCTTTGGCCCCATTCTGACTAAATGGACCACTTCCCTGATTTTCCTTTCTGTTACAAATAAGGCTAACGGTCTGGGGATAACGAGGAGGGAGATCTTCCATGTCTTTTAGTTCAGTTCTCTCCTTTGACTGATGAATAAACCAAGATTCAAGGAGGTTTAATTGATTTACACAGGATTACATAGTGATTAGTGATAGATCTGAGACTTGAATCCAAGCCTCTTGATCCAGAGCCAAGGGTCCTTTCAATAGGACTTAATAATTTAATTGAGATAATGAAGTTTGTACAGTTATAGTTTGCTTTTTGGCCTTTCCATTGAAAGCAGAGTATCTTGTGATTAGGCCTCTAAAGTCTGTTTGCAGACTTAGAGAAACATAACTGCTCACAAAGCCACCATCCTAGTTCAGTCCTGCGTTACTTCTGGCCTGGACTATTCCAATAGTTTTTTCCTTGGTCTTCCTCTCTCTAGGTTTTCCCTCTCTGCAGTCCATCATTTAAACAGTTTTCAAACTCCTTCGGTGGCTTCTTATTACCTTAAGGATAGATGAGGGGGCCTAAAAAGGGCTTGGCATACTAGAGATGCTAGCTAGCTCTCCCTGAATACCTCATACACCCAACTCTCACCTGGGACTCCAAGAATCTGTAGCATGTGAAAGATGGACTACAACGGGTTGAGGGTAGCCAACAGGTCTCAGATCCATCAGTGATTGAAAACTATCTTTACATGGAACTGGAAAAAAAAATACTACTAAGTGGAAAAACAAAACAAAACAAAACCCATCAGTGGGTTAGGGGGATGTCTACTTCGAGCATGTGAAGATTTCCCCTGGTGGAATGGGCAGATGAGAACAGTTTGTTCCAGTGGCCATGAAGGTGACTGAAACAGGTGCCGTGGAGTGCTTAGAGCTTAGTTTAGACACTGAAGACGCCAAGGTCATCCACTGGTTCCCGGGGCCATCACTAGTTGTCCTGACTTTTGTCTTGCTACTGGACTCTGATGATTCTGAAAGAGAGAGTGGGGCTGATGGCTTTGTGCAACTCTGCCTCATTTAAATTCAATTCACAAACAAGTCAAGACATCACCCTATGATGTCTGTCATTGGTCCTCTTCAAAAACAAAGGACAAACAAACAACAATTTGAGAGAGGGGAGGGCACTGATAGCTTTGTTTAGTAAGTGGCATTTACCTCCTCATATATAACTTCATTGAGACCTTAGTGATGATGAGGAGAATAGACTGGCCAGACGGGGTTTCCTCTCCTCTGCCGGGTATGAATTCAGCGATTAAGTCTGAAAACTGATCTTGCAGGTCCACAGGCAGTGGTGCCCAAGGTAACATCCCAAGAGGCACTTTTCATCCGAACCATCTGGAAAACTCATCTGGTCAAGAGGCCTAGGCTCTTCCCTAGAGACAAATGGAATCAGTCACTTGGCAGCTGTTTTCCTGATCTCAATCAAGGTTTTCAGTGTTTTACCCCCTCTCAATTCATCCTTAAGCAGTGGGTTATTACCCAGATTGATGATATGATGGAATCTCAGACTTGAAGGGGACCTTAAAAGCCATCTATTCCAATGCTTGTGCCTGAGTATAAATCGCCTCTATAACATCCACAGTGAGGGGCTATGTAGCCCCTTCTTGAAGAGCTCAAGTCCTAAAGGAACTTGTTTTCTTCCAATGTGTCCACTTTGGGGCATTATAGAATATTCCTTATTTCAAACCAAAATCTGTCTCTCTTTAGCTTCTCCCCTTTGCTCCTACTTCTGCCTTCTGGGGGCCAAACAGAGAAAATGTAATCCTTTTCCCACATTATAGCCCCTTATTTACTGGAAAATAGTTACCATGTCTTTTTCCCAGGGGTGTGTGGGATGCAGATCAAACTGGCTCCAAAAGCCAATTATTAAATTTTCAAATGTGATCATTTACATCTTGGAAATTGGCAAATGCTATGAATCAAGGCTAGGTTTATTGTTTTGTTAATTATCTAGAATTAATAAAATGATGGAGAAAACATTAATAATGTAACTTAAAAATGTGTCATGCATACATCTTTAGAGAGCCCATTGTTAAACATTTACCAGCACACAGCTAGCTGTTCCTTTTTCATTGTCTCCCAGTCTTGTCTTCGCTTGCTAAAACATCTCCAGTTCCTTTAGCCAATCCTCATTGTTTCAGGTCCCTTCAAAGCCCTGCCTCTCTTTGGACAATCGGAGGAGCTAAATCTTGATCTGATAGAGACCTTTAGAGGAAGCTGAGTCATAGGATCAGGGATTTAGAAGTAGAAGGGACCTCTTAGATTATTGAAGCAAATCCCTTCATTTTACGGCTGAAGAAACTAAGGCCCACAGAGCTGAAGTGACAGGTAAATGGCTGAGCCAGAATTTGAACACAGATCCTATGACTGGGAAGTTCAGCCCCTTGACATTGACCACAGTAATTCCCCTGTTCCTCCAATCTCTGATGAAGAGGGGACCCTCCTTGTCAAGGCCCACTCCTCTACACATAAGCTCTGTCCCATCTCTCCCAATCTTCTTCAGTAGATTGCTCTTACTATCCTCCCCGTTGTTCCTTTAATCTTTTCCTTGCTGCTTACAAGTCTTCACATCCTTAAAAAAATTCCTCCCGAGAGCCTACTATCTTCTCTAGTCTCCTTCCTCTTCTCACACTCTCTCCTAAACTTTATCATTCACCTGAAACTGCTGTCTTCACATTTGCTAGTGATCCCTTATTTGCCAAAATAAATGGCCTTCAATCCTTATCATTCTTGATTTCTCTGTAGCCTCTGACTGGGCAGCAGGTGGTACAGTGGCTAGAGCATTGGGCTGGGAATCAGGAAGACTCATCTTCGTGAGTTCAAATCTGGCCTCGGACACTTATTGGCTGTGTGAGCCTGGGCAAGTCACTTAACCCTGTTTGCCTCAGTTTCCTTATCTGTAAAATGAGCTGGAGAAGGAAATGGCTAATCACTCCAGTATCTTTGCCAAGAAGACCCCAAATGAGGTCACCAAGAGTTGGACATGACTGAAATGACTTATAATGACAAAAAGCGTCTGACTGTCAACCACTCTCTTTTCCCGGATGCTTTCTCCTCTCTGGGTTGACATTGCTCTTTTCTGGTTCTCCTTTTATATGTGTCAGCTGCTCCTATTCAGGTTCCTTATTCATTCATCATCCATGTCGTTTCTACTAATGGTGGTTATACTCCAAGGGTCTATCCTGGGTCTTCTCTTCTTTTCCCTCTATGATTTCTCATTTGGTAGTCTTATCAGCTCCTATGTATATATGGGGGGAGGGGAGAGAGAGATTCTCTCTCTCTCTTTCTCTCTCTCTCTCTCTCTCTCTCTCTCTCTCTCTCTCTCTCTCTCTTTTGCTCTCTCTAGTCTTTAAACTGGGCTCCAGTCCCACATCATGAACTTCCTATTGGACATTTTAAATTAGGTGTTGTACAAATTCTTTCCCACTCTCCTCCAACTCACCCCCAATCTACTTCACTCCCAAACTTCCCTGTTATCACCAAGGGCCATAGCATCTTTCCATTTACCCAGGTTCATAACTTCAGTGGGCACCACACTCTGGGTGTACTCCAGCTTGTCCTAAAATGTGACACCTGGAGCTAAGCATAAGACTCTAGCTGTGATCTAAGCAGTTCAGAGTACAACAGGACCATCATTCCCCATATTTTGGATTCTCCCTGACTTTATTAATGCAGCCTCTAGTCACATTGGTTTTTCTCATTGTTGCTACCTCTCCATTTCTGTCTTCACAGAACACTGACGGGTCATCAGTTAGATCTGCAAATTCTTTCAGTGTCTTGGGAAGTAGTTCATCTGGGTCTGGTGACTTGAATTAAATGACAGCTGCTCCTCTCCTCATTTCATCCTGGATTTCAGTTCCTTGCTAACCATTTGTTCTAGCTTTCCCGCTCTCATTGGTAGAGAACACAGAAACAAAATAGGAATAGAACAATTCTTTTTTTTCCCCATCAGTCCCATCTTCTTCCCTGTGTTCCTAAAGTCCAGTCAAACAAACAAAACAAAATAATGTTATGTTTGTCTCTGACACTCAAAGCAAGCTAGCCTTAGCTTGTGCTGGCCTTTAGCTTTCCTGGTGTTATTCTTACAGGACTGTCAATCTTTGTAATTCATCCACAGTTACTTTAATTTCATCCATCATCTATTCATGTCTTTAAAAAAAAGTCCTTTGACCAATAAGGGCTCACCCTATACAGATTTCCCTGTATGGCAAAACATATAATAATGAGGCTGCACTCTTTTGTTCTGGAAGATTTTTCATGGGAGGAAGAAGATAACAAGTCTACTGACATCTCTTTGGTTGAGAGGAAGCAAGTTGACATCAGGGAATACTTGATTGCTCTTCTACACTATATGGCCCCATTTGAAAAGATGACTTACTCTATCCTGACTCCCTCCTTCATCAACTTTAGAGAACCCTGAAGTGTTAAGATATATTAGTCTTAAGACATGATTACTAGTTACAAGGGTATCTAGAGAGAATCCACAGAAAGAAAGTAATTGCAAGGACTTTGCTTCCTTCTGACACCAATTTCTTCTCTGAAATAATTTTTTTAATGTAGTGCAAGTCTTGTTTTGGGCCTATTATGGGGGTCCAAATGATCTACAGATCAGACCTCACCATAGTTTTTCTGTCCCATTCTTTCTGTAACTAAAAGGTTATGATGGAGAGGCAGCATGGCATAGTGGATGAACTGCTAGACTTCAAGTCAGGAAAACCTGGCTTCGGATCATGCCTCAGACACTTATTAGCTGTGTGACCGTTTTACCCTGTTTGAACCTCAGTTTTTTAATCCATAAAATGGAGATGGTAATAGTTCCTATCTCACAGGGTTGTTGTACAAATAAAATGAGATAATACCTGTAAAATACTTTGCTAACCTTAAAAGAGTTGTATAAATGTCAGGACCAGGTAAGTAGAGGAGTATGTCTCGGCTGGGCACATATAGTCCATATAGATGTTTGTGAATTTCAAAAGAAATTGTGCCCGCATAGTTTATTAAAAAAAACACACACACACAATTCCCCCAACAGCTATCTTATCACTTAGATTTTCCTGTTGAGGTCTGTGCAATCTCATATACAACACAGACAAATAAATGAACAGATTTGTACTTTCTCACTCCTTTTCATAAGGTGACAGTGGTTGCTCATTGTTGGGCCTTTTTATATTGCATATAACATTTGCGGCTTTCTGCGCATGATAGATACTCAACAAATATCTGTTGGATGACTAAATAAATGAATTTCTTCCAGCCCACCTAGAAAGACTATTGTTTTGTTGGAGGGATATGGAATTGCCTAGGTCAGCCTTTTGGGATCTTGTTAGCCTGAATCTGCTCACCACATGTATACATATTTGCCACATGTAAGATAGCTCAAGCACATGTGCCAATGAGAAGCAGCAGTCTTGGTTTCTATAGGGAGTCAGCGTGATGTAGTGAAGAAAGGATCCTGGCTTTCCAGTCAGATGGCATGGGCCAAATTCTGGGCTCTGTCACTTGCTACATATGTGGCCTCACTTTGAGGCCTCAGTTTCTTCATCTATAAAATGAGGAAGTTGGATTAGATGACCTTTAAGGTTCTCTTTCAGATGCTCAGGTGGATCTGTGTTGATGTCATTGATTCAGAACTTTCTTCAAACAATGCAGATTGTGACCCATTCGTGCCTGCTCATTCTGCTTAAAAATTGCATGCTTCTGTACAAATATGTGACTGTATGTATTGCCTTTGCTAGTGAATGGATGACATAGGCCTGATTCTAACTTCCCTCAGAAAGTCTTCCAAGACCAAAAATGTAACACCGTTATTCCTTGCACATCGCGACTTACCCCATCGTGGTTTTGATATATCAAGAGTTGGCATAAGAAATTAAATAGGAATTTTGTGGGAGTTTTGTGGAAGCAGCAGATGACACACAAAGGCCAGTAGATGAAACAGAAAAAGTCTAGAAACTCACAAATTGTTATATAGAGTCTGATATCATATGACAAAAGGCTAAGGCCTTATATGATTTCCTTAAGAAAAATGAAGGTGAAGAATCTATCCTTCCTGATTTTAGGTGGATTTTCCGGATTGTGGGGTTGCTGCACCCCTAAATCCCATGATATGGAAGGGATAATCATAAATTCTCTGTTGACCATTATTATGCAGTAGGGATGGGGATAATCAGGAAATCACTTCTATGTGGCTTTGGAATGCAGAGAGATCCACATATATATAGACCTAAATGCACAGATCAGGACCCTAACCCCATCTGTTCTCAGCCCATTGTTTTCCAGTTGAACTCTTTGAGTAGCCTGGGGGTTAGCTCATTGTACCCCCAACTCTAAAACATGGGCAGATAACTGAGAGTTGATGTAAGTTGGTTTCACTGTTTTCTCTCTTCTTTGTGGTTCCCTGGAAGGAAGTAGGGGAAGAGAGTTCAAGATACTACTGTTGTTCAGCCCCACCAAAGGGAGATGCTATTTCCACTGTATTTACATACGCCTTTATGCCTTTCAGTGCATTTCCAAATATTTTACCACTGAGCTCATAGCTGCCCAACACAATCATGAGAGCAGTTTTTATTCATCACATTTTGCTCAGATAAATAAAGGGTCTTCAACCATTTAGGTCTCTTAAGGTTGACTTGTTCAAAGTTAGATGGTGGATTAGAGATGATGGAGGCAAGACAAAAGATGGACACTTTTTCTGGTATCTGATTTATAGTAGACGCAGCGTTTCGCTAACTGTGTTAGGCTGGATGACAAGGACAATTGGATGTTTTCCTGTATTTTTGATAGGTAGAGTGGTCACTGTGGCCTGCCTTCCTTGGATCCTTGGCTCATGTTTCTATGAAACTATGGAAGTTTGTCACCTAGTGTATTAGGAACCTTCCAACCTTTCCTGCAATGAGATTTCAGCTTCATATAGGGAAGATTTTTCTAACGTTGAAGTGTCTGAAAATGAAACGTATTGGCTTATGAGGCATTGAATCCCCGGTCACTGGAGATATTTTAGTAGAGCTGGCTAGCCACTTATTGAGGAGGTGTGGTAGTACGGAATTTTTTGCTTCAAGTAGACAAGACTCAGTGACTTCTAAGGGCATTTCTAATGTCGAGTCTCTGATTGTGTAACCAACTCTGAGGCATTTCTGTAGTTTCCTTTTGATTACTTTATTAACTGAAGTCAAGAGGCCAATTCTGTATGCTGGAAAACTTTTAAAGAAAAATTCATTTTTTTCATTCATGTATTTCCTATGGCAAAAAAAGTCCTTAAAAAAGTCTTTAAAATGAAACCTTAAAAAGGGCACCTGTAGGTAAGAGACCAAATCATTCCTATAGAGCAGGTGTTCTTCACCTTTCTATATCACTAATCCCATTGGAAGTCCAGTAAAACCTTTGGACACCTTCTCAGAATAATATTTTAAATACATAGGATTATAAAATAAACCAATTATATTGAAATAGAGTTAGAGTTGTAAAATAAACAATAAACAAAAACTAAATTCAGGGACCCCAAGTTAAGAACCCCTACTGTAGAAGGAATGTTGTCCAACTTTTTTTTCCACATGTAAAATCACTTTATTTTTATACCCAAGTTTTAAACATAAGAGGAGAAAAAAAGGCAGCAATACAGAATTCATGCCAGACAAATCTGGCATCTGCCACTTTTTTCACCCACATTTAAATCAGTCATCAAACAACAGGTGTTCAACGAGGGATCCTTGGATGCCAGGCTCCATGCTACGTGCCCCAGGGGAGTGTGGAGATAGTGAAACCCCAGTCCCTGCATTCTGGAGCTTACAGTTGAGTTGAAGCAACAAGAAGTCAACATACCAGAAGTTAATAATGCAAGTTGCCAGTCCAAAAGATGTCATAAGGAAGTATGTGGTTAGCTGATGAGAATCTGGTAGAAAAGTATTATATGTGAAAAGCTACACCATCTCTATGCTCTTTGAGTTCTGTTGATTAAATACATCCTAGGTGCTAGACATCGAGGACAGGCCAATGAAAGAAGCTTTCGGAGCTTGTTCCCTCAAGGTGCTTCTAGTCTAAGACAGAGGTTCTTTATGTCATGGACCCCTTTGGAAGCCTGTTGAAATCTATGGATGCTTTCTCAAAAAAAAATTTTAAATGAATAAAATAAAACACAATTATGAAGGAAATCAATTATATAGATAAGGCAGTTATTGAAATATTCTTAAAGAATGTGTTCAAGGATTCCAGGTTAAGAACCCTTGGTCTGGGAGGAGGATGACATATGCACAAATAATGATAACATATTTTTTATTTAAAAATATTTTATTTTTTCCAATAAGCCCAAATCTACCTTCTTACCCTCCCATCACAAGCCCCACTCCCAAATGAGAACACAAGAAGAACAAAACTTATTACAAACATGTAACTATATTAATATGTTAACAAGCATTTATTAAGTGCTGACTGTATGTAGTCCCTGGAATACAAAGACAAAACTAAGTAGTCTCTATTTTCAAGGAATTGATATTTTATTGGAGGGAATCTAACATGTAAACAGATAAGTTAGAATGTGAGATACAAGTTAGGATGTGAAGTTTGTAGCAAGATCCAACGAAAAGAAATGAGAGATTGGACAGGAGAAGGGAACACTTATAATTAGGGAAGTGGGGGGTAGGAGTGGATGTGGGGGGAAACCAGGAAAGGCTTCATGGAAGAGGTGGTACCTAAACTGAATCTTGAAGGAAGAAGGGACTCTTTTAAAAAAGCAAATTAATCTTCTCCCCTGCCCCCCATAGAATCTTAGAATTGGGAGGGACCACAGAAGTCATCTTGTGTAATCTTTAGTCTAACTGTGAATAACATCTCCAACAGGCAGACATCCAATCTCTGTTTAAAGACTTTCCCAGGTGGGGGTGCTGGGCTTGGAGTAGGGAATACCTTGATGTACTTCTGACACTCTGTGGCTGTACAATACCAGGCAAGTCACTTGGGCCTCAGTCTTTTTATCTATAAATTGAGGGAGATGGACCAGATGGTTGCTGAGATCCTTTCTAGTTCTAAATTTATGTTCTTCACAAAATAGGTCCATTCCATTTTCAGACCAATTTAGTTGTTAGAAAGTTTTTCCTTATATTAAGCTAGATCTACTTCCCTATAACTTCTACCCATTGGTTCTAGTTCTGACTTCTGGAACCTTATAGAATAAATGAATCTGCTTCCATTTGACAGCCAGTTAAATATTTGAAGACTCTTGGGATTTTCCTCCAAGTCATCTCTTCTCCAAGAGAATATGGGAAGAGAATAAGCACATATATAGTACCTCCTATGTGCCAGGCACTGTGCAAAGTGCCGTACAAATATGATCTCATTTGATTCTCCCAACAACCCTGGGAGATATGTGATGATGATGATGATGATGATGATGATGATAGTTTATTATCCCTGTTTTAAAGTTGAGGAGAGTAAGGTGGTGACAGCTAGCAAGTGTCTAAGGTGGGATTTGAACTCAGGTTTTCCTGACTCTTTGGCCCAGTGTTTTATCTACTGTGCCACCTAGCTGCCTCAAGCTAAGCACATCTAATTCATTCAACCCTTCCTTTGATTTATCAAGATTTTTTATTCTTATATAGTACTTCATTAGTGACTACATAACCAAACCTCAAATTACATTTCTAAGTTTGGGCAATAGTCTTCTGTGTCTTTAATATACAAGGCCTACCTCCTATCTTCTCTTCTCCCTGAAGACTTCCAGGATTCCTCCCAGCCTGAAGTGCTCGCTTTTTTAGGGCAGCTGCATGGGATAGTGGCTAGAATGTTGGATCTAGAGCAAGGAAGACTCAAATTCAGATCCAGCCTCAAACACTTACTAGCTGTGTGACCTTGAGCAAATGTTCTAACTTCTGTTTGCTTCAGCTTGCTCTCCTGTAAAATGGGGATGATGATAATAGCACTTCCCTCCTAGGGTAGGTGTTGTGAGGGTCCAAGGGGATCATACTTGTAAAGCACTTTGTGTGAGGGCTATTATTATTAACTTCCAGAAACACTTTGACCTCTCTTATTGTTCTTTTCCACCATATCTTGTATCCTAGTTATTTTATACAAATCTTTCCCTGCCTATTAGATAACAGTCTCCCTGAGGGCAGGCACCACGACTAATTCATCTTGGTGTCACCTTTCCTGCTGTACCCAGCACCTAACATAGGGCTTTGGAAGGGGTCTCTTCTCAGGTCTTCCATTTAAGGAGGGGACCCAGCATTGCTCTCCATCATCTTCCAGTCTTCATTATGCCCCCATGCTGGGTACCCTTCCCTCCCCTCCCCTTTCAGCTTCTTTTTATGTGTTGTCTCCCCGCCCCCCAATTAGATTGTTAGCTCCTTGAGGGCAAGGGCTGTCTTTTGCCTTTCTGGCATATAGTTATAGCTGCTGATTGGTAGTCAGCTAATATTTGTTCCCAAAATGAAGGAATAAATATTAAGCCATTTTAGGAGCAAGGTATTAATGAAGACAATCCCATTATGATAATATTAATTGACATGTATCTCTACAACTCTTTAAAGTTTGCAAAGCATTCTTCATACATTATCTCCTCTGATCCTTACAAAAAATCAGCAATTTAGGTACAACAGGTAGGACCATCTCCATTTTACAGAAAAACAAATTGAGGCTAAGAGAAATTAAGTGATTTGCTTAGGAACTGATTCTTCCAAGGAGGAAAGACTAAGCTTTCTTGGAAAACCAAATGGAAAATCTAGTGAATAGTTTTCTCAGAAGCTCCTTGAGGATGGATCCAGGTATTTCTGGGACATAACAGTACAAGTATCCTAGGACAGTCTATGTCCAAAAAGCTACGCATGGGTTTTTCCCTTGGCCAGACATGAGAAAGTGGTTGGCAGCCTAGCTAATAAATCCTGCTGTTGGGGAGGAGTAATTGATGCTTTCTAAGAGTAAGCAAGCAAGCAAGTCTTGGGTCTCTGACACCTGTTTCTTGGTGTTAATAGAATTCGGGTGTAAGAAGGACTCTGGCTGATGTCATTCGCAGGTGCTGGGAGCCTTGTGGTCGAGGTCGGCTCCATGGCATTTCTTTCACAAGGTGCTGTTAGCCACATCTGGCCTCAGCTGTTGAGGGCATATTAACCAGAAGGCTTATGAAGAGGATGTTTTTAACCAGAACAGAACATTCAGCAGTAACAAGTCAATGCTAGGCTCAGGTGCAAACACATGTACTTTCCCTACGGTTTTAGCTTATTTCATTTGGTTATGGAACAAGATACAAATATTGTTTCATCAAAATATCATTGTGGAAAAAGTATACTTCTGCACACACACATACAGACACACACATACACACACTTCTCAGTTTCTTAAGCCCATCTGTCTCATTACATGTCAAAGGGGAAAAAAAAACCCATGCACACACGAGCACGCCTCTTCCTTTAACTTGTCTAAAAGATAGCTAGCTTGTCTCTTTCTCTTTGGTTTTTAGCATTTGATCCTTTGATATTTGGTGAGATATTTCAGATGCTCCACGAGGAGACGTCTTTGTTTATAACGGGTAAAGAACACTCTCTGTTCTTTATGCATTTCTCAGTTCTTGCACTACAATTAAAGGGCAAACGAAATTCGAGGCTTAATGAGTGGATGCCTCACAGGCATGATACCCTCTGCTTGAACTGATTTTATCTGTCAAGGCTGAGCCTCAAGAAAAATGTTAGTGCTACCACAGTGAGTTTAAGAACACAAATTTTACATAACTATATTTGAAACTCAAAACAAAAAGGCTAGATGGGGCAATGCCATTTGGCTGGATGCATCTGTGATCCGGTGGGCTTTCTATGATTACATTTGTAGCCATACACTGTGTCTTAATCTAGTTTTCTAGAGTTTTGAGGTTGTGTGATTGACTTTATGTCTTTTGCAATTTTTCCAGTATTAGGTGAAAGTATATCCGACCCTACTCCGTTTCTTCGAAATGCACAGCTGGGTCACTAGAGTATAGTTCTGACTTGGGGAAAAGAATGTAAAAGAAAACACAGAAAATCTATTCATCGGAGCACTATGAAAGGGGGAATTATTGAAACAGTTGTTGCCATGTGCACACCTGGTCACAGGCCTGGGAGGAAGCGGGATGGGGAAAAACGGACTGAGCAATTATTGTAGGATACCATAGAAAAGATGGGTGTAATCCAGCTGCTCAGCGGGTGGATAATGGAGAATTAAATGAAAATATCAATACTAACGTAAACAAAACATATCAACTGTCCAAGAAATGACCTTTCTCTCAACCAGAACCGTCTGTGGTGAAGAGAAAAGGGAATTCTTAGACTCTAAAGACAGTATTTCTGTTTCTTTTTTTTTTAATCCCCTTTTACTCAGCTTCACCAGAAGTCAAGGCTGTATTTATTGGCTTCCTCAAATCTCTGAGTATTCACTAGGAACCTACTAGGAATTAAGAGTCAAGAGAGCTGGGTTTAGATTTGGCTTAGCCATTAGCTGTGTGAGCTTCAGTTTTTGGAGTCTGTTTTTTCATCTATAAAATAGGATGGGTAGGTGTACTAGATGGTCCTGAAGGCCCCTTCCAATTGCATGATTCTAAGTCAGTCACTCAGCATTTATTTAGCTCTTACTGTATGTTTGGGATTGGGGATATCGAGAAAGGCAAAAGTAATCAATCTGAGATGCTGGAAGATATGGCAAGGCCAACCCTATACCAAATTGTAAAATCAGGAAATGTTGCCTTCGGGTGTACCTTCTGGCTCTCTTACCTTCTTCGGTACAGGGTATGCTACAGAAAGGATCTGAAACCTTTATTCTAAGGCACAAATGACTGTGAAAGTACAACTTGTCTCCTGTTTTAGGAGGTGGGAAAAAGCCTTACAGCCGTTGCTGGATGTTTTGTATCTGGTAATGTTAATATTCCATATAAGGTGAGTGTCAGTAAAGATGAAGCTTTGCTTTTTGAATTTTAGGTGCCTAAAGGAGGGAGATATTTGAGGGAGTCTAGAACACTGTTCCCACCCCTAGTTAGACCATGCCTAACCCCTCAGTTATTTGCCTCAGTTCCTCATCTGTAAAATGGGGACATATTGGAGAATGAAATGGCAAACCACTCCAGTAGCTTTGCCAAGAAAACCCCATGGACAAGTCCATGGGGTCATGAAGAGTCCAACAGCTGAACACCAACAAGAAGAAAAATATTCCAGTATTGGGAATCACTTTTTAGGAGTATTGGCAAGCTGAAAAAAAGTCTACAAGAGCATGACTAGGTAACTTAAAACCATGTTCTACCAAAGATCTTTTGAAGGCACTGGGATATTTAGCCTGGAGAAGAGAAGGCTTAAGGGGCACTGATATTTTAATATTTGAAGGGCTATCATCAGGGGTGGGCTAGTAAATATTTAACAATCAGCTCTCCAAAAAGTAGAACAAAATGGAAAAGGTATGCATGACACACTTTTAAGTTTAATGTGCATTATTATCAATTTCTCCATCACTTTCTTAAGTCTAAATAATCAACAAAATGATAAATTAAGCCCCAATTTGTAGTATTTGTCAATTTTACAATTTGGCGTTGGGCTGGTCTTGCTGCTAGACACACATGTTGGAATCTTAGATAAATGTTTTTGTCTGGTTGACTTACTTAGAGCCATATAGTTGGAAGAGGCCTTTTTAAATGCTCACACTGAAAATTTAATCATCAGCTCTCCTGAACCAGTTAGAGCCAGCTCCAACACATCCTGAACTATCACATAGAATGGTTAGAATTGTTCTTCTTGGTCTCACATGGATGTCTTGAATTAAAGGGTATTCCTTTCGATAATAAGGTCATTGAGGACAGGAACTATTTTTGCCTTTCCTCGTATACCCAATGCGTAGCCCTGTTCCTGCTACATCATGGGCATTTAATAAGTGCTTGTTGACTTGACTTGTCGGGAAGGAAATGTGGAAAGAGCTGGATTTGAAAATAGGGCCTGGTTTGAACCCTGGCTCTCTTACTTACGTCCTGTGTGACTCTGGACAAGTTGCTATCTCTCAGGGCCCTGGTTCGCTCCTCTCATTTTTCTTGTGGCTGTTCAGTTTGGTTGTGTCTGACTCTTCATGGACCCATGGACTTGAATGGACTTAGCATGTCAGTTCTGGTATTTTCTGACTTCGAGACCTACAGTGTGTAAATCACTTACCCTTTCTGGGCATCAGTTTCTTTTTGTGTAAAATGAAGGGGTTTGTCTGATCTGTAGGGTCTATGGTAGCTCCAGACTCTGTGAACTGCTGCCGGGTACCATTGCTATCGTTCAGAAGAGTAAAGCTAGATGTTTTTGTCTTTATGTTGTCATTGTCAATTTTTCTGTAGAGACTGTTGGAGTGAGACATTGCCTTTCATTGCTTCTGGGTTGACAAGGAAGTTATTTAGCCTCATGGGCACCAAAGGGAGCATTTGTCAGGAACTTTCTTTTAAAATCATTCTCAATGCTTCTGAACCATGAGGTCCCGTCAGATCACTTCAGATATCTTCCAAAAGAGGGAAGAGAAGGCCGCTTTCCAGAAACATTGTTAAATCCATAGATGTTTATTTAAATGATAACTGTTCTTCCTTGTGGTTGTTCAGTCATTTTTTTCAGTCATGACTCCACTTTGTGACTCCACTGGGGTTTTCTTGACAAAGATACTGGAATGGTTTGCCCCTTCCTTCTCCAGCTCATTTGACAGATGAAAAACTGAGGTAAGCAGGGTTAGGTGACTTGCCCAGGGTCGCACAGTTAGTGTCTGAGGCTAGATTTGAACTTAGGTCTTCCTGACTCCAGGCCTGGCACGCTATCATGTTCTTTCTTAGCTGACTGGAAATGCTGTCATCGTCAGAGTATCAGATAAGCACAAGCCAATTCATACCATACTGAAATTACTTATGACTGGGAATTCACATGTTCTCCTTTGATATGTTACAAAGAAATTTCTGTCTTTGGTGAAAGCCTCTTTAATTCACCCTTATTGGAAACGCATTGACAGAAAGTAGAAAAAAATAACAAGGTGACTTGGGCCTTAATTTTATCAGTAGGTTAACAAAACCCAGACTATCTTACCATTCAGTGTTCCGTATTGGTTTGCCTGTGAGAGGGGAAGGAGCACTTGGGCAGTTTAGTAACAACAAAGGAAATAGTCAAGTAATTACTTGATATCCGGTAGACAAAACACATGACTGACTGAATTTTCATTTTTAAGTTTATTGTTGTGGTTCTGTATTGTTCTATACCCATACTCTGCCTAGTTTCTTAGTGCTTAGCCAAGTGTGGTGATTTAAATGGCAAGGAAAAGGTAGTGTCAGTCAACCCAACTGTATGAAATGTAGTGAACAGAAATAAAACACTCCCTGCTCTTAAGGAGCTTACTGCTACTGGGGGATACGTGCATACATAGGAGTAAATATAAGGTGCATAGTAGATAGAGCTCCAGGCCTGGAGTCAAGAAGTCTCATCTTCCTGAGTTCAAATCCGACCTCAGACACTTACTAGCTGTGTGACTCACATAGCAAGTCACTTAGCCCTGTTTGCCTCAGTTTCCTCATCTGTCAAATGAGCTGGAGAGGGAAATGACAAACCCCTCTAGCATTTTTGCCAAGAAAACCCCAAATGAGGTCGTGAAGAGTCAGACAAGACTGAAATGATTCGACAACAACAAGGAGATGGGTAGTGATGGGGGGAAAAAAGAGAAATCAGATAAAAGAGCGTTAGGTACTTCCCAGACCAAACCACCCTTCACTGGCCACCACCCTATATGTTTTCTCTGTCTTTAGAATGTAGGCTCCTTGAGGACAGGGGCTATCTCTCCTTGGTACTTGTATCCTCAGTGCTTGACAGTACTTGCTAAGTGGTTTCCATTCGCTTATCAGGGAAGGCTTCTTAGAGCAGACGACACCTGGATAAGAATTCTGAAAGGCAGAGATGAAAAGAGTTCTTGCTGAGCACGGTGACTGCTTGGATGACTGTATTGCTGTTGTTACTGTTGTTTATTTGTGTCTCACACTTCGTGACCCTGTGGGCTGTACTGTTTGTGGGGTTTTCTTGGCAAAGATGCTGGAGTGGTTTGCCATTTCCCTTCCTGGTGGTTTAAGGGAAACAGAGGTTAAGTGACTTGCCTAGGATCACACAGCTAGTCAGTGTCTGAGTCCACATTTGAACTCAGGTCTTCCCGACCCCAGGCCCAGTGCTCAAACCTCTGAGCCACCTAGTTGCCTCCTTTGGGTGACTGTCTAAAGAGACAGAAAGATGGCATGTCAAGTAAGGGGAATAGCTGATAGGCCACTGTGGCTGGTATGGAGAGTACCTAAGGGGAAGTAAATTGAAGTAAGGCTAAAAGGATAGGTGATAATTAAATTTTACAGAGCCTTAAGTGCCAGGCAGAAGAGTTTGTGTTTTTATCACAGAGGAAATAGGGAGCCACTGAATGTTTTTGAACAGGGGAATGACACAGTCAGACATGTCTTACATTGTTTTGCCAGCTGTTTGGAATCTAGATGGAAGGTGGGGGAGACTGGAAGCAAGAGACCAGTTAAAAGGTTTTTAGGATAGTTGAGGCAAATGGAGATGAGAGCTTGAAGTAGGATGAGTAGAGGAAAGACACAAAAGACTTTCTGGAGAAGGATTGAAAGCATTTAGCCACTTTCTGGTTATGGGTTTTGAGGGGAAGTATCAGTCCGAGATTGATCTGAGGTTATGAACCTTGATTACTGGGAGGATAGCCATCCCTTTAACAGAAATAGAGAGGCTTAGAGCAAAGACTGGCTTGGAGGGGAGAATGGAGAGATCAGTTTTGGACATGTTGAGTTTGAGGGGCATCTAGATGAATGTGTTCATTGGTTAATAGAAAATGTTAAGGCTGAATATTTAGACTTAGGGATCAGTTTTTTTGAACCTGTGGGAACAGATGAAGTCATTAAATGAGACAAAATAAAGAAATAAAAGGGTCTAGGATAGAGCCCAGGATGGTGTACCACTTGGGGGGCAGAAAAATGGATAATGAACCTAGCAAGCAAGACTAAGAAGGAGTGGTCAGAGAGGTAGGAGGCAGGGTCATGGAAGCCAAGGGAGAAGATAATATCCAGGCAAGAGGGAAGTGGTCAATGGTCTTGAAAACTGTTGAGACCAAGAAAAGGTCATTGGATTTATCAATGAAGTGATCCTTGATAGAGTGGACAGGTGGTCAGATTGGAAGCCAGAGTACAAAGGGTTAAGGAAGGAGAGGGTGAAATTCTTTCCATGTAAGGAAGGATCAGTAGGAGAAAAAACAGTCATTAGTGGGCATAAACAGAAGGGCAAGGATCATGTCTTCTGCGCTTATGTTGAGCACAGTGCTAGGCACATAAACACTTAAGAAATGTTTCTTGACAGGATCGTTAAATTTTTTTTTTTTAGTTTAGTTCAGTTTCTGTTAATTGGACTTGTCTCTCTTGTCAAATACACTGAGAATGTCATTGATCTAGCTGTAGCTTAAGTGATCTAACTACATGTAAGCCTTCTGAATGGGCATTTTACAAATATTCTTGTTCATTGGGCTAAATGGAAATAATTCTGCAACACGTTTTTGAATCTATTAGTCACCAGCATTCTAGATGTAGGTGTTAGGAAAAGACTGATTTAAAAAAAAAAGCCAGACCACAGTTGGCAATGCGGCTTGTAAGGTGTGGCATGAATGTTTTAAGGCTGATGATTGAGAGTTGTGTAGTGGAAAGAGCAGTGTTTCTGGAGTCAGAGGACCTGGATTTGAATCCTGACTTTACCCCTTCCTAGGTGTGTGACTTTGGCCAAGTCACTGCCTGTCTCAAGGTTAGATTTTCCTCACAGGCCAAATGAAAGGTTGCCAAATTCTGTCCTACCAGTGGATTGGGGCAGCTAGGTAGTACAGTAAATGGAGTGCAGGTCCTGGAGGTTCTGAGTTCAAATCCAGCTTCAGATACTTACTAGTTATGTGACTCTGGGCAAGTCACTTCACCTTGGTTCCTTATCTGTCAAGCGATCTGGAGGAGGTTTGCAAACCATCTTTGCCAAGTAAATCCTAAACAAGGTCACAAAGAGTCAGACATGGATGAAAATGATTGAATAGCACCATTGGATTGGTTGATTAAACTGAGAATAATTTAGTTCATTGACCATGAGTAATGAATGATGTGAAAAATATTTTTTTACCCCTTATGGGACTTTATCTTGTTCCCTGCCCTTTATATCAAATATATTCTGCTCCATGACCTTAATCATAGAAATTCAAAGCTCAAGCCATCATTCTGTGCTTAAGCTTTATATATAGTCGATGACTATGTCAAGCCACCACTGTAACTGCGTCTTTTAGAGTCCAAAGCTTGCTTTGTTGTTTCCAGTTATTAGCGCTTCATGTGCATTTAGTCAGATTTCCCCCCATGTTTTACGTTGCTTTCTGGGTTCCCATGTTGGTGAATCTGAGCTATTTTACTGCTCTGTCCGGTGACTTCAGTCATTAGAATCACATCTACAAGGTAAGGTTTGTGATGACAGATGGCAGGCATAGACAGCATTATCGACCTTGTAGTTTGGAGCTTGGATGCTCAGAGCACTGCAGGGACTTCTTCCTGCTCTAATATGGCAAACGAGAATGGCGGTGATGCCATTGAAACTGAGAACCTTCATGTGACGACACACACCTGCTCGAGAGCCTGCTTTCATTCCTCCTGTTTCTCGCAGTGAAGCTGGAGATAAGGTGTTGCTTTAGAAATATAAAAGTATGTGCTTTTTTAAAAATATGAAGCAATTGGATTTGAAACTCAATACTGGAGGAAACACCAGAAACTTGGTTTCTGAAGCTGGGAAGCTGTGGGTTGTCAAAGTAGAAAGAGAAAGCATGATGATAACAATAACCACAACAATGATACAAAGAATAATAAAAACATTATAGCACCTTAAGGTTTATATTTACAAATAGTCTCATTTTCTCCTCACAGCAAGCCTGGAAGGTAGATGCCGTCATCACCCCTAGTTTATAGGTGAGAAACTGAAAGACTTAAAGTGATTCGCCCAGGGTTATGCAACCAGGATGTGTCTGAGGTTGACTCCAAGCCAAGCACTCTCTCCTTCTTCCCACCCCCAACCTGGAGCAACAAGAATGTTCCATTGATCATGAGTGTGTAAATGAGTACTTGAAGTAACTTTTTTTTTTAAATTGTAGAATAGTGAAGTTTAACTCATGTTTGCAAAGGTTTCAGGAAAACAGCAAATCTGAGTCGGAAATAAACAGTTAAGTGCTATGGACATGAGTTCTGATTTTTATTAATAATCCCTTGCATTTGCAGAGTTTTGCTATTTACAGAATGAATTTTCACGTGTTATTACATGATCCTCACAACAAATTTGTGAGTTTTCTGCACTCCCTACATAAATTTAAGAAGCTTTGGTCTGAGCTATTTGTTGTTAAGGTGCACTCCTGTAATCCTAGCTACCAGAGAGGCTAAAGCTGGCAGATTTCTGAGCTTGGGTGTTCTGAGCTTTGGTGGGCTATATCAATTGGATAGCCATGCCAAGTTCAGCATTAATATGATGGGCCCTTGGAAGCTACCAGATAGGAAAAGGAGCAGGTCAAAATTCCTGGGCTAATGAGTGGTAGGATTAGCCTGTGAGTAGTCCCTCTACTTCCAGTATGGGCAATGTAGGAAGACCCAGTCTTTAAAAATTTTTTAATTTAATTTAAAATTTTTGTAAAAAGTCATTCCATAAGCATTTATTAGGTATCTGCTATGTACCAGGTACTGTGCTAAGCACTTTACAAGCATCTCATTTGATCCTCATAACAACCCTGAAATGTAGCTGCTATTATAATCCTCAATTTACAGTTGAGGAAACTGAGGCAGACAGATTAAATGACTTGGCCAGGGTCACACAGTTAGTGAGTGTCTGAGGCCACATTTGAACTCAGATCTTCCTGACTCCAGGCCTCTCTCTTTCCACTGAACCACTTGTATTAACTGCTACAGAAGCACAGGCCTTGACCAAAAGAATGTGAAATTCTGTGGAACAGTAGAGGGGAAAAGGGCCTTGAGTCTGAGTACCCAGGCTCTCCTCCTCTGGCACTGACTTTGTGACTGTGGCCAAGTCACTTAGCTTCTCTGACTCTCAGTTCCCCCATCTGTAAAAGGAAGGGATTGGACTAGATGGGCCTTAAAGTCCCTTGCAGCCATGAATCTATGTTCTTACAACCTTAATAAACATTTATTACACATCTACTATGTTCCAGGCAAATGAAAAAAATCAATGCCCTCTAAGAGATGTCTACTAGGAAGAAATGGAGTATGCATAGATAAATGAATATAAATAATATAAAAGTAATACATACATATATATGTATTATATACAAGGAAAATATATCCTAAGTAATTGGGGAGGGAGCACTACCAATGGCGGGGTGGTGATCAGGAAGGAATTGATGTAGAGAGTAACACTGGAGCTGAGCTTTGAAAGGATTCCAGGAACCAGATGTGAGGAGAAAGACTAGTCCTGGCATGAGACATATAGCCCTCCCAAAGGCAGGCAGTCCAGGTGGAGGATGTCATTCATGGAGGAACATCACACAGACAAGTTTGGTTGGAAAGTAGTGTGTGTGATGGGAAGGGATATGCAATGATTCTGGAAAGACAAGATTAAATCAGATTAAGAGTACTGCTCATCATGGGCCAATTGGGGATGAATTTTTTAGAATTTCATGAAACTGTAATTTTGCATAGGCACATAGTTCCTGTCATGATAACTTCGAACCTTGTGAAGGTGGGTATAAATGTGTAAGAATGCCGGTATCAAAATCAGGATGATCTGGGCTAAAGTCCTTCTTGTGATACATATAGACCATGTGACCTTCAGCAAGTCACTTGTTTTAGGTGTCTCTAAGACTCTGAAGTTGCAGAAGAGCTGCTGATCTGTGTTGGCTTTTCGTTATAGACTCTACATACAGATGAAATCATAGGTCATACCAAAAAAAAAAAAAGACAGGATAACCACCTGTCCTTTCCTGTTAGGGGGCACTTAGAGGCACGTAGGTGATGTAGTAGATAGAATGCTGGGCCTGGAGTCAGGAAGACCTGAGTTGAAATCAAGCCTCAGACACTAACCCTGGGCAAGTCACTTAACCACAGCTTGCCTCAGTTTCCTCAATGTAAAATGGGGATAATAATAGTACCTACCTTCCCATGTTGTTATCTCAAATGAGATATTTATAAAACTCTTTAGCACAGTGCCTCACACATAGTAGACACTTCATAAATTCTTGTTCCCTTTCCCTTCCTCCTTCCTTCCTTTTTTTCTTCCCTTCCTTCCTTCCTCTCTCCCTTTCCTTCCTTCCTTCTTTCCTTCCTTCCTTCCTTCCTTCCTTCCTTCCTTCCTTCCTTCCTTCCTTCCTTCCTTCCCTTCCTCCCTCTCTCCATCCTTTTCTTTCTTTCTTTCTCCTTTTCTCCCTCCCTTCCTCCTTCTGTTCCTAGCTTCCTCCTTCACTCCCAGTAATCCCCTTTTTCCTTCCCTCCTGGTTAAGAATAGTCCTCTCTTTCTTCCACTTTCCCTTTTTTCTTGGCATGGGGATTATAGCACTCCAAATCACCTAATTGTGATGGGAAGAAATGTTGATTGGGCAGTGGTTCCATGTGTACTATAGACTTTGTATTAAAAGGAAGGACTAGAGGACAAAGACTTTGTGGCCCACTGGTGAGCTGCCTTTCTGACTGTCCCCACTTACTCTTACAAGTTCTTTGTCTGGACTTGGGAAAATTTCTCCTTCCTTTGTATATTTCCTCAAATGTAAAATGAGGAAGGTAGTCGTTATCGAGATCTGCAGTAGTTTGAGAGTAATAATACAATTCCGAAGGGATTAAGCCAGAAACTTATGAAAGGAAACCATAGGCATTCAGTGAGAGATAGGGCAATATAAACAACCGTCTCGTAGGAAATATTAGAAACAAAGCAATCCAGGCCCAGAGAATTAGCAACAAGCTCTAAAGTGAAAAGCAAATTCATGAGGGACTTTCAGCAGGGTTAGACCTAGGAATAGGGCATAGGAATTCTCACTTGAAATCAGCAGCATTTGCTTGCTTTACAGACTCCAGCCTCGATGTTGTTTTAAACTCCAGTCCTCCTTCCCCATCATCCTGTCTCCCTATGCTCTCTGATCTGGAAATGTGGTGAGGGCTGAACAGAGAAAATCTGAAAAGCCCTTGGAAATCTTCAAATGAAAAGAATCTGGGAGGACAATTTTGCCTCCATTGTGTATTTTCATGATTCCTACTAATCATTATGGCTGTTGGACCCATTGGAATGTTAGACCTGGGCTGACCCTGTGGGGTCCCCCTCATGTTATGGAAGAAGAGGTTGAAGCTCAGAGGGATGAACTGGCTTGGCCATGGTCACACAGCTTAAGTAAGTAGTAGGCTGGGACTTAAGCCCAGGCCTCTGTTACTCTTTGAACCAGGTCATCTATAAAACGGTGCTCTTACTACTTACCTCCCAGGCTGGAGTGATGCTCAAATGAGAATGTGCATGTAGTGGGCTTTGCAGAGCTTGAATTAAGTATCAATGTCAACTACTATTACTACCACTACTAACGAACATGGTGAATGTGATTTGAATGATCCATTAAATACATGGCTTCTACATAGGGAGGCCAAGTAGCAGGGTGGAAAAGGAACGGGAGGAGTTGGGATTGAGCCAAGTTCTGTCCCTGCTACTTATGGCTGTGAGACCTTGGATAAGTTGCTTGACCAAGACCCATGGTTTTCAATGTCCTTCATAAAAGGAAGTCATTTGTACTTGATGATCACTAAACTCCCTTTCAGCTTCGAAATTCTATGATTCAAGGATATCAATAGATGATTTTTCATACATATGATACTTCTCAAAGACCTTTACACAGGGTGTCCCAAAAGTCTTAGTTCAGTTTTAAGCTTCCATGGCTCATAAACATGCCCCTGAAAGTTTTAGGGTTGTTTTAAGCTTTAATGGTTCTGTCCCAAAAGTTATAGTACAGTTTTAAGCTTTCATAGCTTATACAAAATGTGTCAAAAGTCTTAGTGCTACTAAAGTATTCAGAGCTCAGAACTGTGCTAAGACTTTTAGGACACACGATATCCCTCTTGGAATATATGAAATAAGGCTGTATAAAAAGTTTCTAGCTGCTAGTGAATGAATGCAGAGCAGAAAGATGGAAAGCAATTTCTTGATCCCCTAGTTTAACACTGTCTTTTATTGAAATGGTATTTTTGCCTTGTAAATGTTGAAGGAAGCTATGATAATATTTGCATGCCAGATTACATTCTTGCATATCCTCTTGTAGCCTTCTCTTCCCCTTTCATATACCAGCCTGGCAGCTGAGGGTGAAGGGGGTGATTCTGGGCCAAAGTATGAGCTTGAATTCTTTAAAAGTTTTAAAAGTTCCCTGTATCATTTTGAGATATCGGTATCACTCTTTTATTTAACCACTCATCTGGGGGAAGTTTCCTGACTCAAATTGGCCTCTAAAACCCTTTCATTTTTTTTTTTAATCCTAACTTTGCATTTCTAAACGGTTGAATTGTGCCCAGATTGCACATTCTGAAACCAAACATTTCACAGTTCTACAAAGAAAAAACTTTCTGAAGAATGATGATTCAGACCCTTTATAGCCAGTGTAATTGAGGAGGGCCCATTGTAACCTGCGTATGTACCTTTTAAAATTTAGTAGAAAGACTAAATGGAAAAAAAGAGAAAACATTCATAAGTTTTTTTAAGTTTTGAGAATTAGTATATTTCTAAACCTTTTTAGAAGTGGTACCAATTTTGTAAATAGACAAGATTTTGTGAATAAATACAAATCAGTTGTAATTGGCAATGGGCAAGTCATTTGCTAAAGTCTTTAAAGAGAATTTCTAGAACTACAGAGCTAAAGCTATCGAGTCCAAACTGACCTTATTTTATAAATGAAGAAATTGAGGTCCAGAGATGTTAAGTGATTTGCCTGTCACAGGGGTAGCGAGAGTTAGACATGGAATTTGAACCTATATCCTCTGATTTTTCAAGCCAATGCTCTTTTCACATGATCTCTGGGTTGGCCTCAGTTTCCCCTCTGCAATTTTATTTCTCCTATTAGTTTGTTTAGTAAACCTTTTCTTCATAGAAAAAAAGAGATAATTTTCAACCTAACCTGGACTAGCTTTGACTGGATGGGGAATGCAAAGACCTGGCTTCTAGGCTTTACTCTGTCACTTGGGTCAGGATGTCCCCAACTACCCATTTCCCTTGGTAATGTCATAGTTATTAACTGATAGTTAACATAGTTGTTAACTGTTAGCTTACAGATATGTCCACAGTTTTATCATCCTGAGGCTTCTATTTGACAATTAATACTTTTTTTGGCTGCTTATTTATTTTAAAATTTATTTATTTTTATTTTTCAACATTTACTTCCATAAGTTTTAGATTGTCTTCCCCTCCCTCCCCAAGAGGGCATACAATCTGATATTGCCTCTACACGTACATTCCTATTAAACACATTTTCACATTAGTCATGTTGCATAGAAGAATTATAACAAATGGGAGAAACTATGAGAAAGAAAAACAAGACAAAAAAGAAAATAGTCTGCTTCACTCTGCATTCTGACTCCATATTTGTTTCTCTGAATGTGGATGGAATTTTCCATCATGAGTCCTTTGGAATTGTTTTAGGTCCTTGCATTGCTGAGAAGGGCTAAGTCTATCAAAATCAGTCATCACACACTGTGGCTGTTACTGTATGCAGTGTTCTCCTGGTTCTGTTCACTTCACTCAGCATCAGTTCATATAAATTTTTCCAGGTTTTTCTGAAGTCCACCTGTTCATCCTTTCCTATAGCACAATAGTATTCCATTACATTCATATACCACAACTTATTCAGCCATTCCCCAACTGATGGGCATCCCCTTAACTTCCAGTTCTTGGCCACCACAAAAAGAGCTGTGATAAATATTTTTGTACGTGTGGGTCCTTTTCCCAATACAATTGATACTTTCAAGCTGTTTGGGGAAGCTCACCCTTTTCCCAAGTAACTTTAGCTAATAGACACATTTCATAAGTGGATCATGGGATTGAGGGATTTGCTCCGATACATTTGCCAGCTTGCTCCTGATAGAATAGGAGGCAAGCAGTTCTGCTCCTCCTTTTCAAAGGAGGAAAGGATTGGCAGCCCTTGGCTAGACTCCAGCCTCTACTCCTACCAGCCTCACTTGCCAACCAGGATCTGATCTGAGTAGCAGAGGCTCAGCTCTGCAACCTTTCCTCATCTCCTTTAACTCTTTTTCTTCTGTGTCCAGGCTGGCTCCAATGTTTTTAGAATAGGTAGGATTTAGGATTGTAATTAATTATAAACCACCCTGTAGTCAGTCAGGCAATAAGTATTAAGTATTTACTATGTGACCAGTATGTTAATGGCACTGTGTGTAGGGAGGAAGGCAAAAGCATGATACCAGTCTCAAATAGCTTACATTATAATTGGGACATGAAAATAATTTTGTACAATAAGATGTATACAGAGTAAGTCAATCTCAGAGGTAAAGCACATGGTAGAGGGGGAGATAGAGAGAGAGAGAGACTGACCAGGAAAGACCTCCTGGAGAAAGTGAAATTTGAGCTAATCCTTGAAGGGAAGCTGAGGTAAAGTATTCCAGGCTTGGGGGGTGGACAGGGCAAAGGCACAGAGATGAGAGCCGGAATGTGTGTGAGGGAACAGCCCATAGGTCAGTGTAGCATGCTGAGCGCATAACCCAGAGGACAATAGATTGAAACTATCTCTTGCTGAGAAAGAAGCATTTTTTTTTTGAGAAGCAGCATGGTATAATGGATAGAGTGCTGGTTCTGAAGCCGGGAATCCTGGGTTTAAGTCATGCCTCTGACACATACTCGTATGATTCTGGACAAGTCATTTTACTTTTCCATGCTCTAGGCAACTTTCTGACTCAAGTTGTAGAGAAAATGACAGTCTGCATTGGTGAGAGGCATTTCCTCGCCTGGGAATTTCCTGTACCAATGAAATCACAGATCCAGTCTCTCTCTCCATCCTTTCCTCATACGCTCTGAAGGCGACTGCAAGGATTATTGTCCTTATTTTATAGATAAGAAAACCGAGGCTCTCAGAGTTTCAGTGACTTGTCTATGGTCCCATAGCCCGTAAGTGTTTGAGGAAGATTTCAAAACCAGGACTCCAATCCTGCATTCTTCTGGCTTGATTTTTCCCCATAAGTGCTGATTACTGAGGAAGTGAGTTACTTCCATGGTGATCATGACTTGTAGCACAGAAACATTTTCTTGGCTGATGTGGGCCATAACTAATTGCTCTAGTGTAAGACAGATGATGTCTCTTTTCCCTGATGGGGAAAGGATCAAACATTGACAGTAAAAATAAATGATGAATTCCTTTTTCCGTGGAGCTTCTTGCCTCTGTATTGAACCATTTATATCCCCAAAGGGATCTCACTTCCTCTTGGTTTTCTGACAAACCCCAGTAGATTGGATAGGTTTCTACCATGTAAATAAATAGCCTTTTGCTATTTCTCCAATACCAAATTGATATACCAGAGACTGGTTTAAATTTTAGCAGCCTAATATAGTCTTCTTTTGTTATTTTTCTTGTTGACAATATATACAGATGAGAGGCAGCATTGGAGTAGTGGCTAGGGAGCCAATCTTAAGTTAGGAAGACCCGAAATTGAGTTCTACATCTTACATCATACTTTCCTGTACCATCCTGGACAAGACACCTTCACAGTGTTCTAGGCAGCTATCTGAGTCTGGGAGACCACTGTGCACTGGAAAGAGTAGCTTTCTTCACTGGAAGTTTATTTTACTAATGAAATCACAGGTCTGGTTGAACATACCTACACACATATTTGTGTACATATCCCTATATAAAAAAATCTATGCATATCTATATATGTCTATGTATGTGTATATATACACATGTTTATGCACATCTGTATACACACACATACACACACACAGATGGTAGGGTTGTAACTGGGTAACCTCAGAGAACATGGTAAATGGTGCAGAAGGTGGCCTTAGTTAAGCTGGGGGTGGTGGAGGCACAGAGTGAAGGGGGTGGGGAAGTTGTTTACTGCCCTGTGGGGGAAGGCAGAGACTTTGGAACTGGTGGGAGGCTCCTGGGGAGACTGCTGTGCAGGGGGCCAGGGGAAGTAGGGTGGGCGTGGGAGGAGCTCAGCTTAGCATGCCATCTGGTAGTTTCCTATTTTAACTAATTATTTTTGTTAGCTAGGTGCTTAATCTCTGTTGTTTCAACAGTGCTCTAGGACTGCAAGTGCTATCTGTACCCTCTAAATTTGGTGCCCTGGAAGCAAAGCCCCAGATGTTCTTTCCTTTTTATGGATCTAACTGATAGTCCAAGGGAGGGGATGAAGTTCAATTTATCTTTTGACTTCAGCCTAACCCAAATTTCCATTATTTCAACTGTAAGCAGCAGGAAGACATCAAAGCCAGAAGCTGCCATGATATAGATTCCTTTTTACAATTTGCCAGAGTTCCATCTGGGAAAGTGTGAGGAGGGTGGCTGATCAGAAGCCACCGCTAGCAGGCTGTCCTACCCACCCTGTACAAGCACTTCACATTTTAAAAAATATTTTAGTGCCCCCCAATTACAGGTAAAAATAATTTTTAACATTCTTTTTTATTTTAAAGTTTTGAGTTCCAAATTCCATCCCTCCACCGTCTGATACAGGTTATACGTGAAATACTACACATTTTAAGGAGGGTGGTATGTCTCAGCTGCTGGCCTACCTATGATTGTTGGGCTAGGCCTTTTGGTTGCCTTTTTCATGTGCTTTACCTGTTCAGGCCTGCTGCCCCATAATACCTATTCAGAGATTCTTTCCTTTCTCACTTGAAAAGTAATTGAAAAGAACCTTTTTTGATTGAGTATAGAATGAGCAAGTTCTTGGGGGGAGGTGGTCTGTGAGGAAGAAGCAGTAGAAAGGTAGAAAGTATCATGGGAAAGGACTATGGGATAGTGCCACGGACAAATTTCTTCTCCTTAATAGTTTTGGTAGGGCTAGTCTTGAATACTGTCCATTCATAAGCTTAGACATACCTAGACATGGCTCTGTGTTAAATTCAATTTCCTCTACATCTTGATATGGAACTCCCACTGGAACCATTGAATTCCCCATGTGAAGGGAAAGAGAATAGATGGGAAAATGAAATGTGCAATTTAACTCTCCCTTTCCTCTCCCTCTAGTCTATGGCTCAGCAATATGGGATTGTGTCTAGTAATGGCATTTTAGAGAATGTTGTGGTATTACAGATATAGCTGGTGTTGATATCTCTCCAATCCCCTCCCCCAACACACACACACATCACCCTCTAAAAAAAATAAATAGTATCTCCTGAGGAAATACATGGGGAAGCTTTAGAGGTTAATTGATTGGTTCAATACATTGTTTGGAGTCTGCTTCCAAGTAGGATTTAATAATCCCCTCCCAAATGCCTAAAAGAGATAATCCAGAACCAGAGAGAATATATTAGTGAGAAATAGGAGTGTTTTGTCTGTTCCCTAACCCCTAAGAGGGGGACACCCCTTCCAGGTGTTAGCCAGAGAAAGGACTTCAGTATTTCAACAGCCTTAAAACACAATTGACAGGATTAAGGAAGGAAAGTTTTATTCACAGATAGAAGAAAACAAAATAGAACCCAATGCAGAATCATTAGAAATATGACCCTTCTTCCCGACCCCTTCCTGCAGACCTCTATATTCCTAGCCTTTTACAATCCTGGAATAAGCAAGTTCCTCACCCACGTGGTGCTGCCAGGTATGACCCCTTATTGCAGTAGAAATGCTAGGCCTGGGCATCAAAGAAACTGGGTTTGGATCCTGACTGTGCCTATGATTCTGAGCCAGTCGCTCACCTTTTCTGGGCTTCTGCTTCCTTGTATGGAGAATGAGAAGGTTGAAGTAGATCACCTCTAAGGCCTCTCCCAGCCATAGAGCTGAGATCTACCATGGCATCTCCACCTGAAGGCACATGCCACTGACTGTCTCCTTAAGAGGTTTATCGCAGTCAGTAGAAGAGAAGGGTAGACACTTGGGGACACATGAGCATCGCAGTTATCATCATCATTGCTGTTATCATCCTCATCTTCATAATCCTACTCCTCTTCTTCCTCCTCCTCAACAATAGTTAGTATTATTACCTAGCATTTTTGTAGTGTGTAAGGGTTTGCAAAATGCTTGACATATGCTGTCTCATTGGATCTCATTGGAATTGTCCTGGGACAACCTGATCCTGACCTGCTTTTTCCCCAGCTTGTATCAAGAACAGGAGGCCGCTTTTACAAAAACCCTCAGTGGAAGCCCATTTACGGGGACTGGTGTTGTTGACCCCATGGTTCCCTTTCTGTCCCTAAAGGGGCACTACCTTCCTCCCCCAAGGTGTTAAAATATTGACTACATATCCCTTTAATTTCAAGTCAGCCAGTCTTCCACTTCAGTTTTTTGAGGAGGAAGATGTGAAAGAGGAAGAAGAAATAAACTGTAAAGGACAGAGGAGGGAAAGGAGCGCTTGAGAGAAGGCTGTTTTCCAGTCTTCTTTCTACTTGATTCCTCTGAGGCTTTTAATACCATTGATCATTCTCTCCTCCTCCTAAAAGCAACAGAGAGGAATGAATGGTTTTTGAGCGGCGGAGTGGCTTGGTCAGACCTATGATTTAGGAAGATTGTTTTTGGCAGCTGTGTGAAAAGTGAATTAGAGATGGGAGAGATAAAAGCAGGAGACCAATTAGAGAGCTCTAGGCAATCAGTACCTGAGGGCACGAACTAGCTGTTTTAAATTAGTTACCTGAGATGTCCTGGAAGTAAAACCTATGAGTTCTGTTCATATACCATCTCCTACTGGAAGCTTTTTCTGATCCCCTCCAGCATCCCCCTCCCCCCAATTATTAGCATTCTCTTCCTCTTGAAATTACTTTGTATTTACTTATCTGTGTTTGTTGTGTTCCATCGATAGAATCTAAAGTCTTCAAGGCCAGAGATAGTTTTCTTTTTTGTCTTTCTGTGTCTTACCTCAGAGTCTAAGTGTTTGTTTGTTGAATTGAATTGGAAGGGTCCTTTCCAAACAGCTCACCTCAGCTCCAAAAATACAAATCACCTAAAAACCCTCAATTAGTTTCCCTCCCATCCCAGATGGAGGACCTAAACATTCATTCAGATTCAAAACAGTTTGAATGGCAGCATCAACATTTCTAAAACATAAATGACTCATAGTAGAGGTTTAAGTGAACTTTGAGCACCTCACCAGCAAGGTGATTCTCATTTAGATCCGCTTGCTAACATGTGGAATTGAGGTGCAAATCCATCAGCGCCAGCCAAGCTTCCAGGATTGTTTTTAGACCGAGGTGTTGTAAGACCCAGGTGTTGCAAGATCTATTTGACATAGCAGTCTTGATGATTTTTTTTTTAAGTTGAAGCATTGGGCATTTCTCAAATATTTATCAAATAACAGTGAATTCTGCAGTGTATACCCATTCTATAGTTTAGTACAACAAAGGGGTGTATTAATATATGCTCCAGAAATTGAATCTGTTAATTTCCCATGGTAGATAATGTTATAGAGAAATAGTCATACTATATGCGACTTTAGAAGTGTGCATCATTTTACTGTTCTAGGGGGAAATGTTGCATACTGGAAAAATTTCCTACTGTATGTTTACACAACCATCTTATGATGACTAAAATGACTGAATAACAAATGGTGTACCTAGATTTGGACTCAGGAAACATCTGGTTTAAATCCTGTGTCTGTCATTTAGTTCATTGTAGTAGTTAGCACAGCGCCTGGCACATAGTAGATGCTTAATAAATGGTCTCTCTGTAGATCTCTATCTCTATTGTATCATTATAAATACATTCACAGAAGGTTAATATGACTCTCTGAGCCTCAGTGTTTTCATCGGGAAGGTAAAAATAATGAGATACGAAGACCTATGGTATCTACTTCACAAGGCTGTTGCAAGAAGCAAATTAAATAATGTATTTCTAAGATACTTTGAAAATCTTCAAGTACTGTTGTTACTATGTGGTGTGCAGCAGAAAATTGTCTGCAAAAGCTGGCCTGTTTCTTCTTCATGTTTTCATCAAGTATGCTTACAATGTGTACCTAGACCATTTTCACGAACATTTTATGGAGTTGATCACATAGGCATATATATATACATATATAATTTTACATTTGTAATAGGACAATTTTTAAAATGAATTTATAGATTCTGTTTGTTTTGTTTATATCACAATAATTTCAAGAAATACTTGTCCTTCCAGATAAAATTATAACTTATAACAAAGAAAAACAATTAAGCTAAAACACCCAATACAGTAACTGCATCTGATAATGTATGTGGCACTCTGTTCTGGTAGTCCCTCAGTTTTCTTCTGTGAAGAGGGGCACATGTTTCATTTTTTATTCTCTGGAATGTTTTAACAAATGACTCAGAATTTAGCTTCCTTTCAGTGATCTTTTCATTTGCATTGCTGTAATTGTATATATCGCTGTTTTGGTTCATCTTATTTTTGATTAAATTTGCCAGCTTTATTTCAGGCTATGTGCATTTTTTCATTCCAGACAAACTGGACTTGTGGCTGTTTTCCAAACTTGGCATTCTGTCTTCTACACAACTCCATCCATTTTCACAAGCTATTCCCCATGACACCTTTGTTGTTGTTTAGTCTTTTTTCAGTCATGTCTGACTCTTTGTGACTCTTCTTGGGGTTTTCTTGGCAAAGATACTGGAATAGTTTGCCATTTTCTTCTCAAGCTTATTTTTACAAATAAGAAAACTGAGGCAAACAGGGTTAAGCGACTTACCCAGGGTCACACAACTAGTAAGTGTCTGAGGCCAGATTTGAACTCAGGAAGAGGATTCTTCCTCACTCCAGGCCTTGCACTCTCTCCATTACACCACCTAGCAGCCATGCCACTTTCACTTTTGCCTTTCAGAATGCTAATATTCCTTAAAGGCTCAGCCAGTTATCCCAGTTCCTCCAGGTGATGCTGATGCCTCCAGGTGTTAATGATTGATTTCTCATCAGATCATCTTGTATTTACTTACCCGTGTATTTGTTGTTTCTTCCCAGTAGTGTGTAAGCTCCTTGAGGAAAGGGATTGTTTCATTTTTGTCTTTGTATTTGATGTCTGGCACAAAGTAAATAGTTAAAAAAAAATCTTTGTGGAATTGAATTAAATTGAACCTGACTTAGCTGCATCCCATGCCAAACTCTGAAGTGCTTTCCACTATTTTGTAAGGACATATTGCTTACATTATTACATCATTCTTTTGATAATGTTTCCTGAATTAACTTGTACTTTAATGCTGAGTTGCCATTAGCTGCCATGTCTCTTTATTTGGCATAGAGATAAAGTCTTTCCTGGCTGATGTATTTTCTGAGTTTTTCAGCCTCCTCATTGTGGCAACTGTTTTGCATTAACTAAAGAATGATGAGTCAGTGTTATAAAAACGTCATTCATTTTCTAATTTTCAGAGTTGACAGTTTGTTGAACAAGTTGGGTCGTAGGTACCATAATCACATGCAAACTAGTCTTCCATCTTTTTCCTTAATTTGGTATTGATTTTAACCAATGCTCTTATCAGTAGATATGACTGTAGTGCTGTATTAACTCCCACATTAGTAACCATTTGTTTCCTGTCAGCTAAAATATGTTCAATTTGATTTTTTTTGGTTATGTTGCTCAATGTTCAGGTGTCTAGTACCTCCCACACTCTCCTTGAAGAAACTATTCATGATCCACAGGTGTGGTACTTCTGAGTCGTTTACAAGTCTTTTGGCCTCTTTCATTTCTTGGTTCCAAACTATATTTAACAAAACTTTTTGCCATCTTTCCCTGTGCCTACCCTCATCTTGGCATTACCAAAGAACCAGAGATATGTTGTCTTAATGTGGTAGATCTTGTTAAGTTCTTTATGAATTAAAATTCCACGATATCTATTATGGATCTTTCAATGATCCCAATAGGCTTGCTGCCACAAAAGGTTGCCTTTGAACACCAATATCCTCCTGGTGGTGCTCACTGCTTATGAATTACATACTCTGTCATCCTTTTTACAATTCTTCACATAATACATTGCATAAACCTATCCTATCTCCAGGCCATTGCAAAACTTGGCTTCAGCACCAACTTCTACATGAAGCCTTTCCTGATCCTCCAGTTGCAATTGCCCTTCCTCAGTTGTTTGTATTTAGAATCTAGTCATGATAACTAGGCTGAATTGGCCTTTGGAGCCATCCCATGGAGCATGCTCCAAGTTGCCATTCGACATTCCCAATAACCGTGGGAGCTGTGAGGTTTGCTTCTGGACAGGTGTGGCTTAGAACTAAAGGGCTTGCCCTTTGAGATGATGAAGTGATTGCCTGCCAAGCCAGAAGACTTAGTGGATGTATAAAATGACCACTTCTACTCAGCCTCATCTTTCCTTTCCAGCTACAAATCATGTCAGGATTGTTTTAAACTGCTTCTTGTTTGGGAAGGGGGGAGGCAGAGGTTGAGAAAAGAGGCAACTTATCTTAACACTTACCCTGGCCTCCCTATGACCGTAAACACATAGCATCTACAACACAGGTTTAGCCTAGGCAAGCCTGAGCCTGGGTTGGGGCTACCTCTTTAGTGTTTGGGTTGACTTTTTGAGTTCAAGTTTTGTGTCTGATTAAGTCAAAGGTGAATGGTTTCTCTGGACTGATGACTAAGAAGCTTACCCTCAGAGAAACACACCCATCTATACACACCAGGGAAGGCATTAGTAGGACAGCTAGGTGGTGTAGTGAATAGAATACTTGGCCTGGAGTCAGGAAGACTCATCTTTGTGATTTCAAATCTGGCCTCAGACACTTACTGAGTGACCCTGAGCAAGTCACTTAACCCTGTTTGCCTCAGTTTCCTCATCTGTAAAATGACCTGGGGAAGGAAACGGCAAACCACTCCAGTATCTTTGCCAAGAAAACTCCAAATGAGGTCATGAAGAGTGGGACATAACTGAATCACCACCACCACTGGAAAGCAAAGGGATCTGGTTCTCCAGGGTACTAGGCCCTATCTGAGCTCTCTTTCTGTAGTTACAAAGCAATAATAATAGAAGCTAACATTTATACTGTGCTTTTGGTTTTGCAAAGCAGTTTATGTGTTATCTCATATGATCCTCACAAAATTCCTCTGAGGTGTAGGTACTGTAACTATCCCTGTCTTGCAGGAAACTGAGACTGAGAGAGATTGAATGACTTTCCCAGGAGTTATAGTTAGTGTTGGAGTTAGGATTTGAACTCAGGTCTTCCTGACTCCAAGTCTGACACTCTAATCACTGCACCATCTAGCTGCCTACATATGCAGTATAGCGGATAGGAAGGAATCCTTAGACTCACAAAATTCATTGTGAAAAGCTTAAGAAAGCAGTGTGAAGACATTTCAAAGGATCAGATTTGGGCTTGATGTCAGGAAGAATTTCCTGATAGGCTTGTCTAAAAGTGGAACGAACTGGGTTCCCCATCACTGGCGATATTCAATCAGAGACTGGATAAGCAGTTGATGAGAATGTTAAAATGAGGATTCCTTCCAAAGACGTGTTGAACTACATGGACTTGAGGTCTTTTACAATTCCCCAAATCTGTGATTCTATTATCCCTAGTTCCTTGTGTCTTCAAGGGACTGCAAATTAAATATTTGAATATTTGGAGTGAGATAATTGAAAATAGGATGGGGCAACAATCAATCAATTAATCAGGGAATGTTTATTTAACATGCACTGTGCCAAGCATTATGTGAGGTGTGGCAGAATCAGATGCTCCTGCAAAGGAGTCACTGTTACAAAGCCATTTCAGCATCATTGTTGTTAAGAAGTTTTAAGCTATGAAACAGTGAATACATTCAATAAACAAGGGCCGAGAAAGTCACTTAACTCTGGAGATATTGTGGGAGCAGCCATGCATTCTATGCCCATAGAAATTGGCCTGGGAAATGGGGCCAGCCACCAATTCAGAAGCTAGGAACAAAGGCTCGATGCATTAAAATTCTATTAAAAATTTTGTATTATTTTATCATGGTATCCAGTAACCATTTTAAAGAAAAAAAATTGACACAGAACACCACCAAGAGATATTTATACTTCCCCTCAACATGAAGGTAGAAGGCGGCAGGTTGGGTTTCTGCATCCTGCTTTGCTGCTCAAAGTCAACTGGGACATGTTTATTTTGGCTTGTTCCATGGGGACTTCCCTCTGAGAGATGAGGAAGTGGAGGCTGTTGTAATGCTGGCCTCTGCCCCAGGTGCATGGACTCTCTCCTTCCCTCATGGTCTCCTCCCTCCAACAGCACACTCAATCAGAGACTTTCTAAATTCCCCCAATCCTTTGACCTCTCTAGAACTTCACAAGTTTTCATTTTTAAGAGGTGATGTGACGTAGGACAGAGTTGGACTACAGGAGATCAGGCCATGGCTGATTGGGGGCCTACCTTCCCTGGGGAAGATACTCAACATCCTCACTTGGCTGCTTCCCTTCTAACTTATTGGTTAAAGGATATTCCAGTCTGTTCCCTGGTCTGGGAACATTCACAGGGTCCAAAGTAAGGTTATCCATCATTGGCGATGTTATCTTCCTGTCATATAAGGGCTTAGGAAGGCAGCAAGGAAACTTTTGGGCTCATCTCCTTGAATAAACTCACTGTTGGTGCTCCAGAATACTGTATGAGAATGATAATGATGATTTTTTAACAATATAATTCATGGAAAAGCTAAAAAACATTGACTTCCTTGACTAAAAAATGAGTGTGAAAGAACATATATTGGTGAGAATTCATTGCCGTTGAATCTCCCCTCCTTTTAAACGTAAAGGCCAAGTGAGAATAGAGATATTCTTTGAATGCTGTCAAGCACTATAGGAATAAAAAGAATTATAATAGGATCACAAAAGGACCTTAGAGGCCCTCTTGCCCAACTCATCCCTGAAAAGGAATCTGATTTCATCACTCAAATGGTCATCCAGCATTTCCTTGAAGACTTTTAATGAGAAGATTATGCTGTCTCCTAAGGTAGGATTTCTTAACTTGGGCTCTGTGAATTTGGTTGTTTTACTATTCTGAAAATTGTATTTTAATATAATTGGTTCCCTTTGCAAACCTATGTATTTTGTTTTAGGCAATTAAAACCATTATTCTGAGAGGGATCTGTAGATTTTACAAGACTTCCAAAACAGTCTATGTTGCAAAACAAAGTTAAGAATCCATGTCCTCAGAGAACCCCTTCTGAAAAGGGGGAGCTCTAATTGTTATGCAATTTTTCTTTCTATTAAGCTGAAATTTACTTTTTTTTTTTTTTTGGCTTTGCATTCATTATTCCTGGTTCTGCCCTCTGGGTTTAATCCCTGTTCTGTGGAACAACCCTTCAGATGTTTGAAGGATAGTTATTGTGTTTTCTACCAGTTTTTTTTTTTAAATCCCATTAAACATCTCCATTTCCTTCAACAAATGCTTATATGCCACGATCTTGGATCTTGGTTGTTTTCCTTTGGATACACTCCAACTTGTTGACATTCTTCCTTAAATGTAGCCCAGGACCTGAACATAATACTTGAGACACGGGTTGATCAGGTCAGGGTACAGGATGGTATTCACCACCGTCATCATGCCAACTATGTCTTTCTTAATGCAACCTGAGATTAGGTTGGCTTTTTTAGCTGCTATATTACTCTGTTAACTTGTGTTGAGCTCAAAGTCCGCCAAGACCCTTGGATCTTTTTCAGACAAACTGCTATCTTAGCTATGACTTCCCCATCTCATACTTGTGGAAGTGATTGTTTTGAATACAAGTATAGGATTTTATATTTATTCTTATTCAACTTCATTTTACTTTCTATGGACCAGTTTTCTAACCCGTCAAGATTGTTCTGGATCCTGACTTTGCCATGCAATGTTTTAGCTCTTCCTCCTGACTTTATATCATCTGAAAATTTTATGTCTTTATGTAAGTCATTGATAAAAATAGTTGAATAGCACAGGTCCCAACACAGATTTTTGTGACGCTTCACCAAAGATCTTCTGATAGTATCATTTATGAATGAATGAATGAATGAAAAACCATTTATTAAGTAACTACTTTGTGCCAGGCACTCTGCAAGCCAGACAGATTACATTCTACTAACAAAGACAATGCATAAAGGGAAATAAAATGAGGCACCCAGGAAAGGGGGCAGGTGTGTTCAGGTACAGCAGAATGATTTGAAAATGGTGAGGAAGTGACATGGATAACAAGATTAAATTGAAACCTCACCTGTAAGAGCCCAGAGTTCTAGGGAGCAGAGTCTAAGATCTGGTGGGAGGGAGATGAGGAAAATGAACCCAAGTGTAGGGGTCATGGCAATACCTGGGAATGGACATTGAGGATTGGAAATATAGGTGTGTGGCAGTTCTCTTGGTCAATACAGAGTCAGTAAGACTAATTATACAATCTGGGTCACATGATTTTTTGTTCACCAAGTGATTGTCCTAGACTCAGACAGAGAGACAATTTCAGTCTCTGTTCCTCCTGGGACCACAATTTTGAGGAAGGGCCCAGGCCATCCATACTTCAGTCTCCCAACTTTGTCACCATGCTTCAGTTGACTTCTCCTCTACCCCTGCTGGGCTCTTCTCCTATTGGTGAGTTCCTCCTGGATCCTCCATTTTGACGAAGGGCCCAGACCAGCCCTGATTCATTCTCCATTCTTGGTCACCATGCCTCCCCATCTCCCCCGCTTCACCTCCCTTTTAAGTGTTGTCTTCCCCCATTAGAAATGAAGCACCTTGAGGGCTCCTTGACTCTCTTTTTGCTTGTATTAGTATACCCAGCTTATGACAGTGCCTGACTCACAATAAGAGCTTAATAAATTCTTGTTGACTTGACAAACACTATGTTTATATTTTTCTCAAAATAGTTTATTTTGTGTGAGGGATTCATTGGCTTTAGGAAAACAGCTCTGGGAACTCAGGCATTTTGTAATTAAAGACACTAACTTAAGCTATTGTTAGGGAGTTTCTAAAGCATATCCGTTTAGTCTTAGTCCTAATCCTTAGTCTTCTTCATGAGATCATACCCAATATAGCCAAGGGAACGTAGAAGGGAATTCTCAAATTAAAAAAAAAAGCATATTGGAAACCACCTACATTTGCAAAACTACTTAGTCATGGGGACTTTTGTGCTCTCAGTGAATAAAATCACATGAATATATAACTGTCCCCTTTCTCCTACATGGGAGAAAGGAAACAGAGACTCAAATTAGCTCAAAGAGATGATCAAGAATGATTCTAGAAGGATGACTTCGTGGTGATGTAGCTCTGAAGTCAGCAGAATAACCTCGTTAGATTAGGTAAAGCTTTTAGAATCTAAAGTAATCAGTCAACAGAAGCTCTGCTACCAGCCTAGCCTGAAGTCCCACTGTACAGAACAAACTCCAGACTTGCATTTAAGTAGAATGTAAAGTTCCAAGTGAACTGATAAAAGGAAAATGATGGATCAATGAGAAAGGTACCAAATTATACCCTGGGTGCCCATTTTTTAAAAGCATTGTTCTAAAGTATCATCTTGGGAAATATTGGTTATTTACTATATTACTATATATTTACTAGTTTACTATATAGAGTTATACTATACACATACGATGTAATCCTATATATACTACAAAAAATATATACTATACTAAAATATGTATTTAGTAAATATATACTATACTATTTATAGTACCATATATAGGTATATAAAAATAAAAATTCATAGTAAATATATATAGTATACTATTTATGGTGCTATATATACTATACATATGCAATATTACAGTGCTGCATGTACTATATAAAATATACATACTATATAAAAAAATATGTAGTGAATATATACTATATTACTTATAGTACTACGTATGTACTATACGGGGGCATGGCAATGCCTGGGAATGGATGTTGAGGGTTGGAAATGTAGGTTTGTGGCAGTACTCTTTGTCAATACAGAGAATCAGAAGGACTGATTATATAGTCTAGGTCGCATGATTTTCTGTTCACCAAGTGATTGTCCTAGACTCAGAGAGATAATTTCAATCTCTGTTCCTCCTGGAACTATATATGCTATATAGTACTATATGGATTGTAGATATAGGTAGATATAGATACACAGAGACAGAGAACTATACATACTGCTATAAATTGTGTAGTATGTATTTACTATATATACGTATAATTTTTTATTTACTGTATTTTAAACAAAAAGTTATTTTTTATTTTTAAAACATTTTATAGTTAAAGATACCTGAAGTAGGGAGCCATCGTCTGGACACCTACAATTTCATCCTTATTGTTCAAACCATGTGATTCATACTCCCATCACCTGGTGTCAGCATACTCAAAATACAGGATGCATTTTTGGGAGGATGACTAACCCCTCAGGTTGAATCTGCTTAGCTAAAGAAGTGACAACGACATTGTGCGTGTTTTCGAACCACCCAGTGCAAAAGCAGTACTTGAATTTTTCGCTTTTGCTACTTGCTCTATTGCGCAAGACTGTTCCCCTGAGTCTGATTTTCATTTCAGTACAAATTGTGGCTACAGTTTGAACTTTAGGTAGTATCTTTTTTTCTTCATTTTAGAAACAGAGCAAAGTGGCCAACTCAGTTTAGTTTTTCAAAGGAAGCAGCAAAACCTACTGAATAGGGCTCTTGTTAGTCACGAGGTCTGAGTGTCTCTGCCTCTGCCATCAGCTCACATGGTCGTGGAGAGAAGGTCCGTCCCCTCCTGTTTGATTTCCCCATCTTTATAATGGGACTGTCAATCCTTGCTGTTCCTTTCCCCCCCTCAGGGACATGCGATAATTATCTCTAATTAGAGAGAGAATGTGTTTATAAGGCAGCCTGAACCCCTGGCAAGAAATGATTCTTGAAACAGATTCTTTATTGTTTTATTTCACAAAGGAACTCTGGAAGGACTCGTGATTTTAGAATGCATCAGTTAGATTTCCATTTTGGTTTAAGATAGTTATGAAAAAGGCAACTTGGTGTGGTGGGTAGAGAGCTGCACTTGGATTACAAAAGACTTGGGTCCAAGCTCTGTCTCTGATGCATTCTGGCTATGTGACTATGGGCAAATAGCTCAGAACCTCAAGACTAGAAGTTGCAGAGCAGGTACTGATCTGATCTATCTTGATAGAGGGAGAATTCCCTATCTTAATGAAACCACAAGTTTGGAAGGAAAGGATATAGGAAAAAGGGGGGGAAGGAAGGAGAAAGAAAAGGGAAAGAAGGAAGGAGAAAGAAAGGAAGGGGGAAGAAAGAAAGAAAGAAAGGAGGAAAAAAGAAAAGAAGAAAGGAAAGGAGGAAGGGAAGGCAGAAGAAAAAAGAAAGAAAGAAAAGATGTGTAGAATGGACTTTGGAGAGTAAACTTATCACAGTGTAAAGCGTGTTGAACTCAGCAACAAGAGATTTGGGTTCACCTCTGATATTGCACTAGTTGTATAACCAAGGACAAAAGACAAACTCTCTCATCCGTAATATCCTGATCTCTAAAATGGGGATAAGGATGTCTCTGCTACCTACCAAACTCAAAAGGTTGTTTTGCATGTCAAATGTGACTATACATATAAAACACTATAGTAATATGAGTTGTTGATGCTGTTAATATTTTGTCTGAAGAAAAGCCCGGATGATCTTCCTCCTCTCTCCGCTGAGTCTGTTTCTGCACAAGTCAGCTTTTGGGGGGCATCCTGTGGTCTTGAATCCTAGAAAATCCACTTTGAGTCTATGAGAAAGTAGACCCAGCTCTGAAAGAAAGCACTATTGGCCTATTTGATTCTTGTATATTAAGTGGTATCCAGCTCAGTATGAGTTAACAATGCAATATGGCAGCCAAGAAAGTGAATGCAAATTGTAGGTTGCATAAAGACAAGTCCAGTGCTTGGGACTATGGGAGTGTGTTCCACTGTACTACACCCTAGTTAGACCACATCCAGAGTATTGTGCTTGTTTCTGGGCCCAGTTCAACTCTACATTGTCTTCTTCTCTCAAGTCCCTTGCCCCTTTATCCTACAGAAGATCTTGCCCTTTCACACCCCAGCCCTATATGACTCCCAACATCTGCCACCATCTCTCTTATTCACATGCTGCTGAAGGAAGCTGAAGAAAATCACTGGACTATGTTGACTGGGTCTGCTACACATTTATGTTACTTAATCTCAGCTGGGCTCTCACTACTACAAGGCAATCCTTATATACCTCCCTAATCAATTCACCATCCCACTTACTACAGTAACATTTTCAAACCTTTTTGTCCCTTCTTAAGCTTCTCATACTTCTCCTTCCCCTCCCCCTACCTCAGCTTGCCTCATATTTCATTGAAAAAACTGAGGCCATTCATTGACATCACTCAGATGTCTTCTGCTACTAGATTCTCCTTCACTCCTGTTTCACATAAAGAAGTGACCCTTCTTATTGGCAAGGTAAAATCTTCGCACACATAAGTTATTTCATTCCATCACATTTTTCACAGCAGATAGCCCCCTTTCTGTTACCCTTACCCTCTCACTAATATTCAGTCACTCCCTGTCTACTGGCTGCTTCCCCATGTTTCTCCCAATCAAAAAAATAACAAACCTCACTGGATCTGTCCACCCTTGCTAGTTTATCAACCTTTATTTCTCCTCCCTTTTGTGGATAAATTGCTTGAAAAGCTTTCTCATTCAACTGAAACTCCTCTCTCCAAATTACTAATGATCTAATTGTCAAATCTAATGGCTTTTTCTCAGTCTTCATCCTTCTTGATCTCTCTGCAGCCTCTGATTCTACTGATCACCCTCCACTTGATATTCTTGTCTCTAGGTTTTTGTGGTGATCTTTTCATTTGGCTCTCCTCCTACATATCTGATGGTCCTTTTGTCTCGTTTGGTGGCTCTTCATCCATGCCATGCCTGGTAACCATGGGTGTCACACAGGGTTCTGTCTGGAGCCTTCTTCTCTTCTTCCTGTATGCTGTTTCACTTGGTCATCTCATCAGCTCCTATGGTTTCAGTAATGATTGCTATGCAGATGACTGTTAGATTTACTTGTCCAGCACTAAACTCTCCCATTACTCCCTGTCTTACACTTTCAATGATCTTTTTGGTATTTTGAACTGGATGTCCTATAGGTATATTGAACTCAACATGGACCAAATTGACCTTATCTTTTTCCCCCAAACCCTCCTTTTTCCTGATTTCTCTATACTGTTGAGGATACCACCATCTTCCCAGTCATCCAGGCTCTAAATCCAGGTGTCAGCCTCAACTCCTCATTCTCTTGTACTTTCCCAAATGGGTGCTGTTGTTTTGACCTTTGTAACATCTCTCAAGTGTGCCCCCTTTTCTCCTCTGACCCTGGCACCACCCCGGCACAGGCCCTAATCACCTCACACCAGGACTATTGCAATAGTTTGCTGGTTGGTCTTCCTTACTTAAGCCTCCCTCCACAAAATACATTCTCCACTCAGCTATCAAATTGGTCTTCCTAAAGCACATGACTGACCATGTCACCCCACCAAAAAAAAAACCCAACAACCTCCTAGAGTTCCCTATTCCCTCCAGGATCAAATATTATATCCTGTTTGACTTTTAAGGCTGTTTATAACCTGTTCCTTTCCTACCTTTCCAGACTTCTTATACCTTTCTCCTCTTCACGTACTCTGTGATCTAATGAATATGGTTCCTTTACTCTTCTTTGTACAAGACATTCCATCTCCTGACTCAAGACACTTTCACCGTCTGTCCCCCATGCCTGGAATTCTCTTCTTCTTCATTTCCACCTCTGAGCTTTACTGGCTTCTTTCAAATCTCAGCTAAAATCCCACCTTCTGCAAGAAGCCTTTCCAAGTCCTTCTTAATCTTAGTTCTTTCCCTCTCAGATTATCCCTAATTTATTCTCCTTCCTCCCCATTAGAATGTAAACTTTTTGAGAGCAGACAGTTTATTTCTTATCTTTTTTTTATTATCCTTAGCACAGTGCCTAGCACATAGTAAGCATGTAATAAACGCCACTTGACTAAGCTATATCTTAGGAAGGCAATTGATAGAGTGGAGAGGATAACAAGGATAGGGTAGGGCTTTGAGTTCATGACATATAAGAAATCAATAATATTTAGCCTGGACAAGAGAAGATTCAGGAAAGACATGATGACAATCTTTAAGGGTTTGTAGGGCTGTTTGTCACATGGAAGAGGGCTTAGACCTGTTCTGCTTGGCCTCAGAGGAAAAGAACAAAGAACAGTATATAGAAATTGCAGAGGCAAATTTAGGTTTGAGTTAGCAGAAAACTCCTGAACAGTTAGTGCTATTCAAAAGTGAAATGGGGTGACTTGATAAGTAGTAGTGTCTCCCTCTCTGGACATCTTCGAATAAAAGCTGAATGACCAATTGTTGAGTAGTTTGTAGAAAGGATTCGTGTTCAGGTATGGGTCAAATTAAATGGCCTCTGACCACCTTCAAAACTCTGAGGTTCTGTGATTACATAATCATCTCACCAAATGGTTCGAGTAAACTCACCATTTGCATGAATGACTGCTTTTATGATTCTCTCTTTCAATAACTTTCATTTCAAATAACATTTTCATTATTTTGGGGGGGAGGTATAACATAGACATACTGGCTAAAGCTATTGTTTAGTGTTTCTTGCTCTCTCTTCTGTCCTCTATTTTATAAAAGGATCATGTCCAATGGACTTTTCAAGTCACTAAAAAGAAAATTCAGAATGTCAGCAGAAACCAAAACTTTACATAGGCAAGATGTCGTTGACTTGTTTCAATTGTGTCTGACTCTTTGTGACCCCTTTTGGGGTTTTCTTGGCAAAGATACTAGAGTGGTTTGTCATTTCCTTCTCCAGCTTATTTGACAGATGAGGACCCTGAGGCAGACAGGGTTAAGTGACTTGCCAAGAGTTACACAGCTATTAAGTATCTGAGGCTAGATTTGAACTCAGGAAGATGAATCTTCTTGACTCCAGGCCCAGTATTTTATCCACTGTGCCACCTTGCTGCCCCAAGTTAAGATGAGTCAATGGTAAATTCCACTTGTGACTCAAACTGTGTAGGCATTCATAGAACCAGCAAGAGAGTCCTGTGTTTGTGAGTGTGTAGTGCATTAAAAGTTATGGGTTTCAACTGTTGTCTTGATCAAATATTTGCATTTCGGCTAAATTTGCAAAATGTGTTAACAAATAACATAAGAAATCTTATTTCCATAGATTCATATGATACAGTCTCACTAGAATTTTGTGTTAATGTGTACTTTTTTGAGAATGAAATAAATACCTGTTGAACCATAAATCTCTCCAAAAACAAAAAAGAAACTTCACACTTACAGCCATAGGATCCTGCATAGTATGAATGAATGAAAAAAACAAAATACAGCATTGATTAAGGACTTACAAATAGAAAGGGGAGACAGTCTTCCAGTTAAAGAAATTACATTCTATTGGTGTGTGACAACCTATAAGAAAGTTCAACTACAGTGAGGATGGAAGTACCCTGTGGTCTTTAGGGTAGAGTGGGCATAGACGGCAAAGTCCAGAGCAGGGGATCTTTGGGGAACATGGGCAGGTGTTCCAGATATGGGAACCTGGAAGGAGTACTGGTGGGGCAGAGATAACAAAGCCCAGTGGTTGGAATTTAAGACTTGTTTGCATAGTGGACAGAACATGGGGCCTGGAATCAGAAAGATCTCAGTTCAAATTTGCTTTTAGACACTTCACTAGTAGTATGACCCTCAGCAAGTCACTAACCTCTTTGCCTTAGTTTCCTCAATTGCAAAACAGGGATAATAATAGTGCCTACCTCACAGGATTGTTGCAAGGATCCAATGAGATAATATTTGTAAAAAGTGCTTAGCACAGTGCCTGACACATAGTAGGTGCTATATAAAAATGCTTATTTCCACCTTTTCCCCTGCCTTTTTCCACTTTACTGGAAGGATTGTAGTTTTTAGTTGTTCTTCCAAGTGGTAAGAGCGGCCACACAATGGAGCAAGGGCTGAAAGGAACTGTTGGAAATAGGGGAGTTGGCTCCCAAGGGGGTTGGGATGGAGTAAGATCTCTGGGTTCCTTCTGTGAGGATGGGGGTGGGGTTAGCATCCAGTGAGGAGCAGGAAGAGAAAGAGGCCACTGCCAGAAAGTTCAGGGAAGTGCTTTTTATAGTGTGCTCTACTCGGTCTATAGACATCCAGCTCTCTAAAGACTTTGGTATTAGTAGGGCCTTTCAGAGGGCTTATGCCTTTTCTTAACTCCATCATGAAAAAAGACTCTATTTGGTTATGAATTAGAGAGCAGACCCAAGAAGAAGCCATCCGTGTTGGGGGTACGCACCAATATAGACTTGGGATTAGAGATTCCTTCTTGAGGTAAAGGACATAGGTAGGTATGCTTTGAAGGGAACTTCTTACCTCTCACTCTGGCTCATTGCCCCGAATCAGATGATCTGGGAACATCAGTATCTGGTAGGCCTCGTGTAACCACCAGGTCCCCTTACAAGGTCAGAGGCTCATAGGCTGTTAATAGAAACAGATAAGACATATCCAATCTCATAAAAACTAATGGTACTTCCAAGGAAGAAAACTTTCCAAGTATCCATACAACCTCTGTGACTTACAGTACTGCCCTGGGGATGACCCTAGTTAAGGCAATGAGTTCACTGATTTGGGAGATTCTCTCTTTGGGTCCTCCATCTGTATTATGTTGTTTGCTTCTTGCTTCTCTCCCACTCCCAGGAGTCCATCGATTGCTCTTCTCATTGGTTTTCCTTCTCCACTCTGTGCTGCAGTTTTCCTTTGCTCCCAAAAGGTGATGGTCTTATTGCTTGGTGTTTCGTAGAATCTGTTCCCTGCTTCTCAGTTCTGCTTCATCCTTCTGCAGTATGGCTCTTCTCTAGCAGATGGTGCTCATGTCCCACACCTGCTGTTCCCCTCTTCTTACTTCTTGGGTTTGGCTCTACTCTGGATGGCATTGATCTCTTCCCCTTAGGGGGACCAGTTCATTCACCTGGCCTATAAGGGACCATTTGAGGGTATTTTTTCATAGCTTAAATTTTTTTTTAAAAAAAGTCTACAATTCCTAAGCCTTTTCTTTTCATATAGTTGTCATAGTTTATAGCAATTTTTTGAAGTGAAGATATTGGAACCCCTTTGTCTTTCACCTTCAGGTGGATCTCTGCCTCCAATATTTATATTAGTGCCTATCTAATTTTTTTCTTTCAATATGTGAGCATTTCTGGCTTTTTTATTTTGCTCTTTCTTGGTGTTCTGGGGAAAACTTCCAATCTCTCCATTTTATTTCCTCTCCCGTTCCCCATCTTGCTCCTATCTCTCTTCTCTCTCTCCCTCCCTCCCCTCCTCTCCCCTTCCCCTTTTCCCCAATTCTTCTTCCCATTCTCCCTCCCCTCTCCCCTCTTCTCTTTCTTTTTTCCTCTCTCTTCCCTTCTTGCTCCCTTCCCTCCTTATCTCATTTCCTTCTCTTTCCCTCTCTTACCCTTGTAAACTGGGTTAGCTGGTCTGGGTTATTCAAATAATACTGGGCTGTTTCACAAAAGAGCTCTGTCTGAAAGGGATGGAGCTAATTGCTTTCAGTGTACCAAAGTAAAGGGAAATTTGAAGTCCAGTCAGTTTTACAAGCATTTATTAAGTACCTGTTGTGTATTGGACACTGTAATAGTTCTGGTTCCACTCATGATTCTTGGTTAATAGAGGAACTGAGATCTAGTGGCCTGAAAGCAGGAGCTACATCAGGATCATATTGGCTTTTTGACATGGCTGCTATTGCCTATAAGCATTTTTTTAAAGACTGGGTCTGTTTTCAGTGTCATACCAATCAAACAACCAAAAAATTATTCTATGGAGATAGAAAAATAGTAACAGAATTCATCTAGAAGAACAAAAAATCAATATTAAGAGAATTAATGAAAAAGAATGTGAAGAAGGGTAGCCTAGCAGCACCAGATTTCAAACTATATTACAAAGTAGTAACAGTGAAAACAATCTGGTACTGGCTAAGAAATAGTGTGGTGGATCAGTGGAATAGATTAAATACCCAGTACACAGTAATAAATGACCATAGTAATCTAGTGTTTGATAACCCCAAAGATCTAAACTTTTAGGACAAGAAGTCACTATTTGACAAAGAGTCTTTCAGAAACACCTGGGAAGATTTATATGAACTGATGCAAAGTTAAGTGAGAAGAAAGCAGGAGAACATTGTACATAGTAAAATCAATATTGTACAATGATCAGCTGTGAATGACTTAGCTATTATGATTAATACAGTGATCTAAGACAGTTCTGAATGACTTAATGATGAAAAATACTATCCACCTCCAGAGAGAAACTGATAGAATCTGAGTACAGATTGAAACAATTTTTTTCACTGTTTTTCTTGCTTTTTTTGGCAGCATGGCAATGTAGAAATAGGATTTGCATTATTTCACATGTAAAATTTATATAACATTTCTTGCTTTCTCAATGGGTGGGGGAGAGGCAGAAAGGAGAAAGATTTTGTAACTAAGTATTTTCAAAAATGTTAAAAATAAATAATAATAAACTTTTTCTAAAAAAAAAAGATAGGTCTCTTCATTTGGAAGAACAAAAGGTCAGGAACTTCAAAGAAACCAGGGAAAAAAGATGTAAAGGAAGTAGATTCAGCAGTATCAGACCTTAAAATATATTATAAAGTGAGAGCATTTTTGAAGTGTAAAAAGGATAATATCAATTATTTTAAATTCAAACTTTCTTGTATAAATAAAACCCATATAGCCAAGAATAGAAGGAATGCGAAAAACTGGGGGAAAAACCTTTGTGATTCTGTTGGAATATTGCTGTGGTGATGAACTGGAAACACTTGGACTTAGGAAGGAAGATGCTGTCTGCCTTCAGAGAAATGGATGATAGGAGGAAATAAGCATCGTAAATAAGCACATATATATGTGTATGAGAGTGCGTGTACATATATCTTATGTATTGTATGTGTATGTATATATCCATGGTTAATTGTAATCTTTTGGGGGGAGGTGGATTGGGGGGAAAATGAAGTAAAAAGTGCACAGCAGAGAAGAAAAGAAAACCAACAAGAAATTAAAAAAAAGCTGGGCAGCTTTGAAAACAACAACATGTAGTACTTATCACATAGGTTTTCTTGAAATAGAAATTTATTGTTTTATATTGAATCCTCTCTTGTGGTCTGTTGTGTACATGGCAATGTTCTTCTTTTTTCTTTTCTCATTTTGTGTTTAAGTTTAAAATAAAAACATTTATATCCCCCACTGAAAAAAAGGCTAGATCTCTCCCTCTATTGCTGCTCATGGACCCACTCCTATCATGATCAACATAGGAGCTTTGACTTCCTCCATTTATGACTTGGGGTGGTTCATATCTCAGGTACCTTAATGGTTCCCCACTCCTGGGCACTCACTATTTTAATGCTGAACTTAGTGAGGTATTCCCCTCCATCTACTTAGCCCATGACACCTCAAAGAGATCACCAACCTTGGCCTCTGCAGTACACAAATTTAAATTTTGGTTTGAAAGGCTAAAGCTAGAAGCTCTGCCCTACACACACACACACACACACACACACACACACACACACACACACCAATTTGGAGTGAAAATGAAGAGGATTCCTATCTTGTGTGTGATACACTATAATTCTCTCTCTTTTAAAAAAAATGTTTGCCAATATCAAAAGAAAAAGTTAGCCAATAGTTTGCTTTATTTTTTATCTTATTTTTATTGATAGTTTTAAAAAATCAGTTCAGCAAAACTAACCAACATATCAACTGTCTGTAAATATGAATATATGTGTATATGCAGCATTCCATATTCATAGTCTATAATGGAGGGCAGCAGCAAACAGATTTTACAAACTTGAAATTAAATCATTTTAAATTGCTTTAGTCATCTAAGGAATTTAAAAAAAAATGCAAAAATACATTATTGGATAAATCAGGATGCTTCTCCTGCTTTTTAAAGGGTGACTGGGAAGGTATTCTTGCAGAAGGTGAGATTCTAGCTGAGACTAGAAAGAAGCCAGGAAAAGAGCCAGGAGGCAAAGATAAGAAAGGAGAGGATTCTGGGAGGGATGGGAGATAGCCAATGTTGATATCTAGAATCTGGCCATGGGAGTGTCTTGTGTGAGAAACAGAAGAGATGCCAGTGTCACTTATATGTACCTATATAATACTGGGCAACTTTGGAAATAAAAATGAATTCCAAATATACAACACACAGTTCATGTCATGGACCTTAGACTGACTACTGATTGGCCTTTGATCATTTCTGAAAGGACTTAGTGAGACCTGCCTTTCACTAGGAGAAGCCTATCATGCTCATCCCTCCTCCCCCTTCCCTACTGTTACTGGTTATACACAGAAGTGTGAACTCTCCCTGGAACCACTTTTGGAATCTCTTTGACAAAGTGAAATAACAAAAGTTAAAACAAAAGTGACAGAAAGGGTGCCTGCCACCTCCAACTCATCTCTGCTTGGGGAGGTGGCCCCAACCACAACTTCCCCACCTAGCCATCATCTCCTTCCCCCTTCCCCACAAGGGGTGGGGCGGGGGGATTTATTGGGCAGGAAACATCACCAAGTCTTTTGACTCCAGCTGCAGGTGCAGCTCCTTAGGGGGTGTGATTATACACTGCTGGCAACGTACTGACCTAAAGAAAGTGGACAATGGTAGGAGTGAAGGAAATCCATAGTGGGCAACTCTGTATCTAGCTGTACCAGATAAAAGGAGGGTGGCCATTGTAAATAGCGGAAAGGCTCCATTTGGATAGCTCTTTAAGTTTTACAAAGGGCCTCCCTCACAACAGCCTTGTGAAGCAGGTAATGCCTGCACTGTTACCCCATTTTACAGATGAGGAACCACAGGCTCATCAAGGTGAAATGACTTACCTAGAGTCACAAAGCTCAATATGGGAGCCAGCACTCAAACCATGGTCTCCTGAATAGAAATATGAACTATCCTTTATGTGTTATATACCCCAATTAGGATACAAACTCCTTGAGAACAAAAATTATCTCTGTTTTCTCTTTGTAGCCTCAGCACTTAGCACAGACTACTTTTAGTGATCACTTAATGCTTTTCCATTCCATTCTTGCATCCAAGCCCAGGACTTTCTTTTTGTTCTCTACACACTACCATGTTTCCATATACCTGCTACGTTGAGGCAGAGTAGAGAGAAGGCTGTACTGAACATGCTTAAATAGCTGGGTGATCCTGGGCAAATCCCCAGAGATTTCCCTGAGCCTCTGCTCTGGTTCCTCCTCTGAAAAATGAGAAGACCACCACCTGTAGTACCCAGCTCATGAGGTTCTAAAGTTCAGATAAGAAAATACGACTAAAGGGTTTTACAAACTTTAAGGAGCTAGACAGATGCCGTTTACCAGTTATACTTACTTCATATCACAGCCTCCTTCTCTCCCTCTCCTTGAAAGATCAGAGAACACTGGATAAGTCCTTATGTTTAGATTCTGCCACTATCTTGTGAAAATTGATTGTTTCAGAAAGGAAAATTCTGGGTCAGCTATTCCATCACCAAGTGTGTTGCAAACATTAATGCATTTGGTAGAATCTCAGAGTTGAAGGGAATTGTTTAGTCATTTTTCAGTTGTGTCTGACTCTTTGTGACCCCTTTTGAGGGTTTCCGGGCAAAGATACTGGAGTAGTTTGCCATTTCCTTCTCATTATACAGATGAAGAAACTGAGGCAAACAGTGAGTTGACTTGCCCAAGGTCACACAACTAATAAGTGTCTAAGGCCATATTTGAACTCAGCAAGAGGAGTCTTTCTGACTGCAGGCTTGGGGCTCTATCCACTGCACCACCTAGCCGCCTGAAGGGGACTGCAGAGAGCATTTAATCTAAACCCTAGCCTGATGCAATAATCCCCTCTGTGATATCTCCTTTAAGAGTTCCTTTAGACTCTGCTAGAACAACTTCACAAACAAAGACCCTGCTACCTATTAAGGCAGCCCTTTTCACTATCGGACATCTCTAATTGTTAGGAAATTGTTGCTAGGATAAAGCCCAAATCTACCTTCCCGTAGGTTCTGCCCATTGGTTGGTCCCAGTTCTAGTCTCTGGTCCACACAAAATCAATCTTTCTCATGACATCCTTTCGCATATTTGAAGACAAAAATCATTTCCCATGAAATCATCCCTTCTCTAGGATTAAAAACCATCATTTCCTGAAATCATTCCTTATGTGTCATTGCTGCTAGATAATAGCATCAGGCTATTAAAAATTCTTAATAGGTTGGAACCTAACAAGTTGAATTTCAATAGGGATAAACATGAAATCCCCTATTTGTCAGGCTCAACCATCAATTGCCTGAGTATAGGTAAGGGAAGTTCCCTACTCAGTGGACTTGTTGGAGTATATCAGTATCACACTCAGAACTGAAAACAGTACTCTAGCTGTGGTCTGACCAGAGTTGGACCGCAGCAGAGCAGTTATCTCCCAGACAAATGAGTGGTATTATGGATGGAGTGCTGCTCTTAGAGTCATGGAGACCTGAGTTCAAATTTGGTCTCTGGCACTATCTGTGTGACCCTGGGCGAGTCACTGAACCTCTCTTAGTCGCGATTCCCACATCTGTAAAATGGAAATGATAAGACCTAAAATATTTATGTTACAGGGTTGCTTTGAGGATCTTTGTTATAGGATGCTCTGAGGATGTATGCGAAGCATTTTGTGAACCCTAAAGTACCATACAACTGTCAATAAGGTTTTGGCTTTGGTCTGGACTTACGAGTTCATTGGGGTATTCATTCATTTTAGTCGTGTCCAACTCTCCATGACCCCAGTTGGGGTTTTCTTGGCAAAGACATTGGAGTAGTTTGCCATTTCCTTCTTTAGATCATTTTACAGATGAAGAACTGAGGCAAACAGGGTTAAGTGACTTGCCCAGAGTCACTGTAATGGCAACCACACCGGCATACCCAGGATGGCTGCCAGTGCAGGTTCTTAGATCTGCTTTACTAAGGAAAACAATTTAAAAGGGGCCAATGATCCTCTTTACTTACATAGAAAAAAATACAAAGAGAAATAAAGACCAACAGACAGGGCTCTACTGCCTGAATCAAAGCTTTACCTCCACCACCGAATTGAGAGAGCCTTTACCTCTGAAGAGTTAGGGTGGGGGGGGGCGGTTCTAAACATATGGCCACTCAGAGTCTCAAGGAGGGAATCACAACATCTTTCTCATAAGCGAGCCCCCAAAGCAAAAGCTCACCTCTCACAATATGTACTGTTTAGTCTCAGTGCCTAATTAGAAATTGACAAAAGGTGTGTAAGCCTTCCTACAAGCAGGCAAGCTTCCCTTAGTGGACTCCATATGAGGCCTATTGATGAGTGGGAAAGATCTTACACCACACCCCCCCTGCCCCCCACCATTAACATTACAGTAACACAACTAGTAAATGTCTGAGACCAGATACGAATTCACATAGAGGAGTCCTCCTGACTCTAGGCCTGGAACTCTATCCCCTGTGCCATCTAGCCGCCATTGTTGGAGTAAGGAACATCCTAATGAGGAAACTTCTTTGACCAATGCAGATACACAATTGGTTGGTAAGATTTTAGTTGTGTAAAGGCACTAAGAATTTAAGTGATTTGTCCAAGATGTAGCCACCTTGTGTCAGAGGCAAGATTTAGATCTGGTTCTTCTTGACTTCAGGTTGACTTTCTATCTATTATTCCATGCTGCATCTTGTCATTATTATTTGTTGACTCATAACAAGCTCTAAGTCCATTAAACCCCTAAGATTTTCTGGCACAAACTCTATTTAGCCACCTCTCTTCACTCTCATATTTCTGCAATTGATGTTTTAAGCCTAAGTACAGGCTTATTATTATATTTTATATTTATCCCTATTATACTTTACCTTGTTAAGTTAGCTCATAATTCCAACCTGTTGAGATCTTTTTGCCGCCTGATGTTATCAGCCAGCAGATAAGGTCTGCTTCCTAATGTCTTCTACAAGTGTGAGAAACATGGCATTTTTCTTTAACCTGTACTTTAGGAAAATAACTTTAGTAGTTGAATAGAGGATGGATTGGAGTGGGGAGAAACTGAGGCAGGTAGACTCCCCAGCAGTCCAGGCATGAGGTGATGAAAGCCTGCACTAGAGTGGTGGCAGTGTCAGAGGAGGGAAGGGGCATATTGGAAAGATGCTGCAAAGGTGAGATCAGTATGCTTTGACAAAGGATTGGATATGGGGGGTGAGAGGTAGTGAGGAGTCCAGGATGGCTGCTGGGTTGTGAGCTTGAAGGACAATATCTGATCAATCACCAGATCTTGTCAGTTCCATCTCTCACATGTCTCACCATGTCTCCACTCACATAGCTCCTCTCTCAGTTTGGGTCCTCATCACTTCTTGCCTGGATTATTGAATAACTCTGAATTGGTCTTCCTCAGGTGGCTCCCCTCTCTAATCCAGTCTCCACATAGCCGCCAAAATGATTTTCTTAAAGTGTAGGTGTGACCATGGCACCTCTCTACTTAATTAAACCTTATTAGCTCTAGGATAAAATAGAGACTACTCTGTCTTTTAAAGCTCTTCACACACACACCCTTCATGCATCAGCCATATTGGCCCACTTACTGATTCTCACACATCACGCTCCATTGGCCACCTCCAAGCCTTTACAACTGGCTCTCTATCTTCTCTGAAATCTTCTCCATCCTTGCTTCTGCCTCTCAGGATCCTTGGGTTCTTTTAAGGCCCAACTCAGAGGGCACCTTCTGTAGGAGGTGGGAGAGGGGGAAGGCAAGGAGAAAAGAAAAAACATTAAATAAGTGCTAAGCACTTGACAAATATGATCTCATTTAATCTTCACAACAACCCTGTAAGATAGGTGATAATCCCCATTTTACATTTAAAGAACCTTAAGGGGACAGAGGTTAAACGACCTTCCCTGGATTCACCCAGATAGTTAGAATCTGAGGCCAGATTTGAACTTAGGTCTTCTTGACTCCACCCCGGTGCTCTATCCCTCCTGCCACCTTACTGCCTCTCCCTCTAGCTGCTAGTGCCTTCCCCTCATAAGTTAACTTCCATCTACTCTGTATGTTTCCTGTATATACCTGTCTATGAACAAACCTTCATTAGAATGTAAGCTCCTGGAGGACAGGGAGTATTTTTACCTTTTCTTTGTGTCCCCAGCACATAGTAAGCACTTAAAAAATGCTTGTTGATTGACTGATCTAGCCACAAGAAAATCACAAGAAACTTTTTCAAACGCCTTGCCAAAAGTTAAATAGACGTGTCATGTCCATAGCAATCCACTGATTTAATAACCCTGCCAAAAATGCCATGAGGTTAGTCTGGCATGACTTATGAACTCATTCTGGCTTATACTGATTACCACTTCCCTTTCTAAGTGCTTACAAATCATCCCTTCCATAGTCTGTTTTGGTATTTTGCCAAGAGTCATAAGATCATAGATTTTTAGATAGAAAAGATATTAGAGACCATCTAGTACAACTCTCTTGTTTTACAGATGAAGAAACTGAGGCCCATGGAAACTAAGTAGTTTGTCCATGAACACACAGGTTATAAGTAGCAGAGCCAGGTCTCAAATCCAGGTACTTTGACCCCAAATTTTGCATCCTATGTTCACTGTACCAAAGACTTATATGCATGCATTTAAATATATATGTACATATATACATACATACAGATAATTTTATTTTCGCACAGCAGATTAATTCCCACCAAATATCCAAACATGTTCTTCCACAACCCTCCCCAACAAAGTACGTTCCCTGAAAATAATTAAGCATAATTGCTTGAGTGATTGTGATTGATAGCAATTGTGACTTTATTTCACATTATTCCCTACCATGCTCTTTGTAATCCAGCCAGACTGGCCCTCTTGCAGTTCCTTGCACTTTCACCCCATCTCCTGTCATTGTGTCTTTGTGCAGGATGTCAACACTTCCAGAATGCACTCATTTCCCAATGTGACCTCTTGGGATTCCTAAATTTGCTTCTAGTCTTAGCCTACCTCCTATATGAACCTGCTCGTGCCTTTCTCCAAAAGTTTACCTTGTATTTATTTGGCCTATATTTTGTATACAGTATATTTATAGTTCCACATTTTTGTCTCCTCTGATAGAATGTGATCTTCTTGAGGGCACTGTGTCATTTTTATATTTGTATCCCCAGCCGCTTGCACAATAGCTGACACATAGTAGGTGCTTGATAAATGATAAATATTTGTTGATTGATTGAAAGTACACATCACTTTGCACTTTATTGATACGCTGTACACCAGCATAAAGGGAGGATGCGTGCTTTGTGTTTGATGATTTGGTCCCAACACTGACCTTTGCATTTGACTTATATTTTGTTGCCTCCTTGTGTTATCTACGTTTATTTTATTTTTTTCATAATCAGCAATGGCAGCTCCCTAGAGCGGTGGATAGAGTGTTGGAATCAGGAAGACCAAATTTGAGTCCTGCCTTGGTAATTCTGCTTTGACAAATGCTTTCTAACATCAACATTTCCTCCCCTATGACCCCACCCCACAGTTTGTGGCTTTCTCTGCCATTATCACTTTCTGGCATTCAGCGTTCCTCAACTTTTCCTCCTGTCTTGTCTGTTCCATTTCAACAAGGTAAGCTCTTCCACGGCCATGTTTTACTTACGAATTGCCTCCCACAAGGCCTTAGTCTCATTTATGAGGTGATTTTTTACCTCTTTCCCCAAAACTCTCTAGATCCCTTTGTTACCTGTGTGCTTTGCTTTAGTGTAAGAGACCGTCTGAGGTCACGAATGCCATCTCCAGCACAGTTCTTCATCATTGTTTCCTGCGAAGTGAGTGGGCATATTATCAGTCAGTCAGCAAGCATTTATTAAATATTTACTATATTCTAGCACTGAGGATACAGAGAAAAAAGTGAAAATAGCGCTTGGCCTCATGGAGCTTCCGCTGTAATAGGGGAGAAGAAACAGACACACACATGTGTATATAATATATTTTATAGATATATTTTGTATATAAGATACAGACTGGATAAGAGGTAGCCTTAGAGCAGAAGGCACTGCTATTTCCGTGTCATAAATAAGTTTTAAAAAGAGGAAGCATTTTCACTGGCTGTCCCCCCATGCCTAGAATTCTCTTGTTCATTTCTGTCTCTTGGATTCCCTGACTTCTTTCAAGTCCCAGCTAAAATCCCACATAATTGGTGTTTGATTAATGTTTCTTGACTATCTGGATACCTACTGCTATCTATGGTATCTTGTTGATTGTGTTTCTCCTACATCAGGGAAATGATGACAGGGCTTGCAGTTGACTTTGATTTGAGTAGGGAGGGCTGTGCAAGGTCACCAGCCTCACTTTTTCCTCCAGAGCCATCTGGGTCCGGTGGCCTGAGATTCATCAGGATGACTGGAGATGGCCTAGGATGCATTGGGAGACCCTGACCCTTTCAGACTGAGGTCTTTTCAGGTTCTCACTTTGAGTGAGGTAACGCCCATTTAGTGAATAGGCTTCTTTAAGAAGTGAGTCAAGGGATGGCCCAGGTTGTGTTTGTCACAAACGCAGGACAAACACAACCTGTGGTATCTTATTTAGCTGTTTGCATCTGGGAAGTTTTCTCCATATTGTTCCATTGTCAGATATAATCTTGATCAGGTCAACATGGTGGATTAAGTGCTAGACTTGGATTAAGATCTGAGTTCAAATACTGTGATGGATACTAATGGACCCTAAGCAAGTCATAGATGCAAGTCATGAATACTCATTCCCTTCCCTTCTCTACCATCCATTATAAACTTGAGAGTCTAGAAGTTATCCCCCAGCTCTTTCACTTTCTCTTCTGACCACCCTATGCCTGGTGTAGACATAGTTGTGGATTGTCTGTAGATGGAGCACCAATGTAGCAATTTGTTTTTGTAGATTTTTGTTTTTGTTTTGTTTTTGTAGATTTTTGCAGATTATGGGAATAGTTCCCTTACTCTCCAAACTTCCTGAAACAGAACTGAGAGTTCTTGGTGGCTCCCTTTGACTTCTCCTTTTGCTGGCTGCTACAGCAAACTCCTGGAACAGTCATAGTTTTATCCTTTGAACTGTAGCCTCTGGGGTTGAGTCCTTTTATAACCAATTTTCCTTGCTTCTCCTTCTTTGTCTAGCTGTGATCAGTAATGATCAGGTTCCTACCAATAGCCTGTTGTAAATAGTAGCCAAATTCAGGAATGGTCTGAGTCCAGGGAAGAATTCCAGTTTTCATTCAGTCAGTGAGTTTATTGTATAGTTGTCCTATAAACGCCAATCTCAGAGTTACCTATTTAGATAGGAACATTGGGCCAGGTTGGTTTAATTTTTCAGTGTAGGATAGATTGAAGTCGTGTAAAATATCTTCATTTGTGTTTTTTTTCTTCCATTAGCTTCTCGAAACATTTCCTTATTTTCATAAATGACTTAAGAAGCAAGTCAAAAAAGAACAATGAAATTTCTAGAATGGGGGCACGAAGGATATAACAATTGAGAAAGCCAGAGAACTGGATTTGAATTCTAATTCTGATACTTAGTCACTCCGAATCCATGGACAAGTTCCTGAGTCTCAGTTGCCTCCTATATAAATGGAAGATAATCACTTACCTGGGGCTTAGCCTAGTGATCTTTGAGGTTCCTTCCAGCTCCAAGATGTAGCATTCTATAAAGGGTACCCTGGTAAATATTTACCCTTCAGTCTTACTTTGTATTTGGGTCCATGTAGCAGGTACAGTCAATGTTTCTATGGTTTACCTCAGCCTTTGGTTATGACAGCTGGTGGCTAGGAACATTGGGCCTGGAGTCAGAAAGACCTAATTTCAAATCCTTCCTCAGACACTGTGTGACCCTGACCAAGTCATTCAACATCTCCTTGCCTCAATTTCCTCAACTGTAAAACAGGTATCATAAATAGCTTTTATCTCTTAGGGATGTTGGGAGGACCAACTGAGAAAATATCTATAAAGCACTTAGCACAGTGCCTGACACAAAAGTAGGGACTTAATAAATTCCTGTTCCCTTCCCTTCCATTCTTCCCTTTGCAAGAGAAATTCCAATATTGATTGCTGTGATATTAGATAGCTAACAGGAATACTTTATAAATTACAACAGCTGTATTCCTCCACTTATAAAATGGAAATTCTTAGACCTTGTGCCTGGCACTGACTCACTAACTTCATCAAAATTACCCCCAAATCATTATTAAACACTCACAATGTACCTCACACTGTTGTGGGAATGGGGAAAAGGCTTTGCTTACTCAGGAAGGGGAAGCCCAGATAGAAGCTGAGTCTGCCCCAGTGAGTAATGCCAAGGAGCTCCTCCGAAGAACCATAGTATTGGATCATAGCTCAGTGAATAGAGCACAGGGCCTTGAGTCAGGAAGACCTGAGTTTAAATCTGGCCTCAGATACTTACTAGTTGTGTGACCCTGGGCAAGTCACTTAACCCTGTTTGCCTCAGTTTCCTCAACTGTAAAATGAGCCAGAGAAGGAAATGGCAAACTACTCCAGTGTTTTTGCCAAGAAAACCCTAAATGGAGTCACAAAGAGTAGGGCACGACTGAAACAACTGAATAACAACACTCCTCTCTGTAGATTTTAGGTTTCTAGTAACCACATTCATGGAATGCCTAGAGGTTGTAGGAGCTTGTACTCACTGAACTGTAAAATGGGCATAATACAGGTAACACATACCATGGAGTCGTTGTGAGAACACACAAGATAATGTATTTAGAGCATTTTTAAAGCTTTAAATACTCTGAATATCAATTCTGAGGAATTAAAAGAGGATAAGACACTGCCCTCAGGAAGCCTGCTGCTGCTTTAAGTGAGAGATAAGCTAGATATTCAAATTTAGAAGAATTGCACAAGGAGAGGAAGCTTTTCATGAGCAAAGGCCTCTTTTAACCACTTTGACAGCTCCAACTCTTAGCAAGCTGATTTTTTTGTTGTTTTATAGTGAGAGAAAATACGATTCTCCAACTTTTCTACCCATTGCTGCTACTTCTGCCCTCTGGGGCCAAGCAAAATAAGTCTAATCCCTCTTTTATACGACAGCCCTTCAAACGTTTGAAGACATCTGTCTGCCTTCTCTTTTCCTGGCTCAACATCTATCATCCCTTCAACCAGTGCTTGGAATGGTATGGCCTATAGGTCTCTACCACTCTAATTGCCTTCTCTGGACGTTCTCCAGTGTGTCAATGTTCTTCCTAAATATGATGCCCAGAAATGAGCATAGCACACTCGACACGGTCTCTGTGGGTACCCACAGAACACTCAACTGCACCTGCACGCTTTCCCTATCTTCCCTGTACCCCTGCCAACTCTGACAGCCAAACAACAATGACAGAGGAGTGGAGTTAGCTGGGTAAACACATACACACAAACCTATAGCAGAACAAACTAGAAGGAAAAAATCCCCACCGAAGCAGGGCCTAGACCCTCATCTCCACCAGTAGTGGATTCCCACCCACACAGCTCATCTTCCCCCAAAGTGAAATACAACGCACCAAGCCACAAGTGGAGTTTCCAGGGGGAGCAGAAAGCTAACACTCAAGGCTTGTGGCCTTTGTGACAATACCTTGAACCCTGCTGCACATACCTTGTCAACAGCTGAGCCCCAGAAGTAAACCACCCAGAAGAGATAGCCAGAGAGCATGACACTCTCATCCGCTACTTTGGTGGAATGTGGAAAGATACATTATTGTTCCATCTCATGATACAAATACTTTTGAAAAGTCCCTCTTTCCATCCAACACCCCCTCACCTCCTTCCCCCAGAGGCACCCCTCTGTATGGTAGCAGCAACATCAATTTTTCCTTCTAGCAGGTAGGAGAAATTACAGGTGATGGAAAGGAGGAGGGAGCGTATTCATATTGTCAGCACTGGCATTCAGTGTTTAATATTAACAGCTCCTTCATATGATGGTCATCAAAGAGGAACAGTTGGCAGTGAACAGCACATTTTACAGGGGCTTGTAAGACCTAACTCAGGACCTAGCTCTGGTCTCTAGCCTTAGCCAAGTTCACACAAGTTACAATCTCTCCAGGCCTCAATTCTTTGTAAAATTTGTAAAATTAAAAGATTGCCAACCCTAACATTTTATGATTAGGTGATATTAAGATCTAGCCTATACCCTTCATTTTGTAGAAGATGTATTTATTTCCATTTTGCAGCAAATTGGTGGCAATTGGTGGCAAATCATAGGAGCATATTCCTGGAGCTGGACAGGACCACACATCTCTAAGGTTTTTTCCAGTTTTATGATTTCATTCATTAAACAAATATTTATTGAATTCCTTCTATGTGGAAAGATTATAATTTTGCACCAAGATGAATTTTTATTATGTAGTTTTCCATCATGGTATCTGATATTTAGAAGACATCACCAAAGTCATCCAATTCAAATCATGAATCCCAGCTGTACAATCACCAGCAAGTCCTCTATCCAGCCTTTGCTTCAATCCCTCCGGTGACTAGAAACTCCTTAATACCTATGATAGCCCTTCCTATTTCTGTTAAACAAAATCATTGGAAACTTTTCCTATATGTTGAACTGAAATCTATCTCCTTATTTCTTCCATCCCATGCTCCTAGCTCTTCCTTCTAAGTCTAAATGAAACAAGTCTATTACATTTCAAATAATAACCCTTAAAATATTTGAGACTGCTGTCATGTCCCTTGACATGCCCCCAAAGTCCTCTTCTTCTCTAGACAAAATATTTCCAGTTCCTTCAGCCAATCCTTATATGATATGGCTTGGAACACCCTGCCCATTTCAGTTGCTCTTTTATGGATACATTCCAATTTTTCTTTACTTGTGTATTTTTATTCCCCAGTACTTATCATAGTCTGTGGCATATAGAAAGAGTTTATTAAATGCTTTTTCATTCATTCAGATAGCGAGTTAGGTAGTGAGGTTCTTCAGTTCAATCCATCAATTCAAAAAGCACTTGTTAAACACATTCTGCTAGAAGCTAGAGACACAGGAACAAAACTGAAAATTGTTTCTGTCACAGAGAGTTGGCATTACTCATCACTGAAGGCCTTCAAGTGGCACTAGAATGCCACTCATTTGGGATGCTATGGCAGAGATGCCCACTATGCTAGATTCTGGTTGATACAAAGATAAAAAAGAGTACAATCCTTGTTCTCAAAGAGCTTTTATTCTACTTTCTAAGCCTCCCTCTTTCTGAATAAGATCTAGACCCTTCCCCAACAATGTCACATACAGCAGACATTTTCAAATTTTATCCTAAGAACCATATTCACACTCGCTTGAAGCCTGGGGTAATTCCCATGATGCTTAGCCACTAAATGAAACTTCCAGGAGAGGACCTATAGGTGGTTGATATTAGTTTTCCTTTAAAAACCTCAGAATTGTTGATTTCTCTATAGGTCACATGCAAATACTCAACTCAGCTCTGATCTAGGCCAGCTCCAGTGGAGGACCATGATTTCCCTGCTGGCCCTGGTGGTGAGGGTACAAGTCTTTCTATTTGACTACTAGATGAATTTTTTTATAGCAAGCTCAGCTTATACTATTATATTTAGAATCACCTTGCAAGGGACTCCATAGTTAATAATAAGTTATTTAAATACAGCAGAGACAGGAAGTCAACTAGGGAATCATCGTGACAGCTTGAATATTGGTCTTAAGGATATACTCAGAGATGAAAAAAAGTTAGTAGAGCGTGCATGAATTCCTCGCTACCTTTTTGACTGAGGAAGACATAAATAATTCTTCACATTTATATAGTGCTTTGAGGTATGCAAAACATTTTCCTGATAGCAACTCTGTGAGATTGGTAATAGTGCAAGCATCATTTTCGTTTTACAGATGAGGAATATCAAGACAGCTGGCACATAGCCAGCTGTGTCAGAAGTCCGAAACGAATCCATGTCTCTGGCTAGAAGAGAGTCCAGTACACTCTCCATTGTTCCAAAGATAGCATGGTACAATGGAAAGAGTACTGGCTTTCGAGGGACCCCTATGGAGCCTCAGTTTCCTTATCTGTAAAATGTGAAAAATGGACTCCATGGCTCCTATGATTCTTCTAGCTTCTAGGCTATGATTCAATAATCTAATCTGCCTTAATTATAGGGAATTCTCTCATCTGTGATTGCCTTTTGGAGTTGACAGGATGGGTAGAGGTGCTCAAATGCAAAGAATCTTCTAAATGTAATCAGTAGCCTGAATGGAGATAAATAATTGTTTGAGGATGGCTTCTGCCTGGCAGTTTTTAAAATAGATTTTCATTGATGTCTTTTATTTTTTTTTACATCACCAAATTTTTTTTTCCTTTATCTCTCTTCTTCTGCTCTTCCATATAGCCATCTCTTATGTCAAAGAATTTTAAAGAAAAAAAGAGGAAGAGAAGGGAAAATAACTCTGTAAAACTGATCAACAAATTTAAAAAAATGATTATATGTACAATGTTATAAACTTGTGGACCCAAGCCTATATAAAGGAACAGAAGTGGTGGGGTATTCTCATATCTCTTTGCTACCACACTTATTCTTTATAGTTTTACAACATTCAGTTTCGATTGTTTTGTGGTTGTTCTTTTCATCACCTGACAGTTTGAAGGGAACTCCAGAGTGAGTAAAATGATGGAACTTTTGGCCAAAGTATCTATGTTGTCTTCACAGACATCCACAGGGTCAGAGGATTAGCTGATTACCTGCATTGAAATATCCCTACCATTCTTGAGAAAGATTCCAGATGGAACCAGGGATCTAGAGACTGGAGCTTTTCATTTTCATTGTGAACAGAATGGTGCAATTTATGCTCTAGGGTAGGCTCACCAAATATTTTAGTGAGTGTAACCTTTTGGTGACAAGGCAATATGGTTTTGGTAAGGGGAAATCATCTCTGATTTAAGAGAACTGGGCTTCTTTAGAGGGCAAAAAAGCATGTGGAAAAGTTGATAGAATCTATTTCAAGTTTCAGAAAGCTTTGACAGAGTTCCACACCAAAGACCTGAAAAAAGTCTAAGTGAGTCATTATAGGATTAAGGGTGAAGAGCAGGGAGAGGGAAACTTACCCTCTATTTCATTTCCTCAGCGAACTTGACAGAGAAAACTGATAAATCAATTTCTGTTTAGGTGTCAGTAGCAAATAATGACTTGGTGTGTCACCTGACCAGTGTCTTTTTTATATCTTGCTAGGGCTTTACTGCCTTAACTTAAAGGTCTGATAAAGTGAATGGCAAGGTTGTTGGGGCAAGGAGGTCTGTTAGAATCTCCCCTCCCACACCCCCAATTTAGACCTGCTTAGGAAGAGAAAGAGCCTGGTATAGACATACTCATGTCTGTCTTTAGGAAGCTGTTGGCTCTTCTCGGGGTTTTAGCTCAAGAAAAATGTTCCACAGCTACAGCAGTTACCTGAAAGGTCAATTTACATGGCCAAGGGAATGGGAGGCCTTTCTATTTGAAGATATACATATTTTTTAAAACGACAAGACTTTTAGTGTAAGAGGTCACAGAAGGTATATAATTACATCCTGAAAGACATGACTTTGTTAGCCATAGGTGGCTGCATCAAGTACCTGAATATAGTGACGGCTAACATATAATGCATTTTTACATGTATTTTATTATTTGATCCTCACAACAACTTGGGAGCAGGTGTCCCCATTTTACCCAGCTATTAAGTGTCTCAAAATGATTTGAATTCAGGTCTTCCTGACTTCTATTCCAGCACTCTATTTACTACACCAGCTAGCTGAGAACAAGTGGGCACCCTCCTCTTTCCCTTTGAAGCAGTTTGGCATTGGATGAAGAGTAAGGACACCTGCAGTCAAGTCCCAGGCTGCAGGCATTAATTAACCTTTTAGCCTTGGACACTTTACCTTTCCTTTCTGGGCTTCAGTTTCCTCATCTGTAAAATAGGAAGGTTGGACTAAAATAACCTCTAAGACACTTTCTAGCTCTAGAAGTCTATGATTCTAAGTAAATATGGGACAAATCAAAGGAAAGCCAACTTTATGGAATATATACCTTTAGAGAAGGCTCAGACTGAACATAGGAAGAGATTCATAAGGATATTGACAAACTGCCAGATAGCCTCCACAGAGAATAATTAAGGGAAGGTAGCATATTTTGAGATGCATCTGTTACCTTTGGGGTTGATATTAAAAAGGACAAAAACAGGAGGAGAGAAGACTGAACTTGGCATCACAGAATCCCAGAATTTAGGATTAGAAGACACTCCAGCAGCTACCTTGACCAACCAAGACTTGAATAGGAATGAGCGTTATCATGTACCAGCGTCTGCATGAAGTCCTCCAATGAAGAGGAAGCCACCTCCTAGAGGGAACTCATCCCACATTTGGCCAGTTCTGATTCTTAGGAAGTTTTCCTGACATCAAGCCTAAATTTGATTCCATGTAACTTCATTCCTGGTTCTATCCTTTGGGATCATGTAGAAGAAGGCCAATTTCTCTTCCATGTGACAGCCCTTCAAATACTTGAAAGCAGTTATCATGCCCTCCTTGAGTCTCCTCTGCTCCAGCGTAACCTTCAACTGATCTTTATATGAAATGGACTCAAGGGCATTACCATTCCAGCTGTTCTCTTCTGTGTGCTTTATAATTCATCAATCAATGCCCTTCTTAAACTGTCCTGCTCATGCCTGGACATGGCATGGCATGACCACAGCAGAAAAGTGTGAGACCAGCTCCTCCTTATTTCTGGATGTTGCGCTTTTAATGTAGGCAAAGATCACGGTAACTTTTTTGTTGTCACATCACATTGCTGGCTCATATTGAGTGTGCATTCCAATTAAGCCTCCAGATCCTTTATTTTCTTCTAGCCTACCGTCCAGCCGTTTCTGTACTTGTGAAGCCAATGTTTTGAGCTGAATTGTTAAGACTTTTTATTTTTGTTCAATTTTATCATATCACATTCATCCCTATCTTAGCCTCTTGGATCCTGACTGTCATCCTCTGCCCTAGCTAGTTTTGTGTCTTCTGAAAATTTGGCAAGCCCACCTTCTCCAGCACTTGACACCATTCCCAGCACATAGTAGATGCTTAATAAATGTTTACTGATTGATTTCTGCCGTTATCCACAAAATTGATAAAAATGTTCAAAAGCACAGGGTGAAACATACATCCTTGGGCACTCCACTGGTGACCACTTGCCATGCTAACACTAACTGTTAGCATTTACTCTTTGATTTTGGCCATTCAGCCAGCTCTGAATCCATCTAATTGCCTTATTGTCAAGCCCACATCATTCCCTCTTCTTGTTGAGTATATAGTAGGGGAAACTTTATCAAAGGCAAATTCTCCCTGTAGCATTCCCCTGAATATCAAATAAATAAGTAAGGTTAGTCTGGTAGGACCCGTTCTTGACACTGACACTTTGTAATTCCTGCTTCCTTGTCTAGGTGATCACTAACTATCTCTTTCATGATTCTTTCTACAATTTTCCCAGGAGTTGAGTCAAGTTCACTCTTTATCTTTAATGGGGATGTCATTTGCTCTTCTTTAGTCCCTGAGGAACCTTTCCTGTCCATCATATAGCTAATAGGCATCTGAGGGAGAATTTGAACTCACATATTCCTGATGCCAGTTTCAGTGTTCTAACCATTGTGCTACCAGGTTTCCGTGACCTTTTAAATATCTCTGACAGTGAGTCAGCAATCATATTTGCTAGATCTTTAGGTTATTGTTTTAGTTCCTAAGAATGTAATTCATTCAGGCCGGGTAACAAGTTAATCATTGGCAGGAAGGTCTTCTCTTATTGTTTCCTTATATATCTTAGGTAGTGAATCCAGAAAATGTGAACTAAAATTCTGCCTTTGACACTAAAAAACAAAAGTTTTAATCAGTACTCTAAGAAATATTGTTGTCTTTTTCCGGGGACTCTGCCCCTAACCCTGGTCATAGAACCTCTTGGTTAGGAAGTGCAGTTAAACAAAACAATCTGGAGTCATAAATGGTTCCAACCATTCTAAAAAAAGATGTGGAATTATATGCAATTACCCAACAGTATATGGCCTTTGACCCAAATAGACCTTTACCACCCCCCCCAAAAGAAAGATCAAGGAAAGAGGAAAAGGTTCTATATGATCAAAAATACTTACAGCATCTCTTTTCTGTGTTGCCAAAACATTGCTAAGGGGATGCCCACCAGGTGGGGACTGGCTGAATGTACTATGGTATATGACTGTGCTATATGAGATGCTATTTCTTACAATTGTGCCACAATAGATGAGGAAAAAGATGATTTCAGAAAAACATGGCAAGGGGCAGCTAGGTGGCACAGTGAGTGGAGCACCTGCCCTTGAGTCAGGAGGACCTGAGTTCAAATCCAGCCTCAGACACTTGACACACTTAGAGCTATGTGACCTTGGGCAAGTCACTTGACCCCAGTTGCCCTGCCTTCCCCCCTCCAAAAAAAAAACAAAACAGAAAAACATGGCAAGACTCATATGAAGTGATGCAAAGTGAAGGGAGCAGAATCAGGAGAACAATTTATACTCTAACATCAATATTATAAAAATGAATACTTTTTGAAGACTTTTACAAATCGATGAGCAATAAAATAAGCAGAGCCAGAAGGATAATTTTTGCATATAAACAAGCAACTTTGAAAGCCAAAAGACCTTTGATCATCCCAGTGACTCATTGTGATTCCAGAGGACTGATGATGAAATCTCCTGGCAGAGAAATGGCAGGCTCAAAGTGCAAAATGTGGCATTGATATTTTGGGGTCTGGCCAATAAGATAATTTATTTTTGCTTGATTGTACCTTTTTGTTACAAGTATTTTGTTTTTCTTTTCTTCTTTTGTTCAGTGGTATGGGAGGGAGAGAAAATAAAATCTCTGTCAATTTAAAGAATAAAAATTAGTTTAAAATAAATAAAACAATGAGTACATTGGTTATAACTAACAGTCCCAGCTCCATTCTGCACTTAAAGTCTGTCATCTCTTTGATGGAAGGCAGGAAGAATGTTTCATGGTCAGCCCTCAGAAGTCATGATTATCCACTGCATTAATCAGTTCTAAGCTCTTTCTTTTACTTTGTCTTGGTTGTCAGCCAGATTAGCTTCCTGGTTCTGCTTACTTCACTGTAGGTCAGTTCATATAGACTTGATGTTCATGTAAGACTCTGATTATTTTTAGATCATAGGCAAATCACTTAACCTCTCAAAGATTCAGTTCTCTAAGGAAAACTTTCATGGACTCCCTTGCACATCTAGGATAAAAGACGGGCATCTCTGTTTGCCTTTTAAAGCCTTTTGAAATCTGGCTCCATTTTAGTTTCCATGCTGATTATGTATTGCTCTCCATCATGTACTTGGTGTTCTGACCAAATTGGCTTACTTGATGTTCCGTGGACATGACATTCCATCTCCTGTTGCTTTTGTACAAGCTGTCTCTAATGCCTGGAATGCTTTTTTCCTCACTTCTGCATCCGGGAACCCCTAGTTCCCTTCAAAGCTTAGCTTAGGTGTCACCTCCTGTGAGAGAGCCTTTAAAAAATTTCCAACAGTTGTTCATCCCTCCCCCAGCCCTTCTGTAATTATTTTTCATGATGGAATGCTTGTACAGGTTCTGTAAAAAAGATGATGCTCCTCACACTTTCCCAGTCACCAATGGAGTGAAGGAGGGCTGTGTGCTTACTCCCATGCTTTTAAAATACCGTGGTATTTTCTGCAGTCTTGTCAGATGCCTTCATTGAGGACAAAAACAGCATCAAGGTTAGCTACCATGCTGATAATAAACTATTTAACTTGCAAAGGCTACAAGCCAAGACTAAAGTGGAGGGAGAGTTGGTGCCTGATTTTTGTTTGCATATGTTTGTGCACTCAGTGCAGTCTCTGAGGCTAAAATGCAATAAAGTATAGATTGATTCTCTGCTGCTTGCACTGATTTTGGTGTGACAATCAACACCAAGAAAATAGAGATCCTCCACCAGCTAGCACCATATCATCCATATGTGAAACCATTGATCACAGTAAATGGAGAAATTTTGAATGCTGTGGATAAGTTCACTTCCCTTGGCAACAGTAATACTATCCAGGGATATCCACACAGATGATGAGGTTGATGCACACATTCATTGCCAGAGCTAGCTCAGCATTTGGGAGGCTCTGGGAAAAAAGCGTGGGAGAGAAGAAGTATTAGGCTGCCTACCAGCCTGAAGGTCTACAGAGCTCTTGTGCTGATTTCATTGTTGTACGCCTGTGAAACCTGGACAGTCTGCCAGCTCCATGCTAGAAAACTGAACCGCTTCCATTTGCATTGGTAGGAAAATTCTGAAGATCACTTGGTAAAATAAAGGTCCCACATACTACGGTCCTCTCCTGAGCTAAACTGCCAAGCATTCAAAATCTACTCCAGAGAGTAAAACTCCAATGGGCTGGCCATGTGGCCCAAATGCCAAATATATGTTTACCTAAAAGACTATCTTATGGAGAACTCACACAAGGCAAGAAGGCAAGTGCTCACACAGAGGTCAGAGGAAGCAATACAAGGACATTCTCAAGGTTTCTCTAATGAACTTTAGCATTGATTGTGAGACACGGGAGACAGTGGCACAGGACTGTCTAGCATGCCCACATCAAAGAAGGCACTGTGCTCTATGAGCAAAGCAGAATTGCAGTAGCACAAAGGAAACGTGAGATGGAAAGATCTAGAGACATCTCTATCCAAAAGTTCAAATGGACTATTTGTGCCTGACTTGTGCGAGAGCCTTCAGAGCTCACATTGGACTGACCAGCCACACTCAAATACACTGTACCTTGACCCCAACATCTTGATATCGCTAGCCCTCTTGGAGTATGAAGGATAAACAGCAGAACAATTGCTTTTTATATATTTTGTATTGCCTACCTGTGCGTGTGTTGTTTCTCCTGGTAGAACATAAGCTTCTTGAGGGTAGAGACAATTTCATTTTTTTTAACTTTCTATCTTCATCATCTAGCACAGTGCCTGGCACATGGTAGGCACTTAATAAATGCTCATTGAATTACATTGAACTCCAATATCCATAAAATCACCCTAGGTCTCCTATCAATGAGTGATTCTGAACCACAGGGCAATATGGGAAGCATCCTAATACGTTAGAACTGGAAAGGATCTTAAAGATTATCTAGTCCAGCCCCTCATTTTTCAGGTGAGGAAACTGAGGTCCAGAGGGGGAAATGACTATTTACAGTCACGCCAAGAGTAAGGAGGAGATTCAGGAAGGCAATTGGTCAACTATCTTCTCTCTGAGACGAAGGATGAGTGTTTTCTTACTTGGAGGGGTGGAAGCAATATGAAAATGGAATAAAACATGGAAACAGTTTGAAGTAAGATTAAGATAGAAAATAATGATCTCATGACATGGCTTGAAGTTCTAAATATGGTCTGTTTTTAATGAACTTTGCTTTGAAGTTACACTTAATGAAAATATGAGCATTTCAGACTTTTAAAATCACTTCTCTTTATAATTAGAAGTAGAAATTGGCTTCTTTTAAAAAATACATCAAAAAGCTTTTTGTAAAGGATGGGGCATCTGATGTCTGGGGCAAAGGGCACTTCCTTTCAGTCCCAGTTGGTTCTTTGATCTTCTCTATTACCTTTTAGCAAAAGAGTAGAGCAAGACCCTTCATCCTGATTGGGATACCTGGCCTTTTGTATTCTGTCCCTCTGGAGAAGCCAGACACCAACTGCTCTCATGATTTAATTATGAGAGGCCATTTTTGAACTGTACTTTAACTTAGGGAATTAATTTATTGACTTTTAGAAATTATGCATTGTTTCTGTAGTTTGACCACAAAATTGAGCATTTTCCTTCTAGTCGCATTCAAGGATTATAGATTTAAAGTTAGGATAAGCCTTAAAAGTCATCTAGTCCAATAGCTTCATTTTACAGATATGGAAACCGAGGTCTAGAGAAGTGAATGGAATGACCTGCTCTAAGTCACACGAAGCAGGAGCAGGATTCAAAGCCAAGTGAGGTTCTCTTTTGGCAAATCCCATGCAGGTTTTACTTCTTGGGAAAGCAGGTAAGATTCAGCTGGAAAGTGTCTTTTTTATTTTCCTTGAATTCACATAAAAATGCTAGTCAGTGTTGAGAGTAATACAATATTTTGAATAAATGAATATTCCAAAAGAGTCTCAATAACCACATAGCAATAAATAATTAATGAGCTTGTAACGAATGGGATTGACCTCATTTCTTTTGCTTTGACAGAGCTTTGACTTTAGGGCTCGTAATAATATCTGTAATAGTTTTCTCTCCAAAATGTCCCACAGTAGGCATCCAGCAATTCAACCTTCTCCTGCCCCACCACCACCAAAGAAACCTTCCTCTTAATGAGAGTGGCTGTGGTATAGCAGAAGGTGGAATGGACTTGGAATCAGAAGTCCTGGGTTCAGATCCTAATTAACTGTGTGACCCATCTGTGGACCTCACTCAACTACTCTGTAAAATAAAGTTGAACTCGAAGGTCTTCCAAGATCTCTCATGATCTGAAATCCTATGAAAGATACAGAGGCAACTCCGTTTAGTGGGACAGAGTGTTGCATGTGGGAATCAGGGAAGCCTGGGTTCCTATTCTGCCTCCGATACTTACGAACTTTGTGACTGTCAATAAGTCATTTAACTACTACGCCGAAGGTTCCTCATCTGTCAAATGAGGTAATTGGACTGTGGCCTCTCACATGCCTCCCAACTCCTAAATCTATAGACCTATGACGGTGGCCCATTACTCACGGTAACCAACCAAACTAAGCCTCACACATAAACTGTCCTCCATAGCCAGCACTACCACGCCAAAAAAAAAAAAAAAATCCTACAACGATCCTGAAGCCCCAAACTAAACGCCATAACCCAGTCTCCCATCTTCCAAAATAGAAACCTCAGACCACCCAGGGAGAAGGCTCTTTGAAAAAAATCTGTTAGGTTTTTAAAGGTGAAGCGTCCTTCAAAGCTTGCAAATTGATTACTCCCTCAGCTTTTCCCCCAGCATCAGGGATGTACATTACTGATATGGACTCCAAGTTTTGTAAGGCTCAGATTTTTTTTTTTCTGTCATTGGCCTTTGCAAGTGTCTAAGGTCTTTCTGCTGCACCTGGGGGAAAGACAAAAAAGTAATGATCACATCTTAACTTCAGTTACTTTTGTGGTTTGTTTCTGAGAAGGGAAATAGAAGAATCAAACAGAACTTGAAGGAAGTTTTGGGTATCTGGGGGTGAAGAGGGGTGCATTGTGAAAGGAGATTCCCTGTAAAAGTTCTGAATAATGCTCAAGAAAAAGGAAATCTGTAGTTATAAAACCTGACCTGTCTGTCTAAAGAGAATTGTGGTGGAAACTACAGACAGTAGCATTGTGTTTTTCAGCATTTCAGCTTAATCCAGTGGCTAAATTTAGGAAACCCTTGGCTTGGTGTGTTCCTGCGGCAATTTTTGTTTCCCATTCCAAAGGGCTCCTATCTGGTTATTAAAATGCAAATCTGGGAACATCTTAATTGATATTTTGCACTTCATCCTATAGAATCCTCGAAGGCTTTGTGCACTTAACGAATGGATGCACAGGCCCCCTCTCAAACCTGCCTACTTCTGTGATATAAGCAAGCTTCATGTGGCACTATCTTATTAGTCTATATCAGCAGCACCTAGCTGTGGGTGGGACTGGAAGTGAAGGAAACTATAGGGTTCATGTTTGACTTAACCAGAGAGATCAAGCAGGTGGTAGGAGTTCCAATCTGAAAACTAATACTAAGTTGTTTATCGTACTCCTGCCTTTGTCTGCCTATAGTTTTTGTCATTGAAGTTTGTATCGATAATCAACATGCATCAGTTATAATGTGCTGATGGGATTTAATGAAGAGTGAGACATGAAATTAATCATTAATTAAATGTGTGAATGTGTGCAAAATTCAAAGTCCTTTCCGAAACCACATGTGCTGCATTTTGGGGGGCAAACTAGACAGTACTCCTTTTCCCCGTGAGAATTCTTTAGTCAACAAACAAATATATTTAGATAATGTTCTGTTGCTGTCATCATGGGGTTATGACCCAGTGGAAAGCTTTATAAGGCTTTTCCATTCATTAGTATTCTGATGATGCTGTTACCTATCTACTCTGGCGCTTACTTTGGAATGGTCTGATTTCCTGACCTTTTCCTAATTAGGTGTTTCTTAGAATCATTGTGCAGTGCATGGCTATTTTGAGACGTGGATTTTTTCCTGTTTCTGACATCAGCACCAGCCTGTATGAGAGTGCTTTTGTAGCATTGGCATTTGCTGACACCACTTCATTTTCTCCTTTCAATCATGCCTAAATTAAATGTCTTTCCATGTTACCCATGTTACCATTCCCTTCGAGCATCCAACAACATTAGGAATCTTGATGCTGACCAAGTAGGCATTGTATTTATTCATGAGAACCTCAAGTTCTCCCAGTCTGTTCTTCTGGACTATTTTCCTGTGCACACCCTCTCAATGTTCAAACCCTACTCAGATTTTGCCCACTTTCCCACTTAAACTTTGTCAGCATTTCCTTTGTTAGCTACATTATTCCTTTTCCTTTTTTTCTTTGCAAGCCCATAGAGACCCAATTTGATTAATTATATTCCCCATATTTTCATTCCCCCTCCTTTACTGCCAACTTTAAAGGTGACCTCCAAATATTCTTTTGAAAAATGAACTAATTGTGTAAGGATATGTTTTGACTGTCTTATAACAAGGATAGGAGGGAGTATTTGGTTTGGTATGTAAGTGACTTAAAATTTTTTTAAACTTGTCTTCTTAGAGTCCTCCCCCTGGCATTCACCATCTAAAGATACCCAATTTCTGTTTTACATCAGCTTCTGGTCTGGGTGTACTTCAAGGCTGTGGCTCCTAGGCTAAAGAGATGGCCTTTCATGTAAGCTGATAACATCCTAACAGGTTAAGACTTCACCAGGGAGTAGAGTCACCGTGGTACACTTGAAAGAGCCCAGGCTTTGGAGCCAGAGAATTTTGTTGTGAGCCCTGACTGCCTTTTTTGACCTCATGCACATCATTTAACCTTTCTGAGGCTCAGTTTCTTAATTTGTAAAATGAGCATAATAATGTATGACAGAATTGTAAATAGGACAATAAGACCTGCCTGGTTTTTCTTTTAATATAGATTTTATTGATGTCTTTTGTTTTAGTCACGTAGACTTCCAGGTGTCCCTCCCTTTCCTCTCTCCCAGAGGAGCTTCCACCATCTCTTATAACAAAGAAAAAAAAGAGAAAAATCAGCAAAATCAATCAATATATTCAATTAACTTGATATTATATGAAATATTCCACAACCGTCAACCTTCCTCTCCTCACCCCTGCATAGGAGGTAGGAGAAAGGTCTTATTTTTCCATTGGAGACCATTTTCATTTGATTGGTTGTCATCATCTCCATTTACACGATTATTAAAAATGTTATCGTTATCTTGTATGTTGTTTTCTTGACTGCTTACTTCGCTTTCCATATTTCTCTGTATTCATCATATTGTTTCTTGTACACAGCAATTTTCCTTTATATTCATGAATATAAACCATGAACCATGAACCAATTTTCCTTTAGATTCATAAACACCATGGTGTGTTTAGCCAATGTTTAGGCAATGGTCATCTACTTTATTTCCATTTCTTTACTACTACAGAAGTGCTGCTATAAATATTTTGGTATATGTGAGGCCTTTTTTTGCTATTGGCCTCTTTGAGTTTATTACTAACAGTGAAATCTCTGGGTCAAAGGTTATGGACATTTTTAGCTGCTCTATTTGCATTATTCCAAATTGCTTTCCAGAATGGTAATACTAATTCACCATCCCACTAACAATATATTAATGTCTGTCTTTCTGCAACCCTTCCAACATTGTCCATTCTTTTCTTTTGTCCGGTTTTCTGGGTATAAGGTGAAACCTTAGCGTTGTTCCGATTTCCATTTATTTTATTATTAGTGAGTTGGAACACCTATTCCTATGATTGTTGATGATTTGCTATTGTTCTTTTGAGAATTGTTGGTTCCTAGTCTTTGACCATGGTTCAATGAATAAAGTGCCGAACTTGGAGTAAAGTAACACTAAGTTAGATTCCTGCCGTGGATACTTAGTAGCTTTGTGATGCTAGACAAGTCCTTTAATCTCAGTTTGCTTTACTTTCTTCATATTTAAAATGGATATAATCATAGCACCTGCCTCCCAGGTTTGTTACAAGGCTCAAATGAGATAGCATGATACAGGAATCTCAACTAGGATGATGAAGATGATGAAAGAGAAATGGCTTTTTAATCTTATTTATTTGAGATACTTATTTCTTTATTTACTTAGGATACCAAATCCTTATCCAAGATATTTGATATAAAGAATTTTTCCTAGTTGGCTACTTCTTTTCTTGTCCCAATTGTTATAATTTTGTTGCAAAAGCTTTTCAGTTTCATGTAATCAGTTATCTATCTTTTGTAATTGCCTATGTCCTTTGTTTAGTTTAGAAATAATTTCCTACCCATAGATGTGAAAGTGGTATGATCTGCTTCTCTTATAATTTATGTGGTGGGATCTTTAATATTTAGGTTACATATTCATCTTTACCTTATTGTGGCACATGGTGTAAGATGTTAGTCTAATTCATACCCACTGCTTTCCAGTTTTCCCAGCAATTCTTCTCAAATAAGGAGTTCTTTTCTAAGTAATTTGTGCTTTTGAGTTTATCAAACACCAGGTAATTGAGTTCTATTATTTCTGATTCCTTCTTTGTCTAGTATGTTCCATTGATCTACTTTCTATTTCTTAGCAAATACCAAAGGGCTTTGATTGTTGCTGCTTTATAATATAGTTTGAGGTCTGGAAGTGCTATTACTCTGCATTCCTACTTTTAAAAAATTATTTCCATTGGTATTCTAGGTCTTTGTTCCTCCAAATGAATTTTGCTGTTATTTTACTTAGCTCCATAAGGCATCCTTTTGACAATTTGATTGGTATACCATTAAAACTGTAAATTAATTTCAGTAATGTCTTTGTAATTTTTACTATAGTGGCATGGTCCTACCACAAGTATTGGATATTTCTCTATCCATATAAGTTTTTCTTTATTTCTTTAAGGAATATTTTGTGGTTGAATCTATACAAGTATTAAACATGCTTTGACAGATTGACTCTGAAATATTTTGTGCATTTTGCAGTTATTTTGTATGAGATTTCCCTTTCTAGCATTGCCTCCTGAGGTTTTTTTTTGTTATTATGTAAATAAGTAACATAAAAGATGGCAGGGGTTTGACCAGGTCACTCTCCTGCTAAAGAAATTCTAATGGTTTCATCTTGTTCCTGGGATAGAATACAAACTCCTCCATTTAGCTTTTAAAGACCTTTGCAATCTGACTTCAGTCTTTATTCCATGCTTACCACATTTTGTACTTTTTCATTTAATCTGTTTTATATCCAAACTAGACTGTTCCCTGCTCTCTATATACCATATTCTAACTCCTGCCTTTTTATGAGCTATCCTCCATTCTGAGACTGTACTTTTCCCTTACTGTCACCTAGGGAATCTGTAGCTTCCTTCAAAGCTCAGCTCAAGTGCCATCTGCCATATTAAACCTTTCTTGAGCTCCCCAGGGCAAGTGTCACCCCCAAGATTACTTTATATCTACTTTGTACATATTTTATATCCACTTTGCTGCATTAATGTTGTTTGATTCCAATAGAATTTAAGCTCCTTGAGGGCAGGAATTATTTAATTTTTTTTGTCCCTCAGCAGAGTTCCTGGCACATGGTGATTAATAAGTGTTGTCAAGTGAATAAATTAATCTGTACACTATCTATATCACAAGGGCTATTGTGAAGATGGAATGAATATATATGAAAGTACTTTCTAAATATAAATCATAGTCATGATTATCATTAACAATATACTATCTTACAAATGGAAACATTGAATTGTAAGATGAACTATATCCTCTCTCCAATTCCTTTCTTTTCTTAGTTTTCTATTAACCTTTGCCCTCCCACCTACTAAGTACAAGCCCAACTTATACAAACACTCAGTGTATTTACTTCTCTAACTCCTTTCCTAGCCCTTTCAGACTTTCTTCATGCTCAGGAGAGGTAACAATTGCCAGTTCAAGGTTTGCCAATAGGTGATTGCACTAGATCACCAGCATTGCCAGCAGTAGGTGACTAAAGCAGGAGAAGATGACCAAAGTGATAGTAATGCTTATGACTTGAATGTTTCTTTGAGTTATGCTCCCTAGGGCATTCAGCACAAAAAACATCATTATCTTCTGTCACCGCGACCCCCATCACCTGATCCTTATTAAATATTCTCCACGTGCACAGTATTGTGTTCAGTTCTGCAAAAATACAAGATTGCTGGGAAACCTAAAGTAAGAGGCTGTTCAGCGTTACTCTCCTGCCACCCCATGTACCCATTTCCCAAGAGAAGCATATTTTTACAATGCCCCTATGTAAACTGATGGCTTCCACTCTCCTACACTCCTCAGCCTTTTCTCCTTTAGCTCTTGGCTGGCCTGTTCAAGGTTGGCCTGTCTTCTTCCTTTAGCATCCAAAGGACAGCATGCCTAACAGTTTCTCTCTGTTCCTATAAACCATGGTCCTACTATTTAGAGCTGGCAGGTACCTCAGAGAGACAATCCAGTTTCTGACATCAGAGGGGTGGTATCTTCTGAGGAGAGTAGCACACAATGTAACTGATTCTTCTCCATGTAGCAATCTGTTCCTTCAATGAGACTGGTATCCCTTGGACAGATGCCGGGTAACATGGTTACTCTTTCTTCTACCTTGGATTTCTGGGGCCATGGTAGATGTTCAAGTTAGGAAGCACATCTGGATACGTTTATGTGTATGCTGAGAAGAGGGTATGCTCCTCCTTTCTTGGGTTGTCTCATTAACTCAGATCTGCTACTAGCCGGGCTTGCCCTTGTCTTCCTCTTGGAGTTGTCTCTTTAACTCTAGCAGTTTTATGACCCATTTATGTGTTCTTCTTCTCTCCTGTGACATATAGGAACTAATGACTCTCCTCTATCCCTTATCATAGGATTTCCTTGGACTTTCTGGCTAGGTTCTTTTTCCTTAGATGCTGAAAATTCCCTATAGAAAGCTCACTTTTTTGCCTTAGCTAAGATCCAAAATTATTTCTGGCCTCTCTGATCATGTAGTTTACTTGCCTATGAGGTTATCTATTGAGTTTTCTGGTGCCATAATGAAAGATAAAGACATTGGTGATTCTAGAGAATTTGATTTCCAGCCAGTGCCTCTAGGCATTGGAGTTATGTATGTTTTGTTTTCAATTTTAACATGTTACCATTTTTAAGATCACTAGGAGTGCTTAATAAGTTCTTTTTGGTAGAAAGAACACTCATTTGGAATCATAGGACCCAGGTTCAAATCTCACCTCTGAAACTGCGTGTGTGACTGTGGACAAGTCATATGGGGAAATGAATCCCTGGGGTTCAGTGTACTCACCTGTGAAAGGAGATGACCTCTGAGTTCTCTTCCAGCTCTAGTTCTATGGTCCTAATTCAGAAGGGCTCCATACTGTTGTTGGAATTAGAAAACCTGGCCTCCACTTATGGCTCTCCTAGCCTGATGTCAACAAGTTACCTAACCTTTTGAGCCTCAGTTTATCATTGGCCAAATCAGGAAAATAATACTTGAACCATCTACCTCAAAATAGTGTTCTGTTGGGGGAGGGAAGCACTACATAAACTATCTGAAAATAAGCAGTAATAACAATGATCGAGGGCATACTGGGGGGAAAGGCTTGTCGTTACAATGCATCACACTGCAATCCTAAAAACAGTTGTTCAATTCATTTCAACAAATACTGATCTACCAGCTCTGTACCAGGCACTGTACTTATTGAGTGCTGTGGAAGAGCTTATGATCTGGGAGGAGAGAAGAGGAGTGTCTACAGGTAAATAGAATACAGAATGGAATATGATAAGTGGAAATGATACCAGAGCAAATTCTATGAGCTTTCGAGGGAGGACGAGAATGTCTGCAGAGATTATGAGGGGAGGCTTCATGGAGGAGAGTAGAGATTTGTACTAGGACTTGGAGGTTGGGTAGAATTTTAATAGGGGGTGGTAGGAATATTCCAATGTAGAAAATGGCATAGACAAAGGCCTAAAGGAAGGAAACCATGCACCACATTACTGTTTAGTTAGGGCAGAGGCTACATCTGGATTTGTGGGAGGTGGGGTTGGAAAGCTCAATTGGAAGAGATTGAAAAGGTATATTTTGATTGAGGGAACCAAATATACAAATTCATATTCCACAAGTATTGGTTAAAAGCCAATGTCTATGGCAGATGCTTCTGGGTAAATTGTAAAAGTGTGGACATTGACTTTAGAGCAGAACCTAGAGCAGCATGGTTAATCAGAATGATCTTGAAGGGGCTGAGTTTCCTGAGTGATGTGTTGGTAGCCTGATTTCTGAGGATCCTATGTGACTATGGAATAAATATATTTATTTCTTTTATTCTATGTACTTAGTGGGGTACCCCTGGGTGTAGACCAAGTTAGAATCAATCTTAAGTGGGGTCCCTGGGACCTTGTATTGTTGTCAGAGTGAAATAAACAAGTTTTGATCAATTTTTGTTACCTAAAAAACCAATCAAATATTTCAGTTCCTCGTGAGAGCCAATAATGTAGGGATGTCATCCAGAAAGAGGGGAAATTTCACGAAGCCCAGTCCTTCCACATATTTGCTAGCCACTCCATATTTCCTCTCTGACCTCTATAGCAAGTCATTTTAACTTTCCAGGCCTCTGTTCCTTCATTTCTAAAAGTAGGAGATTGAACTTGATGATCTCTAAGACTCTAGCTTGGAATCCTGCAATCCTAAAAGAATAAGCTAGTAAATAGAGGTTGACAGAAGGGCACAAACACTAGGTCAACCCAGAGAAGGGAGAAAGTGAGGAAATTGCTTGGGACGAGGGGGAGGCTATTTTAAGCAGGTGTGAACTGGATAGCTTTCACCTTCATATATCCTCCAAAGGTCGTAAGGTAGCCCTTACTGTAGTTAACTGCATGGCTAAATTTATTCCTATATCCCACTGGGCCATGCCTACATCTTTCACCTCTGCTGTTCCAGGGAGTTAAAACCAATCAACAATTTTTTTAAAGGAACACAGATAAGTGACTAGGCAACCAAGCCTTGCAAACAGTTTAAAAAATAATTATAAGGCCTACAACAAGGTTATCTGGTCTGAAGAGATTTCAGTAGCCTTGCCAACACTTGTCAATGCTATTCATTTTCCTTCTTTTATAGATCCTCCTCTCTTTATTCTTTGCTTTCTCTTGAGAATGACACTGGACCTGTGCATTTCATGGCAGAATCAAAGCAGCTGAAAGATTCAGTGAGTCCATTTTGGTGAAATGATACTGGTTGGCCTGGTAATGGGTAGGAACCTGGATTGCCTAGGCCCAGTTGTTCTCATGCCAATCTTTAGGTATCAGTCAGATTCTTCCTCCGTTGGCAGACTTAGATCAAGAGAACACAAGTCTTTGGTGTAAGGAATATATTCAGGATCCTGCCTCTTCCTCTTTCCCAAATACACATTTGTAAAAACCAAACTAAGATGGAATAGAGAGAGACTGTGCATTCGTAAAACATAAGTGATTCATGCTCTCCCCCTGAAGCAGAAACTTCTGGGAAATCAAGCAACTTCTATCAATATTGATGCAGAAAAAAATACACAAGGACAAAGCCATTAAGTTCTGCATAGTTTCAGTACTAATGAATACCAGGGAAGGGCACTGGGTCCCTGAAGTATATTCAGGTTAACAGTGGAATACATCCCCCTTTAAAGAAATTAGATATGAAATCCTTTTTGGAACAGGGCTAAGATTTAACTTTTTAAAGGCTAGGGGCTGACTGACAGTCAATATTCCAGTCTGAAGATGACATTTGAAAATAGGAAAAGCAAAGAATTCTGTTTCCCTTATAGTGTCTTGGAATAGGCAACCAATTCTTGAGGGATTTGGATATTTGTCTAGTGTCCTGTGGGTTGCCAGGTGGTCTGAGTTGGCAACATGCCACAGTGGGAAGCATACTGGATTTGGAAAGTAAGTAAGTCAATGTGCTATCTACTGAGGATGGGAAGACAAAGACAAAAACATCCTTACTCTGAAGAGGTCTCCATTTCCCTTGGGGTTACAGCATGTACACAGATAAGTAAACAGAAGGCATTTTACATAATGGTGAAGGCATAGAATTGCACACAGACAACACCGTCATCAATGATATCAACCGAATACAAAATGGCTTCAATGTGTTTGGTGCCATGCCTCAGGAGAAAAGATTTTGGAAGATGTCTTTCTGGATGGTTGAGTCATCCTCTCAGGTGTCTCCTGTAGTCCATCTTTTACTTAAGATTCTTTATGAGCACTGTTATAAGTGGTACAAATGTTGAGTCACCTTGCCATTGATCCTCCCAATGTGATATCATTTCTGAACCTTCCTGTCATTCACATAATCAGGATTATCTGGTGGCAAGGTGATACACATTTCCATGACAGTCCCTGGACCAGTAGAGTGTAAGCTCCTTGAAGGCAGACCTTATTTCATTTTTTGTCTTTGTATTCCCAGCACCCAGCACAGTGCCTTGCACACACTAAATTCTTAATAAATATTAATCGAATTGTTCATTCTGATGGATTTTGAATGGCATACTCTGTCAAAGTGGTCAAGGAAGGCGGAGCCAAGATGGCGGCTGGTAAGCACGGACTAGAGTGAGCTCCGTACCCGAGTCCCTCCAAAAACCTATAAAAATGGCTCTGAACCAATTCTAGAACGGCAGAACCCACAGAACAGCAGAGGGAAGCAGGGCTCCAGCCCAGGACAGCCTGGATGGTCTCTGGGTGAGGTCTATTCCACACGGAGCTGGGAGCTGGGAGCTGGGAGCTGGGAGCTGGGAACGGAGTGGAGCAGACCCCAGCCTGAGCGGCGTGGACGATCCAGACCAGAAGCCCGGCGGAGGGGGCCTTAGCGCCCTGATTCAGTGAGCTGCGGCAGTTACCAGACGGCAGTTACCCTCGACCCACAAACACCAAAGACTGCGGAGAAGGTTAGTGGGAAAAGCTGCGGGAGTGGAAGGAGTTCGCGGTTCGGCTTCCAGCCCCGGGGGCAGCGGAGGTGGGGCAGCTACAGCTGTTGCTGCTTCCAGCTCCAGGCCCACCTGGTGGGAGGAATTAAGTGGCGGATCAGAGCAGGAGTGCAACAGCCTGCTGAAGATCTAAGCCCAGTCTGGACTGGGGGTCCTTGGGGAAGGAGGAGTGCGGCTCTGACAGAGCTGGCACCTCCCCCCCAAACGTAGAACATAGAACTCGTTAGTTTACAAGCAGTCATACCCCACTGAAAAACTCAAGGGTCAAGTCAGTTGGTTGGGAATATGGCCAGGCAGCGAAAACGTGCCCAGATTCAGTCTCAGACTTTGGATTCTTTCTTTGGTGACAAAGAAGACCAAAACATACAGCCTAAAGAAGACAACAAAGTCATAGAGCCTACAACCAAAGCCTCCAAGAAAAACATGAACTGGCCCCAGGCCATAGAAGAACTCAAAAAGGATTTGGAAAAGCAAGTTAGAGAAGTAGAGGAAAAATTGGGAAGAGAAATGAGAAGGATGGGAGAAAACCATGAAAAACAAGTCAATGACTTGCTAAAGGAGACCCAAAAAAATACTGAAAAATACACTGAAGAAAACAACACCTTAAAAAACAGACTAACTCAAATGGCAAAAGAGCTCCAAAAAGCCAATGAGGAGAAGAATGCCTTGAAAGGCAGAATTAGCCAAATGGAAAAGGAGGTCCAAAAGACCACTGAAGAAAATACTACTTTAAAAATTAGATTGGAGCAAGTGGAAGCTAGTGACTTTATGAGAAACCAGGATATTATAAAACAGAACCAGAGGAATGAAAAAATGGAAGACAATGTGAAATATCTCCTTGGAAAAACCACTGACCTGGAAAATAGATCCAGGAGAGATAATTTAAAAATTATTGGACTACCTGAAAGCCATGATCAAAAAAAGAGCCTAGATACCATCTTTCAGGAAATTATCAAGGAGAACTGCCCTGATATTCTAGAGCCACAGGGCAAAATAGAAATTGAAAGAATCCATCGATCGCCTCCTCAAATAGATCCCAAAAAGAAATCTCCTAGGAATATTGTTGCCAAATTCCAGAGCTCCCAGATCAAGGAGAAAATACTGCAAGCAGCCAGAAAGAAACAATTGGAGTATTGTGGAAACCCAATCAGAATAATCCAAGATCTGGCAGCTTCTACATTAAGAGATCGAAGGGCTTGGAATGCGATATTCCGGAGGTCAATGGAGCTAGGATTAAAACCTAGAATCACCTACCCAGCAAAACTGAGTATCATGTTCCAAGGCAAAATATGGATTTTCAATAAAATAGAGGACTTTCAAGCTTTCTCAGTGAAAAGACCAGAACTGAATAGAAAATTTGACTTTCAAACACAAGAATCAAGAGAAGCATGAAAAGGTAATCAAGAAACGGAAATTGCAAGGGACTTACTAAAGTTGAACTGTTTTGTTTACATTCCTACATGGAAAGATGATGAGTATGATTCATGAGACCTCAGTATTAGGGTAGTTGAAGGGAATATGCATATATGTGTGTATATATATATATGTATGTATGTATGTATACATGTATATGTATATATATGTTTATGTATATATATAAGTGAATGTGTATGCATGTATATATCTATGTGTATGTGTATGTATGTGTATATATATATGTGTTTATATATATATATAGATATATATATATGTAAAAGAGAGAGAGCAGACACAGGGTGAGTTGAAGATGAAGGGAAGATATCTAAAAGAAATAAAATGAAATTAAGGGATGAGAGAGTAACATACTGAGAGAGGGAGATAGGGAGAGATAGAATGGGGTGGATTATCTCCCATAAAGGTGGCAAGAGGAAGCAGTTCTATGGGAGGAGGGGAGAGGGCAGGTGAGGGGGGAATGAGTGAACCTTGCTCTCATCAGATTTGGCCTGAGGGGGAATACCATACATACTCAGTTGGGTATCTTACCCCACAGGAAAGAAGAGGGAGGAAGATAAAAAAAAAAATAAAAGGCGGGGGGATGATGGAGGGGAGGGCAGATGGGGGTGGAGGTAATCAAAACAAACACTTTGGAAAGGGGACAGGGTCAAGGGAGAAAATTCAATAAAGCGGGATGGGTTGGGAAGGAGCAAAATGTAGTTAGCCTTTCACAACATGAGTATTGTGGAAGGGTTATACATAATAATACATGTGTGGCCTAGGTTGAATTGCTCAACTTCTTAGGGAGGGTGGGTGGGAAGGGAGGAGGGAAGAGAATTTGGAACTCAAAGTTTTAAAATCAGATGTTCAAAAACAAAAAAAAGTTTTTGTATGCAACTAAAAAATAAGATACACAGGCAATGGGGCGTAGAAATTTATCTTGCCCTACAAGAAAGGAAGGGAAAAGGGGATGAGAGGGGAGGGGGGTGATAGAGGGGAGGGCTGACTGGGGAACGGGGCAACCAGAATATAAGCCATCTTGGAGTGGGGGGGAGGGTAGAAATGGGGAGAAAATTTGTAATTCAAAATGTTGTGAAAATCAATGCTGAAAACCAAATATGTTAAATAAATAAATTGCATTTAAAAAAAAAAGTGGTCAAGGAAGCTCTGCTTCTGGCAGAATATTTTATCCTTGCTGCTGCACAGAGAGCATTGCATATATAATTCTCTGAAGCACAGCTTTGTATATCTGGACTGATCTTTAAGTATTTTAGAATATCATTTCCTGGTTTCTATTGATCTGCTTGGGTAAAGCTTTCTCACTTACCCTTATTGACTGCATTTAATTTCTGCCTTTAATTTCTATGGCATTTAGCCTCACTGGCTAATTCCTTCCCTTTGATGATTATAAATATCATATTTTGGTTCAGTTAGGAAGATCTGTTGCAGGGACTCCATTGTGAATTCCATATACAAGGGGGGGATTTTATATTATATCATCTAAGAAATTCCCGAAATTGTAGAATTTATAGGTAGCTAAGTGAGGCAATAGATAGATCCCTGGACCTAGAGTCAGGAAGACCCAAGTTCACATCCAGCTTCAAACATTAACTAACTGTATGGCTTTGCACAAGTCACTTAACCACTTCATCCTCAGTTTCCTCATGTGTAAAGTCTAGATAATAGTATGAGAATAAAATGAGATAATATTTGTAAAGTACTTTTTAAACCTTAAGGATCTATATAAATGCTTTCTGCCTGTCTAACTACCTATTATCATCATTATTATGTATTGTTTTGAAAAATAGATATGCCTTCATGAGACTGTATTTTCGTTTGTGAAATTTACATCTCTGAGCAATGGAAGGAAGTTCTAGTAAGAGGTAAAAAAAAAAACAAAGGAAGCATAGTATATGGAAAGAACACTGAACTGGGGGGTCAGGAGAGACCTGGGTTTGTATCCATCCTTTTACTATGAAGACCAGCTGTGTGACCATGGACAAGTCTCTTTGAGTCCCTGTTTATAGTAGTCCTCATTTATAAAATGGGGATAATATTTGTAGTATCTAGATGATAGATGACAGATTTAAACCCTATAAAGGGCATTAGAGGTCATTAATCCAATTCTTTCATTTTGTAAATGTAGATGCTGAAAACCAGAGAAATGAAAGGATTTGTCTAAGGATATAGAAGAAGTAGATGGGAAAGTTGGGATATGAATCTGGGTACTCTGACTGCACATCCAGGACTTTTTCTAGTGTATCTCACTGTCTTGAAAGGTTGCCATGAAGCTCAAATGAGATAATAGAGTTAAAGACTTCGTAAATCTTAAAGTCTCAATAGTAGTGGTGGTTTATTATGAGTTTCTTTCAATAATTCTGTGTGCTTATCAGATTATTTAGTCTTAAGTGAATAGGGAAAAGATGAGAGATCTTCTTATGGCCTATATTTGGGTCACACAAATCGTCAGGAGCCCGGAATGCTGCTTATTTCCAATGCTGCTTTGTTATATTTGTTTCACTATAGAAAGAATGTGCCTCTACATAACAACCTAAAGAAACTGATTGACAAAGGGCTCTTCATCAGGTATCCAAGCAGTCATTTTAAGTGCAGGGTGTGCTATAGTTCCAGGACAGAGACCATCTTCAGTCATTGGCTTGAGAGTGGATTTACATTGCTTATGATTTCCAGCTTTGGCAGGACTTAATTATTGAAGTCCTCCTAGAGAAGTTATTGTTGTGGGTATTACTAAATAGGAAAAGATGAGTAGGCTTTCACATGACAATTCTTTATTACTATAAAATCGCTCTGAGTAAACCCCACCATTGAGATTCCTAAAGCATACAGTTGAACATAGGATCGTAGGATTTAGAACTGGAAGGGGCTTTAAATATCACGATATGTCTACCTCTTTGTATGGATAAGGAACTGAGGCACAGAAAAGGGAAGTGATTAAAGACAATGGAAAGGAACAAAACATCATGAGTTGTTCTAAAGGAATAAAGGCTCACGGAACTATAGGATTGCCTGTCACACACATATAGAATGTTAGATGCAGAGCCAGAGGTCCTAGTTGAAATTCTGGCTCTGCTATTAGCTGTGTGGATTTTGGCAAATTACTTCCTCTCTTGGGGCAACAATTTTCTCCTCTGTCAAATAGGGGACTGACCTAGATGGTCTTTAAGGATCCTTCCAGCTCTAGATCTGTGATCCTGTATATGTTATGGCAGATATGTATTCAACTCCAGCTCCTGTTCGATCTTTAGTGCCTCATCCTCTGTCTAGGAATGTCACTGCTGAAGCTAAATGTGGAAGAAAAGAAGACTCTATGGGTCTGTGTGGTCTTCAGGTCCCATCTAGACCCTATCTGGCCTATCCCTCGTTATGGATTAAGCCCCAGTTTTAAGGCTTCTATCACCCAATGCCTCAGACCATTCAATTTTTCTCTAGCTTCCCAAAAGGGAAAGGGATAGGGAACAAGCATTTATTAGACACTTACTATGTGCCTGACACTATGCTAAGCACCTTACAAATATTATCTCACTTGCCATTGGGACACAGGATACTGAAGATCCCCTCCACTCATTACAATTGTCTCCCCTACAGCCCCTAACTTTGGCATCTGCCATTATTCCTACTGACACCAGGATTGACCCCTCTGCCCAAAAATGCTTGGGTGGTAGAGGTCGTTAGAACTGGCAAATAAGGCCAATCCCAGACAAATGTCCTCATCTCTCTGTCTGGTCACCTATCTCCAACAGAAGGAAAATAAAAATTTCTGCCTGGGCCCCAGCCCCAGCCTAATCTTCCTTCTTTCAGTCCCAACCCCATTCCTCTTAGATCTCACATATCCTAGTCAGTGTCTTAGAGGGAGGACAAATCAAGAGCCTACCTGAGTGTTCAAAGGTATTTTTAAGGCAATGGGAAAAGTAAGAATTTTTATTCATTCAATGCATTTCTTAAGTACCTACTATCAAGGCACTATAGACACAAAAGTGAATATGGCATATAACCCTCCTTGAAGAATTCAAAAGAAGCAAAATAAATATAGACACAAAAGTGAATATGGCATATAACCCTCCTTGAAGAATTCAAAAGAAGCAAAATAAACTCATGTTCACAAAAATCCATGATACAAGGGAGACTATAAGTACCAACGAGAAGTCTGGGTAAAGGGCTATGAGAAATTTGAAGAGAGAAAATATTTTCATTCTGGGTAAGGCCAGGAGTCAGAAAAGGTTTTAGGGAGAAGGTGGTATCACAAGTGGGACTTGAAGCAAGAGGAGGACTTCAGCAGGTAAAGATGTGAATAAAATTGTACAAGGAAAAGACAGAATAAGCAAAAGTAAATCTGACATTTGTAATGAACTTTAACGTTTAAGACATAGATGGGGTGTGATCTGCTGTGGTGGGGTGACTTCCTCTACCAGGAGCTCCAACCCTGGGGAAATCATTGCTTCTTCTCATATTCACATATTAAGACTTACATAGACAGCACTTTTAAATGTCATCTCATTTGACTCTCAAAGCAATCCTGTAAGATAAGTATTGCAGGTATTATCATTTTCATTTCAGATGAGTTAAATTGAGGCTTAGATAGATTAGGTAACTTTCCCATGGTCACCTACAACTAGTAAGTGTTGGAAATAGGATTTGAGCCCAGTTTAACCTGCACCTAATGGGATCTGGAATTTACTGTTTCAGTAGATTAGGTTTACTTTCCTTTTCTAAGGTATTTTTTCCTTTTGTTTCTATTCATTCTTTTCTAAAAATATCACAGCCATTCCCAGGATAGACTCCTTCAAAACAAAAAAGAATTAAGCAAAATCGACAGACTGATAGCACATGCACCATTCCATCCCTGTAGTCCCCCACCTCTTTGCCACCAAAAGGGCAGGTTCTTCAGGACCAGGAGTGGGCATTACAATTAATCTGAATTCAGCTGCCTTTTAACATTGCTTTTATTGGGTCTGTTATCATTATTTTGTGCTTTGTTCTCATAGTTCTTACTTTTCGCTGATTCCTACAAACCTTTACTTATTACTCTGAATTCTTCATACCCATCCTTTCTTACATGTAGTCATATTCCATTCCACTTATATAATAATACAACAGTTCACATTTATAGATTTACAAAGTGTTTTACATACGCGCCTCGATTTATGTGGCCAATACTTAATTGATTGGCACATACTTTATTTCCAGTCTTTTGTTGCCACAGAAGTGCTACCATGAATATTTTGGCATCACTGCCAACGCGTTGCCACAAAAGTGCTACCATGAATATTTTGGAATCACTGCCAACTCTTTATTTTTTTTTCTTTTACCTCACTGGAGGTAAAAGATGCCTAGCAGTAGGATTGCCAGATCAAAGAGTATACACCATTTAGTAACTTTTCTTGAATCAATCTAAATTATTTTCCCCAAAGCATTTCAATCCTTAACTACTTATTATAGGATCTCAATTCCTTCCATAAATATACTTTTATACACAATGCTGTTCCATTGTCTATTTTATTTCATTCATTTTAAAATAGTCTGTCATTCACAGCCATAGCCGATTCAGATGACATTTTATTTTAAAGCCCTCACCAAGCTCAGTGATACCCATGAGACTGAATGAATTTACTTTTATAAAAATCTTTAGTTGAGGGGTGAGTAGGGGGGTGTATAAAGCCAAGATGGCAGAGTAAAAGAAGAGACTGGCCAGAATTCTCCCTCAAACCCCTCCAAATACCTATAAAATGACTTTAAACAAATTCTAGAGCAGCAGAACCCACAAAAAGACAGAGTATAACAAATCTCTAGCCCAAGACAACCTGGAAGGCTCAGAGAGGAGTGTAGTCCAGCACAGGCCACACCAGCACAGACTGGGCCCCAACAAACCTGGAGCAGGCCTCAGGGTCAGTAGGAAAGAGCTGCTGGACCTGGGTGAGAGAGGACCACAATCCAGGCCTGGCCCCAACACAGCCCCAACCCCAGCAAACCAGGAGCAGGCCTTGGGAGTGACTGAAACAGCAATGGTGAGGGGTGGTCGCAGTGGCAGTGGCGGTAGTATCAGCAGCTGCTTCCAGAGCTCTCAGCCCACAGATGTTAAGGGGATCAAACAACTGATCAGAAGGAGATTACAGGGGTCTCTTTGCTGGCACTGAGGCAGGATTCTCTTGCTTTGCTCATACTTGGATCTGGGTCTCAGTCCTGAGTGGTAGTCCTGGGGCAAGGAGGAACACTGGCATAGCACAGCTTGTGGCAGTAGTGGAGGGGGAACCCTCCTCACAGTTCCAGGGCAGAAAAGAGTGTTTGTGGTCAGTCACAGACCAGCAGAGTCCAGGAAAGGAGTAAACACCTCGCCTTTGATCATATCACCTTGGAAGAATTGAAAATTTATAGGTCCCTAGAATTATCTCTGAAAACAACTGCATAAATCCCCTGAAACTTGGAACAGTACACCCTCCACACTGGAAGCAGAACCCTACCTTAACAAAGAGTTAAAAAGTCAAGAAATAGGCTGGGAAAATGAGCAAACACTGGAAAAAACTCAAACTATTGAATCTTACTTTGGTGACAAGGAAGATCAATCATACAACCAAAAGAAGACAACAAAGTCAAAGCTCCTACATCCAAAGCCTCCAAGAAAATATGAATTGGTCTCAGTCCATGGAAGAGCTCAAAAAGGATTTTGAAAATCAAGTAAAAGAAGTAGAGGAAAAATTAGGAACAGAATTGAGAGTGAGGCAAGAAAATCATGAAAAACGAGTTAACAGCTTAGTAAATGAGACCCCCCCCCCTCCAAATACTGAAGAAAATAACACCTTAAAAATAGATTAGACCACATGGCAAAAGAGGTCCAAAAAACCAAAGAGGAGAAGAATGCCTTAAAAAGCAGAATTGGCCAAATGGAAAAGGAGGTCCAAAAGCTCACTGAAGAAAATAATTCCTTAAAAATTAGCAAATGGAAGCTAATAACTTTATGAGAAATCAAGAAATTATAAAACAGAACCAAAAGAATGAAAAAATAGAAGAAAACATGAACTATCTCATTGGAAAAACAACTCTTCTGGGAAATAGATCCAGGAGAGAGAATTGAAAAATTATTGAACTACCTGAAGGCCATGATAAAAAAAAGAGCCTAGGCTCTTCTTTCAAAGAATTATCCAGGAAAATTGCCCTGATATTCTAGAACCAGAGGGGAAAATAGAAATTGAAAGAATTCCACAGATCACCTCCTGAAAGAGATCCCAAAATGAAAATTCCCAGGAATATTATAACCAAATTCTGGAGTTCTCAGGTCAAGGAGAAAATATTGCAAGCAGCCAGAAAGAAACAATTCAAGTTTTGTGGAAACACAATCAGGATAATACAAGATTTAGCAGCTTCTACATTAAAGGATCAGAGGGCTTGGAATATGATATTCTGGAGGTCAGAGGAGGTGGGATTAAAACCAAGAATCACCTACCCAGCAAAACTGAGGGTAATCCATTAGGGGAAAAAAATTGATATTCAATGACATAGAGGAATTTAATGCATTCTTAAGGAAAAAAACAGACCTAAATAGAAAATTTGACTTTCAAATACAAGATTCAAGAGAAGCAGGAAAGCAAAATCATAAGGGTCTTATGAAAGTTGAACTGTTTACATTCCTACATGGAAAGATGATATTTCTAACTCATGAGACCTTTCTCATTAGGGAATTTCTCATGAAATTCCCATTTCAACTCACAGAGTGAATTGAATATGAAGGGATGATATCTAAAAAATAAAATTAATGGGTGAAAGAGGAATGTTTTGGGAGGAGAAAGGGAGAGATAGAATAGGGTAAATTATCTCACATAAAAGAGGCAAGGAAAAGCTTTTATTAGTGGAGGAGAAGAGGGGGAGGTGAGAAGGAATGAGTGAACCTCATTCTCCTCAGAATTGGCTTAAGGAGGGGATAACATACACACTCAGCTGGGTATGGAAATCTATCTTACCCTACAGGAAAGTAGGGGGGGAGGGGATAAGAGTAGGGATGGTGATAGGGAAGACAGCTTGGGGGAGCGGTAATCAGAAGCAAACACTTTTGAGGAGGGACAAAGTGAAAGGAGACAACTGACTATTATGGAAGTGTTTTGCATAACTACAAATGTATAACCTATATCTAATTGCTTGCCTTCTCAATGAGGATGGGTGGGGAGGGAAGAAGGGTGAGAATATGGAACTCAAAGTTATAAAAATTGTTAAAAATTGTTTTTACATGTAACTGGGAAATAAAATACACAGGTGATGGGGTATAGAAATCTATTTTATTCTACAGGAAAATAGAAGGAATGGGGATAAGATAAGTAGGGGGAGGGGAGTGGCGATAGAAGGGAGGGTAGAATGAGGGAAAGGGTAATCAAAAGCAAAACACTTTTGAGGAAAGACAACACTTTTGAAAGAGAGAGAATAGAATAAATGGGGATAGGGGGAATTGGATGGGGAAAAATACAGTTAGCAATAGTAACTGTGGGAAAAAAATTTTTTTGAAGCAACCGTCTCTGATAAAGGCCTCATTTCTCTAGCACATAGAGAACTGTGTCAAATTTATAAAAAATAAAAGCCATTCCCCAGTTGATAAGTGATCAAAAGATATAATCAGTTTTCAGATGAAGTAATTAAAGGTATCAATAGTCATATGAAAAATTATTCTAACTCATTATTGATTGGCGAAATTCAAGTTAAAACAATTCTGAGATTCTACCTCATACCTATTAGATTAGATAATAGGACAGAAAAGATAAATGACAATTGTTGGAAAGGATGTGGCAAAAATGAGACATTAATGTCTGGTTGTCAGTTATGAATTAATTACAGAGAAATTTGGAATTATGCCCAAAGGGCTATAAAACCATGCATACCCTTTGACATAGCAATACCACTACTAGGTCTGTATCCCGAAAGAGATAAAAACCAAAAAGGAAAAGGACCTATATGTACAAAAATATTTATAGCAGCTCTTTTCTGGGAGTAAAGAATTGGAAATTGAGGGGATGCACATCAATTGGGGAATGGCTGAATAAGTTGTGGCATGTAATTGTGATAGAATACTATTGTACTATGAGAAATGATGAGCAAGATGCCCTCAGGAAAACCTAGAAAGAGTTAATGGGCTGATGCAAAGTGAAAGGTACTGGGTAAAAAGTGAACAGCAATACTGTAGGATGATCAGCTGTGAATGACTTAGCTATTCTCAGCAATATGCAATCCATGACAACTCTGAAAGACTTAGGATGAAAAATGCTATCCATCCCCAGAGAAAGAATTGATGATAGAAGGGTTTGACAGATTGAAGCAACTTTTGGGTTTTTTTCACTTTATTTTTCTTGAGTTTTTTTTATCTATGTTTTCTTTCACAACATGACTATTATAGATATGTTTGTATGACTACATATGTGTAACCTATATGGAATTGTTTGCCTTCTCAATGAAGAGAGTTGTGGAGAGGGATGAAGGGAGAGAATTTGGAACTCAAAGTCTTAAAAACAAATGCTAAAAATCATTGTTTACATATAACTGGGGAAAAATTAAATACTAAATATATACAAAAAAGAAAAATCTTCAGTTCACCCTGTTTGTTACTTGTATTTTGTGCATTTGTGTATAGTCATCAGAAGCAATGGCATTTGTTACTGTACTTGTCTCTCTACTGATATTCATCTTATCTGCTATTTTCCCTGTTATCTAACTTGGTGGATGTACTGCATGTGGGTAGATTTCTCTCTCACCCTCCATTTTCAGTTGAAAGCTTTCTTGATCAAATTTGCAAGTGTCTAGGCAAATATATTTTTACAAGCCCTTAATAGATTCACTCCATCTCTAGATAAGAACCTATATTCCTATCTCTTAAGATATGGACCAGAAGTCAAAATCCTATTCTCAGTCACCAGGTTCTTAACTGCTATCCAGTCTTACCTTTCTCTTCTAAAGCGTCTTCCTTCAATTGGCAGCATTTATTAAAATACCACCTGTACCCCTAAGACCTTTGATTTCTTGTCTAAGATTTTGTAATCTTGAGCGATGCTTTCTGAGTTCCTTCTGTCAATATCATTTGTCCGCATATGCATCACCACAAGTGTGTAGCTTTCAGGTTTAACAAATCTCAAGACAGTCTTGGTCGGGTCCAGTAAACAGGTTTTGCAAAGAAAGGATAGTTCTTCATGTTTAGGTGAGGTCAACATAAGGCTCCCTCATCAGGGAGTCATTGACGACATGACTCATATCTCTTTCCTCTGAACATTATTAGATGGCCTCCTTTCCAGTAGCACCCATTAATCCTCCTTTTTTTCATAGAACAGAAGCTGATTTCTACTCAGTAGATCCTACTCTACCCTATGTGGAAAGAACCTTATTCCTTTTAAATAGCTCCAAGGCTTCTCTGGACCATCTTTGCCTTGTCTTCGTTACATTCTTCTATCCTTCATCCGCCTTACGCGTTAACATTCTTGCTAATGTTGATATTAGTTGGTAAATCTTGACTCCAGATATAGTTGTTAAAACTTGGACTGGTATCTTAAAGCTCATTTATTCCAACTTCCTTATTTTATAGATGAAGAAACTGAAACCTAGAAAGGGGAACTGACTTGCCCAGATTTGCACAGCTAATTGGTGGCAAGATGGAGAACTAGAACCCAGGTATATTGACTCTTTCAAGCACATGCTATCTCCATAGATTTTCAAGTATTATAAAGGAAGGATCAAAGTTGGAAAAACTGAAGTTGTTTTTTTAACTGAACTGAATAACTTTGCATCAGTTTCCAGATAATCTCCATTTTTATTAAGCTAGGAGAAAAAGGCTCTTGGCTGCAAGCCAGTTGAAATGGTGTCTTTAATATAAAACACCCTATAATTAGTTCTCTTCCAACAGCCTTAAAGCATTAACTACTCTGAGGTTGTAATCTTGTTTAGCTAAATTATAAACAGCAATTGATACCAAACTGAGAATTTTCATGTATGCATTATGTGGGTGTTCTTGGTAGAAACCTTGAGAAATATGGAGACAAACACCTTTTAGAATATATGTAAGACCTTTGATATTTATCAAATGTTATATCTTGTGAAAGATTACAGAAACATAATCAAGATTTTGAGGTTTCAAAAGGAGGGAAATGCTTTTCGCCCTTGTGGGTTACTATCTCATGAAGGAAGAAGCTTATTTGAAAATACAGTGTCCCAAAAGTCTTAGTGCTTATTTTTTTAAAAAGGCTTAAAATGGCACTAGACGTTTGGGACATCACATATATGTGTGCGTATAATGATGCTCATAAAATCATCAATTCAACCCAAGAGATGTTAATTATATGCATCTCTAAAAAAAGAAAAGTAAAAAAATATGAGTAAGAACGGATTTCACACCTCCTTTGTGAACTGTGCTAGACGCTGAGATGACAAAGATGACAGTAACATGGTAACAGACTTTGAGGGAGATTCAGCTAGTACACAGATCGATACACAGATGTGGGAGGGAGTAATAGGGACAAAGAATAGTCCCAAAGTATTCTAGAGAAGACATTCAGCCGGGGCGGGGGGGTGTGGGGAATCTGGGGAAAGCTTTAACAAAGAAGGAGTGCAGGGGAGTTAGTCTGGTATAGCAGACCTGGGTTTAAGTCTTTGCCTTTTCAGTTAGGAGTTGTATTTTGTTGTTGAGTCGTTTCAGTTGTATCTGACTCTCCGTGATCCCATTTGGGGTTTTCTTGGCAAAGATACTGGAGTGGTTTGCTGTTTTCTTTTCCAGCTCATTTTATAAATGAGGAAACTGAGGCAAACAGGGTTAAGTGACTTGCCCAGGGTCACACAGCTAGTAAGTGTCTGAGGTCAGATTTAAACTTGGGAAGATGTCTTCCTGACTCCAGGCCTGGCACTCTATCCACTACACCACCTATGACTTTGGATAATTCATTCCACGTTTCTGGGCCTCAGTTTATTCCTCTGTCAGATGAAGTGATTGGATTAGGTCATCTCAAGAATTATTTTATCCTTTGTATTTGCATCCCTAGCACTTAGCATAGTTCCTGGTCCACAGTAAGCAGTTAATCAGTGTTTGCTGATAGATTGATTTCCAAGGTCCCTTCCAGCTCTAGCATTCTGTGATCTTCCAAAAGCTGAATCTTGAAGGAGGAGCTGGATTCCATAGAGATGAGGAGGGAGTGTCAGGCTTGGAGGGCAGACAACCTGTGGGAATGAATAGGAGTTGGAGATGGCCTGTGGAGCTTAGGGAGTTCAGTGTAGTTGGAGTCTAGGACTTGTGAAATATAGCCTTGTAAAATGAGGCTGCAAAGGTAAGTCCCTTATCTAATGTAAATTACTTCCCCTGGACTGCTCAGGCTTTCAAATACTCAAACTGCTTTGGAAATCCAGGCTCTCTGATTCTTGTATTAGGCAGCTGGGGTTCTGATTTAGAAGCTTTTACGTTGAGGATAGATGAAAACTTTTTAGAAACATAGCTGATAGGCCAGCACCACCAGTCTGCCAATTAAGAGCTGGAAGAAAAACAGGATTTATCCCCAACTGTAGAAAATTTCATACTGCATGAACTCAGGGATAGAGGACATTAGAAAGCTCTTATACATTCCCTTCTTCAATTTTCTCTTTCTTTTCTCCTTTTCCTGTGGATGCACAGATACTTCCCTGGCTTGACTTTCTTCTGCTATGGAGATAACACAAGCTCTTTGGCTTGCCAAAGCTGGCAGGGTGAACAAAACCCCTTCCCTCCTGTTAGAGATGGAGAGGGAACTGAGTGGTAATGCAGGCGCCCTGGCCTCCCTGGGGGAAGAGCAGACCAATAGCATGATTTCCTCTGTCTAAGACTCATGGCTACTGGCCATGGTTCTAACAACCGTCTGTCACCCCATTGGGTGGAACTTGGGGAAAAGAAAGGAAAGCAGGAGCATTTGGGTTTGTCCAGCTGATGACTCAGAATTTTTCTGTGTGAAAATAATACATTGGTGAACTCATCATCCCATGCCAGGCAGAGCCTGAGGCTTAGCTACAATTTATCACTCCAAATCTCCCACCCCTATTTAGTATTCCTCAAGATGGGTTCTGTGTGTGTGTGTATGTGTGTATGTTTTTAAAGAACTCCAGAAATCACAGTGCTGAATCCCAACATTAGCAATCCTATCACTCACAGATATTACCAAGGCCATAATTCTGAAGAGTAAATTAATTCTCCGTGTTCAGGAAGTATGTGAATAATGTTCGGGTTCCTCTGTAGAATAGGTGGATTGACTCTGGAAAGAGCTGGCTGCTTCCATGGCAACGCAGATGTGCTATGGGACTCTAGCTCCGATGCTTGTTTCTGCCTGGGCTTTGTACTGCTTCACATTCCCCAGATTTGAGAAGTATAGAATTAGCTCTGGCCCACAGTTTGCAACTTGGGGTTTTTTCCCAGGGCTCTAGAGTGCATAAGAGAGAAAATAATATTAAGAGAGTTCAGGGAACTCTTTATCTATCTATCTATCTATCTATCTATCTATCTATCTATCATCTATCTCTGTGCATGTATATATGTGCCATACAAATTCCATTCCTACATTGTACCAGCAAACTGTCAGCCAATTTTCTTTCTCAAACCAGTTCTTCCTGTTTTACTTAAGGTTAAGTGGAAGACTCAATTCAGTTTAATATAAAAAAATCTAAATTAAATTCCCACTGTATACTTGATGCTTAGAAGGCAGTGGTGACAAATGACCTAATTACTATCCTCAAGGATCTTACACTCTAATGGGATAAGAAAAAGGATCACTAGAACTTACATAATAATATACCTTCCTAGTAGAAGGGATTTTTAGAGATCATTGAGTATAATCCAGCGGTGGGGAACCTGTGACCTCAAGGCCGTGGTAGGTTCCCCACCCCTGGAATCCCTTCATTTTTCTCTTCCGGGACTTCCCAGACCACAGCACCTTTCCATGGCTATCACTCCCCATATGCGTTGCTCCCCATTATTATGATCTAAGCTCCTTGAGGGCAGGGACAGTCTCTTTGTTGTATTTACATACCTAGGACTTAGGACAGAGTCTGGCATGTGGGAAGCATTTAATAAGTATTTTTTGTGGAATTATTTATTTGTGAGGAAATTGGGGCTCAGTTTAAGTGATTTGTCCAAAACCACAGAGGTAGAGTCATGATTCAAATCCATAGTTTCTTTTGTCTTTATTAGCATCCCCCGTGCTGAGTACAGTCCTTGGCACTTAAGGAGACATTTAATATATGCTGATTGATTAGCTGTACATGGGATATATACATAAATAAATATAACAAAAGGCAGAATGTGATGTATATAAAGAAGAGTGGTCCAGACAAAATGCAATAAGAAACTCAATGAGGGGAGATCACTTTTTGTGGGTGGCATCAGGGTTCCTTCCTGCTTGAGTCAATCCTTGAAACAACAGTATTTCAGTGGAGAAATAAATAGAGGGAGTAAGTCTCAGGCATAGGAAATGGTCTATGAGAATACAGAGAGGAGGAATAAGGCAAGACAGGGTAAGAGAATAATGATTAATCCAGCTTAGTAGCAACATAAAATGCATGAAGAGGAGTACAGTGAAATAAGGCTGGAAAGTACCTTAGATTCAGACTATGGAAAGCCTTATATGTTAGACTGAGTTTGAATTTTATCTATTAAGCAGAGAGGTGCCATAGAAGGTCTTTGGCCAAGGCTGGGGGCTGGTTCATTCATTAGAAATGTTATTTTGGCAGCTGTGGGGAAAATGGATTAGAGCAGAGAGAACCAGTTAAGAGGTGATTACAACAGTCTAGAGGTAATAAGGGGTCCCTGAATTGTAGTTGTGACACTGTTAGTATAAAGGGGCCAGGATTGAGAGCTATCAATATGGGACCAATAGGACTTCACAATCGATTAAATATGGTACATTAGAGATGTGCGACTGTGTGCATCACAACCAAAAGTGGCCAGTCCTCAGAGAGATGGGAGTACCAGGTCATCTTACTTGTCTCCTGAGAAACCTATATATGGGCCAAGAAGCAAGAGTTAGAACCATACATGAAACAACTGACTGGTTTAAGATTGGAAGAGGAGTCTGATAAGGCTGTATATTGTCACTTTGTTTATTTAATTTATATGCAGAATAGATCATGCTAAGTGCCAGGCTGGATGAATCAAAAGCCAGAATTAAGAATTAAGAATCTCCCAGAATTTCTGGGAGAAATATCGACAATCTCAGATTTGCGGTGATACCATTCTGATGGCAGAAAGTGAATTAAGTGGCCTCTTGATGAGGGTGAAAGAAGAGAGTGTAAAAGCTGGCTTGAAGCTTAACATCAAGAAAACTAAGATCTTGGCAACTGGACTCATCACTTCCTAACAAATAGAGAGAGAGAAAAAATGAAAGCAGCATCAGATTTTATATTCTGGGGCTCAAAGGTCACTAGAGATGGCAACTTGTGTTATTAAAAGACACTTGCTTCTTGAAAGGGAAAGCTATGGCAAATCTGGACAGCATACTGAAAAGCAGAAACATCATTCACCATGGCCAAATAATCACCTAATGGCCATGTTTTTGACATTCCTTCCCATGATTAGTATGGCAGACAACAGATATACTCAGGACTGTATTCAGCCTTTCTGATTATTAATAATATGCAATTATAATTATGCACCTTTTGGGCAAGGTATCCACTTGGAGAGGCAATATTTAGGATATGTGCCCTTTGTGTTTCTATATTTGTTGGTGTCAAAGAGAAATGATAAGTAATAATAATGGAGCTGAGTCACATTTATATGGGTTGCCCCACCAAAAAAGTCACCACTTAGTGGTCAACTCTCCTTGGTCAACAGACATATAGTCTCACTAGCAGGCTTGTATTTGAAACCTTTTTCAGCTTGGTTGGAGGTGTCACAACTTATACTCTGCCATTAAAGCCTTGGAAGACCCATCTATATAACCATTTAGTTTACAAAGACCTTTCTTTGCAATAATCTTGTGAGGTTGGTAGAATAAATATTATTATCCCCATATTACAAATGGGAAACTGAAGTTCAGAGTGATTAAGACTCACATAGTGTGTGTGTGTGTGTGTGTGTGTGTGCGCGTGTGCGCACGTGCGTGTGCATGTATGTGTATGACTTTAGGTATGTATTGAACTAAGGATCATACAACTGATATGTATTGAATTATTTGGAGACCAAGATCTCCTTTCATCAAGAAAGATACAGCTACCAAATTGTGATGGAAAGTAGGAAGGGGTGAGCATTGTGATGCATTCGCATAATTATCTAGAACTGCTTTGACAGACAGATTGCTCCAGTGGGCTGGCCACAGTGTTTGAATGCAAATGTACATTTGCCTAAAAGACTATTTTATGAAGTACTCAAATGGAGGTCAGAAGAAGCACACAAAGACACTCTGAGGCTCTCCCTGAATAACTTTGGAATCAATTGGGTGACACAGGAGATGCTGGCAAAGGATAGCCCAACTTGGCATGCCTGCATCAAAGAAAGTGCTGTGCTCCATGAGCAAAGCAGAATTACAGTAGTTCCAAAGAAACATGAGCTATGCAACTTCAAAGACCTCTCCACTTCAAATGTTCCTATGGACTATTTGTGCCTGACTTGTGGTAGAGTCCTCCGAGCACATAATAATCCAATCAGCCATAGTCAGCCACACTGTACCTTGACCCCGACAGTGATATCATTTTGGTCCTCTATGAGCACGAAGGACAACAACCAGAGTGACTAATTGCTTAGTAGTAACCTGTTCTATAAGTGGGTATAAGAAGAGGCTATGATTGGATGGTATCTATGGGGTATTTTTTTTTTACTAGACCTGTAATTTCATCAACACGGGAACTTACTCTGCCAGTGAAGATCAGTGCATGCTTTGCAAGTTATAATCTTAGAATGTTCCCTGGGACACTGAAAAATTAAATGATTGGCCAGGATCACATAGCAGAATATCTGTTAGAAGTGGGTCTTCAACCTAGGTCTTCCTGATCAGAATGCCAGCTGTCTGTCTATTACCCTACATTGCCTCTCATTCTGTAGAGGATTACTCAAAATACTCAAATAGATCTGTGATCTCATAGATTCAATGAGTTCCCCCTAATGATATAAGTGCAACTCATCCATGCCCTACCTAACCATGTGGTTCTAGTCTACAATATCTCAAAAGTTCACCACAGTTAATTGCACCCAATATACTAGAAGTTTTCCTCACTTTCTCTCAGTATTTCAAGTGTACCAATGAAGCACTCTGGTTACCCATCTGTTATTTCTTGAACTTGCTCCTGTGACCACTTTTTTCTTCTTGTCCTATGGATGATTGTAGGCAGTAGTAATAATAATCTAATGGTTGGCATTCATATAGCCCTTTACAATTTGAAAAGCACTTTTTATATGTTACCTTATTTGGTCCTTACAACAACCTTGTGAGGCAGGTAGGTGCAATGTCATTCCCATTTTACATATGAAGAATGAGAAGAAGACAGACTAATAGAAGCTAAGTGCCTTATGCCCAAGGTCACACATCTAAGTGACTGCCTCATGCAGATTTCAAGCTCAGATCTTTCTGATTCCAAGTCCGGCATTCTGTCCCTTGTGCCACTTACCTGTTTGTCTAAATTATAAAACACAGAGATTTAGCTGTTTAAGGAATGGTGATTTTCCGCAAATGGAACGGGGTTGGTCCATAAGACTTAGAGATAAAAGACACCCTAATGATCATTGCATTTAGCCCTCTTATTATACAGATTTCTTCATCTGTATTTAAGGCCCAGACAGGTGAAAATCCTTGTCCAAACTAGTTAATAGTAGAGTTAAGACTAGAACCTCTATGTCCTGATTTCTTTCCGTGGGCCATGTTCTTTAGAGCAGATCTATAACTGGGTTATAATTAGGGGACAAAGGTTTGACAAAGGACTTGACTCCTACGCAAAAAGATCACCACTTAACAGTGAAGTGCAGGTTATTACTTCTTTCCTTCATTCATTCTTCAGTCTCTGTTTCGACTAGCTGCCCCTACTGGATCACAGCTGAAATGGCCAAGTCTGGTTGCAGTGAGGACTTCATAAAGTCAAAGGCCAGTGGCTGAGGAACTAAAGCCACTTTTGTCCTTACAATCTGACTTCATCGTCATTCAGAGCAGACTGATGCAATAATGCTCTCAAACAGGAAACATGCTATGCAATTATCTTTTTAGTAGGTCACTTGCTTCCTCTGGGAGAAGGAACCAGAGGGAGAGCTGGAAACACACAGTTGCCTGGTCCTCAGATGGTGTGTGTACGGTAGCAGTGCAAGTGATTAATAGCGGTGTCACTTTCGATGAATGTTGCTTTAAGCAGCAGTGTTCGAAATTGAGTGGAAATGAAATCAAACAGCTGAAAATAAATGTTTCCTTTCTTATGAGCAGTTAGGATGCAGACATGGGCTTTCAAATATGTCATTTGAAATGGCATGCTTCACCAGAATTCCAAATGCCTTCATTTACTTTAATACTGATATTGTACACTTACACACAGAGACATTTTGCTTTCAATTCCTGTGTAGAACTGGAGATAAATTACTTTGGGACTTTTCTTGATGAAAATGAAATGATGATCCAGGGGACAAAAGAATGACCTTTACTTATGTTTTTAAGGGGAAAAAGTAGTCCAGTAAAGTGATTCCAGATTACAGTTGGAGTAGGTGTTCAGTCCTGGGTGCCATATTTTAGGAAAGACATTGGCAAGCTGCATAGCATTCAGAAGTGGTCAGTGAGGATGGCAGCTAGGTGATGCAGTGGATAGAGCACCAGGCCTGGAATCAGGAAGACCTAAATTTAAATCTGATCTCAGACTCTTTGTAGCTGTGTGATCCTGGGCAAGTCACTTAATCCTGTTTGCCTCAGTTTGCTCATCTGTAAAATGAGCTGGAGAAGGAAATGGTAAACCACTCTACTCCTTTTGCCAAGAAAACCCCAAATGGGGTCACAAAGAGTCAGACACAACTGAAACCACTGAAGAACAACAAAAACAAAAGGGACTGGACCCGGTGCCATGGTATTACCTGTTGATAGAACTGGGCATGGCTAACTGAGAGAGAAGACTTCAGAGAGACATGGTAATTGTCTTCAAATAGGCAGCATGGGATAGTGGATTCAAGTTAGGAATACCTGAGTTCAAACCCATTCCTAAACTGTGTGACCTTGGGCAAAAACTCTTCTGGGCCTCAGCTTCATCTGTAAAAGGAGGGGGTACACACAATAATCACTAAGGTTACTTCAAGCTCAGGATCTATAATCTATGACCCTAAATATTTGAAATGTTTTTGAGTGGAAGAAAGATTATATTTGTGTTGCTTGGCCCTGGAGGGCCAAAATTACAAAGAGTTTAATTTCAGGCTTGATGTAAGGAAAAACTTCCTAATAATCAGAGCTGCCCAAAGTGGAGTTGGCTTCCTGGAGAGGTGGTAGGTTCCCTTCATTGGAGGTTTTCAAGCAAAAATAGCTGACCAACCACTTGTTGAGGATGATGTTGAAGGATCCTTTTTTAGGTGTGGGCTAGATGGCAGTCACTGAAGTCCCTCCTGACTCTGAGGTTCTGTGATGTTAAAATAAGGCAGAAGGTATATTTTGTTTCCATGTATCCTAAATTGGGACAATGAAAACCTTCACCAGACAGAAATTGCTATCTTGCTCTGGGAATTGTAGAGCCACTCTTGGTCCCCATGTTTGCATGCTGAAGACCCTGGCAAATCTAGGGAAATTTCTCAAACTCCACTGGCCTCGTGGTTGTTAGCTGAGGTTTGGGAGCACAAATAATGGGTGACCACAGAATGGAATTGCAGATTTTCTCTTTGCCAAACCCAACTTGCAGCCCACAGCACAGAAACTACCCTCACATAATGGTTTCAATATGCTCAGTCTGGTCTCTGAGGGATTTCATTATTGGAGTCATGGAGCTGACCTCACTGAACATCTTTGGAAGAAATCATCTATAGAGGCACAAAAACACCTTCCCCTCCCCCAAACTAGCAATATATGCCAACAGGCATGCAAGCTAACTCATCAGGAATATACATCTTCGGGGTTATCCTACCATGAGGCAAGGATGGATGGATGACTCAAACATCCAGGTCCATTCTCCCCTTCCTTGACCTGGTTATACGTTGTCTGTCCCACACTCTCCATCCTCCATTCCCACCCACCACCAATTAATTTTTTTAACAGTCCACAGACACAAGAATGAATCAGTAACTGTTGATTGGAGCTCAGGGATGTGAGAGTAAACCTGAAGTTCATTTGGTTTCATGTTTTGCCCAGCTGTTGTCATAGTTACTCATTATGAGCCAGAAAACGAGCCTAGAATCATCTCCTTCCTCGTCTCTACCTACTGAACTAGCTTGGCTTTCTTTTAAGTTCCAACTAAAATCCCGCTGTCTACAGGAACCTCTCTTAATTCCAGTGCCTTCCCTCAGTTAATTATTTCCTATTTATCCTTTATATAGCTTGCTTTGTATATACCTCTTTGCATTTTGCTTCTCCCAGTAGATTGTAAACTCCTTGAGGGCAAGTACTGTCTTTTGCCTCTTTTTCTATCCCCACCATTTAGCACAGTGCTTAGCACATAGTAGGTGCTTAATGAAAGGTTTATTTATTGATTGATGCTCTCTACCCCCACCCCCAGCTTTCCTAACTTCTAAGTTGGTTTAAAACAAATTATTTCCACTTATTCAAAACTAAGTTCTTTCTTGATTTTTTTTCTTTTCATATCTCTTTCCTCCTATTTTTCCCCCACTTAGTCTGGCCAATCTAGTTAGCAGAATTATAGCTGGCAATTTTTGCTTCCATGGCAGTTGACTCAAGGCACAGCTTCACATCAGCTTTTGAAGGCATATTCAGTTAGGGGTGGGAGAGACCTCAGGACAGGGAGAAGCAGTTTCTTGAGGGAGTGAAAGCAGTGTAGGCTCTGCCAGGGAGGAGTTCAGCGGGAGTGCCTCATCTGATACCTTCCGATTTCAGCCGTGGATATTTGCCAACTAGGTTCTGAGCTCAGTTATTTTTCATGCCTTGAAAGAACTGCAGGGCTGTCGGTGCCCTCTAACTTTTGGTATCCTGGGGCAAAGCCCCGCCCCCCTCCCCCTTGTCTCTGGTGAATAAGGGAAAAAAGTACCACTGTTGGTATTAGCTTCCCTACACAGGGATTTCAGGAGTCTCTTGTTCTTGTTGTTTGTCCTTCGTTCTCAAAGAGGATCAATGACATTGGGAGGGTGATGTCTTGACTTGAAAGAGGGGAGAAGGGGAAACCTTTCCACCCAATACAGAATTTATTTTTACCTTAGAAAATATCAGCACTCAAAGATGGCTAGTGGAGAAGGGAAAGACTAATGAAGCAGAATGTGCATTGCATTTGGAGTTAGGGAACTTGGATTTATCTGCATGACCTTTACCTCTCTGTAAGTCACTTGAGGACAAGTCGATTTCTCCATCAGTACAATCAAGAGGTTGGAATCAGTCAGTCCAGCAACAAACATTTGTTAAACCCCTACTATGTGCACTGTGATACAAAGACAAAAGTGAATCAGTCCCTGCACTCAGTGAGCTTGCCTTCTAACTCAGGAGACAACCTGTGTGTATATAGGGATCTGCCAGACAAATACAAAATGGGCAGAGGTCAGCTGAGCTAGGAAGCCAGTATAAGTGGGTGAACTTCTCCAAGGTCCCTTCTAGTTCTCAATCCTCTTATGCTGGAAGAGGAGATGGGAAGTATGGGACTTGTAAGCTCCTGTTCTAGACCTAATTCTCGCTTAAATTTGGCCATTGTTGTGTAGGCAGGGGAAGGGTAGAATGAGATCCCCCCATCTTTCCTTATTTCCCAAGCTTGCTCCCTTAGCTCAGAGAGCCAGGGCACCTAGCAGGGTGACTCATGCTTTCAATGCAGCAAACATCCACTAAGTGCCCCTATGCTCAAGACCCTGGTACTAAGTGCAGAATGTTGTTCCTAGCAGTTGCATAGCACGTGTCTGTTGATTTCCTACATTTGAAAAGTCTGATCAGTGCTAACAATTCTAGAAGGAAGTGGGGGGAGGTGACCAGGAAATAGCTACAGACCTTATTTTCCTGGCCTTCCTTCCTATTCGATCAGCCAGTGTTCCCTTGGCTCTTACCAATAGACTCCTCCCATTGGGTTTCTGTGCATACAGTCTCCAGCTAGTCAAGGGGGGTCTTACTTACAAACCACTGCCCCTCGCCCCACTCCTCACCACCAAGTTCAAGTTGATAACTGGAATATTCATGAAGTCTAAAAGGGTGGGAGAAGACACTTCGGAACTGTTCTGATGATCCTCACGGTGGTCTCTTGCCAGAACTCAGAGCCAGGTAGAGAGAATTATTGGCAGGGCCAGGCACAGGGCTACTCCCACACCAAGGCTGTTGGTTTGAGAATTGTATTTTTTTTCTTTTAAAGACCTAGTCTATAAACCTCACTGCAAAGTCAAGGATCTTAAAGGTGCTCATTGAGCATCCTCTAAATGAGCTGAGAGTAGTGATGTATATTTAGTCATCGTATTTCAAAAAAAATCAGTCTAAGGAGCTAACTCCATAGTCCTTTACTCTAGGGATTTGAGTGATCATGTAGAATTTAGAAGACTCTGTGACTCAGAGAGGTTAAGCAACTTGTTCTGGGCCACACAGGCAAGGAAGTAGCAGAGGCGAAGTTTGAACTCAAGCTTTCTTGCTCCAAATCCAGTGCTTTTTTCACCAGACTGGAGTTACCTGCTGCTTTATCAATTTTCACTTACTAGAAATAGCACTTTGTACTAGGGGCAGAATCCATTGGGTTGAAATTTAGGACAGAGGCCAACCCTGCATCTCTTTTTTGCTCTGACTTTCTCATTAACTCTGGGTAATTCAGTCTCTCTGGTACTTCATTTCTTCGGAGGGAGAGAGGGAGGGAGCGAGGGAGGGAGAGAGAGAGAGGAGATGTTTGTGTGTTTACACAGATATTTATGTGTATGTATGTATATATTTAATAATCCCTGTTTTGTTGATGCTGTAATTTCCATATCACTCTGAGCTTATTGTCGTTCCCCAATTACTCCCTCACACCCAGCAGATCCCTTCCTCGTAACAAATAAGTATAGGCAAACAGAACAAATCAACACATTAACTACATCTCAAAATCCATGCATGCAGTTCACTACCTCTCTGGCAAGAGGCCAGAGACATGCTTCCTCTTAAGTCTACTGAAGCCACCATTGGTCACTGCACCAATCAGAGTTCTGAAGCCCATCAGTTTTGTTTTGCTTTACATTACTAATCTTCACTCTCAGTGCCCTAAGGAGTGGCTTCTGCTGTGCTATTTTAGGAATGTTTTTACATCATGGGAGGTGGAATGAGGATATGACATTTACAGAATGTCCGAGTGGGAAAAGACCTCGGTCCAACCTGTACCTGAACAAGAATCCTCCAGACGACATACTCTTCATTACAGTGGTATTGAACTTGAATAGAAATGGACCTCTGGGCTGCATGTTGACTTTGAAAACCACAAATTTAACATTATTTATGTTGTATTGCATTTTTATTTATTTTGTGAAACATTTCCCAATTACATTTTAATCTGTTTTAGGCTTTAACCACTTGTGTTTTGAAATGACTTTCAGTTTAACACAGCTGTTCTGTGAGTGCTTTGCTTTCTGACTTTATTTGAGGGTCTTCAGGGAGGGAGACCCCAATATTTTCCAAGGCATGCCACTTTTGGATATCTTGAAATGTTAGAAAGTTGGTCCTGACAATCAGGGCCAAATCTGCCTCTCTGCACCTTGCATCCAGCATTCCTAGCTGGCCCTCTGGGGCCAAGCAGAATAAGACTAATCCCTCTTTCACATGACCAGCCTTCAGGTACTTGAATAAGTTAGAACATGTGTCCTAACTCTTGTCTTCCCAGGCCAAACACTTGCGGTTCCTTCAGTTTTTCCTTTCATGTCAGGAACTCATTTTCCTTTGCCGTTCTGGTTTTCCTCTTCTGGAAACTCATCAGCTTCCCAATAGCCTTCCTAAGGGCAATCTGGTACTCTAGACTGAACATTATACTTCAGTTGTTGTCTGATGAGAGCAGAGTATGACAAGATTGTCACCTTCATAGTCCTAGACACCAAGCTTCTTTTCATGTAGCATCACGTTGCCTTAGCTTTCTTGGCAGTCATAGCATCCTATTGACTCATATTGAGCTGGTGGTCCACAAAAAACCCAGTTCTTCTTCACACAAACCCCATTTCCCCCAATCTTCTATTTGTGAAGTTAACTTCAACATGTGTATAAGATTCTACCATTGCTCCCCTTAAATTTCAGTGTTTGAGCCTATGAAGATCTTTTTTGAAATCCTGACTTTGTCATTCAGTGTTTTCACTCTCTCTTCAGGCTTCATATCATGAAAATGTGATGTATGTCATTGATGCCTGTATTCAAGTCACTAATAGAAATGCTAAACAACTCCTGAGCAAACACAGATCTCTGTGGTACTCTGCTGGAGACCTCCTTCCAAGTTAACATTGACCTATTAATAGCTATTCTTTAGGTTTAGTCATTTATAGATCTTAGGTTTAGGTCTAGAATGGGATACTTAGAGGGCATCTAGTTTAGAGGTGTCAAACACATAGTTCACAGGCTACATATAACCCATAATATCCTGAATGCTACCCAAACCAGAGAAAAATATAATTGAGAAATATTTTTGAATAAAGAATACAATAAAACATAGATAATATTGCATTTTAAAACCAAGTAGATATGTGGCCTATAGGATTAGTGGCCCCTATTTTTGAGTTTGATACCACTGTCTAACTTTCTATTTTACTGTGAAACTAAGGCCCACAGAGGTTAAGTAATTTGCTCAAGGTCACTTTGGTACAGAGCGGGAATTCAAAAGCAGGTCCTCTGATGCCAAATCTAGCAAGATTTACACTACATTGGACTGCCTCACAGTTCAACCAGTTATAAATTGATGTAATTGTTCTAAGGTCTGTCCCATGTTTTTCGGTTTTTTCCAGAGAAATATCATAAGAACCAAGTCCTATGCTTTGTTAAGATGCTGATGAAACTGAATGCAGTTCATTCCCTTAATCTTTTAGTTTAGTAATTTTGCCAGAAAGGGAAATAAGTTTAGTCTGAATGACATGTTCTTGATGACACCATGATGGTTCTGATCACTGCAGGCACATAGCTCCTAGCAATAGATCCTTTCATTTTGAAAAAAAAAATATGGAGAAGGAAAAAAAAGAGAAATGTAGTTTGGTACAGAAAGAAGTTTGAAATTATCTCACCAACCTCGCATTCACCATTGTCACCATTTTATTGTCTTACTAGTACCATAACATCTTCTTATAAAGGCTCATAAGTAGATGACTTAGGGAGTCAGGAGCCCAAGACACCGGTCAAGAAAATGAAGGCAGTCTTGTCAAGGATGGTGTCTGCTATTGAGAGAAAAACAGGGTTAAGAGAAAGGGCTAAGAGCACCCAGCCTTAATCCATTCCCAGGATGGATTGTCATTAGCTCCATGGAGATTGAGAATTGTGAGCCCAGTTTGAGAGAACTCTGCCCAGTCAGTGAGATTTTGAAAATTCTCACTCATGTGCCTTGGGTTAAAGAGACGTTAATCAAGTGAAAACTGCAGCATCCATTTTCTCAGATTGTCCTGTGCTCAGAGGGAACAAGCAATTTGTGAAGCCAAAGAAAGAGAGTGAGCAGTTCCCTACTTACAATTCTGAAAGAAAACAGTTGGCCTCCCCAAAGGCCATAGGCCAATAATATGTCATCACAGAGAGCTGAGACACTCCAGTTCGCTTGCCAGAAATGGGTTTCTACCCTATCACCATCCTGAAGAGACAGTTCCTACATGGCCTGGCAGAATGTACAGCCAGAATGCAGAATCTGGAAAATATCTTACTTTGCAGAATGATTGCTATGAGGCAAATGCTTGGTTAATCAATGATCCTATTTATTTTCTTTATTTTGCATGTAGCATCTTTTTTTTCTGTATGTAATTCTCTTAAAAGAGGCATACTCAGGTGGACTGCCTATGTCTATCCCTCACTTATAAAGATAGTATTCCTAACCCACCAACTACTGGACATGTTGTTTTGATGCTTTAGCCTTTCCTCCCCCCTCATCCCTTCTCCCTTGTGCCTGAGAGCACACATTTGTGAGAAGCCTGGCCAGGATTATGGTTGCCATCTATGTCCATGAGTCAGAGCAAAGACAGCTGCCACACAGAAGAATAAAACCAATTCCCTCCTTGCTCCATCCTTCAGTAGTTTACAAAATACTCTCCTCATAATAGCCCTACAGGACAAATTGTGTACGCATTATATCAGAATTTTACAGTTGAGGAAACTGATGCTTAGAAAGGTTAAGTGACTTATCAGAGGACACAAAGTTATTGTCATAGCTGGGATTTGAACCAGAGCCTCTCTTGATTACAAATACCTTACTTGGGGCTCAGCTGTACCTGATCTCAAACTATAATACAAAGCTGTAGTCATCAGAACAATTTGGTACCAGATAAGAAATAGAATGGTTGATCTTTGGAAAAGGTATACAATAAACAGAAGTAAATGAGTACATAACCTAGTGTTTGATAAATCCAACAATCACAACTATTGGGGCAAACACTATTAGACAAAAACTGCTGGGAAAAATGAAGCATAATCTGGCAGAAACTAGGCATAGACCCATATCTTACGCTGTATGCCAAGATAAGCTCAGAGTGAGTACATAATTTAAACATAAAGGATAATTTCATAAACAAATTAGTGGAAGGAGCATGGAAGAAATTACTTGACAGATCTATGGATAGGGGAAGAGTTCATGACCAAAGAAGAGGTAGATAGGTCCACAGGAGGTAAAATGGATCATTTTGATTACATAAAATTAATTTTTTTTACACGAACAAAACCAATGTAGTCAAAATTAGAAGAAAATCAGAAAACTGGGGGAAAAATCTTTGCAGCAGGTTCCTTGGATAAAGGTCTCATTTCTCAAATATATAGAGAATTGAGCCAAATTTATAAGAATAAGAGGTATTGCCAATTGATAAATGGCCAAGGGGGATACAAACAGGAAGTTTTTAGAAGAAATCAAAGCTACCAATAGTCATATGAAAAATGTTCTAAATCACTACTAAAGAAATGCAAATTAAAACAACTCTGAGGCACCGCTTTGCACCCATCAGATTGGCTAAGATGACAGAAAAGGAAAATGATAAATGCCGGAGGGGATGTGTAAAAATAGGTACACTAATGTCCTCTTGGTAAAATTGTGAGCCAATCCTCTGTTCTGGAAGGCAATTTGGAACTATTTCCCAAAAGCTATAAAATTGTGCATGCCCTTTGACCCAGCAATGCTACTGTTATGGGTGTGCCCCAAAGAGATTTTTAAAGGATCCAACAAAAATACTTATAATAGCTCTTTTTGTGGAGGCAAAGAGCTATGGTATAGGAATGTTATAGGATACTATTGTGCTGTAAGAAATGATGAAGGGAATAGTTTCAGAAAGACCTGGGAAGACTTATACAACTTGATGCAAAGTGAAATGACCTACCACAATTCCAAAGGACTCATGATGAAAAACACTATCCACCTCCAAAGACAGAACTGATAAATTCTAAGTGCAGATTAAAGTATATTTTTTCCAACCCCCACCCCCTGTTTGTGGAACATGGCTCATACAGAAATATGTTTTGCATGACTTTATATGTATAATGTGTATTATGTTTCTTGCCTTCTCAATGTGTGGGGGAGAGAATTTGGAACTGAACACAAAGTAAACAAATCCCTCACTGTTTCTACTTCACCATATTGCTTTCACCTGTGCAAGACACTGTGGAGAATAGAAAAAAAGTTGAAAAAATGCTGAATTTGGAGTGAGAGGACCTGGGTTCAAATCCTAGTTTGTCTTATTGTTATTTTTGTTCAGTTGGTTCAGTCGTGTCCGACTCTTCGTGACCCCATTTGGGGTTTTCTTGGCAGAGATACTGGAGTGGTTTGCCATTTCCTTTTCTGGCTCATTTGACAGATGATGAATAGAGGGAAACTCTGGGCAAGTTTGCCTCAGTTTCCTCATCTGTAAAATGAGGTGGAGAAGGAAATGTCAAACCACTTCAGTATCCCTGCCAAGAAAACCCCAAAGAGTCAAAATGTAACTGAACAACAAAATTGGAAAGGTCTTCCTATTCATAGGCCAAATGATCTATTCACTGCACAATATTACCTCTACAGTAGTTGAAGAACTGCCCAATAGCAGAATAATGGGTGGCAGTTCCAAAAAGAAAAATCTTGACTTGCTATAAGAATAAACTTCCGGGGGCAGCTACGTGGAACAATGGATAGAGCTCTGGCCCTGGAGTCAGGAGTACCTGAGTTCAGATCTTAGCTCAGATGCTTACTAGCTGTGTGACCCTGGGCAAGTTGCTTAGCCCCAGTTGCCTCCTCCCCACCCCCCAAAAAAAGGAGGAGAAGGAGGAGGAGGAGGAGGCAGAGGAGGAACTTCCTACCAAGGAGGTTAGATTAGATAATATCCAAGGTTCCTTGAAGGTATGAGTATGCTGGTAAATGTTTAACAATTGGCATTCTGGGGAAAAAATGTACACAAAACATACTTTTAACTTTAATTTGCTTTTAATGTTTTGTTAAGTCTAGACAACAAAACAAATAATGTCCTGATTTGTAACTTTTGCTGATTTCTGAGGTATAAAAGCTCACACTGAAAAGTTACCAGTATTCTTGAGAGCCATAACAATCTGATCAAATTCTATAACCCTATGAAGGAGATCTTCAAAATGATCTTTCAGGATTGCTAAGAAACGTCAGGGATTGCACACTGAGCATGGAGGACGAAAGAAAATCCTGGCAAATTTCTGCTAAAAATCAAAAAAATAATTTTTTCCCCTTCCTTTTGAGGACTTGTACTATTTTTTGCTGGAAAATTAGAAGTATATTCTTTTAAAATAATGATTAGTAAAGCAGTTGAGACAATGTTAAGAATATTAACAATGTTAATATATTATGGTCTGACCTCTGCTAGCACAGAAACTTTAGAATATGTGACCAGAGTGTTGGAAAAGGGGAATTCCGGATTCATATCCCACCTCTGACAGCTACTTACTATGTGAGCCTGACCAAGTCAAGATTCTCATTTCTTCATTGGAAAAAGGGGGTAATAATAGTATCTACCTTGCAAACTCTGAGACTCAAAGGAGAAAATGTCTTTTGTACATTTTAAAGAGCTAAATAAATGCATGCTACAGTTCCTTTTTTTTTTTGCTTAATAGTATTTTTTCCAATTTTATGTAAAGATAGTTTTCAACATTCATTTTTGTAAGATTTTGAATTCCATCACTCCCTCCCTCCCCTCCCTCCTCCCCAAGACAGGTTAAACCTATTTCCACATCAGTCATGTTGTGAAAGAAGAATCAGAACAAAAGAGAAAAACCACGAGAAAGAAAAAATGAAAACCAAAAAAGAAGTGAAAATAGTTTGTTTCGATTCAGATTCCATAGTTCTTTCTCTGGATGTGGTTAGCATTTTCCATCACGAGTCTTTCGAAATTGTCTTGGATCACTGTATTGCTGGGAGAGCTAAGTCTATCATAGTTCATCTTCACACAAAGTTGCTGTGACCATGTACAGTGTTCTCCTGGTTCTGCTCACTTCACTCAGCATCATGCATGCCATAGTTCTAAAAACCAGGCTATAAAATGCTGATGTAAAACTGTATCTAGTCAGATAGTTTATGTGCAATTGAAGAGCAGTATAATGTAACTCTTAAATGGAAGAGCAGAAAGGATTTTTTGTGACAAAATTCATGACTCTGCCTCACTAGTGAGACCCAGCTGGTGGGAACAGTGGTTGGTGGTTTACCTTGAAGTGATGCTGAAATGCAGCTCAGTGTTTCTAAGGAAACTAGATACTTCCTAGCCGCGTGATCTTGGATAAATTACTTAGTCTTTCTCATTGTCAGTTTGCACATCTGTAAAGTGGAGATAATAACATCATCTGCCTTCCAGGGTTGTTGTGAGGATCGAATGAGGTAGAGCACATGGGAAGTGCTTTGTAAACCTTATAAAGGTATAGGCATGTGTATGTATGTTCCACATGATAAAAGTTGTTTTCTGTACCATCTCTTCCTTTCCTAGCCAGTTTCTTTTCTGAAAAGAAAACTTCCTCTAACTGTCTGACACTCTGGAGGACACTAAACCCAGAAATAATAACAAAAAAATTCTTTGTTATACTATAATGTTGGTGGGTCCTTCAGTTTTTCAAGTTTCCGATGGCTCCTCATGCTTCAATCCATCAGTACTTCAAAGTATGAGGTACTTTGATAGCTATCTCTTTGATGTGGGCCCTCTCTCTCTCCACCCAGACAGATGGTGATCCATCTACGCTTTCTAATCCTGTGTGATTCTTGTCCATGTTTTGCTCTGAATCCACTGTAGAGCATCTATCCAATGTGTTGAGACCTTCCTATGGCTCTTTCAATATTTGATGAATAGCAGGGCAGCCCTTGGGTTGTTCATCTGTTATATTTCAACCTTGCTACACCACTGGCTTCCCTCCTTTCCCATCTATGCATGTCCTCGATATTGTATTTTATGCCTCTTTTTGAATCGGAGTCATCATAAATAATGGACTATAGCCAAATACGTACCTAACATGTCTTTTCATTGTCCCTTGGGTTTCATGCACTTTGGATTCTTCTGAGATTGTGGCCATTCCTTGACTCTCAGTCATATAGCATCACCAGGAAAAATCAGCGTTGAAAAGGTGGGATTTCGTGTGAGAACATAGGTTATGATCTAGAACGCTACCATCCTCCTACCCAATTCTGTGTCCAACTCCTTTTTCTTCTGCAGTGTCTTTTGATGTTTTAGGTGATGTTCCACCAACTCAGTGGGCAGTTCATTCAAGTACTTCCTGTCATAATTGGAGCAATATAAATTCTTTTTTAAAATGTCCTACTGATGCTTTTAAAAAAAATCACTGTCATTTCTCAGGACCTCCTTCTAATAGAATCCCCTCTTACACAACAGTGAAGTGGGGTTAATTAAAATAAGCTGACACAACAATCATGTTTAATATCATTTACCTTAGGCCGTACCTGTAATCCACCACCAAGAGAACAAAAGCGTAAGTTGTCATCTATCCTCTGCAATCAAGATTGTTAGCAGTATCCATTTCTCATTGCCTTGATTTTTCCTTTTAGGATTGCTTTTGAATGCCCATAATGTTCCAACATAACAAGATGTTTTGGTGAACTTGGGTGATCTTGTCAAGTTCCTCAGGAGAGAATAATACATATACTGCAGTTATCTTCATCAGTCTTTTTTTTCCTTAGCTCATCAGAGCAAGCCAGGATGACTATGAGCCCTTTCCTCTCCCAGCTCTGAACAGGCTAGCTTTAGAAGATGAGCCATTACAACTTTTGCCTTTCCCATGGGTTGTCTTTTAAGGTGATCTACCTGAGGTTTACTTCATTCTTTCTTTCCCCCACAAGCCTATGGGGATTTAGGTTTCACTAGGAGGGAGTCCTCCTTTTCCTTTCTATACATGTACATTTGGCCCCAGAACAGATACTCCTTTCTTTTGGTAAATATGATGGGAGAGGGGAGAGGACACTCTACTGCTCCTTCCCGTGTGGTTGTGGTAGAGCAACAACCACCCCAGGCTTTGTTCCTCCTTCCTTTAGTAGATCCAGTGTTCTGTCAGGAGTTGCAGCTCTGGGCAGATGCCAAACCAGACTTGTTCTCATGTCCTTCTGAATCTACTGCAGAGTATCTGAGGATCTGGGGTGAAATACCTTGCAGAGGTCTAGTCTGGGTCTCCATATGGCTATTTCCTATTTTAGAAAGCTTTCTTGTAGTTCAGTTGAATGTTTGGATAGAGTGCTGGACTTGGAGTCAGGAAGACTTGAGTTCAAATTTTACCTGAGACACTTACTAGTTGTGTGATCCAGGGCAAGTTTCTTAACCCTGTTTGCCTCAGCTCCTCATCTGTAAAATGAGGATAATATGCGCGTCTTCTTCCCAGGGTCGTTGTGAGAATCAAATGAGACATTTGTGCTTTGCAAAACTTAAAGCACTCTATGTTTTTATTCAGTTGTTTTTCAGTGGTGTCCCACTCTTTGTGATCCCATCTGGGGTTTTCTTGGCAAGGATACTGGAGTGGTTTGCCATTTTCTTCTCCAGCTCATTTGACAGATGAAGAAACTGAGACGAACAGGATTAAATGACTTGCCCAGGCTCACACAGCTAGTAAGTCTTTGAGGCCAGATTTGAACTCAGGAAGATGAGTCTTCCTGATTCCAGGCCCTGTACTCTATCCACTGTGCCACCTCGCTGCCCCAAAGCACTGTAGAAATGCTAGCGATGATGATGATGATGACGATGATGATGATGATGATGATGATGGCGGCAGTGGTGGTGGAGTCTCTCTGGGTAAATTTGGGATACTGTGTCACTTCCTGGTACCATGCTTTTCTTTCTCCAGTATGGGGAGGGGTAGATGGTACAGTCTTAAAATGGGTGCCACTTTCAATGTAATTGCTAAAAAGAGAGATTGTCTTCTGCATTAGCAAATGAGGTGAACCAAAATCCAATCCTATGTTGATGGAAGAGGATGGAAAGATGCTGTACTTAGAGTCAGCACACCTCGGTTAAATGTTGGCCAAAATACTAACTCCGTGACATGGGGCAAATTGTTTAACTTCTTTGAGCCTGATTTCCCACTTGGAAAATGGGAGTAATAAAGTACTACCTACCTTAATAACAATGATATCTAACATTTATATAATACTTTAAGGTTTGTAAAGCATATTTTCTCATTTGATACTCACAATAATCATGACAGAGGGAGGTGCTATGTTTAACTCCATTTTACAGATAAGGAAACTGAGACAGACAAAGGTTAAATGACTTGCCAAGGGCTACACAGCCAGTAAGTGTCTGAAATAGGATTCAGTCACAGTATGAAGTCGGAAGGAGTACTTGCCGCAGATGCTTGAAGTATTGAAGAAATAAGCAGATAATCATCCAATGTGAACAACACATCAAAAACAATAAATCTGAGCCTATATGAATTTAATATTGAAGTAAAATTCCTCTCCTTGACTGCCTAACTTGTGGAGTTATCTTTCCCTCCTGTCTTTCTATTCTCAATAGCCATTGACTCCTTCCTGTAATCTCCTTTCTCTCCCTCTGCCATTCTTTTGAAAACACTCTCTCCAAGTTTACCCATGACTGATCTCATTGCTAAATCCAATAGCTTTTTTTCCTTCTTCCATCTTTGATCTTTCAATAGCACTGAAGCAATTAAGACACTTTGAAGACAAGACAGGAGGCATTTCCAGATGGACCAAATCATCTCCAGTACCTTGACCACCACCTCCCTCAGACCCAGAACTCTGTACCCAAACACCCTAAGAATGACAGCACCCCAACACACATCACTGGCCCTACTACCAGCCTGCCCCCCAACAGCCGTCTTCCTAAAGGGTAACCCCTGTTTTTTCCGTATCTATGACCACTGAAGGGCATAAAAAAGAAAGTTCTTGCCACCCTAGTCCTAGGCATTGTCAAATGGTACAACCTCAGAAGTCGACGTGATTTTATTAAGGGAAATGACACTAGAAACCATACATTGCCCATACCCTAGGAGTGACCTGTTCTTTCTGTCTTCTCAGAAGCCAACTTTCTTAGGTATGCTGCCTCCTTCTATTGGAATGTAAACTCCTTGACAGTAGGAATTGTCTTATTTTTCCATTTTTATCCTTAGCACTTAGCTTTGGATGTAGAAAACACTTAAGATGTATTTTTTTCATTCACTAATAAGTGTATTTTCATTCCTTCATATGTAAATACTCAGCCTTTGCCATTGAGATTAAGTGTCTGAAACAGGATTTGAACTCTTGCTAATTCCAAATTCCTTACTCCCTCCATTATATCACCTCGTTGCCTCACCTAACAGAAAGTGCTTCATCCACTCAGTGCTATAGAAACATAAGCAGTTGTTCTTGTGATAATGCGGACACTCCAGGAATGAACATATGGCAGGGCTAGCCCACCTGGGATGGCATGGGATAGTTAGCTTTGTCCCCTCTCTTTTCTTCCTCGTGGCTGGTCTAAAAGCAAGGAGGGTGATTGAATTGAGACCTCTGAATGCTCCTTTTGACTTTGCTATGGACTTCTTTTATCATCCTTGTCCACAGCACATTCTTTTCATCTGTTATATAATTTATATAATAGGGAGTAGGCTACTTTGACAAGTCTGAAAGTTTTTGAGCTGGTGGGATGACTTGTCAGAGGATTCTCTCACTGTCCCCAAACCATTAGACAATGTACTTATTCTTTAACCTCTTCACATCAGCCTCAGATGAAAAGGACCAGGTCTAAGACATGGCGAGGGCTGTCATCCTAGCCCTCAACCACCTTCCCTAACTCTCTCCAATGTAAACCTTGACTCAGTGTGTCTTGTCTCTTAATGGGGTTTATATTCCTAAATGCAGAGGAGGATAATGAAAAGATTACTGTGAAGGGAAGCCCAGATTTGATTAGTGAACGAGATACAATGAATCAATGAAAACTAGCTCCCTCCAATACAGGAGAACTTAGGAAGATATTATGCAACATGTCATGTTAAAGTAGGGTTGGTTTTTTTTAAAGGTGTTAAGATTTATCACATCCTTTGTTACAGCTATTTACCAAAGCATACAGATAAGATACTATGGAAGAATACATGACTAGAACTTGATGGATTTTTTCCTCCACAGAGTAAACACTTCTTTGATTATATTTTATAGTCTTTAAAGTACTTTGTAAATGCGGGTTGCTATTAATATTTTTAACATTTAATTTTTATTTTTTTCTCAATGTAAAATTTTTAAACGTTTGTTTTTTATTTAGTTTTACTTTGTGTGTATACATACTCATTTACCTATCAATCTATTGATCTATCTATCTAAATGTTTTCTTCCCCATAGGGCCAGTAAGCTTCTTGAGGGCAGAGACTGTTTTATTTTGGTCTTTATATCACCAGTGCCTGGCATAGTCCCTGGCATGCACTGTTTGCTCAATACCATTAATTGCTAACTAATCAATCATACTGATTCCTACGAAATCATACTACTATTAAATGTAATGAGTATTTAATACTTGTTAATTGACTGATTTATTGATTGACTTGGGTCATTATAGCTGAGCTATTACAAAGGAATAAATGTCCTCATAGGCAACAGTATTTAAATGGCCTCCTGAGAAAGATGATGAATAGATATGAAATTGTTCTTGTTCAGGTTGTGACTGCCCCTTTTAAATATCCAGATCCTGCCAACTCAGAAACAATATGCTTTAGGTCTGGGGCTTTGAGAGAGAGAGGCAGGGGCGTAGATTCGATGACCCCTCCATGTTCCTAGCAGCCCTGGGGGTTTTGTGAAAGTTCATTTAAACATTTGCTCCTTAATGATCATGACCTACAGTGATAGAGCACCTTTCCTGCAAAAGATCCCCTGATATTTTATAAACTCCTTGCAGGAATGGTTGGATTCACCCCTGACATACCCACCTCGAGAGGAAAGCGCAGCAGCTGTTTTATAGGGCATGGGAGAGACTCAACAGTAATTGAAGGCAGGAAGTGAAGAATACCTTTTCCACTTGAAACCACAGGGGGGGCCTCAGGGAGGCTGAAAATAATGACCTGAGTTTGAATTTGACAGGAACACCAGGGTTAAAGTTGGTTTCCTTCTGAGAATGTCCTTTTGAAATATGTTCTAGAATACCACTACCATCCTCTTAATTATGTCACAAAGTTAGTTAAGCCGAATAATTAATGATCATAAGGCACTTGGAAACTATCAAATGCCATATAAATGTTAAGCAGTAAAAAATCACTTTGCCCGTGAAATGGAGGGAAAGGGTTGTATGTAGAGGGAAACATTAAAAAGCTTCCTTTTGACCCATTTTCAGGTGCTCTTGTTCTGTATGTGTTGGGGGGAAGGGGAGACTTTATGATTTTTAATTGTTTTAAATCAAATTTTAAAAGACACCATTAGATTCTGTTTCAAAGCAATTTTGGAAGACAAATAGGCTGCTGTTTGACTTTTGCAACAGTTTCACACTGTCTGTTCACTTGTCTCTCCAGAAACACAAAGGTTTCGCCTTTCGGATTTCAATAAAATATCATGTTTGCTTTTACTACTTCTAGCCGGAGGCAGTTTGGGCCCAAGGCCAAGGAAGAAGTCAAGATCATTGAACACCAAACGCAGTACCTCCGATTGATGCCTCATTTGGCAACGGCATTAGCCCTGACTTTTACCAGCAGGTAAAACCTTCTTTTGGCCATCTGATCTGATTAAATGTTTGCTTACTAAACATTAGCATAAGTGACAAGCTAAAATTAATAAGCAGCTGAAAGGAGATGAGATAGCTATTTTAAAATTCTAACGATATTGGATGCGAGCACCCAGAGCTTTTTGGATGGACTAGAAATAGCCAACACACCATCGTCTCGATCAGTGCTAATGAAAACCCTCAGATGATCAGAAAAGAGCTCATTTTCTCCATTGGGTTTCTTTCATTTTCTCCCCAAGCAAACTATTTGTCAGAGTTGCTAAAAACAATACACTTGGCCAGTTTGAATTGCAGCTTCTTTTTCTACCTCTCTCCATGGCCCCCTAAATAGAGGTTCTAAAAAACGATAACATCTCCACAGATAGACAAATTGAGGAGGGATGATGTCATTCTTAACATTTTAAGTGATGAGTTCAACTGTCTCCCGTCTACCACCCTTGACTCCTTCACCCTAAAAACACTCACCCATTCCCATGTCTCTACTCTGAATTGCCTCTACTATTCATCTTCTCTCATCTCATTCCTGAGCTGCTGAAAATGCCTGAATGAGATTACCCCGTAATGCCAGTTGAGCACCTTGCTACAGAATAATCTTTTTTTTTTCCTTCCTCATTTGACTCTCTATTGCCCTCCACACAGCTGGGCCAAACTCTCCTCAAGCTGCCAGTTTGATTCCTTTTCCCTTTCCTTAGCAGAGACACTCTCTTCATCTGTTTTAATGACTCAGACTGTTTTAATGACAGTTTCAAAGCCATCCTCTATGACAGGGCTGTCCAAAATAGGCCGCATGGGTCCCTCAGTGCGATTTTATGCAGCCCGCCTGTGGGTTTTAATTTTCAAGAGTGAAAAAATAAAATAATAATTTGCATGGAATGCATATTAGATTTTTTAATTATATCACTAATAAATAATCTTGTTGATGTTAATCTTCTTTGGTATTTTAAGCAGTGTTATGGATGGAATATATTGCATGGAATTTTCAATCGAACTGTGGGATGTGTTCAATCTGTAGATGCGGACTAGTCAGTATGCACCTAGCTTTATACTGTTGTGTTGTTGCTTTGTTGTTTTGTGTTTGCTTTTGGGCTTCATGCCTTTGACTGTCGTGTTGATGACCCACATTCCTCCACTTTCTGTTAGTGTACTGTATTTTTTATTCTGGGTATGCTCCTTGAATAATCATTTTATTTTAATGTGGCCCTAAGATAACCTAAGGTTGGACAGCCCTGCTCTATGAACACCTTTTTCTCCTCTTTCCATGGTTTAAAATCCCTCTACATTGACCTCTATTTTCTCCTCTTTTGTTCCAGTCCTTGAGAAAGAGGTATCCCTTCTTGCAAAGACTTCTCATTTCCTCTGGGCGGGGGTCCCTGTCCCTCTCTCCCTCTCTTTCTTTCTTTCTCTCTCTCTCTTTCCTTCTCCCTCTCCCTTCTCTCTCCCTGCTCTTCAAACGTGCCAGTTCCCCTACATCCTTAAAAATATCTTTACTTGTCACAGCCACCCCATCAAGTTACCCTCCTATATCTTTTCTGTCTTCTCCAAAACTCTTAAAAAAAAACAAACTTCATCTACACAGCTCCCTCTTCCTCAATGCACACTCACTTCTCAAGCCTTTTAAATCTGGCTTTTGATCTTATCACCTTGGTGGTGACTCAGTGAATAGGGGACTTGGAGTCAGGAAGACCCGAATTCTAATTATGCCTCAGGCACTTACTAGCTATGAGACCCTGGGCAAGTTACTCAGCCTTTGTTTGCTTCAGTTACTCGTCTGTAAAATAAGGATAATAATATTTACCTCTCAGGGTTGTTAGCAGGTGAAGATATAAAGTGTTTTGTGAACAGTGAACTGTGAAGCTGCATAATATAAGCATGAGCTATGGCCATCAGCTGGCTGCCACTGGACCCAAATTGTTCTCTCTAAGGCTGTCAGTCATTTCTTAGCTGCTAAAGTTTATGAACTTTCCTCCGTCGTCCCATTTGACTTCTTTGCCACTTTTGGTAGTACCCATGATCCCCTCCTCCGTATACTCTCTCTTCCCTTGGCTCCTATACCATTGCCTTTGCTAACTGCTACTCCTACCTGTCTGTCCTTTTCCCTAAACTTTGCTAGAACCATTATCCAAATTTTACCCCTTACCCATGGATATTTCCCAAGGCTCCGTCCTAGTCCTCTTTTCTCTCTGTGTATTCCTGTCCTCGGCGATTTCACCTGCTCACGGGGTCATTGCCAGTCATCTTGACTTTTGTCTTGCCACTGCAGCTGGTGACTTTGCTCAGCTCTGCCTCACTCACAAGTCAAGACCACCCCCTCCTGCTGCCGTTGGTCCTCTTTAAGAACTAAGGATGAACAGCAACAATGATCACGGGCTCACACGGCTTCAGTTCCCATCTCCATACAAGTGACTCCCAAATCTTTATGTCCAGCCTAATCTCTCTTCTCAATTCCAGGCCCGTTACCTCCTGGAAATCTTCCTTGAGTGTGCTGTCAGCGTCTCAGCTTCACTCATTGTCTTTCTCTCTAAACATGTTCCTCCTCCACAATGCTGTTTCTATTGAGTGTCCATTACTACCTACACTCTTTACCATGGAGTCACTCTTGACTCTTCTTTCTTTCATATCCCCCCTCATCCCCTCACTGCCAGATTGTGTTGATTGTCTCTCCATAACATAGTTCATACCCATACATAGCCACCACCCTATTTTATCACCCCTGTCATTGGATCTACCATGCCCTCTTAACTCATCTCCCTGCTTCCAGTCTGTTGTTGCCACCCTAATCCAGCCCCCATGTAGCTGCCAAAATAAATAATCTTCCCAAAGCACAGTTAAGACTTGGGTGCAAAGACTTCAGAGATTCTCTTTTAAAATACAATTCTCCATCTTGTTCCATTGTCTGACTCTGACTTACCTTTCTAGTCTCATTTATTTCACCTCATTCTCCTTCACATACTCTGCTTTCCAGCCAAACTAGGTTGCTCATTGTTTTCCAAACTTGGCATTTTGTTTCCCACCTCTGTGCATTTGTGTAACTGTCCCCCAAGCTTGTGAAGTACTCCATCCCCTTAGAAGCCCAATTTTCACTCAAGGCTCAGTTCCAGAGATGTCTTTTTTTAGGGGTTAAGTGGCTTACCTCGGGTCACACAGCTAGTAAGTGTCAAGTGTCCGAGACCACATTTGAACTCAGTTCCTCCTGACTCCAGGGCCAGTGCTCTATCCTCTGCACCACCTAGCTGCCCCAGTGATATCTCTTACTGTCCTACAATTATTACAGACCCTATCCATTCAAAAGTTACCTTGTATTCACTTATTTAGAAGACAGTCTAGTATAATGGTAAAATGCTTGATTTGGAGTCAGAATATCTGGGTTCAAACCCTGCCTCAAACACTTACTAGTTGTGCTACCATGGTCAAGTAACTTAATATCTCAGAGTCTCACTTGCTTCATGTATAAAAAGGGTATAATAATTGTTCCTCATAGGAGAATTATTATGAGGAAAGAACAAAGAAAAGCTGTATTGGAGAAATGATAGGTAGAGTTAAGTGCTTCAGACCATACCTTGAGAAGAAGTCCAGCACTGGACTTTAGGTAACTTAGAAGAAATTTGAGATTCAGGCCACACATTTTATACAGCGATCTCTGGGCAAAGCACATTTTTAAAGCCCCACTGCTTTTGAGTTACTACTATTAAGTTTCCACATTTCATCATTGACTCTTCACCTTCCCTATACCCTTCCAATGCATTATATAATTTGATGCTGCTTTCTAGTCAATGAGCTTCCTGGTCAGCCTGAGACGTCTTACTACTGGTGAGATTGAAAGGAATTAGAACTCCCTGAAAAAAGATCTACATTGGATTAACCCAGTCTTGTGATACTGATGAAGTATTTTTCACAGTTGCTAAAGAAAATCTCATTTGGGCATTATGCCCAGATGAGATCAACTCAGTGACTTGGAGCTCATGTTTGGAGCTCCCTGAAAAAGAGAAGGAAATCACTTGACTTTTGAGATTCTTTGTATTATCACCTTTCCCCCCTTTCTAGTAAAAAAGTCACAAATTATATTTATGAATAGGTATCACAATGGATGATAAGAGAATCAGGATCCAAAAAGGTCTTCAGGAATCAGTGACCCAGGTTACTCTCAATTCTACTATTCAGTTGAACAAACCTTAATTAAGCACTTACTGTGTGCAGAGTACTGGACACAGGACATAGGAACTGGGTAGATAGGTGAAATAAATGATGGTTCCTACTCTCTTGGAGCTTATAATCAAATAAGAAAAAAAAAGTATTCATGTTTAGAAAAACTAAACTAAATAATAGAGAAGTCCATTATCCTAACTGTGACACATATTTGCTTTGTGAGCCTGGTGAATCACTTAACTTATGGGTACCTAACAAAATCTCAGAATTTTTGAGAATTGGAAGGGACTCCAGTGAACATCTGGTCCCACCCATATATGAAAGGAATTCCCATCATACCCTGCCCCATGAGTAGTAGGCCAGCTCTACTTGAAGGCTTTCAACAAAGGTGAATCCAGCTCTTTCCTGGGGGTAAAGAATTAGAAATTGAGGGGATGCACATCAATTGGGGAATGGCTGAATAAGTTGTAGTATGTAATTATGATGGAATACTATTGTACTATAAGAAACAATGAGCAGGATGCCCTCAGAAAAACCTAGAAAGACCTATATGGTTTGATGCAAAATGAAATGTACTGGATACAAAGAAACAGCAATGTAGTAAGATGATCAGCTGTGAATGACTTACCTATTCTCAGCAACACAATCCACGACAGCTCTGAAGAACTTAGGATGAAAAATGCTATCCACCTCCAGAGAAAGAACCAATGGTGTCTGAATACAGATTGAAGCAACATTTGGTTGTTTTTCTACTTTGTTTTTCTTGAGTTTTTTTTTGTCTGTGTTTTTTTTCACAACATGAGTATTATGGATATGTTTTGCATGACTATACATAAATAACCTATGTGGAATTGCTTACCTTCTCAGTGGGGGCGGGGAGAGGAGGAAGGGCAAGAATTTGGAACTCAAAGTCTTAAAAACAAATGTTAAAAATTGTTTTTACATGCTACTGGGGAAAAATTAAATACTAAATAAATACCAAAAAAAGGAAGGAGAACCCAGCCCCTCCGACGGCAGCTACTCTACCTTTGGATAGCTCTCATTTTTAGGAAGTTTCTCTCCCACCCCCCAACATAAACTCTATATAAGTTTCTTCTACTCTTTGCTCCTAGCCCTGCTTCTGAGGACAAACAGAATAGATCTATACCCTCTTTCACATGACAGCCCTTCAAATGTTATTCCCCCTGAGTCTTTGCTTCTTCAGGCTTAATATACTCAGTTTCTTCAACCAATGCATATGTCAGTTTTAGGAGGCAGCTAGGTGGTGCAGTGGATAGAGAGTGCTGGGCCTAGAGTGAGACCTTAGTTTGAACCCAGTCTTGGACATTTACTAGCTGTGTGACCCTGGGCATGTCACTGAACCTCAGTCTGCCTCAGTTTCCCCAACTCTAAAATGAGGATAGTAATAGCACCTACTTCCTAGGATTCTTATGGGGATCAAATGAGATAATACTTGTAAACACATAGTAGGCACTTAATAAATGCTTGTGTCCTTTTCTTTCTTTTCTCTTCCTTTCTTCCTTCCTTCCTTCCTTCCTTCCAACTCAGACTCAAGGTCCTTTACTATCCTGATTGCCCTTCTCTGGACACTTTTCCTGTTTATCAATGTCCTCCTTAAACTGTGATGTTCAGGACTGAATACAATTCTCCAGATAAAGTCTAATGAAGTCAGAGTACTAGAGGGCTACCAGCTCCCCATTTCCGGCAGCTCTACCCCTTTAATGTAGCCTAAAATGACATTGCCTTCTTTAGCTACCACATCACATTATCCATTCCCTTAGAGTTTGCAGGCCACTAAAACTCCCAGATCCATTTCTCCTCCATCTTAGACTTGGGAAGATGATTTCTCAAACCAAGTGTGATATTTTACATTTATTTCTATTGAATGTCATCTTATTGGATTCAGCTCAATGCTTTGACTTGTCATGATCCTTATCTCTTGTGATGTCTATCCCTTCAGTTTTGTATCATCTGCAGCTTAGATGAGCTTATCATCTATGCTTTTTTCCAAATCACTGATAAAAATATTAAACAGTGCTGGGCCAAGCACCAGTCCCTGGGGCACTCCATGAGAAACCTCATGCTACGTCAACCTGACGTTGACATAGAATCTTTAATGGCTGATCTTGGAGTTCAGCTGTTAAAACCTGTTCTGACCTATATTATTGTATATCCATCTGACCTATATTATTGTATAATCCTTATCTATGATTCCCCTGCAAAAAATGAGATACTTTATCAAAAGCTTTGCTAAAATCTTAATAAGCTCTATCCATGCACTTCTCCTCATCAGCTAGTTTAGTAATCCTGTCAAAAAGTGAGATTCATTTGGCATAACTCGTTTCTGACAAAGCCCTGCTGGCTTCTGTAATCACCACCCTCTTTCCTAGAAGCTCACCAACCATCTCATTAGACTAGGTCCATTCTAGATTTTTCTCAGGAATAGAAGTCTACCTGACTGGCTTGTAGTTTGCAGACTCTCTTCTCTTCCCTTTTTTAAAAAATCAGGATGACATTGGCTCTTGTCCAGTCTCACCTTTCTCATTTTCCATGATCTTTCAAGTATCACTGACAGTGGTTCAGTAATTTCTTTTTCTATGTCTTCTTCAGGTCAGTAGGCAAATGCTACTCTTGCCCAAACATCGGCAGGTATGCAGTGAAACCCATGGCATCATTCTTGGGAGCATTACATGCATGCATGTTGATTCCAGTGAGCTTTCTGTTCAAGCCTCAGGAGCTCTGGAATGTTTAGCAGCTTAGATTTCCCTGAGGGTGGTAAGGAAGAGTTCTGTGCATCTTAATTCCTGCCAAACCCAACACCTCCTTCAGTAGTTTGCTTTCAGAGACTCTACCTGAGTTAGAGTCGGCTTTGGCAGGGAATCCAGCTGTGGAATAATACTTTTCCCAAAGCACTTCAGCAACTCCAGATGCTTTCTGCTCCCTGACTGTACAGCATTGTACATGCTGGGTAAAATGGTTTGTCACCACTAAGATATTGTTTACTGATTTCCTACCTCTTTCCAAAAGCAAAAAAGTCTATATACCCAAGCTCTGACAATTTACCAGGCCAGGTACTTTCTTTTGACCCAGCTGCCCAGTCATAATGTGATGAAAGCATAGAGATATTTACTCTATTAAAATATTATTTTATTCTCACAATCAGTATTTATTAAGCTATGTTCCAGGCATTGTGCTAAGTGCTGGGATACAAAAAGAGGCAAAAGATAGTCCCTACCCTCAAGGAGCTTATAGTCTAATGGGGGAGACAACATGCAAACAAATGTGTACGAAGCAAGGTTTATACAAGATAAATTGGTGATACTTTATAGAGGGAAGGTCCTGGAATTAAGAGGTGTTAGGAAAGGCTTCCTATAGACTTTAGTTAGGACTGAAAGAAAGCCATGGAGATCAGTAGTTGGGATTCAGGAGGGAGAGCATTCTAAGCATTCTATCCAGAGAAAATGCCTGGAGCCGAGAGATGGAGTATCTTGAACATGGAAAAGCCATGGGGCCAGTGTCACTGGATCAAAAAGTATGTGTCAGTGAGTAAGGTGTGAGAATACTGAAATGGTGGAAAGGGCTAGGTTGCAGAGGGCTGGGAATGTCAAACAGAGCATTTTGTACTTGATCCTATGGGCAATAGGAAGCCCCTGGAGTTTATTAAGTTGGGGGCAGGTGGTGACATGATCGGACCTGTGCTTTAGGGAAATCCCTTTAGTGACTTAATGGAGGGTGGATTGGCATGGCAGGGAGACCTACCAGCAGGCTGTTACAGTGATCCAGAAGTGAGGTGATGAAAGCCTTCACTAGAGAGGTGGCAGTGTCAGAGGAGAGAAGGGGGCATATATAGGAGAGATGTTGCAAAGGTGAAATTGAAAGGTCTTGACAACAGCTTGGATATGGGGGGTGAGAGATAGTGAGGAATCCAAGATGACTCCTAGGTTTTGAGCCTGAGGGACTGGGAAGATGATGTTGTCCTCTACAATAAGAGGGAGGGACAGAGTTAGGGATAATTTAGGAGGAAATAAAATGAGTTTTGTTTTGGCCATATTGATTTTAAGATGTCTACTGGACATCTAGTTCAAGATGTCTGAAACTGGAGGTCAGCTAAAACTTTGGAGCAATACAAGGAGATTTGAGAATCATTAGCATAGAGATGGTCATTAAATCCATAGATAGGAGCTTATAAGATCACCAAATGAAGTATTATAGAGGGAGAAGAGAAGGAGCCCAGGACAGAATCCTGAGGGGATATCTGTAGTTAGAGGGTATGATCTGGAAGAGGTTCTAGAGAAGGAGACAAAAGAGAAACCATGAAATATGTAGGAGGAGAAGCAGGAGAGAGTGGTGTCCAGAAAACCTAGAGAGAAGAGAGTACAGTTATCCCTTCCACCTTGTAGCAGTTAGGGGTATGGGCCTCCTCAATCTGGAAAATATGAGTAAAATTTTTTGGCCCTCCCTTTGTACCAGAGAAGAAATTTGAACTTTTTCTTTTTCTTTTATGGAGTGTTTATGGTACCTTATTGTAAAATTTGGGTTGATATTATACAATACTACTACTACTACTACTACTACTACTACTACTACTCCTCCTACTACTACTACTACACACACACACACATACACACATATATGTCATGCGTTTCTGAGTTTTTAAACTTTTTCTGTGTTGTCTGCTGGCCTTAGTGTTCTGCAGAACTTCCCCTCCTCCATATTCCTATATAATTTCTTATGGTGACCTTCAATGTGTGGAAAGAAACCTCAATGGAGAAAGTCATGATGTGGCAGGGATGACTGTATGAAGGAGGAGAGAGTGATCAACAGTGTTAAACGCTGAAGAGAGGTTGAGGAGAATGAGGACTGAGAAAGGGCCATTGGATTAGGCAATTAAGAGATCATTAGTAACTTTGGAGGCCAGATTCGATAGAATGGTCAGGTCAGAAGCCAGATTGTAAGCGGCCTCACAACAACCTTTCGGGGAAGGCGTTGTTATTATCTATTGTCCCCTACAGATGAAGAAACGAGGCAAGCAGAAATGTTTTGCCTAGGGTCACGTAGCCAATAAGTGTCTGAGAATGGATTTAAATTCAGATCTTCCAAACTCTAGAGCCAGTGCTCTATCCACTATGTAACCCAGCTTGGTTGTATGTTTTTGTAAGGCTTAAGAACTAAGAATGGCATTAATTTTTAAAATACGATGAAATACAATTTTTAAAATACAATGAAATTTTATTTTAAAATATTAAAATAATACAGTAATGTTGTTATTCAGTCATTTCAGTCATGTCTTTCTGACTCTGTGATCTGATTTGGAGTTTTCTTGGCAAAGATACTAGATTTGGCTTGCCATTTCCTTCTCTAGCTCATTTTACCGATGAGGAAGTTGAGGCAAACAGGACTAAGTGACTTGCCCAGGGTCACACAGCATATAAGTATCTGAGACTGAGATTGGATTTGAACTCAGGTCTTCCTGATTCCAGGCCCAGTGCTCTAACTGCTGTACCACCTAGTTGCCCTCATGATATAATAAAATATAAAAACCATTCTAACCTTGGGATGTACCAAATATAGGATAAGGCCATATTTGACCCTCTGCTGGTAGTTTGCTGACCCCTGCACTATACCATGCTTCCCTTCATATGGCACCTTAATAATTTCTTCAAAATGATATAGAAAAAGGTAGAGGGGGAGCACACAGTGGCGGAGGAAGGAAAAGTAAGAAAGGGACAGGGGAGCAAAAAGTATGTTTTTTGTTGTATTTTATCAAAGTCAACATTTATGTCAGAGATTGCCATGGTTAAAACGTTCCATCACAGTAGCGACTTGCTTCTCTGTAGTCAGGTTGGTTGGTCATCAGAAAAGAGTCAGTAACATTTACAAATGATCACTCACTATAAAAATAAGCTTTTGCAGGCAGTTCAGAACAAGTGGGTGACTGGGAATGCCTTTCCCTAAGAATGTAAATCTGAAAAGGTTGAGAGAAGAAGCTCAGAAGTGAGAAAGGTTGGAGTAAATTATGTAGTATTAGTGGTGAGAAGGAAGGAGGTTGACACATGGATAAGTTACCACAAAATCCTCTGTGGTGATTACTGCCAAAAATATTATTTTATTTTTTTATCTTTTTAAAAATTATCTTTTGTTTTTCTATCACCTTCACTTTCAACTATATCTCTCCCATTTCCTGACCCATACAGCCCCCAAACGAAAGAATTTAGAAGGCAGTTTAGCAAATTTAATTGATATATCAACCAATTTTGACAATAATCCACACCCATAATCTCCTACCTCTGCAAAGAAGGGAGAGAAGTATTTTTTCAAATCTCTTCTCAGCCAAACTTGGTCCTTATGGTTACACAGTGTTCAGTTTCTTTGTTGTTTTTCGTTTTTAAAATTCATTGTTTATTTTTCCCCTTTTCATTGTTTTCTCTATTCTACTTCCTTCCTTATGTCACATAGTACGTCTTTTTCTACTTTTCTGAACACTTTATATTGTTTATTAGGCTAGGAATAGGGACTGGACCCATGATTTCACTGATTAAAGGAACACCCAGTTGAAGAAATTCTATTTATTAATACATGTTGTTACCTTCTCTGTAATTCTAATCAGAGAGAGTTGCCTAGAGGAGAGATAGGCTAAATTACTTGCCCAGGGCCACATATTATATATTGGAATGTAAAGGGATTGAACATAGGCCTTCCTGGCTCCAAAAGTAGTGTTCTATCCACTACAGCCTACCTCTTATAATACTGAAATAAGCCCTTACCTTTGTGTAGAAAAATTTGTTTAATCATCATCTAATCTATGGGCATCAATTTTGTTCTCAGTTCTTTGCTGTTACAAAAGTGCTTCTGTAAATCTTTTGGTGTATATGGGACCCTGAAAAGTCACTGTAAATAGGCTTTCAAAATGTCTAAGGAATTAGAGGAAATAATGGCCTTTTGTAGAGTGGCAAGGTGGTACAGCGGATAGAGTGCTGAATCTGAAATCAGGAAGACTCATCTTCCCGAGTTCAAATCTGGCTCCAGACACTTACTAACTGTGTGATCCTTGCTGAGTCACTAAACCCTGTTTGCCTCAGTTTCCTCATCTGTAAAATGAGCTGGAGAAGGAAATGGCAAACCACTCTAGTATTTTTGCTAAGAAAACCCCAGGTAGGGTCCCGAAGAGTAGGATATGACTAAAAAAAGACTGAACAAAATGACCTTTTTAAAATTACTTGTATATATAACAAAGTAATTTCAGAATTTCTGGTGGGTGGACACAGAAAACTGGAATGAGAAGCACAAGAAACAGGGGAACTCCAGACCGAGGCAGAGAAAAATTCAACTTTAGGTATGGTCTTGCCTGCATTTATCCAACATGTGATGGGGAGTTAGAATGTCAGAGTCTGTTAATAAAAATCTTTGAGTTGAATGTCTGCTTCAAAGAATTGATGATGGTAAGAGATGCCAACCATGAGGCCTTAGCCTTTGGTAGAGGACACCAGAGATGGGTCTATGAGGATTCTCATTATGAAACCACTATGAGAAATAACTCACATACAACATGAAAATGAAACATTTGAGATGTGGGCATGGGCTGTTGGAAAGGCAGAGCAGAAAAGTGTGGTTGGTGGATTTTATTATGGTATATTCAAAGGCTCAGCCTAGAAGACTAAAAGCATGTATCAAGTTCTCAGCCATGCCTGAGACCCAGATTTTAGCCTTGTGGTTTACCTCAAGCTTTCTAGTTGGTCAGTGGGGTCGCTTCATGCCGTGTGGTTGAGATGTTAAGTCATTCTGCTTTGTAAATTTTGTCTTCTAGATATGCTGGGGATTTACTGGATGAAGATATCTTTCATGAGAAGAATCTTGTCAACAGTCGATCTTTGCAGGCTCTAGTGGCAGGACTGAAGGCATACAGTACCTGGGAAAACATAACCTGTTTACAAGATTGTCGGGAGTGCACTGGAGGCATGGTGAGTTGGAGAAATCAAGAAAAAAGTTCTATTGTTGGTCCTTGGAAGGACTATTTTTTTCCTCTTTGGGTTCTCATTATTGCTAAAAGTTTGTTGCTGAATTGTTTCAGTTGTGTCTGACTCTTTATAACTCTATTTGGGGTTTTCTTGGCAGAGGTACTGGAGTGGTTTGCCATTTCCTTCTATAGCTCATTATTCAGCTAGGGAAACTAAGGCAAACAGGACTAAGTGACTTGCTCGGAGTCATACAGCTCATAAATGTCTTAGATTGGATTTGAACTCAGGAAGTTGAGTCTTCCTGACTCCAGGCCCAGCACTCTATCCGCTGCACAACCTAGCTGTCCCCATTGCTAAAGGTAGAAATTGGGTATTACAGAGAAGAGATATGTAGAATTCTGACGCTTTTAGCTTTGGTCTGTAACAATTAGAAATAAAGTTAGGAGTGCCATAGGTTCTTGGCTAAGGCAGAGAAACATGATCTTTGATTTTGGCAAGTGGAGTCAGAAGCATTTTCAAAATACAATATAGAACTGATTCAAAACCCATTTTAATGAACCTGTGTTTAAGCATAAGATACTATTATCATCTTGTGAAAAGGGAGTTGTCATAAAACCAAGGGTATCCACTCCTAGACAGTTATTTGGCTTAAACGTTCGAACAAAGCCCTTACAAATAATTTCCAGTAATCTCCTCAAGCTACATGACTGGAGCCAAATGAAATTAGCTAGAATACACAGAGCTGTGGGTACCACTGTACCTCCACTCTTTTGCCCAAGTTCTCTAAAGATAATGTTGAAGATTTGTGGTGAAGCTTTCTATTTAAACATCAGCATATACCTAGCAACATGGGTGCTCAGGATGAGCCACATAAAACTGGACCCAAGACAAGCAACCCTCAACTCTGTTATTTATGGTGTGCAAATAGTACAAGAAGAAATGGAGATAAATTCAGTTAAGTGGGAGGAGACAAATTCTGGGACACGGGTGGCTGGAGGAGGGAAGACCCTAACACCAGCCCCCTTAGAAGGAAACCCCTGGGTGCTGGGGAAGCCAATGAGCGCAGTGATGAGGTTGGAATAAGGCAGAACCTTACCAGGGAGCAACTCACCTGGTGTGTATTCTTTGGTGGGGGGTGGGGGAGAAGGGGGGGGACATGTGCCATCTGGTAGCTTCTCAATTGATCTAATTATTCTGCTTAACTAGGTGCTGAATGCTGTTGTTCCTGTGCTGCTGAAGGAGTGAATGTTTTGTCAGAGTGTAGCACACCTAGAATTACGCAATCTCCCAAAAGCATTCATTTAAATTCTCTAGCTCTCTAAATTTTGACATCCTGGGGAAAGGTCTGATTGTCTTGGCCTAATTTTGGTTCTGTCAGGAGACACAGTTACTCTGTGTGTGTATTCCCTTATAGAATTATATGGAATTTAAATACACACACACACACATATACACGCATATGCACAGACATACACAATATGATGTGTACATTAATCTAGTTTTACTGCTACACTAAAGTCCAGTTCTAATGCCTCATTCTTGATGTCAAGGTAATTGTGGGTTCTTAAAGTATGTAATAGTAGTGCATAAGTTTTGAAAAGCTCTGTGAAGCTAGAGGTGATTCAAGTATGGATGTGTTCATAATGGGTCAGCTGAATGCCTGCTATCTCCCAAGACCAGCCTGGGCCATTTTTGAGAGGCTCATTACTAGGTTGGTAGGAGGGTGATGAATATTTCTGTCATAGCATTGCTTAGAAAACTTTACTAAGTTATAGAGGAACTGTGCTCTGCTTCTGTGGCTTCTTCCAAGTAAAATCTTATGGGGGTTGATGAAATTTTTACTAGCTCATCACCTAGACATTGATCAGCCAGGACCAGGTCTCTAGACTCCCAGGGCTGATTGGTGCTATGGTAGGGAGAATGTAGCCCAATGGGGCATAGTGAGGGGAGAAGAAGATACAGGCAATATTTTGTCCTGTACCCAAGACTGTGCCTGGAGATGCTCTGCTTGTACCAGAACTGCCATAAATACCCTAAATCCAGTGACACTTGATTTTACTGGCACCTCTGCCAAGGTACTAAAAGGAGCCAGATAAAAGAAGGGGATTGGCATGTAAGGGATCAAACCAGACTATATGTGATAGTGAGAGAGGGGAGTGCATCCAGAGGAGAACCAATAAGATTTGAGGGACCAATGGAGCTAGCTCCTGTCAGATCCTAGAGCTTTCTCTCCTGTGTCTTCATTATGTTGACTGGGGGTATTCCAAGGTGCCTCTGCGGTTTGGGGTTGAAGTTCAACGTGCACTAATCAGCCAATCAAAAAGCATTTATTAAACACCTGTTGTGTGACAGACACCAAAATTGGAGGAGTAAGCAATCACTGGAGGAATAAACATTTAGTAGAAATTCACAGGAAAATCTAGTCCAAAACTGGCGATTTGAATTGGGCCAGATGGGCTTACTCTCAATTTTCTATCCCTGAAGACATCTGCCCAGTAGTAGGCATCATACTTGTGTCATAGGTAAACACTTGCTCATCTCAGTTGAAAGACCTTGGTTGCCTGCTGTGGTGTAGGAGAAGAGAGAAATCCCCCACCTCCCCCAGTACTGCTGCATTCTGGAAAAAAAAAGTGTAAGGGAAAAATAGGTGTTGAGCAATTCCTTCTCAAGAGTTGGCTTCTTTCTTCATAGGTTTTGTGTGTGTGTGTGTGTGTGTGTGTGTATCTGTGTGGAAATACACAGAAAGACAGGGAAGAGAGGAGAGAAAGGGAAAGGAAGAGGGGGAAGAAAGAGAGAAGGGAGAGACACAAAGAGAAACAAAGAGAGACAGAGAAGGGGGGAGGGAAGAGAGACAGACAGACCAGCTGAGATCATGGCCTTACCAGAGCTTCTCTTGCTTTTTAAAGGCCTCCAGAGCTATACTTGATCCTTTATGGAGCCAACAGCTACCACAAGTAGGTAGAGAAACTTCTTGACGCTTCCTTTAAGATGACCAAAGTATGACAGGGGCATATCTTTTACAAGCAGCAGATGGGCCACTTCAATTCTGAAAGGGGTGAACTCTTACATCTCATTCTGTTTTATCCTGCAATTTCATCAAATTTCTTGGGGAACTCAATCAGGAGTCCCTGCTTGAACCTTCTCCCTTCCCTCTTACATAAAATGAACATACAAGATTAAGACAAGGTACGCTTGCAAGGAAGGCACTTACAGTTGGGGGAATCAGGAAAGGTCACATGGAGGAGATGCCTCACCATAAGAGAGGGCTCTGGGCCCAGCCCCTCAGCCCCTCCATGCTGATATTGTGCCAAGAAAAAACCTACAAGAAATGTGGTAGCCCAGTAAATATATCTGAACTGTGGAAAATAGAGAGACTGCAGTTTTCTCTGGGGGTGTTCCTGTTATTTCTTCCGGAATGGCTTGTGGCCATCATGAGTGGGAAAGAAATTGGAACTGCTAAAACGACATGTAGCAGTGGACCACAACACACCGAATTCCCTTTGGGCCAAGAATTTAAGAGTCTGCCAAAGCAGCTAAGCAATTTACAGTAATGACAGTCTGACCTCACTTAATGGCCTAAGTAATCAGGAGACCAGGTGGCTTATTTCCACACTCAGCTCAAGTGAGCCGGGTGCTGCTTCGAAGCTGCTAGCAGGCATCCTGGGCTAATCTGCCTCTTTAAACAGGTGTTTGCTGGCCCTGCTCCTGCTCCAGCTGGCAGTGTCTCTCTCTCTCTCTCTCTCTCTCTCTCTCTCTGTCTCATTTCTGGATATAGAATCTGATTTGCAATAGGTACAGAAGAAAGTCTTCAAAGTGTATATGATCTTTTTTTAAAAAAAAATCAGCTTCCTTAATAGCTTTTCAGACCTATAAAATTAAATATTCCATTGCGCTTTGTGAGTCTCAACTTCAAATTAAGGCAGGAATAGAAATTAGAATTTAAAGTCAGTCTGTCCTGCCTTCTCAGCTTGGCTGTGCTCAGTGCCATTGGACTCTTTCACTGCTATTCAGGACTCCTCACTCTGCCCACAGAAATCAGTCACAGACTTGAATCTCAGAGAATATTGAAAACCCATGGCTGTGAAAGAATCCTCTTTTCTCAAGTAACTAATCAGCATTTTTACACCTACTCTATGTCAGGCACCATGTTAGGTGCTGAGGATATGAAACAAACCCAATAAAAAGAAAAAAAGCCAGTCCCTGCCCTTGATAAAATTATGTTCTCCTGGGGGTAGGAGGGAGGATGCAATATACACACATAAATAAATACAAAAATATATACAAAGTAAATGCAGGTTAAATACAAGGTTAGCTTTTTTTTCCAGGGAGACTGGGTAGAGGGAAGCAATTCTACTTGGGGAGACAGAGAAGTGAGGGGACTGGCCCAGCACCTCATAGCTAGTAAATGCTTACCAACAGCTCTTTTAAGTGGTTATTTAATCTGCGCTTGAGGAGCTCCAGTGACAGGGAGCTCACTACCTTTCAAGGCAGCCTTTTCGTCATTTGGACAGTTCCAATGGCTAGGAAGTTTTCCTGCCCTCTAGCCTATTGTCTCTGCAACTCCTCTTTCCTCCCCTCCATCCCCTCTCCCCCATTTCACCAGGCGTTGCTCTCTGTTACCTTCCACTGTTTTGGGGAGAAGAGCTGATCTGTACTTAATACCTAGGTTGGGATAAAGGAAAATGGGAAGAAGAAGACTGCAGAGCCGAGTGCTTCGAGGAAGGAGGTTACCCAGGTTAGCTCCGCCCCGGCAGTGCTCGTGTTCTGGATCTATCTTTCCCAACCTTGCCCCCTTGAAACCTACCCTCATTTGTCTATCACTGGGATTAGTAATCGACTGACTAATTCATACTATGTTGTTAATGACTTATAACGGCTTCACAGTTTACTTTTTTCAATGGTATAAGTCGTTTTTACTAGAGATAAGAGTTTGATCAGGAAGAATTAATCTCCAACAAGTGGAATTTTGGGAATCCACAGGTGGCATGACAGGGAACGTTTTTGGGTTTTCTTAAAATCTAGGCAGCAGAGTGGATAAAGACCAGTCCTGGAGTCAGGAAGACTTAAGTTCAAATCCAGCCTAGGTACTTACTAGCTGTGTAAATAATTTATCCTGGGCAAATCACTTAACCTCTGATTGCCTCAGTTTCCTCTGTTGTAGAATGGAGATAAATAACAACACCTTGAAGGGTTGTTGTGAGGCTCCAATGAGATAATAATTGTAATGCGCTTAGCATAGTGCCTAGCACACTTAGCACTGAGATGTGCTGTATAAATGCTTATTCTCTGCCCTCCCTCCAGTCCTATCCCAGAAGTGGGCTGCCACATACAAAGCCAATTCGGCTTTTCTCTATCATCTGTGTAAGACGACATGCCCCGCACGCTGTTGGAGAAATGGGGGGCAGCTAGGTGACGCAATGGATAGAGCACCAGCCCTGGAGTCAGGAGGACCAGAGTTCAAATGTGGCCTCAGATACTTACTAGCTGTGTGACTCTGGGCAGGTCACATAACCCCAAATAATAGAGGGATGGACGGATGATAGATAGATAGATGGATGATACATGGATGGATGGATGATAGATATATGGATAGATAAATTGATGATGGATGGATTGACGGATGGATGGATAGATGATAGATTGATGATAGGTAGGTGGATGGAGAGAGAGAGAGAGAGAAAGAGAGAGACAGAGAGAGAGAATGAGAATGGGCTGGGACTGGATGAAGAGAGGTTCAAGGCCAGAGAGACCAGTATGGGAGGCATGCAAGACAGAAGTGGAAGGTGAAACCACCAGAATGGAGAAGCTGTTCAGAGAAAGAATGTAGGTAGAGAAAGGTAGATTACAAAAGACAGGATATGCCTCCAAACAAACGTTTGGCAAAAGTCAGTTGAATAATTGCTCCGTGCTCATTTGTGACCTCAGCACCATCTGAAAAAGCAACAACAATTTCCTCTACCAGTTGTCAAAGAGCTGTTTGTCATTTAAGTGAAGCTATTATTTCCATTTCAGAAGCCAAGAGCATCATGCTCCCCTATTCATACAGGGTTCGTTGGTGGCTGTGGGGTTTTCCACCTCCTAGGGATTACATTATTTTGCCCCAAGCGAGAAAGCATTTTATCTGTGATAAGAACATCCATGTTGAGGAAAGATTTACACACAAAGTAAAATACTGGGTGTTTGAAAACGCCCTCACTGACTGTTGGGAGGAAAGCTTTCCACCTTCATTCAGAGCTTAGAGCCTTCGAATCACAGAACAGGGTTCCCTTTCCTTTTACCCCAGACCTTTTTCAGTGACTGGTTTAGCTCCTATAAACCCGAGATTATTGAGCCTCACCTTTCCTCATCTCCTAATGGGCTCTTTGTCAGTTTTATAGTGTTAGGGTGGTCTGAGGCAGGTGATCAGCATGCTAAGTGTATCATATTTATTTCAAAGCCCTGGGCTGTTCGGGGGGTGGGTTCCTCGATTTGAGCGTACTGATCCAAGAAGGTATAGGCTGCCAGAAAAGAAAACAACCAACCGGATGCATACACAGCATCCTAGGCTAGTGGTTCCTAATATTTTTGAGCACGAGGACCTACTTTTTAATGTCCAAAAATGTGATAGACTCCTCTCTTGATAATGGTGGTACTATTAGTGTCCATTGATTGAGGAAATATGTAACTATCTTGCAAAAAAAACTTCATTCCTCCAACAATCTACAAAAGCTGAGTGTTGGCTCTGATACTTTGGCTGAATGTGTGTGTTGGCACTGACATCAGGATAACCTTGGCCAAGTCACTTAACTTTTCTGAGGCTTGGTTTCTTCATCAATTAAGTGGGGATAATTGTTCTTGAACTACCCCATCACAGTCACAAGACTGTTAAGAGATGAGCGCTTAATAATCTATAGTTTGCTATGCAAATGTAAACTCCCATGATTATATATAGTATATTCATAACAAATACTAGATATCCTGTTCCTATTCTATCTCCTAGAGTTTAAAGGAGACTTAGATGCTACCCAGTACCCATCTCTCATGTTTCAAATGAGGAAGTCAGTTCCTGGTATAGTTCTATTCATCTGAGTGGGTGTCACATACTAATAATGATAATGATCCTAATAAAATCCATAAAATAGCAACAAAATTCAGGGTCATTTACTCTAAGGCAGCTATTAAAAGATGAATAGTTCCTCACCAAAAAGTATGAGGATCCAATCATTTAACCAGCATTTAGTTATTAAGTGCCTACTATATGCCAGGCACTATGCTAAGTACTGAGGATACAAAGGGGAAAAAAGTGAACTATTCCTTGCCCTGCAATACTTTACATTTTAACTTTGGGGACAGTATGCACATACGTTAGTATGTATACATACAAATATATACAAAGATACATACAAATTAGATACAAGGTAATCCTAACAAGGAAGAAGTTAGAAAAAGCCCCCTGGAAGGTGATTCATGAACTGAATTGTAAAGGAAACAAAAGATTTTCAAAAGTAGACATAAGGATGCAATGCATTTCAGGTATAGGCAACAATATGGAGGAACCTCAAATTTTTTGCAAGGAAGTTGTGAATTTTCTTAACCGTGGACACTAACAGTATGACTATTGGTGGAAGGGAGATCAATGACATTTTTGGACATTAAAAATAGGTTCTTTTTTTTAAAGCATAATCAAAAGCATTGGAACCTAGAATGTTATGTGTCCATTTGGTTAAATGTGTGTATAGACTTTTTTTCATGCAAAGTCACAGAGATAGAAGATCAAGCACTGTGTGTGAGAGAGAGCAAGATCAATATGACTGTACCGTAGAATGTATCAAGTGGAGTAAGACTGAAAGTTGTGAATAGAAATTAAATATGAACCAGATTTTAGAGGTCATAGGGAACCACTGGAGTTTCTTGAGCAGAATGGTAACAAGATCAGACCTGGGCTTTAGGAACATCATTTTGGTTTCAGTGTGAAAGATAGATCGGAGTGGGGAGAGATTTAAGGCAGAGAGAACGAAGAAGAGGTTATTGCAATTGTCCGAACTACTTGAGTAGTAAGAACTCAACCTAGAATGGCAGCTGTGTGAATGGAAAAAAGAGGACATATGTAAGAGATGTTGCGGAGATGAAAATGATAGGATATGGTAACTTATTGGATGTGAATGTGAGGAGTCAAGGAAAACATGGAGATTGGGAAATTGGTTACCTGGAGAGACACAGGTACCCTCAGCAGAAACAGTGAAGCTCAGAATAGGGCTGTATTTGGGAGAAAAGGTGAGAGATGCCAATGTGTAGGACAATAATATGAAATAATAGCAAAATAGTGACTTTTCCCAGGGCCATTTCTATCTGAAATTCATAGGAAGAGGGAAGGAGGAGGAGGAAGAGGAGACATGGAAAAAGAGGTCAAATTTGCATGAAAACATGATGAGGTTGTCATCCCTGTGTGTTCTTGGCATATTTTGAAGATCTTTTCAGTGAACCTACCAAAAAATGAACCTATATATCCCCAATCTTTTATTTAATTATAAAAAAGCAATAACTTTATCCATCTGTACCGTAGTCCACAAAACGTTAGATAGAAAAGAATAACAGAATAGCAACCTAAGGTCGATTTCTATTTGAACTCCACTGAAAAATATGAGATTAACAAGATGAATAATATGTGAAAAAGTGACAGTTGATATTTATATAGTGTTTTAAGGTTTGCAAAGCATTGTGCATATATCTTATTTGATTCTCCAGCCGATTTTATGAGGTAGAAGTATTATTATCTGCAATTTTTTTATTATTGTTCAGTTGTTTTCGGTTACGTGACCCTATTTGGAGTCTTCTTGGCAAAGACACTGGAGTGGTTTGCCAATTCCTCCACCTCATTTACAGATGAGGAAACTGAAGCAAACAGGGGTAAGTGACTTATCCAGGGTCACACAGCTAGTAAGTATCCGAAGCCAGATTTGAACTCAGACCATCCTGATTCCAAGCCCAGTGCTCTATCCACTGTACCAGGCAAGGTAATTTTTTTTTACAGGCAAGGAAATTGAGATTCAGAGAGTTAAGTGACGTGCTCATGTTAAGCAGCTAATGTCTAGATGAAAGACGGAGTCTTTACTGACTCCTAGATCAATGTACTTTTTACTCTACACACATTAATGTAGAGCTTTAGTTTATCAACTGCTTTCCAGATACCACCCCTGTGATATACATAGTACATGTCTCATTATCCCAATTTTATAGATGAGGCAACTCGGGTGAGGACAAGTAAAATGACTTCTCATTACTAATGTTCCTTCCAACTTACAATTGTATGTTGCTTTGATGCCACATGGTGACACAGGCAGTAAGGGTGGGGGCAAGATTTGATTCCAGGTTTCCTCATTAAAAGTCCAACAATACGTGCCATGACTGCTGTTGACCAATTAGTTTGTTCTCCTTTTATTGGTGTAGACAAAATGGAAACCTCTCCTAATTCAGTTTGGACTCTCCCATTATTGAACTTGCCATTCTTCCTCCCAAGAGAATGACTCATGACGTTTAAATCTGTATTTTGATCATCCTAAGCTCTCATCTTTCCCTTCTTTCCTGAAGCCTGGCAAAAATATAAACCTTGCTCATATTTACCTTATATTTTAATGACAGAAGAGTTTTTTATGGTAGATGGTTTCCCTTGCCTTTTAACTTATCTCAGTGCCTTTAGTTTTTATACCCCAATTGTTTCCTGTAAATCACGCCTTACCCATTGAGTCTGGCATAGTATTCAACCTTCCACGTCCACCACCCATAACATTTTTGGTGAGAGTAGGGAGATATGTTTCATTGTTTGATCTGCACTACCAAGATAGGTCTTTAAAATAAATCTGTTCAGTTGCCTTTTACTTTACTGTCATTGTATATACTTCTTTCATTGTGTTCATATAAGTTTTCCCATATTTCTCTGAATTCCTCCTAATCTTTTTTTCCCCTTATGGTACAGTAGGTTTCCATTATATTTATCTATCACAGTTTGTTCAGCTGTTATCCAATTGTTTTGTACCTTGTTTCTACTTTTTTTTGCTATTGCAAGTAATGCTGCTATGAACATTTTGTCCAAACGGGGCCTTTCTACCAACCTCTTGGTCCTTGAGGCATATATCCAATTGAGCAACTTTTCTAGAGTAATTCCAACTCCACCTCCAACCCCAGAATGGACTATTTTTGTAGCTCCACCAACATTTTATTAGTGTGCCCATTTCCCCCAAACCCACTATCCTTGACCATTTCCATCTTTTTCATTTTTGCCACTTAGATGGGTGCTAGGTTAAACTTCAGAATCCTTCTAATTTGCATTTGCCTTATTATTTGCGATTTGGAGTATTTTTTGGCAGATAGTTCTGATGAGTTCCCATTTGATGATAACTCCCCTATGGGTAGTTTTTTGAACTCCTCCACAAAACTTTTGTTTGAAAGATCAATCTGTCTCCATAAGTTAGTATATTTATAGCTCAGCGAGGAAAATTTCCATAATTCTATCACAGCCTGTCAGTTGAAAACCTGGGAGACCCTTGGGTCTGTCACTTCTTGGAGAGTTAAATGTAACTCTTACTTTCTTTACGCGACATGACAAATGTGGAGGGAGTAAAGTTTAGTCGCTTAAAGGATATTCTCAGCAATGAAGCTGATAAATGCCAGGCTCATTGGTAGCATACATACAAGAGAACCTGTTCCTGGCATTTTCTTTGGTACCTGGAATTTAATAACATTCTTTCTTCTTCTTTCACTCTTGGTTATCCTGCCTTTTGGGGGTGCATAGAGTATAAATGAGATTTCATAAGAAATTCAGGGGAAAAAACACCTTGGGAGCCAGATGAGTTAATGAATAACAATGAATGACACATACATTTTTCATTTTCTTCCATGGATTTCAAAGCTTCTTATTAATATTAATTAATCACCATTGTTGTTTAATCAGATTTTCCACCAATGTCTTCCTCTTATGCCCCAGGGTGATGTGGTAGTGTCCTGGGTGTCCTAGTCAATAAGCATTTATTAAATCCTTACTATTGGCTCAGGACCATGTCCATGGCACACAGGCTCTGACAAGACTTAGCAGCCTGGAATAGCCTTAAGGATGGGCCTGCGACTGGAGTATGTTTTCTCCTAATGGTCAGTTTAGCTAAGTGAAGGATTCAATGGCAGGTTGACTATAGAGATTGCTGTTTTTATAGGTGGAGGAAACACTGACAGTAATAGACTCCTTGGAGTATTATCAAATGTTTTGGAAGTTCTCACTACCCATACACGGGACAGCGTAGGATAGAAAGAATGATGAGAGTCAGGAGAAACCTGGGTTTGAGTCCTGCCTAATTTACTAGATGCCTACTAGCTGCATAAGTATCTTGTAAATTAGCTACTGAGTAAATTAGTTACTAATTTATCTGAGCTTCAATTTCCTAATCTGTAAAACAGGGGAAGAGAATGGGAGGGAATAAAATTCCATGTAGCACCTACTATGTGCCAGGCCCTGTGCTAAGGGTTTTATAAATATCATCTCATTTGATCCTCATAACAACCCTGCAAGGAAGGTGCTGTTATCCCCATTTTATGGTTGAGGAAACTTAGGCAAACAGAGGTTAAGTGACCTGTCCAGGGTCACACAGTAAGTGTCTGGGGCCAGGTTTGAACTCATGTCTTCCTGACTCCAGGCCCAGTGCTCTAACCACTGAAACACCCAGCTGACTCAGTAGATATAATAATTCCTGCAATGCCTACCACATGGTGTTGTTTTGAGGATCAGATGAGGTAAAGAACACTTGAAGAAGAAAAAGCATTTTATGAGCACCTAGTATAGGTGCTAGGCATACAAGAACAAAAAAGGAAATAGTCCCTGACCTCAGAGAGTTGAGGAGATGACATCCACATGAATAAAGGTGGGCAAAATAAATGCAAGATAGTTTTGGGGATGAAGCACTGGCAGCTGGGATGATCAGGAAATGACTCATATAGGGATGGAGGTGAGGAGAAAGTTCATTCCATGAGTAAGCATCAGCAAAATCATGGAGATGGGAAATGTAATGCTGTGTGTGAGGAACAGCAAGATGCTCAGCTTGGCTGGACCATAAAGTGGAGTGATAGGTGTAATAAGGCTGGCAAAGTAGATTAAAGCCAGGTTATAAAGGGCTTTAAATACTAGAGATTACCCATCAGGATTAGGGATATAGTTTGGAGCTATAGGATAGAATTTTTCTCTGTAAACTTAACTGGCCTCATCGATACTGTTAGTGACTCCTAGGAGCTTACTGACCCAATCCCTGAGGAGATTTACATACACACATATGTGTGTATACATGTGTGTATATGCACCCACACATATTTATAGTACACATGTATGTAACCTACACACAGTACAATATATATGCATATACATGTATGTGCGTGCAAATGTGTGCGCATGCATGTGTTGTGTATGCATATATATCTAATGGCCTCCTAACTAGTATCTTCCTAATAACTTGTATCCGCTCTCCAATCTGTCCTTTGCTCAGTTGTTGAAATTATTTTCCTGAGGCAAAGGTTTGACCATAACACTACCTTTTTCAAAAGCATTCAGTAGCTCCCTCTGGCCCAACTTTTGGAGTAAAAGACTACAAGCTGGCAGGATACGTAAAATTAAATCTATAGCTAATCTCATTTAACATCACTACCTTTCACATACTGTGTTCTTGACAAAGTGGGCTGGCTAGTTCTTTCCTAGCCCATCTCTACTCTCTCCCACCTGGGCTGTTTCATTTCCAGTGCCTGAATCTCCCTCTCTCTCCATATCTCTACCTGTGGGTATCAGGGCCACGTGGTGTCAGATCCACTTCCCTCTCTTTGGCTGTTCTATGATTATGCCCCTCCTTTTTCCTTACTCAGTACATCAGTACATGGTCAGACTGCACATTGACTCAGTTTTGGTTCCAGGTGATGATTGGTTTGTGTCTTGATGGATTTACCTGAGTGTGTGTAAACATATCTGAGGCCCAGAATCCCATTTACAGCCTGGAACTTCCCTGTAGTCTCCCAAATTGCATCTGCTGCCGCTGGAGAAGTAGAAAGAGCCAGGACCAGTAGGGAGTGACAAAGTGAGCAACCAGGAATTTAAAAGAAAAAATCAACATCCATACTCGGAAATTGATACCCAAAGAAACTCTGGTGGTGGCCCCTCATCACCTAGTGACTCTGTGAGCTCTGATGTCTATTCATGCCTTAACATTAGGTCAACACCCACAGGGCCTAGCTAGAAAGATTGTTTTTCTACCTGGCTATTCTTTTCCCCATTCTTCCTCTGCCCCACACCCCCACTCCCCCGCCTTAACTCCATGTGATTTAGCAAGAAGATGGGACTGGCAGGAACAGACTAATGCATATAAAAATGAAGGGGATGAATCTACACTAGGACATCACAGAGGGAGCTTTTTGATTTTCCAACCATTTGGGGCCCAGAGCTGATTCCACAGAGAGCGAGAGACCACAATGCCTCATTTATCTAGCATGTATTTATCTGACAACCTCAGCAACCATAGAGCTAAGAGCTAGGAAGTAAGCAGAAATGACATTTGAGAAACCAAGACATCGCTTACAGAGTCTGTCTATTAAAACTGGTGGGCTTTACTCAGAGATGAGCCATTCGGTCAGAGCTCTTCAAAGATCTTTGTTTATTCTTACATTAGTCACAATTCTAATCAGGTTGGTCATCTCAGACCACAATAAATTTGAAGCAACAAATCCGAAAAGCTGTTGGAAGGTGTTATGCCAACAGCAATTTGGCATAGCAGCCAAGAAGGAGGAAGAATGTATAAAAAGCAGGCCTAAGAACGCAAAAAGCCTGGGAGTCTGGAGGCCACTCAGCATAGGGGCAAACAGCCTTCCATGCCTCAGTAGACACCGAGACTGTTCAAATATTATAGCTTAAGAAGGAAGGGTAGTGTATAATGTAATTTAGAAATATTTCCATTAGAGGCAAAGTCAAAACTTTTGAGGGTTAAAAGGCTACACTTTAGTAATCTGGAAAATTCACTTATGTGATATACCTTAGACCTTATATATGATGGACAAATAAGGCATTACTGTGTTCTGGAACAGAATAGGATTTTTTGTGTATGTGTATTTTAAATAAATCACTCAATTATGCATGAACATTCTGTAGAAATGGAACACTCCTAAGACAGGTAGGCCAATAGTAGGCTAAGTTTGGCAGCATGTATACTAAAATTGGAACAATAAAAAGAAGATGAGTGTGGCCCTTGCTCAACGATGACATGCAAATTTGTAAAGAGTTCCTTATTTAATTGAGAGGCATCGTGGTCCAGTGGAAAGAACATTACAGCCTTTGAAGTCAGAGGACCTAAGTTCATATTATTATTTTGTCACTTACTATCTGTGTGACCTTGAGTAAGTTATTTAACCTCTCAAGTTCCCAGTGTCCTTATGTGAAAATGAAGGCATTGTCTTATATTGCCTCTAGGTCCCTTATAGCTCTCAATCCATGAGTCCATGATCACAGTTGGCTTCAGAGAATACTGGACTAGGGGTCAAGAGACATGGATTCTAGTCCTGATTGTCACTAGCTTTTGGCCTTCAGTAGAAGGTTGGACCAGATCATGGCTATCCTTGCCAGCCCCCAAGTACTTCAACATTGCATCTTCAACATTCCTTCATCCTTCATCACTATCTGACTGAGTTGTCAATTAGCTTCAAGAGAGTCAGAACAAAGTAACAGTTAATTAAAACTATCACTGGCTACCCTAATGACATTGGTGAAAAGAAGGGATGGTCTTTATCTTTTCTTATGTTTTTAAGCACTCCAAATTATTTCTATAGCTCCATTAACACAAAAGTCCTGCGTATGACCCAAAGTGTCATGAACGGGGGTTTAAAGCCTGCAATCCATAGAGCCCCACTTCAACAGTTCCTCTGAACAGCTGCCAATTGACTTTGGCTTTTAAGACTAAAACAGCCCAGTTCCAACTACTCAACTCTGGCCTTCCTGATCAGTCCCTCTACATTTAAAGGGTTCTCGTTGATCTCTCAGTAGCCTTCCTCACTGGCCTTATCTTCTCTGTGTCACAATCTAAGTACCTTAGGGATATGGAATCTAGCCTCCTGGTTTCCTTTTCATTATTCCCTGAAGGCTGGGTAGGAGACTTGGCCACAGGCTCACTTGCAGTAACAAGTTTGGACATAGATATTTAGAAGAATCATGTTACCTAGGCAAGCAGATCCAAGTCTTTTATTAAATGTCACAAAGGTTCTCGTATTCACCAAGAATAGCTTCTGTTCTATAAGTGTTCAGATTTGGCTGTCATTTTGCCAGTTGGACTATGATGTTATTTGACACCCCCCAATAAATGGTCTTACACTTAATCCCATCTGAATGGATCAGAAGTGGGAAAATAAGCTGCCCCTTTTGCTGTCTATGTATGGTACCTGGCAGCATCTTCTCTTTAACAAAGTCATTTTCTGCAGCCTTTCTGAGCTGATCCAGTTCAACATACCCTGCCCCTTTAGGCAAAGGAGAGGACAGATTATAAGGAAGCAAAAGCAAGCTGTGTCAAAGAAAAGTAGGATTGTTGAAATGGGCCCAAGGAATCACCCATTGTACTGGCAGGTTTCCTTCAGAGCCTCCTGCCAAAAATGTTCAGGGAATAAACAAGGTGTTTATAAACTACACATGCCGTGGAAAGTATCCAGACAATGTGAAAAGGCAATGAAGAGAGCCGGCATTTGGCAGGGCTCTCTTTGCCAAGTTTGTCTCTCCCGAGCCTTGTTTATTGTCATCGTTTCATCCTCTCTGGATGGAATCCACGCCTCCACGAGAGGATTCAGTCTCTCTATCCATCTCAAGACAAAGAGGAAAAAGCTGCTGTCTCACTCAAGTTCTCTCCCCAATCTGCTCAATTTAAAACCATTCTGAAGATCTCCAAGGAAAGGGCTGTTCTCAAACACAGTCCAGTGACTCTTGAAAATACCTTAGTCTTTTCTGAGAAGCTTGTTGTTGTGGTTTTATGGATTTTCCGATGGGAAATTGCCTAGGACTTGTCCAACAGCGCCAGCTTGGAGTGAAGAAAATCCCAGGTCATGTCTGTACACACACGTCAAATCAGTGGTTTTTGCATTTATGCCTAAAGTCGCTGAAGACTCAAGGTTCCTGTACAATTAATCAGATTCATCACATAGCTAGACAATGAGCAGTTCCTGAGCCTGGACTCTGTGCTAGGCATTCTGTGGGGAATAATGAAATATAAAACATGGTCCCTGCCCACAAAGAACTTACAGTCTAATTGGGGATGAAAAAATTACCCACAAGGACAGCAATTAGGGAAGGAGACAGAATTATTCGTGACAATATTATATGTGATGTCATAAAGTACTTTGTTGTGTTCTGTGGATGACTAGAAAAGAGGGGTGGTGGTGTAGTAGTAGTAGCAGCAGCAGCAGCAGCATTTGTATAATTCTTTAGTGTTTATAAAACACTTTACAAATATTATCTCATTTTATCTTTATAGCAGCCTTGGGAAGTAGGTGCCATTATTATCCCTATTTTACAGATGAAATAACTGAGGCAAACAGAGATTAAGTGACTTGTCTAGTGTCATATAACTAGTAAATGCCCGAGGTTGGATTTGAAGTCAACTCTTCTCAACACTGGGGCAACCAGGTAGTAGCACTGGGCCTGAAGTCAAGGAGATACTTCCTAACTGTGTGACCCTGAGCAAGTCACTTAACCCTGTTTGCCTCAGTTTTCTCATCTTTAAAATGAGCTGGAGAAGGAAATGGCAAACCACTGCAGTATCTTTGCCAAGAAAAACCCAAATGGGTCATGAAGACCCCAGGCACGACTGAACAACAACAGAGTTCTTGACCCTAGGTCCAGCATTCTATCAACGTAGGTACCGATAGCATAGAATATTCTGTTGTAGAGAATAAGATGTTTATGCTGCAGCACGTGCTCTCAGTGCCAGAGGAGGCAGAGAAGAGAGAACAAGGGAATCACAGCCTGATGTGCATGTGGAGTCATACAGCTGAGTGACCGCCTGCTACATCATGTCCAAGGCCCAGGGAAGATTTCTGCCGATAGGATTTAGCAATTCAATCTGATGAGCATTCATAAGGCAGCTAGATGATGCACTGCATAGAATGCTGAGCCTGATGTCAGGAAGACCCGAATTCAAGCGCCACTTCAGACATTTACTATCTAGGTGACTCTGGGTAAGTCACTTAAACTCTGTCTGCCTCAGTCTCCTCATATGTAAAATGGGGGCGATAATAGCATTTACCTCCCAGGGTTGTGAAGGATTATATGAGCTAATATTTATAAAGTACTTTGCAACTTTAAAAGGGCTATGTAAATGCTAACAATTAATTTTATTATTAATGATTACAGTTATAATAATAATAATGATAAAGGGCCTCCTATGGTCAAGGAACTGTGCCAGGTGTTGAAGATACTAAAGAAAGAACAACATAGCCCCTGCCCTCGAGGAGCTTATTTTCATATTCAAGTGGGGAGGTTACAACATATACTCAAGTAAGAAAATCCAGCATATAACATTAATATAAAGTGACATCGGTAGGGGAAGAGCACAAAGAACTAAAGAGGGTGGGGAAAGACATTGTGTTGGAGCTGGTGATGTGAAGGATGTGAAGTAGGGAGGAGTGTGCTCTGGCCATGGGTGACCTGGTCATGGGTCTCTGGGTACTTAAAATCTAGTGGGATCATAGCTAAAAATGTATATAGTGCTTACTATGTGCCAGACACTGTGCTAAGCACTTTAAGTTATCTTATTTACTCCTTACAACAACCTGAAGAGGTGGGTGCTATTATTATCATCACCCCCATTTACAAATGAGGAAACTGAGGCAAACAGAGGTTGAGTGACTTGCCCAGGATTATCCATGCAGTAAATGGCTGAGGCTAGATTTGAATTCAGGTCTTCCTGACTCCATATTCAACACTGTATTCACTATGCCACCTGAGACGAGACAAGAATATGAAGTACTTTAATACTCACAAGAAAATGGGAAGTGCTTAGGGGAGGCACAGACAAAATGCTGGGAGTTGCCTGAGGAAGGAAAGAGACTTGGGGCAGAGCGGTGTTGAGGGGGAAGTCTCGGACAGAGGAGCCCTTCTGTGTTCTGGTTTCTATGCTTCGGTAGCAAGGGAAACCCAGAATCCTCTGCAGCGATTGGCATCATCTGTTGCTCCATCTAATGTATTCTGTTACACAGATACAGGTTCAAGCTTCCTCCTTTTCGGAAAAATAAAAAAAGACCCAGAAAATCATTTGGCACCATGGAAATACCTGTGAATTTGGAGGCAAAGAATTTAGGCTCAAATCCCACCTTTCTCAATCCCTGTATGATCTTGGGCAAGTCAATTCACTTTCTCTAAGCCTTGTTTTTCTCATCTGTAAAATGCAAAGTTTGGATAAGAAGTCTCCTTTCACCTCCACACCCAGAATCCAATGAGCCAGGTTTGAATCCTGAATCTTTTCTCTAGAGGAATGCCCTTGGTTTACAGAGCTAGAAGGGACCTTAGAGATCACTGAGGCCATCCGACCAACTACAGATCCAACTGTCATTATGCTGCATCTAACTGAAGCAAGGGACTTTGCCTGTGTAGATCTCCCTTTTCTTTTCTGTAAAGCGATGGGCTTAGATTAGATGAAATTAAATGTCTCTTCTGGACCTTTAATTATTACTTATTTCTTTTCACTTATAATATGTTACATCTAGCTGCAAATCCAAATTTGGGGATAATTTACTATTTGGGGCAAAGTTTTTGAATAATATTTCACTCGCTAGGAGTTATGATTAAAGAAATAGATACACATTTTTGTCATCTATAACCATCTGTTATTAATCTATAACTATTTTCCAAGGTGTGCTGGTAAATATTTAACAACCATCTCTCCAGGAAAAAAAAAGTATACCTCATATACTTAGGTTTAATCTTCATTATCAACACCCATCAGAATAATAAATCAAACCCTGCTTTTTTAACATTTTCTCATATCCAAGCTGTAAATTCTCAATGAAAATTTAACAATTAGCGAGCTGCAACACGTCTCTATCTATAATAGGGGTGAGGAACCTGTAGCCTGGAGGCCACACGTGGCCCTCTTGGTCCTCAAATGCAGCCCTAAATTTGGATTCTGTCAAAGAGCTGCACTTGAGGACCTAGAGGGCCACAGGTCCCTCACCCCTGGTCTATAAATTAGGAAGTCAGTTTTGGAGAGTTGCCTGAGGTGGTATTTGAATCCAGGGATTCTTGACTCAAAGTCTAGAACTTCAGATGTTATGCCCCACTGCCTGTCTAAAGAAAGAGATGAATGAAAAGTAGCAATGGTGAACACGTGGCAATGAAGAACAATGGATAATGAAACTATATTTTAAAAAGCAGTTTCCAAGTCAAACTGTGCTCTAGCAATAAAATCCATTCTCTTTTTCTGTTCCTTAGTGTTACATGATCTGAGTCTCTGCTCTGTTGGGAAATAGACCTGTGTACCAGGCCTCCTAGGACCAAATTCTTTTTTGAACAAGTTGAAAATGGGGACGGTCATCCTTATGTCATCTACCTCATGTGAATGTGGTGTGGGAAGGTGATTTTTAAATCTCAAAGTGCTGTAGACATGGGAGTTATTATAGTAATTATTATCGTCATTGTGTTTGCTCAAAGCTAGGATGTTCAGTCTTCTTTTTTTAATGTTTTGTTGCTATCATTCAGTCATTTCAGTCATGTACTGCTCTCCATGACCCCATTTTGGGGTTTTCTTGGCAAAGAAACTGGAGTGGTTGCCATTTCCTTCTCCAGCTCATTTTACAGATGAGGAAACTGAGGCAAACAGGGTTAAGTGACTTGTCCAGGGTCACGTAGCTAGTAAGTGTCTGTGGCTAGATTTGAACTCAGGGAGATGAGCCTTCCTGACTTGAGGTTTGGCCTTCTGTCCACTGTACTACCTATCTGCCCTCTTTTAACGTTTAGGGATATGTTATAACACATCACCAGTAAATAGAAATGCCCAGCTTTTGGTGGTCTGAAACTTCTCATGGAACTTTCTTTCTTTGGAAGGTCTTTCTGTGGTTTGGTATTTCCAGAAACAGAAAAGAGAACTGTGATCATAGCCTCACCTCTAAATACACACACACACACACACACACACACACACACACACACACACACATATGCAGGCACACACACATATGCAGGCACGCACACACACACGCGCGCGCGCGCACGCAAGCATGCCTAAGGCTGTCCCCTGCTGTGAGCTTTGGAGAAGAGAAAGGATTGATGATCCACAAAGACAATGAGAGTAACACATGAAGAGAGCCTTTTCTTATTCCTTTTCATCTTGCTCAACAATCCTTATAAACACCACTTTGTGGTATCAGTGTTTGTGAACCTGTCCTCAAACATGAAGAGTGATAGCAGAGAAAGAGTCCTTGTGTGAGAAAAACTTGCTCCACCTCTTCCCCCACCATTTCACTGAATCCTTCCTCTCCAGTCATTGACTGAGGTCTAAAAATGCCAAGTCATCCAAAAATGCAAACCATAGTCCTCATGATGAATTTTATGTAAACACTGTAATAATTGTGTGGTCATTGCACTTTGGGGTCCTCACTCAGGCTAATGTCAGGGGACATAAAAGAGATTAAAAATAGAGATCTTGGGGTATAGATTGAAAATGACCTCAATTTATCCCATTCCTTATGGGTAGCAATTTCTTTTTCCTTTCTTTTTTAAAAATAATATACATGCATTTTTTCAATGCAGATTCATAGCCCATTTGTAATTTATGATTTTAGAGAAATGCTTGTGGCACTCAGAGGTTAAGTGACCTGCCCTTGGTTATGAAGCTAGTAATGTGTCAAAAGCAGCCATTGAATGGCTCTCTTCTTCAAGCCAGTGCAGGCCTTCTATCCATCACCCATCACTGCCTTGTTTAGTGGCAGAGTTAAATGCCCATTTGCTCTTGCCCTTGCCTTCCAAATTGTCACTGGAAATGAACAAAATCCTTCTCCAATTTGTATTAAAAGAAAACAAAAGGCTAAAGCTATATAGCACCTGCTTTAAATTTGTTCTGATACATTTATTAAATGCAATCAAACACTTAAAATATGGAGATGTTAAAAACAGCAGGAAAATATTAAACTTTCAGTGGACAAATTTTGAGACATAATATATGATTTATAGAGATTCCATTGAAATAGGACATGACCTCAGTGACATTCACAATTAGTTGCTAAGAGGCTAGATATATTCCAGAAGGAAAAGAAGTAAAATAACGTAGCCTACTGTACATGCTCTTTATTACGCTGTGATCGGATTCTTGCTTGCATTACACATTGGATTCCTATTAGTTTCATCTGTTCATCCCACATTTTCTTTTTTATTAGAAGCAAAGGAAGTTAATAGAAAATGTTGTTCTTTCTTGGATGGAGCATGTTCTCCCTCTATCACACACAAACACGTATATACACTTTTTTTAATGGGGGTAAGCAGGTTCTTTCAAACCGGACACCATTTGAGAAGAACAAATTGTGAGAATACTTATAACTGAAGCATGTGTCTCTATTTGCGACTAAAACCTCAGGTACTGTTTAATGCCTTGGAAAGATGACTTTGAAAAAAGGTTCCCATAGGCTGAGAGTTTACTTGCCTTGCATAGACATGTAGTTTTAACTCTAGAGATGAGCTGGCTCACTTCTTCACTGACAAGTGGGACCTCAGCACTTCATTCATACAAGCCCAGGGTCCAATAACACCACACTAGACCTTGAAAAAATAAAATTTCTACCTTAATTCATGACACATTGTAGGTTAAATTATCTTACTGTAAACCCATGAGAATCCTTGTTGATTTCCTTAGAATGAGAATCTGGCTCGATACCTACAAGCTATTGAAGAGGGGAAGTACGAGATCCTCCCTCAGGGAGGAACTCTTGTACCCTGGCACGGTAATGAACTCAGTGATCTAACTGGTCTTTTCTATTTGAAGCAACTATGACTAATGTAGGCTACCTCATCCTGGAAATTAACACCAACCTCAGCTAAAAGTACTACAAGGGAAGTATTTCAGGAGAATTGGATGCATTAGACCTTAAATCAATTGGCATAGCATGTGTATTTTCTGAATCTTCAGCTGCAGCAGGAGAGAGGGATGTGTGTGATTTGGCAACCAGGCTGCTGACTTTACATCTTCTGATCCACAAACAAGGTTTTCTTCCTCTGGTTATTTCTGATACAATTACAGGACTTATATGCATTAAACAGAAACTAAGTGAAAATGTTAAGAGTGTTGTACTTGGCAGGAAGGGGGGAAAGTCCCTTTGAAATAGGGGCGAGAATGGAATTTGCTACTCTCCTGTGAAGTGGTCTGTAATATGATTAGAGCTAGAAAGAGTCCTAAATTTGGAATCAAGTTAATAGCTGTGTAATCCGGGCATGTCACATAGCCTCTCTGAGGCTTGGTTTCCTCATTTGTAAGGTGGGAAAAATAATGGCTTCCCTATAGGGTTATTATGAGGCTCAAATGAACTGATGTAAAACAAATGTTATGATTAGCATACTGGAGGCTGCCAGGTGGCATAGCACAGAGAGTGCTGGACTTGGATTTAGGAAGACCTGAGTTGAAATTCTGCATCAGACATTTAGTAGTGTTGTGACCCTGGTCAAGTTTCTTGACCTCTCTTATTCTCAGTTTGCTGATCTTTAAAATGGAGAAAGTTTATATTAATAACATTATATTAAAATAGTCCTTACCTCAGAGGGTTGTAGTTTGAACTAAATGGGATAATGTGCAAAGTGCATAATAAACTTCAAATGGCTCTGTAAGTGTTAGCTATTAGTAGTAGGGCAGCTAGGTGGCGTAGTGAACAGTGCTAGGCCTGGGGTCAGAAAGACCTGAGTTCAAATTTGGCTTCAGACACTTACCAGCTGTGTGAGTCTAAGCAAGTCACTTAACCCTGTTGGCCTCAGTTTCCTCATCTGTAAAATGAGCTGGAGAAGGAAATGGCAAACCGCTCCAATATCTTTGCCAAGAGAACCTCAAAGTGGAATCACAAAGAGTTGGATGTGATTGAAAAACAACATTATAATTAGTATCACTTTTCTAGATCATAACAAAGCAGTTGATAGTTTCTCTTGCTATTGTGAAAAAGATAAAGAGATGTGAGCTAGATAATAGAATAATTAAAAGGATTCCAAACTGGTTGACTAGCTAGCTCCAATGAGTTGTCCTTAGGGGTTTGTGATCAGCTATCACTCCAGTGGAGGTCCCAGGAATATGTGCCTGGCCCTGTGGTGTTTAATATATTTTTCAGTGACTTGGATGCAGACATGAATCGCCTGCTTGGAAGATGTCAGTGACATGAAGCCGAGAGAAAGAATTAACCTGCTCGATAACAGAAACCATGCTTGTTCCCATAGGGCAAAATTAGTGGCAAAGGGCAGAAGTTACAAAAAGGCCTGATGTAAGGAAAAATTGCCTAATGATTAGAGGTGCTGTAGAATAGAAAAGTCTGTTGGGGGATCCCCTTGACTGAAAGTCTTTAAGGAATGGCTGGATAACCACTTGCTGGGCTTGTTGGAGAGGGGATTTCTGTTCAGGTATGGGTTGGACTAGCTGGGTGCTAAGGTCCTGTCCCACTCTGAAGTTTATTTGATTCTGGATGATTTTAGATGGTATCCAGGAGTATACTGTGGAAATATATTATCTATCAGGATCCCATGCTCCAAGGAAGCATCTTTACCTCACATGTGCAAGCCATTTTCTCACAGAGGCTAATTGACTCCTATAATGTATAAAACTTTAGCGCTAATAGGAAGCTTAGAGATCATAAAATCCAGTGGCTTCATTTTACACATGGAAAAACTGAGGCCCAGACAAATGAAATGTCTTATCCGAGGCCACGCAGCTCATCGGCAACAGAGCAAAAACCTGAAGCCAGGTCCCTGGATTCAAAGTTGATTTCACCACCCTGCCTCCAAGAGAAGTCTCTGACCAGATAATGATGAAATATTCCATAATGGAAGTAGCATATCCTTCCCTAGAAAAGCCTTTTCTGCTCTTAATGACCCAGCTGGTCTCTTTCACTCATAACATCTATGCCAGATATCTGTTAGCTCATCTTGAAACCTACTGACCCTCCAGAAGAAAGACCCAATCCATAAGTCTTTGGGGAAGTTCAGCCTGGTCTCTGAGTGTCGTTTTATCTGTGCAGTGTTTCAGGAGCATCTAAAGCTCTGTGTTTGTGAAATGAGCAGAAATATGCATAGAAACATTCAGCTGAGCAGATCTTTGAGGCGTGCTGCCTATGAACCCTAGCAAATGGATGGGCAGTGTGTTAGGATTACTCAATTTCAGGATATGATAATCATTCTATAGTTGATACCATTTGTTCCCTAAACTGATTTTAACTAAGAATAAAATGTAATTTCTTCATTTGCCTGATGCCCAGTCCTCTGTGTAATGGAAACAGTGGGAAACTCTGAAACAGAAGGCCAATGCTCAAGTCTCAGAGCCGCCATTTACTAGCTGGGTGACATTGGGCAAGTTGTTCAACCCTGCCAAGCTTCAGTTTCCTCATATGTCAAATGAGGCTAGTAATACTTGTATTATCTACCTTCTGGGGTTAGTATCAAGATTAGATAACATAATATACATACAGTATCTTATAAATCTAAGGCATTATAGAAATAGTCCCTCCAGCCTTACTTTGCTTTTCAAGAATGTCTTATAAACATGTCTGGCCTCTTTAAACATAGCATTGAGACAGCTCATTCTTCCATTTTTTAGCATGTTCTTCTAATGCTTAGTACAGTGCCAAGCACATAGTAGGTGCTTAATAAATATTTATTGATTAATTCCATTTCTGACTGTTGGTTCTGTTCCTGTGATGCTGGGCCCTAGTAGGAAAGCTTTTGTCTTATCTTACTAGAAACCTGACCACTACATCACTTCCAAGGCATGTCTGGCACCTGCATTCTAAACATCCTTTTGTCCCCCTCCCACCCTTCTCTTCCCCCTCCCATCAGAATTTGGACTCTGCCTCCAAGATTCTAGGCTCTCGTAGGTAACCTTTTGCCATATCTTACCCAGAAACAGAGCATCATGCCACTTTTCTTAGGATATTTCATTTTCAGACAGCTTTCCTACATCTCCCTTTGCTCTCTGGAGTTCCTAGAAGCAAAGCCATGTACTACCTTATATGTGACAGTGGGGAGAAAGGATAGGAGTAGCAGCTAGGGGGGTGCAGTGGGTAGAGCACCAGCCCTAGAGTCAGGAGGACCTGAGTTCAAATCTGGTCTCACAGATACTTACTAGCTTTGTGACCCTGGGCAAGTCACTTAACCCTGATTGCCTCCAACTACCCCCACCCCACCCCCAACAAAAAAAAACCGTAGCATCATGCCACTTTTCTTAGGATATCTCATTTTTAGGCAACTTCCCTACGTTTATCTTTGCCTTCTGGAATTCCTAGGAGAACTCTTTAAAAGCAAAGCTATGTACTACCTTATATGTGCCTAGGGGGAAAAGAGATATGAGGAACAGCATGGACAGTGGCAAACAGCCTAATTTAAAGGAATTGTTGAGCTTTTAAAATATTTCAGAGAAGCTTTCTTAAAAGCAAACAAACCCCGTATTATTGTCATGGAAAACATTGGAACCCAAAACTTAGGCCTCAGAACATAAAAAAAAAAATTTGAAACAAAATCAGTCATACAAGAATCCCCTCCTTACTACTCCCAGCAAGTGGTCATCTAGTGACCTTGGTGATTAAAGATATCTGGTAAGGGGGAAACACTACCTCCCAAGGCAGCTCATTACAATTTTAGAAAGTTTTAGCTGCTAAGAAGAATTTTATTACATCAAACAGAAATTTACCCTTGTGTGACTTTGCCCAATTGTTCCCAGTTTCGCCTTCTGAGGCCAAGGAGAACATGTCTAAACTCCCTTTCCTGCTGAAAGTCATTCAGATATTTGAAGACAGATCAAAAGTTCCCCATAAGTTTTTATTTTTATCTCCATGTTTAATATCCTCTGGCAGATAAATATAGAAAAAGCTGATGAATTATTGGACTGGTCTGATCCTGATGGGTGAAGGAAATACACTTATATTCATGAATCTTTAAAAACAACCAAGCAAAAAAAAGACTAAGGTGATTATCCATCTTCCTATGCCTGGTGTCATAGAATATTAGCACCAGAAGGGACCTTAGAGCACATTGAGGCCAACCCCCTAATTTTGCAGGTTGGGAGACTGAGGTTAAGAGAGGGGGAGCACTTCCTCAAAATCACACAGCTGGAACTGTAACCCTGGTCCTCTGCTCTCTAACCCAAGACTCATTCCATGACACCATGTACTCTGAGAGTGGTTAGTTTTAAAACTGGAAACTTCAGACTTGCCAAGGATTTAGTTCTCAAAAATGGGGCAAGCACATTTGACATGCTCTATGAAAATTGGGTCAAAAATAAATCTCTTAACTAGTTAATGAGAGATTGAAAGTGGCTTGCCAGCCATGCTTCATGTGAGTTTTTCGTTTTTTGATGGGGGGAGGGTTGTTCTTTCACTTTCAATTACTTCTAATGTTTTCAGCATTTTGTGAACTTCATTTCTTCCAACATGTCAAAGGTGTTTGTCTACACTAAGAACTAGCTTCACTGTAGGTTGAAAATCTGTTGCAAGGGAGTCATGTGGCTTCTGTCAGATTTTGGAACCAGGACAGCCAACTTGAGCTTACTCAAGCAATCTAGGAAAGGAATAAAATCTCAGATTTCTGATGAAATTTTCTATAAAAGAAAAATCATGTTCTCATTCATTACTGTTTCCAGAGGGTTTTTTTGTCTTGGCATCAGTCAGTCATCAGCCAATCATTAAACCGTCCTTTTAGATAGATGGTCATTTTAAAGACTAGTAAGCTCATCTCACCTTATTCTAATTAACCTAAGAAGTGACTTAAAAAATTCAAAGGACATAAAAATAATTTTCAACATTAAATTAAAGGACACCCTCTGACAAATGTGGTATGGTTGAAAGAGCACCAAGTCTTGGAGTTAGAAGACCTGACTCAGAGTCTCACCTCTACCATGCACTGTGTGACTGGGTGCAAGTTTCTCATCTGTAAAATGAGGGTAGTTCAAGGATGTGGGAGGTGACTGGGGCTGTGGTACAGAGGGCAGAATCAGTCTGAATGAAAGATTTAGTAGGCTGCCAATTTCTAGAGCTCCATAAACAGCAAGGAGCCTAGAAGATGGATTTTGGCTCATCTGGATGATGTAATCTGAAAATTGGAAGGATGTTGCTGTCGATCCTTCATTCTCAATGAAGACCCAGGACATCAAGGGGGTGATGTCTTGGCTTGCACGTGAGTTGGATTTAAGAGAGGCAGGACTGTGCGAAGTCATCAGCCTCACTCTCTCCTCCAGAGTCATCAGAATCTAGTGGCAGGACAAAAGTCAAGATGACTGGTGATGGCCTGGTAGGTGGCTTAGTGGAATAATCCTTAACTTTAAGATTCAGAGGACCTGGGTTTGAGTCCCAGCCCTAGTGTTTTCCACCTGTGTCAGCTTGGGCTAGTCTCTTCATTATCTGGAATTGAGTTTCTTCGTCTATAAATAGAGTAAATGGTCTATAAGAACATTCCAACTCTAAAATCCCACGATCCTTCGAACCTTGGGGGCCATCTAGACCAATCTGTACTTCTCCAGGAATCCCCTCAATGGCATCCTGACAAAGAGTGGATCCAGACTTTGCTTGAGGACTTCTAACGAGAGGGAGGTCACCCTGCCTCTACCTGCCATGGCAGCTCATTCTACTCGTAAACATTTTGTTCAGTAGTTTTTCCTTACTAATGGCCTAAATCTGCCTCTCTAAATCTTCTGCCCACTGGCCTTAGTGCCGGCCTCTTTGTGGCAGCCTCCATAGGTCATACATCAATCAGCCCAGCAAATATGAGTTCATTGAATATTAAAAGTTGGTATATTAGGTGACTCCGTTATGATTTTGTGGCTGGGGAAAGGTCCCTCTGTTCCCCAAAATGCCTCTCTCAATTGCTTGACAATACTCGGGAGGAAGCAAAATGGTGTGTAGAAAAGGCATCCAGCTCACAGGGAGACGGTCTGGTCTCAAGTCTAGATTGCACCACTTACTGACCTTAGGCTTAATCTCCCAGCTTCAGTTTCTGCCCATTGAAAATGGAGATAATCCTTATTATGTCTACCTGACAGGGCTGCTGTGAAGATTGAATTAGATAATGTATCTAGAGTGTTTTGTGAGCTATAAATGAGTATATAGATATAAAGGATTATTATTATTGAGGACATGCTATATGAGTCCTTGGTATATCTTGCCCTATTTTGGTCATTTGGAGTGAAACAGAATTAAGTGATGTTGAGCTGGGGATAACTGTTTGTCCATTTTATAAAGATATCTGCATTCCTATCGACAGAGCAAAGAAATTTATTAAGTGCCTACTGAGCTATGTCCTGAAAGAGATGCAAATTTTATATAAGACATGATTGCTGCCCTCATGGAGTGTACAATCTAGTAGGGAAGACGTAAAGATAACTACAATTGCAAGTATATCAGAAGAGTTCAAAACAGAGTGTTATGTGAAAGTAAAAGGGAAATGTTATTGGAGGGAGGGAGGAGGCACCATCACAGAATGGGAAGGAATTCTGGTGACAGACTAGAGATGGTATGGGCACATAGTAGGTGCTTATTAAGGCAGATAGGTGCAATATAGTGGAAAAACACTGCGTTTTGAGTCAGAAGTCCTGAATTTAAGTTCTGGGCAGCTAGGTGGCACAGTGGATAGAGTGCTGGGCCTGAAGTCAGGAAGACTCATCATCCTGAGTTTGAATCCGGCTTCAGACACTAGTTGTGTGACCTTGTGCAAGTCACTTAACCCTATTTGCCTCAACCCCTTATCTGTAAAATGAGAAGGAAATCGTAGACTACTACAGTGTCTTTACTAAGAAAACCCCAAATGGAGTCATGAAGAGTTGGGCATGACTGAACAACAGCTACATGACATTGGTAATGACTTTTAATCTTCTCTTACTCAACAAATGAAGAATCTGAGTCTCCTACTTTCTAAAATAGGATTAATGCATGCACTACTCATACCATAAGGTTGTTGTGCAGATCACAGTATTTAAAACTGGAAAAAAACTTTAGACATCATCTGGTCCATTGGTGCCAAACTCAGATAAAAATGAGAGAGACCACTAATTCATACATAAGAATCCCTGCAGTCCGCATAGTGCTTTAGTTAGTTTAGTTTTGTTTTTTTTAGTATTTTTTAAACTTTTTAAAAATTTTACCAGAACACAAATACAGAATAAAGAAACAAAAACATATCATAAACTTAAGTACAAAGTAAGAAAGAAAAAAAGCATGTCATGTGTGTAGCAGAACATGAGAGGGTTCAAGATATGTAACAATAAATTTTCATTTCAAGAAAGCCTGTATGATAAATAATACACCTTGTGTTGAGAATTGTCCATCTTTTCTTTTTTTTCTTTTGTAGTGTTTTAGTTTTAAAATGTAATGTTATTTATGTTTCATTACATTTTTATTTATTCTATTAAATATTTCCCAGTTACATTTGAATGTGGTTCAGAATGCGCTTGGCACTGTTGCAAGCTGGACATTATGTCTGACATCTTTGCTTTAGTCCAGTCTCCCATTCCACAAACAAGGGAAGGCTCCCAGAAGGGAGGGGACTAGCCCAAGGTCGCACAACTAATAAGTTGCAGAAATAGGATTTGAATTTGGGTCCTTTGACTCCAAGTCAGTGGTCTTTACACTAAATCTCACTGCCCCTATCATGTGAGATGATGCATGTAAAGTAACTGTGGACTTTGTAATAGAAATTTTCAAGCCTATAACCAGAGCTAAGGTTTAGAATGCAAATGTCTTGGGGAGAGAGGGCTGTGGCTGAAATGTACTCTAAGTTAGCAATGTCTTTTGCATCATTTTTGGTGCAGTTTTTCCAGTTAAAAACACCGCTTTTATTTGGATTGCTGATTCTGCCCCTCTAATGTCCTGAAAATATAAACATAGAGCACAGTACTCCCCAGCAACTCTCTTGTTGATTTCAAGAAGTCTGGGGGTCTTCAGGACCAAAGGTGCACCCTTGTGGATGCTTCTTCCAATCCATCCATACTTCCATCCTGTTTTACTCTGGTTCATATCCTCCCACAAATCCTCCACTGGAAGTCCAACATAGGTATTTAAGGCTGTCTTTTAATTCTCTCAACCTTGGACCTCGTGTGGATACTCCACAGAATGTCCATCAGTTCAATTGAAGAAGCCTACTATGTGCCAGGCACTGTGGATACAAAGACAGTAAATACCTCCCCACCCTCTAGGAATTTATATTCTACTGGGATGATGATGGAGGGATATAACCTATACATTCAGTCGTGAACAACTCTTTGTGACCCCATGGACCTCAGCATGGGTTTTCTTGGAAAAGATATTGCAGTAGTTTGCTTTTTCCTTCTCCAGTGGATTAAGGCAAACAGAGGTTAAGTGACTTGCCCAGGGTCACACAGCTATAAGTGTCTGAAGCTGGATTTGAACTCGTCTTCTTGACTCCAGACTCAGCACTATATCCACGGAGTCACCTACCTGCCCAGATATAAAATATATACAGATAAATAAATTGAAAATATGTACAAGATAAACAGTAAGATCATAAGGGTGATGGAATTAATAGGAAAGGCCTCATGGAGGTGACATCTGAGCTGTGCTTTGAAAGAAAATAGGGATTCTAAGAATCAGAGGCAGGGGTGGGGCATTCTTGGCCTAGGGGAAAGCTTGTACAAAAAGCACAGACATAGGAGCAGCAGGTAGATCATTCATCCCTTGCTCTTACCATCCAGCCACCCCACCTTCCTTTCTGTCCGTAAGCTTCTCTGGTGATATCCTTTACAATACCGATTGACAATTTCCAAATCTAGCATCATCAGTAATAAAGGGGATAGTCTCAATAAATCTGGGAAATGATATGTACAGAAGCCCAGCCAAATGAATAAACTGAACACGTATGTAACCAAGGATGTGTTTGTTTTCTTTTTCTTCTGGAAAAGGGCTACATGATGGAAAATCGGATCTCAGGCTTAAAATGTGACTCAGACGTGTTTGTGACCTTTGAAGGCGACAATGTGGTCATGCTCCAGGTAAGGTTCCAAAAGCGCTCACTTGCCATAAGTTGTCCAACTTGTAAGGACAAAGCATCCCCCACACCAGAGGAATTTCTTGTGTTTCATCTGTCTGTGATTTTGTCATCGCATTTGGCAAGTTCTAGCCCAGGCACCATTTGATTTTTACAGTATGTGATGGTGGATTAGGACTGTTCTCTTCCAGCTGATCTTTTGATGTTGAATTAGATCCACTTGTGTTGGGAAAACTGCTTGTGCTGCATCTCCAGGCAGATTCTCTGGGCACCAAAATTATTCCCTGAGAGTTCGTCAGGCATTTCTGCAAGGTGATCAGAGCTCAGTTACATACACTGAAACAGTAAACTACTAATTGGTTCCCTGGTGGCAAAACCAAGTGAATTTAACTTCCAAAGGGACCTACTGTTTAAAAAAAACCTTCATTAATTTGGCCTGAATTAATTCAGAATTTGTGACAATTTGACCTGTGTGGAGCTATTTTATTTGTGAAGACAAGAGTTCATGAATAAAATATGACTTTAGGAAGTATAGGGTCCTGGGAAAGAATGCTGGACTTTGAATCAAAGGGTCTGGGTTAGAATCCTACCTTTGCCAGTTACCATGTGAATGATTATGGGTCTCCATCTCTTCATCAGTAAAGTGAGAGTGAATTAGATGGCCTTTGAATGTCCTTTTCAGCTCTGAGGCTATGATCCAATCATTCTGTGATTGATTGATTACAGAAATTGAGCTTGGGTTTACAACGTTGTAGGTAGGGGATCAGCTCCTCAGGAGTAGCTTCCTAATGGGGAGAAGCTAGAGAGGCACCATATGCTTCACTATGACATTTGTGTTGCAAAGCTTCGACCACAAACTCTGGCTCATGGTCATCATGTAATGGCCTTTCAATGCTATTATAGTCATAGCCTAAGGCATTCTAACCACAAGGGTGGAAAGAAAACCCAGAGAAAATTGGGAAAAACTCAGGCTGCCTGAAATATTGACATTAGATGTAGGGGGACTTGGGAAAGCAACAGGAAGAACTGGAAGTCTTCACTCTGAACCACCATGATGGCATCTTGTAATTACTGAGATGTGGTGGCAAAGCAAAAACGATTTGGACCCAGGGCTAAAGGAGAGAAGAAAACTCCCATATACAGAATATATATCTAGGCAAGCTTCAAGGCCTAGAAAGTAAAAGATGAGTAGGTTATGTGTGGATTAAGGTTAAAAAGAAAAAGAATAAGAAAAGCATTTTTATGGGAAATTATCATCATTAATAATAATAATAACTAACCTTTATTTTATTGCTTTAACTTTGCAAAGTGCTTTATAAATGTATCTTATTTGAGTCTCACAACGAGCCTGTGAGATAAGTCCCACAATTACTATTCTTCCCATTTTGTAGATGAGAAAACTGAGGCTGAGAGAGGTTATCAGCATGTTGTAGCAGAGAGAGTACAGCGTTTAGAATCTGAGGACGTAGGTTCATATCCTCTCTCCATCAGTGACCTAAGGGAAGTTGTTTAACCCTCGGCTTTCTCATCTCTAAAATGAGGGGCTTGGTTTAGATAGCTCTTCTCAGCTCAGGTCCTCCCTTCTGCAAGAATGCTTCTCTTGGTTCTTCTTAATCTCAGTGCCTCTCCTCTGAGGTTATCCTCCATTTGTCCTGTGTATATCTTGTTTGTACATAGCTGTTTGCATGATGTCTCTCCCATTAGATTGTAAGGGACTTGAAGGGAGGGACTATCTTCTGCCTTTCTTTGTATTCCCAGTGCTTAGCACAATGCCTGGCATGCAGTAAATGCTTAATAAATGCTTGACTTGACTTACAGATTCTTTTTTTGTTCTAAATCTATGGTCTTATGACTTGCCAAGGGTGATGCAGCTTGTAAGTGTCTTAGGTGGGCTTCAAATTCATTTCTTCCTATGTAGATCTGTCCATGTCACCTTCCTTCTCAGAACTCTAATGGCTCCCTATTAACTCCCAGATCAAGTCTTCTGGTTGACATTTTATTTATAGGCATGCCACCTTCCTATATTTCCAGTCTTAAACTTTCGTCTCCTCCACATACTTTATGAACCAGCAGCACTGACCTACTCATATTTCCTCAAATGCAGTACACCATTGCTTGTCGCTATGTTTTTTCACTGGCTGGCTGTCATTACCAGATTGCTCTAACCCCCTGACCTGAGTTTCTCTGGCTTCCTTCAAAACTCAGCCCAGATTCTATAATCTGCAGTAGCTAGTTGTCCTAGCTACTAATTCTTTCCCCTCCCAGATGAATCACACCAACGCTTTAAGTATTTTGTGTGTACTTATTTTTACGTTGCCTCTTCTATTAGAATGTGAGCTTCTTGTGGGTAGGGACTATTTTTAACTTCCTTTATATCCTCCATGCTTGACGTAGTGCCTTTGCATACAGTGAGTTCTTAATACATGGTTGTTGACTGACTGGCATGGAGAGGCTTAGTTTTATTTAAAGCATTAGGCAATTTTCCAAAGGCAATCCAGCCTTCTCTCTCTCCCTTCAGTTCTGGGCCCAGCTTATGAGCAGTATCCATCCAAAATATTGATGAGCCTGCTTGATGCACTGTCCATCCAATTGCAAACTATAGTCTGGACAACTTATCCACTTGGTTTTTCCAGGGTGGATTTTCATTTCATATTTTTCTTATTTACTTTGTTCTCTTATCTCCGGCATAGTGATATACATACTAGTTGCTTAGTAAATTCTTGTTGGATAAGATTGAATAATTAGGCCAACCTTTTTTGAAATTAGCATTTTTTGTCAATATGTGATTTCATTCATGTAGGAAGTTTCTGGTGTGGATCCTCCCTCTACTGATACAGATGAGCAATTCATCAATAACCTATAATCTTAAGGAGTTCCTATGGACATTGAGAGATTTATAGAAATTGCTGTGGTCATACAGTTAATCTGGGTCAGAGGCAGGACATAAACTCCTATCTTCCTGACTTCAAGCCTGGCCTTCTAGGTGCTGTGCCACATTGGCTGTCTCTCAGGGTAATTCTGGATGGCTTTTTGGAGGCTCTGTGCTATTCTGGGGCTTGATGCAGTCAGTATTAGATCCACAAATTGGAGCAACTGGAGTACCTCACCATCTAGAAGGAATCCCTCTCCCATTGGGACTCCACACTGGCTATGGCCTGTGGTGATGGCAAACACCTTTGGCAAGCATGTCTCTTTTTTATCTGTTGCTTGACATTAAGAATCAGAGAGCTGTGTAAGCAAGATATCTCTGTTGCAGCATTTTTTCAAGGAATCTTGATTTTGACATGCCTGAGAAACCTCATTGGGGAACCTGCTTGGTGGTGGTGGTGGTCTCTATTGAATCAGTCTACAATCAGTAAGCATACTGATATTTTATTCTCCGTATCTAGAAATCTATTAGGTGACAATAAGGATGTCTTCTGTACAATATAAGCTTCCCTGTCATCTTTCTCAAACCTGCTCTCAAAGCTTGGGTTGATTATTCTCATAAAAATTATGTATAGATTTTAAAGTAGGTATATGGCTAAATATGGTTATCAATAATTTCTCGATCACCTTTCTGGAATGATGTCAGATTTTATCCAAACCTTTGGTTTCCTCTCCCTCCTTAGTTTAAGATGTGCGGAGAAGACATTTCTCTAGAGTACGCCTTCTCTGAGAATAATTGATCCCGTCCTGCTATTCTTCTTAACTTTGTTTTCTTCAGTATCATTTCCATTTCATTAGGTAGAAAATCAGGGACTGTGATAGTAAGAGTTCAAATGCTAAAGGACCGCCGTTACTGACAGAAAATAAGATTTGTTGTAGTTTTTTTTTACAATTTGTCGTGTCTTTGTTTTTCTCTTTCTGATAAATGCCCTTAGAATGATTTTGCTTTGTTGGTTCTCTCAACAAGCTTCCCTCTGCAGCTGCTCACTGTTCATGAAACAAAACTGTTCATGATCTTCTATCTTCTTCCTCTGTAAAGTCTTACAAATTAGCTGATATTCTATGTGGTCCTCTGTGGCCCATCTTCCAACTGAGTAAAGGAGATCAAGTATATATCCTGACTAAGTCCTCTAGGTTTTTTGAATCTCATTACTGTAATGTTTATGTCAGTTAAACTTCTATAAGAAATGATGGTAGTCGGTGTCAAGGTGTGTTCTTTTATCTAATTCTCATTTTTTTGCATCCATAAATTATTTAAGTAGGTCGAGTTGCCTCAAATGTAAACCTAATCTCACGTTCATTCTTCTAATTTATAATTCTTATTTTGCTTCAACAAGTTGGTAGTCTGATTATACACAGATGGAAAATTCAAACATGACACCCTAATCAGTAATCAATTGTTTCCTGTCTGTAGAAATGTAATCAGTTACATTTTTTGCAACTTTTTTTAGTGGTTACCATGTCTCACGCCTCCCACTTTTTTATGGGAGAAAGAATTCATGATTTATAGGCATTTGGTTGTGGGACAATCTAGAAGCTAGTGGAATGTTTTTTTTTCCCTTTTCTTATTGCTGAATCACATTTTCTAACATATTTTCACCATCATCTCCTGTGCCCACTTTTGCATTGGAGTCATCACATATCAAGGTATATTTTGGGTTAATTTGAAAGGTCTTAATGATTTCTCCACAGAATTTCTCTACTTTCTCATCCTTTGTAAACCCAATAGTATAATCTCTTGGGTTTCTTCCTCCATCAACTTTCACCCCAGTACTCTAAACCATGCTTGCCTGGACTGGTTCCCTAGCTTTCTTTTAAAGAATATACTTTACCAACATAGAGTGCTACCCACAACCTTTTACCTATTTTGTTTCTTTTGAATAAAGTTCACCCTTCCAGAGTCATAGGGCAGTTTCATTTCACCAACTCTTAGTGAAACCAATAGGGACAAATTTGCCTTCTTGCATTAAGATTGATGGTTCCTCTTGCTTGTTGCCTAAGCTTTGAATATTTGTGTATAAACATGTGAGGCTGTGGGTTTTACTAGTCTTCTTTCTTAGATTTCTTTCTTTTTTGAAATTCTGAGTATCAGACCTATCATTCTTCCTATTTCACTGAATATGACTTGGGATATATCTATAGTCTTTTCTTTTCCCCATTCTTTCTGCTTTACTACCCTTTTAATTAGATGTTCAAGACCCCCAGAAAATATATCATTTGTAAGGTGTACTCCATCCCTGATCAGAAATCAGTCATTCCTGTATTTCAAGTGATGATTTCACTTTTTTTAAAATCTTATTTTCAGATACCATCTACTTTGGAGTTTACTTTCCAAATTGCCCTACTGGTCAGTCATATTCAGGATTCAATTTGTTTCTGTACAAGATTTTTGCCACATAAAGGCATATCCCAAAAAATGTTGCCCCCTTATCCAATGACATCATTAAACACCTCATAGCTAAACTTCATTGGAAATTTACAGAGTCTTGCTATAATATTGCTCAGCTTATTATAACAATGATCAGAACCTGCTCTCTGTAGCATGGGATCCTATTGTTTGCTATGGGTTTTGTGGTGTTTGTTGTTGTTGTTATAGCAAGTCAATTGATAAGGCAATTGACCAAAATTTATTAGATATAAAGACAAAAATGAAATAATCCTTGCCTTATGCCAATGTGGCTATGTTGTTTCTATCATTGTTATTTGTGTTCATGTCTTTTTCCCTTACTAGATTGTAAGCTCTCCAAAGGTAATTTTTCTTATTTATCTTTCAATCCCTCTCTGCATCTAAATGCAATAATTCGTACACAGAAGGTGTTGAAGGAATTAAAAATACTTAGATCACTTTCTTTGTCTAGAACAGAGGTTCCCAAACTTATTTGGCTTACTGCCCCTTTTAAAAAATTACTTATCACTCCCCTGGAAATCTACCTTCTTTAACCCTTTAATGATTTGTTTTTGAAATTTGTGTCATTTCAAAAAAAAATTAAATTCTTTTAGAAAAATTATGCATCTTAAATTTAATAATTTATTGTAAATTTGTGGGTTTTTCCTGAATTGAAATTTTGATGATGTAATATTGCATCATATAACTGTATAGTATTATACTGTAAACAAGTCATTATATGCACATATTCCTGCTGATGCATGCTGGACTTCCTGACAATGCACTATACTGCCAATACTTGCTTATTAAGACCTGTTGGCGAACTTGACCACTGATCAATTATAACTTGCATTTTGTGTGTTTATTTGGAAAATAACATAATCACTATGACTTTAACTCTGTTACACAACAGATAAAACATGTACAAACTGTTTTTCAAAAAAACTTTTACCTTCTCTTCTTTCCTTATGCTTCCACTGCCCCCTCATTTTTATTCAACACCCCCCCCCCAATTACAACCAAGGCTACTACTGACCCTGGATCATTTAGTGCCCTCCAGGGGTGGTATTGCCCACTTTGGGAACCCATGGTCTAGAAGAAGAAATTGGGAAATTTTGGCCTGCACGAAACTACAAAAATAGAACCACAGCTGGCTGGGTTTCATTTGGTGCTCTGTAGACTTAATCTATGCTTTGATTCAATTTATTCCCTTGTTCAATGCTTCAGTCAAACATTCATGTGAAATGGCTGAACTTTTCAAAATTATGTTAGCCCCTCGTAAACCTGTTGGACTCTAACCTTAGTACTGATGCTTAGAAACAGTCAACTTTGAGGGCAGCTAGATGTAGCAGTGGATAGAGTACCAGCTCTGGAGTCAGGAAGACCTGAATGGGAATTAATAGCTGTGTGTTCCTGGGCAAGTCACTTAACCCTGATTGCCTCCAAAAAAGGAAAGAGTCAACTTTGAATTCTAAAAATAAAAAAAGCCTTAGGTTCTAGGAAGGATAGCTAAAACACTGGACGGCAGTCATTTTAACAAATATTTTGGTAAGCTATGACACTGGGACCAAATGTGAAAAAAAGTAATTTAATAAGGCCAAAGGTTTGATCTTAACCTTGGTTTCAAAAACAAATCAACTTGGTTAGTATTAGATGAGTGAGGCATGGCTAGATTGCAGTTACTTTGAAAAAGATCTAGGAGTTTTAGTGGACCACCAAATTAATATGACTCAACAGCATGTTATGGCAGCCAAAAAGTTTAATGAATCTTGGACTGAATTAAGAGAAACATTGTGTCCAGGAATAAAAAGTGTACTCTGCCCTGGTAAGAGCACATCTGATATATTTTATTTTGCACAATACATTTTTTCAAATTTGTTTTTTTTTCTTATTCAATATATTTTATTTTTCCCAATTACATGTTAAAACTATGTTTTAATATTTGGGTGGTTTGAGGTAAGGAAAATTTTCTTAACCATTAGAGCTATCAGAAAAGATAATGGGAGGTAGTGAGTTCTCACTCACTGCAGGTCTTCAAAAACTAGATGACCATTTGTAGAGGGAATCCCTAGGGACAGCTATGTAGATGGCACAGTAGATAGAATGCTGGTTCTGGAGTCAGAAAGACTTGACTTTGGTCTCAGGTGTGGTCTCAAAAGTTACTGGCTATGTGACCTTGGGCAAGACACTTAACCTCTGTTTGCCTCAGTTTCTTCAACTATAAAATGAGGAAGCACCTACTTTATAGGGTTGTGGTAAGGATCACACAAGATAATATTTGTAAATCACCTAGCACAGTGACAGGCTCGTAGTAGATGCTATATAAATATTTATTCTCTTCCCCTCCCCATTCTCAAATCTGAGCCTATGCTATTCTGTGAAGCAGTCCAGGCAGTACAAACCTACAGGACTCACTCTACTATTGATTTCCTGGCTCATCCTTATTATAATAGGAGGTGAATGGAATGGCCTACATTTGGTGGGTTTTCCTTAGAATTTTTTTATTTTTTCCTCATCTTATTTGCCCATAACTGTCCATACATTTTGTGATGGCTTTCCCTGTCTCTCTTTCCTCCCTTCTCTGATTAAGCTTTGTAATGATTTGAGTGAAAGGCAGCATGGCATCATGGAGAAAGGGTCACCCTTGGTGGCAGGAAGGTCTAGGTTCAAGTCTTGCCTAGAACATGTGATATGACCTTGGGCAAATCACTTAATGTCTCAGTGTCTCAGGTAATTGAGATATGACAAATGATAGAGAGCGTGCTAATTTACATTGGTAGACATGAGTTCCTCACAAGGAGTTCCTTGTACCAATGGCATCAGGTCTGGCTTAAAAAAAAAAAGATCTGAGTACTAGGTAACAATGTGATGTATAGAATTTTCCATCAGTAAAGGGAGTCACCCCTCCTGAAGTACCTCTTCATGGAATAGAGTTATTCTAGGTTCCCAAGGCTATACCACTGGAATGCAAGCCAGGTTCTACTAAGCTGGAAATGCTTCAAGTAGAGACCCCACAACAAAATTAAAGCTGTTGCTGAATGACCAGCCTTGGTATGGGAGAAGTTCAGCCCTAGAAGGAAGACCACCAGGCAACTCATGAAACTGTTAAGGCATGGAAGAGATTGCATGAAAGAAGTGCCCCTAAAAGGCAGATCACAGATCACTGGCACTGAAGTAACAAAGATAAACTTGGATCACTAGAGGCTTTGAGCCAAGCATTTATATCATGAGAATGTCTGTCAAGTCCTTTGTGAATTTCTAAATACATAGGAAATCTGGATTATAAAATAAATGATCAAAACAGTTACTTGCCCTAAAAAAGAAGGTTTATTAATGTTATGCAACTGATAACACAGCATGCTGACATATAATTTGTGATGCTTTGAGTAGTTCTGAAAAATTGCTTATACTTAGAGTTTCCAAATTTTGGCTTTTGATTTACTTCTTGCATTCTGTAGAAGAAATAATTGAAAATTGAAAATAAGGTTGGTCTTTATAAACCTTCACCCACAGCATTTGTTCATTTGTGCTTTACCACACTCTTGTGAGGAGGCAGGCGCTATTATACCCATCTTACCGATGAGGACACTGAGGTACATTCAAGGGGCAGAGGTAAAACAGAAGATGTTTTTAAAGTATATGTAGTTCTTTGTTAATTTACATCATTGCTAATGTTAGGAAATTCTGCTTTGCATGGCACATGGACATCATCTTGCGATGGCACTTCTGGTAAAACGATAGCTTGAAGTTTTCAGCAGACTCAGGGTTAGGGGATAGGGTAGAGGTATACTGGTAAATGTTTAACAACCAGTTCTCTGGTGGAAACACAGGACACACTATAAATATGTCTTTGTTGTTTGATTGTATCAGTTTTGTCCAAATCTTTGTGATCCCATTTGGGGTTTTCTTGGCAAGGATACTGGAGGGGTTTGCCATTTCCTTTTCCAGCACATTTTCCAGATAAAGAAACTGAGGCAAACAGGATTAAGTGACTTGTCTAGAGTCACACAGCTAATAAGTGTCTGGGCCAGATTGGAATTCAGGAAGATGAGTCTTCCTGACTTCAGGCCCAGCAGTCTATCCACTGTGCCAACTAGCTACCCCACTTTTAAGTATAATCTATATTGTCAACATTTTATCCATCACTTTCTTAATTCTAGACAATCTACAAAACAACAAATTAAGCCCTGATTTGCTGATCACCGAGGCATAAATGCTTACACTGAAAATTTAATGATAAACTGTGGTTTGACCTGACACCAGCAAACCCCTACATAGGGGAGAGTATTGGACCCACAATTTTCATGCTTTGTCTATGGTACACAAACACTTTGGCCCTAATAATCAACACATAATTGTTGTGTTGATACACAATACAAGGAATGTATTGTGTAAATCAAGATAGTATTCCTTCTCTTTGAGAAGGGAGACTTATTCATCTTTGAATTCTTCATAACACCTAGAATATCACAGGTAATCAATAAATGCTATTGAAATGAAATCCAGAAAGTCCTAAACCTCTTCACAGGACCATAATCTCCCTTCAAAGCCCCTTCTTTATCTAAGGAGCTTTGAATTGACCCAGAGGCATGAATGCTTCCACACATCTGTCTTCTTGTCAATGTGAGTACTCTGTGGGCAGATCAGGCAGGATGATATTTTGGGGATGGGCTGTGATATAAAAGGCAGGGACAAGCAAGCAAACAAGAAGACTAGATTTGTTATCCACAAACTGAATTAGTTTGTTAACTTAAGTAGTAAATTAAGCAGAGGGGGAGCTACTTTGCTTTTGAATCACTGAATCATTCATTCATTCTACAAGCACTTATTAAAGGCCTATTGGGTTTAGGTGTTGTGGACATAAAGACAAAAAATGATACAGGTCCTACCTTCAAGGAATTTTTGTCCTACTTTGCGGGGAGACCATATACACACAGAAATGTACAGTATGATTAGAAAGTTGTTTCGTGTTGGGAAGGTACCAGCTGCTTGGGGTGTCGCAGAATCTCACATTTGGAACTTCCCTCAGAGGACATTGGGTTCAATACGTACCTGACTAAGAACCATTGGGTCCAACACATAGCTGACCAAGAACCACTCTAAAACATTCTCTACAAGTGTCACCAGCCTTCATTTGGGGAGGTCCTTATGGGGAGCTCACTACCTTGTGAATCTGCCCATTTTCTTCTTGTACAGTTCTAATGGTTATGACATACTTTTTCCTGACCTCAAGCTAAAATTTCCCTCTATGGTTTCTGAACTTGGCTTTTAGGTTACTAAATTTTAAAGCATAAAACTTTCGTTCTAAGTTACTAAGAAAGAACAGAAACAGCATTGGCAAGGGGAAGAAGAAACTGGGAGAGCCTGAGGATGTTGAAGAAGGCAAACAAATGGTGGGCCAGAGTGGATCGAGAATCAGTAGTAGTAGTTGGTAATATTGAACATAACAGTTTGCTATAGTCACCAGAAGGCAAGCCTGCCAGCCAAATGACCCCCTCACCAACTTAGCCCATAGTAGGTACTTAATGAATGTTTATTTACAGACCGATTAACTGGGTGGCCCCAAATGAACAAGGAGAGGGAAATGAGAAATGGGGGAAGGGAGACGTCCTGTCAGCTCTATACCTGTCAAGGGCCATAAGAATGGAATGAAAAGACATTCATTAAGCACTTACTCTGTTCTTAAAGAGCTCACATTTTGATTGGGGAGATAGCACATGTAGGAGAATTCAGCTGACTAGATGAAAAGCCCAGTGGTCTTTAGGGGTCAGTGGGAGTGTAGATGGCAAGAACCTGTGGTCTTTAGGATCAGTGACAGGGCAAATAGTGAGAAACTGTTAATAGACCTGAATAAAACACCCATTTTTAAGCACAAAGAAGTTATATTAAAGGTCTTAAGCAATTTTAATGAGCTGTTAAAAATAAGAGGAGTAGTAAATGTTCTCACAGAAATGTGTTAGCTTGCTTGTCTTCCTTCCTTCCCTCCTTCCTTCCTTCCTTCCTTTCCTTCCCTCTCTCCTTCCTTCCCTCCCTCCCCCACCTCTCCCTCTCTCTTTCCTACTTCTCCCCCTCCCTCTTTTACTCCTTCTTGTAGGAGGGAGTAAAAAAAAATGGGGGTGGGTGGGTCATGGTAACCATGTCTATCACAGAGGTTCTATCTGAGCAGTAGGAAACCCTAATAGGATCAGACGTTAGTTAAAATGTACTGCCATACCTTCTGTAGGAAACTTTAAATCATTATTGAGTTGGGTGATTTTTCATTCAGAATTCCTTTTTCAATAAAACTGTGGTTTCCTTAGTGTGGACCATTTCTAGTTAAAGTAATTATGATGATGATGATAGTCTTTTTAATGGAAAAATTAGGTTCTTCATAAACCCAGGTGTTTGCTGTATAAAAATGATTGGTTTCCAGGCCCTGATTAATTGTGATGAAAACTCTTGTTCCTAGAAAAGAAATGATGAAACACATTTTCCTCTTCTCAACAGAAAGGTCAGGTACCAAGTGTGTGAAGTGCTGCATACCCTATCAATCGGTTGCAGTTACTTTGTTTAACTACTTATCTTTTTTAAATGGTAGAATTCAGTGATTTCAGGGACTCTATGAGGAAATGACATATAAAAACAGTAATTAAAAAAATAGGTTAGGAAAATAACTTCAATATTTTGTCTCCCATAGTGGAAAAAAATTCACTCTTTTCAGAAAAACCCGAAAAGCACACAGTACTGTAATCCATAGTTGACATTTAGAGCAAATGAGATGCAAAGTGTTTCACATGTACTATTGTTTTAAGAAGTAAATTAATAAATAACTTATATAGAGGAAGAGACTTTAGAGACCACCTGGACAAATCCATTCTGTCCCATTTTACAGATGAGGAGACAGAGGCCCAGAGACAGTGACTAATGTTGTCACTTTCTTTTTTTAAAAAGTGTTTTTGTTGATGTTTTATGTTTCTTAAATATATATCACCATAGTATCCCATTATTCTCTCCCCCTCCCTTTCCCAGAGAGCCATTCCACATGACAAATTATTTTTGGAAAGGAAAAAAAAGTCAACACAACTCATCTGTACAATGACAAAGTCTGAAAACATGTGCAATGTGTAACATGTGTGAACCTCCCACCTCTATGAAGGGATAGTATCTATGAAGGGGGTATCATATTTGATCTTTATAATTTTGTTACCTTTACTTTTGATTTTTTGGTATGTTGTTCTTTCCTTTTACATTGTCATAGTTACAGTGTATTGGCCCTGCTTACTTCGCTCTGCATTAGCTCACATAGACCTTTCCATGCTCCTATGTATTTATCACACCCATCATTTCTTATAGCACAGTAACATTCCATTACATTTGTGTACCACAATTTGTTTAACTCTTCTCCAGTTGATGGACATCTACTTTTTTCCCAATCCTTAATTATCACCAAAAAGTGTTGCTATAAATATTTTGAAATATATGGAGACTTGCTTTCTTATGACTTCCTTGAGGTATAAACCCAGTACTGGGATTTCTGATTCAAAGGATATGGACATTTTAGTAATTTTATTTGCATAATTCCAAATATGGCCATGGCATTTCACAACTCATTATGTTAGTGTACCTATCTTTCTACAACCCCTCCTACATTGACTATTGACAATTTTTTGGTCATATTTGCTTGGTTTGCAATGAACAAAATGAAACCTCAGAGTTGTTTTGACTTGTATTTCTCTTATTAGTGATATGGGTGATTTTTTTAAGTGGTTGTGAATACTTTGCAATTTTTTTTCAGAACTGTTCATATCCTTTGACCCTTTTTCTATTGGGCAATGGCTATGCCTATTCTATATGTAGATATTTACATCTACATAAAGATATAGGTTTATAGGTATCTACATGTGTGTATATATATATATACGTATACATATATATATATATATACATATACATATGTATATATATATATGTATCTGTTCACTTGTGTGTGTATTGTTTATATATCTTGGGTACCAAGTCTTTTCAGAGAAATTTGATACAAATATTTCTTTTTCTCCATTTGACCCTTCTGATCCTAGATACATTAATGATGTCTCTGCAGAAGCTTTTTAGTTTCAAGTTCCCACTTCTGCTATAAACACAGTATTATGTTCCTTCAGTTACTTTAATCTTTTTTTAAGGTGGCCCTATTCCTCCTGACTCTCTTCTCTTTGCCCCTGTGCCCCCTTCTCATTTGATATCCCTTTCCATTTAAGGTTTTGTTTATTAGTTCCTTTTTATCTACTGCTTTTATCTGGTTATGTATTTCTTCCCCCTTTTTTCCTTTCAGTAGATTTAGTCAAGTAGATTCCCTCCCTTTCAGCTAATCCTGTTCCTTACTTTTGAAATTTCATTTTTTGTGTCCCTTTCCAAAAAGGATTTCTCTTATTCTCTTCATTATCCATCCTATCTGTTTGCTCCAGGCCTCATTCTCTAACTCATGACCCCTATGATTGTCTGGTCTCTCTCTTTTCTCTGTATTCTGCATGCAATCAGAGCTTCCAAGGCATTCATTCTAGGTGTTTCCTGCCACTGCCTTGTAGGTCTTGCACCATGGATTCCCCTCTTCCATTGTGCCTCACTTCCAGAATAATGCTAATTATTGCAAATGTCAGAGAGGACCCTGCTCCTTCTTCACTATGTCCCTAACTATTCAGCCCACTACTGATGTATACCCTTTCTTGTTGCCCTTTCTCTGCATTTGCCTGGAAGTCTCCTCTCTGGGTCCATGTTTTCCCAATTCTCCAAGTGCCAGTTGCATCCAAGGGTTCCAATTCCCTTCCTCCCAGGACAAGTAGATTTTTCAAGCACCAAATCCCTCAAGCTTTATCCAGTGTAAGGTCCTCATCAATCTTCACCAACTATCTTTCTTCACCCCTGGAAGCATTCCTCAGTGGAACTCCCTCCCACATCTGAAGTAAGACCTCTTCCCTTTCCCTCCCTTTTCAATCTTTCTTCATTCCTCCTCACTCCCTTGTAGACTCTTCTCTTTCTGAGGCCACAGAGGTCACCTTCCACTCATTGCTAGCCCTTAATTGGATCTCAGTGCATCACTTGTTTTTCTCTTCCTCCTACTCCCCTCCCTTCTATGTAACCTCTCATATTGTAATGTGGTCCCACCAAAGAAACATTCACCTGTAAGCAGGATGTTACAAGCTTCTGTCCATAATACCCCTTGTTCATTTCTTCACTGTTACCTCTACCAGATTTCTGCCTTGTGTGCATTTAGAAAGAAGTCTTTATTGGTCTCTCTCTTGCCATTCTGTTGCTGTTGTTGCCCTTGCCTGCTATATTTCTTTATTCCTCCTGCATTTCTGTTGTTTGAGGTGTTTGAGAAGCAAATGACCTCTTCAACTCTGGTTTTCTTTCCAAAAATGTTTCAGACTCTTCTTTATTATTAATGTCCTACAGTTAAGTTCAGATCTGCAGAATAGATCACCCTGAGCTGCATTCTGAGCTTCACTGCTCTTGGGAACACATTATTCCATTCCCTCCTCCTTCTCTAGTGGGTACAGAATAGTCTTGTGTTATTCAAATGTCCTTTCCTTTGTATTTGAAGGTTTTTCTCCTTATGGCTTACAGAACTTGTTTCTTAATTTAATTATTAAATTTGACTACGTGTGTCTTGGAGTTTGCAGCTTTAGATTTTTTCTGGAGGTGATTTGTTAATTCTTTCCATTGGAATTTCATTTTCTACATTTAGAAATTCTAGGCAATTTTCTTCTATTACTTCCTTCATTATGGTGTTCAGGTTTTTATCCTGTCATGTTCTTCTGGGAGACATGATCCTTAGGTTGTCTGTGCACATCCTGTTTTTGTGTTCTGTCTATTTTGCTTGTATAGCAAGCATATTTTCTTTTCTTTTTTCCTTCTTTTTTAGGTTGTCCTTCACTTTGGTGTATTTGCATTTCCTGTTTTCCTCTCTTGTGTTTCTTTGATGAGGCTTGTCATTGAAAATTCAAATTTTTCTATTCCATTTATTATTTTTGCTGAGCAGGACCTAAATTCTGTACTCACAAGTTTCATTTCTCTTTTAAATCGTTCAGGAACAGCATATGGTGCTTCCATGTTCTCCTCCAATTCCACAGGGTCCTCTGTCTCATCAAATGCTGGATCATTTTCATTTATTTTGCAGCATTTATTCATAGATGCCTGAACTCATTTACTAGATCTGGAGGCCATATTTCTTTCTGCTATTACTGTTTTTCCAGTTGATTTATTTATGTTCAAGGACTTTGAGTTTTCTTCTTCCTGAAATTGTTGGTACTTTCAATCTTTCTTCCCCTATTTTTCTTATCACTCACTTCCCAATTCCCTCTCCTCTGACTAGTCTCCTACAATACTAGGCAATTCATAGTTCATAAGTCTAGGTCTCTGGCCCACTTGACTTTTGAGTTGTTAGAACTGGCTCCCACTGGATGCTGTACTCTTTCCCTCAAGTTTGATGAAGTCCTACATATTCTCTCATCTCACCCATGGTTTTGTAACAACAATGCTGCTTGCAGCTGCTGCTGAGGTGTAAGACCCAAGAAGACCAGCAACAAGAGCTGCCAGCACAGGTTCTTTGATCTGCTTTTCCAAGGAAAGCAACTTTAAGGGGTTAACAATCTCACTTTAATCAAACATACATATATCATTTACTTAATTCAGGAGGAAAAGCCAGCACCCTGAACTTCAGAGAAAATACAAATGGAAATTACAAACAGAAAATATCAAAGATCACATAACACAATTCAAAAGACAGGCTTTGTCTGATCAAGACATCACATACACAGTTACCAAAAAGAGAAGAACCAGCATCTGGGCTTTCTTCAAAGTCGGCGGAGGGGTGGTCTTAACAACTGCTACCTAGAGTCTCCACACTAACACTCTTCCAGGGAGTGAGAGCCCCAAATAAAACTCTAACCTCTGAGTTTATATACCCTCTTCAGGATCAAAGGGCATTACAACCATGCCACTTAAAACCATGTGAACTAGGCTTTCTTGTTTCTTAAGCAGGTCATCAAAGACTCCCGGATTTAATCAAAGAAAACAAAGGTACTCGATTACTTCAGTGCTCCAAAAGGGAAAACAGTAAAAAAGTCCCACCTTAATTACCAATATCAATGTCCATCCCTGGTGACTTGTTCTCCCTCTGTTCCCCAGTTCTCTGGCCAGCACCGGCAGTTCAGAGCCTATTTTCCCCAGTATTGCCAATTCAGATTACCAGTACTTCTGGGTTACAGTCCTGACAAGCTTTTGTTCCTAACGGGCTATGGACAAGCTGGATCTCATGGCCTGAGCAAACTTCCACAGCCTGGAGTTGGAATCTCCCTGGCACCGGAAGGAATGAGAGGAAGCCAGAGTATAGGGGTGGCTGTTGATGTAAGCCTGTGTCATGTTCTTGGGTCTGTTGATGCAGCCTCACTGCTAGTAGTGTGGAAAGTGGGGGAGAGAGACTGAGTGAGCTCAGGGTAGTTAGACCTGAGCATTAGTTCCTGGGGTTTTTATTAACCTTTTTTTTATTCTGGGTTTCCTAGACCATGGAAACAGCTAAAGTTGCTCATCTTTTGGTGCACAATTTTTGTTTTATAAAGGATTTATAAATGGGGATCAGAGAAAATATCTTGTCTATCATCTTGTTGCTCGTGTGACTCAGAAAGATATTCAGGCACTTTCAAAAGGATAAATATGCTGCAACAGAGCACAACACCTGAAGCAACACTAGCATTTCTTAATTATTTGAGAACTGACTGACACTCTAAAATGTGAATTCTACGCACAGGTGGTGGTACGGGAACTCCTCGCTCAGTATACCAAACAGTATGAGGAAAGACCATTTTTGGGCCTTCTTCGGAACTGGACAGAGTCTGTGAGTGACAACTTGAGAACCAGGTATGTAGAGTTTAGGCTCCCACAATCACCAATCTACTGCTCACTCCCCGCCCACCACCAAATAAACTAGAGCTGTTATAGCACAGCTTACTGTCACCCACTTTTAGAGGTACTAGTCCAATACAATTAACCCAGTAAACGTCTGTGAAGTGCCAGTTGTGAGTATCTTATAAGGTGTTATGCTAAGTGCTAAGGATAACTGGTATTGTTGGCTCAATGAGTTCATCAGTGTTAGTACTCTTTCCACCACTACAGAAGACAACCCATCCATGACCTCCCATCCTGTAGAAGTCTAATCCACGTCATTCAATCCAGTTCAATCCCATGAGTATTCATTAAGTGCCTCCTTCTAGGTGCTGGACTAGGTAGTAAGTATACAAAGACATAACTAAATATGATCTCTATACTCTAGGGGCTCATATTCTACAAGGATGACATGTCTATCATACAGACAAATGAGTGACTATATGTACAAATTAAACACATAGGTATTAGAGGAATGTATCGTGCATGAGAGGGCACAATGGGAAATAAGTATGGAAAGATGGGTTGGAGCCACTTTGCAAAGGTCTTTACATGCCAAACAAAGGAGTACATGTTTTATTATTAAAGCACTAGGGAATGGCCTAAGCTTCTTGAATAGAGAAGTGTCACAGTCAGACTAGTGCTTATCAATTTGATGGCTGTGTGGAGAACAAATGGGAGAGGAGAAACTGAATTCAAGAAGAATAATTCAGACTCTTAGGATAATCCAGGTCCAAGAGCCTGAGCCTGGGTGACAGCCGCGTGAATGAGGAATCCTACGAGAGTCTACCCAAAGCTCCAGAGGATTGGGCCTTTTAACATTTTGTGGGTGCTCAGTGCAATCCAGTCTTTATTTTTCATTCTTGTTACAGTCAATGACTGGTCTACTTCCTTCTCTGGACATGCTTGTTCTTGATGGAGTCTTTTGTGCCATTTTATATATATGTTATTATTTGTCATGTACTGTAGATTACTTATACCTGCCATAGGTACATAGGTAGGAGGAAAGGAAGGAAGGAAGGAAAGAAGAAAAGAAAGGAGGAAGGGAGGGAGGGAGAAAGGAAATAAGCAAGAGTATTAATTAAGCATTCACTACATTATTCCAGGTACCATGTGCCTTTCTATTTATCTTTGGATCAAACTGTGATTTTGATTGTCCTGAGATTATACTGCTTTATGAATCACTGATACACAGCATCACTTAAAAAAATACTAAAGTTAAAGGGACGAGTTGGGGATTGTTGAAAGCACTGCAAAAATTCCTTATTCAGATGTAATCCTGCCCACTTCCATCCTTTACTTAGCACTAGACCCTTATCACTATCCATCTACAGGGCCCTCTCCAAAATTTGCCACCCATATGCCATGATCTGGGTAATAGGAATTCATTATCCATTTGACTTTTCCTATGTAGATTATTAGAATGATGTCTTTTGAGTAATGTGGCACTCATTGCAATAAGCACAATGTCATCCACAAACAAGGTAATCCAAAGAACCTTACCATATGTAAGGACTTTGCATGGGATATCCTCCATGACTGTGCTAAATACTTTTATCAACCATGAATCTCCCTATTCTGTGTCTTTTGATTTTGATAAACAGAGGGTCACTGAACAAAGTTATTTATATGGTTGCATCTACCAAGGAATCTTATATGATCTTAACGCATGCATGGGAGACACAATGTTGAAACAGTGACTTTAAGCCTTTTTGTCATTATTGAATCAGTTTAAAAAACATCAATAGACAATAAACGCAGCAGGATCTTTGATATACTACTCCTCTGTCAGTTTTGTGTCAATGAAATTGTTTGCTGCTGTCTGTTTTCTGTTGTCTGTGAATGCCTGCCTGTTCCCTTCTCATATTTCCATTGTGTATACCCTTGATATGCATAGACCATTCTCATAATGAATTTATAAAGATGATTAAAAAGCATATGACTAAGTTTTTGGTCAAATCCAACTACTCTTCCTGATTTGTTTTCTTGAGTCCTATTTTTGCTTCTTTTTGAGGATATGAGGTACATATACATAAAACATCAGGTATCAGTTTCCAAATTTAATTACATTGTCACTGATGAGACTATATCACATAGAAATGCTGACAGATATGTTCCATTTCCTTTCTGTTGTTTTCCTTCCATTTTTATCTATAAATTTTTATAGGATAATCTGGTTTAGTTGAATCTCACACCAAGGTTTCTGCATGCTTGTTTTCCTCTCCATTACTTTATTAACAAATGCTGCATTCATTCATTGCCTTTTGCTATTTCGTGAAATAATATTGCTTGTAATTTTATCTTCCTCTTTTGCACCCCTCATTATAACAATTCTTGTATATCAGCTAAATTTTCCTAATAAATGGTGATGTCAATGTCTTTGCTTTTATCTATTTTTCAGATTCAACAATTCAAATAGGTCAGATTAGAGCTGTTGAAATTGTACAAGTATTTTTTTCATCTTGATCCTTTTCCCAATTTACTGTTAATTTTGACCTTTACCCTAACTGCACAGAGACAACAGATTCTGAAATTTTTCCTATATCGAGCAGATACTTTCTGGTGTGTGTGTGTGTGTGTGTGTGTGTGTGTGTGTGTGTGTGATTTTACAAAGTAAGAGCATACAACAAAGTCACCAGGAAGATGAAAGGCCTTGAACTAATGCCATGTGAGGATTTAAGGAACTAGGGATTTTTATCCTGGAGGAGAAAACATTTAGAGGGGAATGTGATTAATGTCGTCAGGTGGCATTGGCCTATCAGGTAGAAGAAAGATTAGACAGTTGTGCTTGAACTTAAAAAATAGAACTAGGAGCAGTTGGTAGAAATTAAAAAGAAGGAGATTTAAAATTAATGTAACAATTAAAGCTACTAAGAGTAGAATTAGCTATGTTAAAAGATACATGATTTTCCCTTACTGGAAGTCTTCAAGAAGAGGCTGGATGACCACTTGGGGTTTTTTTAAAGTGAGGATTCTTAAGAATTGGATTAGATGGCCTTTCAAGTCTCTTCTGAAGCTACAATTCTATAACTCCATAACCTGGTTCACTATCCTAATCTGCTGCTTTGTAGCAAGTAATTAAGTGGTAGTCATTGTTGACTATTATTTGGGGATGACCATTCAAAACAGTTCTGAATCCACTTTATGGAACTCCCATTCTCCTATTTCTGTCTTTTAACTCTGAGCCCTTGCCTACCTACCATGCCTTTCACTATCAAAAATCATCGCCACTATTATCTGTTCAGATAACCTTCTTGAAAGTTCAATTTAAATTCTACCTTCACCATGAAGCCTTTATCCCCTTTTTCTGTTCCAAGATAAAATTGTCTCATGTTCCTCAAATTTCTCCTAACACTTTCCCTGAGCCAGTCCTTTAAGTTATCATACTTTTCTCTCATATTTTGTGTATTTGAATACATGTGTTTTCCCTCATTAGACTGTAACTTCCTCAAGAGCAGTTTGCATTGTAATTATCTTTTTTACACCTAGCATGAGGTACATTGCCTTATGCATAATAGTTGCTTTTAAAAATATTATCTCTCCTGGATCTATTTTCTGGGTCAGTGGTTTTTCCAATGAGATATTTCACATTGTCTTCCACTTTTTCATTCCTTTGGTTCTGTTTTATAATATCTTGATTTTTCATCAAGTCACTAGCTTCCACTTGCTCCAATCTAACTTTTAAGGTAGTATTTTCTTCAGTGGCCTTTTGGATCTCCTTTTCCATTTGGCTAATTCTGCCTTTCAAGGCATTCTTCTCCTCATTGGCTTTTTGGAGCTCTTTTGCCATTTGAGTTAGTCTATTTTTTAAATATTTACACACTCTTGGTCCCTGGAGATTCCAGTACTCCTTTCCTGCCCTTAAACTCTCTTGTTCTTGGAATGGAAATTCTCTTTTCTCAAATAGAGAGATAAGGTTGAGATCCTAGCTAGATTGGGCTAGTTGTGCTTCGTAATTAGACAATTCTATAGGTTGTAAGGCTATTATATTTTTCTACCTTTCCCTTAGCTGCTAGTAAAGTTCTTGAAAAAGTAGTTTTTCAGTATTTTTTGGGTCTCCTTTAGCAAGTCTTTGACTTGTTTTTCATGGTTTTCTCACATCATTCTCATTTCTCTTCCCAATTTTTCCTCTACTTCTCTAACTTGCTTTTCCAAATCCTTTTTGAGCTCTTCCATGGCCTGAGACCAGTTCATGTTTTTCTTGGAGGCTTTTGATGTAGGCTCTTTGATTTTGTTTACTTCTTCTGGCTGTATGTTTTTGGTCTTCTTTGTCACCAAAGAAAGAATCCAAAGTCTGAGACTGAATCTGAGAATATTTTCACTGCCTGGCCATGTTCGCAGCCAACTTACTTGACCCTTGAGTTTTTCATCAGGGTAGAGTAAAGAGTACTTTGTTCCAAGCTTGAGGGGCTGTGCTGTTGTTTTCAGAGCTATTTCTATACAGCCAGCTCTGCCACACAGCACTCCTCCTCTCCCCCAGAAGCGCCAACCTGGACCTGACTCAGATCTTCAGCAGGCTCTGCCCTCCTGCTCTGATCTGCCACTTAATTCCTCCCACCAGGTGGGCCTGGGGCCAGAAGCAACTGCAGCTGTAGTTCTGTTGCTGCACCACCCCTGCTGTCCCCCAGGGTGGTGGCCAAACTGCGAATTCCTTTCACTCTGTCCTCAGCAGCTTTTCCCACTAACCTTCTCTGTTGTCTTTGGTGTTTGTGGGTTGAGAAGTCTGGTAACTGCCACAGCTCACTGATTCACGGCCCTAGGGCCTGTTCCACCTGGCTCCTGGTCTGGTTGGTCTGGGCGCTGCCCACGCTGGGCTCTGCTCTGCTCCGCTCTCAGCTCCATGTACGATAGACGTCACCCAGTGACCATCCAGGCTGTCCTGGGCTGGAGCCTTGCTTCCTCCTGCTATTTTTTGGGTTCTGGAGTTCTAGAATTTGTTCAGAGCCATTTTTATAGGTTTTTGGAGGGACCTGGGTGGGAGCTCATGCAAGTCCTTGCTTTCTAGCTGCCATCTTGGCTCCCAATTAAATCCATTTTTGTGCATTATTGTAAGAAGGAGGTAGGAAAATTAGAATATATGGCAAGGGGTTTGGAAAAGATATAATAGGAATGATTAGAGGAGGCTTTCTCTTCTAGGATGGAACTTCCTGCCTCCTCAGGGTAGGAGGAAATGAAAATTTCAAGCTAGGATGAAAACACAGGTTGCAACTATTGATGTCTGTATCTGAACCAATATTTCAGCTTCCCCTTGTCTGAGAAAAAAAAATTGATCCTTTTTTTTCAGGAAGGTCTGAAACCATTCCACTCTCTTGTAGTGAGCAGACATGAAATATGATGAGATAATTTGTAAAGAGCTTTGCAATCTTTAAAGCCCCACACAAATTCTAGAATAACTGTTATCTTCATCATCACCATTCCACTTTCTTCTTTCTCTAATTGGCTTTGATAGTTAATCAATTAATCAGCAAACATGTGTTAAGAACTTGCTGTGGGCAAGAGAAATACAAAATAAGTCTAAGACATGAACCTATGCCTCTAGGTTCTCTAAGTCTTGCTTATTTTCTCACTTTTCTTTTTATGGGCATATTATCCATTGTGTCTGTCTTTAGCATCCAGGACTGGGGGAGGAGGAGAAGGCCTCTTTGACAGCTGGAGCTAGAACTAGGATTTTTTTTAACCTTCTGAGAAAAACAGTTGTTGGGAGGCAGCAATGACACATAGGACAGTCTGGCCACAGATACAGTCACCCCAGGAGAGAAGATGGCTACTTTCCCAAATATTCACACCCTTGCTTTTCTTGGGGATTGGGGGAGGAGCAGGTACCACAGTGACGGGGTCCTAGGAGTGATTGTGCCATAGGCAGCAGGGGAACATGAGGTAATTGAAGGAATGGTTATTGCTATGTAGAGGAATTATGTCTCCCAGGAGATGAAATATACCCCCTTGATATTGAAGCCCTAAGGCAAAGACCCATTTGTTCTCTACTAGTTAAACTTATGCTGATGGCTCATGTTCTCTCTTGACTGCTGCCCCTCCCTTGAGAAAATCTATAAGGAAGAGGTACATAGCCTTCATGGCAACATACACAACATGGCTGATAGGCACCTATCACTGGTTTCAGAGATGGCTGCATTGTCAACTGGAGTCAAAAATGGTTCAGAACCTAAGAGGACCAGTCCTAGCTAAGTAAACACTTTAATGCATGAATTAATGACAATCCAGAACCACTTATGAGTGTTATTGGTTTCTAGTAAGTCTGGAGACCTTTGGTAAGAGGAGCTATGTCATAATTAGGAAGAGCCATAGGCAGAGGAGAAATATAATTGAAGGGAGGAAGGAAGGCTGAGGGAGGAAAAGCTGCTATATTCCCTAGTGGCCTGAGGTAACCAACCAATCCACAAGATTGTTAAGCAATTGGGAATAGAGGGGAAAGGGAGGAGAAGTAAATGGATACACCAGCCTTGGTAAGGTGGCTGTAGCTTGAGTAGCAGCAGAGCAGCTGATTTGTCCAAATTGGTAAGATTTAACAGCTGTTTCAAGTGAATCAGACAGAACATCCTCTCCTGAGGGGGATGAGGTTAGTTCTCCTTATATGTATGTTTGAGTAAAATGCTATGGATAGGCAGTCTTTACCAGTGCAACTACTGAGGTGTCCCCTGGATTTGATGTAAAATTTGAACTAAATTAATTCCAGCTTTTCTTTCCTAGCTAAATTAATTCTACCTTCTGGGCCAAATCTGTTTCCAAACTGGATCCCAAATATTCTTCCTTTTAATTTGTCTTCTGTACATCAGGATTGTCAGATTTCTGTCTAGGAATGGCTTGTATATTTGGGGAACTTGACAAGGACTAACCCATATACTGTTCTCCATTCCTGGTGTACTCCTTGTGGTACCTTGTTATCACACAAAGGTCTCAGCTATGCTTTGGGAGATTTCCTCAATTTTTTGTAGCAAGGCACAGAGGAAACCTGGGACAAATTTATGCTTTCTCCTTCCCACCCCAACCCCAAGTAAACTGAGGCTGATTCTGTACTTGTAGTTGCATGGTTCCCAATAAAATATTAAATTTTGTTGTACATACCCTTTGACCCAGCAATATAACTTCTAGGGCTGTATCCCAAAGAGATCATAAAAATGGGAAAAGGACCCACATGTACAAAAATATTTATAGCAGCTCTTTTTGTGGTGGCCAAGAACTAGAAATCGAGCAGATGCCCATCAATTGGGGAATGGCTGAACAAGTTGTGGTATATGAATGTAATGGAATATTATTGTGCTATAAGAAATGATGAGCAGGTGCACTTCAGGAAAACCTGGAAAGACTTATATGAACTGATATTGAGTGAAGTGAGCAGAACCAGGAAAACATTGTACACAGTAACAGCCACATTGTGCGAGGACTGGTTTTGATTAACTTAGCCTTTCTCAGCAATGCAAGGACCTGAAACTTTTCCAAAGGACTCATGATGGAAAATGCCATCCGTATCCAGAGAAAGAACGATGGAGTCGGAATGCAGAGAGTAGCAGACTCTTTTCTCTTTTGTTTTGTTCTCTTTCTCATGGTTTCTCCCATTCGTTATAATTCTTCTATGCAACATGACTAATGTGAAAATGTGTTCAATTGGAATGTATGTGTAGAGCCCGTATTGGATTGCATGCCATCTTGGAGAGGGAGGGGGAGAAAATTTAAAACTTATGGAAGTGAATGTTGGAAACTGAAAATAAATATTAAAAATATTATATTTTGTTTAACAGATACAAAATAATAACAATAATATCTAGGATTTATATAGTGCTTTAATGTTTGTAAAGTGTTTATCTTCACAACAATTCTGGAAGGTAGGTATAATCCCTACCTTACAGATGAGGAAACCGAAGCAGACAGAGCTTAAGTGATTTGGCCAGGGTTACACAGCTGAGGCTGGATTTGAACTCAGGTCTTCCTAACTCCATGCTCCATCTACTTGAACTACCTAGTTTGCATGTTGTCTCTCCCAGTAGGCTGTGAGAGTTTTGAGAACAGAAACTGTCTTTTGACCTTCTTTGTAGCCCTAGGGCTTAGCACAGCACCTGGCACATAGTTGGCACTTTAATAAATGCTAGTTGGCTGACCTAGCTACCTCAAAACAGAAATCCTTGATTGAGTGCAAAAAAGCATGCAAATCCCCAGGGACTTATGTTCCTGCTTCTCTTGCCCAATCCCATAGGTTTCTTGATTTTTAAAGTGGGAGGGATGGTGATGGCAGGAGTTTCTACTGTCTTTCTACTTTCATGCTTTGCAGCACAGTCAGATAGTTTCTAAGATGAGGTTGTTCCTGGAAAGTCCTTTGATCACATAGAGTTGAAGGGACTTCAGAAGCCATTTAGTCCCACCCATACCTCTCCAAAGAATTGCATCTAAATCAGATTTAACAAATGGTCATCCACCCTTTGCTTCAGACCCTCTGCTAAGGAGGAACTCACTGCCTTCTTAACCAGCTCGTTCTTCTTTTCTCTCAGATCTGGATGAGGCAGTAAATTTCCTTACCCTTTGTCTTTTCTTCTGTTTGTCCCTCCTCCTGAATCACTGGGCCCTTCTTTTTTTTTTCTCATCATCACCAGGCTCATCTAAATTGGAGGAAATGGGTAGGAGAAACTGTGTATATATTCATTCAAGGTACACAGATACTTGGGGGTGGGGTTGAAGGAGAAGGAGCAGTCTGTGTACTGGCTAAAATAGTTTTCCAAAATAGATTTGACATGCTAACAACAATACTGAAGTTGTAAATATTTTGGTTCTAGTCTATTTGTCCCAGCCTTGGTTAGTGTTTTTAAGACCCACTCTTTCATTTGTATATTCTAATAGAGTATTCTTTATTAAGCCCACTTCTCAAGCCTGGAGAGGTTTTCCTGAGGCCCAGGAGGGAGACATGACTTTTAATTGGCTGAGAGATCTCTGTGCAAAGGATGTGCCATAGGAGAGCAGGGCTCTTCCTTTGCACATTCTTGAAGAAGACTCCCCATGCATCCATATTTGCACATGCTCCTCAGACTGGGTTCTCATTGACTGATCTCTTGTTGCTTTATATTTTAAGTATATCTCATATGTTAGGATGTTAATATTTCAGTATTTCTATGGGGGGGAGGGTAGGTACAATGGATAGAGCGCCAGGCCTGGAGTCAGGAAGACCTTTGGTCAAATCTAGCTTCAGATACTTACTAGCTGTGTGACCCTGGACAAGTCACTTAACCTCTGCCTCAGTTTCTTCACCTTGTAAAATGGAGGTAATAGCAGCACCTGCCTCCCAGGGTTGTTGTGAGGATCAAACGAGATAATATTGGTAAAGCACTTAGCGCAGTGCCTGGCACAGAGTAAGTGTTATATAAAAGGTTAGCTATTATTATTATTAGCTATAAGCCAAGAAAATTCACCTATCTTTGCTTTTGTTTTTATTTCCTGACATATGTCCTCTGGCCAAATGCTATTTTTCAGTACGGTTATTGTTAGGGATGGGCAGAGCACCTGAAATTGGAATCTCTCCAGAAAGTCATGCATAAGGCGCTAATGGGAAGATGCCCACAGAGAGGTAGCGAGTTTCAGCATACGCCGCCATCAAGTCTAATTTGGAATCCTTCTTTCCTCAGAACTCACACAGCACTTTGCTTACGTGAATCACATACCTTAGTACTCTCTAACTTCGTATTATTGTTATTTGTGAACATGTCCCCCTCCAGCCTAGTGTTAGACTTGAAGTCAAGAAACTTGTATTCAAATCTCACCTCAGGCACTTATTAGCTATGCGACTGTAGGTAAGACATTTAAACTTTCTGAGCCTCAGTTTCCTCATTTGAAAAATGGGCATAATTCCATTTGATTAAATATGTATTTATATTCAAGACATCATTGTTGTAGTCGTTTGTCCTTTGTTCTTGAAGAGGACCATGCCATCAGGAAGGTGATGTCATGACTTATAAGTGAGAGAGGGCTGTGCAAAGCCACCAGCCTCACTCTTTCCTCCTGAGCCATCTGGTTCCAGTGGCCAGATACATAGATCAGGACGACTGGAGATGGCCTTGGATACAGTGGGAGACATTGGCCTTTTTGAGCTAGGGTCTTTCCCAGGCCTCAGTTTGACTGAGGCAGTGCCTGTTCAGTGATTATAACTAAGTAAAAATGAGGCAAAGAATGGCTTTTTTATGTAGTGAAAAAAAATCTGGGAGGGTAAGACCCTCAGGGTTTCTGGCCAAAATAGAAACAGTTGCTATTTAACTTACTCTGAGCCATCAGAATCCAAACAACGACCAAGTAAGGCTTGGGCTGGGACCTATTGTTGGCCACACTAGCCTCTTAGCATAATGAAGTGAAAAGGGAAAGACAGTTCCTGCCCTCAGGAAGCTGTATTTGTGTTACCCATTTCACAGGGAGGTTGTGGGGAGACAAAAATCTGAAGTGCTATAAAAATGTTAATATAATTATTTAAGCTCTTTAAGGAAAGCTCTGCTCTCTCTTCCTAGTGCAATGACTTACATGTAGTAGCTATTCCAATATTTATTGAATTTGATTGAATTATCTGCATTCATATATTTCCCCATTTGCCGATGAATATCTAATTTTCTACTCGGACATAGCCATGGGCAAAAATTGGAAGTAGGTATATAATGGCCTTCCCACCTTTGGGTCCCCACATGCTGTTTTCTTCTACCAAAGCTTACTCTCAGGAAAAGTTAGAATGTCAGCTATGTTTAGTTTTAAGTGACTTTAAAGCAAGGTTTAATCTCTTTTAGGATCATTCACCTTTTAAGCTTTATCTCTGCTTTTGGAATGAAACCATTTACCTCCTCCCTTACAGACATTTTAGGCACCAGTGAGTAAGAGACAAGAGTGTATGTGTTTGGGCAGAATTGGAAGGGTTTTCCTGGTGCCTCTGAAATGATGCTCAAAAGGCAGTCACCTGTTCTTCCTATAAATATAGCCAACTCTGATGATACTTTTAGCATATATATATGTATGTATATATATGTGTGTGTGTATATATATGTATATATATGTGTATATATATATATCTGTATAATGACAAAAGTTGGTCAGTTCAATGGCAGAAAAAGGAAACACATTGAAAAAAAACATTCAAACTCATGGTAGGGGGTCCAAGATGCCCACCCTGCCTCTTCAAAGGCTCATGGTAGAAGTGTTGCTCTAATATATATGTATTCCCCCCTCCCAATTTCATCATATCCCAACTTCAACCCTACTAGCATTCCTGCAAGCAGCTTCTCTCCTGAAGACATCTGCAGTTCTAACACTGCTTTCCCCCTATCCTGAACTTCACAGAGAGCCATGGGCTAGTTCTGAGCCAAGAGTCATAGAAATTCCTGAATATATATTAGCCTTGCATCTGCCTTAGTAATTTCTCATGATTGACATTTCTATAAGAAGCCACACCACTGAATGCAGACATAGGTGCTATCTGCAAGCCATCTCTCAAAGTGTAAACTGAAACTTGTCTCTGTCCATATTGAAGCCAGGGTGCAAGAAACCTGGGTTCAAACCATTCACAAAATTTATTTATTTGACACAATGAATAATATTTGATTATTGTATTTTCCTTTTAGTTTTTTGGCATTTAACATGGATGCTATTGGTAATCTGACCTTCCTATTGAAAGCAGTCAGCTTTCGAGAAAGAGTTCTTCAACGGGGATTGGCAGCCAGAATCTACTATAAGGTAAATGTACATTGTATTGTTTTTCTTTTTGGTTTATGTGTAGGGTATAAACCTGATTATGAAAATCCTACTAACCATGATAAGGTATGAGTAAGCTGTTCCATAGCAGTGTTTTTCTTGTATTTCTTGGGCACATTGGAAAACAGAATGACACATAGCATGTGACCTTTGTTGGTTTTATATCTTAGACATTCAGAAGGCAGAGACGCTCTCCTGAAAAACATGCTTTCCATATCATCTCCTATTGTGCATCTTTGTTGTTTTTCAGTCATATCTGGTTCTTCCTGACCCTGTTTGAGTTTCTTGGCAAAGATATAGAGTGAATATTCCTTCTCCAGCTCATTTTACAGATGAGGAAACTGAGGCAAACAGGGTTAAGTGACTTGCCTAGGGTCCCACAGCTAGTAAATGTCTGCAGCCAGATTCAAACTCAGGAAAAGTTCCTGATTCCAGGCCCAGCACCCTATCTACTGTGCCACCCAGCCATCCATATAGAATCATCCACATGATGGTAATGACCCAATAGGAATAAAATTTGTTATAAGCTCCATGAGGGAAGAGACTGTTATTTTTTGTAGTCCCAGAGTATTTGGGTCTTTGGTGATTCAGCAATGCCATCTCCATTCCCAATGCAGATTGTAAACCTTACATGTAAACCATGTATGGCATGTAAGTCCACATCTCCTTATCCTGTGCCATTCTTGTTTATGTTCTTCTATAGATCCTCCATGAAGGATCCACCCAGCACACTTGGAGGCCTTCTTCTCATGTCCTCCATAATGTCTTGCACATAGAGTAGATGTATAATTTATTTTTGTTGAACGAATGGATGATCGGATTTTGTCTACATTAACAAGACTAATATTTTGAGTCTCCAGGGTCAAGTAATACAAGAGGAGGAATGTGCCCAGAATTCATTCATTCATTCATTTGCAAATATTTACTAAGCGTCAACTTTGTGCAAAATAATGAGCCAGGTTAGCCTGACTTCAGCTGAGCAGTCCTTAGGACTGTTCTCACTTAGAACACTGATCTGCAGTTTAGCAGGAATATGAGAAGGAAGCATGTCTGACTGGTAGCCCACTCAGGCCTGATCTACCAGGAAAATGTTCTACCTGTTCGAAAAATTACTGACTCCCCTTTTGTGTCCTCCCCATCCTGACAAATACGCATAGTATGTACGCATATACATGAAATGCGCACGCACGCGCACACACACACACACAAACACACACACACACACACACACCCCTCCTATTCTCAGAGGTATTTGTATTTTTAAAAGAAAGTTCTTGTTAACTTCAGTGAAGATCAAAGTGGTGACATTTCAGGCAGCTCATAAACAAATGAAATGAAAATTTAGAAAGTAGGGAGAAAAAATGCTATTAAGCAAGGAATTACTTGCCCTGTCTGACAGGCAGATGATAACTCATGAAATATCATATGTGAAACTTTGTCTTGGTGGGTTGAAAGATTGAGGCAATGAAAGGGGGAAGGAGAGAGGAGTAGGGAGAGGAAGGAAGTTGGGAGAAGATACTGCCTGACACAAGAAATCCTTCATCCATTTGCTGAAGAAGGCACACATCCTTTTCTAACACAGTAAAGCAAAATATGAAATGAGATACCTCTGGGAGGGATGACAGTGTGAAATATTCAAAGATAAGTGATTGCCGAGAGAAGATCCTTTCTTGAGAGCAGGTTTAGATAGAGAAGAGGATTATCTAGTACCTGGACTACTGGGAGGAAACAGCGGGCAAAAAGGCCCAAGACCTGGTTTTGTTTTCTTTCCAGTGTTGCTGAGGGTTGTCCCTAGCCTGGCTCTACAGCATTTCATGTCTCTTTTGTCCTTGATTCTTGGAAACATTGCTGTTAATTCCCTCTTCTAATCCTTCTTTTCACCTAGTAATATATGGAGTTGTCTATTTTCTTTTCTCAAAGTTCTGTCTGTCTTCTTTTATTCAAAGTGGATGTCTGTAACACCAATGCTGCTTGCAGCTGCTGTGGAGGTATAAGGCCAATAATACCAGCACACAGGAGGGCTGCTAGCACAGGTTCTTTGATCTGCTTTTCTAAGGAAAGCAACTTTAAGGGGTTTACAATCTCACTTTAATTAAACATACATATATCATTCACTTAGTTTAAGGGGAAAAGTCAGCGCCCTGAACTTAAGAGAAAACACAAACAGAAATTACAAGCAGAAATTATATAAACAGAGCAAATAATGCAAATCAGCAGGCAGGGCTTCTGTCTGTCCAGAGCAATACATACATAGTTACCAGAGAGAGGAGCACCAACATCTAGGTTTTCAAAGCTACCCAGAGTCTTGTCTGGCCAAATCACACCAACCCTATTCTAATGAGTGAGCCCCATAGCAAAATGCTAACCTCAGAGTATATATACTGTTTCCAATCAAGGACTCTTGATTCAAAAACTCTTGATTCAAACAAAGGCAAAACTCAATCAAAGGCACTTGATTGCCTTAGTGCTGAGAAGCACTCCAAAAGAAAAAAACAGCAAAAAGTCCCACTTTGCTTGCCATTACAATGTCTCAATTCTTACCTAAGGAAAATTCTGATAAGGACCTCAAATGATGTCTTTTCCTTGTCTGAGGGTTTTGGCATATATGCAGACCCCATCAGCTTATTTGGCTGATACAACCTTTCCCCATGGAGGATGATGCTGGGAGAGCTGCTTCCAGGAGAGAGGTGATGAGGTGTGAGGGAGGGGCTGTGGAGACACCATCGAGCCTGCCTGGACCTTTTTGAATTGGTTGCAGGGGGGTAATCACATGTTTAGGAATGAACTTTTGGGATTGGCTATGTAAACCAGAATTGTTGGCATCTTCAAGAAGGCCTGAGTCAACTTCTGCTTCTTCTTTGCTTCATTCCTCTCTGGAAGAGTTTGGTGACTATCTCTCACAGCATGACTCCTGTGAGGGGGAAAACCTCAGAGCCTTATTCCCCTCCAAGGCCATATGATCCCAGAAATGGTCCTCTGTCCTGGATCTTTTCTGTTCGGTCTTTTCTGTTCTAGGTGCAGGGAGTGAAGTCTCAGTTCATAGTCAGGAAAGTGAACTATAGGAATCTGGGAGTCATAATCCTGACTGAGTTTTATGCTTTTTTAAATGTTTTTTTTTTGTTGTTTTTAGTGCAGTATCAAGGCTTCTAGGAGGAAGAAACAATATTTGGAAGTGACCTTTGGGTCCTCAGTGGAAATAGTCACCTGGCAGTCATTGCCACATCTGGACTTGGATTCAGTGGGACCAATGAACTGAACTAAATTTTGATTCCACTAGCTCAGATACCAAGGTGGTGTCAGGGAGAGTATGCCCCAGAAGTATAGAGAGAAACGCTTGTGTTTTTCTTGCTGTATCTTTGAAGGAAATATCCCTTTGTAAAAGGTACCTGATATTAAGTGGTTAAATGGAACTGGGGTACTAACACAGGCTTGTAAAATGGGGGGGAGCATAGCCCTCAGAGGTTTGAGCCAATGGCAAAGGGAAGAGATTCTTTATAAACCTTTCAGGGTACCCTGGAACCCTGAGGGGGCAATGCAACAAGCCTGGCTGGGGGAAACAAGATCCTAGGGTACTCACTACACAGAGAATGTTAAAGCTAGAGCTCACCTAGTCCACCAGCCTTATTTGACAAACAAGGAAATTGAGATCCAAAGAGATTAAGGTTACATAACAAGTTAATCACAGAAAGACTTGGCTAGAATCAAGATCCCCTAATGCAGAGACTTTATTCAGTTCTCTTTCTACTGGAGTCACTTAAATCCTCTGGATGATTTTCCTTATCTTTAAAGCGAGGGGGTATTTGAAAAGATATCTAAATTCTCTTTTAGCTCAACAATTCTGTGATAGTATATGCCCCTCAGAGAAAAGAAGGTATTGGATTACAGTCATTTAATCAGATACTAGAGGTTATAATAACCATTTCAATTAGATAACAGCCGTGGGAGTCTCAAAAATAATCTGAAGGCATACTGAGTTTTGGCAATGCCCCAGGAAAAGTATGTGTGAGAGAGTGTATTAGGCTATAGTAAATTAGCGTTTTGTCTTTTAATAATGCTCTTTCCCCTTCTCTCCACCAGTCCAAATCTTCCTACTCATCATTCAATATTTGGCTGAAATCCTTCTTCCTCTTAAAGGTCTTCTCATCTCAAACTATCCCATGGTCCTTTTATAAATCTACACATTTATATAGGACATTCAGGTTTGCAAATCACTTTACATAGATTATCTCTGTGATGCAGATACTACAGGCAATAGTCAATAAATGTTTATTAAGTGCCTACTGCGCTAGGCACTGTGGTAAACTCTGTGTTTACAAAGAAAGGCAAAAGGACAATCCCTACCCTTCAGGTATTCACAATCTAACAAGAGAGACAACATACAAACAACTATGTACCAACAAGCTATATACAGGATAAATTGGAAATAATCATCAGAGGGAAGGAACTAGAATTAAGATGGATGAGTGAAGGCTGGGACTTTAAGGAAGACAGAAGGTAGAAATCAGAAGGGTGAGTGTTCTGTAAGGCATAAAGGACAGACAGAAAATGTCAAGAATCAAGAGATGGAATGTCTTGTTTGAGGAACAACAAGAAGGTTGGTGTCACTGGATTGTAGAGTGTATGGGTGGAATTAAGGTCTAAGAAGACTGGAAAGGGAAAGGGTCAGGGTATGAAGGATTTGGAATACCAAACAGAGCATATTATATTTGATCTTTGAGATGACAGGCAGCTGCTAGAGTTTATAGAATAAGGGGGTAACATGGTCATACCTGGACTTTAGGAAGGTCACCTTGACAGCTGAGAAGATGATGAACTGGAGTAGGGAGACATGTGGCAGAGACACAAACAAGACGGTTATTGTAATAGTTCAGGATTGAGGTGATGAGGGCCTACCCCTGGGTGGTGACAATCAGAGGAGAGAAGGGGGTATATGAGAGAAAGGTTATGAAGGTAAAATTGACAGGCTACAGCAACAGGTTGGACATAGTGGGTAAGAGATAGAATGGAGGGGCGGAGCCAAGATGGCATCTGGAAAGCAGGGACTTGCATGAGCTCCCCACCAGGTCCCTCCAAAAACCTATAAAAAATGGCTCTGAACAAATTCTAGAACTGCAGAACCCACAAAATAGCAGAGGGAAGCAGGGCTCCAGCCTGGTTTTTGCTGGATGAGGTCTGTCGCACACAGAGCTGGGAGCAGAGGGGAGCAAAGCCCAGTGTGGGTGGTGGCAGGACCAACCAGAGCAGGAGCCAAGCAGAACAGGCCCTAGGGCCCTGAATCAGTGAGCTGTGGCAGTTACCAGACTTCTCAACCCACAAACACCAAAGACAACAGAGAAGGTTAGTGGGAAATCTGCACGGGACAGAGTGGAAGGAGTTCGCCTTTCCGCCACCACCCCCAGGGACAGCGGAGGTGGTGCAGCTACAGAACTACAGCTGCAGTTGCTTCTGGCTCCAAGCCCACCTGGTGGGAGGAATTAAGTGGAGAATCAGAGCAGGAGTGCAGAGCCTGCTGAAAATCTGAGTCAGGTCCAGGTTGGCGGTTCTTAGGGAAGGGGAGGAATGCTGGTGTGGCAGAGTTGGCTGTATAGGAATAGCTCTGAAAATAACAGCACATCCCCCCAAGCTTGGAACAAAGTACTCTTTACTCTACAAGCAGTCATACCCTGATGAAAAACTCAAGGGTCAAGTAAGTTGGCTGGGAACATGGCCAGGCAGCAAAAATGCACTCAGATTCAGTCTCAGACTTTGGATTCTTTCTTTGGTGACAAAGAAGACCAAAACATACAGCCAGAAGAAGTCAACAAAGTCAAAGAGCCTACGTCAAAAGCCTCCAAGAAAAACATCAACTGGTCTCAGGCCATGGAAGAGCTCAAAAAGGATTTGGAAAAGCAAGTTAGAGAAATAGAGGAAAAATTGGGAAGAGAAATGAGAATGATGCGAAAAAAACCATGAAAAACAAGCCAATGACTTGCTAAAGGAGAACCAAAAAAATACTGAAGAAAACAACACCTTAAAAAATAGACTAACTCAAATGGCAAAAGAGCTCCAAAAAGCCAACGAGTAGAAGAATGCCTTGAAAGGCAGAATCAGCCAAATGGAAAAGGAGGTCCAAAAGACCACTGAAGAAAATACTACCTTCGAAATTAGATTGGAGCAAGGGGAAGCTAGTGACTTGATGAGAAATTGAGATACTATAAAACAGAACCAAAGGAATGAAAAAGTGGAAGACAATGTGAAATATCTCATTGGAAAAACCACTGACCTGGAAAATAGATCCAGGAGAGATAATTTAAAAATTATTGGACTACCTGAAAGCCATGATCAAAAAAAGAGCCTAGATATCATCTTTCAAGAAATTATCAAGGAGAACTGCCCTGATATTCTAGAGCTACAGGGCAAAATAGAAATTGAAAGAATCCACTGATCGCCTCCTCAAATAGATCCCAAAAAGAAATCTCCTAGGAATATTGTTGCCAAATTCCAGAGCTCCCAGATCAAGGAGAAAATACTGCAAGCAGCCAGAAAGAAACAATTTGAGTATTGTGGAAACCCAATCAGAATAACATGAGATCTAGCAGCTTCTATATTAAGGGATCAAAGGGCTTGGAATACGATATTCCAGAGGTCAGTGGAGCTAGGATTAAAATCAAGAATCACCTACCCAGCAAAACTGAGTATCATGCTGCAAGGCAAAATATAGATTTTCAATAAAATAGAGGACTTTCTCAGTGAAAAGACCAGAGCTGAATAGAAAATTTGACTTTCAAACACAAGAATCAAGAGAAGCATGAAAAGGTAAACAAGAAAGAGAAATGACAAGGAACTTACTAAAGTTGAACTGTTTTGTTTACATTCTTACTTGGAAAGATGATGTGTTTGATTCATGAGACCTCAGTATTAGGGTAGCTGAAAGGAATATGCATATATATGTGTGTGTGTATGTATACATATATATACATATATATATATGTGTGTGTGTATGTATATATGTATGTGTATATATATGGACAGAGGGCACAGGGTGAGTTGAATATGAAGGGATGATATCTAAAAAAATAAAATCAAATTAAGGGGAAAAAAAGATAGTATGGAGTCATGGATAACACCTAGGTGATGAACCTGAGGAACTTGAAGAATGTTAGTGCCTCCAGCAGTAATAGGGAGGTTTGGAAAAGGGGGAGTGTTTAGTGGGGAAATTATGAGTTTCAGTTTTGGACAATTGAGTTTAAGATGTCTATGGGACACCCAATTTGAGATGTTCAAATGCAACACTGGAGATCAGCAGAGAAATTGGGGCTGGATGAGTAGATTTGAAAATCATGAACATAGAAATGATAATGGATTGTATGGGGGATAATGAAATCACCAAGTGAAATAGTATATATTGAGCACAGAAGAGCGTCCAGGACAGAGCTCTATGGGATGCCCTGGGTTAATGGGCCTGACCCACATGAAGATCCAACAAAAGAGACTGAGAAGGAGTGATCAGATAAGTAGGAGGAGAACCAGGAGAGAGTAGTGACATAAAAAGCTAAAGAGAAGAGAATATCAAGGAGAAGAGGGTGATCGACAATGGCAAAGGCTGCAGAAAAGCCAAGAAAGATGGAGACCGAGAAAAAGCTGTTGAATCTGGCCGTCAAGAAATGGTAACTTTGAAAAGTACAATTTTAGTTGAATGATGAAGTCAGAAGCCAAACTATAGAGTTAAGAGAGTGAGAGGAAAGGAAGTGGGGGCACACATTATAACTAGTCTTCTCAAAGAGTTTAGCCACATTGGTGTCATCATTTCTTTTTTAAAAATTTTATTTTAAACTTGTCAAAAGTCAAGATGAACATTTCTGTATAAAAAGAAGAGAAGATTGTTTGTGCAAACTGAATTCTTGTTATGTACAAATTGTCTTTTTAAAAAGTATATAATTGAGGGAGGAGCCAAGGTGGCAGAGTACAGGCTGTAACTCAGCCAAACTCTTCCAACATTCCCCTCCAAACAACTTTAAAATTACACCTCAAATTGAATTCTGGAGTGGCAGAGCCAACAAAAATTTTTTTCCAGCCCAAATTGGAGGTCAGCAGGAGGGTTCTGTGACACCAGAATGGTGGTTGGCCAGCACCAGGACTTGGGGCAGCTCCAACAGTGGCTTCAGGAACTGAGTCTTAGGACACAGACAGTAGGAGGGTCATATGACTAGCCAGAAAGGGATTACAGGGGACCTTTTGCAGGCCCTGGGTTCAGGACCGTATTGCACTGCCTATATACATTTCTGGATCATAGTTCCAGGGGAAGGAAGAACACTAGCAATTATGGCCACAAGGGAACAGGGGCCAAATTCCAGAGGTCACAGGTCAAAGAGAAAATACTTCGAGCATCCAGAAATAAACCACTCAAATACTGCAAAGCCACGGTTAGTATGATACAATATAACAATCACTTCCAATGATCTTCATTTAATTTTTTGTGAGATTTGTGTTTTATTTCTAAAACTAAATGACAGACTGTGGTTTATATTTTGTATCTGTTATTCACCCTTTTCCTCTCAGTGTAGTACAACGTTCTACCCACAGCAGATACTTGGCATATACATACATAGGTGTTGATTGATACACTGTATGTTTTGCATATCATATTCATAATATACATGCATACACATTCATAGTCCTTTAGCCAATTTCAGGATAATATATGCTAGATTTGCATGATTCTTTGCATATCAAGCTAGGAAAAGTCATACGATCATAGATTTAGATTTGGAAGTGGTCTTAGAGGTCATTGAGTCCAAGCTTCTCAATTTTCAGATGAGGAAACTGAGGCTCAGGGAGATTGTAACTTGCCCAGAGTCACACAGCTAGTAAGTCCATGAGGCAGAATTTGAAGTCAGGTTTTCATAATGCCATATTCATCATTCTATCCACTACATGAGACCTAAGCAAGGTATAAAAACTGTGCTTCCTATTGGGTTGCTCTCCACTAGAGCCTTTGTGTTTTCACTCTTAACACATGTGACTTGACTTGCCACAAATGAAATTCCTATATGCCTCAGAGAATGGAATTTTCAGGCATAATATTTATGCTGTCTTCCTTCCAAGGTTGTTAAGAGGATCAAAAGAGATGATGTGTGTAAACACCATATAAATATAACTTATTATTAATCTGTGCTCTAGAGGTGAACTGGAGAGAAAAAGATGTGGAGACGTGGCCAGGGCAGGAAGGAGGAGCTGAGGAGGATGTTTGAGAATGACTTCTGTCTTCTGACACTCTCTTGGCTGACTATTGGTCCACTCAACCCCAAGTTCACTCTCTGACAGTGGTCCCAACAGATGCCAAGTGTGAGAGCACATCCTTCATCAAACCATGCTGACAAGCTCACAGTCTCAGAACTCCTTTTTAATGACTGAAAAGAAAGGGCATGAAACTACATGAAAGACTGTCATGTGGGAGCAGGATTATCTTCTTTTTTTCTTTTTGGTCCCAGAGGGCAGAGAGAGCTACCTAGGAGAGCCTGGTGAAGGTTGCAAACATATAGATGTAGGCTTGATGTCACAGAAAACTTCCTAACAATCGGAGCTGTTCAGAAGAAGAAGGGGTTGCCTCAAGAGGCAGTAGTTTCCCCCTGACTAGAGAAGAGTGGATAAAGTCTTGTTGTAGTTATTGTAGGGGATTTCTCAGCCAGGTACAACCTCTGAGGATCTTCCCACTCTGTGATTCTGCAAACTCATGTTTAAGAAACTGGAGCACCATTCCATCCCACCTCAAGCCCCATCCACAGACCCTTGTGGTTGGCTATAATAAGGAAGAATTCAGTATCCCTAGGAAGCAAGGAGACATTGGGCTCAATGGCTTATATCCTTGTAGTTTTTTCACTGACCCTACTAGAAAGATGTATTGAGCACATTGGTTGGCAGCAGTGGGCAAGACCATAGACTTGGAGTCAGGAAGACCCGAGTTCAAATATGGCCTCAGACACTTAGTAGCTGTGTCACCCTGGGCAAGTCACTTAACTGAGGTCTGCCTCAGTTCCCCATTTGTAAATGAGGACAATAATAAGGCCTACCTCCCAGGGTTGTCGTGCAGGTAAAGTGAGATTATGAAGCACTTATCGATGTTAGTTATCATTATTATCACCATTGTTATTCTTATCTTGGTTTTGTGTGTTCAAAACATTCAGCGCTCCTATTCGGTGCAAGCTTTCCACTCTGATCCCTGGAAGAAGTTAAACTTCAGAGCTTCAAGTGTGTTTCCTCACCTGTTCTATGTCCTGTACACCATCTGAGGGGCTATAGAGTTTTAGGGAACCAGTATCATGGGGCCTAATTTCTTTCATATGTGAAAAAAGACATTATTCTCTGTCTTCTGTCAGCTTTAGCCAGTCAACAAGCGCAGGCGGATGCAGGAACCACAGTGTACAGCTCAATGTAAAGATCCCATAATTGAAATGAGAGCTTTCTGGCTGACCTTCCTCTGAAGGCATTACCTTTAGAGTCTGTAAAATCTATTTAAGTACATCTTGCTTTTTCCTTCTTTGACCCTTCCATCAGCCCACGGGGTTTGGAGGAACTTGTAAAATGAGGAAGCTGTTGAGAAAAATAAAGGGGGGGGGAAGGATAGCAGTTATTTTGTTTGTTTTCGTTGTGTGTCTGATAGTGATTACGATCAGAACCTCTCTTATTTGGGTAAAGTTAAATGAATACTCAAAGCTGAAAGAGAAAGAATCATCAGATAATATTTTTCTGTTTTGAAAGTCTACGTGATGAAAAACAGAGCATTTTACTTGACATAGCAGAAGGGAGGGAGAGGAGAGGGAAAATTAGGAAGTAATATACTCAATTATAGAAACCTTTTGCCAAGATCATATTTACTCGTGTTCTGACAACTTCAGTTATGCCTTGGGGGAGGAAAGAAAGTTCAGAAACAAGTTCTATGAGACATGTGCAGATTTCCCATTCCAGGTATACTAGAGCTATAATGATTAATGGTTAACTAATACATTAATTTCTTATCCAGAAATAGACTACCTCCTTGGAGAGGGAAAGGAAAAGTTTCAGAGTGCCAGGACACAGAGCAGAGAGACCAATAAGGGGAGGAAGGTAATAGAGAAGAATAATATGGCACTGACCCAATCCATTAGATAAAAGGTCAGTTTGAGGTGGAATTAAGGGCTTTTGTGGAAGGTTGGACACCTAATATTGTCTGACTTCACCATATTCTCCCATTCCTCTTCCATCTTTTCCCCTGCCCAAGCTCCACTTAATGGCTGTATTTTGGGCCCTCCTGTGAATGTCAATGGTAAGTAACTGTTTCTCTTTTGAACAGCAACCTTGAGTGTCCTCCCCTTCCAGCTTGATTTTTTTTTCTTTTTTTGCTAATTAAAGAGGCCATCCCTTGACTCACTTCTTAAACAGGCCTTTTCACTGAATAGGCATTACCTTACTCTAAGTGAGTACATGAAAAGGCCTTAGCCTAAAAGGGCCAGGGTCTCCCATTGCATCCTGGGTCATCTCCAGTCATCCTGATGAATATCTGGTCACTGGATCCAGATGGCTCTGGAGGAGAAAGTGAGGCTGGTGACCTCGCACAGCCTTCCCTCACTCAAATCAAAGTCAACTGCAAGTGCAATCATCATCCCAATGTCATGGTCCTCTTTGAAAATGAAAGACAAACACAACAACAACAAATTCCCCCTTTACTCCACATTCCCATTTGTTTTCCCCATTCCCTAAATTTGTGTTTCTCTTTCCTTGAATCCCCATTCATTTATTCTCTGGTTCTGTACATTTAATTCTCCCCTCTTCTGTGCTTCCCTGTGACTATCAAGGGCCCTGCCATCATCCCATTTCCTTCAGGCTTGGAACACCAATGTTATCCTTCTGCCCTCACTCTCTCTTCCCTCTCACATCCAATCTATTGCCAGGTCCTATTGTTTCTACCTTTACAACATCTCTCCTATGTACTCCGTTCTCTCCTCTAACTCAGTCGCCATTCCAGTACAGGTCCGCATCCCCTCACACCTGGACTCTTGCAATGGCCTCCTGGGTAGGTCTGCTTGCTTCCAGTGTATACCAATTCCAGTCTATCCTCCACTGAGCTGCCAAATTAATCTTCCTAAAATGCAGATCTGATTATGTCAGTACCCATCCCACACTAAATAAACTTCACTTGCTCCCCTTAATACCTTTAGGATCAATTATGAAATCCTCTATTTGGTTTTTATGGCCTTTCACAACGTTCTTACCTTTGCAATCTTTTTCTCATCCATATACTCTGTTGTTCTTAAGTAATTTTTCAATCATGTCTGACTGTGACACTATTTAGGATTTTCTTAGCAGAGATACTAGAGTGGTTTGCCATTTCCTTCTCCAGTTCAACTTACAGATGGGGAAACTGAGGCAGAAAAGGTTAAGTGACTTGCCCAAGGTCACACAGCTAGTTAAGTATCTGAGGCCGGACTTGAACTCAGGAAGATGAGTCTTCCAAACTCTGGTCCCAGGACCTTATTCACTATGCCACCTAGTTGCCTGATCCATGTACTCTACAATCCAGGGAGACTGATGTTGCTGTTTAATTTCAAAACACTCTGTCTCTCAGTTCTGTGCCTTTTCATTGGCTGTCCCCTCTGCCTGGACCGCTCTCCTCCTAGTCTCTGCCTCCTGACTTCCCTAGCTTTCTTCAAGGCTCTACCTTCTTCAAGAGGCTTTCCCCAGTCCCTTATAGCCTTCTGTCAAAGATTACCTTCCACTTTATCCTGTGAATGTCTTACATGTTTTCATGTTGTCTCTCCCATTAGACTGTGAGCTCTTTGAAGACAGGTACTATTTTTGGCCCTTTGTATCCTCGGTGATTAGTATAGTGCCTGGCACATAGTAAATTCTTAATGAATGTTTGTTTACTTGACTTCACTCAATTCACATTTTACACAGAACAAACTGTAAAATGCTGGCATAGAAAGGGATCTTAAAGATTGTTTTGACCCATTGTCACCATTTTAGAGATAAAGGAAGCTGAGGACCAGAGTGCAGTTGTTAGTGTCAGAACCAGGACTAAAACCAAACTGTTCTCCCTCTTAAGCTAGTAGTCTTTCTTTTACACTGGGCTTTTCTTTCCCTCTTGTCTTTATTCCCATCTTGCTACACAATGGGAAGGGAGTATCACATAGGGCGAATGAGAGAACCCTGATGGTAGCTTTCATAATCTGGGGAAAGGACTCCACCGGAATTGGGGATAAGGGGAATGAAGGGTAGGAGCTGGAGCTTCAGAGAATCAGGAAGCTGTGGATTTGGAGGCTTCCTGGTGGTGTAAATCAAGGCTACATGCCTCCATCCTTGGTTGACTTCCCACTCCCCTTCCTGTTTTTTTCTTCTTTGAGGGATTGATCCATCTGATTCACTTTCTGCTTCCACCATTTGTCCCATTTATCCAGGATGAATAGGGTATTTGTCCCATCTATCCAGGTAGGTGGTGAAGTAGATAGTACACTGGGCCTGGAGTTAGAAAGGTTTGCTTTCAAATCTGGCCCCGGGTACTGACTAGCTGTGTGAGTCAGGACAAGTTATGTAACCTCCGTTTACCTCAGCTCCCTCATCTGTAAAATGGAAGTAACAATAGCACCTCCCTCCCGGACTGTCATAAGGATCAAGTGAAATATTTGTAGTGCTTTGCAGACTTTGAAGATGTATAGAAATGCTGGATATGTCGTCGTCATCATCATCACATCACCAGGATCTCTGGCCTTCCTTGGCCTAGTGTACAGCAGAAATGTGTAGTCTCGTAGATTTTCACATATACTTCCCCACAGGAGTCACGAGCTTTTTCAAAATTTTTTGAGAATTTTAGATATACCAGAATTACATCTGCCACATCTGCACTGCTCCGTGATCAAAAATGATCTTGGATCTGGTCTGGAAGGTTCTGCAAGGCCCCACAGCCTGAGCCATCTTCAGAGAGGAACATCTGGGGGACCATTGCCGTAGGCTTTTTAAGAAGTCTATTGTGTTTTTAATGGAGCCACTTGACTACATTGTCAAACCCAAATCTCTGTGGCTTTCACTGAGTGACCATTAATAGCCCCTGTGGCCTATTGTTTAGATTTAGATGGCTCCAATGAGTGTAAATAGCAATTATTTTCTGTTCTGGCCAGATCCTCCAAGGGTCTCCCTCCCCTCCCAGATTGGGAGCGGTTTTGTGATGGTAAATTGGGCCACCTTTTGTCTCAGTTCTTACCTAGCCCTTAGTCGTTGAATGGGCATGGCTTCTGACAAACTGAGACCAGGGAAAGACCTTAATTTGGAAAGGCCAAGGTCACCCCTGCGTCCTGGGTGTAACGGCAACCATGCTGGCATACCTGGGATGGCTGCTAACACAGGTTCTTAAATCTGCTTTTCTAGGAAAGATAGCTGTTTAAGGGGTCAACAATCTTTTTAAAAATTATATTCACTATTTCAGGGGAAGAGTCAGCACCCTGAACTTCAGGGAAAATGCAAACAGAGAAATAAAGATCAACAGACAAGGCTCTACTGCCTGAATCAAAGCAATATTGCTATACACTTTTATACATCCCTGGATATAGAGAGCCTTTACCTCTGAGCAGTTGGGGAGCTCTGAACATATGGTCACTCAAGAGTCTTGACCAGGGAATCACAAGGTCCTTCCCATAAGTGAGCCTCCAAAGCAAAACCTTACCTCAGAGTATATATACACTTCTGATTGATAGGCTCAGAGCCAGAAGGCATCACAATATTCCTGACTCAGTGCCTAATTAGCTTAGTACCAACAGGTATGAAAGCCTTCCTATAAGTGAGCCTCCCCCTAAGCAAGTTTCCCTTAATGGGCTCCATGTGAGGCCTATTATGGGCAGGGAAGATCTTATACCCCATTAACCTTACACTGGGCCATCACCAGTCATCTTAACCTTTGTCTTGCCACTGGACTATGAGGAGACTATGGAGGAGAAGGAGAGGCTGGTGACTCTGCACAGCTCTGTCTCACTCAAATACAATTCATGTGCAAATCAAGAAATCATCCTAGTGATGTCACTGGTCCTCTTCTAGAACTAAGGACCAACAATAAGCATCTATAAGGCTTCTCGACTTGACTTTTACTCTGCAATACAAACACTCTTCATGCATATGCCTCTCTGCTTTGTACCTTGCTGCCCAAAATTAGTCATCATAGGGTTAGTCAACAACAAAGCCATCTTTGTTATTACATCTTTTGAGAAATCTTCCACAATTCCAATACAAGCACGTGAAAGCTTTTGTTGGAGGGGAGCCTCTAAGGTGGAACTTTCTCTGCTGAATCAAATGCTTTCTTATATTCAACAAACAATAATCTTGGTTTAATGTATAAACCCATGCTAGAGAAAATTAATACTTAAAGAATACTGGTTCTGTTTTTGTGATAATTTTATTATGTAATTGAAAGGAATAACAAGTTGTGCATAGTAGATTTGTAATTTCATGTGCAACCATTTTAAAAATTATACTGTTATGTAAATGCTTATTTTATTCCATAAATTAAAAATAAAATAAAATAGAAGAATACCTGTACTCCATATACAACTGGATGGGCAGACCATAGAGCTGACCCATCAGTACAATATTTTGGGTCAACAGAGCCAAAGGATACCAAAGAGCAGGCAGGTGAGTGGCATAGTGGACATAGTACTAGGCCTGGAGTCAGAAGGACCTGAGTTCAAATGTGGCCTCAGACACGTATTAGCTGTGTGACCTTCTACAAGTCAATCTCTATTTGCCTCAGTTTCCTTAACTGTGAAAGAGATGGTAGCACTTACATCCCAGGATTGTTGTGAGGATCAGATGAGATGATATTTGTAAAGCAGTTAGCACAGTGCCTGACACACAGTAGTTGCTATATACATGCTAGCTATTATTATCATCTCTATTATAAATAATAATAAACTTTTTTTTTACGTTTATAAACATTTGGAATTTTATTTAAAAAAAAAACATCACAACCATTAACATTGTTACAGTTAGTTCTCCTCCCGGGTCTCCACACAATGATATTTGAGCACGCTCACAACAATGGTTTCTCATTGGTTTATTAGTCTTCGTTAAACAACTATCTTAAAAGAAGGAAAAGAAACTCAGGGCACTACCATTTAACTTGTTTTAATGTTTCTCCACAGATGGTGAAAAATACTAAAGTACAGACAAGGAATAATCATAATGTTGTGGCCAACATTATAAATATGGAATTATAAATTTAAAACATTTTCTGGTTTAAAAAATAAATCTGGTAGTAAATGCAGCTCTGCGGGGTTTCTGCGTCTAGTAGGGCCAGTCTCTGCGCTCCTGACGGTGCTCGCCTTTATCCATTTTTCCGGGTCCTCCACGCCCGCCTCTTCTGCCTCCCATCTGCTCCATGAGAGGCCCAGGAGGACCTCCAGATCCTCTTCTTCTTCCACCACCAAAGCCTCCTCGATCCATTCCTCTGCCTCCCCGGAAGCAGCCTCTGTCTCCACCTCGGCCTCCTCTGAACAGGCCGCCAGGCCCTCCACGGTCCATGAGGCCACCTCTGCCACCCCTCATGCCACCAGGGCCGCCTCTGCCATGATCGCCACCTGGAGGTGGAAAGGGCGGTGGAAGAAATCCCTCTGGCTTAGGGGCCTTACACTGATTACACTCTGTTCTCCAGGCAAAATTCTGGTTTCCACAGCCTGGATTAGGGCACTGCCGATCTCCTGCTCTGTGCTGGACATTTCCTCCTCCTGAAGGGTTTCCTCGGGAACCCCTGGGTCCTCTTGGTGGAAAACCTCCCCCGTCTCCTCCTCTGCCTCCCATTCGACCCATGGGACCTCCTGGCCCCCCTGGCCCTCCAGGACCTCCTCAGAGAGGAGGGGGCATCCCTCTGCCTTCACGGGGTGGCATGCCACCTCGCATGCTGTTCATTGGAGGTTTCTTCCGAGCAAGAGACACCTTGAGTTTGCTCCCTTGGAAGTCTTTCCCATCAAACCGTTCTACTGCAGCCTTTGCAGTAGGTGGGTCGTCGTAGGATACTGTGGCATCTCCTTTTGGTTTTCCGGTTTCCTTGTCTAAGTAAATGTTTATCATCGGTTGCCCAGTCCTTTTGTTCATCTTGACAACCCCACACTGTTTGAAAAAGTCTGCCAGCTCATCAACAGTCACATTTTCATTCAGCCCCTGTACATAAATTGCACTGTTTTCCAAGTCTTCATCTGGATCTACAGGTGGCCCTAAGTCAAGGTCTGGTTCTTCTTCCATAGGTCCACCAGGCTTATTGAAGCCACCTCACTCTCCAGCGCTGCCCATTCCACCGTGTCCTCCTCTTCCTCCTCCCCGCCCACCTCTGCTCATGCCTCCACGATCAAATCCCCCTCTTCCCCTGCCCCGGTTATCAGGGCCACTCATGCTCCAGTTTTCTCCAGGTCCGGAAAAGCCTCCAGACTCCTGCCCATATACACCCATGCTACTGGGATGGTCCTGCCGGAACGCACTCTGCTGCCCGTAGCTGCTGCTCTGCTGGCTATATTGACTTGGAGCCTGGCTGTAGGATCCAGTTTGGGGGTGATAACTAGTGGGGGGCTGCTGCCCATAGCTGCTCTGTTGACCATAGCTACTCTGCTGTCCATAGCTGCTCTGCTGCCCATAGGTATTCTGCTGGGAATAACTGCTCTGATCATAACTAGTCGGCTGGGTAGAGGAATAGCTGGTTGGAGGATAGGATGGCGGTGCGGTGACTGGCTGCATGGGGTAGCTGCCGGGCACCTGTGGGTAACTGTAGTTGCTTTGTCCATATCCTAGGCTGGGCTGGCTGTAGCCTGCTGTACTAGATTGAGGCTGGCTAGTCTCAGCGGGCTTGCTACCATCCTGGGGTCTGGCAGGTGCGGCGGTTGCTGGTTGCTGCTCGTAGGTGGGATAAGCAGGCTGGGTGCCATATGCAGACTGTGCTGCATAGGATGCCTGGGTGGTCGTAACTGTAGCAGTGGTGGTATCATAGGCTCCCGTCCCATATCCTTGGACAGGCTGACTGTAAGCTTGAGGTGCAGTTGGTGTAGTATAACCTGTTGGAGGCTGTCCGTAAGAGGTTGCATATGCGGTCTGCCCATATGTCGCAGTTGTCTGAGCCTGTGTGTAGCTGACATCAGTAGGTTGCCCGTAGGTTCCATAACTTTGTTGCCCATATGCCTGGGTGGTCTGTGCATATCCTTGAGCTGGCTGGGCTGCATAAGCACTGTAGCCCTGCTGGGCTGCAGCTTGAATGTAGGTACTATAGTCCGTGGACGCCATTTTCTCTCCTTCCTGCTCCTCGTTCTCTCAATGTCCGTCTCTCTCTCTCCCTCGGTCACTTGCCCTCTCGGCGCCGCACTGCCAAATAATAATAAACTTAATGAGAGGAAGAAGATGGGCTAGATTACCTCTTTTAAATTGTGCTATGTTTATAATGACTCCAAACTTCTCTATAAAACAAAATCCCATCTTTTTAACATCAGTGTTCTTCTGGTTATGTTGTATGACTTCAAATTATCAGTCTCAGAAATGTTTGGGTTACTGGTCACTGAACAAGGGATGGAGAGATGCGTGGTAGATTTGAGTAGATTGTAGAATATCATCAGTGAAAGAGTTCCTGGAATAAGTATCCTAAATGATATTATCAAATTAACATAAGACTAGGAAAGGAAATGGGCCAGTCATGTGGCATGCAACCTCTGTGCTCCATTGATCAAGAGATCTAGAAAAACCAGCCACCCACCCACTGGGTGAACGCCTTATGTAGAATTTCCAGAAGAAGATGGACATTCATTGAACAGAAAGAGCAGGTATAGGATAGATTATAATTTGCACCACTGGAGAGGGTATCCACATGGATAACAGCCTATAAATTCATTGAAGTGTTAGAAATGATAAAAAAAAAGACCAGAATACAGACTGGGAGAGAGAGATTTACTTACTTTGCTGCCCCTCTCCCACCCCTTCTCCACAAAACCCCTTTTCTACTTTTACTTCTTTTGTCTGTGGGTAAAGACAGAGATACCCTCATGATATAGTGAGTTGAGGGCTCAATAAAAGACCACATCTACATCTCAGAAGATAATCCAGCCTCAAATTGACTATCCTGAGTATGCGATCACAGGAAATGGGGCTGGGCCCTTATGGTGAAGGCTTGTATAGTGTCTCTGTTTGGTGGCCTGACAGGTGGATGAAATGAAGATTAGCAATAAAAGAATAACAAGAAGGGAAAGGAAGAAGGGAATCACCAAAGCCAAACCTGTCCCTGCAGATGCTGCCCTGGATCAGCCCTCGGGCAAGGTAAGAAGTGAAAAGCAGGGCTAACAATTTAGTGTCCCAGGCTGCAACAGGCTCTCCTTTGGTGATAAGGAGCAGGAAAGGGGAATTACAGTGGCTGGAAGCCTTTCGTTCTTCCCAAACTGCCATTTATATGTAAGCAGAGCAGAAACTGTGAGTAGAGGAGAGAAGTGGTGCCACTGAGAGTAGTGAAAATGAAGGACACCTTTAAATGTTACTTTCCATAGTGCATCTAGTTTTACTTCAGAAAATTCTCCTCCCTAAGGCACATGGATATTTATTTTGTAATAAGCCATTTCCTGTGTTGGAGTGATGCCAAAAAGCCATCATCGGACAGTAACACAGAGCGGGCACAATTTCAAACCTTGCCTAGGTCTCATAATCACCTTGTCTTGCCTCATATGTAAGGAATTGTGAAATTCTAGTGCATACAAATCAGGAATTGCCTTTGAGTCTGAGTGGGTGCATAGATATGTATAATAGTCATTGGTTAATCAATCAGCAAAAAGAAGAAAAAGAGGAAGAAATTAAAGCTATATATAGGCATATGAAAAAATGCTCTGGATCACTACTGATTAGAGAAATGCAAATCAAAACAACTCTTAGATACCACATCTCTCCTGTCAGATTGGCTAAAATAACAAAACAGGAGGATGATAAATGCTGGAGAGGATGTGGGAAAATTGGAACATTGTTACATTGCTGGTGGAGTTGTGAGATGATCCAGCCATTTTGGAGAGTAATTTGGAGCTACGCCCAAAGGGCCACAGGAATGTTCATACCCTTTGACCCAGCATTATCACTTCTAGGGTTGTATCCCAAAGAAATCACACAAGAGGGAAAGGGACCCATATGTACAAAAATATTTATAGCGGCTCTTTTTGTGGTAGCCAAGAATTGGAAATCAAAGGGATGCCCATCAATTGGGGAATGGCTGAACAAGCTGTGGTATATGAAGGTAATGGAATACTATTGTGCCATAAGAAATGGGGATGATACGGACTTTGTAACAACCTGGGAAAACCTACACGACATAATGCTGAGTGAGCGGAGCAGAGCCAGGAGAACATAGTACACAACCACAGATATATGGATTCCATGAAGACCAACCCTGATAGACTTTGCTCTTCTCAGCAACACAAGGTTCAAGGTCCAAAGGACTCACGATGGAGAATGCTATCTACATCCAGAGAAAGAACTATGAAGTTTGAATGCAGATTGAGGCATACTTCATGCTTGCCTTTTTTTCTTCTTTTGTTTTTGTTTTTGGGTTTTTTTTTTTTGGTTCTGTTTCTTCTTTCTCATGATTCATTCCATTGGTCATAATTCTTCTCCACAACTTGACTAGTGTACAAATTAATTTAATGTGAAGTTATACATGGTAGTTATATGAGATTCCATGCCGTCTTGGGGAGGGATGGGGGGGAGAGGGGAGAAAATCTGGAACTCAAAATTATGTAGAACCATGTGCTGTAAACTAAAAATTAAAAAAACAATTTAAAAAATGTATTGAGCACCTACTGTGGGCCAGGCACTGGGAATCCAACATACACAACTTCTCAATCAGCAATCCTTACTGTGAGCACCTGCTATGAGCAACATACTATTCTAAGCTCAGAGTGAGGAGTAATAGGTACAAAGTAAAATCTATAGGCCCTGTATTCAAGGAATCTGCCATCTAATTTGAGAAATATGACATAGATATGTGAAAAATGAAATGTTAGAAATGATAAGTATTCACTATTATAGAACATGCCATTTTTAAACATGCCATTTATGGTTCAATGGCCTAATGAGTGGCACAGTTAGTGTTATGAGATTCCAGAGGAGGGATAAAAACATGGTGAACTAGGGTGAGCTAGGAAGGCTTCAAGGAGGAAGTAGCATTTCAGCTTGGTATTGAAATATGTTATTGAGGGCAATGTGACATTATGGATAGAGGGGGAAGACCATGGAGTTGAGAAGACTTGGGCTGATATTACCCTCCGACATGTAGTAGTTGGGTAACCATGGACAAGTTACTGAACATTTCAGTGTCCCTGGCAGTGCTCTAAGAGTTTGTCACAGATGAGTTCCTGTTTTGCATAGGTGGAGGAAGTTTCTATGCTGGGCATCATAGTGATGAAATAATTGGTAAGGTACTTCCCCAGCACTTTAAAAAAAAGGACTATGGTTAAGATTTAAACAGGTAGAAAGAAGGCAAAATAGAAATATTATATATTAATTATATAATTTTATATATAATTCTCTTATATGATATATTAGTTTGTATGCTAATGTGATAGACTAACATTATGTATTAATATAACACATACAAACACACATGTACTTCTCATGGCAGCTTACTAAAACTCCATATACCTTTAGTCATCTATGAAATTGACAGGGCTGTTACCTAATTTAAATGGTTGTTTCAACACTAGTAGGAGGATAACAACCTGCCCTCATGAAAGTTGCATCAATGGGTTTAACTTGTTAAGTAAGGTAAATCCAGGATCAAGGAAAACCTAGCCAAAGCCTGACTGCTTTATTCCCTCTGATGAAATATTTGTACCTTATGCGAAGCATGTCTTTCTGCTTCAATGCTTCAATGACTCTATGATCTCATCAATGTGGTTACTACCTCTATCAGCTCAGATCACAACCTATCCGCTTTTTCTCATCCTGTGTCATTCTTATGCCTTTTCTCTCATTGCTCCTCCACAGAAGACCCAACCACTGCCCCAGGGGTCTTCTCTCTGTGTCTTTGCTTTCTGTAGGTACCAGTATAGTACTTGGCCCTCCATCAGTTGTGGAAAGGGTGCCTCTGATTCTATAAATTTCATGCTTCTATATTTCCATAATCACAAAGTCTTGATTCGAATACAGCACAATTTATACTTTTCTATAAGAAGAGGCACTGAATTCCCCATATGTCTTCAAAAAGCTAGATTCATCTTTACTTTTGTATAGAGTCTTCTTGCTATGGTAGCATCATCCTTTGAGGCTTAGCAAAATATCATAATTGAAGTTATTAAACATGGAGCTAGTCTTTAGTGATTTTCTTCCAAAATTCTTTAAGCTAGGAAAACTTAACATGCAATGACAATATAAGACACCACCCTCCCCCCCAAAAAATAACTGACTCAAAAAGCAAGTCAATGCTATAGTCATAAGTACCGCTAAAAGGTGGTGCATTTAAAGGTAACACCAACATATTGAGTAGTTATAAATAATATTACACATCAAGTAGTTCTTTTGTGCTTCTCCAAACTCTCTTCAGCTTCCTGCTATATCAGTGCACGTCCAAATACAAGGTCTGTTGGGCCCAATCCATGTGACTATGTGGATAAGAGCCCCTGGTCAGGTTGTGCAGTGCTGTACTGGCCAATGTCTAAAACTAGGGTTGGGGGGGATGTTTATGTGCATCACACTTTTAAGTTTAATCTGCATTATTTACATTTCTCCATCACTCTCTTAAGCCTAGACAATTTTTTAAAAAGCAATAATTTGAGCTCTGGTTTGTAGGATTTTCCAATATTAGAGATATAAATGCTCACATTGAAAAATGAACAGTTAGCTCGTGCATACTGGTTTGAGCTGGTTCCAGTACAACCCCTGCCTGTAACACATAAATCCATATAGTTTAACAAATATTTATTAACAATGATGATATTAGCAATGCTTGCCATTTATATAGTGCTCAAAGGTATGCAAAACACTTTATATACATTAGCTAATTGATCTCACCACAACCCTTTGAGGTAAATACTAAAGATATCATTGTTCCCATTTCACAGAAGAGGACACCAAGAGACACTATCACCTACCCAGGGAAGTATCTGAGGGGAGCTTTGAACTCAGGTCTTCTTGCCTCCTTGGTACCTACTACTGAGACAGTGAAGTTTCAAGCATACCCCTTAATCTTTGTGGCTCATATGGTCTAGAATTCTCAAAACTTAAACTGAGAGAAGTTTCACCAGTTCCTTATGAGCCTTTCCAGACTTCAAAGCCAGGTTTATGGTAGAATCCCACAGTATTATTTAGACTCTTTTTTTCAGCCTCCTTTTCAGACTTACTTTGCCTTAGCAGTGATTGTTTTCATCTATCTCCATTTTGTGAGTCAAAACACAGACCTCCTATGATTTCACTGGTATGGGGAAATCCCAGGGTGGATATACTAGATTGGAAGTTGGTCTCTAACGAATAGTTTTAGAAAATTACCTGGGAAACTTAGAGTGTAAGCTCCTTAACAGCGGGGAATGTCTTTTGCCTCTTTTTGTATCCCCCATGCTTAGCCTAGTGCCTGACATATAATAGAGCTTAACAAATGTATATTGATTGACACCACAATTCAAGTGACTTGCCTAACTCTGGTCACACAGTCAGTATGTCAGAAGTAAGACTTGTACTCAGGTCTTCCCTGATCTTCAGGCTGACCTTGGTCTCTTAAGCCATATTGCCTCTTAAGCTGTTTTCATTTCTGAGAAAAGTATCTCAATTAATCTTTGAGATCCCAAATTTCCTCTGGGGTTCTCATACTATATTAGGTCGTGGAGGATGTTTTTATTGACAAATCAGGCAAATTAGCAACTACTCATTCTTAACTTTATAAGTGATAGGATTGCCTTTGGAAGCAAAGCTTTGAGTTTTAATAACTTACATGTACATAGAACTAATTTAATACATATAAGGCACTTTCCTTACAACAGTCTTGAGAGGTAGGTAGTACAAATATTATTACCTGTGTTGCAAAATTGAGGAAACTGAGATCTGCCAGGTAGAGTGCCTTGCTTACCATCACACACCTAATAAGTGTCCAGGGCAGATCACTTAAGAATCCAGGCCTCACAAACCCAAGGGTAACACACCCTCTGCCTTCAGTGACTTCATCCACTATATTGTTATAGGCATTTATTCCAAATTTGCCATTTAGTGGGGGTAGACTGGCTATGTTTTCTTCCTCCTTTTAAAATCAGGTGTGCCTTAGATAGAGAGCTTTCTCACCCCAGGGACAAGATGTTTGGCACAAGGTATCAAAGGAGATTTGGAGCAGCTTCTAAAACCTGGCACTATCCTCTCATCACAGGGCGCTTCCTGTTGTCCCTCATTTGTCCCAGTCTTCTAACTGGTCTCCAAAACAAAATGCTTACTGTCAAAACTTATTATATTAGAGTTTCAGTTGTTATGCAGAATTGTTGGTTGTTCACCAGTTGTGTATCTGGAGAATAGATGAGGAGACACCTTTCAACAGAAAAAAGGGAGTGTGGATTATAGACTCTGTTAGAAACATTTTTGTATTTGTTTGTTTTGCCTCAGGCAGCTAGGTGGCTCCATGGATAGTATTGGGCTTGGGAGCAGGAAAACCTGAATTCAAATCCTGTTTCAGATACCCATTACCTGGTTTACCCTAGGCAAATCATTTAACCTAACCTCTTTCAGAGTCAGATTCCTCATCTGTGGAATGGACATAATAATAGCACCTGCTTCACAGAGCTGCTGTAAGGATAAAATGACATAACATTTATAAAGTGCTTTGCAAACCTTAAAGTGCTACATAAATACTAGCTCTCATTATAATTATTACTATTAGTAGTAAGAGGAGTAGTAGGAGTCGTCACATTTTTCTTTGTTACAAGGGGATACTTCTGTATGGGGTATGACATAACAGAGCATGACTAGTATACAGCAAAAGACATCAATAAAAAATTTCCACATAATTAATAGTTTATTATTCCCCCTCCCCTAATAAAAAAGTACTAACATGATTACTTCTATTAAACATCCAAATGTCTCCTTGAAGCTATTTCTTTGGGCCACCATAGTTTATTTATCTTCAGTGGGAAGGCTAGCAATTACTTTGGGTTTTGTTGTTTAGTTGTTTGGGTTTCATTGTTTAGTCATTTTTTAGTCCTAACTCTTTGTGACCCTGTTTGGGGTTTTCTTGGCAAAGATCCTGGAGTGGTTTGCCATTTCCTTCTCCAGCTCATTTGACAGATGAGGAAACAGAGGCAAAGAGCGCTAAGTGAGTTGCCCAGGGTCACGCAGCTAGTAAGCGTCTGAGGCCAGATTTGAACTCAGGAAGAGGCCCTGCAGTCTATTCACTGGACCACCTAGCTGCCCATATGTACCTTGGTACTGGTATCAGATATCCATTCTTTTTGTATCATGTCTAAAACCAAAATTGGGAAGTAGCTAATTCAAGTACTCTTGCTATATCAATTACTACCAACACCACACCTGTGACAGAAAAGATGATTCTTTTTAAAGTATGATACAAATTCATTCAATTTCCATTTCCTGTTGGGTCTCCACCACAGGAATGCTTCAATTATTTAGACATAAAGCTTTGGCAACTTCAGCTACCTGCGGTCATAAACCCAAGAGGAAGCAAAAAAAGGCAAGGAGCTGTCAGAAAGCCTATTAGCTTTACTCAATAGAAAAGGCTTGGAGCCACCCCCAGGACCCAGCCCAGAGCCTGTTGTATTAGAATCATATAAAACAAGTCACATGTGAAATTCACTTTTGTGAAAAACCTATTTGTTAAGGACAGCAGGAAAAGGGGGTTATTAACTCTGCAATACAATCATGGAATTGTTGAGACACTATACTCTTAGGTTGAGATGTGGGGGGTGGGGGCAGGGAGTGTGTGTGCATGCACTGGCACATATAGGGGGATAGGGAGAGGGACTATGGATACCAAATGTTGCATTGCAACATGGTTACTATATTGCTTAACTGTTTTACTTTGTCTTAATTTATTACCTGAGTGAAGATTAGTCTTAATTGAAAACAGACATACTCTATTCTTCTGTTGGAAAGTAGGGCATATCAGGAAATAACTGGCATAACACCCCCCCCAAAAAAAATCTTTAAAACTAGATAAGAATGACTTGAATTCCAGCTATCCCACTTACCAGCTGTGTGACCTTGGGAGAGTCACTTCAGCTCTATGAGTCAGTTTCCTCATCCATAAAGTGGGCATGATACTTGCCCTATCTATGATGAAGGGTTGTTGGGAGGATCCGCTGAAATAGTATATGTTAAATTCTTTGTAAATTGTAAGTCCCAATAAGAATGTAGCTATTATAGATCAACCATTAACAAGTATTTACTAAGTGTTACTGTGTGTCGGATAGTTCTAGGTTCTGATGGTACAGATACAAAGAAGCAAATAATCCCTATTCTCAAGAAGATTATATTCTAATAGGGAAATAGTAACTACATGCTTAAGTATAAATCGGATACAAATAAACAAAAGATAGCTAGGGAGGGAGGGCACTAGATTGAGGCTGCACCTTGAAGGAAAAGAGGGATGATGCAGAGGGCAGGAGGTAGCGTGTTCCAGACGTTGGGGGCTGGGAGGAGGGGGGACTGCAAAGGCTAAGAGACAGGAGAGAGAGTGCCATATGTGAAGAACAGAGAAAGGCAGTTTGGCTGGATCTCAGAGAGCAGGAGAAGGTATAGTATCCAATGAAGTTGGTATGATTGAATGAGTCAGGGCACCAAGAGTTAAAGTTAAAAGTTAAAGTTATATTTTATCCTAGAGACAACAGGGCGCTATTGAAGTTTATTGAGTAGGGGAGTGAGTTAGAGCTGCACTTAAGGAAAATGACTTTGGTGGCTGTGTGGAAGATGGACTTTCCATTAGATTGTGATCCCTTGAGGGTAGGGACTTCATTTTTGCCTTTTTTGTCTCTCCAGCACTTGGCATAATTCCTGGCACATAATAGGTGCTTAATAAATGCTTGTTGACCAACCGGAATGGGGAGACACTTGAATGATGTTCACCTTAGTGAAACTATCAGGTAGGCTGTGGTTGAGTCAAAGATATACTTTAGTATTGTAGAATAATCATCTTTTCTGACTCACCTTTGATTAGTGTTAATTATCTGAATGGAGATTAATCTTAATTGAAAACAGACATACTCTATTAATAGCATTAATATCACAAATGTACTGAATCAGGCAGACAATACTGGCAATGGCACAATGTTAGAGCTTTAGGAGAGCTAAAGAAATGATTATAAGCACTTCTTTTATTACTTACAGGGCCCCCCCGTCTGCCTAGCCAACTATTACAGTTGAAAGGTGTTCTTTCAGTGACGGATTATAGTTTCCTAAAATAAACATGAATTTAAGAAACAACATGGGCATTTTGTAAGCTTGCCACTAATGTAGTCTCCTTAATAACTCAGTACTTCTTCACCATAATTTTTAGTAGACCCATCTAACTTCAGTGCATCTGTGATATCATCAATGTGGTTACTCCCTCCAAAGGTACAGACAGCAACCCTCCTGAGCCTTCTTATCTGGGGTAGATTTGTATCCATTCCCTCCCCTAAACTCTCCATAGAGGATAGAGGATTTGTGGATGCCTTCCCTTAGGTCTGAGTGATCTAGGGGTACCAGTCTAGCACTTGGCCTGTATTCTTCTCTTGCTACATGATCTGACCTCTTCTGATCATACATTTCCTGGAGGTTCTATTTTACGTCACTTCTTACACACAAGTCATTATCGATTATATGCTTTAGCCTTCAGGCCCTCCACACATTGGGATCCTCAGAGATTCTGTTATTCCATAATTTTCAGTCATATAGTATCAATGGAAGACAATTTTGTACTTAAAATATAGTTTTTATTTGGGAGCCATGTGGAATCATTGAAAGTACTCTACAACTTCCCAAATATAATATGATTTCTTCCTCTTACTCAATAATGGATAATAATAATAGCTAGGATTCATAGCACTTTGTAGCACACTTTAAGGTTTGCAAAACACTTTTCAAATATTTCATTTTATCCTCACAAGAACTCTGGAAGGTAGGTACTATTATTATCCCCATTCTACAAATGAGGAAACTAAGGCAGACAGAGGTTAAGTGACTTGCCCAGGGTCACATAGCTGATAGGAGTCTTAGACTACATTTGAACTCAGGTCTTTCTGACTCTAGATCCAGAGTTCTATCCACTACATCTCCTAGCTGCCTCCATCCAATTATATGACATAGTCTGGACAATAGGCATTTCTCAACTATCAGGTTTTTTTTCTACTGCATGGAATGTTAGACTGATTTCTTCTGAGTGGCTATGAATCTCATAGAATAGGCTTTATAATATCATGAGCATTAGTGCAATGAGCACATCATCCACAAACAGGATTATCTGGAGGACCTCACTCTCATGAATCCCTCTAGCACTTGGACTTTGCAGAAACCATCCTCTATGACAGTGGCGAAAACCAACGGTGCACATATAGGCTCCTTGTTTTTGTCTCATCAGTGCATTATTGAAGGAAATTGACCAAGGAATCCTATACCATCTTGACATATGCATGGGAGGGTACCATGTTGGAAGAAAGCCTGCTCTACCACATTAAAAAACAAGCATCACAGCAGGATTGTGTCTTCTCTACACTTTTCTATCAGTTGTTTGTCAGTAGAAAAATGATCTGGCCTGGAAAGTCATTTGTGAAACTTCCCCCTTGCCTTTTCAAATTTTCATCAAGTATGCCCTCAATGCATTTGTAAACTATTCTTATAGAGTTTTTAAGGAAATGAGAAAGCAGCCTTTTTGTGGTAATTAGTGATGAATGTTTCTGTAGCCACCTGTTTGGTGGTGATTTTTGCTCTGTGACTTTTCTAATCTTGACAATCTTCTCTTTTAGGTTACCTTGAAAATTTGACCCTTAACACTTTAAAATTTGCATTACCTCTATCAGTGTGTCTTTCCCCCCTTGTTCTTAGTCTGGTCCCTTGTAATTTTAGGCTCTGCTGGGAGAGCATTTTAATTTCCCTTGCCTGACCTCAAGCTACCATACTGCTTTTGGTCTATACCACTTCTATCTAATACTAAAGGCTCCACCTCATCTTTTTTATAGAAATTTCACCTTAACTTTCCCAGTCTCAGGTTACCACACCAAATTTCACTGTCTTGACACCTCCATGTCATTTTTCATTTGCTACCACCACCAATCCTGCCCCCCCAACCCTTCTACTTTCCACCTTTAGGTCTGAAAATACCACTTAGATGAACACTGCCATTCCTATTGATATCTACTCAGTCAATTGCCTTATTTCTACACTCATCATTCTCTCTGACTTCTCTCCCCAAAACACTCTTCCTTGGCCACCATTCCTATACATGTTATATCAGTTGGAGTATAAGTTCTTTGAGGGCAAAGATTCACTTGCTTGCTTGTACATGTACTCTGAGAGCTTAGCCCAGTGTCTGGCACATAGTAAGCACTTAATAAATGTGTTTTCATACATTCATTCGGCTCTTCTTTCTTCCTAGCTTTGTCTTTAGTATTATTTCTATTTCTTCACATAGCATACCAGGATAAGAATTGTTAAAGGGGAAATGTGATATTTTGACTGTCATTGTTAATGAATGTTAATGATTTTTTTGCTATTCATCCATTTGTTGTCCTTCTGGCTTCATCTTTAAATGTTTGTGGAGTGATCAGGCTTGTTTGGCTCTCATGCCAATTTTTCCACAGACTTACTTTCCCTTCCACAGCTTTCATTGACTTCCTAAATGATACTTCTCATCATTTCCCCCTGTCTTCTTCTATAACCTTTTTACAAATAAGCTGATACTCTAAACTGGTGTTGGCCTTAGCTGCCAAATGTCTCCTTACTTGGCCAGACCAAGCGTTTGCTACCCGAGCTAGGTTGCTAGGCTCTCTTGATCTCCTGGTTGGTTGAGTTAGCATGCCCAGCCAATTCCACAAGGCTGCCATTTCCCCTTTCCTTCGTTGCTCCTGCCAAACCACAGTAGTACTACTCCACATGTCCCACCGTTTTGGAGAGGCAGAGCTGACATAAAAGGCTAGGCTTCAGACATGAAAGAAAGATCATATGGCTATTTGAGCGAACAACTCAAATGTTAATGAATCAAACGTTGTATTCTGGACATCAATATGTCTCTCATTTCCTCAGTTCACTTCAGTCCAATATTGAAGTGCCTGTTATGTTCAAGGCTGCTTTGATGAATGGCATTCAGCACCCCCCCCCCAAAAAAAACCACCTAATTTGACTCTTTTGTTCAGGATTCAGCCTACCTTTGGTTCCCCACTGATCACTTATGCCCTAGGCATGGGGGCTTCCAAATTCTGGCTTATTGCTTTGACTATAGCTTGTCACTATCCCCCCCCCCACAACAACATTTAGCTGCTTTTGCCTCCTAAAATTCCCTAGTCCCAATTTCCAGACATATTGTAATGCATACCATCCACCTGCTTCCACCTGTACTAGACAAAACAGTGCTTGGTGGTAACCCCACCCTCCCAAGGCCACCAGGACTTCTCTAACAAGTTCTTTGAGGTAGACACATGCTATTCTTCTCTGATTGATGTATTAGTTGGAGACATGGGTTTTGAATTAGTCATCTGAACAACATAAGAGTCCTGTCCTTGATAGAAACAATCAAGCCTGTTATTGGTCTAGAAGATGAAGGAGTCTTTTCAAGGACAATCAGATCCCAGGCATGAGGTTGATTGGTAGGTAATTGTTCTACCTTTCTGGATTGCCTCACATATGAAAACAATAAAAGAGAAGGCTAATATAAAATATTAAAGCCTTAATTAGAATTGGATTGCCTGACTATTTGCATCATACTTTGCCTCTGGCCAGGATCAGGTTTTTCAGTCCCAGACGAGGACTTGGGTTCATAAACACATGCCAACTTTGCCAGGCAGCATCAAGAATAAGTTCTATCCTATCTAAACATCCCATTATTCAAAGTACTTGGCCTTTTCTTGCCTGTCTAGAAGGAGATAAGTGTATTGTTCAGTCATTGGCAGGAGCAGAGAGGAAACCTGATGGCTCTGGCCAATGTTCTGTATCATGTAACCAGATACCCTGAAGCATGAAGCTAAGTGTGCAGTGACAGGGAAAGACAGTCATTCATCAGTAACCAGAGGCCTATAATACAACACAAAGAGCCCTGGATCTGGAGTCAAAATACCTGAGTCAGAGTCCCTGTTCTATCACTTGTTAGATGTGTGACTTTGGGTAAGTCACTGAAACCCTTTGGCCAAGTTATAGGCTCTCTTAGAGGTCATTGAAGCTCTTTGAGCATACCTTCCCTCATCTAATAAAATAGGAGAATAATATTTGCCCTGACCCTCCCTTCCTCATAGGATTCTCATGAGGAAGTACTTTGTAAGCAATCAATACATGCTCTGTCTTATCTGTCTAGCTGGCTAGCAAGCCATTTCTCTATCTAGCTATCTAAACTATAAAATGCTATAGAAATGCAAGGTAAGTTACTTTCTCCTTGGCCAGTATGAATTGAGTGTTGATAACTTCTTCTTTCTGTAAGCTGATGGTCACAACTCTTTCCAGAGCAGTATTTATTCATATAAATCAGCAATCCCTACCTCCTCTTCAGGTCAGGATTCAGAAAGGGGAAGAAAACTCCATCTGTGTTCAGCCCTGTGATGAAATGGCCCCTTTCTTGCTGTAGGTGGACATTGCCTGGGACACTGCTCCATATACTAACACTGTTAACTAGGATTCTAGGAAGGTGCTGCTTTCCTGTAGGAAAGGTGGAGAAGGAGGGTGGAGCTAACAGCCCAAGGTAGGCAGGAGTGAAATGACTCATTAAACCTCAGGGCCATCAGTCTTACCTACAGCTTCAAACAGGCCAGGACTAAGGCCCATGGAAAGTTTTTTGTGGCAGGGATGAAGTGAGAGGTACCAGAGAGAAGGACAGTTTTGATACCAGAAAAGACAGGTAGTCAGCGCTTACTGAACACTGGGAAATGAATCGTGATAAGGGCACATCTATTTAGAGCTATGGGAACTGGGCTGAAGTTATGCAGAGGTACTTGGCAGCTTGTATACCAAAAGACAGAGGCAGCTTTATCTGTATCTAGGGAATATGTAAGGCCAAAGGGGAGCACATAAGGAGTGCTTGGTGTATGGTGACACCCACTTTCAAGAGAAAGATCAGGTAGGTCACATGATAAGACATAACTTTGCCCATATGAAAATGATCTTATATAATGTGCTTTATTTAAACATGACTGTTTTCTTAATTCGTTAGTAAAGTTTTTAATGTTAATACTTTCTTCTTCCATATTCAGGAAGGGGAAGGTGAACCATAGAATTCTCCATTAGGATGTGAGCTCATTGAGAGAATAAAGGGAGGAACCATCTGAGATTTCAAATTGGTTCTGAGAGAAAAAAATCAAATTAATAGAAAAAATTAAAAATCGGAAGATAGGTACCCAATTGTGGCAACTGTAACCTGAATTAATTAAACCAATTGGTGGTTCATCCTAAAGTGGGAAATGGATAAAAGAACACACGATCTTCATTTCCTAACAAAGTTCTTGTTGTTTAGTTATTTCAGTCATGTCTGACTCTTTCTGACCCCATTCAGGGTTTCCTTGGCAAAGATACTGGAGTGGTTTGCCATTTCCATCTTACTTTACAAATGAGAAAATCTGAGGCAAATTAGGGTTAATTGACTTGCCCAGGGTCACATGGCTAGTAAGTGTCAGAGGCCAGATTTGAACTCAGTTCTTCTGGCTCAGCCTAGCTGCCCTAAGGAAGTTTAGCTGATATAAATCAGTCACTATAACAAGGAGGCCAGAAAATCTAGAACCTGAATTATTCAGCCAGCCCTCGATCTGCCTACCGAGCAGAGAAATATGGCAGCCAAGGACAATAGTGATTTAGAATATAAACTCATTTGTAAAATCCTACTGAGGAGGAAGACAGAGGATGATGAAGTGTTGCTTCATAAAAGAGAAGGAAACAATGGAAGGCAATGTAAATTCACAGACAGCTTGGTGAAGGACCCAAAATTATCTTAAGAGTAAAATTGGGAGACCAATACAAAAGATCTCTAAAGGTGTCTCTAATAAACTTTTTCAATGAAAGTAGAACTGCTACATTTGGACTCTAGATGTTACACATGAGGAAAAACACTCCCCACCCTCCAAAAAGGGAAAGATGAGAAGAGCAGCTAGACTTACCCAAGCATACAGAAGAGGTCCATACTGGGAGTAAAGTGGCATGTGCCAGGTGGAGTCGAACCACCACTACCACCCCAACCAACAGTTCACTTTAGACTCTAGTGGAGACAGCCCGAGACCCTGAGCTCAAGAATCCTGAAGGTAGCAGTGCCGCTGCCCCGGCCCATAGCACTGGCCTTGTTCCTATCCTAGCTCTACCATTGTTATCAAGGGATAATGGACAATCTCCACCTCTGGGGAGATGACATTATGCCAGAACCCAATTCAATAAATGCCACTGTCTCCTTATAACCTCCAGGACAAAATATAAAATTCTCTATTTGGTACTCAAAACCCTTTGAGATCTACCCTCCCAACCCATTACCCACCCTTCTACCTTCCCCTCCTTCCACCAGTTTTCTTTGCCAAAGATCTCTGGGTGAAAGTGCTTCTTAAAGGAGCCAAACCTTTCCCACTTCTGAATATTGTAAAACACAATTAAAGCAGTGTTTTAAACAATTTCCTCAGTGTTGCAGTAAGATTTTTGAGCAAGTTCCTAAGCAAATCCTATCATGAAAACATACTGAAGAAAATTATTTTGGGAGGTTTGTGGAGGCTAGATTAGATGAGGGAGAAATGGAAGCAAAATAGGAAGCTAAGATAGGAGGCAAAGTGAGGGCTGATGATTAGAGCCTGATGAGTCTGGAAACAAAATTAAAAAGACAAGCAGACTCAAGACATGTGGTAGTGAAAGAACCAACAGGTTCCTTACTTATAAAACTGTGTATAGAGTTAAAAGAAAAAGAGGAGTAGAAATTTATACGAAACATGAAAGCTCTGGGAACTGGGAACATGATAGGTCTCCTAGGAGGAAGAAATGAGGAAAGACCAGATTTTTGGAAACACACTGAACTCCACTTTTAATGTTATGACCTAGGTATTAGTGGACATTTACATAGACAAGAGCAGGCATGACCAGGGAGTGAGCAAGAGAGGACTAGAGATGAAAGCATGGGAATTGTCTGCATCTCGTGAGAATTAAAATGATACGAGTGAATGTGGTCCCTGTTTGAATGTATATAGAAGGAGATTAGCACTGGAGAATGCTGATGGTTGGTAGGTGATGGAAAGAAGAAGCAAAGGGAACTAAGAAGTCATTGGGAACACAAGAGGATGTGGAGAACACAGGGTGATAAAGTCTAGTATACAGAGTTTCAAGCCAGAGGGAATGATCAAGAGTGTCAGATATAGCTGAGAGGTCCTGAAAGAAGGGAACTGAAAAACACAGTTAATAATAAATCAGGCTTAAATAGGGTCATAAGGTCCTCAAAGTTTCCGTCCCCAAAAGCACGTGAGGTTTGTAGTGCAAGTATTATTTCCCTCAGTTTACAGATGAGGAAACTGATGTTCAAAGCAGTAGGGTGATTTTCCTGCCATCACCGAGCTAATGAGTATAAAAGCTGAGAATTAAATCCAGATCTCCTAAGTAATTAGCTTCCCTACATCCAGTCTCTCTAGTCACTAATTGATCTAGGACAACTTGGACAGACCATGTGATTTTTCCCTGTTCAAGAATCTTCGGTGGCTTCCTGTTGTCTCGAATAAAATACATTCTCCTCTATTAGTCATTTAAAGCCTTGAACTGTCTGGCTACAGCTCATCTTTCCAAATTTAATTCACGTTTCTTCACCTCATAAACTCCCTCCCAGACAAACTGACCTACGTGTGGTTAACCTTACCCAATATTCCAACTCCTCTTGTCTTTGTACCTTTGGATGGCACTGTTGTTGTTACCCATACTTGATGGGTGCCCTCTTCTTAACTCCACCTCAGGGATTCACCCTAAGTTCCTCAAAGACTTAGTTCAGGTACTGCCTCTCACAGGAGGCCTTTTGTGTTACATGAATTGTTCATCCTTTCCCCCTCCTAAAAGTGCATTGTCTTTGCTATTTAGATCCTCTCATTCACTTATTTGTGTACGTGCTTCTGCAGCTCAGATTTTGCCTTCACCACTCTTTCTACCTGGGTCATCTTGAGCAAGTCACTTAACTTCTCTTGAGCCTCAGTTTGCTCTTGATGGCCTCTGAGGTCCCTTTTAGCTCTGTATCTGTTATCCTGCACTCCTAAGTTGTATCCCCCAGGCCCAGCAGAATAGAAGCTCTTCAAGGGCACAAAGTATGACCTAGAACATTGTCTTATCCATAATAGCCACTTAATAGGTATTTATTCAATTTAGTTCCAAATCTAGTGCTCTTTCCATCAGACCACAGTGTTTCCATTAGCTGTCCCCAGGGGGGGAATGGTTTGCAAACATAGAGCAATTTATTATATATCTCTATTTCTCTGGGGTTTGTTCAAGGCACAGGGATGGGGGGGGGGAGGGAACAGTTACCCATGGTGGTATAATTTAAGTTGCACTATAGCAAGGATGCCCCTGTCAAGAGGTAACCGCTTGGCAAACCTGTCCCAGTCTCACAGGCTATAAACTCCTAGTTTTGGAGTGACTGCTCTGGATTGGTGAAAAGGCAAGGCTTTCATTTCCAGACTGTTAAAATAAACAATGTTGGGAGGCAGTATGGTGTTGGAGAAAGAGTATTGGATTTCAAGTCTGCAACCTTGGCTTCAACTACAGGCAAGTTAGTTCATCAATCAGAAAAAGCATCTCTTAAATACCTGCTCTGTGCTAGGTACTATGTTGTGTGATGGGCATATGCTATCTGTATCCAGAGAAAGGACTGATAAGTAGAAGTATGTATAGAATAATTTTACATATATATATATGTGTATATATATATACATACATACATATATATGTATACATATTTGTGTCTCTAGAGCGGGGCAGAGGAGGGAAGAAAAAAAAGACACGTACGTGATAATTTTGTATATTTTAAAGGAATAATGAGTTGTGCACAATAAATTCACAGTTTTGTATGTAGACATCTTTTTTATTGTACTATGTTATGGAAATGCTTGTTTTATTTCATACATTAAAAATTAAATCAAAAAAGAAGCAAATGCAGGGTATCAAAAGCAGTTAACTGGAAGAATGTGCTACTTCTTTGGTTGTTGAGTCATTTCAGTTGTGTCTAACTCTCATTGACCCCATTTTGGGGGTTTTCTTGGCAAAGACACTGGAGTAGTTTACCATCTCCTTCCCAGCTCATTTTATAGAGGAGGAACAGAGGCAAACAGGGTGAAGTGACTAGCCCAGGGTCATACAGCTAGTAAGTGTCTGAGGCTGGATTTGAACTTAGGTCCTCTTGACTCCAGGGCCAATGCTTTATCTAGCTGTGCTACCTAGTTGCTCATTCTACTAATATCAATACTTAAACATTAGTGATCTCAAAGTGTAATATAATATATTTTCATGTTATAAATCTGAACTGTACAGAAGATATCAAAAGAAAATCCTTAAATCCAGCAAATAACTTCACTTCAAAAAGGTGGAATATTACTGTCAAGGTTATCCACACTAACACTTTAGCCTGTGACTCCCTGTCAGAATAGTGTCAATGAATACACTTCTCTTACTATGTAGGGTTTTGTAACAATGAATATGGTTCTTTGAGCCCACGCATGTCATTGTGTATGTTAGTGCACATTTATGTTATTATTAAATTTATCATCCATAACATTATATTCAGTCAGCAGTATGCATTGTATTTTCAAATAATTCGTAACAGTTAAATCTATGAGCATGTAAGCATTTTGACGAAAATGTAGGCAAATGGAACACTTTGGGCAAATGTGGTACATTTTCTTGGACTCTTCACCATATGAGGATCTGGGGCTACTGGAATGTGGAGCTATCCCCTTGAAGGACAATTGGTTGGCTTAATTTTGATGTATTCAAACATTTCCATATCCTATACAATATTTGCGCATAACATTCATAATTATTTTATTCTGCACATTTAAGTATTATCTTAATAACTTTTTGTGCCCATGATAAACAGCATCCTGCAAAGCACAACATCCCCTTAGGCCCAGGGTCTGGGGCAGTGGTCTCACCTACTTGAGTCTAAAGGAGTAGTACTATACATATGCTACCCACCCTATAAAAACTTTTAACAAATTTCAAATACAACTCAATTTACAAACATATATACATATATATTGTAAAAAAAAAAAGTCCCACTCATGCCAGAAAGTTGGCATGGCATAGTGGAAAGATGACTAGATTTGGAGTCAGATGGTTTTGTTTAGACTCCTGGCTTTACTATTGCGTAACTTTGAAAAAGCCAGTTAGCCATTGTAAACCTCAGCTGCCTCCTCTGTCATGGGACACATTGCGATGCTCACTATTCTAAGCTGAAAAGACCACTATGAAGAATAATTGCAGTCTATTAGCCAACATCTTTGAAGAGGATGAAGGAATAGAGAAATTCTATAAAGACCTCAACCAGAATCCCCTAAACTTTCTTTTTTTACCTCTACTGTCAGTGACTTCCATATGAAGGCAGGCATAGGGGAGGGCAGCAAAAGCCATATTGGAAATACGGTTTGGGATCAAGAGAAATGAAAGAGGCCAAAGGCCTCATGTGTAAAACCATCACAGCTGTCTAGCATAAATACCGTCTTCAAGAAAGTAGCAGGGAGGTGATGGATGTGAAAACATCAAACAACATTACACAAAAGATGAAAATAACTATATCTTAATAGACAGACAATGACTGGTTACTGATGTCAAAATCTACTTCCTTTGTTCAGTCAGGTCAGGGAATGATTATAGCAAAGTTCAAAATCAATACCAAATTAGAAACAAAAGAATAAACATGAGGGAGAAATGCCATATATGATTATAGTAACTTTAACCCCACCTGCTCAAATGAACTGTCAACTCCAAAAGTGGAAAATGGACAAAAATGAAGACAATGATTTTGATTATCACTGTTTCATCAAAAAGTCCAGCTGATATAAAACAGTCCACACAGCACAACTCCTCCAAAAGCCCAGAAACTCTGTCAGTCACCAAATATTTGATTTCTTGTTAACAATTAATAAATGCCATCCAATGGCAATACCAGTTTAGGGTACAAGCTCATATACGAAACATCATAAAGTAGGAGAGGGTAGATAAAATAAGCAATATCACAAAGCAATAAAAACCAGTATGGGTAAAAATGGGTCCCCAGAGATCTTGGTGTGATTGTTAAACTAAGCCTACTAGAGACCATTTATAGGAGAAACTAGAATGAAGATAGTAAATAAATGTGAAACAGAACATGTATAGTGGTATTTCTATAGTGACCCGGCCTCATCAGCAATGAAAAGGAAACCGCTGCATTTGGATTCTACCATGTTAGTACCTGATGAACAATGAGAGGAAGCAGAAGTGTCATTGAAGATGCAGATGAGAACTGACGGACCAGAACAAATATGTATCTAAAAATTCCACCCTGGTGGCAAAAGAATCTTAATGACATTCATGGATCAATATTCATGACATCTCCAAGTGGGGAAGATCCCAAAGCAATGTAAAGAATCACGAGCAAGTCTTATTACCAAAAGAAGGTATCTGTAACTTCCAACCCTTGTGCCTATTAAAAAAAATTCCATAAATCTTTATGAGAATGGTCTATGCAGACATCTAGGATGTTTGGGATGAAAATCTAAGAAAGAAATAAAACTTTTGTAGACGGCTTTGAATAGCAGACCACATCTTTTCTCACAAGGTGAAGAATTAAAGATCCCACTATGCCTACTGTTTGTCAGTTACAAAAAAGAGAACTTGACTCAGTAAAGCAAAATTTGTATAAACTCTCCTCAAATACAGTATAGTCCATGCACATGGTGATCACTAAGGTCACTTTGTTCAATGATCCCCTAAATATCAATCAAGTAAGGCATCTAACAGGATGACATATGCTCATTAAAGGCATTCTCTTGAACAGAGTTCAGAACTCTTTCAAGTTCATTCTGGAATTTTATAAGAAGTCTAAGAAGATGAATTCCCTCCGGACATATTCTGTAGACTGTCTTGTTCTTGTTGGTTGCACGCTGCAACGTCTTCTCCATGAGATCTCTCATCACCCCCCAAAGAAATCAATCTAGCCCTACACAGAAATAAAGGAGATGAAGAATACGTATTGCCAAGATTATGACATGAAGTTGGGCAGACAACCCATGGAGTTAGTCCATCAACAACTACATCATAGGCATGTGCTATAGCTGAGTGATTAGCAAGGCCAAAAATTGGATAGAACGTTGTTAGGCTGAATATTAGCTGAAAAACTGGGGAGCTCTTTCAGTGATTTCACGCTGTGTGCTTCCATAAAAGGCCAACACTAGTATTTTCTAAGTTATGGCTACAATCATAAAGCACCACAAATCCAAGTGAATTCCAGTTGCAAATGACCCACAGAGCAGTGGAATGATGCTTGATGAAGATAACTTGTATGCAAATGGTGACATAAAAGACATCATATCATAAGGGACAAAGGAGGTGAGTCCAGCATGTATTTGGGAAAGATATCAGATGAACAAGTCCAAGTACTGACCTGGTAAGCCACAGCATATTATAAGAACCAGAGGAAGGCCTACAACATGCTGAATGGATTCTTTAAGGAGGATTTATGGAAAGACACAGTCACATAGACTGAAAGGGTATAAATAAGCTGTCATCTGTGTGAGTAGAGGGTGAGAATCCACACTGATGACATTATACATCCACTGATGTGTTTATTATTTAGTGTTTGCCTGTACCGTATTTAAAAAGCCTTTGTTCTCCTTTTCTAAACACTTCCAGTTTTCACTAATAACATGTATCATGTCTCCTTATATACCTAACTACTTTGATAGCCTCGTATATATAGTCCCTTAATTGTAATAAAATCGCAGCTAGCAATACATTCCACAGTGAGGTTCTGTGGAATGAAACCAGACAGTAGTCATGATGATCCATTAATTTAGATCCACTTTCCAATTGGCATTGGTTACCAGAGCCAAATCAATCACATGGCAATCCACACGAGTTGTCAAGACCAAAATGCATGGATTGACCTTGCCATGTTCCATTTGTTTGCTGCCTATAGACAGAGCTGAACTCAAGGGACAGTCCAATTTCTCTGTCAGTAGCCTCCCTGCACAACGGGGATCATCTTAGCCAAGCATAAACCTAGTATAAGAGCCAAGCCTTTCTTTCTCTTCTCTAGCACTGAGTAATGACTGCTTTCATGACCACACATGGATGATTGCCAACCCTGATGAGGTTATATTGAATCAACTTGAGTGGGGTCTTAAAGAATATTGATGTTAACGTATAAGGAAAAGCACTTAGAAAACGACTGGCAGGCCTTTATGAGGCCATTGCCCTTAATTGGAACATTTTTTCCCCTTGTACTGTTTCTTAGGATGGAGTCAGTGAGCTTTCAGTATGTTATTGACCTCTGCAGAGTTTTCCCCATCTGAAGCCCCTTCCCTGGGCAGTGTTCTGCATTCCCTAGGCAATTCTCCTGATGCTAATTTTCTCATGGTCAGTCTAGTGAAAGCTCATTCTGCAAACTGAATATAAAAGTCTCCTGGTTTTTATTTGGAAACATTTGAACGTGTTTTTTTTATTCCCTGTCTCTCATATACTACTCCCTTCCTAGTCTTGTCCCTCCCCACCCCAACCCCCCAGTTTGGCAGCAGCAAATTAAGAAAGCATATTCTTAGGCGAGACACTTCTAATTGACCACAAGCTTGGATTTCCCAGTATTCTATTGAGAAATGTGATGGGGATGTCAAGGTTCCCTTTCTCCAAACTCAGAAAGCATTGGTAGCCAACCATAGGTCACTCCCATCTGCCAATGTGTTTTGCAGGCCTATTACCTAAGTGGCCAACTTCTCTCCCCCTTTCTTCTTTAGTTTTAATTGGTGACACAGCGAACCATATTAATCCAAGCAGCAATGACAGAGATAATCACTCCCTCTACTTTAACATAAGGGGTCATGGAGAGGGTGACTTGTAGGGAAACAGTGACATTGTCTTCAAAACTTAGGTAGTAATGCTAAATTATATGTAAACATGGCACTATAGTTCACCAGAGCACAAAGACACTTCACTTATCCCAAGGCTTTTATAAAGCTTTTGCATCAGGCATGCTGCAGAAATTGCAAAGGTGCATGAAAAAAGGTTTTCTCTTTAATTCTTAACACCCTTTACAATGAACACCATTAAGCAAGATAGAAGACCAAAGAACCAAGCCAATTGCTACATGCCCCATTCACTTTCAGCTGCCCTCCTCTTAATGAAGAAGGAACTAATGATGCAGGTCAAACGTTTTTATATACCTAATAAACTGTAAGCTCCTTGAGGTCAGACACTGCTTCATTTTTGCTTTGGTATCTCTAGGGCCAAGCACGCTGTCTCACATGTAGTAGACTCCTCAGTTTGAGTCAAGTACACAAACCTAATGCTAGGTTCTTGAGATTGTCTTAAGAACTCCTGAGGTACAAAGTCAGAAATTCCAAATTTAACTCTCTTGTTCTTGAGTCTGGTGACCATCTGTCTGATTTAAGGATCAGCCAACAACTTCCAGAGGATAATTTGGCTTACCCTGGTGATTGTAATGCTTGTGGTTTTGTATCTCCCTCTCTTTTTCTATCTTTTTGTTACTTACATTTTCCCCTTTCTGCTGCCCTAGTCGTTATGGTGCCTTGCATAGCAGGAAGGCACTTGATAAATATTTTTTGAATGAATGATGACTGGAAGTCTTGGTTCACATGTTTAAGATGGCACTTTATGCAGAATAGCTGGGTGACAAAATGCCAGTTCCTGAGTTGGGACAGTCTATCAAGTAACAATTGACACACAGTTAGAGCTAGTCTAAAGTCAGTTAATTCAACCATCAAAGAGTTGCTCCCTGGGGCAGCTAGGTGGCACAGTGAGTAGAGCACCAGCCCTGGAGTCAGGAGGACCTGAGTTCAAATGTGGCCTCCGACACTTGACACACGTACTAGCTGTGTGACCTTGGGCAAGTCACTTAACCCCAATTTCCCTGCCCCCAAAAAACCAAACAGCGATGACGACAACAACGAAAACAAAAAAACCAGAGTTGTTCCCAAGAACCCAAGCCCCAGAAGGATATTGTTGCTGCTTACTATGGAAACATATAATTACTACTACCACTACCACTACCACTACCACTGCTGCTGCTGCTACTAAAGGCAGCATTTATATAGAGCTCTGAGGTTTACAAAATGATTTACAGATATCTCACTTTATCCACACAACAACCCTGGTAGGTAGGTGCTATTACTTCACCTATTTTATTATAGATGGGGACACTGAGGCAGACAGAGTTTAAGTGACCTGCTCAGGGCTACACAGCTAAAGAAGTACATGTCTGGATTTGAACTCAGACCTTCCTGACTTCTGACTCCAGGTCTAGAAGTTTATCCACCGTGCTGCACAACAGTATCAAGAATTGGGGGCTTCTCTATGTACACTTAACTAAGCTAATTAGTCCTACTCCATCTGCATATATCATTCTGGTAGCAACAACAGGTTAAGAAAAAAATTCTCAACTATTTAAGGAGCCATTTTCCTTCTGTCAATTTGACAGGTAATGACCAAGAAGGAGGACATTTTCAGTGCCTGGAATTCATGTCTTCATCATGTTGCTTCCTTGTCCCTGGCGCACATACACAGAGGTCAGTCGGTGTTTATTGAATTTATAATCTGTAAATGACACGATGATCCTGAAAGTTATTTGAGTAACATGACTTTCCCCATTAGGGACATGAGTGTTTCCAAACATGAATGTCCCAGACCAGGGGTGAGGCATTTCAGTCAGAGACTTGGCAAACCTCTTGGAGAGCCTAAAATGTTGACTTTGAGGCCCCCCGAATCACTTACTGAAGTTAGAACATGGGACTTTTTGTGCTAAATGAACTGATATTCAGCAGGAACAGCTAGCAAAGTGAAGCTAGTCAAAGCCAGCGTGAAGAGCACACTGAACAGCTCACTTGACATAACTTGAAACAATAGAATGTTCTACCAAATGGGAGCCAGTTGGAAAAGAGCCATGTGGCACTGAGCCTGAATCACATCATAAGAAGACTGTCATTGGTCAATAAATAAATTCAAGGGCATATGTACAGATAAAGTGAGATTGTTTTAATAGGGTCACTGCCTGAAGAATTTTAAGTACCAGAACTAACAGCTTAGGCCTAATCCTCAGGTTAGTAGGTAACTTGTTCGGCACTTTTAACACCATTCATTTCAGCCTGAGAGAGCACAAAAGAAAAAAAAATCTAACATGTCACTGAATTTGAACCTAAGTAAGAGCCATGGAAGAGAGGAGGAAGGCAGCAGATCACTATCAGAATGATTGTTTAACATCAGGACCATTGGGTAAAAATTGATAATGACAACCTTGATGGGGGGAGGGCGGATGGCAGAGAAGATGAAATGAAATGGCCAAGATACTGTCAGTATTTACTCCTGAGAGGTTTCTGTCACACATATAGGTTAGAAATTCCCAGTTGATATCACATCTCTTTTGGACAGTTTTAGTCAATGATGTGGTCTCCAGATGGAGACCTGTTAAATACTTAGAAATGTGGTTGTCATTAGACAGAAATGTTAAAGAATGACTCTCAGGTGTCTGTGTCACCACTGGAAACAGGACAGTCAAGGCTTGAATAAAGAAACTGATATGCAGGGATCACAGAAAGAAAAAAAAAGCCTAGTTCCATTACCTGGGGTTTCTGGGCATTTAAAACCTTATTCTTACCATGGAAGAGGAAAAGAGAGTGAGCCCAAACTGGACTGATTTCAGTCTCTGAAAGCCTTAAAATGATTAACCATGAGGAAATGCCAAGTGTTTGATGTTGCCAAAGCACATATAAAATCAAAACAGATTCCAGGCCATTCTGCTTGGCTAACAACGGCAACAAAAATGATTAAATGCCTTCAGGAAATTTATCTAAGGAGTATTAGGCTGAAAGTCAAGTGGAAGGGATTCTGACCTATCAGGTAACTGCAGAAAAACTAGATTCCATTGTTGTGGTAGCATTCAGGGATCCTAGAAATGTACTAAAAATAGAAAAATGGGTTAATCATAGTAATAGTTTTTTTTTTTTAAGATAGGAATGCTCAGAGCATGTGTAACAATCAAATGAAGAATTCCCAGTAGACAGTGATAAATTTGCTCAAGCAGCTGTTAAATTCAAAGTAGGAAGAAAAGCGTCCTGAAGAGACCCCCAAAGGAATTTGGATCAGAAATACAAGCAGTTGGTTTGACTTTGCTAATCAAAGCCCCGAATAAGAGAGAATACAATGAAGGGAAAGGGGGAAAAGGGTTAAGATTGAGGACAGTATCCAGCATTATCAAAGAAATGAAAAGACTGAAGACTCTGTCAATCTCTTTAGGAATATAATCTGGCATGAATGTTAACTATTCTTCAAAAGCTTAAGGAGAGGAATATTTAAAAATACACATTTAGAACAATCCAGAGATTTCGGGATATTCTAGAATTGAATAAATCTAGAACTAAAAGGGATCTTAAACATCGTCTTAATCCAACTATCTCATTTGATAAGTAGGGAAAGAAGGCCTACAGAGTTTAATGACTGCCCAAGTTCACACAGGTAGTTGTTAACAAAGCCAGGATTCAAACCCAGGCTCTCTGACTCTAAAACCAGTACTTTCCCCCACTACACTGTTTTAGAACATTAAACCATTAAACAGATGAATGATTATTTTTGCAAATAAATACAGCTACCATTTCTGTAGTTTTTTTTAAAGGCATTTGTTGTTTTCACCTGTGTCTGACTCTTTGTGACCCCATTTGGGGTTTTCTTGGCAAAGACACTGAAGTGGTTTGCCATTTCCTTCTCCAGCTCATTTTATAGATGAAGAAACTGAGGTGAACAAGGTTAAGTGACTTGCCCAGGGTCACACAGCTAATAAGTGTCTGAGACTAGATTTGAACTCAAGAAGGTGAGTCTTCCTGACTCCAGGCCTGTCACTCTATCCACTGTTCTACCTAGTTGCCTCATTTTAAGCATGCATTAACTTATTTGGCCTTCAAAATAGCCCTGTGAAGTTATTACCCACCTCTTTTTTTCAGATGAAGAAACAGGTTCAGAGAGATTAAATGACCCACCTGAATCATGTCGCTGGTTTCAGAGATTAGATTCAAACTCAGGTCCTCCTGATTCAAAGTCCAATGTACTCATTCCCCTCATCATACTGCCTCTTCTACAAATTTTCCCTTATATTTTTCAGTTCTCATAAGACCTGTGAGACTTATACCTTAGAAAGTAGAAAGCCCCAATCTTGGTCCCTAGTAAAGTAATAAAGTTAGGATATCATTATTAAAAACAATATGTATTTATAATTAGAATGTATAATAGTGACAACTTCTGCCCATCAGAGGATTAATTTCTAAGCTCCCTGGAGAATGCTGGTTCTGAACGAGTTTGTTCTCTTGTTATTAAAAATTCAATCACATTTATTATTAAAGTATTATACCAACAATTTCAACCAAAGCCATTCTTTTCAGTATTTTTTTAACATCCTCACCATTTTCCCAGTCTATTTTTTCTCCTATTTCTAATAGTGTTATTGCTTATAGGAGCTGCCCCCAGACTTGGTCTCTAGGTTTGGCATTTATCTTCTCCAGGACATACTCTTCACCATCCACACGTGTTGTAATATCATGCCAGCTTGGGGGAAAAAATGCCATGATCTCAGATAAACTTACACAGGTCCTACTTGAGCTTCCATGCTGGTAGGAAGTGCTTGATCCATTCCCATAAAATAGATGGAAGCCTGATATGAAACCTTTCAAGCTGCTACAGCCTTAGTTAATCCATAAGGGAAACCTGAGCTGCTTCGGGGGAGCCAGAGGCATGGGTCATTAGGGGTACATTAGGTCCCTACAGCTTACCATCTCCTCTCTCACTACCCCAACCCCACACACCCCAGGCTTTTTCTTCTACTGTCATCACACTCTGTTGCTCTTGTGAAGTGGATCTGATGCTTATGTTGAGGGATGTTTGTGACATGTCTGACATTTGCTAGTTGTTTGATCCTGGGCAAATCAGTTAACTGCTCTGACCCTCAGTTTCCTCACCTATAAAATGGAAATAATAATAATAGCACCTCCCTCCCTGGGTTATGGTGAGGATCAAAAGAGTGGATGGTTGTGAACCATTTAACGCAGTGTATTGGCCATTATTATTAATGAACCAATGCGTGCAAAGTGCTTTGGACATTTTTAAGCCATCCAGCCTAGCTCTTAATTTTACTCTCTTGCCTTTCCTCTGTCTGCTCACAGGTCTAGAAGGCCTGGTTGCAGCTCCCAAAGAGGCAGAAAAGGAGTGCTTACCGAGGTCACCAAAACTTGGATTTCCCTCTCCTGTCACAGAATTTAAGCAGAGGGGAGGGGAGGGAACCAGGTCAGAAGGCCAAGGGTTGGGGAGTGTTCAGTCGGAGTATTAAACCCCTTTTTACCCCTCTGCCCTCAGCAGTAGGTGCTTTCAATAGGGAGAGTGGAAAAGGAGTTGCTAGGAAAGATTGTATAGTAGTTGAAAGAGTTCTCCATTTGTAGCCAGGGGCTGTAGGTTCAAATCTAGGTCCTGCTACCTACTAAAACTCATGTGACTTTTGTCAAGTAACTTTACCTCTCTGAGTTTGTTTCTTCATCTGAAAAATCAATAGGGAGTGGTGTTTAGGGATTTTTATATTGGGGTCCATCAACTTGTTTTAACAATATTTTGCTAACTATATTTCAATATAATTATTTCCTTTGTAATGCTATGTACTTTATTCATTTAAAAACATTCTGAGAAGTGGTTGATAGGCTTTACAAGACTGCTAAAAGGGTCTGTGATAGAAAAAAAAGAAAGGTTACAAACCCCTAATCTTTAAAGTCTCATCCAGTCCTAAATGATCCTGGCCAATCTCTCAGGATAGGCTACAGTTCCCATAGGTTCCTTATGCCTCTTGTCACAGAATATATATTGCAAATCAGCATCTATTCCTGGTAAACATCATTATCATACCTGAATTTCAGAATTATCATTTCAGATACTGCATAATGATCAGGAATGGTAAATGCCTACGTAAGTGTTTGCACATTTCAAAGGGGTTTACGAAAACAAACCCGACAGCAGATCTCTAATATTACAGGTCCAGGATAATGCAAACAAAAAGAACCCTCCATCCTCCGCTGACGTGTGAAAGCTATGGGGATTGTCTTCCTTAGAGGAGGAAGACCAGGACGCCTTTTTCTTTGAACCGTCCTTGTGTGTGCTACATTTGAGAGATGATGTCAAAGGCAGAGTTGAAACTCTAAGTGGAACTTCCTCTGTTAGGCTGGGCCATATTTGGCCTCTGAGGCACTTTGTTTCAAGTCATCATCAGGCATCTTTTGTAAATGGCTGTGCTTCAGAAAAGCATCATTGACCTTAGTGCATTACAGTGTATAAATACTTGCTTTGTCATACTCTTAGAATGCTCAGGAAGCACAAGATGGAAGATTTACCTTTTAAGTTGTTGGGTTTTGTTTTGTTATTTGTCTGATAAGCAAAATAGAAGCCATCTGAAAATGCTTTCAGGCTTAAGACTAAAAGAAAAAGAAAAAATGTTTTGAAAAGCAATATAACCCGAATTGTGTTGAGGCTGAAGGATTTGGCTTATTTTCCCCCTTTGCCTCCTCTTCTGAGGAAGCTACAGGCAGGAACTAATCTCAAAATCTCTTTATATTATTAATTATTTACTGCAATAAATAATAACTTAGTAGCACTTTAATAGATTTCACCCTACTAAATATTCATAATCTCCAAACTACATGAATTGGAAGGCTTTCAAAATAGAAAGGTCAGACTCACGTGGGAAAAGGAGGAGATACATATCGTGCATGTTGTCCTATCTGCTACTGGCGTTGTACCAAGGATGCTTTCAGTAGGTCTACTACAGAGGATGAGATTACATTCTAATACATTTATTCACCATAAAAAATAGTTATTCTATTCCCTTGTGCAATAGAAAAGAATAATAAAAAGATAGTGATTTATCCCAGGATGAATCCCTTTGAAATAGACAAGAAGAATGACATGAAGATAGTAATTTTCCTTGGTACTTAGGTAGTACGTTCATTCAGTACCATTTATTAAACACCTACTACGTGCCAAGCATTGGGCTAGTAGATACAAAGACAGAAACAAAACAATCCCTCCTTTCATAAAGCTTTACTGGTGGGGAAGGGGGCATTATAACATGTCCACAGATAAAGTATTTTGCACACATTATCTGATTCATTGGATTGGATAAACTGGTACATATTATAGTCAACAAGCATTTATTATTTACACTGTGCTGAGTGCTGGGGATTCAAAGAAAGGCAAAAACTAGGTCCCTGCCCTCAAGGAGCTCACATCCTGATGGTGAAGACAGCATACAAAACACTTTCTATGTATAAGATATCTATCTATCTGTCTGTCTATCTATATATCTATAGATCTATCTATGGATAGATAGGTATCTATATTAAATGGAGGGTGAGACACCTATGGAAACCTCAGTTTTATCCATAATATTCACATCATGTCAATCAGTTGAGACCTTGAGTTTTCCCCTTCTTAGACCTTCATTGTTCTCCCCACCCCCTTCAGAACAAGAATGGAGTGAAGGTTAAGTTTATCTGAGCATTTGGGTTTTAAGTATTGTCTCCTAGAGTGCCTGCCTTCCTCCTGCCCCTGAAAGAGAGTTGCTTCTTTCCAAGGCTTAATCACAGGCCATGATTTACTTCCTGGTCACCCCAGGGAGCAAAACCCAGGAGTTCTTCATAAAGAATGCTATCTTTAGAGAATCCTTCTATGAATTCTCCTTTGAAGGTGGAAAGAATTGATGAGGTAGGTGTATGACAAATGACCACACTCCAAGGCTGCTTCTCTTTTTTATTGTTGTGGTTCTTTGAAGAGAAAAAAAAAAAGAAAAAGGAAAAAAAGTCTCTTCACAGAGAATAATGCAGGACATAGTTTAGTGGTACTTGACCCAACCTCTCTGGAGGGCCAATTGCAATTTCCAGGTATAAATATCCTTTTTTGTTTTTTTTAAATGAAATATTCCTAGGCATCAACTTTGGTTTTCCCCCCTTTGCTCCCATCTCAGAAATAATTTGCAATCTCTTAACACTAGAAGGCAGAGTTGAAACTCTAAGGGAAACTTCCTTTGTTAGGCAGGGCTGTATTTGGCCTCTGAGGCACTTTGTTCCAATTCATCAGGTCTCTTTTGTAAATGATTGTGCCTGAGAAAAGCAAAAATTTGATTAAAAAATCTGCTCAGTCCTTTAAGGAATTCCTAAATTCTGATCTTTTAAATTAATTGGCAGATGAATTTAAACTGAGCTGCTTCGTATACTAGAATAGGAATTGTAGAGGAAAGCGAGAATCGCTGTTGGTGTACCTCAGTTTCCACATCTGTATAATAGGTAATAATGATTAGCATTTATACAGCACTTTTAAGATTTACAATGCGCTCTACAAATGTTACCTCATTTATCCTCACAACAACCACAGGAGATAGGTGCTATTATTATTTCTGTTTTACAGATGAGAATACCGAGGCAGGTAGAGGTTAAATGACTTGCCCAGGATCACACAGCTGAATAAGTATGAAAACTGGACTTAAACTCGGATCCTCCTGACTTGGGGCACATTGCTCCATCTAGCTGCCTAACACATTCACTACATATGCTACAGGGCTAGTATTGTAGCTGTAAATTCCGGCAGACGGTATTAGTGTAGAGAATAGTAGTATGTCGGCTTCTTTATGTAACTTATTTATTTAACTTGCACTTCCTTACAGTCATGTAAAATATGAAATGCGGACTGTTTTAACTGTTTTTCGCATGCTCACCTTTAATGATTGCTCATAGTTCTTATCTGTCTTATCTGTCTTCATGGCCCCTCCACCCCAGGGGAGAGGCTGGAACTCACTTGAGTTTCCCCCACTCTCTGCTCTTCCTCTTTTGACGCATCTTTCTCCCCACAGTCTTCTTTCACATTTCTCTCCCAGTGTGTCACTGAGAACATTTGGATTTTTCTGGTTGGTCTGTTTATTAGCAATTGTTTGCTGTTTAGTCCGTCATAGCCCTGTGACATTTAAACTTCAGAATGAGAAGTTAAGTATCTGACACAGTTTACAACATCTGAGAAAAAAGTTCAGAGCAATTTGTTCTGAGTAATTTGTTGTAGTGATTCACCACAAAGGAATGGTGCTCAAGAATGAGAAGGTTATTAATAGATGTGTGTCTTAGCCATGTGTTGTGAATAGAGAAGGAAGCACAAAACCTGTTGTCTTAACTAGCATCCAACACAATGCCTTGCCCACAGCAGGAGCTTAACAGATGTCAACTGAAGTGAATTGACAAAGATTTTACATTAAAATGTTAATGCCCATTTTTGAGAATCCCATGGCCATATCTAATATTAGTTCACCATTACAAAATGAAGTAGACGACTATGTAATTTAATTTTTTTACAAGCTCAGTTTTAAAGACCAACTACTCCAAGTACAGTAGCCAGACAAAAAGTTGTGTGTCAAAAGCTGTGGGTTTTCGAGACCTGCAAACACAGAGTGAGTCAATGATGTGATGTGGCAATCACACCATCTAATGTATTATCTTAGGCTGTATTAAATTAAATTCAGTGAACATTTATTAAGCACCTACTATGTGCCAGGTGCTGTGCTAAACACTGGGGGTACAAATAAGAAAAAGAAAACAGTTGCTTCGGTCAAGAAACACTGGAGTTGAGAGAGACTGAGCTTCATGCAGATGGGAAATGGAGTGAGCTGGAAGCATTAATGAGACTGTTGTTGTTGTTCAGTCACGTCTGACTCTTTATGACCCTATGAACCAACAGGCCATGGGGTTTTCTTAGCAAAGATGCTGGAGTGGCTTGCCATTTCCTTCTCTAGTCTTATGCAGGCAGGGATTAAGTGATTTGCCCAGGGTCACACACCTAGTAAGTGTTTGAGGTCACATTTGATCTCTGGTCTTTCTGACTTCAGGCCCAGTACTCCATACACCTCGCTGAGATATAGAGTTATAAGAGAGGAGAGCCCCATTGTATTTAGCTATAGACTATGTCTGTAATATTGTGTTAAAACATGATCATTATATTTTAGGAAGGACACTGCCCCAAGAAAGGCAGGTAGAATGGTGAAGAGCCTTGAAGTCCTGTTGAAGAAACTGGGGGATGCTTAAAAGAACATTTAGTGTAAACAGCATTCCTATCTTCAAGTGATTGAAGGGCTATTGGGTGGGATAAGAAGGATTAAACTTGCTCAGGACACATATAAACAGTGAGGAGAATTGTAAAGGGGCAGATTTTGGCTCAGTGTAAGGAAAAATGTCCCAAAAATTAGAGATATCTTGAAGCAACTTGTCACTAGAGATCTCAAGTGGAGAGTGAGAACCAGACAGTGAGGGGTCTTGTAGCAGAAAGTATTGCTCAGTTGTGGGTGGGTCCAAATGGCCTTTGATGTCAATCAATCTAAAAGTATTTAGTAAGCCCCCATGAAGTGCTAGGCAGGCAGCTAGGTGGCAGAATAGATAAGGTGCCAGGCCTGGAGTCAGGAAAATTCATCTTCCTGAGTTCAAATGTGACCTCAGACCCTTACTAGCTGGGTGACCTGGACAAGTCACTCAATCCCCTTTGCCTCAGTTTCCTCATCTGCAAAATGAGCTGGAGAAGGAAATGGCAAACCACTACAATATCTTTGCCAAGAAAATCCCAAATAATGTCACAAAGAGTCAGATATGACTGAAATGACTGAACAAACAAAAAGTCCTGGGCATTGGAGAATAGAAGCACAAAAAAAGGAAACAATTCCTACTGGCAAGCAGCTTCCAACTCTGACATTGTGCAGTTCTGTGCAATTCCATAAACCTGATCTAGTCTCACAAAAAATTTAGCAAATAGCCTTTGCCTCCACGTACTCCACCCACACAAAACCCAAAATGAACTACAAAAAGAAAAGCCACTGACTCTTAACAACACAACCTTCTTTCAGCTCTGTGAGTTTTTTCTCTCATATGTTATCTTTGCCCTTTGCAATGTGACAATTTTCTGTTTAAAATGCTTGATCATATGTTTTCACTTAGTAGAGCCTTAAAACTAGTATCAAAGGTGTAGCATTGAGTTTTGGGGGAAGAACTTCTGAGTTTGATTGATTTTCAACCACTCAGATTCATCTAATGAAACATTAAGATGATACAGTCTTACTACAAGGCATTTACAAATCTTCATTAAAATCTGAAATGTAATAAATAGCCAGGGGTATAAACATCGTTTTTAGTACCAGCTTAGAGTCCAAATGTCAGGGAATGAAGTGGGAGAATGGTGTCTACTCTTTTTTTTGAAACCTATGAACTATGGGATCTTATTTACAGAGAAAACTCAAGACACAATTAACTCAAAACTTCAGACATTATATAGTAGAAGTGGGGAGTGGTGTGAGTGTATGATGTATTTACTCAGAAATATGAGAGTTGAAAAAATAAGTATTTATCATTCTCTGATAGCCTAGTATGTTTCATATATGTGTAAAATGTAAAGAATATTAAAGAATGCAGTTGACCCCAAGGTGACTAAGAAGAAGGTTCAGCAGAATCTCCTCCTGATTTATGGGCCTTTATACAATCTAATCTGAGCAAGGAAAGAATTTTCTCTTAAATTTGTTGACTTAACAGTTGGTAAAGGCCACCTCCTAGAAGTGTTCCCTTGCAGGACCACGAATATGTTCTGACTTCTTGCCTAACCCACAACATATGGAGCTTCTGCCAGCTTTCTAGGATAAAAGGTAAAAGTTGTCGTGTGTTCAAAAGAACAGAAATAAGAGGGAAAGAAAAGTGTTTTGCAAATGGCCTCTGATTCTCTCTTCCCCCCCCCTCCCTCCCCTCCCTCCCTCCCTCTCTCTCTCTCTCTCCTTCTCTCTCTCAAAGATTTTAGAGGTAGACAGGACCTTTAAAACAACTAGTCTAGAGGTTCTTTTAATCTGAGGTTCACAAACTTTTAAAAACTCTTTGGATAACTGTATTTCAATGTAATTGTTTTCTGCTGTAAGCCTGTATATTTTATTTTATTCATTTAAAATCATTCATCTGAGAAAGGGGTCCATAGGCTTCACCAGACTGACGAAAGGGTCCATGACAACATACAAGAAGATGGTTAAGAACCCTGATCTACTCCTGTCTCCTCATATTTTAGATTAGGAAAGCAAACATTAGATGATACTGACTATATAATAATGGGCGCAATGGAAAGAACAGTCACTCTGAAATCAGAATATCTGGATTCAAATCCTGCTTCTGACCTGTGCCATGTTGGACATGTCACTTACCCTCCTTGAGCCACAGGCCAGTTTCCTACTCTGTAAGATGAGAGGGATAGCATATGCACAAAGACTGGAATAACATAAATAGAAAGAACAGTAACAACGCAAATAACCCTGAAACTGAATGATGTGTAATTGTAAGGATCAAGGTTGGGCTAGAAGAAGAGATGGGAAGATAGATCTCCCTCCGTTCTTGAGCTATGAGTGTGGGATGGGTCAATTAGTATTACCCAACTGATTTCTTTTTCATTCTTAGTTATAAGAGATGAGTAGAGGAGAGAGGAAGGATCCATGTGGAAATAAAAGGATTGTTAAAACAAAAGATGAACATTTTTTGAAGTGGGAAGGTTAGACTTGATGGCCGCCGAAGCCCCTTCCAGCTCTAGCTCTATGATTCCATGGTCCAATAAAATCTATTTTCTCCCTTATTAAAAAAAAGATTAAAAGGAAGGCATAATTAATCTCCTCTTGCCCTCTACTTCTATTGCTGATTCAATAGTGAATCAGTTCAGTGAACAAGAGACTCTTAAAGATAAAAAGCATTTTCCAGAGCATCTACTGTAAGCACATCATTTTGTGGAGAAAGACACAGAGGTCCAGAGCCATTTATTGACCTATTCCTGGTGACACAGATGGCTGAGGCTGGTTGGATGAGAATAAGGGTTAAAACCAAATAAACATTGACCTGATTAAGCACCAACAGATTCTTGCTTCCCTTAAGGTACTCAGGCCACAAATTACTTCTCTTCCTTTTATATTTATTGCTCCAACTATCCTCAAATAACCACAATATGTTTCAGTAATAGAGAGACACAATTTCAAATTGTCTCAGGAAATAGCAGTGCTGTGAAGTTGTAACTATACAGCATCTTAAGGAAAGCTTTACTTGTAAACTGGAGAAACCAGTTTAAGTATCAGAGAGGATCAGCCAAGATTTCCAATCCTTTAGGTTTTTATGGGGTGGGGGAGGCATATTAAAATTAATTGAAAGGAATGGAAAGAATTGACTCAGGTGGAGGAAAACATCTATTAGAATTTGGGAGGGGGTATCTTTAAAGTCAGGAAGGTATAGGGAAGAGGCATCTTTTGAAGAAAGTCTGATGGATGAAGGATGCCTGTTTTTCTTTGAGCATTCCTGTCCCCTGTGGATATTTCTAGAGCATTAGCTAACTCCCATAAATGATGAAATTATCTCAATTTGAGAGAAAGTTGATTGCTTTCTTTTCCTTCATACTTAATTTACATTTAGAACAATGCAAGACAACAAACATTTCTTGGATGCTTACTCTGTACAAAGCACTGTCCTCAGGCTTGGGTGAGCTGCATAGCTCTTACAAGAATTGTTCTCTTCTAAAAGGTCACATGCCCAAGGATCCTTAAAAAATGAGCAGCCTCATTTCCCTACATGTTTTTGTTTTAATAATACAGTTCCTCTGTCTTCAGCTGATTAGCACAAATCAAATTCCATGCCAAATCCATCCTAAGCAGTAAGCATTCTATTCTTTTTTACAAAATTCAGACAATTACTGTAAAGATACTTTTATGCCAGTGAGGGGGAAAAGAGACACTTTAGCTCTATTCTGAAAGATCAGTTGAGGACTAAAGTCTCTGTTTAATAGAATCAGTCATGACTCCTCATTTCATAGCAGGAAGTAGAGATAACCAAATCCACTTTAGCCAGAATGTATCTAACAGGCTTATCAGCTGTTTTACTCCTCTAAACTTGGTCAGTACCCTGGTTGTCAGATGGGAGAGCAGAAACTGATCAGTCAATAAGCATTTATTAACTACTTTCTATGTGCCAGACCCTGTGCTGAGCACTCTAGATACAAAGAAGAAGTGAAAACACTTCCCTCCCTCAAAAAGCTGACATTATAATGGAGGAGGGGGCATGCAGAAGAAAGGCTCAGAGTTGACAGGAACCCCAGAGGCCAACTCTATCTTCAACTATCTTCAGCTCCCCTTTGTTGTACTCAAGAGGTAGAAAAGTAATTATTACCTTTGCCAGCACAGTCTCTGAATTCGATGCCTTGAGAAGGAATATTGTAGTTTTCTAACAATATTTGTGTGGTGGTAGAAAGGTTTCTCTCACATGCTTCCATCTTGAAACAGATCTACTTCTCCATCCTCCTAATCTGGAGATTATTCAAGGGCTATTACCAATTGGTTTAGCCTGTTTCCAGTTGTGTTTTTTCTCCTAGCTAGGACCAGATTTGTTCTAGAGAACCAAATTCAAAAGACATCTATAGAACTCTTGGACTGAAATGGTCAGATATCCCAGAAAAGGCAGAAAAGAGCCTATTTCTAGAATATGATCTCCATGAAGTATAAATACTTTAAATCTAGACCTGTCTCACAGAAATCAGGGCATTTTGGTCCCCTTATCCTTGTGTAAAGAAACCTTATTGATGCGAAATATTTCAGTGTTTTAAGTGAGACCAATTGTGGTGAGACAGAAGCTTTCAAATTTCAGAAGCCCTAAGGACCAGACCCTTCTTCAAAATCACAAACTGGCTCAATTCCAAGTGGTTAGCCTATCCAATTTTGATCAGTATGGTCAGGTATAATATTACTTTAGAGATACCACTTGGTTTAAGTGCTCCATCAGAATCATAGAGTTTAGAGCTGGAAAATCCTTGGCTGAAAGAACTTAGATCTGGAAAAGACCTTAAAGATCATCCATACCTTGGATAACCAGGGGTCCTTATTGGGGTCCATGGACCCTCCAAGGGGTCTATGGATAACTCAACTCAACAAACACTTCTAAACTGCTTAGTATGTGTCAGGCACTGTGCTAAGCACTGGAGATGGCAAATAGAAACAAAAAAGAAAAATAGTACCTACTCTTAAAGAGTTTACATTTTGATATGAAGACAATACTCAAAAAAGGCACTGAAAAGTGGGCCAAGGAGGGGAGGGATGGTTGGAGGGGGAGAAGAAAACTAGTGGTAAAGTTCAAAGAGTTAGAAGTAGAGACTAAAGAGGAATGAAGGATGTAGTTTTTAGGAGAAACTCCTAGAACCAATGGGCAAGTGTACCACAAGGGTAGAGAGGTGCTCCATGGCGAGAAGACTACAGGGGATAAGGGAACTTCAAAGGTAGAAGGCAACCAAAACATGATAGTGAAGTTCAATTTCAGGGAATGACCTTGGATGGGAAAAACAAATTACATCTTCATTTTTACTAACCTCTAACTGAAATTTAGTATTTCCTGCTATTGTGAATATAGACAACAAATATTATTCTGAGAAGGGGTCAATAGGCCTTACCAGAATGCACCCATGACACAGAAAAGGTTAAGAAGCCATTATCTATACCAACCCTCTCATTTTACTGGTATTGAAACTGAGGCTCAGAACATTTAAATGACCTGCCTGAGGTCTAGGTGGGACTTAGGACACAGTTTATGATAGAAATTGGTTGCTCCTGGGCTGTTGGAAGGCCAGTGCTAGTGATGGACACTAATTGAGTATTCTACTATTTGGAATAGGAGAGATCAGATAGTGGAAGGCAGTGTGAGTAATGAACTACAGTTCCTGAAAACACTAGGGTGGTAGCCAGAGGCAACTCCTGTAAGTACAAGGGGAGAGACATGTCTAGTTTTTGTGTCATTCAAAATCTATGTATAACAATCTTCAACAGATATATTCTAGGTCACCAATCCCTGCTTTACAGGCACTTAAGAAACACTGTGGGCAACTAGGTGGTGAGGTGGATAGAATGCCGGAAAGACCTGAGCCCACATCCAGCCTCTAACACTTCCTAGCTACATGATCCTAGGCAAGTCACTTAACTCTCTTTACCTCAGTTTCCTCATCTGTAAAATGAGCTGAAGAATGAAATGGCAAACCACTCTAGCATCTTTGCCAAAAAAAAAATCCCAAATGGCATCACAAAGAGTCAGACACGACTGAAAAACATCTAAACAACCAAAGAAACACGTGAAACAGTTAATTCGGTTAACTAGTGCCAGGCAGCAAAGTAGCCTGAACTTGAATGGCCATACCCCAGAGTTCCATGACAAGCTGACAGAAAAAGCCCCCTTTTCTCATAAAAAAAATTATAGTCATGGCTTAAACACATTTGAAAAGCTCATGAGTAAGTCAGTCTGGTGAAGAGATACAAGGCTCCTAACAACTGTATGGTAGGAGGAATCTAAGGAAAGATATGGGCTATAAAGGGAAGAGGTCTAGAATCCCATTCTCTTTTGGAGTGAAAGAGACATACTCTTAACTGAAAGGGAGCATATCTGAAATGTTTTGGAATGCTAAGTGGGACAGGGTGAAGGTAAGGGCAAGAAGCAAATAATTCTCTCTGATTTTTGTGCTTAACATGGTTGATAGTCAATAAACATCTATTAAGCCCTCACTGTGTGCCAAGCACTGTTGCTTAGCATGTTAAACAAAGAAAAGCAAAAGGCAGTCCCTGCCCTCAAGGGGCTCACAGTCTAATGAAGAAAATAATAAGTAAACAGATAGGTACAAACCAGTTACGAGAAGGATAAATTTGAAATAATTGACAAAGAGAAGGCACTATAAGTAAGTGGTCTTAGGGAAAGGCTTCCTGCAGAACGCAGTATTTTAGCTGGAATTTGAAGGAAGCTATGGAGGCCAGGAGGCAGAGATGAGAAGGGAGAGCTTTCCAGGCATGGGGGACTCCTAGTGCAAATGCTCAGAGTGAGTAGAGAGGAGGAAAGCCTTGTTTGAAGAACACCTAGGAGGCTGACTTACTTGATCAAAGAGTTTAGCGAATGGGCTTGTGTATCAGTAAGGCGATAAACACAACATCAGCGATAATCGTGAATATTGCTATGTAGTTCTGTATTGCAAAGTATGAGAGACTCTGTATGTAGAAGGTAGAAGTGTAACATTTATTCAGACACCAGAGAACCATATCACATAACCAAATGTTCAGCTCCCACAGTCAGTTAGCCCACTTTATCGTAACAGGAAGGAACCTAAAACACAACATCACAACATGGAGCCTCACCATTCCAAAACCTCTCTGACCCCCTGCTGGGGCCTTCCCAAAAACAAACTCACAGTATGGCTGTTTCAACAATCCGGCTTGCAGCTGCTGTGGGGGGTGTAAAACCAACAACAACCAGCTCACAGAATGCTGCAAGCCCAGGTTCTTTTGATCTGCTTTACTAAGGAAAGCAACGTTAAGGGGTTAACAAGCTTACTTTAATCCAGCATACAAATATCATTCACTTAGTTCAGGGGAAAAAGCCAGCACCCTGAACTTCAGAGCAAATACAAACAAATTACAAATATACATTTATAAACAGACCAAATACAATTCATAGTTACCCAGAAAACCATCAACATCTGAGTTCAGCCGGAAAGCCCTTGGAGCAGCTGCCAAGAGTCCTCACCTCCAGGAGAGAGAGCCTTAAGCAAGTAGCTCTGTTCTCCCTTTTAATACAGTTTCAGACGTCATCAGATATCATCTGAGCGACCAGAACTTAGGCTTCTATGTTTGGCTCTGGAGTTAGCACCTCCCTTCATTGGCCCCACTTGGAGCCTCACCTTAGTTACCAATTCACACCTACATAGGCTTAGCACCTAATAGATAGGGGTTTGGGCCTGGGGCTTAGCACCTAGTAAGACTCAATCAAAGATACCGAATTAATCAAAGGAAATAAAGGCCAGATACTTCAAGGATCCCCAATACAACAGCTATCACAGGTCGACTTTTTTACCCCAGCTCTAACTATCATGCCGGCCATTAACAGCCATAAGGGTTCTCTCTCAGCGTTTCCTGTGACAACTCCCTTTTCCTGTCAGGAAGCTCCTCCTACCACACATGACTTAGGCTTCCTGTGATGTAAGCAAGTCACATGGCCTATTAATGGCTGGGAAAGATCTTCAAATCTAAATTGCTATTACAGCTTGGAGTCTGGAAGATTTGATTTCAAGTCCTGCTTCTTATATTTACTAGCCATGTGACCCTGAGCAAATCATTTAATCTTCAAGGTTAAAGTGTTCAAGGTAGCCCCATAGGACTAATAAGCTCTCATTGGTAGAAAGAGTTCCCCACACTGAAGAAGTCACAGATACTTAGAATTCCCAAGTCCCTAGCAAAGGGCCTTCCATATTTTGTTGATATTGTGATCCAGACCTTTGATTCCACTTTGGGGAAATTTTTAGGCATGGAAATTCCCTCCACAGGGGCATATAGGTACTTCTTCGTAACTTACAGTCTTAGAGGGTTCTCTAGGGAACTAAGAGGTAAAGGACTCATCCATGGCCACATAGCTAGTATGTATCAGAGGCTAGGCTTGATTCCAGGTCTTCCTAACTAAAAGACTGGTACCATACTGACTCCGAATAAGCATTTAATAAATGCTTGTTGAGTGGAATGGAAGGCAATTTGGTGACATTGGGGAGGAGGGAACTCAAATTTATGTAGTACTTTAATGCATAAAAAGCCTTGGATCAAAGGTATTTGTACTTCTCAAAAGTAACGTTGTTTCTCTCACTTATTTCTTTTATATTTCAGAAGGATAGGACTTAACACTGTTGGTCTTGTCTCATTTGTACCCCCTTATTCCTGGAGGGGAGCAGGCAGAAATACCCAAGCACCACTCTGAATGCTTTTACATTATTGTACTACCTCCCACTACCCTCACCCCGACTCTCACTGTAACCATCTTGGCCAAAAGAGGACCAATTTCTACCAGTTTCATTTTTCCCTCTTGCTTGCTGCAAAGCAATGGGCAAAACATTTCTTCCTGTTTTCCTCTCTGCTTTATGATTTTGAGGGGGAGAAAATCTATTGGTTTCATTCAGGTTCCAAAACATCAGTACTTTTCATGCTCTCTGCTCAAAAGACCTGTGTAGCAGGGAGTCTGCGACCCTTCACCCTGTAACCCTACTCAGCAGCTGGTCTCAGCCCTAATGGGATGAGAGGTAAAGATATGTGGGCCACCTAGGAGAAGAGGAGGATCATTGTACATTTTGATGTCGTGTCTACTCACTGGAACAGATCACATGGGACAAAGAAAAGAAGGTAAATGGTGTACACCCACATACCACCACAGAACTAGACATCACACACAAGCCTCTAGTTGCCAAAAGGGGAAAAAAAAAGTTTCAAATTCCTATTTGATTTCCTCTCTCTGTGTTGACTCTGAAAACAAAGCTGAAATTCTCACTGAGAAAAAATTTTTTTTCATCATTTCTTTGTTATGTTTTAGAAGAAGAGGTGGGTGGGAGAATTAGAAACCTAGAGTAACAGCCACTACAGAAAAACAAGCCCACAAAAGCTGTCATTTGCTCAAAGTGAGAAAATGTAGCATGTGGCATTGCACAACCTATGTAGTAATTGATGATGGAGAAGCATCTTGATGAGTTTTCAAGTTGACATCACCTATTTCTTTAAAGCATGAAGAACTCTTGGCAGTCATCATCAAGGTGCCCAGACATCATGGTCCAAGACATCAAGGAGCTAGGGAGGGCCCTATGTGGGAATGGACAAATGTCCCATGGCAGGGAGGGGAGGGAGATAATGATTAAGTATCTCTTCTTCACATGCTCTTAGAGACTTGTTCAGAAGGTTAGGACCTAGTAAGGAATCCAACCTTGACAAATAAGCAGACAAAAATCTTTATTCAAGTGTTTCAGTCAATCAGCAAACATTTTTTATTAGGTACCTACTATGTGCTAGGCACTGTTCTAAGTTATAGAGAATGCAAAGAAAGACAAAATTGGTTCCTACCCTCAAGGATCTTACACTGTAATAGTGGAAATAACTTTTAAATAACTGAGTTCATCATTCAAGAGATATACTGACTGAATAGGTCATCTGAAAGGGAAGGCAGTAGCATCTCTGGGTGGGGAAGAAGGGAATGGCAAAGGCCATTCAAAGAAGGTTCACTATGTTGTTTGTCTTTTGAAGAGAACCAGTGACATTAGGAGGATGATCTTCATTTACAAGTAAATTGCATTTAAGTGAGGCAGGGCTGTGCAAAGTCATTGGCCTCACTCTCTTCTCCAGAGTCATTCTGAGTCCAGTGGCAAGACATAGGTCAGGATGATTAGAGATGGCCCCATAAGTAGTGGGAGACCTTGGCCTTTTTAAGATCTTTCCCAGCTATCAGTTTCTCTGAGGCAACACCCATTCATTAGTTAAAGGTTAGGTAAGAATTGAGGTAAAAGATGGCCTACTTTGCCTTCACAAAAGAATCAGTGAGGAAGGGGAAGACCCTCAGATTTTCTGGCCAAAATAGAAACAATTGCTATTTACACTCACTCCTAGTCATCAAAACCCAAACTATGGCCAAGTGAGGCTTGGGCTGGGCCTGTTATTGGCCAATCAGTGAGAGCTAGAGTGATTTGGGTTTAAAGGCATAGTCAAGTAGCTCCATTTAAATCTCAGTGGGCTTTATCAATATGAGTTGAACCTTGAAGGAATCAGGGAAGCTAAGTAGTGGAGGTGAGAGGACAAGGAAGGGTTTGAGGCTTTCAACCAGAGGCGGGGAGACTGGACATGGAAAGTTACATTTGAATAACTGCAAGAAGGTCAGCACTGCTAAGTTGTAGAGTGTGAGGAGGGTAAAATGTGGCAAGACAGGAAAAGTAGGAAGGGGCATAGTTATAAAAGAGAATTAAATGCCAAACTGAGGACTTCATATTTGATCCTCTATGTAAGGAGGGAACCACTGGGACTCAAAGAGCAGGGGTGACATGGTTCACCTACACTTTAGAAGTATCTTGTGGGCAGCTGAGTCAAAGATGGATTGGAAAAGGGGGAAAGATTTGAGGAAAGGAGACCAGGCTGTTATGGTAGTCCAGGCCGATGAAGGTCCAAATGGGTTATGGCTATATAAACATAGAGGAGGGAGCTGTTTCAACAATCCAGCTAGCAGCTGTTGTGGCGGTGAAAGACCAACACAAGCCCAACAACAAGAACGCTGCCAGTATGCTGCAAAAGCCCAGGTTCTTTTGATCTGCTTTACTAAGGAAAGCAACGTTAAGGGGTTGACAAGCTTACTTTAATTCAGCATACAAATGTCACTCACTTAGTTCAGGGGGAAAAGCCAGCACACTGAACTTCAGAACAAATACAAACAAATTACAAACATGGACAGACAGACCTTGTCTGATTCAAATCCCAATACATAGTTACCAGAGTTTGACAAAGTCCCAGCATCAGGGTTTACAAGCTGGAGGGCTCTTAACTACAGCTGCCCAGAGTCTCTGTAAGCCACCAAAAGTGAGAACCCTGCACAAATAGCTCTGTCCTCTCTTATTATACCATTTCAGATGTCATCAAATGTCATCCGAATGACCAGAACTTAGGCTCCTATGATTGGCTCTTGAGTTAGCCCCTCCCCTTAGTACCCTGGTAGCTTCACACCCACATAGGTTTAGCACCTAATAGGGGTTTGGGCCTGGGGCTTAGCACCTAGTAAGACTCAATGAAATACACTGAATTAATCAAAGGAAACAAAAGCCAAACTCTTCAAGGGCACTTGGTTGAACTAAGTGCTAAGAGCCCATTTTGCTTACCAACACAGGAGCGTATAAAAGAGACCTAGGGAAGGAATGCATGGGGAGAGCTACTGTTATAAACAACATGGCCTAGTGGATAGAGTACTGGATTTGTAGTCAGGGAGACGTGGGTGCAAATTCTGTTTCAGCCATTTGCTAGTTGTGAGGCTGCAGACATCATTGTCGTATATACAAGTGGCTATGGACAACTGAACTCTGAGTCTCAGTTTCTTCATCTGTAAAGGGAGGATAATAATAGCACTCATCTCACACGGTTGTTTTAAAGATGAAACAGGATATATATATATATAAAATTGACCAGCACTTGCTAGCAGTGTGACCCTGAGCAAATCACTTAACCATTAAGTGCCTCTGTTTGCTGATCTGTAAGATGGGAATAATAAGAGCCCCCACCTGCTATTGTTGCTGTAAGGATAAAGTAAGATGATATTTGTAAAGGGCTTTACGAACCTTGAAGCACTACATGCATGCGGTCATAATTACTGCTGTTATTAAAGCTCACTGAAAACCTCAAAGCACTTTGTAAATACCAGCTTTTATTATCGCTTGAAATCAGAGGACTTACATTCTGGCCAGCCTGGAGCTGCTCAATCCATTCTAGAATCTCAGGCCAGGATGAAAGACCTCTCAGTCAGGGTCATCCTTTTCTTCTTAGTCTTTCTTTTTGGTTTGTTCTTGTTGAGCCATTTCAGTCACATCCCACTCTTTGTGACCCCATTTGGGGTTTTCTTAGCAAAGATACTGGAGTGGTTTGTCATTTTCTTCATCAGCCCATTTTACAGATGAGGAAACTGAGGCACATAGGGTAAAGTGATTTGTCTAGAGTAATACAGCTAGTAAGTGTCTGAGGCCAGATTTGAACTCAGGAAGATGAGTCTTCCTGACTCCAGGCCTGGTACTTTATCTACTGAACCACCTAGCTACCCAAACCAATGTACACTGCCCAAACCAACAGGCCTACCTAATTATGACCTTTGCCAACCCAGCCATTCCCCATGTCTAACACTTCCTGCTGCTGAGAACCAAAGAAACATAGCCCGGGGGTGGGGAACCTGGGGCCTTGAGGCCACCTCAAGGCCCCAGGTTCCCCACCCCCGGCCTAGACCTTCCACTTTGGGAGATGATCCCTTTTCTATCCCAATAGCACAAACACCCCAATCTGGTTGAAAGGTTTGACTTTCTTCTTGGACACCAACACTGAAGGCTGCCAGCTGCCTGGATTCCTCTGAGGGGAAGTAATCCTCTTCACCCAAATTGCAGTGTTCCATGCTGGTCTCAGACTCTTGTACTTGGAAGCAATAAAGCAGGGTTTTAAGTGTGCCATCAAGTAGTGGCTTTACTTACACAGCTGTACAAAGATACATAAAGAGCCTGGCTTCTGGGAGGTGGGGGCTCCATTGTCTGCAAAGGAATGATCAATAAGTCGTGGCAGAAGTGATCCATGGGGAGGCAAATATTCATTCCATCAGGTCTAAGGAGCAAGCAAAGCAGCCCCTTCTTTCCATATGGGTGCCTGCCTGAGGGCCTGCACCTGAGCCCTAGATCACCCACCTGGGGGTAAGGGAGGGGGAGGGGCATTCCTTATCAGCCTTTGGCAGCTGAACCGTGTTTAAGTCAGCTTTTGGCCTGCTGCACCAATACACCAACTCGTGTCAAGTCTACCTCCACAAGATTGCACGCCAGTCTCCATTTCTTCACTCACATAGTTGCTTCCTGACTTTAAGCCCTTTAGCAAATCTTACTGTTGATTATTGCAGTAATTTTCTAATTGGTCTCCATGTTTCAAATCTCTTCTCTGTCCAAGCCATCTTCCACACAGTTGCCAAATGATGTTTTTAAGGCACAGGCCCAAATGAGTCACTTTCCTGCTCAATAAACTCTCACAGCCCCCTATTACTTTTAAGATCAAATACATGCTTTTCCTTTTGGCAATTAAATACCTTAAAAACCTGGCTACTACCTACCTCTCCTTTGGGCAACTAGGTAGTACAGTGGATAGAGTCCTAGGCCTGGACTCAGGAAGACTCATCTTCCTGGGTTCCAATCTGGCTTCAAATACTTACTAGCTGTGCGACCATGGGCAAGTCATTTCACCCTGTTTGCCTCAGTTTCCCCATCTGTCAAATGAGCTGGAGAAGAAAATGGAAAACCATTCCAGGATCTTTGCCAAGAAAACCCCAAAATGGGGTCATGAAGAGTTGAACATGACTGAACAAAAACACCTACCTGTCCAGTCTTATTATACATTATTCCCCTCCATATGCTCTTTTGTCTAGCCAAACTCATTGTCTTTACATGTAACATTCTGTCCCACACCTCTGTGCCTTTCAACAAGTCGTCCTCCACGCCCGGAATGTACTCCCTCCTCACTTCTGACTCAGAATTCCTAGTTTCTTTGAAAGTTCACTCGGTTCCAACACCACCTTCTATATGAGGTCTTTCAGGATCCCTGCCTCAGCTGCTAGTGCCTCTCCCCAAAATAATACCTTGCATTAATTTTGTATATACTTGTATGTGTATATACTGTCTCCCCAGTAGAATATTAACTTCTTTAGGGAAGGGACTATTTGATTCTGTCTTTGTTCAGTCCTTAGCACAGTGCCCATGACAGGGTAAGTACTTAAATGCATTGACTGAATGACTGATTGGCTGATTCACCATGCTGAGACTGGATTGTAGTTTCAAATGGGGTATCTTTCCTCTCTGATTGTGGAAGAATCAGATCTCAAAGGGGAAGGTCCAGTTTGGTGAAGAGCGATCTTGCCATCCTCAGCATGGACTCTTCTATCTTCTGTCAGCCCAGTTGTAGTCCAGAGTGGGGACAGAAGTCCAGGCGCCAGGACTCTGACAAGATGAACAAAAATTCCAGGGCAGCATATCTGGATACTGCAGTCCACATGAAATCCATAGGACAAGACCAACCAATCACCCTACTTGGAGTCCAGTCAGCCATCTTCCACGTACTTACTTACATAGAAAAATGAATGAATGATATTGATTCTTTTCATTTCCTTTTATTTTTTCTTTCTTGGAGTTTTTGTTTTGTTTAAGCAATTGGATACTTATATAAATTTAGACTCCAGGCAGTCTGAAAGACACTGGGGTCAAGTTTCTTATGGATGTCAATAGTTTCCTTTCATGGATCACTGGAAAAAGTATTGGACTTAGAATCAGAAGACCTAAGTGACAAGTCTGACTTTGCTTCTTACTACCTGTGTAATCTTGGGAAAGTCATGTCATCTCTGGGCCTCAGTTTCCTCATCTGTAACATGAGAAGGTGGAATAAGGTGACTTCCATGGTGCCTGGCAGCTCTAAATCTGTAATCCTAAAGTCCCTCATCCCATTTTCCTTTTCATCTCAATGTCCTAGATTTTCTTTTTCCTTTACATGTTTCCCTCTCCAGAGCAAACAGCTAGACAGCTAGGCGGTAGTGATGGACTTGAAGTCAGGAAGACTTGAATTCAGAAAATCCCTCAGATATTCACTTTGCCGTGAACAAGTCACTCAACCTCTCTCAGACTCAGTTTTTTCATTTATAAAATGGTGATGATAATAATAGCACCTAGGTAGGTGGCACAGTGGCTAGAGTACATGCCTGGAGTCAGGAAGACTCATCTTCCTGAGTTCAAATATGACTTCAGATACTTTACCAGCTGTGTGATCCTAAGAGAATCATTTAATTCTGTTTGTTTCAGTTCCTCATCTATAAAATGAACTGCAGAAGGAAATGGCAAACCACTCCAGTATCTCTACCAAGAAAACCCCAATTGGGGTCACAAAGAGTCAGACATGACTGAAACAACTGAACAACAAAAAGCCCACTGGGTGGTTGTGGGGATCAGATCACTTAATGTAAAAAATGCTTTGCGAGTCTTACAGTGCTATATGAATTCTAGCTCTTATTATTACTAATGTTATTAGTATTATCAACATCATCATCTCCTCACTCCTGGAAACAGCAGCCATACTAGTACTATCCATACTAGTACTATCTGTACCCAAATCAGTCGAGTGCTCGTTTCTATTAATTTAGTTCCTTGTGGGCCATGAGAGAAGTACCAGAATCAAGGTTATGAGTGGTCCTGATCAGTTCTTAAATCCCTGTTATTTTATTCAATTTACCAATAAATCTTTCCTTTAAAAAATCCCAGAATCTAAGAACCCAGAGGAATGTGAGAGACCCAGAAGATCCGAAGTCATCTGACATAGTGTAACGTTACTACCCTTTGCAGATGTCAAATCGTGCAAATCATGCCTTTTGTTGGAAATAAATTTAACTAATTGAAGACAATGGAAACAACAGATATAAAACCACAGAAAGCAATTTGTGGCTACAACAACTTAAAGAAGAGAAGACTTTATCAGCACTCAATTAGTGTTTGTTTATCACTTATTTGCATCAAACCTGGTTCAACCACCTCCATGACCTTGGACAAACCATTTAACCTCTGGACTTCAGTTTCCTCCTCTGTGAAATGACAGGGTTATGCCAGATGAACTCTGAAGTCCATTCCAGATGTAAAACCAATAATAGCAGCTAGCATCCGCATAACACTTTAAGGTTTACAGAGTGCTTTGCAATTATCTCATTTGATCCCCATGACAACCCTGGGAGACAGGTGCTGTAATTATCCCCATTTTATAGATGAGGAAACAGAGGTAAACAGAGTTTACATGGCTTGCCTAGTCATACAGCTGTTAATTGTCGGAGGCTGCATTTGAACTCAGGTCTTCCTGATTCCAGGTCCAGCGTTCTATTCACTGTGCCACCTAGCTTCCTGAGTATGTGTAAGAATCTATGAAAAAACCTGTTTTAGGATATTAAATCAGCAGTGAAGGAAAGCTTTTTGTTTTTAACAGGAGAGAAGGAAATTAGGTTTTCTGTGTCATTATTATCTTAACCATTTTCATACACTTGTATGTAGTTTCCTCATCTGTAAAGTATAGGGTCTGGTCTAGATGCTCTCAGAGGACCCCAATTTCTCAAAATCTTGTGTGAACCTCTAGAACACACATGCAGTACCCTGTGTTACAGGGTTTTCTAGGGCCTTTACAGAATTTAACACAGTTCTTCTTCTCACAAAATACAAAGTCCAGGGGGCAGAGCCAACATGGCAGAGTAAAAGCAGGGACTTGCTTGAGCTCTCCCCCAAACCCCTCCAAATACCTGTAAAAATGACTCCAAACAAATTCTAGAGCAGCAGAACTATATTAGGAAGGCAGAATTTATGATTTCAAAGAGAATCTCATATGTGCCTAAAAGGTCCAGAACCGCAAGATATAAGGAATTCTTTAGGCAGAAGGCAGGAGAACTAAAGCATGTATTTACACTCCACAATAACAAGCCACAAACCAGTATCCCCATTTTGATATTTTCATCAAAAGCTTCCAGGCCCAATAAGTCCGCCTTACCAGGGTAACCAGGAGGCCACAGAGAAGCGAGATGGTATAAGGCAGAATCGTATACATGCTTCCCCTCTACGGTAAGAAGATTACCCACTAGCCTCTAGTCAGCTCTGCTACCGGCAGCTCAGCTTCGGCTGTAGGCGTCTCTGGCTCCAACCGGAAAAGGAAAGGAGGCTCTTCAAGCTGTCCTCTCCCCTCTTATAGAGTTTTTGACATCATCAAGCGCCGCCTGAACGACCAGGGCCGATTGGTTCTTGACTTGGCCCCTCCCCCTAGCGTAGACCACGTTAACACACCTCCCCTCAGCCAGCGCCACGACTCATCACACAGGAAGCTCTGGTCCTGCCCCGGAAGAGCAAGCCCCAGCGTCCAGGGAAGCTCAACGAGGCAAGCTGAGTCATTCAAAGAAAACAAAGTCCATTCTGGCTACAAGAACCCACAAAATGACAAAGTGAAACAAATTTCCACCCCAAGACAACCTGGAAGGTCGACAGGAAAGTTATGTCGCACCAGTCTAAGAGAGGAGCGCAGGCTAATACAAAAGGGGCCAGCACAGACAAGGCCACAGCATACCCAGAGCAGGCCTCAGAGGACTAAATCACTGACAGTTGTGGTGGTTTCCAGACTTATCAACCCACAAACGCCAAAGACAACTTAGAAGGTCAGTAGGAAAGGTCTGTTGGACCTGGGTGAGAGAAGAGCATGGTCCAGCCCCAGCCCTGGGGCAGTGCTGGTGGCAGCAGCAGCAGTGGCTACTTCTAGAGTTCTAAGCTCACAGATAGTAGGGGGATCAAGCAGCTGATTAGAGGGGGATTGCAGGGACCTCTTTGCTGGTGCTGAGGCAGGATTCTCTTGCTTTGCCCATGTTTGGATCTGGGTTGCTGTCCTAGATGAGAATCATGGGGCAAGGAGGAGCACTGGCATGATGGAACTTGTGGCAGAGGTGAAGGAATCCTCCTCACAGTTCCAAGGCAGAAAAGAGTGCTTGTGGTCATTCCAGATGAGAGCACAGGCCAGGAGAGGAATAAACACCTCTCCTTTGATCATACCACCTTGGAAGAACTGAAAATTTACAGATCCCTAGAAATATCTCTGAAAACAGCTGCACAAAACCCCTAAGGCTTGGGACAGTACACCCTCTGCACTGGAAGCAGGCTGACCTTAATAAAGAGTTTAAAAGTCAAGTAATTGGCTGGGAAAATGAGCAAACAGTAGGGGAAAAAATTCAGACTATAGAATCTTACTTGGGTGACAAGAAGATGAAAACATTCACTCAGAAGAAGACAACAAAGTCAAAGCTCCTACATCCAAAGCCTCCAAGAAAAATGTGAATTGGTCTCAGGCCATGGAAGAGCTCCAAAAAGATTTTGAAAATCAAGTAAGAGAAGTAGAGGAAAAATTGGGAATTGAAATGAGAGTGATGCAAGAAAATCATGAAAAACAAGTTAACAACTTGCTAAAGGAGACCCCAAAAATACTGAAGAAAATAACACTTTAAAAATTAGACAAGACCAAATGGCAAAAGAGGTCCAAAAAGCCAATGAAGAGAAGAATGCCTTAAAAAGAAGAATTGGCCAAATGGAAAAGGAGATCTAAAAGCTCACTGAAGAAAATAATTCCTTAAAAATTAGATTGGAGCAAATGGAAGCTAATGATTCTATGAGAAGTCAAGACATTATAAAACAAAACCAAAAGAATGAAAAAATAGAAGACAATGTGAAATATCTCATTGGAAAAACAATTGACCTGGAAAATAGATCCAGGAGAGATAATTTAAAAATTATTGGACTACCTGAAAGCCATGATCAAAAAAAGAACCTAGGCATCATCTTTTAAGAAATTATCAAGGAAAACTGTCCTGATATTTTAGAATCAGAGGGGAAAATAGAAATAGAAGGAATCCCACAGATCACCTCCTGAAAGGGATTCCAAAAGGAAAACTCCTAGGAATATGATAGCCAAATTCCAGAGCTCCCAGGTCAAGGAGAAAATATTGCAAGCAGCCAGAAAGAAGCAGTTCAAGTATTGTGGAAATACAACCAGATAACACAAGATTTAGCAGCTTCTACATTAAGAGAGCAGAGGGCTTAGAATATGATATTCTGGAGGATTAAAACCAAGAATCACCTACCCAGCAAAACTGAGTGCAATCCATGAGGGGAAAAAATTGACATTCAATGTTGTAGAGGAATTTAATGCATTCTTGAGAAAAACCCAGACTTAAATAGAAAATTTGACTTTCAAATACAAGAATGAAGAGAAGCATGAAAAGCTAAACATGAAAGAGAAATCATAAGGAACTTATTGAAGGGATGATATCTAAAAAATAAAATTAAGGGCCAAAAGAGGAATGTACTGGGAGAAGGAGAAGGGGAGAGTGAAAATGGGGTAAATTATCTCCATAAAAGAGGCAAGAAAAAACTTTTACAGGTGAGGGGAAGAGGAAAAAGGTAAAAGGGAATGAATGAACCTTACTCTCATCAGATTTGGCTTAAGGAGGGAATAACATACACACTCAATTGAGTATGGAAGTCTATCTTATAGGAAAGTAGGGGGGGAAGGGGATAAGAGGGGGTGATGAAAGAAGGGAGGGCAGATTGGGGGAGGGGTTAATTAGAAGCAAACACTTTTGAGGAGGGACCAGGATCAAAAGGGAGAATAGAACCAATGGGAGGGGCAGGATAGGATGGAGAGAAATATACTTAGTCCTTCACAACATGACTATTATAGAAGTATATATGTATAACCTATATCAAATTGCTTGCCTTCTCTATGAGGGTGGGTGAGAAGGGAGGGAAAGAATTTGGAACTCAAAATTTTAAAAACAAATGTTAAATATTGTTTTTACATGCAAGTGGGAAATAAGATATACAGGCAATAGAGTATAGAAATCTATCTTGCCCTACAAGAAAATAGAAGGGGAAGGGAATAAAAGAAGGGGGAGTGGTGATAGAAGGGAGGGCAAATTGGGGGAAGGAGCAATCAGAATGCACACAGTCTTGGGGTGGGGGGAGGTGAGAGATGGGGAGAAAATTTGGAACTCAAAATCTTGTTGAAGTGAATGTTGAAAACTAAAAAATAAATTGATTAGTGAATTAAAAAACCTAAACAAAATACAAGATCCAGATAAACATAACGTTGGCACAAATGTATAAGTAAATGTTGAGTAAGGGAAGAATATTCAACAAAGTGTACCCTTGACTTTTTTTTCTATTTTAATTTCTAAGGTGAACTCTTTAGGGTTGTTAAGGAAAGCTTTTTGCCTTGAGAAAGACCCTTCTTCTAGGAAAGACAATCAAATTTCTATTCAACATTCACAGTAGGCCCAGTTCCTTTTTGATTTTCAGAGATGTGTTACCATTCCATTCAACAAGGGTCTCTTGAGGGTTTCTACATGTCAGGCACTGTGCTGGGAATGATGAGGTACCCAAAAGTCACATAAGACAGATCTGTCCTCAGAGAGATCACAGTCCCAGTGGTGAAAAATGGAACAGTTACCAAAAACACAATGATATATGTTGTACATTTCCCCAAATATGCCCTTAGTATGGTAGTTGCTCAATAACCAGAAAAGAGTGAAATCAGTTTGGGCTAGGTAAGGAGAGGCCTTAGACAAGGCACTGAATAGAATGGAAAAGATTTGGATAGATTGAGAGTGGTGGGGAAGGAATTCCAGAATGAGTAAGTTAAATATTTGCTGTAATATTCTCATACAGTTGGAAACTGTAATGCTGGAGGTCTGATGTACACATATAGGTTCGATGTGAGACTGTTTTCATTGTTTTCACCATGAGGTGTTGTTCGTCCTTCATTCTCAAAGAAGACCAATGCCATCAAGAAGGTGATGTCTTGACTTGGAAGTGAGTTGAATTTAAGTGAGAGAGGGCTGTGCAAAGTCACCAGCCTCACGCTTTCCTCCAGAGATATCTGAGTCCAGTGGCAAGATATAGATCAGGATGATTAGAGATGGCTCCAGATGCAGTGGGAGACCTTGGCCTTTTTGAGCTAAGGTCTTTCCCAGGTCTCAGTTTGTCTGAGGTAGTACCTCTTCAGTGATTAGGGCTAGGTACCTACTTTTACCTACTCAAAAAAAATCAATCTGGGAGGGGAAGACCCTCCTCGTTTCTGGGCAGAACAGAAACAATTGCTATTCATTTTCACTCTGAGCCATCAAAACAATCCCTAACAATCACTATGAAGCAGAAAAGAAGTGGGAGCCTAAATAAGTAGGTTTTAGAGGTAAAATAAGGTTAAATTATAATATATTAGTAATTATAATATATAATTAATATAATACCACAAATGTCAAGATGAAGAGGTTAAGCTCAATTTGAGTAGGAAAGTGACATGAAAACAGTGGTGGTATAGAATGCGTGATCCAACAGCCCTGTAGAGAGGATTGGAGGGGAAAGAGGCTGAAGACCAGGAGGTCTTTTAGGAAACTTTTGAAGAAATTCTGCCAATGAGAATGGAGAGGAAAAAGTAAATCTTAGACATTTTAAACAAAGAATTAATGACAGTAATTAACATGAAAGATGGAAGAGAGAATAATAATAAAATCCGTTATTTATGTAATGCTTTACGGTTTACAAAGCACTTTACACATAGTAATTCGTTTGTTCCTCACAAGAATCCTGTGAGGTAGATACTATTATTATCCCCATTTTACAGAAGAAGGAACTAAAACATAGAAAGGTTGAGTAATTTGTCCAGGGTCATACATCTAGTAAATGTCTCAGGCAGGATTTGAACTCGGGTCTCTCCTGACTCTAAGTCCAGTGTTCTATCCACTGAACCAACTAGTCAAATATTGATTCAGTGAAGTTAGGGGACAAGAAAAAATTTTGGTGGCATTCATGGAAATGGAAGGTAGAGAAAGAGAAGCCAGTAGGTTTAGGAAAGTTGATGAATTTGATTTGGGACGTGCTTAGTTCAAAGTAACAGCTGGACACTCAAGTGAAGATTCCTGTAAACAATTTGAAATATAGGACTGTAGATTAGGGGAGTTGGCAGGCAAGCTGTATGGATTTGGAAGTCATTGGCGTAGAGACAGTAGTTAAGGAATAGATGAGGTCTTCAAGGTGACAAGGTTTGCATTTCATAAGCCATGTGCTCTAAACAAAATATAAAGCTTTACCTAAACAAATTGTTAATCTCAAAAAGGCGTCTAAACATTAGTTCCCTCACCTCAGACATAAGCCAGAGTTCATTCTTTAGTCATGTCATAGTATGTTATAACTAATGTCTAAACCATGGCTAATGTCAACATTAGCTAATGTTGACCTTCCTAGCTATATTCATTGGTTAATGTCCAGAAGGTTTGTGAAGATAGAACTTACATAAATTATCTGAATAATTTAACAATTTGTTTCAACAGATTCTTATCAAGTGTCCACTATGTGCTAAGTGTTGTGCTGTAACATCAGTGTCCTTTCTCCATATTTAACTTTTCATCTAGCTCATTTGATTCATTTCAAGATTATCTTAGCACTTAGAATAGTGCTTAGCACAGTGCCCAGCACATAGTGAGCACTTAACAAATGCTTATTGGCTGACTGATTATATAATTAAGGTTGGCCATAGTTAAATATTTGCTATAATATTCTCATATATATTGTGTTGTGTTGTGTTGGACGCCTGATGGACACATGTAGGTTAAGTGTGAGATTGTTTTCATAGTCTTGGAGGAGGAGGGTTTAAAGTTGAAGTTTAAAGGATATGATTTATCATAGGGAAGATAAACTATGATATCATTTATCATATCACTTGGAGGATTCTGCTTGATGCATTTGAGATGGTATGTGCAATATAACAGAATCATAAGAGTAAGGAGAGGCATGATGCTGCATTGGATTTAAAGCTGAAAGACCGGAGTTTGAGTCATAGTGATGCTATTATCCATATGACCTTGGCCAATTTATTATATCGCCCTGGGAACTAGTTTCCTCACATAGAAAGAGATTGCATTGAGCCCTAAATTTTCTTCCAGCTTTAATCCTATGATCCATGTGACAAACGTGGAATGAAAGACAGTATTCATGATAAGGATAAAAAGCTACTTCATATGTGACTGGAGCTAGTCTGGATAGCAATAGTTAAGCATCAAACCCATTTGGGTTTGGGCATGACTGGGAGTTTGGAAAGCACTTTGACTCAGGCTCTCCTGAGGGCCAATTGTAATCTCCAGGCCTAAATGTATTTACTATGTGGTCATTTTTCCTGGATATCATAGTCTCTTCTCTCCACTGCTTCTTTCTCAAAGGGAATGTTTTCAAAGTAAACAAACAGATTTGTTCACGGTGGAATAGAAGCTTCAATGAAAATAGAGATTCAGAGTTTTTGCCTCGATTTCCTCACCTGTAAAAATGAAGATGATAATACTTGTATTACATAATTCACAGAGCTATTAGGAAGAAAGTGCTTAGTGAATTGTAAAGCTCTAGAAATGTGAGCTGTTTTTAGGGGAAAGGGGGGCATATTGGTTTATTTACTTCTTATATTACCTTATTATGATAAACCTATGCTACATAATTAAATAGCATCACCAGAAGTATATTGGTATTAAAAAGATGTACTTTTGTGTGAAGGAGCAGCGAGGGATTGTCAAAAGCACTGTGCAGTTTCCCAAATGCAATCTACTGTGCCCTCTTCCTCCTATTCAATTCCCTCTTCCTCCTTTTGAATTCTGGATCTAGCTTTGGGTCCATCTGTATTGCCTGTCAAAGATATATGTTCTCATTCAATAGGCTTCCTATCCAATCAAAATGGTGAGTGACCCAAAGGGCAGTGAGAGATGCACAGGAGGAGTAAATAGGCCAAAGCACATCACCAATGACGTCTGTAACAATTGGTATAAAAGACATAATACAGGAAGTGTGTTATCAAAAAAGAAGGTCGTTAGACAGCTAGTGAAAGCCAAAGATGGAGAGCTTACGCGCTACACTGATAACCAGAGAATGTGAGAAGACCCAGAGGAGGGCTTCTTGACCTGGGGTCCTTGAACTTAAAAAAAAATTTCATAACTGTATTCTAATATTATAGATTTCTTTTGTATTTTATTTTGTGCATTTAAAGACACGATTCTGAGAAGATGTCCATAAACTTTACCAGAGTCCCACCTCACACACACACACACACACACACACACACACACACACACACACACAGATTAAGGACCCCTGATATAGAGGAAGCCGCCCCACCCCGGTGTGTTGGGTAACTTCTCTAAGGAGGAATTATGGAAGAGCATGAAAAAGGATCACAAAAAATAAGGAAACGTGGATAAGTTACAATCTGTACCCTCGGAGGGAATGCCCACCTAAACAAGATCAGGGCTCCACTGATGTTAGGCTACCTCCTTTTTAAGTAAAGGATGAGACTTATACTGGTTTTTTTTTCAGCTCTTGCTACTCTCACAGGAATAGCCAGAACCCTGTTCTATCTCAATGGCATCCCCACATTGTTGAAGATGCAGGAAGGATCTCTGACTTCCTCTACTCTCTGATCTTCCTCTTGTTATGTCTGCTCCCAGAGCCTTCTTTAATACTTCTCTCCCAATGTGCCATTACGGACATCATTTTTCAAACAACTCTTCTACTGTTTCCAGGCTTTCTAGACCTCTGACAGTTGAGTCTGAGAATAAGAGAAGTTTAGTAAGGGACACAGTTTGCAATAGCACTCTTTGGGAGAGAAGCAGGCAGCATTTGCCCTGAGTCATTACTTATGGTGATTCACTGTTTAGAAATGGCATTCAGGAATGAGACGCCATTAATAGGTGTATATTTTAGTCATCCATTGTGAATGAAGAAGGAAGCACCAGGCCTGTTGTCTTAACCAGAACCTCACTCGATGCATCCAAAGCCTAGAAATAAGTGTTTAATAAATGCTTTTATTCCATTGAACCTAGCAATTCCAGTGAAAATCTTCTTACAAGAAGCTAAGGCTGTTTTTTTTTCTCCAGAAAACTGTTGCCACCATCAGCTATATTACCACTGCAAAACAAATGTAGCCTATTAAATTAATTTTAACTTTTAAAGGACAACAGCCTCACAGGTTTTCAGATTCAACTGCTGAAATATAGGGTGGGAGAGGTGTGGCTAGACAAAAGGTCAGATGTAGAAGATTGTGGTTTTGGGTGGCCTGAAGGCTCTATATGAGTCAACAATGGGATGTGGCAGCCAAAAAAGATAAAGCAATCTTTGGCTGAATTAAGAGAATATCACGTCATAAGGAAGGTGATAGTCCCACAGTGTTCTGCTTTAGATCATGTCTAAGTACTGTGTTCAATTCTGGTTACCAGATTTTAGGAAGGACACTGACAGATGAAAACCAAGTCAGAATAGTATGGCACCAAGGTCAAAGGCCTTGAGACCATCCCATAGGAGGATAATTTCGGGAACTGGAAGTGTCTAGCTTGAAAAGATAAGATTTAAGGAGATGGGATAAGGGGAACATGGTAATTGTCTTCAAGTATCTGAAGGGCTGACATAGGAAAGAGATTAGATGTGTTCTTCCTGGCTCTGGAGGTTAGAAGTATAAGCAAAAGGTAGACTTTGCAAAGAGGCAGATTTTGGTTCAGTTTAAAGAAAATCTTCCTAACAGTTATAGCTTTTTCAAAATGAAATGGGTTGCCTTGGAAGACTGAGGATTCTTCCTCACTGAAGGTCTTCAGGCAAAGACTGGATGACTAGTTGTCAAGGCTTTGCTAAAGGGAGTTACTGCTGGGGGGGCAGGTTACAGTAGATGACCTTGGAGGTCCCTCCCAATGCTAAGATTCCATCATTTTTTTAACTAGAAAAGTATTTGTAGAAGTTTCATAATCAATTGAAATGTATTTTAAATTAATTCACATTTCACAACTTTTCTTGTTGTTCAGTCATTTTCAGTCATGTCTGCCTCTCCATGATCCCATTGGGGGTTTTCTTGGCAAAGATACTGGAGTGGTTTGCCATTGCCTTCTCCATAACTCTTCTTGGCTCATCTTTAAAAAGAATGACTTATCCTTCATTTTAGATAGTATATGTCATTGGAAACACTGACTTACAAATATTTTGAGAGTTTACAGAATTCACGTAAGGGAAGACAGAGCTGAGTAATGGACAGATAAAGCATTGGACCTGGAGTCAGCAAGCCCAGGGTTCAAATCCTGCTTCAGATACATACCAACAGCATGATCTTGGGTATAAGCTCTCTGAGCTTCAGTTTCCTTATCTATAAAATGAAGGAAATTAAAGCACCTACCTCATGGAGAACCAAATGAGATAACAGATAAAATCACTTTAGAAACCTTAAAGTCCTATATAAACATGAACTATTACGATCTTCGTTGAAAAATCACATAGGAAAATGTTGCCATACCACCAGGAAAGGACCCGAAGATGGACTTGTGTTCAGACATTTTAAATGTGTCCCAGAAAACTCAGTGAACTTTGTGATGGAAAACTGTTCAGTGGACAAAGAATCGATTGGTTTTATAAACTTGTGTTAGTGCAAAGCTTCCTCACACTAACTCTATGTCCTCTATATAGAAGATATTCTTTATCCCTGTGTCTATAAGAGACAAGATTTGAGCCCATGTAGTATTCTAATTCATACCAAGTGCTTTACAAGGGGGGTTTTATTCATTCCTTCATCAACATTCGACAAGTATTTATTAAATACCTACTATGTGTAAAACACCAGGGATAAAAAAAAAAGAGGCAGAAAAAAGCCAACTTCTGCCCTAAAGAAATGTATATTATTGTGTTGTTGTTTCTACAGAGAAAACTGAAGAAAGATTGACATGGTAGTCGATGGTTTTAAATGCTAGTTGATGTATTTTACAACATAAATGCTCCACTGCATTTTTTTTAATGTATACCAGTTCATTTTAATTTCTTCTTTTTCAGTTACTTTAGAACAGTTCTCCTTAGCAGTGGGGAGCTGCCCTGTTCGGGAGGACCAGACTTTGTTAATGAAGGTAGGTTATGAGATAAAGCGCTTATTTTCTTAAAGCCTCCTAGCATTTTTATTGCTCGGAGGATAGTTTCATTTTACAAGAGGGAGTAAATTTATCATCTCTGAATTTTTACACTCTGTGGGGATAAACTTGTCATCGACGAGTAGGAGGGTTGCTGGTTAATGAGCACCACTGCTGCCTGTGGAGTTCATGAGAGTGACAGGAAAGTGGTTGTCAAATACTACCAGGGAATTTGTTTAATTCTCCAGAGATCTCGGTTGGTTCTATTTAAACTAATCTGACAGTGTCTTGACTTTTTTTTTTAGCAGATTTATGAGAGTTGGCCATGTTTTATGTCTCCTACTATGCTTTTTAATTGAGGCAAGGGCTTGAGTGTGTCCCTCATCCTCACTTTTGAGTCTACAATGGATTGCTAATACAAATTAGGCAGCACATATTACTGATGGAATTGTTGCTGCTGAGGGAAAGCATAGCTTTATTCATCCTCAATCTCAATCATTGTTGTTTTAAAATTTCTTCCAGATTAAAAAAAGAGCAAAGTCCTCCTGTCACCAACATTTAGGTTGCATGCAAAGCTAAATCCAAAATATAGAAGTGTCTGTCCAACAACACACAAGTTACTTAAAACTGTATCTTTGAATAGTTTGGTCAAACACAGAGAACAAAGAGAAGCTTGTATAGGAATGCAGATAGAAGTATTAAACAGTTACAGATTGTAGCAAAGTCACACACATGGACATAATATTCATTATTTACCACCAATGGCTGACACTCCCACTCTCCCCAAGAAACTGTATCTGCCTTTAACTTGGGACATGAACATTTAACTGCTGACAGTTCTAACATTGTGCTATTAGGAAAACACTGTCTCTGCCCATCAAACCAGGGACTAAATCCTATAATCAAATACCAGTAACTGTGGGAAACAAAAAAAATTAATTAAAAAAACATAGAATGTTTCTATAAGTGGGTTTTAAGTAATTTTCTCGAGATGAGGTATTTGGGATCTGTCCATTTTAAAACTTTTAACATTTAATACACCAGCAAATGTTGGTAATATTAAACCTCTACATTTATGATGATATATTTTGAAGCAAAAATGTGCAGGCCTTAAGTACAATTTTCATTTCTGAAAATTGGGCCTATTTAATAGAAGACCGGGCAGCTAGTTGGTGATGTGGATAGAGCACCAGGCCTGGAGTCTGTAAGACCTGAGTTCATTTTTGGCCTGCTAGCTGTGTGCCTCTGGGCAAGTCACTTAACTCAGTTTCTTCATCTGTAAAATGAGCCGGAGAAGGAAATGGTAAACTACTCCACTATTTTTGCCAAGAAAACTCCAAATGGAGTCACGAAGAGTCATATACAACCGAACACCAGTAACAACAAAATGGAAGACCATTCTGGGTTGGCCATACCTACAGCAAACAGGATTCACTTAGAATCCAAAAAGGTACATTGGAAGCAGAGTCCCCTTTATCTGCCAGAGAAGTCACCCAGCTTTATTCAAAGTTTAAAAGATTCCCTATGTTCCTTGTCGGTAACCTTGGACAAATTACCTCACTTCTCAGGGCAATGGCTTTCTCATCTGTAAAAATGAAGAATCTGACAGGATTCCCCAAGATGCTTTCTAGCTCTAAGGTCCTTTGATCCATTCTTTCAACACATGAGGCCAAAACTTTCCCCTCTAGGTCAGGGATTCTTAACCTGGGTCCCTGAACTTTAAAAACAAGGGTTTTTATTTGATAACTTATTTCAACATAATTTGTTCCTTCAGTCATCCTGTTTATTTTACGCATTTAAAAACATTATTCTGAGACAGTGCACAGGATTCACCAGTCCCCCAAAGAGGTCCATGGCACAAAACCACTTCAGAATCTCTACTCTATGTAACTATTATCTTTCTGGGGCCTAGAATTTGCTGGGGGGGGGGTGCATCTGGACAGCCTTGATACAGATCTGCACACATTCTTCTAGGTAACCTGGCCCATGAGTGTCACTAACCAGCAATTGTTAGTAACGTCATGCCCCTCCTTACCATATATGACCTCTTCTTTTCTCTATATTTCCCCTTTCTCTTTGTTTCACTGGCTTTTTGGCAGGGGAGGGCCTGTCATTCCCTCTTAGCTTCTTCATCTCCTACTGTCCCCTTCTCCATCTTAAGTAGAGACAACATGATGTAATGCACAGATCCTGAATCTGAAATGAGGAGGCTGAATTTCAAAATCCACTTCTGACACTTGCTAGTTGTATGACTGTGGGCAAGTCACAGAATCACAGAATATCTCATATGTCATATACCTACAGGATTGTTGTAAGGGTCAAATGAGATAACATACATAAAGGAGCTACAGATATATCAGGTATCATTATTTTTCTTTCTCTCTTAAGTTTTTTTTCTTCTTCCCTGCTTACTCTTTAGGACTTTCAGGAGCACACATTCTTATTGCTCAGTCGTAAAGGTGTCACCATTTAGGGCTAAAGGGTTTTCTGACCCCTGTTTTAATTCATACATGGTCACATAGAGGAGGCCACAGGTAGAGTGTTGGGCCTTGCAAGGCCGAGTTACCTAACTCCCCTTAGCTTCTGTTTTCTTGTCTGTAAAATGGGGATGATAAAACCTGTACTAGTTATTCTGTAGGATGATTGGGAGGCTCAAATTAGATAATGTATGAAAAGCACTTTGCAGACTTTGAACTGGACTGTCAGGCATCATGGTTTCAGGAGAAGCAGCTTGTTGGAAGAGGGCAGATCACTGTGCTGGAACATGGAAATGGGCTTCCAACCATCAGTTAACTTCATTGCCTTGGTAAAATACCCTCACCTCCCTGGGCCTCCGTTTCAGAATCTCTAAGAGGAAGACTTTAGACTAGGCCTTAAAGGCCCTTTCCAGCTCCAGATTTTGACCCTAAATGATTCTCTGCTTGTTGATTCTTAGACTGTTCCAAACTGACTCTATGCCAACTACTTGGTTAGCTAAAAGCTAACATTTACATAGCATTTTAAGTTTTGCAAAGCACTTTATAATTATCAATAAGTCAATAAACATTTATTAGGCACCGACTATGTGCCAGCCACTATGCTAAGTACTAGGGATACAAAGAAAGGCTAAAATAAAGAAATAAATAAAGGCAAAAAAGCTCCTAAGGAGCTCATAGTCTATCGGGGGAGATATATGGAAAGCACTATGTACAAAGCAGATATATTCTGGACAAATTGGAGGTCATCAGCAGCAAAGGTGCTAACACTATGGAGGACTGGAAAAGGCTGCCCTTAGAAGATGAGATTTTAGCTGGGACTTGAAGGAAGCCAGGGGAGCAGGGAGGTAGAAATAAGGAGGGAGAGAAAATGGCAGAAGTCGGGAGATAGAGTATCTTATGGGGGGAGAACATGGAGGGGGGCAGCATATGAATGTGTTTGAATGCCAAACAGAAGACTTTGTATTGATTCTGGAGGGGATAAAGAGCCCCAGGAGTTTGTTGAATGAGGATTCTATGTGTATACATGAGTGTGCGTGTGTGAGAGGGAGAGTGGGGTGGCAGGGAGAGGAGAGGGAGACAGAAAGACAGACATTCATACACAGTCAGACCTGAGGTTTAGGAAGTTCACTTTGGCAGCTGAGTGGAGAACTCAAGTGAGTCTACTGAGACAAGGAGACCAACTAGCAACTCATTTCAATAGTCTAGACATGAGGTGATAAGGATTGACACCAGGGTGGTGGCACTGTCAGAGGAAAGAATGTAGTATAATCAAGAGGCCTTAGCAACAGATTAGATATGGGGTGTGAAAGAGAGTGAGAAATGGAGGATGGCACCTGGATTGTAAGCCTGGGTGTGTGGGGTGCTCAGGGAGCTCTAGCACCTATTATGTGAGGGCTTGCAAGCCCTTCTCAGGTGTGTTCAACCACCTTTGGTGTTCACCAGTCACCCAACTCTCACCTCTGGCTCCAAGCAGCTATAGCATACACAGAAGCCACACTCCAGTAAAACTGTCTCAGCTGGCATGAGGAAGGGGCTAGAAAAGGTACTAAAAATCTTGTGCTTCACCCAATTGTGGCAGGTGAGGATCCCACCCTGAAGCTGAAACACAAAAAAAAGGTAAAAAAATTTTGCAAAGATGATTCCATTTACCATCAGTACATGGAAAGTGCACATACTCATGGACAACTTGAAATCCAGTAGACCTGAGACACAAACAGCTCTTGTTGTGAGAATTCAGCAGGTACTACACCCAAATAGCAGTCCTGAGTAAAACAAGGCTGACAAACGAAGGCCAGCTTACTGAAGCCAGAGCCAGATACATATTTTTCTGGAGTGGCCACAGTGATTGAGGAGCACGTGAAGAAGGTGTAGGTTTCACAATCAGATCTAATCTGGTCAATAAGCTTGTATGCCTCCCAAAAGGAATGAATGACAGGTTCATGACAGTGTGTTTGCCACTTGCAGGAAAGTGCCATGTCACCATCATCGGTGCATATGCTCCCACCATGACAAACCCTGATGAAGTAAAAGGAAAATTCTATGAAGACCTGGAACCCTTCATCATCAGTGTTTCAAAAGAAGACAACCTTGTAGCTTTGGGTCATTTTAACAACAAAGTAAGCATAGACTACCAGACATGGCAGGGAGTTCTTGGGAGGAATGGAATGAGTCAGAAACATCAACAGCAATGGTCACTTAGTACTAAAGACTTGTGTTTCTCATGATCTTCTCATTACCAACGCTGTCTTCTGCTTATCTAACCTCAAGAAAACATGAAAGCACGCTTGTGGCAAGCACTGGAATTTACTAGACTATGTCATTGTAAGGAGAATAGACAGGCAGGATTGAGAGCGATGAAGGCAATACACAGAGTGCTGGGCTGATCATAGACTCATCCTTTCTAAGCTAAGCATTTGTGTTCAACAAAAGCAGCAGCCCCAAGGCAAGCCAACTATCAGGAGACTCAACATCAATAGGTTAGAGCACTTTCCCATGCATGAACGGTTCATTGCTGACATGGAGGGAAAGCTCAGTCAGCACACGGTTAGCAACAGTGGAGCAGAAGAGGAGTGGGCAGCTTTCAGAGACTTGGTATACTAGCCCACATTTGCTTGTCTGGGCCAGAACACTCACAAAGATCAGGATTGGTTTGATGAAAATGATGGGGAAATTCAGAAGCTACTAAATGTGAAATGAGAACTCCACAGGATTCACCAGCAGGACAGCTCATCTATCTCTAAGAAGGCAATGTTTAATCCCATCAAAAGTAAAGTGTGAGTGAATCTTAGAGAGATGAATCTTAGATTCTTGGCTCAGTAAGAAGGCTAATAGATTAGACTCAATTTTACACTGACAGCAACAATCCAAACCACTTCTATGATGCCCTGAAGACAATTTATGGGCTAAAGACCTCTAGTGCATCTCAACTTCTCCGCACTGATGGAGCCACAGTGATAAGTGATATGGATATGTTCCTGGAGAGATGGGCTGAACACTTCCATAGTGTTCTCAACAGACCATCATCAACCAATGCTGAAGACATTGACTGTAGACTTGAGGTTGTAGTCAATCCCTCTCTAGCCAAACTTCCAACTGAAACAGAGATGTTGAATGCCATTAGGCTTCTCTCAAGTGGCAAAGTGCCTGACACTGATTCTATCCCAGCAAAGATGTACAAGGCAAGGGGTCCACTGTTCATATAAAAGCTGACTAAAATCTTCCAGATTATATGGCAAAAGGAAGTTTCCTCCAGGGAGTCAAGTATGCCTCTAACAGGCTGTCCTGCGACAATCATGGGGGAAAACTCTTTCTTAGTCATTGTTGGCAATATTCTTGCCAGAGTCCTCCTTAATTGGCTGATGGAATAATTGGACCTGGAATATGGTCATCTTCCTGAGAACCAGTGTGGCTTCAGAAAAGCCTGAGGAATGGTTGGCATGGTGTTTGCTGCCTGACAACTCCAGAGAAAATGCCAGGAGCAGAACAGAGGTCTGTACACAACATTCATTGATCTAACAAAGGCTTTAGATACTGTCAGTCATGACAGCTTGCGAAAGATCATGGCAAAATTTGGTAGCCCAGAGAATTTCATGAGTATTGTACACTACTTTCATGATGGCATGCTCACACAGGTTCTGGATGAAGGATGGTACTCTCATGCTTTCCCAGTCACCAGTGGAATAAAGCAGGACTGCGTGCTTACTCCCATGCTTTTGAGCACAATGTTTGTAGCTATGTTATCAAACACTTTTAACAAGGTCAAAAACAGCATCAAGGTCAGCTATTGCACTAAAGGTAAATTAATTTAAAAAGGCTACAAGCCAAGACCAAAGTAGAGGGAGAGTTGGTCTTCGAGTTCTTGTTTGTAGATGATTATGCACTCACTGCAGCCTCCGAGGTTGAGATGCAACAGAGTATGGATTGATTCTCTGCCACTTGTGGTAATTTTGGCCTGACAACCAAGGAAACAGGTCCTTCACCAGCCAGAACCACACAATCCATACATGGAACCATTGCTCACAGTAAACGGAGAAATTTTGAATGCTGTGGATAGGTTCACTTACCTTGGCAGTGTACTTTTCAGGCATGTCTGCATAGATGATGAGGTTGATATATGTATTGCCAGAGCTTTTTCAGCATTTGGGAGGCTCTGAAAGAAAGTATGGGAGAGAAGAGGTATTAGAATGCATACCAAATTGAAGGTCTGCAGAGTTGTTGTGCTGACTTCACTGTTGTATGTCTGTGAAACCTGGACAGTCTGCCAGTTCCATGCTAGAAAACTGAATGGCTTCCATTTGAATTGTCTTAGGAATATTGTGAAGATTACTTGGCAAGATAAGATACGGACACTGAGGTCCTCTTGGACTGAACTGTCAAGCATCCAAACTCTGTTGTAGAGAGCACAACTCTGATGAGCTGGCCACATGGCCCAGATGTACATTTACCTAAAAGACTGTTTTACAGAGAACTCACACAAGGAGGTCAGAAGAAACAATACAAGGACATTCTCAAGGTCTCTCTGGAGAACTTTAGTATCAATTGTGAGACATGGGAGACACTGGCACAAGACTGCCCAGCATGGAATCCCCATATCAAAGAAGGCACTGTACTCCACGAGAATCACAGTAGCGCAAAGGAGACATGAGCTGCCCAAATCCAGAGACATCTCCAACCCAAATGTCCTAACAGACTACTTGCGCCCAACCTGTCATAGAGCCTTTTGAGCTCATATTTGATTGATCAGCCACGGCTGAACACACAACATCACAATGCCATTGGTCCTCTGAAAATGAAGAATAAACAGCAACAGCAAGCCTAAGAATTGGGAAATAGGGGAGTGTTTGGAAGGGAAGATAATCAGTTCTGTTTTGGACATATTGAGTTTTAGATGCCTATGGGATGTCTTGTTCAAGATGTTTAATAGGCAGTAACGAGGCTGAAGGCCAATATTTCTCCTGGTCAGGGCTAGATAAACAGACTTAAGAATCATCAACACACAGGGGATAACTGAATCCATGGGAGCTGATAAGATCGCCAAGTGAGATAGTCAGAGGAAAAAGAAGAGCCCTATGAGGTAGCTACTATTATTATCCCCATTTTCACAGCTGAGGAAACTGAGGCAAGCCAATTGAGCTACTCGCCCAGGGTTACACACTAAGTGTCCCAGTACAGGATTTGAACTCAGAATTTCCCCAGCACTCTATCCTTTGTGCTGTCTAGCTGCCAATTAGTTAGGAACTAATTACTTAAGATTAGAAAATATTGAAAAAATGAATTTCCTTGCACATTTTATGTTATTTTTCAATAGAATTTTAAAATTCTCTAAGTCATCTGTATACAACTTGTATGATTACTTAGGGTGTTATATTCATATTTTTAGATCTTTGTTGTTGAGTTATTTCAGTTGTGTCTGATTCTTCATGACCCCATTTGGGGTTTTCTTGGCAAAGGTACTGAAGTGGTTTGCAATTTCCTTCTCCAGCTCATTTTACTGGTAAGGAAACTGAGGCAAACAGGTTTAAGAGATTTGCCCTGGGTCACACAGCTAATAAGTGTCTGAGGCTGAATTTGAACTCATAAATATGTGTCTTCCTGACTCCAGGCCTGGTTCTCTATCCACTGTGCCACCTAGCTGCCTATTTGTAGATTACTGTATGTAAGGTTTTCAAAGTGCTATGGAGATGTTATCTCATTTGAATCTCAGGATAACCTGGAGAGTTAAGAAGCAAAGGTCATATTATCCCCATCTGGGGGATGAGCCATCTGCACTTCAGAGAGGTAGTTGAGTTATTTGTCCCAAAGTCACACAGCTAGGTAGCAATCAAAGCCAGCCTGGTCTTTTCTGGCTTCAAGTCCAGAACTCTTTCCATGGTACCTTTGTGAATCTGATGATATAGTAATGTTGCAGATCTGCTGCCATGCCTAGTCTATGACAGTGACCCCATTAATATTGATTCCAACTCCAGTGGCTGCCCAGAGAGGAGCCATGTCACCCCCATATGTTGCTGGCTTCAACAAAAAAAAACAGCAAGAGAAATTCTTTTCAGTTTAAGGATAAATTCCTTGTTGGTTCTCTCTTCATGTACTGAATTTTTTAAAGTGTGTACTCACTCTAGAAAAAGCAAAACTTTTTGAGGTTTTTTTTTTAACTGTCATATATGGCAAAGGAATATGTGGGTGTATCAGAATCATAGAATCTCAGAGCTGGAAAGATCTCAGAGGCCATCTCCTCCAACCCAAGAATCCTTTCTGCAGCAGGTCTGACAGTGGTTCATCCGGCTATTCCTTAAGGGCCTCTAGAGCAGGGGTTCTTGACCTTTTTCTGGTGTCATTGCCCTTTTGGCAGTCTGATGAAACCCATAGGCCTTTTTTAAGAATGTTTTTAAATTCATAAAATAAAATGCATAAGATGACAAAGAAAATTAATTATATTAAAATGTACTTAGCAAAGTAAAACAAGCTCAGAGACCCCATGTCATGAACCTTTATTTTAGGATAAGGAGATCTAAGCATAGAGGTGAAAAGGAGGTTCTAGTGAGACAGAACCTGCTACTTCCTGGAATAGTGCATTCCTCTTTGGGAAAACTCTGATTTTAGGTGGTGTTAAGAGAGAAAATGTAAAGAGTGTCAGTAGGGTCTGTATTTACTCTCATGTCTATGCACTCAACACTTTTGTGCTCTGTAAGCATGAGGTTCACTTCATGGATCACCTGCAGAAAATTTTTTAATCCCAGGATGGCTACCTCCTGTTACTTAGTCCACATTCACATTGTTTCATCTAGCATCAGTTAGTGTATGCCCAAGGAACAAAAAACTCATCTTAATACTGAACAAAATGTATTAGGAAAGAAAAAACTCCTATAATACACTTTGAGGCAAAATGTTGCGTTTTAAAATGTGTCCCTTGTTTTGGATTATGAATACTACTGTTAATTCTCCCCCTGGTCCCCTCTCGCTCCCCGCCATGATAAATAACATTAAACTGGTAGACTATAGAATTGTGGAAATATTTAGTGCTAGAAGGGCCCTTAAAGGCCATCTCATGCAACCCCCTCATTTTGCAGGGGAGCAAACTGAGTCTAATGGGAGTTAAATGATTTTTCTCAAGGGATTTAAGCTCACATCCTCTACTTCCAGAGCCAATCTTCTCTCTACTGTACCAGACCGCCTCCCTTAATTCCCTAAGGAAGGATCGTTGAATCTTAAATCCAGACCTGGAAGGGATCTTAGACATAAATCCAGTCCAAACCATTCATTTTACGAATGAAAGCGCTGAGGCCAAGGGAGGTTAAGTTACTTGCCCAAGGTCACGCAGGTAGCTAGCATGAGAGGCAAGATTTAAACCCAGGTCTTCCAGCTCCACAGAGTCAAACCCTCTGCCACCTTCTGTTACATATTAGAACCTAGAGACCCCTGAAACTGAAGCTTTGGTCTGTGTCACTTACCCCAACCCAGCAATGGCCTGTTGTGGTGCCATGTAGGGTAAAGGCTGACCTTGCTGCATGTGGGACGTTATAACTTGCTTCAGTTTATTATAGAAAAATAGTTATGTTGCCATAAGCCATTCTGGATGTATGAAAATCCTTTGGGTATTTTTGTCATTGTTTTGGGGTATTTTTTCCCTAAGCAGAATAGTTTCTGATGGTCTCATATGTTTGCTTTCCAGATGAAAAACACTTTGGCAGGAGGTTCACACTAGCGTACCTCCCTCCAGAAAGAAATCTTCAGATTGTTTGCTTGGGGAAGCACAGGAGGAGGTGGGCGGCAAGATATGTAGAAGATAATTTGGTCTGAGGAAATAAGTAGAACAGTTTCAATACCTACTGTCTAAGTAGCTGACATGTGCAGGGGGCCTGTTGGGCTGGATGGGGTACAGTTTGCCAGCAGCTTAGGGAGGCCCGCATAGCAGGAACTATTTCCCAGTTAGGCTGCCCTAGCATGGACATGGCCCATGCCTGAAACATTTCAGTAGTGATGCTTTAATACCTGATAGGTGTCCCAGTTTTCACTTGGATTTTGAGTACCTCCTTCCCTGTTTTCACCAGAAGAAATGGAAGTAAATTTTGTTGGAGAGGCCTTTCTTTATCCTCTATCATTCTTCCCTCATGGTGGCAGCCTCTCCAGTTAGAATTCTTCTGTTGCATTACATAGTTACTAGAGAGAATCCTCACCAAATTCTGGACTGTCCTGGGAGTTGAATGTTGTCCTCCCAATTCCCAAAACCATTCTCCTAGAAACATACACTTTCCCTACCTTGATGTGAACATAACTTGCAAGGAATGCTGGGCTTTTGCTACAAGATGACTTCACCCTAGCATGGGAATGGATGGTCATTGAAGAGAGGAGAGAGAATTTTCCACATGACCGCTCCATTGATTTTCCTCCCCCGCTCAGGAGGCTTAAAAACACCCCAGCAAGCTGGTTGTCTAGTGTTCTTTAAATTGTCATTGTCATAAAGATTATTTCTGCTTCACTTCTCCCACAGTTCTCCTCTTCCCCACACTTGCTCCAGGAATATCACCCAGCTCTGGGGACGAGTAATTGAGCCATTTTGTGAGGTACTACTGGTCCCCAAAGCGAACCATCTCCGATTCTCTCACGGCCCCTTTTGTTGGGTTTTGTGTTTTAGAGAAGGTGGAGCATACAAGGACTGGGGGCCTCTGCTCTCCTGGTTTCAATGGACAGTTGCCATAGTAACCAAACCATCCCAACAGGCTGTTTGCTGAGGGGACTCTCCGGGCTTCGAAGGCAGCAGGGAGCTATAGCCCGTATAGGTCAGGTGGGAGCTTAGGGTTTTCCCCCACTCCTCCATTCTAGCTGCTCTTTCTTTTTTCTCCCTCTGTGTAGGTGGCAGGTCCTTTAGAACCCTAAACCTGCTCCCAAACAGTTAATTACGTCTCTCTTGCCCCTCCCCAGCACGCTTACTCGTCCATGGCAAAGAACTTCACCGAAACTTTGTCTGCTTACCCTTAATGCTGAAATACCAGCTCCAGCTTCAGGCTTCAACCTTATGGCACTGGAACGAGGATTTCCAGCAGATTCTTGAGGTCCACGTAGTAAAGGAGCCAACCTTTGTCTCCAGAGCTGGTTCTCCTCTGCCCCAGCTGCCCAGTTCCTCCATAGTGTCATCTGCAGCTTTGACACTTCATACCTATGTAACCTTAACAAGTCATTCAACTTCCCTGGGCCTCAATTTCCTCATCTATAAAATTACTAAAGGGCTTCTGAGGTTTCTAGACATATAAGCCTTCAGTTTTTTTTAGTAAGATTTACTATGGCACTATCCAGGCACTATTCTGGGCATGGGAGATATGAAGGCAAAAATGAAACAATCCCTACCTTCAAGAAGCTTATGTTCTACTTGGGGGGAAGGGAGAAGGGAGGGTGGCAAACAATGCATATAAAGATGTGTACATAATAATGCATATACAAAAAATAAACACAAAATAGTTTTGTTCAGAGTGAAGAAGATGCTATCGGAATAGATTTCTTGTAGGAAGTTGTTTTATAGCTGACTGTCAAAGGGGGCTAGTAGGGCCTGAGAAGTAAAAGGAAGGGAGGGAGAGGTTCTAAGCATGGGGAGCAGCTTGTATGGGGAACGGGATGGCATGGCATGGGATGGGATGGTTGGGGAAGGGTAAGTAGTCCAGTTTGACTGGACTGTAGAGTTCATGCAGGGGAGTAATGTATATTTAGCCTGCACAGGTAGGTTGGAGACAGATTGTGAAGGGCTTTTTAATGCGCCACAGAAGAGCTTTTATTTTATACCAGAGGCAGTAAGGAGCTGCTAAAGATTCTTAGACCAAGGAGGGACCAAGTCACACCTGGGCTCTAATGATATCAGTTTAGTAGCTATGTAGAGGTCACATACAGCAAGACCGGTGGGGAGGCTATTGCAATAATCTAGGTGAGAGGTGATGGGGGCTCAATCAGGATAATGAGTACGTGAATCAAGAGAAGGGGAAGCTTTTGAGAGGTCATAGGGAGGCAGAGTCAGAAGACATGGCAATTTAGTGGATTATGAAGGGAAAAGGAAGGGGCCAAGATGACCCATAATTTCTACTAGTGTATTTCAGGTCTGTTTGCTCTAGTGCAGCAGAGGCCTGTACTACAGGGCCCACCATAAACAGAGGTGGACCAGAGAACGAGCTACATGGTGTGAGCTGAGAAGTGATGGGAAGGTCTGCCTAACCCCATAAGATCATCGTCATGGTGCCTGAAATTCTGGGTGGCTCAACGGACAGAGCACTGGGCCTGGAGTCAGGAAGACCTGAGTTCAAATCTGGCCTCAGACACTATCTGTGTAACTCTGGGCAAGTCATTTAATTTCTGTTTGCCTCAGTTTCCTCACCTGTAAAATGGGGAGAATAATAGCACCTACCTCCCAGGGTTGATGAGAGGATCAATAAGACAATTTTAGTAAAACGCTCAGGTTAGAACCTGGCACATAGTAAATACTACATAAATGCTAGTAGTAGTAGCAGCAGCAGCAGCAGCAGCAGTATAGTAGTAGTTATTACTGGGGTGTATGGTGTGTTCAGGGAGAGCTAGCACCTCTGGTGTGAGGGCTTGCTGAGCCCTTTTCAGGGCTGCTCCTCTACCTTGGCAGATGGGCTAAACCAGGTTGAGGGTAACCAACAGGCCTGCAGTCTGTTGGTCAGTCAGGGGGATGTCTACCCCAAGCATGTGTAGACCCTTCCCCCTGGCAGAATGGGCCAATGAGAACAATGTGTTCCAATATCCATGAGGGTGGCTGAAGCAGGTGCTGTGGAGTCCTTAGAGCTTGGGCAGACGTCAAAGACACCAAGGTCATCCACTGCCTCCTGGCCCATCACCAGTCGTCTTGATTTTTGTCTCGCCACTGGCCTTTGCTGACTATGGAAGAGAGATTGAAGCTGCTGACTTTATGCAACTCTGCATGCCTTAAATCCAGTTCATGAGTGAGTCAGGACATCACTCCACGATATCATTGGTCGTCTTTGAAATGAAGGATAGACAATAATTATTATTACCTTTAGAGGGTACCAGGGTAGAAAAATTACTGCACGAGTTGCCTAGAGACCCAGATATCAGCCTGTACCACACTGAAACTAACTCATTATGTGACTTGGGCTAAGCTCTTCACTTTCCTGAGTCTCAGTTGAGGGATAGTATGTCAGAAAAGTAGAAAGGAACCCCCAGAGCAGAAATGATGGTGAGAAGGCCAAAGACAAACTTAACCTACTTTACAGTTTTTCCTTGTCTTTGTGTTGCTGGGTGGTCTTCACATGGGCCTGAGAATTTGAGTCCAATTATAGAAACAACTGACATATTGCGTATCAAAGTAGGCTAAGCATTTTATAATCATTATCTCATTGACTTCCCAAAGCAATTGCCAGATAGAAGGGACCTCTGAGATGGATTTTATGAATGTGTAAACTGAGTCCCAGAAAGGGGAGTGATTTGCCCAAAGTCACATAGGAGCTGTGCTGTGATTTGAACCCAGATCATCTGATTCTGAATACAGTGCTTTTTCCTTGATACCCATTTATGGCAGTCTTGAAACTGAGATGCTTCTCAGTGACTGTAAGTTATCTATTAGTGCTGTGGGGCACTGGGCTAAATGTCTGAAGTTACCTATGTCTGGCATGTGGTGTTATAAGAATGGACACGTTTTAACAATCAAGAGTGCCCAAATCAGAAACTTTCGTTCCCTGCTGTTCTCTTCTCTCAGCTCCCCTTGACAGTCCATAACATCAAACATCCCAGGGAATAAAAATTGCAGGGTCCAGTTATAAAAGCAGAACGAGGTCGGCTGACTGTGCACGGCACAGGTAGCTCAGTTCTGTGAGGATCTTTGCCTAGGGGTGTTTGACACAGGATTGATTTAAAAGTGCTTCTATGAATGTTGGGTCTTTGATTTCCCATCAGCCCAACACTAAAAGATGTATCTGATTGCAGCCTCTTCTAGAAAATAGGATGGGGAACAGTGAAATGACTTGACAGAAACAAGTAAATCAGAAATATTCAGTGGAAATGATGTATAGGGAATTGAGAGCAAAATTTGGTCCTTGGAGAATAAATCAGGGAGAGAGAGAGAGAGAGAGAGAGAGAGAGAGAGAGAGAGAGAGAGAGAGAGAGAGAGAGAGAGAGAGAGAGAGAGAGAGAGAGAGAAAGAGATAAGGTGGGGAGGGGGGTGGCGGGCTAGCCAAAGCTTGTCATTTCACCATTTAAATAAAAAGGTCCGGCTCCTTATATCCCCAGGAGAATATCCCAAGTGACTTAGCCAGAGAAATGTAGAAATTCTGTCAGGAGATTTCAGTGATGTGGACCAAGAGGGCCAAACGTTAACTTAGTGAGTGAGGGATTGTGACCAGTTCTCTAAGTGCAGATTTCTGTGGATAATAGCACTGTTGTTATGCAGGAAGTTGTTCAAGTTTAGGCTGATCTAGGCAGCGCCACAAAGTGCAGGACCGAAGCTTCTTTTCTTTGCTCTGAGCTAACCACATTTGCTCTTTGATTAATAACTAGAAATGTCATGAGACTTAGGGATAAGCTTTCTGCTAAATTTGCACTTGCCCACCTTTTCCTATTTCCCTTCCTGCATTTGATTTGCTGTCTTCTTTGTTTCGCTTGTAAATGATCAGAAGTCTACTGACCAAAAACACGGCAGTAGAAATTCAGAAATCTACTCGGGTGAGAATTTACTCAGCATCTTCTATGTCTGACGGCACAGAGTATTCAAAAACAAAATTGGCAAATAGCTCCTGCTTTCAAGGAACCTACATTCTTCTGAGGGTACAGAGGAGGAGAGATACAACATGCAAAAATAATTGTATATATAGGTTTCTAGGTGGCATGGTGGAAAGTGGGCTGAACTCTGAATCAAAAGTACCTGAGTTCCAATCCTTCCTAACACACATCCAAGTTTTGTGACCCCAGACAAGTCACTTAACCTCTAAGCCTAGGTTACCTCATCTGTAAAGTGGGGATCCTACAGCCACCGCCTTGTTGTTTGTATTAAATGAGATAAAAGTAATAGTAATAGCTTTACATGGTGCTTCAAGGCTTTGCAAAGTGGTTTACGTATGTTAACTTATTTGATCCTCATAACAACCATGGGATATAGATAGTATTATTATCCTCATTTTACAAATAAGGAAACTGAGGTAAAGAGAGCTTAAATGACTTGTCAGGATCACACAGCTAGTAAGTATCTGAGGCCAGATTTAAACTTGGGTCTCCTTGACTCTTAGTCCCACATTCTTTTTGTTGCACCACCTAGCTGCCTCATCTCTGTAATGCCCTTTGCAAACCTTAATGCTCTCTATCTCTGTCTCTCTCTGTCTCCCTCCTTCCTTCCCTCCCTCCCTCCCTCCCCCACTCTCTCCTAGAGACCTATTTCTTTCTACCTCTCTCCATCTTTCTTTTCTCCTCTTTTCTCTTCTCTCCTTACTTTGGCGCTCTGGGCAAAGTATGAAGCAGCAGATTCTCTTGCCAGGAGAAACACTTAGAGATACAACAAGAGTTTTCTGAAACTGGAGTTACGCTCATCTTTTTAAGCTGATTGAAGAGACAGGAATTAGAAGTGAACCCCTTTTGGCTAAAAGCCTTGGGAAAATTGGTCTGGGAGAATGTTTATAACTTACTCCTTAGGAGGATGTGCTAGGGCAATAATGAAAAAGCTGCTTTCAAGAAGGCATTACCTCCTCATTCATTTCAGGAGGTCATTCAGGGTGTTGTCTTTTACCCATCCATTTACTCAAGAAACATTTATTAAGGTCCTGCTGTTTGAAGAACGCCATGTTAGGAAACACAGTCCCTACAAGTGTAGCCTGTACTTTGCCCAAATGCTCAAACTCTGGTGTAATTATGTCCTTTCCTCTAAAATTTCCCCAACAAGTAGTGATCCCGCCTTTGCTCAGGGACCATTAACCAAGGGAGAACCTACTGTTCCCTGGAGTAGCCCATTTCATTCTTGGACAGCTTTTGTTGAAATTTCCTTTACACTGAGCCAAAAGCTACCTGTCTGCAGCTTCTACCGGTTGCTTCTAGTTGCACCAAATATTAGTCCCTCTTCCAAATGAAAACTCAAAAGAGCCACCATGTTTCTCCTAAGTTTTCTTGTTTCTAAATTTAACATTTTCATTCCTTCAGTTAGTTTTTATGTGTCATTATCTGCCATCCTTTCACAATTGCCTCTCGGGAATTCTCAAATTTATGAGCATCCTACCTAAAATGCAATGCCACAAACTAAACACAGTTCTTCAGATAGAGTCTGACCAAAGCACAGAACCCAACAAAACCATTGCCATGCTAGTCCCAAACACTACTCAGCCTAATATTACATTAGCTTTGTTGGATCTCATATCACTTCTTGGCCTTTATCTCCCCACTGCAATCCATCCTTCACCCAGTCACTAATGTGATTTTCCTAAATTACACATTCAACCATGTCACCCCTGCCCCTCCAGGACAGAGGCCCTTCACCCTGTTTCTGTCCTGGATTCTTTGGACAGTCTGCTAAAACCTATATACTCTTTCTCAGAATGTTTTTAAATGCATTAGATAAAATTAATAGGATTACAAAGGAAGCTAATTATATTGAAATAAAGATATAATTTTTCCTATCTAAGTTTATTCCCTGAAATCTATCCACAAACCCCTTGGGGTCCATGGACCCCATGTTAAGAACTCTTGCAACTAGGATAGTATAAACTCCTCTACTTGGCATTTAAAGTTCTTCACAACTTGGTTACCTTCTATCAGTTTTGTACATATTGTGTGTATGTGTGTGTTTGTGTATATGTGTATGTGTGTATTTTCTACTTCATTGGAATGTAAAACTCCTCAGGGCAATGAATTTTTTTCTTGGCAACTAGTGCCTGACACATAGCAGACACTTAATAAACTTTTGTAGGTTGATCAGTTAAATTTTTTTTTTTACAAAAACTGCTCTGTCGCTACACTTCCCAGTTTTATACCTGGGAAGTTGATTTTTTGAACCCAAAAATTACTTTATAGTTATCACCATTTCATTTTTTAGACCTGCATATTATTGTAGCTTGTCTGGATTTTTTTGGTAGCCTAACTGCTGTTAAGCACGTTCACTAGCTCTCCTTCCTAGATTTGCATCAATGCAAATTTAATAAATATTCTATTACTAGTATACCTTTACTATTACTAGTATACTGGTATACCCATACTATTACTATTATACCTATTACTAGTATACCTTTACTGAAAACATTTTGTTAAGTCATTTTTCAGTTGTGTCCAACTCTTTGTGACCCCATTTGGGGGTTTTCTTGGTAAAGATACTGAAGTGGTTTGCCATTTCCTTCTCCAGCTCATTTTACAAATGAGAAAATTGAGGCAATCAGGGTTAAGTGACTTGCCAGGGCCACACAACTTGTAAGTGTCTGAGGCCAGATTTGAACTCAGGAAGGTGAGTCTTCCTGTCAGGCCCAGCACTCTATCCAGTGTGACACCCTGACTCAAAACATAAGCAAAGTATCCAATACAATGGATTGGGTCAAATATATTTCCCTGAGTCACACACATCATTAGAGATCTCCTTCCAAGTTGACAATTAGCCACTAATAAATGCTCTTTGGGCCTGATCCTTTATTGAAATCTAGGTAAACTATGCGTACAGCATTTCCCTAATCTGCCAATCTGGTAATGTTGTTAAAAAAGGAACCAGTTTAGTCTATTATGACCTATTCTTGATGAAGCCATGCTGACTCTTGGTTATCCCATTTCTTTTTTTAGATATTCACTGTCTTTCTAATAATACTTTATAAAATTTAGCAAGTAATCAAAGTCAAACTTACTGGCCTATAATTTCCAAACTCTGCTCCTCTACTTTTTTTTTAATAATCAGGACATTTGTCTTTCTGCTTTCCTGCAGTACCCCTCTAATTCAGCATGATCTTTCAGTGATCCTGTAGTGTAACTCGACGTAACACGGTAGAGTGGAAAGGATGCTGTGTTTAGAGTCAGGGCACCTAGATTCAAAACTTCCTCTGCTGCCTACTACCCATTCAACCTTGGGCAAGTCACTTACCATCTCTGGGATTCAGTTTCCTCACTTGCTAGATGAAAGGCTTATACTAGGTGGCCTCTAAGGTTGCTTCAGACTCCAAATTTATAAGAGATGAGCAGATCTTTCTTCTGACATCCATTATCATCATCCTGTCCACCATAGTATAGCTTTTTTTAAATTCCATTTTACTGTATTTCCATTCCTTACTAGCATTAGCTCAGAGCTTATTTTGGACCACAATATTCCTGACGAATGCTATGCTTTAAAAATTAATCTCCAGCTGCACCCTTTCTCCCATCTCCTAAATATGTCTTTTTGAAATCTGATTTGGTTAATGACTGTCCTGTATAGCTCCACTGGTGTCCTTAGATAATTCCAGTTTTTCAACCTCATCGGAAATGCTTCTCTGAGTATCTTTAGAATTTCACTCTTGAGAAATTCCCATTCCTCCTGGTCTGGTCAGATGTATGTTCTGGAATTTTAGGCTGTGGTATACTATCCTTTTCTTTGACCCCTTCGACATCTACTTTCTCCAATGTAGACTACATATCAGACTATGTTCTGCTTTTCTCTGCTTCTACCATAAATTCTAATGTTGAATGTTCCTTTTACACCAAAAATTCCCATCGTTTCCTCCTCAAGAATCACTTTAATTTTCTGCCTTGCTGAGAAAAAGATCCAGAATAGGAATTCCTCTCATCCTCTCCTCTACTTTGTGAAGGATAAAATTATTACTAAGATAAGTCAAGAAATTATTAACTGCCATGCTTGGGCAGGATATGTGCTCTAGCTTATAGTACAAGGAATTGATTTCCCCCATCATTACTAAACTCCATGACAATCTTGTGTTTTGTTATCTGAATCCATTTGTTTCTTCCTTCTGTACCGGTGGTCTAATAGCAATGTCCTTTTTATTGAGAAGCAATTTGGTTCGTTTAGAGCATTGGATTTGTAGTCAGGAAAGCTTGGGTTCAAATCTTGTCTCAGACACTTACCAGATGAGTGACCCTGGACAAAGAATAGACAAGTCTTCATCCCTTTTGGACTTAATTTCTTCTTTTATAAAATGAGAATAATGCTACTAGTATCACTTAACTCACAGGGTTTTATAAGAATCAAATGAGACAACATCCAAATATAAAATTCTCTGTGAATCTTTAAGTTGTATGTAACTATCATTACCACTACCAGAGGAAGCTCCGTTGATCATTGTCCAAATATTCTTTACCATGCTTCCCCCAAAGTATTTCCCAGATTTCCTGGCTTCTTCATAAACAGTGTTCCTCCAATCGCACCATCTCTTTCATTTGTTAGGTCTTCATAGCCATATTCTAGTTACAGGCCATACCCCATCAAATCACAATCCAATTTGCCTCTTTTCATTAGTACCTATATTTTACTTTGCTTCTTACCCATACTTTGTACTTGTGTAGATATATAGAATGATTGCTTTTATAGAGACATCTGGACATCTCCCCTGTTCTTCTTATTCCTTTGCTGTAGTTTCTCTCTGTAGTACTTCCCTGGGGAGCTATACTTTGGCAGGCTTCTCTCTTCTCTCTTTTCAACTTAGAGCTATTTTTATTAGATTTGAAAAACTCCGATCCAATATGTGTGCGTGTGTATAAAATGTGTATGCATATGTGTGTGTGTGTGTGTGTATGTGTGTGTGTGTGTATTTTTTTCCTGACCCTTTTCAGGTGCATTCCATTCCTAAGATACCATCAACTCTGTATTTTGAGCTATGGTCTAGAAATGTAAATTTTATTTTCAAATAACAATTTTTTAACCAGCTGTTCCCTCAATATATCTGTTCTCTCTTCCAAGATCTTCAATCAATATCAGTGATGAAAAAAAAACTCCACTTTGCCCCTAAGGTTTTCAGTTTCTTACCCACAACTTAATAATCATTAGCAATGTTTTCTAGATTCTTCCAGGCAATATTATTTGTCTTCATTTGAATTATCAACTTGGATAATAGTCATCAGGTATAACAAGTCTTGGGAAATTCTATATCACATCTTAGGTACGTGCCTTTGGAAGACAGCAAACCTCTCTATTATTAGTGTTAGGTTAACCAATAGCTGCCTCAGGAGCTCCCATCAGGGAGTCACAAGCCACCACTACTCAGTATCTCTTCCTCTGACCTTTATGGGAAGATATCTCTCCTGATAACGCCTATCATTCCATATCGTCATTTACAAAGTTAACAGAATCTCAAAGTTAGACTAGTTCTCAAAGGTCATCAACTCCAACCCACGCCTAAATATAAATACTTTGTAAATTCTACCCAACAAATAGTCGTTCAGCCTTTGCTTGAAAAACCTATGACCTTTCAAGAAAGCCCATTCCATTTGGAATTGATCTAATTGTTAAAAAAATGTTTTTGAATTTGGCACTCCCTCTGGTCTACTTCCCCAACTCTCATTTTCATTGGAAAGCTAGTTCTTCAGAAGACAGCTACTATATCCTCAGGGTTGTGGAGGGTAACCTTAAGGGTTTGAATTCCTACTTACCCATAAGCCCCCACAGGGGTGCTTCTCACTAACAGTCAAACTTAATGAGCTTTTAAACAAATGTATTTACTAAGGTGGTATCTCAAGAATACTAGTTATAAAAACAGTACCCCCCCTTGGGGCAGCTAGGTGGTGAGTAGAGCGCCCACCCTGGAGTCAGAAGGACCTGAGTTTAAATCTGGCCTCAGACACTTGACACATTTACTGACTGTGTGACCTTGGGCAAGTCACTTAACCCCAATTGCCTTGCTTTCCCCCCTCAAAAAAAGAGAGTAAAAACAGTACCCCCAAAAAACCTGGGGTGCACTTCTCCAAAATACACAAAAGGTTCATGGGGAGCGTGAGCATAAACTTAAAAAGTAAGGAGGCATATGTATAGTGAAGACCTGTGGAAAAGGTTAACATAATCCCCAGTTACCAGAAGGCCTTTTCTACTTTCCTAAAGTTCTCATGAAGTTCCACTTAGGGGTAACTCTCCGCTAGGCTCCAAGTGTTGATGCTTTTGTAGAGTGCATAGCTAATCAACCAGTCAGCAAGATAAAGGGGAAGTAAGGGAAGGGAATAAGCATTTAAATAGTACCTACTGTGTACCAGGCATTGTGGCAAGTACTTTCCACAAACAGTATCTCCTTTACCCTCACAACAATCCTGGGAGTAGGTGCTATGATTATCCCCATTTTATAATTGAGCAAACTGAGGCAAATAGAGGTTAAATGACTTGCCTAGAGTTACACAGCTAGTAAGTAGCTGAGGCCAGATTTGCACTCTGGTCTTTCTGACTCAAGTCCCAGCATTCTACCTACTGTACAACTAGCTGCCTCAAGCGTTTATTAAGGACTTACTATATGCCAGGCACTATGCTAAGCACTAGAGAAGTAAAGGCAAAACCAAAATTAAAGCCATGGCCCCTGCTATGAAGGAACATTCTATTGGGGGAGAGAACACGAAAATGAGTACACATATAGTAGACTATCCTCTGGGGTGGTAGGAAAGGCTTCCAGCAGATGGGTAAGATCTGAGCTGAGTCTAGAAGGAAGCCAGAGGAAGTTAGAGTTGGAAGTGAGGAGAGAGAACATTCCAGGTATGTGGGACAGCCACAACAAATGAATTGGATTTGGGCGATGGAGCGTCTTGTTTGAGAAAAACTTAGTAAACCGATGTAGCTCTATTACAGAGTACATGGAGGGGAGTAGAGTATAAGAAGTCTAGAAAATTAGGAATGGGGCAGGTTGTGAAGGGCTTTAAATGCCAAATAGGCAATAGGAGCCACTGGAGTTTATTGAGCTGGAGGGGAAGACAGGGTAGAGGGTGTAGGTTCTGATATGGTCAGATCTGTACCAAAATCACAGGCAACGGGGTAGAGGATGGATTGGAGTAGGGAGAGACTTGAGACTGGGGGACTAATGAGAAGGCTATTGTAATATTCCAGGTAAGAGGTGATTAGGGCCTTCTCTCTGCCACAAAGAGTCATGCTTCCTGAAGGCGCCTTTATTCAGGTGACTATCATTGGATGTGCTGTCTCTTACTGATCTAGTCTCTTGATCCCAGATGGATAAGCTGTCTGCTACTGGTCTTATCTGTCCAATGGTGGTGGGGAGGGGAGAGAAAAGAGGAAGAAGAGAGGAACCCCCACCCTAAAGAGTGATTCCCTCTCAGGGGCTTGAATCCAACTCCACTAGCTCACTGCTTGGTGACTGTTCTTTTTATACATAGACCCAGAGGTGTGTCTGAATCAGTCAATCACATTTTTTTGGTGGCATTATCTGCTTTATCCAATGGCCAAAACATATAGTCCTCTCAAATTGACTAGTTCATACTGTAATTGATTGGGGCACTCGTTCAATATTTCTGGGACAAGCAAGCAATGTAAGTGTAATACTTTTTCCACAGCCATCATTCATTGCCCTCTCCCCAAGTCTTCTCTAGTTCCTTAACTCTGGGGCTAGTGACTCTGCGACGCTAAAGTGTAACCAAGTTGATTTTCATCATCCTCTTTGCCCAGTCCTGATCTTCCAAGAAACATAAAGGACTTCATTTGATCATAAAAAAATTATCTCTGCAGTAAATGTTGAGGGAAGTTTAACTTCACCAAGTTCTTGAACCCATGTACGGGACTCCAGGATTGGAATTGTATTTACTGACTGCCCTCCATTGACCACCCCTGTGACTTCCTAGAGCAAAACATGCTTCCCAGTCACTTATGTGTGTTATCTCCCTCTTTAGAATGTAAGCTCCCAAAAGGCAGGGATTATTTCACTTTTGTGTATGTATCTCTGATGCTAAGTACCGTGCCTGGCAAGGTAGGAAGTACTCAATAATTGTTTTTTCAGTCATTGATTTGGTTAACACAGCAGATCTACCAGTGCCCTGGAGGCCTGCCTCTGAAACTTTTACTATTCAGGGGAGACTCTCTTCAGTGTAACTAACAGTCAAGCTGTGTCTTACTAGGTAGCCAGCCCACCCCCTTTTCTGGCCATACATGGCCTTGAATAAAGCCTTTTGTACTCCCTTCTTGAATATATCATTCTCGGCAGTATTCTGGCCCCTAACTGGGGGCACAATGAGATTCAGTGACATACAGTAAGTGTAAGCTGAAGTGATAAAGCATACCAAGTGCTTTGCAAACTTTGGAGGGCTATACAAATGTCAGTTGTTATTACTACAATTGTTAGTGAAAAGAAATGCTAGGGTTTGGGTCAGGAGGAGATATGGGTCCGAATCCCATCTTCAACACTGGCTAACTGTGTGACCCCAGGACCAGTCAAAAAACTTGCCGGGCCTCAGTTTCTTCATCTGTAAAATTGGAATAGCAATGCCCAGAGTACTAGCCTCACAGGCTGATTGTGAGGGTCAAATGAAATGATGCAGGTAAAGTGATTTGCAAACCTTGAAGTGTTTTATAAGTGTCAGCTATTATGATTATTATGATGATTGATCTTGGTTGAAAGAATCCAGTAAAATACTGGTCATAGAAGTTTCAACATTGGCAGTAGTTGCTGCTAAGTACTCCCTCCCATTAGAGAAGATTCCCTCTGAAATATCTCTGATGCTAGCTGAGAGACCACAGGAAAAGCAACAATGCCATCTTGGCCTGGAAAGTTATTCCTTTCTCCCCTCCCATCAATCATTGCTTGGCAGCATAAACCCCAAAGAACGTGCTGTGCTGTGGAGAGGTTCACACTGAGTGTGAGGGATACACAAAGCCCCCATTCTCTAGCCAGCCTTACAGCTGGCCAAAAAGGAGAGAAGAGGGCTTTCCCTTCCTTGCTTATCTCAAAATTCAGAAGCACCCAGGAACTCAGCAGCACTCCAAGTTCCCAGACCACTCTGCTCTTACAGTATTTTCAGTTTGCTTATAAAGACACACTGTTGTTGCCTTCTCAAGAGTTGTCTCTGTGCCTTGCTTTGGTTCTGTCCAGGCTTTTGCTTTCAGACATATGGATTTCTTCCAAGTTCCTATTTCCAGGCATTCGAGACAGTCAGGATACTACCATGTCTAGGCCTCTCCCATGAGACCTAAAACACAGGATGCATCTGCGTCCTTGGGGTTTGGATGCCTGGGGCACATGCTGGCCCATGTATTTGATCTGCTATGACCCCAGATTTCAGTCTTGAGGGTAAAGAAGCCCTGTTTGATCACAACCCTCTGGAAGCCATAAAGATGAAATGGTTTCCTCTCACCATCCCGGGGTCTACCATATCCAAAGGCAGCTGATGGATCCCAAAGAATCAACAAGAATGGCTGACCTTTGTCGCTATCTCCTCCTGCCCACCCCCACCCACCCCCAGACTTCTATTTGAGTTGTAAATTCTGACCATAAAGTTGTTGGAATGGGTCCTCCAGCTGCCACACTCTGTCATCGTTGCCAGGAAGAGAAGCTCCTCAGACTGGAGAGTAGCTGAGCAGGTTGATTTTTAAATATAGGGATAATAACACATCTACATGTGGTTTAGAAATTTAATGCATGAGGCATAAGAAATTGGATACTCCTAGTTGGGTAGGGGGGCAAAGAATGAGATTGGGGCACCTGGATTCTGGGATATACTTCCCTGAGTAATCTATCCAACATTGTCTGCAAATATTTTGGGGCAAATTCATCTTGAGATTTTAGCAAGTGCAGTGGACAAAATCAGTGATTTGGGGATATGTCTTGGGGATATGGCTCTTCAAATGGGTATTTCTTTGTTTTGGGCTAGTCTGCATTTTCTTTTTTTTCTCTTCCTTCCTTCCCTCCTTTCCTGGCTTCCTTCCTTCCTTTCTTCCTTCTTTTCTTCCTTTCTTTCTGGGATTGTTCTTTAAAATTGTAAAGCAAATACATTTTGCTAATGGTGACAGAAATACCTTAATCTAAGGGATAACACCATTGCCCATCAATTTTGCAAGGCGATAATGCTACTCCCAAGAGGCTGAACTCTGAGGCTGAAAGGCAGAGTAGTTCATCATGATGAGAGAATTGGGTTGTTGCTAGGGGGGGAAGGATCCTCTGATGATGCTGTTATTACTAGGCATTAATAAGCTGTGTTCATCTTATCTGACACTGGAAGCCTAACTTTTAGTCCTTCTGCAACATCTTTCTCTCTATTAGGTAGCTCAGGGTCATGGAGAAACACAGCCTGCTGGCTGTATAGAGCAGCAGGCAACCTCCTTCATGCTGGTTTTGGGCCCAGTAGGCTTATTCCCATGTGTCCTGTGGCTCTCCACTATGATGGATAGAAAGACAATTACCTAGGTATCACTGAAGCTTGGTGGGATGAGAGCCTTGATGGGAATGTAGCAATGGAACGGTACACATTCTGTTGAAAGGAAACTGATCTAGTAAAAGGGGTGTGTCAGGGTCCCCTGGCCTCTGACACAGACATACCAGAAGCAGGGAGGGAATGTGAAGAGGGATTAGGAGAATTACAGATGGCCAGGCAGAAATGTCAGCTCAGGCATGCAGTAACATGGTAGTTGTAAGAGTTCTGGATTTAGAGGTAAAGGACCTGGGTTTGAATCCTAGGTCTGCCAAATATGACATAGGTAACTTTGGACAAGTAAGTTAGTAAATATCTTTGGGCCTGTTTTCTGGATGGAATGAGTGATCTCTAAGGTACCAACATTAGTCTGAACACATGGTTGCAGACATACTAGCTGGGTTTCTTTTTATGTGTATGTGTTTGGGGGGCGGAGGGGAGGGGAGAAGGGGATAGAGCAGTGTACAAGAATACACATATAGTGGAATACTCTTCTGGAGACCTCTGGACTACCAAAGCAGAACTGTTTCCCTGACCATGAAGGTACCACCTTATACTCTGTTTTGCTCCCTGTATCCTCCACAGCTCTGCCTCTGTCTTATGAAATCTACCCTAGGCAGCTGGGTGGCATAATGGACAGAGTACTTGCCATCAGGTCAAGAAGATCTGACTTTATACCAGATGCTTATCAGCTATGTGACCCTGGGCAAATCACCCACATTCTGTGTTTTAGTTTCCTTATCTATAAAATAAGGGGGTTGGAATAGAGGGTCTAATAAAGCCCCTTCAAACCCTAAATGTATGATCCTAAGGAAAATCAATTCCAAAATTGTCGATTCCTATCAGCTGATCATTGTACTTTTCTCACCCAACAGCTATGCCTACCACTACAGTTTAGCCCTGCCTCCCCCAGAGGGTTTTTAGGGAAGTAGCATCATGTGTTAAGAAAGGATATATTTGTATAGAAACCTATTGACATCAGGGTGACAGCATAATGAACAACATTTGGGTAGGGATAAAAGGAGAAGCCAAAGTGATATTGCTTTGAAGTATATTACTGACCAGAGGTGAGACTTGATTAAGGGTGCTTGTTGTCCTCAAGTAACCTTATGCAGCCCTTTGTGCAGATAAATATATAATACAATTAACAAATGTTTTTGTAAAGTAACTGTGATTCGGATATTAGTTTAATAAATAGACTAGTGATATAAACTTAAAACAGATACGTATGTAACATATATTTACTAATCTGTGAACATATGCATCCCCTCAATATAATGTAACATTGTTAAGGGCAGGGACTATTTTGCTTTTGTATTTTTATCTCCAATGTCTAGTACAAAGTAGGTGCTTAATAAATGCTTGTTGGTTTATAAGTGCTTGTTTGGTTGACTGACTGCTATAAACTACCTAGCTGGTCAGAGGATATGGATGATGCTTTCTTAAAGTACATTCCAAAAGTAGCCCAGAGGCAAATTATAGTAGTGATTTACATTTCACCTATGTGAATATATACTGAAAGTCTGTTCTGTTAAAAGCAAAGTACCTGATAAATATTTGTCATGACTTGAAGATAATTTCCTCTTTTACAAACTAACCAGGGAAACTGCTGTTTTGAAATTAAATCTGACCAGTCAGCTAATCGGTCAAGAAACACTTAAGTGGCCTCAAGTTGTCATTATATCAAAGGATATAAATGTACTTATGTAAATATGTACAAAAGAGATTCGAGGTGATTTTGCTGGGGAGGGCACTATAGCTGGCAACATTAGGAAAGGCTTCATGTAAAGGGTGGTGTTTGAACTAAGTCTTGAAAGAAGCTAGAGAGTCTAAGAGGTAGAAGTGAAGAGAGAGTATGTCTCAGGCATGAAGATGGGAAATGGATGTCGTGTATAAAAACTCAAAAAGGAAGAAAATGGTCATCAATATAGAATTGACAGGAACTTTTAATGAAAATGGTCTAGTAATATTGGAATTCATAATAATAATGAAAAGAAACCCAGGCCATAGTTAACTGTGCACCCTAGACGTTAAGAAACCCACTTCTTTTTTTGGGAAAAAAAAGATATGATGGGAATATGGCTAAAAAGAGATGAGCAACTATGATAAAACAAATAAATTCTGATTCCACAATTATAAGAAATCCTAATGAGAAAAGAGAAAAGCATCTAATGAAGCCAATGTGCTTCCTGCTGTGCTCAGCTTTAAAGCCATCATACACACACACACACACACACACACACACACACACACATACACATATACACATATATACATATATATGTATATATATGAGAGATAGAAAAAAAGGAGCATACAACTAAGAATGAATTTTAAAAGTGGTTGAAACTTCCAAAAAACAGTGTCAGGAAGACTAAAAACTTTAAATGAGCTAAGTTTTATTTTTTTAATGCAAAAGCTTTTTTTAAAGCTTCATCATTGCTTAGGAAAGATAGTATAATTTTTCTAGAAAACAGAGAGAAGGCAGAACAACTCAAATCTTAGTTTGCTTCCTTCTTTTTCGTCAAGGAAAATGATCTACACATTAGAAAGGGTAGAAAAAAATTCCTAAGGAGGAATTGATATCCAATATAAGAAAGGAAATAATAAAAGAGAACCTGGCCATTCTCAAGTTAAGTCAGGTCTTTCAGGTTAAGATGAATTGATTACATGTTACTGAAATAACTTGTAGCTATCAATACAGAATCACAATAGATCATTTTTTGAGAAATTGTGAAAAACCAGAAAGGCCTCAGAAAACTAGAAACAAGAAAATATCCATGTGACACCACAATCTAGAGACCTACTACTTCTGTATTCCACAAAGTACTCCAAGGCAGTGGTCTTTTCTGGCAAGCATGCCCTTGGCTCACTGGTGCCCCCTACTGATTTCTAGCTGCTACTACCCCCCACTCTGCAGGTGGTCCTTCAGGGAAAAGAATCGGCTTTTCTCTATTCATGTTCTCTAAAAATAAAGAGCCAACCAATTTTAGGCCATTTTTACAAGAGTTACTATAAAGCATTATGGGAAAATACATAGGAAGATTACCAAAACAAATGAGAGGGGAAAGATGTATATGCATATGTGTGTATGCATATATGTATAGTGCATATACGTGTATACATATATAGTACATGTGTGTACAAATAAATATATATCTATACATGTGTATATATGTGCGTGTACATGTACACACATACATATGTATCACATTTTCAAATATATACATGCATACACATTCATATATATTTTAAAAAATTAAGCCCTGAGTCTATGGAAAACTCAGCCTAGCTCTTTCTTAGTTCCCTCTTCCTATTTCTTTTAAGCTTATCTCTAGAGACAGTTGACTCACTACCTCTTTGTATTTCCCACAGTGCCTAGAATAATGTTACACACATAGCAGGTGCAGAACCAAAATGTGTTGAAGGAATATGGAGCTCACCCAAGGCCTAATACGTTCACAGAGCTGACTAAGCATTTACGTGATATTTTATCAGGGCATAGTACATTCCAAAAATTCTTATCAGTTATTTCTACTACTCACTCTGTGGATCAGGCTAACACAAGTGACTGTTTCTTCTAGAAGAGTCAACTGTGACTTTTTTCATTTATTTGGCACATTCACAGAGGGGCCATATTTAGGGTTAGAATCCTCCCTCACTGGCTTACTCCCTAGAGCAAATTGAATCTGTTTCTGGATGTCTGAGGTTATTCAGAATGATAACAATACGTCAGAAATTTAGCTTTCCACAAAATCCAATTCAAAACTCAAGTCAAGAGACACTAAGTTCCTTCTTGCAGTAAGAACCGACAGTACAAAGACAAAAGAGCTAGATGTGGACTCAGTAGACATGGATTCAGATTCCACCTCTCACCTTCATGACTTGGGTGACCTTGGGCAAGTTTCTGAATTGTCCTGGATCCAGATTTCCTCACCTCCAAGTTGAGGGGCTTGGATTGGGTGACCTCCAAGCTCACTTCCAGCTCTAAATCTAAAACCTAAAAACAAAAATAGCCTGTGCCCTCAAAGAGCTTACGTTCTCCAGAAGATGTAAGATGTACACTCATAACTTTTGAGCTTGATGATCAATAGAAGATATCCAGGCAAATGGTGTGAAGATCATGTTCATGTATCCCTGAATAAAACTCTAGGGAGACAAAACACTCACCATATCTTAGTTCTTGGAATCTGAAGACTTTTTACTGCTGCTGTTCATTACAATAGATCTCATCAAATTGCCATATGTTATCAGTTCCTCCTTTGTCTTTCAAGAATCTTATAAGAAAAAAAATCACATTAACAGAATTATTTTTTTTTTGGTCATGTGAATTCTTTGGTAAAAGAAACTCCCAGCAAGGAAATTCCCTCCTCAATCAGCTCTTACCCTGAAATTCATATTAGTGATTGTCTGGGGCACTGAGAGGTAAAGTGATTAGTCCAAGCTCTCATAGTCAGGCTGTATCAGAGGAAGGACTTAAAGAGAGGCCTTTCTTGTTTCAAGGACAGTTCTCTATACATTAAACCAGCAGTTCTTAAAGTGTAGTTCAGAGATTGGGGGTCCCTGAGATCATTTCAGGGGTTCTTTGAGGTCAAAATCATTTTTATTATAATACTGTTTTATATTTGAATAATGTAAATATCAGTAGATATAACCCACATAAACAAAAGCTCTTTGAGGGAAAATTCAATAATTTTTAAGAGTTTAAAGGAGTCTTGAGATCAAAAAGTTTGAAAACTGCTGCCCTACATGAAGCTGCTTTGAACACTGAATTATATAAATGCTATAAGCTATATTGTGGGGAGCTGTCTTTTATAAGGATCCATTCTGACTGTGTTTGACACAGATTACATTTAGTCTTATTATTTGGTGTATGGTCTTTGGTTATTCTGTTTTGGGGAAGAAATAAAGGCAGTAGAAAGATATTTGACAGTTATAAGTTTGTGTTTGTTGTACATTAATATATAGTTGGTGTCCACCTTGTGGCCAGTACTTCTTAGGAAAACATGATTTATTTCATGTATTTTAAAGAATTTCCTATTGTAAAAATCCCTTCTGGCCCCTTACAAAAGTGCTCAGATTTCTTGATTTATTAATATATGTTATATTTTTCTTTCCCCCTATAGTTTTGTCTTTTATATGGAACCAAGTTGGTGTTCCAGGAGAGAGCATGGTACTTAGAGCATAAATACTTGACCCCAGCAAGCAGTGTGCAGATCAGAAGTCAGGTAAGGCTCTTTGCCATGGGGCAAGACAGGGTGTGGGTCATTAACAATTGGCAGGACTTTGCTTTCTTAGTAAACAATTCTTATCAAGCTGGTATCACTTGCCTCCTAAAGAATTTCAGTTCTTCTAGAATTTCACATGCATGCTGTTTTATTTTCTACTGCTATCGTGTTACATTTCAAACTTAAGATGACAAGGAAATGATTCATTGTTTTTGCCTGAACTCCCTGACATGAACTCTCCTTCCCTCTCCCTGCATTGTATGACTCCTAAAGGGCTTTTCTTGGGGTTAACAACAAAGAAAAAGAGAGGGAGGGAAGAAGGGAGGGAGGGAGGGGGGGAGAGAGAGAGAGAGACACAGAGAGAGAGAGAGAGAGAGAGAGAGAGAGAGAAGGAAAGAAGGGAGGAAGGAAGGAAGAAAGGAAGGGAAGGAAAAGGAAAAGAAGGAAGGAAAAAGAGAAAGAAAGGAAGGACAAAAGAAAAGAAGGAAGGAAGGAAGGAAGGAAGGAAGGAAGAAAAACTTTGTTGTATATTCTTACAATGGGTATTACTATCTATATACCTGTATCAATTCATCAAATAGTTACACAAGGTTGTGCTAGTAATTGTTTAACAATGGTTGCCCTGGAAGAAAAATGTATCCATAATACAATATTAAGTTTAATCTGCATTATTAACATTTCCCCCTTCTTTCTTAAGGCTAGACAATCAACAAATCACAATAAATCAAGCTCTGATTTGTAGCATTTGCTGATTTCTGAAATGTAAATACACTGAGTATTTAACAATTGGGTCTCATGAGCCAATTTGAACTGGCTCCAGCACACTAGAGGTTATTTGTTGTTGTAAAATTATATCCAACTCTTTGTGATGCTATTTGGGGTTTTCTTGGCAAAGATACTGAAGTAGTTTGCTGTTTCCTTCTGCAGCTCATTTTACAGATGAGGAAACTGAGGCACACAGGGTTAAGTGACTTGTCCAGGGTCACACAGGTAGTAAGTGTCTGAGGCTGGGTTTGAATTCAGGTCTTTCTGACTCCAGGTCTGCCACTCTATCCATTGCACCACCTAGCTGTCCTTTTCTCTTCTTTTTTTTTTCAGATTAATTAATTAATTTTTAATTTTCAACATTCACTTCTATAAGATTTTGAGTTCTAAATTTTCCCCTTCCCCTTTCCCAAAATGGCATGCAATCTGATATAGGCTATACATGTATGATCATATTAAACATATTTCAACATTAGTCATGTCGTGAAAGAAGAATCAGAACAAAAGGGAAAAACCACGAGAAAGAAAAAACAAACAAAAAAAGAAAATAGTATGCTTCGCTCTGCATTCAGACTCCATAGTTCTTTCTCTGGATGTGGATAGCATTTTTCATCATGAGTCTTTTGGAGCTGTCTTAGAACCTTGAATTGTTGAGAAGAGCCAAGTCTATCAAAGTTAGTCATCACACAATGTTCTAGCTGCCCTTTTCAGGGGAAATAATATAGCTTTCCCCCACAAAAAGTTGGCCTGGTCTGTGAGATTCCCAAAGAAGGAGAAAGGCTAGACTGTTTCCAATAAGCCAAAAGAATCAAGGGACCACAAAAGAGGGACTATGCTATACATGCTATATGTATATACATACACACATACACTATGCTATACTATACATACTATAGGGACTTCCTTGCTAGAGTAGAGTATGTGACTGTGAAGTGACAATAACTTTATATATGTGTGTGTGCGTGTGTATATATATATATATACACACACACACACATACAATGTGTGTATAAGTACATAATTATACATGTATGCATATACCTATATACACACGTTTAGCACTTAATACTTTTCAGAATACATATAGCAGCTCAGTAGTGTTGTAGAAAACACACTGGATTTGGCATAAGAAGACTCAGCTCTGAATTCTGGTTCTGCCACTTTATTAGCTGTTCTACCTTTACCAGATCATTTAACTTCTCTGTGCTTCCGTTGCCTCATCTGTTAAATGAACGTCATAATGCTTCCTGCACTCTTTACCTGGAAGTACTTCTGTGACTTACATTTGTAAACTGGACAGCTCCACAAAGATGTTGGCTGTCATTAGTTCTCCCAAGGACTCTACAAAGTTAGGAGGAAAGGGATTATTGTTTTCCTTTTTCAAAAAACCGAGGTTAAGTGATTTGCTCAAAGTCACACAGCTAATAAGTAACAGCAGGGGCCAGAATCCTAGTCTCCTGAGTAGAAGTGGATTTTAGATTTGTCTAGAAGCTAGATTCATATTTTAGATTCCTTAGATTTCCACTTGGCACACTGACATCTTAATTAGTAAAGAGTACCTAAAGTCCATGAAAGTGTCCTAAGATTATAGGAGCAGACCGAGAGCAGGAAGGGCCTTCAAAAACATCTGTTATAGCCACTTGATTCATGAGTACAAAAATTGGAACCCAGAGTGTGATATGACTTGGTGACAGTCACACAGGTCACTAGTGAGGGAGCAACAGAGTCAGTATTAAAAAACAGATTTTTTTTTTTTTACTCCAAACCCAGTGGTTTTTTTTTTTAATTATCATTGTAAAGGCCTCACACTGCACACCATAAAGCCCTGCCTGGTTTAATATATGAAAAGTGGTATGAGTATGTATTTATTAAACAGATATTTGATAAATATGCACCAATAGAGTTCTACGTTATCAAGAAATGTTCAAAAGAACACAAAACAAATGACAACTAGAAATTCAAGGTCACATGCTATTGAAGGGTCAAGGATTTGTTGGTCTTGTGATACAAGTAGGCGCATGCTAGAGGCACCTCTAATGTTTGAAAGATCATTGTTACATTTTTCAGTGTGAGCATTTATACCTTGGAAATTGGTAATCACTATAAATCAGGATTTGATTTATTGTTTAGTTGATTGTCTATACTTAAGAAAGTGTAAAAATATAGATTAACCTTAAAAATGTGTGTGCATCTATATCTATCATCTATCTATCTATAGTGCATGTGTATATGTATGTATAGTATGTATATATGTGTATTCCCCCTGGAAAACCTGGTTGTTAAACACTTAACAACACACCTCTGGACGCAGAGCAATGAAAGATAACTTCTCTTAGGAGTTGAAATTGTGTACCAGAAAGGGTACTGAATTTGAAGTAAGAAGACCCAAGCTTAAATCTTAACTGAGTTCTTTACCGTATGTGTAACCTCAGACAAATAACTTTGCTCTTCTGTGCTTCAGTTGTTATTCATTTGTAAAATAAGGGTGTGGGTGTGGGTATAGGTGGGGGTTGGTCAGGTGAAGTGATCTCCATTTGTGAGTGACTAGACCTCAGCTGTAACTTCTCCCTCCTCTTAGTTACTTACTTAGCTTACTGGCAAGGGAGACCCTAACAGTAGTCTGAGAATAATCTGCACCCAATAATGATCAGTATTGCTCTTAGCTCTCCTGAGCAGTGACACGTACTTTAAGCCCTCAGGTCACTCCCCAAGACTACCTTCTTTTATTGTATCTATTGTATTCTTCCTGAGTTCTTTGTCTTTGGCTGACTAAGCTGTTAATCAACGGTACGACAACCCCCTGAAATTATTGTTGGTTTACCTGTTCCTGATACACAGCTCAGCCAGAAACATTGGTAGAAAAATGAGTTGGTCTGTTCCTTTCATATTTGAATGTGCCTCATAACTATTTGTGAACTGCCATCAGGGCCAAAATTCCTGCCTCTGAACATTATATGAAGATTTCAGGGTTGTTCGTTATATGAAAAAAGGTAATATAGTGGATAGAGCATTGGCTTTGGAGTAAGGCAGACCTGGGTTCAAATACCGAATGAGACATTTACTAGCTGTATGACCCTGGATAAGTCACTTAACCTCTGTGAGTCTCAGTGTCCTCACCCACAAAAGGAGGAGTTTGGAATCAATAACCTCTTAATTCCCCTCCAGCTCTAAATTTATGTCCTATGATCTCATGTGCTTTTATAATGATGTATAAAGAAATCTTTTTTTTGTTCCTAGAAAATTCAGTGTATATGTATTCACAAATTTCCAGTGTTCAATAACTTAGCCATTATTATTGACTTCACTTGCCAGGTACATGCCTATAATACATGCTACCAGGGAGGCTGAGGCTTATGGATTGCTTGAGCTCAGGAGTTCTGAGGTACAGTGGAGTTAATACAAATTGGGTGTCCATACTATGTCTGGTACCAGTATGGTAAGCCCCTGAAAGCAAGAGGCCTCTGTATTGCCTAAGGAGAGACAAACTGACCCAGATCAGAAATAAAGCAGGTCAAAGCTTCTATGCTGATCAGCAGAGGAATTATCCCATGAATGGCCACTGTACTTCTGGTCTGGGTGAGATAGGGAGACCCAGCCTCATACAAATAAACAAAAACAAATATATATATATATATATATACACACACACACACACACACATATATATATATACAATATACGGATGTATGTATGTATGTTTATGTTTAGATCGATAGATACACATATACTTTACCTTCCAATAATAATCTGTGTTCAGGAACAGCAACCATCTGAAGCTCATTTTAAGTGACAAAGCATTAAAGTATTGTCCCAATTTGGAATTTTATTTCCATTTTAGGCATTGGGGATTCAAGTACCACAGGAAGAGAACAGGTAGGGTGAAGCACAATTGCAAATACAAATAATGTAGGCATTAAAAAAAATCTGCGTGGTGCTCTGGATTTGGAGTTAAAACAACTGGAGATGTTTACCTTAGAGAAGAGAAGATTCCATGGGGATGTGATATTCTTCAAGTATTTGAAATACTCTTATGTGAAAGAGGGATTAGTTTTGTTCTATTTGTCCCCATGGGGCAAAACTAGGAGTAATGTGGGTGGGAGCTTGTAGCCATAATGGCCTTTGTTTTCTTTGAATGACTCAGCTTACCTCATTGAGCCTCTGGACACTGTGGCTTGCTCTTCCGGGGCAGGATCAGACAACTTCCTGTGTGAGGAGTCATGGGGCTGGCTGAGGGGAGGTGTTAACGGCTATGCTAGGGGGAGGGGCCAAGTCAAGAACCAATCGGCCCTGGTCGTTCAGGCGGTGCTTGATGATGTCAAAAACTCTATAAGAGGGGAGAGGACAGCTTGAAGACTCTCTCTTCCTTTTCCGGTTGGAGCCAGCGACAGTTACAACGACAGTTACAGAGGCAGTTACGACAGTTACGTCAGTTATAGCCACAGCCACAGACACAGCTGAAGCAGGAGCTGCCAGTAGCAGAGCTAACCTACGGGAGAAAGCTGAACAAAGACTTCAGGCCATTACAGCGACAGTTACAGCGACAGTTGGAGCCAGAGGCAGTTACAGAGGCAGTTACGACAGTTACGTCAGTTACAGCCACAGCCACAGACACAGCTGAAGCAGGAGCTGCCAGTAGCAGAGCTGACCTACGGGAGGAAGCTGAACAAAGACTTCAGTCCAGTGGGTAATCTTATTACCATAGAGGGGGAAACATGATTTTGCTTTACGCAATCATGCTTCTCTGTAGCCTCCTGGTTACTCTTTCAAGGCGTACTTATTGGGCCTGGAAGCTTTTGATCAATATATCAAAATGGGGTTGCTGGTTCATGGGTTGGTTACTGTGGAGCCTAAATAAATGTTTTGATTCTTCTGCCTTCTACTTTGAGAGTTTCTTATATCCGGCGGTTCCGAACGTTTCAGACATGTTTATGATCCTCTTTGAGATTATAAACTCTGCCCTCCTAATACAGAGCTACAAAAGGGGTTCATTTAGATTTCATTTTCAGGGGTAAGAAATGTCCTAACAATGAGGGAATTCAAAAGTGAAATGGGCTGTGCTGAGTTCAGAGGTGCTAGTGGGCTCTCTTCAGTGTAGGTCTCCAAGCAAAGACTGAATGATGACTTATCAGGGTGTTAAAGTGGGCATTCTTTTAGAAGTAGGAGTTGGACTGGATGGCTGCTAAGCTCCCTTCCAGCTCTGAAATTCTATAAATCTGTGTGGCTCAGTTCAACTCCATGACCTGATATTTACTACCTATATATATTTTTTGAGGTGATCAGGGTTAAGTGACTTGCACAGGGTCATATAGCTAGTAAGTATCTGAAGCCTGATTTGAACTCAGATCCTCCTGACTCCAGCACCAGTACTCTATCCTAGCTGCCCCATTTACTACCTATATGACCACAGGCAAGGCACTCCTCTCTGAGCCTCACCTGGCTCAGAGATTTTTCATCTATGAAAAGAAAAGGTTGGACTAAGTGGTATCCAACGTTGATTCCCGCTCTGAATTAATCATCCATATGAATAATTAAAAAAGGGACTCTATAGTAACCAGACTGCACACTTCAGTAATATTGCTTATGTCCACTAAATTCTACATTCATCTTTTCTTTTTTAAATTTATGTTATTTTTAATTTATGAAATAAAACAAGCATTTCCATCTTTTCCAAGTTTATTCTAGAGTCTCAAATGAGTGGCATGAGTTCAAATAATTAAGTGGTCTTGATTCCATAGCCCTATTTAAAACCAGCACTTAGAGTCACTTTTAGTTAAGCATTTAGTGGTCTCATTTCTCTTATCAAAGGATTTATTTCCTGAAATTTGATACTACAGCTGTCCAAGTTCTCTAGTCAGTTACAGGTCAACATTTGAACAGTGGTTCTCAGCTATGTGTCAGAAAGCAAGTTCATTGTATTTAGATGGTGATAAGAATTTGAGACATGTAGCTTGTTGACATCTGGTAGCATCCTGACATTCCCATGTGTCTACTGAGACACACAGCCCAAACAGGATTTGGAGGTCAAATTAAAATATCCAATGTACATCCTGAAAATAAACTTGATAAAATGTTAAAAATTGGTTTTATTCTCCACCCCCGCCACCCCACCCTCCCCAAGAATCAGTTGATTTTAAAAGACAGATAAGAATGAAACTGAAGAAGGTAAGGGAGGGCTGTTCTCCCTTCACGGTATTGTTACCATGAAACTGTGTGTGTGTACAGTGACTCTCAAATTCCTTCCAAGTTGTTTTGATTACTGTCGACAAGCACTTGCAGGAGAGGGCCCAGTGAAGCTGTTCTTCCAGAAATGGAAGCTCACTGTTGGCTAGCCCATGAATGTTGCCCTGGGGTGAAGCAGAAATGTCAAATACACCAGCTTGGAATCGTTATAGTATAGCTCAGTGGAAGGATGCGCAGAATGTGTAAATAAAGTACCACATGTTACCAAAAAAGACTTGGGTGAGAGTAGTGGCATAAAAACATAATCAGGAACATAAATGGTCTTAAGAAACAAAGCAAACCAGAAGAACAACTTAGACTATAACATCAGTTTTGTAAAAAGTGAACAGGTCTGAAAGACTTCAGAATTCTGATCAATACAATGATTAATCCTGATACCAGAGGACAGATAGTGTTTCTTCCTTCCTTCCGTCCTACCTTCCTTCCTTCCTTCCTTCCTTCCTATTACATACCATAATTTCAACAAGTGGGATGGGGGAGGGAAGAAACTCAACTGATCAGGGGTCCCCTGACCAATCTATCACACTACAATTTTTTTTTTATATATTAGCTCATTTGAGCTTTACAACAACCCTATGGTGTAGGCACTACAGGTATTAATATCCCCATTTTACAGCTGATGAAGCTGAGATTCAAAGAAGATAAATGATTTGGCTATAGTCACACAGCAAACAAGTTTCTGAAACAGAGTTCAAACTCCAAGTCTCCTCTATCCACTACACCATATTGCCTCTGAATATACTTTAGTGATACTGTATTGGAAAGGAGGACTGGAAGTCATTTAGAGCTAATTAAGCCTGGTGCTATTCAAGTACCTCAGCTGCATGTACATGACTCCAAAATGACTGGTCAAAACCACTAGTCAATTCAATAAAAATTTTTTTTTTAAAAATCAGTCAAATCAGTTGATTGGTTAGTCAGGTAGGCCTCTAGCCACGATAATTCTGATTTATCATCTTGGGGAAAGAAATTTGGAACAATAAGAGACATAAATTGTGGCCAGCTGAACTAGGAGAAGCCAGAATTTTGTTTACATGATTTTAATCTTATGCAATGTACTACTTTTATTTGCTTGCTTGAAGTGTATGCAGAATCCAAGTGAAGACTTTACCTGATCAGATAATGACTAATTAGAAGGAATAAGACAATCAAAAAGAGAGGGATGTAAATGTAAGTCCCTTCCTATAGGGACTGTTTTTCATTTGTTTTTGTATGCCTAGTACCTAGCATGATGCCTTGCACAAAGTAGTTCCTTAATAAATGTTTATTGGATTAGAGTCAATTAGGAAGCTGGTACCACAACAGTTCATCTATTATATTAGTAACCTAATGACAACAAGTATACTTCATCCCCTTAAATTATAGTTTTAAAGACACAAAGGGTTTCTACAGCTTTGACAGGAACATTCAGGCCTTTCTCTATGTGCAAACTTATATCATTGGCTCTCCTCCATGCTGTATTGAAATGTATCTTTTTTATGGACGCTCGCTCTGCTTTTCTATCATTATGTTTTCTTTACTCCTAAACCACCTGGACTGAGCCAATATAACAGATGTTCAGGCACCCTGAATCTAATTCAACATCCACTGAATGATGAAGTATTAGTTATGGTGTATTTAAAATATTCATTGGAGTGGGTAGTAGGGCCATTTTGTCCAATCACACCTAGAACTAGAAAGCATATGGATTCAGTTATAGGGAACTCTGAGATGAGGTCTGTGGGATATCCCTTCCTCTTGTGAAGTAGCGAGGTCTCTTTCTCACTTAATTCAGCTTAATGAGTTATCAAATGATACAATGGGAAAGTCAGTGTAGAGTAAAATCCTACAAACTTACAACATCAACTCAGGTGGTACAAGGAAATAAAGTTCATAACTGATTGGTATCTTCACTAAGCCAATGTTATTGCGCCAGCATTTAGGTGGAATAGTAAGGCAGGGAATATAAATGAGACAAAATAATTTTTAAACGTTTCTGTAGTATGTTCTCTTAAAAAAATAAAGCTTATATTCTGAACCTTCATTTTGTGCATTTCCCAGGATATTGGTCATTAAATTGAATGAGAATATTCCCTAAATGGAAATTTTTCTCTTGATCCTATGGTTCAAAAATCCATCATGAAGAGAATTTCAAAGCAGACACGCAAATTATGAAACACTGTAGTTCCCAGCTCTTGCAGGATTTAGATGAAAAAATCTTAGAAATCAACTAATCTAATCTCCTAATTTTACAGATCAGGAAACTAAGTCCCAGAAAAGGTGAATGGCCTACCAAAGGTCACAAATCCAATAAGTGGCAAGACTGGGACAAGAACGCAGGTTTTCTGAGGCCCATCCACCATTCCAGGCTGCTTCTAGAGAGTGGTCCCTGAACATCATGCTACTAAGAATGGAAAAATCTCCTTCCCTCTCTCCCGTTCTTCTCTGCCCCTAGCCAAGGCTGTACCTCAGTGACATGAAATGCATTATTAAATTAATAAATGCAGGTCAGGCAGCTGAGGTTAAGAAAATATATATTGGATTTGGTTTCTTCAATTTGGCCGGTGGGAAGGACCCCAAAGTCATTGCCCTCACAAATCCAGGTTTTCCTCATGGCAGACACCTGGGCAACTCTAATTCTTTACCCAACAGTATAGCTTTGTGTGACCAGAAGGGTGATCCTTGTATCATTTTTTGAATTTCCTTAATTGAAGAATAACTTGTTATGACCCATATGGGAGGGGGTTATTTGTTTTGTTCAACACAAGCCTCTGAGTTCATTTGACAGCTGTGTTATATTGTGATTTGAGGGGAGGAGCAGGGCAAGAAGGTGCTTAGAAAGCTAGATAATTATGATTCCCCTTTCCTAGTACCCTCAATTTGTCCCCTGGCCTCAGCATATCATGAAATTTTCCTGCCTGTGAAAACTTTATGGTATAGCAGAGACGGAGGAATAAGCATTCATATAGCACCTACTATGTGCCAGACACCATGCCGAGTGCTTTACAGATATCTCTTTGGTAAAAGCACAGTACTCCATGCTAAGAGCTATAGCTAGGAATTCTTTTATCTGGGTTTGAGAGAGTTGGGTAGGTTTATACCACAGTGCCACAGAGGACAGTCTGGTTACTGATTTAGTCACTTTCTTAGGAGAGGAAGGTTTTTTTCCCCAAGTTTGACTTGTATCTCTATGAGAATTACAGGGAAAGATAGGCCCCAAAGTCTTGGTGATGGAGCAGGATTGTTTCACTGTGTAAGCCAACAGAATTACAAGGTGTAAGGCTCAAAGGCCATAGCCAGCCATCCCCAGACAAAGCCAAGGAGGATATGTGCCCCCACCAAGTTGGTGGGCATTAGTTATGGTAACTATGGAGAGCCCCACTCATGATAACTAGCTATAGCTCTACCCTCATTCACAAATGCTGAGTTCAGAAAAATATACATCTCAGAGGGGGATTAGTTGAATTTTTTTCTTTTTTTCAGGGTAGCTAGGTGGTACAGTGGATAGAACACTGGGCTTGGAATCGGGAAGGCATCCTCATCAGTTCAAATCTGGCCTCAGACACTTACTAGCTGTGACTCTGGGCAAGTCACTTAACCCTCTTTGCCTCAGTTTCCTCATCTGTAAAATGAACTGGAGAAGGAAATGGCAAACCACTCCAGTATCTTCACCAAGAAAATCCCAAATGGGGTCACAAAGAGTCAGACAAGACTGAAACAACTCAACAAGTTGAGTTTTTGTATGTTTTAAGCATGTTCCATTCAAAGCACCTGCCATAGTAGAAAGGACAATTTGTACATATAAATAACTACATTCAACTAAAAAGACATTCAGTAAAATGTCAAACAGAAAGATAGGGAGGGTACAGTCAAAGCAACTGAGTAGAAGGGTGACTGATGTAATAGAAATAGTGCTGGGCTAAGAGAGAGATCTGGGTTCAAATCCCACTTCCGACACTGAAGTTATATGACTAAGGACAAGTCATTTTACTTCCCAGCTTCGCTTTCCTTTTCTGTAAAATGGAAATAATAGCAAGTCTTTATTAATTATCCTGCCTTTTTTCATTTTTTTCCTGTGTGGATTTCTAGGCCATTCTTTTAAGTAGTCATGAATTTCATTTAGGAGGACTTATAGCTTGGTCTTAATATGATATGCTCAGTGTCATCCACTAACAGGGAAATTTGTAGAACCTCATGTATACTTGTAAGCCTTCTTCTCTTTGGACTCTGCATAGGATATCTACCATGACAAAGTCAAATGCCTTCCATGTTCACATGTCTCCCTGTTTCATGTCTTATTTCATATTAATGACCAAAGGATTGTAGAACAAAATTACCTTAGTGGTTTTAACTCTCAAGGAATCATTTATGATCTTAATATATGGAGAAAGCTCCTTATTAGAAGAGGGCCTATAAGGCTACATTTTGCCTCTAATATACCATCCAAGTCACATACTCTTTTATAATTAACAAAAAATGCAATGAAATATTGTATTCTTTACAACTTCCCATCAGTTGAGTAAAGATGTGATGTGCTGGCAAAAATCTATTGTGAGTTTGTTACCATCTGACGTTTTCAATAAGATACCCTGAATGCATGTGTAAGGTCATTCTGATGAATATTTTACTAACATTAGACAGACATATGAATTAGTAGTTACTGAGGTCTCTGAAGCCTGTTTTGGGGGCAGTGATGCTACCCATAATTTTTCCCCAGTCATTTGGCATTTTCTCATCTTTTAAATATTTGAAACTCAGGCCCTCAGTGGGTCACTTCCAATACTGATCTCTTCTAAGTAGGTGAAGAGTTTCTTCTGTCTAGACTATGGCGTGTAGCCTGATGGACAATCCACCTATTAACTTTGGATGTTCATATACCTTGGGTGAACAATGCAGATGAATGAAGAAGTGAGGAGGAGGAAGAAAATGAGCTAGATTGTATTTGGGAAATTGTGCAGCCCTTTTAATGATCTTAAACTACTCCCTGACACAAAACTCCATCTTTTTACATCTATAATCTCCTGGTGACAAGAGGGAACATGATACATCATTGGACTAACTATCCTTGGAGTCAGCAAGAAGGATGAAGTTCAAGTTCCATTTCTGACACATACCAGCTGTGTGATCCTGGGCAAGTCACTTAAATGAGGCAACTCTCTAAGACTACAAATTATAGAAAAAATTTTAACCTCCACTGGTAGAAAGAGTTTCTTCATCTGGGAGTTCCTTATATTAATGAAATCGCGAGCTCATTTCATAGCTTTAACTCTATTCTGGTGATGCCTTATGACTGCAAATCATGGAACTCAGTCTCCAAAGAATCAAGATGGAATGGAGGAAATGCATGGCAAACATAAGTAGGCTGCAGTCTATTATTAACAATGTCTTGTGTGCCAGAAATGGTATTAATATAACCATCCAAGCCACATATGTTAAAAAAGGAGTCATGTAGCTAGCTGGAACCTGCCCATGCCTAGTGTTGCCTTGTTACAAGGCCTAGACTAGAGGAAAGACTCTAGCACGTGAAGTAGATTCTCTTTAGAGAATTTATTAAAGTAAATAGACAAAAATTACAGAGGATGAGAAAGCATAGATGGGTTCTAATCTGTACCATGAAAAGGTGTTCCAACTCAGTGAGATAGATTATGAATCCATTGAGGTTTTTTATTTCACAAGGTTGTGAAGGAAGTACTTTGTAAACCCTAAAACTTCATACAAATAGGTATTGTTTGTCCAAGAAATGCCTGTGATCATGGTGAATAAAAATGGACTTCTCTGATCTTGTACCTCAATCACTAAACTGGATAGAGAAATTACTACTCAGTTTGCTAAAGGCTTTTTCCAAGATAAGTTAATCTTTCATTTTACCAATTTAAATATTTGTGGGCACACATATTATTTTCCTCAAAGACATCTAACATTTTTCTTCAAAGAGTAGGGATGACATAGATGCTACTATAGCATGTTATCCCTATGGCATGACAAATTATGAATTATATGAATGACAATACTTGGCATCCATTTATGACATTTCTTTGAGAGATTGTGATGTAGGAGAAAGAACACTGACTAAGTTATTTGGAATGAGGAGACCTAAGTTTGAATCCCAGATCCCACATTTACTATCCATGCAGTAGCTGGGTGGCCCAGTGGACAGACCACTGGGCCCGGAGTCAAGAAGACTCATCTTCCTGAGTTCAAATCTGACCTCAGACATGTTTTAGCTGTGTGACTCTGGGCAAATCACTTAACCCTGTTAGCCTCAGTTTCCTCATCTGTAAAATGAGCTGGATGAGGAAATGGCAAACCACTCCAGTATCTTTGCCAAGAAAACCCCAAATGCAGTTACAAAGAGTGAGACATGACTGAAAAATGATTGAACAACAACTGATGTTGAACAAGTCAGCTCTTCAAGAACTTCGCTTTCCTCATTTGTAAAATGGGAATGATGATACATATGCTCCTTTTTTCACAGGTTTGTTGTTATACAAGTTCTTTTTAAATTTTTAAGTGTCATGTAAATGTGAATTATTTTTGTTGTTAGAAATGTTCTTTTTAAATTTTTAAGTGTTGTGTAAATGTGAAATATTTTTTCAATAGGAAAAAATACTTAATTTGGAGTCAGAAAACCTGGGTTTGAATCCTAATTTCACTACTTACCCTATACCTCAGACTTCCCCTTTGAAAATGAGGGGTTGGACTAGATGAGCCTAAGGTTCATCTTCCAACCCTAAACCTGTGATTCTAAAACTCTGGGAAATGGAAAGCACTTTAATCCTAGGAATGTTACACAGCAAATAGAATCATGGAATGTCAGATCTAGAAGGGATACACACTGTTACGTAGTCTAACACATTTAGTTTACAGATGAGAAAAATGAAGTGAGGCCCAACGCAATTTAGCAAGCTTCTTTTAAGCACCTATTATATGTAAATAACATATTGTGTTAGCATGGGCATACACAAGCCAAAACCTACACAGCCCCCAGGTTCATGTCACTAACATTATCCTAAGGGAGAAACAACATATTCATAGATCAGTGTAATACAAAACACAGCTAGGTGGCCCAGTGGATAGAGCACTGGGCTTTGAATCAGAAAGACGCATCCTCATGAGTTCAAATCTGGCCTCAGACACTTAATAGCTGTGTGACCCTGGGCAAGTCACTTAACCCTGTCTGCCTCAGTTCCTCATCTGTAAAATGAGCTGGAGGAGGAAATGGCAAATCACTCCAGTATCTTTGCCAAGAAGACCCTGAACTGAAAAGACTCAACAACACTACAAGAGTACAAACTGGGGAGGCTTCCCTTAGAAGGTGGTGTTGCTGTTTGTTCTTCGTTCTCAAAGAAGAGCAGGACATCAGGAAGATGATGCCATAGCTTGCAAGTAAATTGGATTTAAGTGAGGGAGGGCTGTGCCAAATCACCAGCCTCACTTTCTCCTCCAGAGCTATCTGGGTCCAGTGGTCAGATATCAATCAGGATGACTGGAGATGTCCCCCTTCCCCTCCCCAACTTCAGATGAGCCTTGAGGGAAGATGACGATGCATAGAGGCAGAGTTATGGAGGGAGTAGATCCCAGGCATGAGGAGCAACTAGAACAGCTTCAAAGCCCAGAAGATGGAGGTTTGGGTTAAAGAAACAACCAGAAGTCTTTGGCTACGATGTAGAATGCTTGAAGGAAATGTTAAAAACTAAGGCTGAAAAAGTAGAATGGAGTCAGATTAGAGAGGGCATTAAATGCCAGGCTGAGGATTTTGTATTTTATCCTTGTTGAAATTGGGAGGTAAAAAAGGTTTTTGAGGAGAAGAATAGCATGTTCATACCTATACCTTAGATTATTTTGGCAGTTACTGAAATTAGATTGCATAGAGGAACAGTTTTAAGGAAGGGGCTGTTTGGGAATTAGGAGGCTATTTCAGTGATGGTTGCTCTTCACGCCTGTAATGAACTCCCTTCTCACGTCATTGAATCCCTCTCTTCCTTCAAGAGAAGGCTTAAATGCTACCTTCTACGTGAAGTTTGTCCTCATCCTACCAAATGCTAAGACCCTACCTCTCAGATACCAGTGTAGCTAACTACAGTCAGGTCTGTTATAATGTGACAGATGTGTTCTGAAAAATCACAGTGCTGTGCAAAATTGCACAATAAAAACCACAAGGTTTATGGGGGAAATAGGGTTAAAGAAACAGTACTCAAAATTTTCACCAGTGACACATTAAAAAAATAGGAATCTAATAAAAATGGTAGCATGGTTTTACACGTGCTGAAGGTTAAGAAATACTTAGTACTACAATAATAAATAGTTGCAGCCGGGGGCTTTAGGCTGTTGCTTGGCTGCCTATGCAGCTATTTTCTACAGGCCATGGACTGACAAAGTCAACAGCTACAGGTGAGAGGGCCTCAGTGGACCCAACTCCAGGATGGGGCGTGATTCTATCTGGGCAAAACACGGGGAGGCTCGAGGAAAGTGGGGAATGGGTATGGACTAGCTCTCTGCCCCCAGCTCCTACTGCCCTAGAAGATATACTATAAACATGGCACTTGACCTTGGAAAAGACTTAAAGTTTATTTGTTTGTGAAAGTATATGTTGGGGAGGTTGTAGATTGTGAGTTGCAGTGAAGTGGTACCATATTCCATGTTCTTGATGTTTCTTGAGGATAAAATCATGCATCAGCACACCAAAATTTTTATGTTTGAATTATTCTCTAATACAGCAATTGCGATGGAACAAATCTGTGACTGTACTTTGTATTTATTTGTATTCTCTTTATATTTATTCTGTATGTATTTATTGAATCTTCTGTTAGAATGTGAACTCCTTGAAAATAGGCATTGCTTTTGTTCATTGTGTTTGTATCCCCAGAGCCTAGCCCAATGCCTGACACGTAGTAGATACTTATTAAATGCTTGTTGGTTGATGAATGCAGGTGAATGGTGATGAGGGCTTAAACTATTGTGGTAGCTGTCTGAGTGGGGGAAAGGAAGTAGCATTGACAGGATTTGAGAACAGATTTTATATGGTAGATGAGGAAGGAGGACAATTTTGCCGTTATATATCTGGTTGACTGGGAGGATAGTGATTCCATAAACAGAAATACAGAAGTTGGAAAGAGAACGTACCTTAGAAAAGGGAAAGCAATGTATGTTTTGGATGTGTTGGGTTGAGTCACTAACAGGATATCCAAGTGGAGATGTCCAAGGAGAAGTTGAAGATTTGGGACTAGAGCTCAGGAAAGAAATTAGAGAAATCAACAGATGGAATTGGGAGTCCTTTTTGTAATGATGATAAAAGTGGCAGTGGGGAGCAAGGAATATACAGGATCTTCCTGGATCAGGATGATGAATTGAGTATTCAGTATTGACAAAGGGGGCTTCCAACGAAGTCCAGATTTCTGTTTCAATCAAAAAATAGAAGAGAGTGAGAGGAAGAAATCTATAATGAAAAGGATTTTATTGAGGAGAGAGTCCCTCATTATGGCAATAAATAGCAAGGACCCCATTTTAAGGCATGGAAGAAATATCATGACTCAAAGCCCTAAGAGAGCAATAAAGCTGACTAGGACTGCATTTGTTTCTTAGCTTTCACTATAGCACTAAGAGAGGTTATCATTGCCCCTGGTCATTAGCCATGAAATACAGCAAAGCTACTCAGGAAACAGAAAAGATACTTTTAGAACAACAGCATCATTCTCATACTCGGTAAACTCCTGTGGCTCCCTATTACCCCTAGGAACAAATAAAAACTCTTCTGGTTAGCATTTAAAGTCCTTCACAACATGATCTCAGTCTCCCTTTCTATCCTTATTACATATTATGCTCCTTCATATACACCATGTATGTTGCAATCACACTGGTCTTCTTACTAGTCTTCACACATGGTGTTTCCCATTCCCATGTTTTTGCACTGGCTGTCCCCCATGCGTGGAATCTATTTCCTACTTACATCTCTCCTTTAAAATCACTATCTCCCTTCAATACACAAGTCAGTCAACACCTATCTACATCAAGCCTTTCCTGATGCTTCTTCTCTGCTAACGGCCTCCTTCCCCACGCCCAGCCCCATCACATTGTATCTATTTTGTATATGCCTGTATAAATGTGTGTGATCTCTCTAGACGGATTATAAGGTCTTAGATAGAAGAAACAGTTTCAATTGTGTCTCTGCATCCCCCAATGCCTAGCATTTTCATTGGTGTCTGACTTTTTGTGACTTGGGATTTTCTTGGCTAAGATACTAGAGTGGCTTACCATTTCCTTCTCTAGCTCATTTTACAGATGAGGAAACTGAGGCAAAGAGGGTGAAGTGACTTGCCCAGGGTCACACAGCTAGTAAGTATCTGAGGCCAGATTTGAGCTTAGGAAGATGTGTCTTCCTGACTCTGGGCCCTGCACTCCATCCACTGTGCCATCTAGCAGCCCTAGCATTATAGTGGGTATTTAATAAATGCTTGTTGCTAGATCATTTGAATGATACACCAGAAAAGTCTCCAAAAAGTATAGTTTTGTTTTAGTCGAGTCTCTTTCGCAAAGAATGAGAGAAAGAAGAGGAAAAGAAAAGGTAAGATAAAAAGGTGCTGGCCCAGTAATTTCTAAGCATGGCATGTAGACAATGTGTAAATCTTGACATGGATGAGCTGTAATTCCAGTCAATGGACAGCTCTCCAAATGGGAATGCCCTCCACCAGAACAGACTGCTCCCCATCCATAACTCAGGACACAAGTAAATCTATGCATTTGGCCAGAATGTTGAAATATAAAACCATAACCCTGTGCAATAATTTCCCTAAATGTATTCTTATATTACTTGTTTTACAAAGAAAATTGTATCTCTCTTGAGTGTCCTTAGAAATTATGGGTTGGGCAATATTGCCCCCCTCTTAGGCCCTTGTTTCCACAGAGCTCTAGCTCCCCTCTCCTCCCCCCTCCCCAGTCCCTATGTTATGTAAGCATCAATCCCTTGATTCTTATGCTAAAGAGTTTGCCTGCTATTGTTGCAGGCAGTTACAATACCTGACTTTATCTGGAGAATCTTTTTCAGAACTTGCTGACTTGAGTTTTCTTTGCCTGAATTAGTGATACTGTCCCAGGAGATCCTCTCAGCAAAGCCTACCAGGGAAGAGAGCCAGCATTGATGGTACCTTGGAGGCTTACTCTAATAAAGGCCTCTCTCTTGGGAATGGGGAAAACAAAAGAGCCTGCACAGAGGCATCTATGTGTGAATTTTCTCAGTGTACCTAGAGTCCATCACAGGCCTGCAGCAATTGTTCCCTGCCCCTTTCTTATTTCACTTGTCAATATTAGCACCAGAAGTGACTTCTGACTTCATGGGAACCAAAGAGTGAGGGCATGAGTCATTGCTTGAACCTCGAAGAGAAGAGATGGCCTAACATCTAAAGAGAACAACAGAAAGGCTTGGTGGGTAATTCATGCAGGGAAACAGTGCCTAGCCAATTTTCACATGAAAGACTTAAAGCCAAATTAATGGGTAATAAACTCTTTAAGTTTTAATTCCCCAAGGTTTTCCAGAGCCAAATGTTTTACATGGTTTTTGTAGCATTTAATATAAAAACAAAAACAAATACAGCCCTCAGGGCAGAGTCAGTACAAACTTGTTACACACTTGACAAGGGCTTTAGGCCTTAGGTTTGTGGACAGTTGGTTTTTCTTTTATGTTTTTAGCAAATTCATATACTTGCTTTCCTTCTACCTTAGGAAGGGAACCCAAGGCTATATTGGATGCTTTTCCCCCCTCCTTACCCCCATCATTTATTTTAATGCTGATTTCATGTTTTAGCCACTGTGGAATTTTAATTTGTCTTCCAAACTCAGGATAAAGCCAGTGTCAAAGATACCAGTGGTATTTTATAGTAACATAAATTTAGAGCAGGACAGCATGTAAGAAAATATCCAGTCCAACCTACTCATTTTATAGATAAGGAAACAGCAAGTTGAAGTGAATTTCGCAATGCAAATGGCAGAGTCAGCATTTGAATTCAGGTTCTCCAAGTCTGAATCTAGCACTCTTTTCATTTTACCCCAATTAGCTTCAAAGTATATTCATGTGGGCAATAAGTGTCATTCTTTAAGACACATTGACTTGGGCTGTGGCACCCTCTAGGGTGCAGTCATTTTTTACCAGGTCCGTATTGAAAGAATTAGAGGTCTCAATTCACAGAACTTTTCTTTCCCAGAGGAAATGTGGAGAAGGAGAAAGTCAAGAGATCTGGGTTCTAAATAGAGTTCTGTCACTAATTTATTATATGGCCTTGGCCACATCACTCCTTCTGTCTGAGCCTGTCTCCTCCCCTGTAAAGTGGGTAGGTTGGGTTTGATCATCTTTAAGTCCCTTTAATTGCCAACATTCTGTGAGTCTCAGAGTCCTGAAGCAGACTAGTAACATTTTATTACGGCCTTCTGGTGTAATATTCTTTCAGATTGAATCTCAGAATTCTTGGTCTGTTAAAAAAAATGTTACTAGGGGTGGCCTTGTGGTTGCTTTAATCCCATTGCCATTGCTTTCATACGGTTTCCTGTATTCTAAAGTGAACACACTGTGCATTTGTCTTTTTTTTTAAACCTTTCCTTATATGAATCAGTCATATCTGAACAAATATCAGATGCTTCTGTTAAGTGGTTAAAAGAAAGGCCTGGGGGGGGGGGGTGCCTGTTGTTTTAACTAGCAATCATTAGGCAGAATCACAGAACTTTAGAGTTGGGAGAGACCTCAGAGATCATATAGACCAACATACACTCCCAAAAGAACCTTGTCTAAAATGCACTTGATAAGTAGCCATCCAGTTTTATTTGAAGATTGCCAGCAGTGGGGGAATGGCTACCTCTGGAGGCTGCTCATTCTGCATTGGGGCAGCTTTAATTGTTAGGACATGTTTTCTTATATCAAGCTTAAATTTGCTCTTTGCAACCTCATCACTGCTGGTTTAGTGTTTGTGTGGCCAAGTAGGACAAAGGTAATTCCCCTTCCCCCAACAGCACTTCAAATAGTTAAAGAGAGCTATCATGATCTTCAGTCTTCTCTTTTTCAAATGAAAAATCTTTCGCTCCCTCAACTGATCCTCTTATGGAGTGATCCCAAGACCATTTGCTACTTTGGTTGCCCTCCCCTGGATGTTCTCTTACCAGTCAGTGTCTGGAGGTGTACTGGAGCCAGATCCTTAAGAGAGCCCATTGTTAAATATACAAATTAGATATACAAATTAGTGCTTGGGTTATTTTCTTCTCAGTTTTTTAAACTTTATAAAGTTATGGGAAAATATGATAATTCAAATTAAACTTAAAAGTATGTCATGTATGCATCCCCCTCCCCAAGACAGTTGTTCAGCATTTCAGAACACCAGTGCCAATATCTTTCCCAAATAGGGGTGTCCAGAACTCAACACAGTATTCTAGCCATGGCCTGATGAGTGTTGGGTACAGCAGCACTCTCACCTCTTTGTTCTTGGAAGTTATGCAGCTAGGCGGTGCCATAGAGTACAGAGCACCTGGCCTGGAGTCAGGAAGACAAGTTCAAATCCAACCTCAGACACTAGCTGTGTGACCTGGGGCAAGTCAATTAACTCATTTACCTTTGTTTTCTCACCCATAAAATGAATTGGAGAAGGAAATGGTAGACCACTCCAGTATCTTTGCCAAGAAAACCCCAAATGGGACCGCAAAGAGTTGGGCAGGACCGAAACCACCGAACAACAAAATACACCCTCAGATCGTGTTAGCTCGCTGTTGTTTTTTAGCTCCCATGTTGCACTGTGCTACATCAGGCTCTGTGATGATCAAGCCTGCAGAGCTGGACGGAGAGTATTTTGTTATTAGATGGGGAAATACAAAGTAAGAAGTTACAAGCTTGATCTGTAGTTGTTCCCCATAGACAATCCAAGAAGTGAATTAATTAGAGCCCTGTAGACAAAAGGATGGTGGTTCCAGTGATTTTTGTGATGGGTGTTTTCAAGAATCTTCTCTCTATGCAAGGGAATTTGTTTGGTTGCTCACTGGAGGAAAAAAAAAAAGATTGCAGTGACATGTGCAACGTACTCAGATTAATTTGTCCTTTCTCAAAAGGCCACACTGATTAATTGCATGTTGAAAATTTAAGAGATGTCTCTCTGGTGTATAAATAAATCTTTAGTTAGAACAAATGCACTTTTTTTTAAAAGCAAGACAATTTGGTTCCAACATTTTGGATGATGCTACATTTCTTTCTCAGTTAGCAAAGGGATGTCAACATGAAGTATGAATGATTTTTCGTTAGGAAAAACTAGCAAATTGATGTCCTCATTGCTTCATCTTAATAAAACTGCGTCACATTAAGAATCATAAGATTAAATATTCCATGTTGTAGAATTAAAGAATTTCAGAATTCAGAGGGAACTCAGAGTCCAACCTGTACCTGATTAAAAATCTCCTCTATAATATGCCCAATAAATGGTCAACAAGCTTTTCCTTAAATACTCTGGTGGCATGGCTCGAACTCTTTCAGCCTCTGGATCTGCTCATTCAACTCAATCGGTCCTCATGCTGACATCCCAAAGACGACCATTGCTATGTACCTACTACTCAATATTCTTTCAGAGCCCCAGTTGTAACTCTATGGGGAGGGGAGGGAAGACACTCCTATTACTTGCCACTATAGCTCCTAAACCCCTACAAGTGCTTACTCTTCACACACAATCAACCACAGTGCCACTAGAAGGGCTTAAATTTAAAATATTTGCTTAATGACAAGACAAAAGCAAACATAATTATAACAGTTAACAAAACAAATGCAGTATTTTAAAAATTCATAGTCTGCACATAAACTTGAGCTATACTCTTCCAGTCAAATAAATCTAATAAAATCTAAGTTTCTGTCAGTTATGAAACTGAAAGTTCCTGTTTAATGTTCTTGTAGTCTCTAAACCACTTTGCTATTTACCACTTTATGAGTTATTACCTTCTAAACTCTAAAAGCAATCATATGCAAATGAGATGAAAGATCACAATGTCGTATAAGTTCAGTCATTTTTCTGCCTTCAGACAGGTCCCTTCATCTGAGAGGCAGTTCTCTATTTAGTCCTCCTAGCAGTGTGTCCTTACATTTTAAAAGAAAATCTGCTTCACACAAAAATTTTATTTTTGGTATACAAAAATTCTCTTCCTGTCCCTTTCAGCAACTAAAATTCACAGATGAAAGGGGAAAAAAGCACCCTCCACAAGTTGATTTCATTCATTCTTTATTTTTACACAAAAGTTCATTTTTTAATTTTTTTAGCAAACTGCTCATTTATAAAAGAAGCAGTATCTTACACAAAGAAGGTATTATTTCTAATCACCTGATCAACTTGGTGGCTCTCCTCTGGATGCTTATCAATGTCCTTCCTGAATTGTAGTGCCTGGGACTGAACACAACATTCTGGAAATGGTCTAAGAAGAGAAAAGGAGCAGCATGACTATTTCTTCCCTAGCTGTCAATATTATGCTTCTCTTAATGCAGACTAGGTTTTTTCACTGCCTCATCATATTACTTAGTAATTTTACTTGCAGTGCTCTAAAATTACAATATCTTTTCAAAGGAAGAAAACTGTTACATAGCTTCATATCCCTCATGTTGTGTTTGTGGAACTGTTTTTTTTTTTTAATTCAAGTGGAGGACTTAACATTTATCCCTATTAAGTTTCTTCTTCTTAGACTCAACCCAGTGTTCTACTATGTTTGGATCTTTTTGAATCCCTTTTATTCAATGAAATGTCATACGTGTGTTATCATGTTACTAAGGTACTCTTAACTAATAGGACTCAAAAGAGTTTTCAGAAAATTTTAAACCATCTACACGGGAAAGCCAAGAGGATGAAAAATACCTGCTATCCATATTAAGAGATATAGTTGGATAAACAACTCATAGAAATATTCCATGAGTACACATAGAGAGATACTGATCATGGACAGTGAACTAGGCCCTGAACTGAACATAGGGAGGAGCGTGAGTTAGATTGCCTTTGGGAACTTGTACAGTGCTTTTATTGATTCCATTTTTCTCTCTGGAAAAAAAAGAAGTCCATCTTTTTAATAATAGTATTCTTTCAATCATGCAGCATGGCTGTGAGTCATAGCATGTCACAGCTTCTGAAGAATTAAAAACTGAGGCTCACTCAAAGTGGCAGTAGAGAGGCATAGGGTTTGTGTGGATAGGTGGTAACAAAATTACTTCAAATACTCAAATCAACCCACAATCTCATCAGTGTGGATATTTGTAACAACAGTGCTACTTGCTGCTACTGTGGCTGTGTAAGACCAATAACACCAGCACACAGGAGGGCTGCTAGCACAGGTTCTTTGATCTGCTTTTCCAAGGAAAGTAACTTTAAGGGGTTTACAATCTCATTTTAATTAAATATATATGTATATATAGATGTGTGTGTGTGTGTGTGTGTGTGTGTGTGTATAATTCACTTAGTTCAGGAGAAAAAGTCAGCATCCTAAACTTCAGATGAAATACAAACAGAAATTACAAACAGAGACAATATAAACAGATCAACAGACAGGTTTTTGTCTGACCATAGCATACATAGTTACCAGAGAGAGAAAAAATACCAACATCTGGGTTTTCAAAGCCAGCCCCTCCCCCCCAACCCTGGCTCCACGACAGCTACCCAGAGTCTCATCTGGCCAAATCACACAACACTCTTCCAGTGAATGAGAGCCCCTGAAAGCAAAAACACTAATCTCTGAGTATATACACCCTTCTTCAGGGTCAGAGGGCCTCACAACCGGGAGACTCAAACCCATGCGACCCAAACCTTCCTGTGACTTAAGCAGGTCATCAAAGACTCCTGATTCAATCAAAGACTCTTGACTGAAACAAAGGCAAGACTCAATCAAAGGCACTTGACCACCTTAGTGCTGAGAAGCACTCAAACAAAAAAACAACAAAAAGTCCCACTTTGCTTGCCATCACAGTATTCTCTCCCACAATGCAGATAGCAACAAACCATCCTTGCCTGCTTATCCAGTGTGACTCTTTATCTATATCTTTTCATAAATTTACCACCAGGAATCCAGTAAATGTGCTAGGATCCTTTTTTCACTTTCCTTTGACATCATGGAGATACTTCTAAAGCACACAGACTACCCAGTGGTTATCTCTTCTTCTCACCACTTCACCAACCATTCTTTTTCAATCATCAATGTCTTTGACATCTTTTTCTTCATGCTTCATAGTTCCTTATTTGTTGCATATTTTTGCATGCTTTCACCCACCATATTCCCGTCCATTATCCTATGAATGATACTGAATTTTAATTCTTCAGAGATTGAAGTTTTTAAGACATCTAGTCACTGAGAGAATATTGGCAATAAAAGGGAAATTTGTTCCAGAGATTGATTTGGGATTATTAAAGAAGTTCTGCAGTTTCCCAGAGGCCATCCAATGTCCTCTCCTCCTTCTCTTTAATTCCTGGCACAATTCATTGTCCATTTGTAGTGTCTGTGCCCAGTATGTATATCGAGAACAAGTTCAATAGATTGTGCTTCTAACTGCATGTCATTCTCTTGAGACCAAGGGTAAGCAAACTATAGCCCATGGGTCAAATCCAACCCACTGCTTGTTTTTGGATGACCTACAAGCTATGAATTTTGTTAATGAAATTTTTTGTAGAAATCATTCTCTACTTGCAGGGCCTACAAAAACAGGCTATGGATGGGATTTGGTCTTTGGGCCATCATTTTCTGACCCCAGTACCAAAATGTCAAAATCCAAATGTGATAGGTCCACTTTTCTTAATGGTGAAAAGAATTTGTTATAAAAATCTTTGTAAATCTTTTCTATCTTTTATCTGTTTATTGGCCTCCTTCCAGCTTAATTATTAAATGTTCTTGGTTTTTTGCCCTTTTCTTGGTTTTATCTCTTGCCAATCTTTCTTTAAATGATTTATCTTCTACTTCTCTTAATTTTATGAGGTGGTACTGCAAATAATTTTAAACTATTCTCCTTTGTAAGATTTTATGAACAAGTCTATATTCTATATTGCTGTTACCTGGCTGCCATATCTTTCTGCTTTGTAAGTAGTCAAATGTTTGCTGACTAAAGTGCTTTGAGGGCTCTTTTGGTCTCTTCACAATGGCAAATGATTTATATTTGTTGAATTTCCTTATAAAATTATTGCAATCAATGTTTATGCTCTTCCTTCCATCCATATTCTATTCTTTATTATGAATAACTTCCTTAAATAGGCTGGATTAGAGTTATTTTAATTGCACCCTATGTCTTGTTCTACTTTCTTCCATACTTATACTAATTTTGATTTTTCCTAGTCAGTGGTCTTACTATACACAGACAGCTGATTAAGAAATGACTTACATATTAGTAGTGGGTTGTCTGTTAAAATATCAGTTTCATTCTTTGTAAAGTTATTCACCACGTCACTTCTGATTCTTATCTTAAGGAAAGTATTCATGATTTATAGGCAGGAGCCTTCTGTCTCTGGTTTCTTTCATTACTCATTCCTGACCCATTCTTTCCAATATATTTTTTTCACCTTTCTCACATACTCCCAACTTTTCATTAAAGTCATTAAACACTTTGTAGAAAAACAAGAACATCAGAAAGCAAATCCTAATTCAAGCAAATGTTAAGGTCTGAGTAAGCTGGACAGATTCCAGAATAAGTATAAAAATAATGATAACCAATAAATCTGCTAGCTACTGCCAAATATTATGCTATATGTTGATCTAATTAGAAATTTTTGTCTAGGTCTTATAGAATTTATTTACTTCTCTATCTTCTACAGTAGATGGTACAAAACTGTAAATATTTCCATAGTGGTCTTTTTGCAAATATTTATCATTACCACTGTCTCTCTGAGGAAAATCTGTGAGCCATCCTTCTGCTTAGCTATGACTTCCTGCTGTTTATCTGATTTAATTTATTTCAAGAATATCAAGATTGATACATTGGTTTCCTCCAATATTTTGTCCACTCATTGGTCTCTGGATAAGGATTTCTCATTTAGATAGTATAGTACTAAAGCTAAAGTTTATAGATAGTCTTTCGGGGCACCTTTTGCACCATGTACTGCTGTCATTGCAGGGTTAGATTTTTTTCATGGGTTGCCACAACCAAGCTATTCACCACCAAGTAGCAACCTGTAGTGCCTGGTACATGCTACCTACTTTCCCTCACCACCACCCCCCACCTCCTCCCTCCAATCTTGCTTAGCTAGGCTAGTCCCCATAAAGCAGACCCAGTTTATTGTGAGGGCTTTCTACAAAACATCATTAGGTTGCTCTCTATGGGTCACCACCACACTAAGATAAGACATTGGAATAAGACTTTGTGGAGGTTGCCAACCAAGAATTGTACAGGACAAGTGACATAAAGGATATCATCAAAGAACTGCAGGACCAAAAATAAGGTGAGAGAATCATGTGGCAAGGGCATGAGTGATGTGATAGCCCAAGTCCTCCACTAGTATTCACATAATGTCAAGAGAACTAGAGAAAAGCTTCCAGAATGTTGGGTGGATGGCCTGTGGAAGATAGATAGGAAGATATGAGCAAAAGTCATACAGGATAACAATGAAGAGATGGGCTGTGAACCTCACTATTGGAGACAATATCTATATCCTTGAGAGTTTGGATCTTGTGAGCTACCTGCTCAACAATAAGCTGATATCTGTAATTAACTTGAATGTATTAGGTATAAGTGAACATACCCAAAATGCCTACCCTATCAACCTCAGCCCCAGTCAGGTGATTTTCAGGTTCAGTCTAATACTGTCACAAAATACAGTGCAGGTTCACACTCAAATGAAGTGTATTATTGTTCACATGGAACATGTAACAATTAATGTTGGACATTGGCTATAATAAGAAATCATCTTGACTACCACCTTCATTTTACAACTGAAGTTCAGAAAAATTAAGTGAGTTTCTTAATATCACACAAGTAAAAAGTAGTGGAGCCAGGTCCTCATACAATATTCTTTCCTCTATGCCACAGTGCATTCTTATTAGCCATAGAATTGAATTGAAAGAGACTTAAAGGTCATCTAGTCCAGCCCCCACCCCCACTCATTTTACAAATAAGATAACTAACGTCCAGAGAGGTTAAGATCAACCAGTTAAGGGATGATTACAGAATTGGACAGAGGTCTTTTAGGACTGCCCCTACCTCTCTCTCTTTTTTGGCATGAAATTCGTGTCTAAGGGAGCATATTTACCTTATTAACAAAGAGAAAAAGGGGTTACCAAAATAAAACAAAGACCATTTCTGTTTGGCTTTTCAGGCCCATTACACTTTGGCCCCTCCTGACTTTTCCAGTCATCTTGTTCTCCTTCTTTTCTCCTCCTCCTCTTTACTTTCCTCCACATACTGTATGATTTAGGAGCAATGACCTTCTTTGCTATTCCTCACACAGAACACTCCATCTCTCACCTCTTTTCCTTTGCTCTCACCAGTTGTTCCCCATGCTTAGAATGTTTCTTTTCCTCACTTCTGCCTCCTAGCTTCAGGTTTTCTTCAATACTGAGATGAAATCTCATTCTCTGAAAAAGAAGCTTTTCCTAGTCCCTCCTACTACTAATTTTTTTTTTCTGAGATAGCTTCCCATTTACATGGCATATATCTTGTATGTGCACAGTTGTTTAAATATTATCCTTCCCCATTAGAATGTGAGCTTCTTGAGAACAGATACTGTATCTTTGCCTTTCTTTGTATGCTCAGCACTTAGCATAGTGCATGGTACATAGTAGGTGTTTAATAAATGCTTACTGACTGTATTTTGGACAACCTCTTTGAAACCTGACCAAACCAAGTATTATGATTATCATCACGAGGGTGAAATAATAACTCACACTTCAAGAGTGCTTTAAAGTTTCCAAAGTATTTTTCTCGCAAATCTGTGTGGTATGGACTCCGAGTATGGCCCCCATTTCATAGATGAGAAAACTGAACCTTTGAGAGGTTAAGAAATGCCTGTGATCCATAGCTAGTAAAGATCTAAGGTGAAACTCAAGCCCAGGTGTTTTGATTCAAAGTCTAGTGCCATTTCTACAATGCCTCACTGACTGCCATTACTCATTGCTACAAGCAAGGTAGTGATGTAGTGCTTTGCATCTATTGTTTATTTGGTGTTTGTGGGTGGAACCACAGTGTTGTTGTTTTAAAGGGACTAAAGTCTAATCAGAAGGTTTAAAGGCTTTTAAAGTAAGCAGAAGTGAATCCAGAGGTTAAGTGATTTTGTTCAGTACAGACTCAGTGGTGGACTCTCTAATTGAAGGAAGTCCTCCTTATCATCAGGTCCCATGGCCCGTGGCCACCCCTATTCAAGCCAATTTCCTGGAGAGTTCAATACATATAGAAACTTTCTAGAATCTTATCTAAAATACCCCTAATCACATTGCCTTGTTGAGAAGCAATTCATTTGAACCCAATAAATATTAGTGTTCATGGGAGGTTTTTGTCCAGCAAAAAACACATTGGCATGTGATTGGAAGAGCTGAATCATGTCAGTATTGATTTTCTCTCAATTTATAAAGCAATAAGAAAAGAAGACCTTGTAGAAATGCCCTGTGGGTTCTCCTTGAAAAGGAAAACAAAGGAATTGATTTTCTTATATGCCCCAAAACAACAAGAAACATCATTTCAGGGGACACTTGATCGTTTCATTTCACTGTCCTCATGATAACATAGGTAAAATGACAACCTTGAAGATTATTGTAACTTAAATACAATGTGCTGCAGAACATTGAGGCAGAGACATTCTCTGAAGTATTTGACAAGATTCCCCAAACCAAATGAACATATATTTGATACTTAGATAACATGGAGCTCCTAGTTAACCTCCATGCTTAGTGTGGGGTGATTTAGGTAATCAATTTCAAAAATGATGGCTCAATATTCCTCCCACCCCCAATGTATTCACTGTATTCATAGGCCATGGACATTCAAGAACCATAAATCAAATACAAAATTATTTGACAGACTAACCAGGTAACTTGTAGGAAAATAAGCAGGCAATGAAAATCATTCTCATTCCTACCTATACCATATACAAAAATGGTTACAACCTCCATATGGAGTAAGTCTCAAGGAGAACCTCATAAGGGGATGGGAAAATTGTCACTCCTGTATGTGGGCAGAAAGGGGAAGTAAAGAGTGAATCAATTACTTTGTCTTCAATAGCTTCATCTTGGTTGCCTTCAGATAGTTAGAGGAAGCTAAGTGGTTCATTGGAGAGAGAGTTGACCCGGGAGTCCGGAAGGCCTAAGTTCAAATCTAGCCTCTGTCATTCACTAGGTATGAGGCAAGTCATTTAACTTCTTCTGGCCTCAGTTTCCTCACTGAAAAAGGAGGATAATAATAGTACCAACTCCCTGTGTGGTTGTGAGCATCAAATGGGATAATATTTGTAAATATCACTTTGCAAACTTTAAAGTGCTATAAAAAACAAGCACTATTATTATTATTAGCTGTTACTTCTTGGGTATATTCATTTTCCTCAATATCTCCATTATGGGCAAATGAGGTAAAAGAGGGCAGCTCCCTACTTCAACCAGTAACTTCAATGCAAAAGCAGACACAGGTCAGGATGGTGAAAAATATATTGATGATATGACTCACATCTGAGACACAAAGGAGGCCAAATGTTTGTAGACTACTGAGAAGCCTCACATCTGTATATGATGAGTACTTTTATACATTAGAAAGTTGAAATAGGCTACAAATGGTGAGCATCAAACAATCACAAAAAAGTTGAATATATCTTAACAGACAGGAAATGGTTATTCATATGGAAGCCATGTCAAATCATCAGTCTGTGTATACTTAAACCATTAACTTAATAAAGCATAAGAGAAAAAAATTTAAACCATCTAATTAGAGAAAAAGCTAAAGATGAGAAGATATTGTGAACAATTGCAATACATTCAACCTATCAAAGTGAGCTGTCAGTGCCCCAAAAAAATAGGAAATGAAAAAAGATAAAAACATTGACCTTGATTATCATCAATTCCTATAACCATTTAACCAATGCAAAGTAAATGTCACAATCAGGAGGCAAAAAGAGGCCTAAAACTGTCTTAGTCGGCAAACACATACAAATATCGAAGTGTATATAGCTGCCAACTTTCTCGGATCCAATAAATAAAGCTAAGGACGTTCTTCAGAGGCAAGATGAAGTGTAGAGAGTAGCTAACATTTATATCATATTACTACTTATGACATGGGTATGAAATGTGATATGAAAACTATAGTCATGTCTAAGATCAATTTTTTTCCAGAGATTTGGATAAAAGCGTAGATGACATGCTTATTGAGATTGCAGGGGACACAAAGCTAAAAGGGATAGCCAGCACAATGGATGACAGATTCATGATCCAGAGAGATTTCAAAAAGACTAAAACAGTAGTATGACATACTTTGTTGATGACATATTTTTTTCTTTAGCAGCCCATGGATGAGAAAGTGCAGTGTCGAATGCTACCAGAGATCAAAAAGAATGAGTGTTAAGAAAAAGCCGTAAGATTTAGCAATTAATAGATCATTGGTACTTCTGAAGAGAGAAATTTTAGTTGAATCAAGGATAATGAGGAGGTTGAGAATCTGGGCTACTGAAAAGATAGGCACTGCATTGGATAGATCACTGGGCCTGGACTTTGTAAGACCTGAATTCAAACCCAGTTTCAGATACTTAGCTGTGTGACACTGGGCAAGTCATTTAACCTGTCTGCCTCAGTTTCCTCAAGTATAAAATGGGGGTAATAACAGCACCTACCTCCCAGGGTGGTTGTGGCGATCAAATGAGATAATATTTATAAAGTGCTTAGCACGTGCCTGGCACATAGTAGGCACTTAATAAATGCTTGTTTATTCCCTCCCTCCCTTCCTTCCTTCTTTTTTCTTCCTTCCTTTACTTTTCCTCTCCTTCCCTTCTCCCAGAAATGGAGAAGTTCAGAAGAGGGAATAGTTTGAGGTGGGAAGGAGAAAACAATGAGATCTTTGAGGTAGATTGCAACCAATCTGTGCCTGCTCATCCTGTACTACTCATGCTAAGCCCCTGAAAAAAAAAACTGGAAAGTAGTGGCAGCCCCTGGGAGTGAAAAGGGGAGAAGTAGGGTAAGGAGAAGGGGTTTGAATATTGCCTTCATAGCTACTTCTGGTGCCTGGTTTTTAATTATATAACAACCACCCAGAGGAGCTGACAGCCGGTGTAGAGGGGGAAGGTTAGGAGCTCATACTGACAGGAAAGTCAAATTGCTGAATAGGGCAGAGTGGGGGAGTTTGAGGGGATACTGGCTGAAGGGGGATGGTGAAGTGGTATTGAACCCAGTGATTAACTGTCATGGGTGTGGGTGTGGGTGTGTGTGTGTGTGTGTGTGTGTGTGTGTGTGTGTGTGTGAATGTGACCCATTTTGCCCACTCTTTGATTGGTTATTTGTTGGGGTTGTGCCATGACTCAATGGGGGTGCAGGCCCTTATTTTGGATACCATTGGGCTAGAATCTAGTAACATGAAATGTAGTGGAGATAGAAATTAAAGTCTACATGGGTTCAAAAATTCAGCTATACAAGGCTTAGAAAATATATTTATGTGAGTTCTTTGAGATGTATCCCCAATGCTTTGCATAATTATAATAGCTAGTAGCGTTTATATAGAACTTTAAAGTTTGCAAAGAGCTTTACATATGTTAACTCATTGGTCCCTACAACAACTCTGTGAGATAGGTGGTATTCTTATCCCTATTTTACAGATAAAGAAACTGAGGCAGACAGGTTAAGTGACTTCCCCAGAGTCACACAGCTAGTAAGAGTCTGAAGCAGAATTCAAACTCAAGTCTTCCTGACTCCAAGTTCTTTACTCTACCCACTATGCCATTTAGCTGCCTAGCTTTGCACAAAGTAAGTTCTTAATGCTTCATTCCAATCAGTCAGCCTTCTTATATGAAAAAAGAGGGAGTGTTAGTGATGTGGACACTCAACAGTGCAATATGGGAATACAATTTTAGACTGTACTATATTTTAGGAAGGATGTCAACACCTGGAACATAACCAGGTAGTGTGACCAAGACGGCAAGGAGCCTAGAGACCATGTCATAAGATGATCGGTTGGAGGAACTAGAGAAGGGAAGACTTGGGGGAAAAGGAGTATGATAGCTATTTGTAAGTATTTGAAGAGCTGCATGAGGAAAGGGGGTATAAACTAGTTCTCTTTAGCCCCCAGAGAGCTAAACTATAAAAAAAGGATGAAAATTACAAGATGTTGGGGAAACTTTCTTTTGGTTAGAACTATCTAAAAATGCAATAGATAAGTGATAAAATGGATAGAGTGAGTCTGGAGTCAAGCCAGGAATATTCATCTTCCAGAGTTCAAATCTGGCCTCAAGATACTCAGTAGCTGTGGGACCCTGGGCAAATCACTTAACCCCCTTGCCTCAATTTCATCATCTATAAAATGAACTGGAGAAGTTAATGGCAAACCACTCCAGTATCTTTGTCAAGAAAACCCCAAATGGGGTCACAAATAATCAGATTCAACTAAACAACTGAACAACAACAAAAACGAGATGGGATGCATTGGACATCAAGCAGAGGCCAGGGGACCATTTTTAGGGATGTTGTTGAGATTGGACAAGGTCTCAGAGATCCCTTACAACTCTAAGCCTGAGCTTCAAGTCCTACCTCTAACACATACTGGTTGTATGATTCTAAGTCACTTAATTCCCCAGTGCCCCCAGGTAGCTCTGGAAGACTACAAATGGCAAAGCAGATGGGGATCTACAGTGGCAAGAAGAGGTGACTCTGTGAGACCACAAATGGCAGAGCAGATGGGGATCTACATTGGCAAGAAGAGGTGACTCTGTGAGACCACAAATGGCAGAGCAGATGGGGATCTACATTGGCAAGAAGAGGTGACTCTGTGAGACCACAAATGGCAGAGCAGATGGGGATCTACATTGGCAAGAAGAGGTGACTCTGTGAGACCACAAATGGCAGAGCAGATGGGGATCTACATTGGCAAGAAGAGGTGACTCTGTGAGACCACAAATGGCAGAGCAGATGGGGATCTACATTGGCAAGAAGAGGTGACTCTGTGAGACCACAAATGGCAGGGCAGGTGGGGATCTACATTGGCAAGAAGAGGTGACTATGTGAGAGCACAAATGGCAGAGCAAATGGCAGACATTGGTCAAAAGGAATTTAAAAAGAACTATTGCTTGCCCACAGTAGTTGATCCAAACTTTCTCTTCTTTCTTCAAACTTCACTTACAACCTCTTTCCTCTCACTCTCAGCAGAAGTTTTTACCTTATTTGTAGTCGACAAAATGGCTGCTGTTTGCCATGAGTTCATACTTCTCTCCAACTATCAAAACTCCTTGACACCATTCTTTATATCTTCTTGCTTTATCTCCTTACCTTGCCTTCACCTCTTAGAATCCCCAGCTTCCTTCACATCTCAGCTGGAGCACCACCTCCTGAATAAAGACTTCCCTGATTCCTTCCCTGACTAGGATTGACCTTGTATTTATTTGGTGTGTATTTCTTATTTACTCATATGTGCACATGCTGTTTCCTTTGATAAAATGTCAATTCCTTGAAGTCAGGGTCTGTTTCATTTTTTGTCTTTGTATCCCTAGTGTAAGGCTAGACTATCTGGCAAATAGTAGGTGATTAATAAATGCTTGTTTATTGATCATACAAATAGCTGTTAGGACAGAAATTCCCTAGTGGATTCAGAGATTGCCTGATGCTCTGTAGTCCTCTCCATAAACCCTGTGGGTTAGGCTCTGACTCAGTGTAATATCAATTAAGTTGGGTGTCTTCAATTGAGCCTTACTAGGTGCTAAACCCCAGGCCCCAAACCCCTATTAGGTGCTAAGCCTATGCGGGTGTGAATTGGTAGCTAAGGTGGGGCTCCAGGTGGGCCCAATGAAGAGCCAATAGTAAGAGCCTAAGTTCTGGTTGCTCAGATGACATCTGAAGCTGTATAAAAAGAGAGAACAGAGTTATATGCTTAAGGCTCTCACTCCTGGAGGCACGGGACTCTGGGCAGCCACTCTAAGGGCCTTCCGGCTGAACTCAGATGTTGATGGTTTTCTTGGTAACTATGAATTGTATTTGGTCTGTTTGTAATTTGTTTGTATTTGTTCTGAAGTTCAGGGTGCTGGCTTTTTCCCCTGAACTAAGTGAATGATATTTGTATGCTGGATTAAATTGAGATTGCTAACGCCTTAATGTTGCTTTCCTTAGTAAAGCAAATCAAAAGAATCTGGGCTTGCAGCATTCTGTGAGCTGGTTGTTGTTGGTTTTACACCTCCACATCAGCTGCTAGCTGGATTGTTGAAACACCCAGTAATAAAAACAGCAATTCTTTGATTTGTACTGAAATTTACCATTTACACAGTGTTTGCCTCACAAACAGCCTTATAAGGTAGGAAAGGTGTGCTATGAGAGGAACTCCATGTTATTGTTTGGTCCCCAAAAGTAACATCAGTAGTGGATCAGAAGAGAATTCAATGGAACAGAATAGAACTCAACTAGATAGATACATGTATACAAGCACACACATATGTATACATATACACATTCACACATATACACACACATACATATATATACACATACTTATTGTGCTTATTAATACTATGTACCAAGCACTGTATTAAGCACTAAAGATACAAAGACAAAAGTGAAACAGTCCCCACCCTTAAGGAGATTACATTCTAGCCAGAGACAACACATACATAGTATATATAATATACTTATGTATATATGTACATATATGCATATAAAATCATATATAAATACACACAATACATATGTATATAATCATGTAGGGAGTCACATGTATAACACATACATAATACTATATAGACACATAATGTGTACGTATATAATTATTATATGGTGTTGATTTGTTAAATGTAATTGATTTATTTCCTTTCCTAGCCTAATTATTCATGTTGGACACATAGATATATAACACATATACATATATATGAGTTGTATATGCATATATGTATCATATGTGCATGTGTATATGTGTGTATGTGAGAGATATTTCTGTATCTCTCACACATATATATGTGTGTCTCTGGTTAGAATGTAACCTTCTTGGGTGGGGACTGTTTCACTTTTGTCTTTGTATCTTCAATGCTTAATATAGCGCTTGGCACATAGAAAGTGCTTGATAAATATTTGTCAATTAATTGAAGGTATATGTTTATACATATATGTATATGCTTGTATATATTGTGTGTTAATCATATATAACATTATAAATATAGATACACAAATATACATATGTGCAGGGTATCTCCAAAATTTTAGATCTAAGGCAATTAGATGGCATCGTGGATAGAGCACCTACTCTAGAATCAGGAGGACCTGAGGTCAAATCTGGCATCAGACACTTACTAGCTGTGTGACTTTGGGCAAGTCATTTAACCCTGATTGCTCCCCGCCCCCCCCCAAAAAGTTTTAAAGCAGTTTTAAATTTAAAACTGCCCTCAGACTCTGAGAGAGAGAGAGAGAGAGAGAGAGTGCGTGTGTGTGTGTGTGTGTGTGTGTGTGTGTGTTTGTAAAAGGACACATGAGACATATACAAAAGGAAGGTATTTTGGGGAGGGAGGGCACTAGCAGCTGGAGGATCAGGAAAGTCTTCATGGAGAAACAGGCACTTGAGCTGAATTGAAGTAGAGGCAGAAAACACATAACTCACATTCACAGATAATCCTCTCTTCTTATTTTAGCCTTAACCTCATGGCAGGGCATAACCAGGACTAATGACTAGAAGTTAGAGGGAGACAGACCAGCTACCTATAAGTAAGAACCCCCTAACACCCAATGCTATTCAAAGGTGGAATGGACTGCTTCATGGATTAATCATTCCCTTGTCATTAGTTATTCAAGTGTAAGTTATATGACGACAGAGAGGACCCTAGTGGTGGATGGGAGGCTGGACCTCCAAGGTGACCTTTGAGTTCATAGAACTCAGGAGTGCTGTGATTCCATGGCCTTTCTCCTTCATCAAACTTTTATTAAATCCACTAATAAGAAACAAAAGAATTGATTTCTTTAACCTCCTTTCCTAGCCTAATTGTATATATTGGTGCCAAAAAAGACCTGTGTTCAAATTGAACATCTAACTAGGTATCTGACTGTGAGAAAGTTAATTAACCTGAGTTTTGATCTCCTAATTTACAAAATGGGGATAATATCTACAGTCCCTAAGCCCACAAGGGTGCTATAAGTATCAAATGAGACAATGTAAGTAAAGCACTTTGTAACCTAATCAGTATTGGTTATTATTTTTATATAATGAAATGACCACAAGGTTAATAGCTTTAATTAATTTAATTAATTTTTATTTTTATTTTATTTCAATTTACTTTTATAAGTATATATATTTCTTTTTATTTATCAACTTAAATACTAGCTAATCTATATGTTACATAATTAATTGCATATGTAACTAATACTCAACTCTATAAGATTCTACTTGAAAATTCCCTATGAAGGTGAAATCTTGTTTAATCAAGTAATATTGTATAATTCCCACAATAAAATTCCTTGAAGTGAAAGGTAAGTGTATATAAATAGGTATATGTATATATATATATATATATGTGTGTGTGTGTGTGTGTGTGTGTTTACATATGTATACACATGTATATACATATGTATGTGTGTATATACACATATCTTCAAAACACTGGTCACAGTCATATATGTGGGAAAGTTTCTTCATGGGCTGTGGGAAAATAAGCACACTTATGTACTCTTGATGGAGCCATGAATTAGCCCAGACATTCTGGAAAGCAATTTGGAACTATGCTCCAAAAGGCACTAAACTGTGCATACCTTTTGACCCAGCAGTACCACAAGGCCTATACCCCAAGGAAGAGGAAAAGAACGCATATGTATGAAAATATTTATAGCCACTCTTTTGTTATAGCAAAGAACTGAAGAGCAAAAAGCATCCCTCAATTGAGGAATGGTTAGACAAATTATACTATGTGAATAAATGAACTATTATTTTACAATAAGAATGATGACATAAAGAATGTAAGAGAAATCTGAGGAAACTAGAATGGATTGATAGATAGTGAAGTGAAAAGGAAAAAAAAAACTTTAAAAGACTTAAGAAGTCTGACCAATGCAATTACTAACCACAAGTACTGATGACTGATGATGAAGCATGTAATCCATCTACTGACAGAGAAGTGACAGAACCAATTTGCAATATAAGACATACATTTTCAGACATGGCCAACATAGGGAAATTTTGCTTGACTGTGCTATGCATTTTTGTTACAAGGACTTTGCCCTTAACTTTAAAAAAAGTTTCTTTATAAAATGGAGTTAATAATACTTGCATTGATTGCTGTGATGTAAACTTATAGATGCTAAAGTACTATATGAACTTACTAGTGAAAGAGAAGCAAGGAATGAAGAGAACTGGATTCTTTAATAAACTGCTCTACATGCACTGTCTGAAGTATCCATTCGAAAGCACTTACTAGACTCATGCATGCGTGGGGCGGGGCTGCCATAGTAGCAAGAGACAGGAGATAGGTGTGATAAGTAATGAGGAACGCCCTGTCATCATGGTGCCATGACAGCTCCCATTGTTGGAATGCCCTCTGCTACACTGTCACTGTCCAGTTTCCCACAGAATCATCTCCTCTGTGCTGCCCACCACTGTAATCTGTGCCACTGCTGGCAACAACCTTTCCCCCTCTTAGGTGAAAGAATTCCTAGTTATGGCCCCAATGCCCACTCCAGGGCAGGTCACTTTGCTTCTTTCCTTTGTAAAATTCTGTAAAAGGAAAGAATTGGACTGTATGACCTCTAAGGTCCCCATTGACGCAAAGATTGCATGATTTGCAATGATTGTCTTCCATATGTATGGGCATATTTAGAATGTGCAATGTATGTATGTATACAATATTATATATGTGCATATGTGTACATGCATGCATGTATACATATGGCAGGACAGGGCAATAGAATACTGAAGTAGAGTAAAAAAAGCTAGATTTCATGTCTCAGTTCTTTCACTTACCAACTATGAGACTTTATAACCTAAGCCTCACCTCCCTTCTCTCTTAATGTACTTATACTACCTACTTCAGGGGCAACTACGTGGTGCAGTGGGTGGAGTGCAGTGCCTAGAGTAAGGGAGACCCATCTTCCTGAGTTCAAATCTGGCCTCCAGGCACTTTCTAGCTATGTGACCCTGGGCAAGTAACTTAACCCTGCTTGCCTCATCTGTCAAATGAGCTAGAGAAGGAAATGGCCAGCCACTTCAGTATCTTTGCCAAAAAACTCCCAAAAGAGTCATAAAGAATCTGACAAGAAAAACAACTAAACAACAAAACAGACTGGAGGTGGCAGAAGCATTTAAAGGAAAGTCAATTTTAATATCTACTGGAGTAACCCATGGGCTGTATTTGAGCTTGCAGAAGAACAATAAAACAAACAAACAAAAACTTTGGCTCCCAAGTAGTTAGACAAGGTTTCTAACCCTCCCCTAATGCTTTGTAAAGGAGGTGAATCTGGGAGGCCTTTCAGGCTCCAGGGCAGCCCTAAAGTACTGTGTGTTGAATATCTTCTTAGTTGTTTTGAAGCTTATGCTTTAAATGAGATTTAGGCTTGATGAAGTCTTAGCTGAATAAAGTCACTCACTTTTGCAACACCTAATTTGCAATAAAAATGCAAAAGGTTGGTAAAGAGAGGAGTGACATCAATTGGTTCCATTTCAAAATGTTTACCTCAAATAACCATGTCTATCAGCTAAATGTTATGTTTAGTTTTTCTGATGGAAACCTTTGTTATAACGTAAACCAGAAACCAGTTTCCTGGCAAACCAAAATTTAGGTCTGAAGATCACATTGTTAAGAGCTCAGAGCATGATATACATGTTTACTTGGCATTTTAAAAGGCTTAAACTTGACAAAGGAAAATATAGCCCCTCTCGTCAACATAGTTTGTTATTTATAATATAAAAAATAATTTGGATTTTAACAGTGTTCTTCAGCAGCTGCTTCTAGGGCTCCTACAAGTGTCTTCTCTTTAATTACTTGGATTATCCATGCTAATAGAGGTGAACCGGCTTGCAGGTAATTCGACGTGAGATGACCCCCAAATCATTTTGATCTTGTTTTACAGTGAATTATGTAATTGGTGGGGGCAACAAGATTGTCTTTAATTTCATTCAATAAGCATTCATTAATTGCTATGTGTCAGGTATTGTGCTAGGTGCTGGAGATGAAAAGTCAAATAAAAAAATCAGTCTTTTGTCATTTTACCATAGATACATAATATAAACACAGAGAACTAAATGCCAAATAATTGCAGAGGGAAGCAAACTATTTTGTTTTTAGACTTATTAAAATTAGTTTTCACTTCTGCAGACACCAACTAATAGTAGAACTCAATGAGATAGAAAGAACACTGGACTAAGAATCAGGAGACTGTATCCTGGTTCTATTACTAATTAATGGCAAGACCTGGAACTCGTCACTTGATTCCTTTGAGCCTCAGTTTCCTCATCTGCAAAAATTAAGAAGGTTAGACTAGATAATTTTTAAAGTCCTTTCGAACTCTAATAATCTTCAATTCTATAATTCAGCTTTGGACAAAAGAAAGTCCTTCTGGCATTAAAAATTTGTCTGGATAATCCGCAAAATAGATAATCATGCATCATTAATTGAATACTCAATATATTTCTTTCTTCAAAACAATTATCCCTTGCACCATTAATATTAATATTAGTTAACATCAAGCACCATATCTTTGTTTTTGCCACAGATTAATGCTTTATTTTTCCCTATTTATTTAAAAGGAGATATTATTACTTAAGAGTTACAGAATACTAAAACTAGAAGGGGCCTCAGAGATTACGTAGTCCAGTATCCACCTTTCACAGATGAAAAGACTGAAACTGAATATAAAAATGACTTGTTCAAGGACATATATTAAGTAGGGTTGGAGTGGCAACTTGTTAGATCACTATTTTTACTACTTATTCTGGTTAAATATATTATTATGATTTTAAGTGATAAGTCATCTAAATTGGCTCATGGGCCACAAATTGGGTTATGATTTAGAATTACTACCATTAAATATACCCATGTTTATAGAGATGGTTATGGTATGAAATCTCAATTAAAGTATTTTACTTTTTTTTAGAGCTCTTCAGGTCCCATAGAAATAATTATAATTTTCTTGTAGTAATTTTTGTATGTTAACTTTACAGTTTGGTTCCAGTTAGTTTAACTAATGAATTCCCCTGAAGTGCTCACATTATTCATATTTACACTACATGTTTATTTCCATTTGGCTGGAACCAATTACCCTATTTTACATAATTATAACTTTGAATATTGCAAATTCAAATACATGGGACCTCTTCAGGGGACTCATTATTCACACTAATTGAGACCTAGTTATATTAATGAAATCATAGGTATCTTTGAAAATAGATATATAAGAAACACCTGGACATCCTTATAATGCAGTTATGTAGAATGACAGCTAATTAATAGCAATTATCATCATTGCATTTTTACAGAAATGAAGATATGACATAGACAAATGATAAACTTGGATTTAGAGCAGCAGTTGGTGGAACAAGGAGTGATGGCTGGTTTCTCTCTCCTTCCTTCCTCCCTCACTTCCTTCCTCCCTCTTTCTTTCCTTCCTTCCTTCCTTCCTTCCTTCCTTCCTTCCTTCCTTCCTTCCTTCCTTCCTTCCTTCCTTCCTTCTTTCCTTCCTTCCTTCCTTCCTTCCTTCTTTTTAAATTATAGCCACTAACTGTATTGGTAATTTTGACTAAGCAGAGCAACCCAAAATTCATGGTTCTTAATCCTTTAAACTAAGATCCACCATTGTACAGCCAATGAGGAACATAAACAGTAGGAAATAAGCTGGCCCCTCAATTTGTATATTATTCATGAAGTTGATTGGATTTTATGGGACAAAGCAAATCATCTTTTTCTTAAGAATTTGTTTACTTGCATGTGTGATTATGATATGGGGGAATTATAGAACAAAAAAGAGACTCAAGCGTGGTGTAGTTGTAGACAATTATACTTGGAGTCAGAATCCAGGGTTCAAATCCTGCCAATAGAGGCTATGTGGCCTTTGAAAAATGATGTAACCTCCTGAACCTCAATTTCCTCACCAATAAAATGGGCATAATTCATTATTATCTGCCTCACAGGGTTGTTATGAGGCTTAAATGAGATAATGTGTATAAAGCATTTTGCAAACCTGAAAGCACTATATAACTTTACAACACTATCTAGAAAAGAGTATAAGAATTATAAAGGGAATATAGAACCCTATGAAATAAAGTATCTTTGAAGTATTGAAGTGTGGAGCTATAAACTTGTATATTTTTTATTAAGGTTGGGAGTCTAGAAACCTGAGTCCTGTACTCATTTTATCAGTAACTTGACAAAATGAGACCATTGACATTTAATACAGGTCAGCTAAACTTCTTACTGAAGGTTTCTATGAGGATGCCAGAAGAAAGCTATACCATGACTAAAGATAACTTCATGAAGCCCCCATGAAGGGAGAAAAAGACTTCTACCAACCAGGAGCTGTGTTATCTCTTGCCACATTATATATTCAAAGCTTGTGCTCACTTTTCCCTGGATTCTGTATGTACTTGTTGCAAAGTGTATCATAGATGTTTGGGGAATATTTTGGACCAATTGTTCTTACTATACCAGCTTAGTAAATATTCTTCTCTAAAAGTAATTAAGTTGACCCAAATGATGTAAACTATTTTTCAGTGGGGCTTAAAGCACACTGATGGGGGCTCATGACAGTCCCCCAGGGTCCCCTAGAACCCTGAGAGGACAAGAATAGGCCCCAATCCCCTAATGTGAATGAGGATTTGGGATGGTAGTCCCAGGGCATTTGCTATAACTGGAATGCACTCCCTCTTAAAATCCTTACTTTTGTTCAAGGCTCAGCTTAAACACTACCTTCTGCATGAAGCTTTTCTTGACACCCTGTCACTAGGGCCTTCTTCCCACCTCGTATTGTATCTATTTTTTACTATATGTATATATGTAGATGTTGTCTTAGTCAACAAGCATTTATTAGGAGCTTACTATGTACCAGGCACTGTGCATAGTGTTGGGGAGAAAAAGAGAGACAAAATGTAAAAATGAAATCCTCATGAGGATCTTAAAACCTCCTGGGTTTCAGTGTCCTAATTTATAAAATGTTGGGCTAGGTGATCTCTTAAGATCCTTTCCACCTCTGAAATCCTATTCCTGTTGTCTTTTAGGTTTATATTAGGTACATTTTATAATTACAGTAACCAGTGATTAGTCAGCAATGTTATTTACTAACATGGAACTCTTAGCAAATGAAAGTGAGTCACAGAAAGTTGAACTTTGAACACATCCCCAAAATGATCAAAAGGATTTCACTACCGATCTGATTCTTTACCACAAGCTGCACTATTTAGTGTTCATTGAAAACAATACATCTGGAACAGCAAATTTGGAAGAAAGATAAACTCTCTTGAGAGATTCTTTTTACTACTATGCATTGAAATGGCATTTTTCCCCCCTTCATCCATTTGTTGCATGCATCCTCTGCTTGAGTAAACCAGAAAGGGGGTGCTGGCCATATCATGTTTTAAAGGAAACTGTGGTCTTCACATCATCAGTTCAAGTTTTAAAACTCCTACCACATGAGAGTGTAAAGCTTGCATTTGTATAAATCATGATTTTTAAAGCTGTGGGAGAAAAAAAAAAGCCCATGAGGCTTTCTTAAGATTTCCTTTATTGAGTGGGGTTAAGGAAAAGGAACTGGAGAAGCTTTGAGAAATGGGAGTGAAGATTGGGAAAGGCAGGAAGTTCTTTTGTCCCTTTTTTGCTAAGGTGTAGAAAAACAGAGATGCTTCCATTGGAGTCTCCACTGGGAAAACATCAATAGCTTGTGTGTGTGTCTGTGCGTGTGTGTCTGTGTATCTGTGTCTGTGTCTACACCTGGGCAATTGTCTTACCCCCAAAGAAAATTGTCAGCAGCAGCCTGCAGACTGTGTACTGGGATGTGCCAGCAGGAAGCTAGTTTTGTTTGTCTTCTATGTTTCCAACTTTCAGAGGTATTTCTGATCAGATAGAAAGGTGTAGTATAGTGTATTTACATACAACCTAGCTCCCTTTCTAGACAATGTTGGCATTACAAAACTTGGTAAGCTGCAACAAACCACAGTATCTAATTCGATAAGTCAGGGGACATTGTTTGTGGAAGGACTCTGGACAGGTGGTCTAGGGTTTTGTTGATTCCTCCCGATCAATTTTTCCCTCTTTTAGTCACTTATTTTTTTAAATTTAGGGGTGGGGGGAGGTGTGAATCTAGGGAAGCTTGGAGTAGTTCCTAGATTTAGGGTCGAGTTTCTAGGAGGGGAAAAGGGATACTTTTTCGTGATCCTAGAACCTGCCTTTGAGAGACAGACAGAGACAGACACAGAGAGAGAGACAGAAAGGCAGAGGGAGAGAGACAGAGATACACAGAGAGAATCAGAGACAGAGTGAGCATTGAAGGGAGTGGGATGAGGAGGGGGAAGGATACCCTGCACCCAAATCGAAGAAGCAACAAAGCTTGACCTCTCATTGTGTCTTGTCTTGCAGTTGCTGAATTTATGTGATTCGGTGAAAGAGGACGCACTGAAAGTGATTTCAGCCTTTAACATCCCTCACAGCTCCATCCACGCACCAATCGCTGGCATTCCCAATCCCCGAGCAGCCTGGGCGTTTTACCCTCCACCCCAGCTTCAAGAACAGCCGAAGTCACCGGGGGAAGGAATGGGCCACCAGCGACTCAAATTTGGGGCCAAGTTATAAACGTCTTGTTTTCGGTGTTGTGTTTGCAGTCTCCACGGCGGTTCATTTCACAGAATCAGGAAGCTCGCCCTTGAAGTGTGCCAGGAAAACTATCCCATTTAGGTCCATGCTTAATCACTTGGCCCCTGCTGAAGAAGAAGGGGCACAAACTGGGGCCAGGCAATGAAAGCATGTGGCCACGAGACCATAGTTGTCTATCAACGGGGTCAGGGAGGCCAAGGCAGGCTTTAAGAAGCACGAACCTGATTGCAGATGGGTCTGGACTAAAGTCGAGAGGGAGTGAGAGAAGTGAGTTTGAGTGGGGTAGGGGTGGGGGTGGAAAGTGCTATGTGGGAAAGGACTTCCAGTCTTGTCTGTGCTGGGGAGTTCACACTGCGGTCGGAGGGATGTTCAAAGCCAGGAGATAAGCTGTCCTCTCTGGCTTCTGCAGGTTTAAATCCAAAGAGATTCTATCCTTATGGATGGGACTCCCGCTGAAAAGAGTAAGTCAGATTCTGAGGGATTCCGGGAAAGTTGCTAAAATGTAAACAAACCCACCGGACTCTCCTCCCTTCCCAGCCCCTGCCCCAGCTAGCCTAGGCAGTTAGCTGTTTCGATGAGTCAGACCCACTTAGCTTCTTAAAGGAAATGCCCCGGAGATGACAGACTGATAATACCTTTTGGAATTTTACTCAGAGAAGATCTCAAAGCAAATGCTCTGGAGGACTGCGAGAAAAGCCAGACCGGTCCTCATAACTACCAACCAATGCAAACTTCTGAAAAGGATGGAGGTATTGGGGGGGGGGGGGCGGGGCGGTATTTAGAAACACATTTTAAATCATTTTTACCATATAACGTTTTTATCTGTCGAGTAGAAAAATATGTAGGAAGTTTAATAAAGAAATAAAAAAAGGAACAGTGTTCTTTGTCTCTTTAGAAGTCAAATTAGAGAATAGAGGTCGGCTTTTATTATGATTTAATCAAAAAAGATCATCAAAATTGAGTTGGGATCCTGAAACACAAGAATATTTGCACTCAAAAATCCTAGCAGAAGGATTGTGATTTTTTTTTACTCAACGGACAAAATATCCACCTTATACTCTTTCTGCCATGTGCTCTCATGTCCTCAACAACCAAACCAAACAAACAAAACGGGAGTAGATGGAGCTTGTCTGAGTAAAATCATTTTGAGTGACCTTCCAGGTTCCGGGGTCAAGAAAAAAAAGAAACCAGTGGTTTTCTTTGATTTTTCCCACCCAAGGGCCCTCCCAAAGAAAGTTTCCAGGGAAGAAACCTTCACAGTCAGAAATTACAGTCCAACTAAGCTAGTAAATCCTGGAATTCCAGCAAACATAAAGGGGGCAGGGAAGGAGAAAAGGACAGGACTGCGGGCTTTCGTCACCTCGGAGGCGACACACAGGAAAAGCTTTGTCTCCGGATCAGTAGTTCTACAGGAGTTACTGAAGTTATGCCCGCAACCATCACTGTATCAGTAACATGGGGTGTTAACCAAAATTGTAGATCTTCCGTTGATTACATCCAAATCATCGTGGAATACGTATTCGAATTACTCCAGATTTCTAAAGTACAAATGATTATGTTTGAACGGTGGGATTTGGGGGAGCGAGGTGAGCAAGGATATTTCATTGTAAAAATGCATTATTTGTGTTTTTCCGCAATCCTTCTCTTTTCTCTTCCCCACCCCCATTTCTTTGTCACTATTCACTGTCTTTCATCGACAAGCTGCCTGCCCCCCGGGTGCACCTGGTTTATTTCTCTGACAATTCCTCTGTTCAGAGAGCTTTCCGGTTTTCTGACACCCACTTCTAATGAAATGCGTGATGTTTTTCTTTCCACCCTAACCACTGTGCAAAGGGAGCGGTTTTACACAGTCTCCTTCTAAATGGAGAGTACAGAAACCCTAGGTTTTTTTTTTGGAGGTTTGCTTTTTTTCTCTACCTCACCGCGCCTTTCTTGCTTTCCAAACTATCTCCTTAAATAGAGCAAAGATTTCCCTACACATAAAATAGTTTGCTAGTTACAAAGTCTAGCTTAAAGAATTTTGGTCTTTAGATTTAAACAATTTTTTTCCTCTTCCCATTTTGTTAATTTTCTTTAACTTTTATCTTCTTTCCTCCTTTCTTGTCTCCATCTGTCTTCTCTCTTCCCTATTTTCCTTCTCTTCCTTTCGATTCTCTCTCTCTCTCTCTCTCTCTCTCTCTCTCTCTCTCTCTCTCTCTCTCCTCTCCCTCCACCCCGTGTGTGTGTCTCCGCCCTCGCCCCCCCCAAAACAGAGAATTGCCCAATTAACTTTTTCTTTCGGTTGGGGAATGATTTTGGAGATTTCACTGGAGTGGTAAGACATATCCGTCCATTCAGTCTTATACTTGGCCACTCTTCCAAATCACTGTTAGTCTGTGGGCAGGAGCATTTGTAAAGGCTCCAGTAGCTTTGTAAGCGATGTGTGGGAGAGACGAGATGAGTCTTTACAATGAATGTTTTGCCTTTGCCTCTGAAGTCATTTACTACTCTATTTCCTACAGTAGTGAAATCCTTCAAAAGTTCCCCTCATTCAGACTAATTTTCTTTTTCTCTTTTACTGTTTTTTGTGCCAGATTCTCTATAGTATATATTTTTATTTTGCTGTGTCATGATGACGTTATAGTCTCCAAAGTAAAAATATATTTTTTTTAAATTGGACTTTGAAACCCGGAAAATGACTTCCCTATTCCTCCACATGTACGTTCCTACACCTTTCTTAGATTTTGGAAGATATCTTCTTACCTTAAGATTATTAGCAGTATCGTTCTCACGGCTGTCCCTTTCCTTCTCTACCTCCCTAGTCCCTTCCTCTTCCCCCCCCCCCCCCGACTTGGTTAGGTTATGAGTCTTTGCTTTTTCCGTTATCCCTCCCTTATCTTGATGCCCTTTGTTAAGACGCAAGCGGAGGGAGGGGGGGAGACGTGGCTTGAATCGCGCGGGCAGAACAGGTGGTGGAAGCGCAGCCTCAAGTCAGATGATCTCATCCTGGGTAAGCTGGGCTGGTAGCTAGGGTGGAGAGGGAGTGGAGGAGGAGGAGGAGGGGTCCTGCAGCACTGGTCAAAATGCTCTCTTTGCAGCCTCAGCCTGCATAAATAATAAACTATGTTCCTGCTTTTCCTTGTTCTTCTCAAAGCAAACCCCAGCAACTCCTACGGACAAAGACAAAACTGACACACGCTATATACTACATGCCTTTGCCCAAAAAGGGCCCGGATCACTCAACCCACTCTGCGTGAGTCCAGCAAACACAAAGCAGGAAATCTGAAAGCTGGAGAGCTCTCCATAGACTTAAGCCTTTAAATTGTGATCTTCATTGAAAAGCAGGCCCTTCTCAATCCGGAGGCACAGCGCAGGGAAAGGCAGCAATTTCTTTTCTTGATATCTCCAAAGCTTTCTTTGGAAATTTCAGTTGTGAACTTTGTTTCTTTTCACGTTTTCCCTTAATCCTATTCACTTTTCTTCCATCAAGCCATGCCTCATTCAGGTTTTCCAACCCACGATCTGGAGTTTGTCTACCTCCTTCTTCCTCCCTGCCTCTCCTTTGCGCCTCTTGTTCTTAACTCCTAATTAATAGCGTTCATGTTCGGAAAACGGCACAGTTTAGGGAGAAACCTACAGGTCGTTCGGGATTCCTAGGAGACACGTCTCGTTTTGCGTCGGTGACACAAAGAGTCCGATAAAAAATGGGCAGCCTTCTTTGCTGAGCTCACTAGCCCCGACCCTAACTGCCGTCTAGTGGTAATTTATACCTTTCCCCCTCCCCTCACTTTCGAGACCCAGCGCTCTCTGAAGGGCAGACGGGTCCACTGACTAACGCGCAAGACGATTTGCCAAGAACTTGTAGGAAATTTGCCTAGAACGTCAAGGAGAAAGTCCTAGGAAATCCAGAAAAGCGCGCGGGCCAAGAGACATCTGTGGCCTCGGAGGCCGATGCCCTCTCCCGCTGCCCGGCTCCGGGCAGAACGTGACTCAGTCCTAGAGCGCCCCCTGTCCTCGCCCCTAGCGTCTCCCAGCGGGTTTGCTAGAAAGGAAGAGTAGGTTTTGTGGGGAGGGGGAAACATCTCCGCGGGAGTAGTCAGAATCACTCTAGTAAACACAGAGAACCCGTGACCAGGATTGCTCCGCCCGCTGAGAACTGGACCTCGACTTAGCCGCCTCAGCTACAGGAATGGAACTTGTCTGTGCTGGGGGGAGGGGCGGCAGAGGGGAAGGGACCGGGTGGGGCTCACCCTGCCCCCACCCCCGCCTTTACCTGTCGGGACTTGCCTGCTCGGGGCTCGGAGTGGGCGAGGTCAGCCCCTGATGGGCGGGGCTACGAGGGGGCGGACCCCACGGTGATTGGATGGCCAGTTCTGGGGCGCCCAGGCTGGGCGCAGCTGCTGCGCTGCGCAGGTTTCACTTCTTAGCTCGCTGCTGCCTGGTGTCCTGCCCTTGTTGCAGCTGACTGTTCCCAGCAGCGCAGCAGCCTCCGTGCCGCCTCCGCCGCAGCCAACACAGCAACAACAGCAGCCGCAGCGGTAGCCGTAGCATCGTAGCCACCGCCACCGGTGCAGCGCACCCTTATTACCCATTGCCATCCCCGCCACTCCACCGAGCTCCCAACCAGAGCGACCACCATCTATCTGATCGCCCTCCACCTCCCTCCTTTCCCCGGCCCGCTCGCCCCCAATGTCTGACTCTGACTCTCGGACTGAGAAGCGCAAGGTAAGCCCAGAATACCTGGACCAGAGTGAAAACAGAAGGGGACCAGGAGACTAGATCCTGGAAGGCCTCCTTGTGTCTAGCTCGCTGGTGGGTAAAAGAGGGCGGGCAGGCGCTCTCCGTGTCCCCGGGAGACACAGACCTTAATGCGCGTAAGTCCGAGTGGCTCCCCAGCCTTTCGGCCTTCCCGCGCCGGCGCCCACGTGCCGGGGAGAATCATTGCTGTCCCGGAACTGGGGGTAAGGGTAGAGGTGGTGCTCGGCGAGGGGAGGTGGTTCGTCTGAGCCCTTGGGTTGCTGGGGAAGTTTACCAAAGTTGAGGGATTCGGGCTCTTAAAATACGTGCATCCTGAGAGCGAGTGGAGTTGAGGTGGAGAGACTCTGGTCGAGTCCCGGAGACTTTATTGGCTCTGAATTTCTTTGAGGGTATGCAGGGAGATTAAGAAGCGGATGGGGGGAGGTTGTCAGACTGGGCACTTTTCCGAGAGCAGGGGGGCGGAGAGGTCCGTCTTCTTTCTCGGAGTCTTTTGGCGCAGGACCGGGCGGGGGTTTTAGTCACCCTAGTCAGCATCTAGGTAGTTCACCTTGTGGCTTAGGGTTTTCTGCTCCGGCTGTGTGTAGGCAATGCTCCGGAGGGTTTGAGGAACTGTGCAATCGCACTGAAGTGACGTTGGTGACAGCACTCTTGCTCTTAGGCCGAGGTTTAAGGAGAGATGCCAGCGATAACCCTTGCTCAGGCCAGGAAGGCTACACTCCGCAGTCGCCGCTTCAGTCTTTCCTGCCCTGCAGATATTCCAGGCCCCGGCTCCGAGGTCTTGCAAGAGTCGTCCTCCCCATTTTTCTTCGGTCGCGCCGCTGCCGGCTCAAGACCGTGTCCGCAGCCCGAGCCCTCGCGGGATTGGTGCTGGGCATATACTGGACAAGCCTTGTTTTTGGAGGGCTCTGTGGACTGGGAGTACAGCCCTGCATCTTGATACTGGGTAGGCGCTTACACTTTTTTTTTGGTTGGTGTTGCCTGGACCGGGGTCTCTGGATGATGGTCAGCGGGTGAGCGAGTTCTTCCGCCCAGGGTGGCAGCGCTGTGGACTGAACTGGGGAGTTCCCGCCCAGCCATGCTGTGTGTTGGGAAGCGGCGGGGAGCAGGGCTAGCTGGAGCTGCAGACACCGACCTGGCTCTTTAAACAGTTTCGGGGGAGGCGCAGACCTGCGCTGCTGGGAGAGTGGGAGTGACAAGAAACCGGGAACGGACCCTTTGGGTGGAACTTGGTGGGACGCGGCCGATTGTGTCCCCGATTGTCAGGTTGGGGCTCTTCTATCCCCAGCTTCGACCTCAGTTTGCATGTGTCGCTCCTCTGTGAATGCATGTGCTGGCGCCTACCACGTAAGGTGCTCTGGTCCTTTTCCACTACCTGTCGCGTGTGATTGTCACCTTGGACTGGGTGTCTCTCAGTTCGGGGCCAGAGTGGTTTGGAGAAATTGAGGGAGATGGACGCTTTTGGCTGTGTCCCCTACGCTGGGTATGTTGGGCGGGGACGAAGATGGTTTAATGTGGTGGGTCAGTGAAGTGTGGTGGCCGTGGCGGGCATGTCCGCCGTGTGTTTGGGCTTCGATCGGTCTGTCTTTCGGGTGACTGAGCTGTCGGCCTGTTTTGTTCCGGGGGCGGGAGGAGCTGGTGCGGACTGCTCGCGGAGCCTTGGGGGAGGGGGAGTCGTTGGGCTTGTTGATTTCGAGGCTGCTGCGGTTGGAGGTGAGGAGCTGGGGGGCGTGCAGGATTTTCCTGTGGGGAGAGAGAGAGAGAGAGAGAGAGAGAGAGAGAGAGAGAGAGAGAGAGAGAGAGAGAGAGAGTGTGTGTGTGTGTCGGGGTGGGGGGTGGTTAGTTTGAAGGCTGGTGGCTGGATGCCAGGGAGATATTCAGGTTTTTGGGGTGTGGTTTATGTTGTTGGCTGAGGGTCGTGCTCTCTGGAGTCGGCGCGATTCCCTCTTTGTCTGCTGGTGACACAGGCCTGGACGAGACTGTTGCCCTCCCTCCAGCCCACGATACCCTTCCCCTTCTCCCCCCACCCCCCCGCAACAGTTGGTGAAGCACGAGGGGCGCAGGGACTGCAGCCCTGTATCTTGATACTGGGTAGGCAGGCGCTGAGCGCTGGCGCCGCAGCCCGGGGCCGCACGTGACCCGAGGAGGCTCCGGGTGTTTGTCTGTGTGGCTAGGGTGGCTGGGGGGGAGGGAGCGGAGGGGAGAGGGAGGGCGCGCGCGAGCAGTTCGTTGCAGTCCTCGCCGCCGCCGCCGCCGCCGCTCTTCGGCCGGAGCGCCACTCGGGAGGCAAGTTTGTCAACAATCGCCTTGCCTTCTGGCAGGCTGACCCGCCGAGGGGCCGCCCTTGCCCGCTCCGGATTGGCTGAGGCTCGACCGAGCGACCGCGCTTCGGCCAATGGGGAGAGCGGGCGCCGCGAGCCCGGCGGCCAGGGGGAGGTCAGCGGTTCTCTACAGTCTGGCTATAGAGTGCGTGGGGGGAGGAGGCGGAGGCGGAGGATGTTCCCTGGCGGCGGCGGCGGCTGCGGGAGGAGGAGGAGGAGGAGGAGGAGACGGCGGCGGCGGCGGCGGCTCATGAGGAGGCGGAGGCATCGAGCCGGGCTCCGACTGTGGGCCCTGAGCTCCGACTGTGGGCCCTGTACTCCGACTGTGGGCCCTTGGCTCCGGCGTGTGAGAGTGTCAAGTTGAGAACTTGTTTTGTTTCTCTGGGGATGATTCGAGAGCCCTGAGCGTAAGTTCCGAGGCTTTTGTTTCTCCTTCTTGCTCACCTTTGTTGGGGACCCTCAGTTCTGGGGGGAGCTGCAGCCCGGACGCGGTGAGGTCGCGCGCATACTCGGGGACATCCCGGGGAGCAAAGGTGCCGGGCCGGGGTGGGGGGGCGGTGTGTGTGGAGGATCTTTTCCTTTCTCCTGGCTTTTCCTTAACAGAATTTGCGTTTAAAAGAGACCGGTTTGTAATAATTACTATATTGCCTATTTGTCCCCCCGAGGTGAGGCTGATTGAGGTGCCTCCTGGCTTGCGGCTGGAAGTGTGTGTGTAGCTGGGTCTCACGCACCGCAGGGAGCATGCCCAAAGAGAAAGCTTCCCTGAGGTTGATTTTTTTTTTGTATGTGCTTTTTTTTTTCTTTGTGAACGTACGTGTGTGCCCAACATTTGAAGGAACCGGGGTGTTTTAAAAGAAAGTGAGCTCTTCGTCCGCTTGTGCAGGAGAGGCTGGCTTTCTTGCAGGAGGAGTTGAAGACTTGTTGAGTTAGCATTAAGTTAGAAGAGGAAAAAGAAGGGAGGGGGGAATAGGGGGTGGAGTTGGTAGTAGAGGGAACTGAAGAGGCACTTTGCTATGGACAAACTATTGTGACGCATTTACTACAACTGATGGCTGCTGCCAAACCTTCCCCAGACTTGCTGTGATCAGCACATTCGGTAGAACAATGGGGCTAGAACAGGGAACTTGGCCAGAAGCTGCACAATCACTGCATCTACTCTTCACTGCTACATTTCAACACAGTATCTGATCCATGGGAAATCAGAGCCTACTGTTGGGTGTTTTTTTTTTTCCTTTAATTAGCCAAACCCGTTCTTAGTATTTGGTGTACGTGGATGGATTTGAAGATACAGCTGCTGTGTTCATGACTGGGGCCGTTACTGCTTTAAAATTAAGTTTTAAGTTATTAGCATTCTATTTAAAGGGAGGAAGTGTAACCACAAACTTCTGGCAGTCTCAAGTGTTTTTACTTGGAAGATGAGCAGAAGTTTAAGAGAGCGGTGGAGTAAGAAGAATCAGAATCTAGCTATGCTGGATTAATTTATGGAATCTTTATGTAAAGTAATAGGTATTATTATAAAATATAATCTTAAATGTACCTTTTTTTCTTACAGAAAAAAAGACCAAATGGCAAAGCAACCGTCAGATCTAAATTCTGAGTGCAACAGAGAAGGTGGACAATTGCAGCCTACAGACAGGCCTACTCAGCCTCAACAACTCAGACCAGGGGCCCCTACCTCTATACAAACACAGTATCAAGGTAATTCAGGTGAAGGGGACAGCTGCTCACCCAGCAGCCCTCAGGGACCGTTTGCACCACCCACTAGCCCTAGTCCGTTTGCTACCAGATCCCCACTTTTCATCTTTGTGAGAAGATCCCCACTGCTGCCTCGATCTTCCAGTGGGTATTTCTCTTTTGACACAGACAGGAGTCCAGCACCTATGAGTTGTGACAAATCTACACAAACTCCAAGCCCTCCTTGTCAAGCCTTCAATCATTATCTAAGTGCAATGGGTAAGCAAGATCATGGTAAGACATGTTTTGGCTTGTTTTATTCTTTTTGACAAGATGTGTGTAACATTTAAAAACGCTCTTTTGGGTATGACTTTTCTCATATATTGCTGGTTTTAGTGAGAATAAACTACATGTCAAACTAACATCAGACTGATCTTTTAAAAGCTTGTTCTCAAATTTTTATTATCAGCTGGAACTGGTTGGGTGAGATTCTAGTGTCTGGTGTGAACATTTTCTTGCACCTCCAAAGTGCTAGTAGTAGAGCATCTATCCTAAGTTGAAGTATGTAAACATTTGTGTGTGTGTGTGTATCAAATTGGTTTAAGATAAAACTATATATTTAATAAGATGAGGTATTTACCATTTAAAAATTGAAAAAATCATTAAGCCATTTTGCCTAGGTATTGCTTTTTAACATTGTATCATCCTATGGAAATAGTTAATCTGGTTTTCCATTCAAATTAGACTTTGCTTGAGTTCCTCAGTTCATTTTGTTCAGTGATAATTAGTCTCAGGTGACGGATCTGATTCCTGCACAGCCATTTAAGTTTTTACAAAGAGGAAAATAATATTTCTTCACCCTTGCTGATAACTTGCAGTTGTGGGCTAATTCATCACTAGGAGAGCCAGGTTGAGAGGTTGAATGGCTCATCAAACTCATTGTGCTCCTTCCTGTTTCTTGAACATGTCTCCTGACTAGGCATTTTCATTGACTGGCCCCCACGCCTGGAACTCTCTTTTGCTCTTTACTTCTCTAGCTTCATTCAGGTTTCAGCTAAAGTCCTACCTTCTAGAAGAAGCCTGTCCCAATTCTCCTTAATCTTAGTAATTTCCCTCTGAAGTTATCTCCAATTTATCTTGTATGTATTTTGTTTGGACGTTGTCGTTTGCGTGTTAACTCCCTCATTAGGCTTCTCCTTGAGAGTAGGGATTGATTTTTTTTTCAACTTTTTTTTCTTAGTATTTCCATTGCTTAGTACAGTATCTGGCACAAAATAGACAATTAATAAATGCTTACTGACTGGTTGCTACTACTACAAATAGGTCACAAAAGGCAAATAACACTTCTGCTGGTCAAATTTAGCTTGTTAGCCATACAAAAAAATTTAACTTAAAATATCTAGCATAGTTAAAATATATACTTTGAATGAGAACATATGATATTTACTATACCCAGTTAAGCTATTTTACATGATCATTTTCATTGAGTCTTCAAAAGTGTGTTTGATACTAGGAGTCTGGAGCTGGGCTTCTATACCCAATTGTGTGACAATGGAAAATCAAAGCTACCTATCTTTTTTCAAAACATTTTGGCAGCATTAGATAAAAGTAAATAAATAATCTGGGCCATAAAACTGTAAAAGATTACTTTTGCACTCATACTAACTATAGATGTCAGAGATAAATCTTGCTTGCTGTATATATGAGGAAAACATTATTTGTGGGTAGTTTCAAGAAAATGCTAAGTTTGTAACGAGAAACTTCAAGTGTTTATGATTTAAAATACTGGTTAAAAAAGGATAGATTTTTTTAAAGGCAGGGGATTTTCCATAGTAAAGTGTAATCTGTATCAGAATTATTCTTATCCGGTTTTGCCCAGGAAAGTGACCATTTTATGTGGAGCTTACATTAAGACATTTAAAGTTTTAGCTCTTTTAAAAAAACATTTTTTTCCAAAAGACATGGGTCTTGTACCTTGGCTTCAATTAAATTAATTAGGCATTTATTAAGTGTCTACCAAAAGGCAGCTGAGTGGTAGAGTGGATAGAGCACTGGTTCTGGAGTCAGGAAGATCTGAATTCAAAGAAGGCATCAGACACTTAACTGAGCAAGTCACTTAACTTCTGTTTGCCTCAATTTCTCAACAGCAAAATGGGGGTAAAAACAGCACCTACCTCCCAGGGTAAGGATCAAATGAGATAATATTTATAAAGTGTTTAACACATGCTTGGCGTATAGTATGCTCTTAATAAATGTTTATTTCCTTCTTTCCTACTATGTACTGTACTAGGTGCTTGGAACACTATATTTTTATTTTGAAATTTTTTCGTAAGGAAATAAGAAACTAAAAATGTTTCACACATGCTCTTCTGAAAAACCTGAATTTGGAATTGGAGACCACCTTTATGTTCTTACTGTCATCATAAATATCTACAGAATTTAATGCGTTCTTAATACTGTGTGCCAAAGATGCTGTCTTAACATTTTTCTTGAAAAGGAAGTTTCTTTATATACTGGAAGTAACTTTATAGGATCATAAATTTACAGTTAGAAGGGACCTGAGAGGTCAGAAGAGTAAACTGAGGCCACATTTGGTTAATTGAATTGCTTTAGGTCACATCGCTGACTGTCTGAGTCAAGATTCAGGTCTTCCTGACTCCCACGTCCAGTGCTTTATCACTATACCTTGATGCCTGTTGAAATAACTAAACCATTTGTTTATTTATGCCTAGAAAATCACTGATCTTGAAAAGGTACTCACATATAATACATATAATATACGTATATATGTATACAATACATAAAATGAATATTTTAGTTTCAAACTATGTCCACATGATGGTCCCAGCTTAACATTCTCCCACAGATATTAATGTAGCATTTTAGGTTTGCAAAGCAATTTTCATGTATTAGGTTGTTTGAGACTCACAGACAGTCCTTTGAGATATATACTGCTGTGTCCACTTTACAGAGGACAATACAGAGGCAGTTAAGCTAAGGCTGTCATAACGTCATAAAGCTATGTAGATGAGAGTCGTGAGATTGGAAGCTAGGGTCTGCATTGACTTTATATCCAATGTTTTTTCAATCAAACCACCCATCTCTCTCAGTGGTACTAAACAAGTTAATGGGTTTAAAGTGTGTATACTAAGTAAAAACAATTACTTGAAAGACCATACTAAAGCTGTTAAATCTTGTTAATTAATGTAAGACCCATCTTATTCTCTATAGGGAAAAAGACTACCAAGTTTTATTTGTGGTTGAAACTGAATTCAGTTAAAAACCAAATTAGTCACTTTCTACTAAATGAACAGTAAGAAGATTCAGCTATTCTTTGGTCAAGAGACATGCAGAAATCTCAAGCTTTTTTTTTTTTTTTGAGCTAGCAGGTGGTAGTATACCACCAGATATGTAAATTCCTTTGAAATATTATGTTTGAAAGGACAAATGAATATCTAATTTACAAGATCATAATCTGAACTATTAGAGGAGTGCTCTTGCAAAGTAATTATCCCAAAAGATATTTGTTGGGTATTTATTTAGATTTCAATAATAGTAATATAGTAATGTACTCTATATATATATACACACACACTATATAATATAATTACTATGTAGTAATAGTAATACCTCCTATGTATGTAGTCCTTTAAGGTTAAGTTACTTTCTAACTTGATGTGTGGTAATTATAGTTGAAATTGGTTTAGAAGATAGACTTATAAGGAATTTGTTAGGGTTTAAAGAAAATGCATGAAAGCAGTGTTCTAGTAGTGAGTTGAGTTTGTGGTGGGGGTGGTATGAGCATGTGAATAAATCACATTGGTGCTGGGGAGTGAGTGGAATGGAAAGCAGGCTTCAGTTTTGGTGGTTAGGGAAGCTCTTTGTGAGAATGTATAGTGCAGCTGTTATATAATTTAGAGAGATACCTGATAGGTTACGTGACTTTATCCAGGGTCGTACAACTAGTACATGTCAGAGATAGGACTTGAACCAAAGTCATCCTTACTCTGAGGTCTGCCTCTGCACTGTATCATTGTTACTGTTGACTACCAGTAAAATAAGTAGTAATGATGATAATAATTCTAAATTATATAGTGCTTACTATGTGCCAGGAGCTATGCTAAACGCTTTACAAATGTTATCTCATTGATTCACACAACAACTCTGGCAGGTAGATGCTGTTAATTTCCTCATTTGTAAAATGGAGGGTTGGGCTAAGGTTCCTGCTAGCTGGGAAACATCTGTTTGCCTCAGTTTCTTCTACTGTTAAAGTGTTATTGTGAGGATCAAATGAGGTTCTTATCACAGTGCCTGGCACAGAGCATTTGTACTTACTCCTTTTCTTTCCCTTCTTGTAGCTCTAGGTCCATGATTCTATGATCTCTAGGTACTATGTCATGTCTCCTAAAGTTATTAAATATCAGAATAATAATTATGAATCACATAACTTTTTGTTATTTATAAAAGTTATTAGAGTTAAAAATTTACTTTTCAGCAATTGTTGATCTTATAGTCCTTTATTAAGGGTTAAACCTGCAAACTTGCTTTTTTCAGACCACAGCTAATAATCTTCACTGTTTTAGGGAACTTCTAAAGGATGCTGAAATGTTATCCAAAAATGTGTTCTCTTAGGCTTTGGGACTATGTTCAGTGTTCCCTATTTGACACTGTTTTTTAGGGCTTTCAATAAAGTCTTTGATAATCTATTACAAACATGTTTCTTCACAAAGAAGTCTTTATATAGCTAGGTATGTACAAATATAACAAAAATGTGAGGCTATAGACTCCTTCCATAAAGAAGTTTTCTAAGTGATATCAAATACACTCTATATGTCTTGTAGAATATTTCTAGCCATACAGTAAGTTTCTGTCAGGAGCTGATTATAGTTTAGTATTTGTTTAAAAAGAATATATCTTGATTACTTTTCTTACCCTTGCAATATACATCTTTAGAATAAAGTCATTACTGTATTCATATTGAATATCATTTGACCATAACATAAGGTATACATATACAATTTTTTTTTACAGTTTTTAAATTATTTTAGCAATTGTTATATTCTAGGGGCAGTAAAGGTTTCTTACCTTAATTCATTATTTTAGTCAACAAAACATCTCAGTTCTGCTTTTACTTAGGTTAGAAACTTGAACCATTTGCTTTTTAAAAGCTAGCCACATTATATCATATTCAACAAAAAGCATTACATGTATGATTTCTTGGTTCCTTATAACAACCTTGTCTGGTGGTGGTATGCAGCATTTTCAGTGATCTGGATCACGTGCTTCATCTCTTGCTTCTTACATTTACTATTTATATTACTTCGGGTAAATAACTTCACTCAGATAAGCCTCAGTTTCCTTACTGCCAAAATGAGTATAATACTTTTGCTTTCTAAGTCACAGGAAACTTAAATGAGGTGATATACAGAAAGTACTTTGCAGAATGTTAAGGATTATATAAATATCAGTGGAGATCTGTGTTTCAGAGCTGAGGGAACTGAGGCTGAGGAGATACTGAGTGACTCTTGAGGTCACACCGCTGTCAATAATAACTGACAGTTGTGTATGCTTTAAAATTTGCAAAGCACTTATGTACCTTCTCACATCTGAGCATCACAAAAACCCTAGATCTTCTGATTACTAATTGCTCTTCCTAATATACCATAAAACAAGTTGCAAAAGAGTAAGGTTCAGAAATTGAAAAATAACTAGTTTGGAATTTGGTCTTTCCCAATGCTCTCTTAAGTAATGCCTGTTTTAATGGCAAAATTTTGAATTTATATATCTTCATCAACTTCAAGCAAAAAAATATTTCTATCTCCTTCATATATGAATTTTTCCCCCAATTAGCATGTGAACAGTTAAACTAAAAACAGTACAGAATTTTAGTACTTAACACATACTCTCACAAGACAGCTTAATATCATTTATTTTGTACTGATTGAGACATCTTACAAGGTCCAGTGCATAAAATGTCTTCTCTGCCACCTAATCAGTAGCTTAGGTAATAAAACAATCTACAGTGGTACTATTGTGAATGAAGAATAGAGGACAGGAATCCCATACTCAACTCATGGAAATTAAATTACATCTGTAGAATGTAATAAAAAATATGAACCACTATCCAGTGGTAGTTACTTCTTGTATAACTGATGTACAAGTTGGAACTGTTCCATCTGAACTTCAAAGAGGTGTTTGGTGAATATAATCCTGTGCATTTTGTGATTGATTTATAAAAAGTCAAATGATTAAAAATTGGTCTGTTCTGGTATTTTTTCCATGTTCCTTTTTTCTTTGGATATTTTTGTAGGTCAAGAGCCTTTAAAATTAAATAAGCTTTTCAGAATTAGCCATATTATCTGAGATGTCATTTATCATTTTTTATCTTATTGATTATGAACTAGCTGCTGGGGCAAATTTGCTTTGAAAAATACTTTGGCATATAGTACCTGTTCTATTATGATAGTTCTCATCTTTCTTAAAATGTTCATTACAATAGACATTGAAAGAGTCAGATTCATTTTTTCTAAGTCCTAATCAGAGGGAAAATAGTAAATTTTTTTCTCTTACAATCACATTCTTAACTACCGGGAAGTGTTTTTCAGCAAGGAAAATCAAAGGAAAGCACATTTGTTGCTGTGATTCGTAAGTGACCCTACTTTTTTATATAAGCAGATAAATGCAATTAATATTAGTTGCATTTCTGCCTATCAGGGTAATTTAAAATTGTAGAAATTGCTCTTCTTCCCCTTAATCTACCTGTATACTTCGCATAGAAGTGTAGCATTTTAGAAATAGAGCAGGGCAGCATGGACAGAGAGCTGCCTTCTGAGACTCAGAAAGTCTAGATTCGAGACCTGACCCTCATGTTCACTGTGTGATGCTGACCAAGCCCCTGAGAGGTCTGCGTGCTCTAGGCCACTCTCAGACTCCTGAGTTACAAAGAAGGTGCCATTCTGTTATTGATAGAGGAAGTTTCTTTTACCAATGAAGCCACAGGTCCAGTCATTTTCCCTCTGATATCTTCAAGATTATTTAGCACTGTTTCTTTAAGTTCATTGAGTCTTCTGTAAATGCTTATTTTCAGTGAGTTAAACCAGTAAATGAGAACCTACTCATATGCAGTATTAGACAAAAAAGTTGAAATAAAATATATTGATTATTCATGAGCATTTATGCAGTGATGTGTTCCTAAAAGAAGGTCTATGAGTCAAGTGTTTGTAAAAATCAATTCAGGTTTTAAATATACGTGGATAGTTCACTATTTAAAGGAAGACCAAGATAAATTATTTTATGAAGCAGAGAATTTTTTTGCAGTGTGAACATTACCTCTCAATTTATGAGTTTTACAATTAGTAATTTTTGTATATTGAGTTTTGTTAAAGTATAACATAACTTTTTCTGTTTGAAAACTTTGAATTAGTCAAAGCTATTTATTAAGCACCTACAATGTGCCAGGCACCAGGCCTGCAAACACAAAGATGAAACAGTCCCCTCCCATGAAAGCACTTATGTTCCATAAGAGAATCTGATAAATGTGCTGCTTGATCCATAAGGGAAAATGTAGAATTAAAAGGGTCTGTTAGAAGTTGTTTCAGCTAAAAATTCCCACCTAAGTCAGGAATCCTCCCCTTTATGGCATTTTTGTTTGATGATCATGAAGCTCTTGAAGACTTCTAGTAATAAGGACTTCATTAGTTTGCAAGACAACCCATTCTACTTTTGGACTATTCCAAGTTAGAATGTTTTTCCTATAGTGAACAGAAATTTGTCAAGTTAAGTCAAATCAACAAGCATTTATGAAGCGCCTCCTCTGTGCCAGGCGCTATGCTAAGTGCTGAGAATGCAAAGAAAGGAAAAAACGGTACCACGAGGGAGAGAGAACATGGGAACAACTATGGATTAGCAGAGATCATATCATGGGGAAGGGACTAGCATTAAAGGAGATCAGGAAAGGCTTCTTTCAGAAGATGGAATTTTAGCTGAAGTTTGAGGGAAGCCAGGAAGGAGAGAATTGCAGGCATAGAGTGAAAATGCACCGTTGGAAGATGGAGTATTGTGTTCCAGGAACAGAAAAGTGGCCATTGTTCCTGGATTATTCGGTGGGGGGGGGGGGGGGGGGGGGGGGCCGCAGGGAAGAGGGGAAAGGGTATAAGAAAACTTGAAAAGTGGGAGGGGGGACAGGTTGTAGTGCTTTAAAACCCAAACAGAGAATTTTATATTTAATCCTAGAAGTAATAGGGAGATGTTAGAGTGTTTGAAAGGAGGAGGGTTAACATGGTCAAATTTGAACGTTGGCATGTTTTCAGAGGGTGGACTGGAGTGGAGAAAAGGAGATCATCCAGAAGGCTGTTGCAGTAACCCCAGCATGAGGTGATAAAGGCCTATACCAGAATGAAGGTAGTGTCAGAGGAGAGAAGGAGGCATGTATGGGAGACGTTATGAAGACAGAATCACAGGATTTGGCAACTGAATGGATATGAGGAATAAGAAAGACTTGGGAGTCAAGAATGATACCTAATGTTTGTGCCCTGGCTACAGTGAGGATGGTGGTGCCCTTGACAGTAATAGGGAAGTTTGGAAGGGAGGAGGGTTTGGGGGAAAAGATAATGAATTCAGTTTTGGATGTGTTGAGTTTAAGATGTCTATAGGACATCCAATCAAGTTGTCTAATAGGCAGTTGGAGATGTGAGACTGGAGGTCACCAGAGAGGTTGGGCATAGATAAATACTAAAAATCATCATAGAAACAATCTCTAATCATCGATCTTGTTTCTCTTCTTTGGAAGTTCTTGTAAGCCTTAATTCCTTTTCTTCATGCAGCCTTTAATACATCTGAGGACAGTGATCATGCTAAATCTCTTCTCAGTCCCTTCAGATATTCCTCATAGGACATGATATCTGGCCTTCGCACTTTCTTGCTTGCTGTTGTCTGGACTTGGTCTGCTGTTTGTCAGTGTCTGTCTTAATCGTGATGGAGAATGGAATGTGATGCTCCACATGTGTTCTAACCAGGACAGAATGCATTTGGACTGTTAATGTCCTCGTTCTGGATATTATATTTCTATTACTGCATTGTAAGAACGCATGCACCTTTTTAGAAGCTATATCATATTATTACTCTCTCTTGGGCCAAAACTCCTAAAGATTTTAAATCTAAGTTCCTGGTTACTATGCTGGGTCTCCTCTATCTTATATTTGTACAGTTTATTTTTTAGAAAACTTAAACTACAAGAATTTGTATTTCTTTTCATTGTTGCATTTTATTAAGATGGAGCAATAAACCCAGTCTGTCAAGAGTTTTGAATTTCACTTCTGTCATTCATTGTACCACTAGCCATCCCTCTCAGGTTAATGTTATCTGCAGATTTGAAAAGTGTGCTAACTGAATCTTCCTCCTGCCTATTGATTTAAAAAGTTAGCCCAGACAGTGCCAAGAACTTAGCCTTGAACTATACTACCATTACTTTAGGTTGATACTGATATCTTGTCCAAGCCATTCTTTACATTTGGTATATGTAATTGTTCAATTTGAATAGTTTAGTTCCTATTGACAGATATAAGCACTAAAGTTTAATGTGAGTTACTATGTTGAAAAAGGACCCTGGCTGCTCAGAGAGGCACTGACAGATGAATGGAACTTAGAGATCTGTCCATTCTTGTAACCTTGAGCAAGTCACTTCTACCTTTGGGCCATGATTTTGTCATCTAAGCTCTTATGCTGTTTTTCCATGAACTCCGCTTGCTTTGTCACTTCCCTTTTGTCTAGCCAGTGAGCTATGATGGCAGCTGAAAAGATTATTAGGTATGATAGGGAAAATACACCTCTTGCTTTCTCTTGGAAAGAGTCTCTGACTATAGTTATTGGAATACTTCAGGGGATATAGAAGTTTCACGGGGAGAAAAATTCACCTCCCTGTGTAAAACATTACAAAAAAATTTGATTCAGATTTTTAAATGAATGACTAAGTTAATAGTTATAAAAATATTTCTACCTTAAAGGATACGTGATAATGACAGGTGTGATGTTAAGTCAAGAAAAAGAATTTATTTTGTATTTAGTTCCAGTTCCTTGAGATATTAGGAATTCAGGATTTATAAATTATTCTCAGATTCAGTTAGTGATGCAACTCTCCTGTTACACATGGAAGACCAGGTTCATTACTTAGTTCAGAATCATCAGTAAAAGTACTATTGTGATACACTTAAAATGTTGTGTAGAGGAAGCAAAGGACTTGTTTAAAAAGATGCTAAAAGTACTCTCTTTCCTTTCTTTGACTACCTTCTAGTTCTCCACCTATAATCCACTGACCCATTTTTGTTTTACTACCCATTTATATGTGATTAAAAGTGAAACCCTTTTTATATAAAGTCAAATGTTTATCTAAGGAAATTCTTGTTAGTATGTCAAATTGAAATAGACTGTTAAAAGAGGAAGTACAATCCAATTCTGGCTAAGTACACAGAATCTTAGGTATAAAGTGAATTATGGATAAGAGCTTAGAAACTAATCCTTCCCTAGACTCTTTGGATAGAAGTGGATAGTCTGGAACTGGCTTGTTGGAGCAGTCCCAAGTATTAAAATTGATTCCACTTTTAGTAGTGTGGACCAAGTATGTCTGAAAGCTAAATATTTGTCAATACCACAGTGAGGTTCTATATTGAGGGGTTTTACCTATCAAAATTGCCTAAAATAAATTCCTGCAGTATATTCAAAGGGTTTGCAAACTTAGAGAATGCTTGTTTTCCCCCCATGCATGTCAGAGCTTCAACTCATTTTCTACTGGTTTGAAGATTCTGGCGATAGTTATTAAATATCTACGTAATGGCACAATTGATTTAGAGATGACACCTTTGAGAGCAAATAGCTAAAATTGTTCATAAATATGTACATATGTGGTACTGGCAGGTCCATTGCTAGGATTTCAACGGCTTCCAAAAGAATTGGATGCACCAGTAAATGCTGAGAGCAGTAAGCCCTTTTATTTGACATAATCAAGAGAAGTTCACATTACTTAACTGGAGACACTCAATGCAACAGGAGGCAGGGACGACAAGGAAGGGGTGCTCGGGCAGCCCAAGGGAAACCACAACCCTCTCCCTCGAATGATAATGGTATGTCCAGATTAGGGCATCCTACCAATTTCTTCATACTGAGTCAAGGTCTAGAACTTTCAAAATAGGACTGGGAAGAAATACAAAGAATGTTGCTTGGAAATCTCAGGCATAGTGATCTTGAGGTCAGGAGGAATGAGTCCATTAACACTCGAGTTCTTGTATACATGTTTGCTTCATGCCTCTGAAGAGTTCAAGTGAACTCCAAAAACGTGCATTGGCGTAGCTTAGTAGCTTATTGGAAGGGGAAGGGTCAGGTTCAAATGATTGTACAATAGGCAACTTTTCTCCTTAGTAAGTGTGTTTAGAATAAGTAGCCTTATCAAAGATGGTAAAAGCCATTATTATTGAATGTCTAGTGAGAAACTTTGTGGGGTTTTTTAGTCATGAATCTTCAACAAAAAATTAAATAGTGTAAGAAATGGCATATGAACAATATTAGAACATGTATGAGTTTAGAAGAAGTATAATTCAGTATTCAAAAAAGGTTGATTTGGAATTTGAAAATCTTTGTTTTCAGCTTTTTTGGTCATATACTTTGAACATTTTGGTTGGAACCCATTGCAGGACCTTTTTCCTTCTTCAGTAGAAGAAGTAATCATCTGTAGGAAACAAATACACATCAACTTATTAGATGATAAGAACAGATGAGACACACAGCTCAATTCTGTCAGGAGTAGAACTACCATCCATTAGTTGTCCCAAGTTTAAGGACTTAAATATTTCTGAATGTGCCTAGTGGTGCTTTGGTTTATGCCTACCTGGAGAGGAAGGATAAAATCTACCTTCTACAACTCTTGTGAAATTAGAATGATTTTGTCTTTTGTAGAAAATTTATGTTGAACTTAATGGTTAGCTGTGTGTGTTAAAAAAAATACTACTTTTGCTTTTTCATATAGTTATTATAAATCTTAAGTGCATAAGCACAATTGATCTCTTATAGTAGATGCATTCACAATTAAAATAGTTCAAACTTGGCAGCTTTTTGAGCACCCAATTCTGTTACTATTTTTGAGTTGTCCTTATAGCCATCAAGATTTAGCACTTACCCTTAAAACGATAGGTTAGATATGACATTCTTACTGAAATTCTATTCAATATTAATATACTGATGCCTAGAGCATAATTCAAGGAGAAGATAATGCAGTTCGAATGTTGTCTTTTTCCCATTTATTTTTACTTTTTTTTTTTTTTTTTTTTTGGATCCGTATCTGCGATTTCAGAGCTCTGGGGAACTCCCTGTGAGGAAATAAATACCTTCTACCAGTTCATATTGACACCTGTCCTGCAACTCAAGAGTTGTCTGGGGCACAAGGAGGTTAAGGGATTTTGTTGCCCAGGGCCAGTACATGTCAGAGGCAGTGTTTATCCTAGTTCTTCTTCACCCAAGCTAGATTTCTTTCTGCTCTGTCATACTGACTCCATAATTTTTATATTTCTGTATAACTAGTCTTGTTATCATTATTCTGGGGGAGGGGGATTAAAGAGAAATGCTGATTTCTCCTCAGGAGCAACCTGTAATTGACACTTAAGTTGTTTTGGCAAGTACTGCCACGCTAAAAAGCCTTTGAGTATGAGCCTGGTAGTGGACCATCACCTGAAGATCCACAGTACCTGACACGTAGCTCTTAATGCATTCTTAGTAATTAATTGAGGACAAGGTTAGCTAAATTTGAAGAGAGTCATCATCCAGGAAGTTAGCAACCAGATGAATTTTTTTCTGACTACATATATCAACCCATAAAGACAATTTACCAAAGTGAAAAGGAGTCATAATCAGTGTTGGGGCAAGGAATAGCCAAATCAGTGAAATCACATCTTTGAAGTTATGAAGTATATAACTTTGTATTTTCAAATTCAAAACACTTTATTTTTAGAATAATTTTTAGGCAAGTATATGTTAGAATTAGTATGTAGAGTTTAGTTTAAAAGTAAATGTTTGAGAGGTCAGGGATAATCTGCACGAGCCAATCTTTAGGTTTGCAACAGAACACAACTCTACACCCCTCTCCTCCACGTGCTTCAAAAGCCAAAAGGCAGAAGCTAGCTTGGACCAGGACAGTAGCATGACAGTGTTCTGTGTTGTAACAGAACTGAAGAACGGTGGGAACTGGGGGGAGGGACATTCCACTATGCTGAAGGGAAAGGGCCCAGCATCTAGCCAAGTCCAGTTCTGTCTACTCAGAAGTAATTTGTGCCACAGCTGGAATCCTGTGTCCTTAGAAGAGGCTGAGATAGCTTTGAGGTCCAGCCCCTAGGGAAATAAGCATTAAAGGAACAGGAGTCAGTGAGATAAGGGGTATGTAAGGAAAAACTAAACTAAAATTACCTAAGATCTCAGGAAAAAGAAAACAATTTAAAACCTTTGATCCTAAGCAGATGAAGCAACAAGGAAGATAATAATAACAAAAGAGAATATGGACACCAGATCATCTAAAAAAGTCGAGAAATGTAGGAATAAATATTGAAAAACAAAGGGAAATGAGCCCTAACACTTGATGAAGCAGAGGATCCTGTGGATTCCTAAGAGAACATGGAATGTTTCTATATGGTTTAAAAGAAAAATAAAAACTATGAAAGCAGAATTAATGGTCTGCACAGCAGAAATAATTTGGCAGAATAGAAAAACTTGAATCCATTGTGGCAAGCATTATGAAAAAAACAAAAGAGAACACATAATTGGGAATACAAATGTACAGAAGTGAAGGACAATCTGAAAGAAAAAAGAAATAATGGTAAACGAAAATATGATCTCCAAACCAAAAAAAAAAAACAACATTGATCTTGAAAACATGATTTGTAGGGAGACAAAGTTATAGGTCTTCTCAGAGAATAAGACAATCAAAAAACCTGAGCACCATAAAGAAAGAAATAATGGAAGAAAATTCCCCATAACTTTCTGACACAGAAAACAAATTACTATTCAAATGATTCCACAGATCACCTCCAGGGGGAATTAAAAAAAAAGTGAGGCTGCTAACTCCCAAGACACATAGTGGTTGAATTTAACAGTTTTGATGAAAAACAACAAATTCTTCAAGTGACCACGAGAAAGATCTTCACATACAAGGGAACATCTCATCTTTGAGAGGGATAAACTTCAAGGCTTTGATCTTATAAGTAAAAAAAAAATGCTCTAGGTCAATTAGGATTTTATAAGTTAAAGTATAGTCTTTGAATCATAAGCATATAAACTCAGGTCATTTTCATCTGAAAAGTCATCTGCTTTTTAAACTGAAGATGGAACTGATGAAACCAGATGTTTACATAATCAACTTTAACACCTTGGCATCAACACACTCATTTATTCTTTGGTTTTTTGTAGAGAAAATTAAACACCCTTGTTAACAATTTTCTTTAATTGGAAGCTCTTAAAAGCCACACTAAAATATTTTGGTTTATGGTTTTTAAATGAAGTTTCTTTCTTTGTTTTTGGTCTCACTTTTGATTCCATTGGTTGAGGGACCTCCCTCTACCAATGCAGATATGCATTTGCTTTGCAATTTACAGAGTTGCCTGGGTGCACTGAGGGTTTAATGACTTGCCTAGGATCGCATTGGGCACTTGGTAGTGTAGTGGGTAGAGCCCTGGGGTAAGAAGGTAGAATTTTTGTTTTTATTGACCATCTAAATACAAGTGATAGTTTTGAGTTCTAGACTGGATGGGGGATTAGTGACAAATGATAAATTCTTCAAGTAGTTTGGTATAGATGGCAAGTCTTGACCTGAAATCAAATTGTACCTTTAACTTACATAGGCTTTGTGATCCTGAGCAAAGCATTAAGCCCCTCAGTACCCCAGGCAACTTAAGTCTGTAAGTACCAGACTAAAATTGCTTGTGTTGGTAGAGTGTTTCTTCTGAGGGGACCTCTGTCTTCATCAATGAAATTTAACTGCTGGGCTGTGTTAGCCCTTAAAGGTCATCCCGCTCATGTAAAAGAAAAATCTTGAAATAAAAAAAGTATGTGTTGACTAATGAAACAACCCAACATACCATTAGTATTTGAGACAAAGAATGTAGAAGGGTGGAATAGAATTAGAAGACCAAAATATTTTCTAGGCTTCTATCCAGCTTTCATAGTCTTTTAGGTTGGCAGTTTGTAAATTGTCATCCTGGAATTTGATGAAAGCCGCTTGTTTTAGGTTTCCTAGTCTACGATTGGATAAAAATATGGGCTCTTTTCCATAAGTTTTTTTTCTTTTTACAATGTTTTTTTAAACTAGTGTTTGGGTCTGGGTTTGTCACACACCCCAGTAAAATAACTAGCAGTTGAGAAATATTTATTGTTTCTAATACTTTTCATTCATTGTCTAGTAGTCTATTATAATCAGTACAGGTAGGGACTTCTAAGTCTAGGAAAAAAATACTCATAAGAGAGAAATATTTTATTCTAATTGGTTTATGAAATTTTGAATATTATAGTTTTAAGATATATTATATATTTACATGTAATATAAATTATATTAAATAAATAATATTCTAATTGGTTTATGAAAGCAATTTCTTTTATTTTAAAAAATTTATTTTTATGCTTAACATTTTTTTGTTTTGAGTTTCAAATTCTGACCCTTTTCTAATCCTCTTCCACCTACTGAGAAGGCAAGTGATAGTATATCAAGTATACATGTGAAATCTTGTAAAACATGTTTCCATATTAGACATATGGAAAAAAGTGAGAGAAATAAAGTGAGAAAATTATACTTCACCTTGTCTACAGAGTTCATAAGTTCTCTTTCTGGAGGCAAATAGCATTTTTTCATCAGAAGCATTTTCTCAAAAGAAAATTTCTGTTATCAAAAAGCACCAGATTTGAAGCCCTAATTTTTAGAAGGCAACCACATAGTTACTGCAGTAAAATTAGTTTGTAATGAGATTTTCATTTTTAATTACTGTTCTCCTGCTATTTTATAACCTTAAATGTGAAATCTTGTGCTAGGAACATGCCAATCTTTTTTTCTATTTTCAGTTATATCAAATTGAGTTGTGTAGCATATGTAACATGGCAGATGACTTTCAAATAGTAATCTTGATTTCGTGCAAATAATATTAGTTATACATAGAGATTATCTATTTTAAATGTTGTGGTATATCTGGAGAATGTGAGGAATTCAGAAAAATATGGGAGGATTTGATTTGAATGAACTGAAACAGTGAAATAAGCTGTATTAAAAGAAACAATACAATAAAGGAAATGAGAAGAACATTAAAAAGGAAGCTAAATTCTTGCATAATTAAAAAACCAATAATGGTCTTGGACAACAGATAATAAAGCATACTTCTCTCCTTTTGGCAGAGTGTTGAGGGGTAGAAATGCATTAATAAAACTTAAAAATTTATTTCTAAAAATTTCTCTTCTTATATAATTTATCTTCATCCCCCTTTTTTTCCCTCCTCCCCAGTATTTTTGACACAGCACTACATTCCTTACAAACAGTTGCAGTTTGTGTAATGCTATGACTAAAATACTTAGTGCATGAGTGGTTTGTGAAAGCTATCAAGTGTTGAAATGAACTTGAAAAGTTTATCTTTGTTGCTTCAGCTAATTGTGATGACACTCTCGATTTTTGATCTTCCTGCACTTGCTGACAGCACTAGAGAAAGTCCTTTCTGAAAGTGCCAGATTGATTTCACTATCAACCACTTAACCACGATATTAATTTCCTGCATTGAAGAGCTTTTATGATTTGAAATTAACTTATGAGTGGGAACACTCACTTGCTCAGAAATGTGTATGTATAATTAATGGATTTTACATTGGGCAACAAAACAGCTTTTTCGCCTTAGAGAAATATCATTCCATAAGTGATAGAAAACTGCCCAATTACATTTCTTTAAAAAAAAATAAAGGTTTCTAACAAGTTGCACGCCTAAAACCGGTACCTTATATTGTGATTGATATTATTCGCTCTGGGGAAAAGGAAGAAACCCTTAGCCAAATAGCATTTTAGCTTAACAATAAATTTTTCCATCAGGATTAAACGCAGACACATAACTGCTTAAAATTTTCACTATCCATTTAATCTTTGGAATAGTTTTATGTTAATAATGGCTTATGTTGCATTCTCTAAAATCTCTCGGTGCCACTTGATACCTATATAGATAAATAAAACATGAATAATTGTTTGGATATTCAGTGTTCACTGTGCAGCAATGCCAGTATAATAACACTACTGAAGTTCATTTACAGATTTAGGACTGTACTAAGTAACCAAAGGGATACTTTACAGAGCTAGGAAATAGAAGATGATTTATTTGGAAAAGCAGTATTTTTTATCAAGAGAAATATTGAAGAAAAGTAGAAATGGAAGGGAATATACTTTATATTATATGTCATTAACTATAATTGTTATATATTATATTGTGAATCAATAATTATAGAAACTATTTAATACTGGTATTTAAAAAAAAACCAGCAGTGCCCCAAGATAAGGAAAAATCGGAAATATTTGGACTAAATCATCCAGCATATAATATACTTGAAAACATAAGGTATCTATTTGAAAACAATAAATGAGAAAATTAGAAAAAAAATTTGGTATAAATTAAATTTAGGCCAACATTTTATACGCTATATTTAAAAAAAAAAACTTAAATGGTGTATGGCCTGAATTAAAAAGATCTTAGAAAGATGGTCAGATTGATTCACTTGCTGGAGCTGTGAAGTAGTCCAAACCTTCTGGAAAGTGATTTGGAATTATTTGAAGAAAATGACTAAAAATGACCATACCCTTTTGACCCAGAGTTTCTACTGCTAGCCATATCCAAATAAATTAGTTACAGAAAGGAAGACTATGTATACACACAGATATTTATAGCATCACTTTTTGAAGTAGCAGAGAATGTGATGGCATATTAATGTACTCTTAAGAAATGATGTATACAGAGAAACATGGAAAGACTTACATGAATGAATGCTAAGTGAAGTAGGTAGAACTAGGAAAAAAATACAGGACTAAAAATGATGTAAAAGGAAGAAACAACAAAAACATTAAAATGGAATGCTATGAAACTATCAAGAGATAGATAGGAGAAGTTACTCTCCTCCCTTCTATGCAGTGGTAGGAGACAATGGAACATTACAGATGTCACACTTTTTCAATGTGTTACTTAGTTTTGCTTAATTGTTTTTCTTTTTTGTAAGGGAATACTCTCTAGGAGGGGGACAGGAAAAGGTTTGATACATTGTGAAATGTAAGTGATGTTTAAAACAAAAGAAATAAAAATTCATTTAAAAAGTTTATGAGGTAGATTGGTGGAATAAAATGTCTTAAAATACTAGGGTCATATTTTCCATAAGCAAAGATGAACCTAACATTCCCTTTGCCAATAGGATTTTCTCTTTTATGTAGATGGTGTGGGGGACATAAACTATTTTGAATAAAACTAATATTAAATTCACTGAAATTCTAGATTGGTATAAAATATATGCATGCTTTGCATATTTGTTTAAATATGAATCCAGAGGTATGGTTACTAGATTCATGCTTTTATAGACATAACTTTTTGACTCCTGTAATACAAAGTTATGTGAGGTCTAAGAAGGAAAGATCATCTTAACAATTAAGGGGAAGCAGGGAAAGTTTCATGAAGAAGAGTACAGTCTTAATGGGACTTTAAATGATAGGTAGGAATTCTCTAGTTGGAGGTGGGGGGATAAGGGAGCATTCTAAGAAAAAGGCAGGAAAATACAGAGTATGTAGCATGCATGGAAGTAAGTAATGGGGAAAGGCTGGAGTGGTTTAGTGGAACTAGATTGTAGAGGGCCTGGAATACCAGGTAAAGTGATTTGAACTTGCCTCGGTAGGCTAATAGGGACCTATTGAAGAATTTCGAACAAAGAGGTGATATGACCAGATTTTTGGCTAAAAAAGGGAAATTGGGTGAAAGATACTATACAAAGAAAATACTGACTCATTGATGTGAATTTTTTTTTTAAGTATTGGTGATTTAAGCTAGACCTCTCTCCCAGGTCCAAAGTCTAATGGCTATATGTAACTCTGGAATAGAATAAAAATGAACTTTAAGAGGATGCTTTTAATATTGGCATCTTGTTCTAACCAATTGAGCAATTAGGCTAGTCTTCTAGCTTGATCCATTCTCTTTTCTATCTTTTAAAATTTATTCTCTTTACTACAGATGTGTACTATTACTTGAATTTAACTGTCTTAAATGGGGTTAAGGAAAAAGTTAAAGTTTTTTTGCCTCAAGAATGTACAAAAGTGGTATCAATTGTATAATATGGACAATTTCTTTTTTGTTTATGAAATCTTTTATTCAGAAGAGCTAGTTTTTGAAGTATGTGCTGTATTAATTTTGATACTGATTTTTTAAAAATTATTTTCAAACATTTCTATCTTTAATTCAGCAGGAATGTAACATTTGGTATCACTTTATAAACTTGTACATTCAAGTTTAATAAGATTTATTTAATATTCAGAAGAATGGAACTGCATTTAGGGTATGCTGCCACCAGATGGTGTCAGGTGTCTTGCTTGTCTTGTTAGTCCAAACTAACCGGCCTATGCCATAAATGTGGTTAGTTGTGATAGGTTAACATACGTCTCTGCTTTCTATCAAAATAAAGCTTTCTTCAAATAACTAAGAGTTAATATTTAATGAAAATATGAATAAACTGTGATTCAGCATAGGGAATTCTTCTATGAGAAATTCCCTGTATCCAAAATGACATATTGTTCATGATTTAGTAGATAAGTGCTAGGAAGTCGCCTTAGACACCTAAAGGTTAAGTGGCTTACCTAGGGTCACACTGCTACTAAGTGACTGAATTGGGATTTGAATTTAGGTCTCTGTGATTCCAACCCCAGCCCTCTATCTACTAACCTGCTTGGTCTGACAGTTTATATATTACATGGTAAAGTAGGTTATTCTGTAAAGTGTGTTTTAAAAGAGGCAAACACTTTGGTACCTTAAACTAATCCATAAATATTAGTGATAACAGTCAAACCTAACTCAACTCAAGTCTCATCCCTTGGAAGATAGCAATTTTGGGGTGGTTTGTACTTTAACTTCTCACTTCACATCAGGGCAGAATTAAAAACAAAGTCCTTCTAGCTTTTCATGGCTATTAATGTCTCCTTTTCTCTTCAGCCTCTGCCAGCTGTCACAAAGAGAGTTATGGAAATTAAAGATATAGCATCTCTTTTCAAAACTTTCCTTATTCCTGGGTCTACTGTTTTTGTTTCTTCTTATGTCAATCTTACAGAGTTTGTAAGCTTGAACTTAAAGAGTTCATGAGCACATGAAAAACCTACGGCTATTTTTCCTAAACGTCACTTTCTACTTTAATGTACTTTACACTTTTCCAAAATTTCCTTATTTACCAGATTGGGCAAGTTGGGCGTGGATGATCCCTAAGTCCCCCTTCCAGTATTCATCTTTTAGGTCAGGGCTGTCCAACCTTATTTTTTTATTGAAACAATAGTCAATATATTTTGATTTGCCATTTTAGCAAAGGCTCTGCAGTAGCTTGGCTTCATTTACTAAAGCATTTATGTAAATTTCTATGCTTTATAGGCGGGCCACATAAATCGCACTGCGGGCTGCATTTTGGACAGCTCTGTTTTAGGTTATAAGAAATAGTTTATAAATCCGTAAGGAACCTTAGAGTTCAGTCTAGTTCAATTCACTTACTTTTTATAATTGAAGAAACTTGGGCCCAGAGAGAGAGAGAGAGAGAGTCAGTGTTTTGCCCAAAGGTCAGGTACATATAACAGAACTTAAATTTGAATTTAGGTCCTATTATTGTTGGATGTAGATACTTCTCTAAATTTATACATAGTGACTCCCTGGTTATTTGCAACTTTTTATAAACTAACTTGTGATATTAACTGCCTGATTTTATAATGTTTCCAATTATAAATTAGACTAGTCTTTACAAAACAACACATTTAAATAACATTTTTGAATAGAAATTCAAAATGGTTTCACTAGGGTCTAGAGAAGCAGACTAGGCAGTACCTTCCCTATCTGTGCCCACGTGGAGTTTATAATTTAATTAAAACATAATGAATGCCAGAAGGAAGAAAAAGATACATATGTACAAAAATATTTGTAACAACTCTTTTCACGGTGGTCAAAAATTGGATACAAGGGGATGTAACAGTAGCTAAACAAACTGTAGAATGTGAATGGAATCTTATTGTACCATTTAAAAAATGATGAAATGGACAGTTTCAGAGGAAACTGGGAAGATTTCTATGAACTGATGCGGAGCGAAGTGAACAGAACTTAATAGAACAATATATGCAGTAATCACAATATCATAGAGAAACACAACTTTGACGGACTTGAGCTCTTATCCACACAGTGATAAGCCACAAGTCCAAAGGAATAAAGATCAAACACACTACTCACCTCCTGACCCAAGGGGTTGTACTTAAAGTGCAGAAAAAGATGTACAGTTTCAGGTATGGCTACTGCGGGAATTGGTTTCACTGGTCTAGGCAACTGTACATTGAGGGCTTCATTTGCTGGTGGGATGGAAATGAGGACAAATTAATTTTTTTAAAGAAAAAATAAAAAGACTTTTTAAAAAAAGGGTTTAATGCATATGCATGTTAAACATTTGTCAAACCAGCCCATGATTTTTGCTCTTTCATACCTATTTTACAAATTTTGTTAGCATACTTTTTCCTTTGTACTGTGGCTCAGTCTTTTATAGGCAATGTAAGTAACAATATTAAGAGAGATATTATGTAGCATATAATATGGAGGAACCAGTGGTTGACTGACATAAGAATTCTAGAAAGAACAGTAATGATTCTGGCATAGCAGTATTTTGGCTATATTTATAAAGGATTTGAACACCTGGAAAGGAAGTGAACCGGTCAGGTCATTTGTTTTATATTTCTGCTATGAAGTTTTCTATCAGGTCTCTTTTTTAGTGGTAACTGGTCTTTGCAAATAAAAGTTAATATCTTTAGGTTTATAAGGTGTACTTGATGATAATAAGTGACCTTTAATTTACTTGAATTTAGCACAACCCAAATGACTTCAATCTAAATGTTTCCTTCGGGGCAGCGAGGTGGTGCAGTGAGTCGAGCACCAGCCTTGGAGTCAGGAGGACCTGAGTTCAAATGTGGCCTCAGACACTTGACATGTTTATTAGCTGTGTGACCTTGGGCAAGTCACTTAACCCCAATTACCCTGCCTTCCACCCACCAAAAAAAAAAAGTTTCCTTCCTTAAATCTTATTGACATGCCGAAATTTCCTTAAGGATTTTTTTCTATTGTTTTTTTTTTTAAACATTTTCTACAAATATATGTGAGTGGTTTATTTTGATTTGTCTTTTATCCCTATTTTTGAACGTATTTGTCATCTCAGGGTAGATATCCTATCCATTTGTACAGATCACAACCTTTCCAGGCCTCTTTATCCAGTATAATTCTCACTCATATCCTCCTATAAATCAACTTAATTCAGTAAGCATCCATTAAGTGCCTGCTATGTTTTTGGCACTTCTCAACACTGGAGGTGCAAAGACAAAAACAAAATAATCTCTACCCAAAGGAGCTATTTTAGAAGACTTTCCCAAGTCTTTAACCTGCTTGATGCTATTTTAGACCAATATTCCAATATTATAGTTCACCCAATAATCATATATTTTTCTCCTACTTTGGATATTACCATTATATAGTAATTATAATAAGTCTTAGCAAGCCTGAACATAATGATAAAAATAGATTTTGAATGTTATATATAGCACTTTGAAATAAGACAGCTATATTTTTACATGAAACATAAAAATTCCTGAGAAAATAAGTTCATTTCCCCCCAATGTTTCGTATAGTAACGATAGCTAGCATTTATATAGGGCTCTAAGGTTTGTGAAGCACTTTACATATGGTAGCTCACTGTCATTTTTTCTCCTAATATTTTCAAGTCTAATTATATGGTAATGCACCTTGGACAATCATGGTCTTTCTGAAATGGGAATTGTTTGAGTATTTTTAACTTTTGCTATTTTAGTCCCTGAAGTTTGAAAAGTTAAAACTGACAATTAGTAGGCAGTATTCTAATCTAGATATAGGGGGTAGTGGTATGTTAGACTTTCTGGGTTTCTGGCTATTAATGTTAGGTATCTTCAGACCTTAGATAAGATGTCATGTTGGCATTATCTTTTTCTATGTTTTTTTTTAACATGATTCTAAATGTGAGAAAGGGGCTTAGAGACCATGTAGTTCAACTCTCTCATTTTACAGGTGAGAAAGCTATAGGTAGTAAATGTCAGGTGGAGTTTGGACCCAGGTTCTCTGATTCCAGAGCCTGTGCTTTCAGTCAGTATTTATTTTGAATGCTCCATAAAGGGGATTGAAAGGAAAGGTAAAAGTGATTTTCTTTAGAAATTATATACCGTGTAAATCAGTGCCGACACATGACATTCTGGATCATCTTGTTACTGTACTTGTCAATACTTTTAAGATTTGAATACTTTGCAGTGATGAGAACTCATGTTTCCTAATTGGTCTCTTTTTATAAGTGAGTTATGTAGATCATGACAAGAAAAGCAATAAAAACCAGGAATCCTGAATTTTTTGCCTAAACTTGTTACAAGATTCTCTTGTAACATTTTTTTAAAAATCTATGCTATATGAGAAGAGCATTATGTCTTGTGTGTAGGGGGATATGTTAGTGACTCACATTTGGGTTCTTCCCCACTTTTTGGCTGCTACATAGCTTTTAATGTTTTCATTAACAAATGAATAAATTTACTCGGTATAAATGTCAGTGACAGCTTAATGAAAGGTCTAACTTCCCTCTTTTCTGTCCTTTGAAAAATGACTTTGCTCTTGTACCCAATGTGTATGGTATTTTGTACAACTGAATGAATGCTTATCAACTTCTTTAAATTATGTAGACAAAACATAAAATTAAATTGTTTTCATTGAGTCCACAGTAGCATTGGCAAAGACTACATGCTTTCTATACCTAAGCACCAATACTGTGATCTTATTCCATATCAATTCCCTCATACTTATTCTATTTATTATCAGAACCCAAACCATTAAAAAAAAAAAGGAATGGTACTCCTAAGTGGAAGAGGAATACTAAATTGGTTTCTCAGTTCTAGTCCCAGCCTTATTTATTATTTGTCTGAGCAAATCGCTCTAAGTTTCTGAGCCTTAGTTATTATACTCCAGATATAAAATGGGGATAAGGTACTATTGTAAATTTCTAATGAAAAAATATAAATGAAAGCATATTAAAATCTGTAAAATGGGTTTTGAATGTATTAATATTATTATTACTCATAGAACTTTAAAATAGAATGGCAATTTATTCCAATGAGGAGATCTATATGAAACTTAAAAATTCCCAGGAAACTCTGTTTATTTCTTTGCCAATATTATAGTGACTTTTAAAATCTTTCAATGTTGTTCAAGTGTAATTAAATGGTAACACACTTTGGATAGTAATAGTCTTTCTAAAATGAGAAGCCTGTGAGAATGTGAGAATAACTTTTGTTATTTCAAACCTGAGTTGTGAAACATTAAAACAGATGATCTGTAGCCCTTCTGTATGAACCTAAGTTATGTAATAGGTAGTAACATATTAGTTTTTCTTTCTGGCACTCTGGTCATTAATATTAGGTGTCTTAAGGCCTTGGGTAAGATGGCATGTTAGCATTCTCTTTTGTTTTTGTATCTTTTTTAATACATATCTTAGAAAATGTCAAACTAATGTTTTTTTGTTCTGAAACAGCTTCCATGAGGCAGTCTCAATCAATACCTGCAGACATGCGGCCAGAAATTTGGATTGCACAAGAATTGAGACGTATTGGAGATGAGTTTAATGCTTCTTATCCAAGAAGGGTAACTTAAATTTTCTTTATTCTTTTTGCTTAACGGCCTTGTTTCTTAAATATATACCCTTTTATTTCTTTATTTCCTCCTATGTATGTATTCTATCACTGAATTTAAATTAATTAACAATATTTTAAATACATTTGGAGATGACAAGTTTTATTTTTATGAACAATAGTATTATTCAAGAAATTTACATCAAAATAGTTACAGTTTTTTTTGTTGGTTTTGGGGAGGAGGGGTTGGTGAAAAATTTATAGAAGGTTGCAGTGCCATAACACTTGTGTAACTTTTCAGATTTTAAAATAGTTTAGGCCAAAATTAAGAGAATTTAAACTATTGCAGTCTTAGTCAACTAAAAGGACTGACTACAAATAAAATTTCAAAACTTTAAATACACGCCTTAGCTACTTGAACAACATAACCTTAGCTGTTAGGTTTGTATAATTATTTTTTATATAAGACATGAAAATGGAAGACAGCATTTTTAGCCCAGGTGCCATTTAGAAATACTACTCCTGTCATGCTAGTTTAGTTGAAAGTGAACTAGGCCAGTGACTTTACTGATTTTCTGTGATGTGATTTTCTTAAGTATTATTAGTTTTCATAGTGCTTTCACAATTGACGAGAATGCCCATGATTTTACTTAATATATGGAATTTCATTTTTTTTAAAATTGTAGGCATTTAATGTAGAGGCAGCTTTGTGGATTAAAACTATTAATATGAATTTTAATTTTTTGTTGATCTCATTTATAATTATAATCAGTCATTTATAATCTTATTTATAAGGATTGTGTTGCTGTGAATAATAATTGTATCCTGTATTAATGATCTGTAGAATCAGATGGATAGAGTTGGAAGGAACGTTTGATTACAATTCATCTAGTTCCTTTTTAGATGAAAAACTTGGGCCTTAGAGTGATCACATGACTTACTGCCCAAGGTCACATGGCTAATTAGTGTTAAAGCAGAAATTTTAACCACATTCCTAATCTTAGTATATATATTCTTTCATGGTAGTACTTTCAGTCAGCCTTTTTTCCTAAAGCAAAATTTTATGTAGTATGAAGTAGGCAGGTATTTTCTGTAGTGTTATCTAAGGAAAAATACATAGGCTTTGTAAAAACTATTCATATGATACTTCATTTTTCTGTCATTTCTAATCCTTTGCTGTGTTAAGATCATAATTGGGTTTCCTACATATGTTAACTGATCTTTTAAAAATAGCTTTCTCTGAAGAATAATTTCAATTAGTATTTAGTATGGTCCAATAGTTACATTTTAAAAATTTGAATGTTTTTGATTATAAATTAACTATCATGGAGTAGGTATAAATGTTGGTATAAAGTATAAAGGTATACTGTTGATATTTTATTTTCAGATTTCAGTTTTCCTGTTCCTTTATTCACGTTTTCTTATTAGTTTAGATTGTCTCATAGTTTTCCAGACTAATAGAAAAAGCTCTCTTTTACTTAGTGTTGCTCTTTATAATTTGTATTCTGTTATAGGCTTCTCTATAATGGATTTTTTTACCCCATTTATGTAAGGTCTAAATTATTTGAGGGATTGTACAGATTGGTTCTTAATATTTTTTGTGCTATGGACAACTTTAGGGTGGGTGTCAAGCCACTGACTCTCTTCTCTGAATAGTGTTTTTAAATGCATACAATAAAATACAGAGGATTACAAAGGAATCCAAATATATCCAAATATAGTTATTGAAATATTTTAAAAAAACCAAACTGTGTAAAAACCCTTTGATAAGAAATAAAACATCTTTAATGTAGTTATCTCTAGGGTTAGGGGCTTGTCTTTGATAACATTCTTAGATAACAAGGCCTGGAAGAGAAAAGCAGAGGCAGACTCCTACCAAGACTTCTCTTCAGTTTGGATCTATAGTTGTAAAATTTTATTGGGTAGTTTAAAATTTTTGCTTTAGGACTTAGTGTACTACATGTTCCTTGACTTTTTTCCCTGAAAATATTGCTGCATAGGGTGTTTCATTTATTAAAGGATCTTAGAGCTGTTTATAGAGTACCAGAACAACACCATTGGAACCAATTGGAAAAGGAGTACAATGTATATTGTATATTGTCACCTTATTTACTTAACTTACATGCAGAGTACATTATGTTAAATGCCAGGCTAGACAAGTCAGAAGCTAGAATTAAGGTTGCCAGGAGAAATATCAACCATCTCAGACAATATCATTGTGATGGCAAAAGTGGCCATTAAGGTGGCAGAAAGTGAAGAATTAAGCCTCTTGATGAGGGTAAAAGAGGAGAGTGTAAAAGCTGACTTGAAGCTTAACATCAAGAAAACTAAGATCCTGGCAACTGGACCCATCACTTCCTGGCAAATAGAGAAGAAATGAGAGTAGTGTCAGATTTTATCTTGGGCTCAAAGATTACTACAGGCAGCTTCTGCAGCCATGAAATTAAAAGATGCTTCCTCCTTGGAACGAAAGCTATGGCAAATCTGGACAGCATGCTGAAAAGCAGAGACATCACATTGCTAGCAAAGGTCCTTATAGTCAAAGCTATGATTTTTGCAGTAGCAATGTATGGCTGTGAGAGTTAAAGACTATAAAGAAAGCTGAGTGCCACAGAAATCACAGTGTTTTTATTCACATTTTGGTGCTAGAGAAGACTTTTGAGGGTCCTTTGGACAGCAAGCTCAAATCAGTCAATACTTAAAGAAATTAATTCAGATTATTTATTGGAGTGTCAGATACTGAAGCTGAAGCTTAAATACTTGGGCCACATAATATAAGAAAATAGGACTTATTGGAAAAGACCCCGATGTTTGGAACGATTGAAGGCAAAAGGAAAAGGGGACAGTAGAAGATGAGGTAGATAGTGTCATAGAAACAACAAACATGAACTTGGACAGACTTTGGGAGATAGTGGAGGATGATATAAGGGTCTGGAATGCTATGATCCAGGGGAGTCAGAAGGAGTCCTACACTACTGAACAACAACAAATTATTACGTAATTTAAACCTCACATATTAATCATATCTTAGTCAAATGTGGCTTTTTTACACCAAAGACCTGTCAACACACATCTCCCAGAAATTGTCACACTAGTTTATGGAATCAATTTCAGTAGCTGAAAGGAGCAGATATGAGTAACACTGCGTTATTACAGATCATTCTTCTTGACTTATTCTACATTGCAACTAAATTGTCTTATTTACTGTTTCTCTTAATGAGAAACAGTACATTTTTCTACGGCTGTCCCCCCATACCTGAAATGTATTTCCTCTTCTCCATCTCTTACTATCCATAGTTTACTTTGAGTTTCAACTACACTGCCACCTTCTATATGACAACTTTTCCTCATCTCCCTAACTCCTCTTGCCCTCCTCTGCCTTCTCCTCAAGAAGATTTCACTTTTGTTTTTGAATTGCCCATGCCTAGTAAAGAGTAAGCATTTAATAAGTGTTTGTTGGTTGATCATTGAGAATGTAACCATACCATTTTAAGTATTTTTCTGTTGGTTTAAAAGACCTCCCATTCTAATGGGAATGAAGAAAAAAGTTTAATGTTTTGTGATATGAACACTAGTTGAAAAACAGACATAATAATGTAAAATTTCAGATATGGCGTAAGGGTAGGAGATTTAAAAATGTTAACTGAATTAGCGCCTTTTTTGAGACTTCAAAAGGACCATTTAGGTGCTTGTTAGTTTGTCAGATCATCCACTCCAACTTGGAGTAGGATTGGGGAGAGGCAGGATTCAGGAGGAACAATTAGGAGGTTATTAAGGAAGTTCAGGAGAGGGGATGAGAACCAAAATTAAAGTGGTGTGGTGGCCCTGAGAGTCAAAAAAAGGAGATGGCATACCCATTAAATTTAGTGGTGGCATTGACAAGACTTGGTAACTTATTGGGAGGTTAAGAAAACTTCCCTCCTTGGGCCCAGTGAGTAAGGCCCAGAGACAAGGTTGTACAGATTTGAGTCAGAATCATACATCAGGTCTTGAGTCTAAGTCCAGTGCACTTTCTTTTGCTCTGCCTCTCTTGGAATAGCATCTCTTGGCTTCTCTTCTCTTGGACTACAACTGAAGTCTTTCAGTCTATGTTATTCTTGAATGAAGTTATTAGTAAGAGTATTAATGTGTACATAATAGTCAGAACTAATTTTTAACTCTTGTATTTGATTCTCTTAACATATGCTACATCTGGGTGTACCCAAATGTGGGCCCAGATTTGTGCATTGGTGTGTGTTTAAATGGCTGATTGGGCACTCAGCTAAATGCAGCTGTGTTTATTCAAACCAAATGTGAATTCTCAGTTCAGACTTAGTGCAGGTGGTACACCTGCAGTGTTACTCATCCAGACATATGTCCATATGCACATTCAAATATGTAATCATTTCAGAAACATAAATGCATACATTTGATTGACAGTTCCAATCTTTTTTTCTTTGCGGGGGGGGGGGGGCGGGGAGGGTTTACTTCTTAGGGAGGAAATGAGCATGTATCTGAGATGAGGCTTAATTAGCATACAAAATAAATTTTCTTACAGCATCGTTAGAATGCTAGCTAACTGAACTCCAGAACAAAGTGACTTTGGGGTTGTGGTTAATTTACATTGCATTTTCGGTGAGCATTTTATCTGAGGTTGAGGTCTCTCAGAACAATGTGTTCTTGCCCTAAGACTAAATTTCATCTAATTTTGCCTGAGAGAGGAAATTAAGGCAAAGCATGGTTTCACAGGATTCCTTCAAATAGTGAAACTTGCCTGGTGAATTAGAAAGTTTATTTTACATACATTTCATTATATATGTAGTTTTCAGGAATATAATTTATCTTTAATAAAGCAAAGTATACCTTAATAAGCAAAATAATGGCACTCAAACTGTTATCTGCTTTTGGATTAGAAATGTCATTTATAAGCTTCATGAGACAGGGACCATTTTATCCTTTTTAATATTCACCTTTCCTTACCTATACTAGACTCTTGATTTGTGTTTATTTTTTGTTCGTCGGTGTTGTGCCATGACTATTTTAACTCTGCTCTTAAAAGGATCTTATAAATGGCGTTAGGATTACTTGAAATAATTTTACAAGGCTAAAATTAGTGTTATGTTCTGTGTGTTAACAGTAATGTCCTTTGTAGTATGATATTTAGACATTTGTGACAATACTATAAAGTACATTAGCTATAAATATTACTTGGTACACAATTAGTTTTAAGTGAGTATTTTATTAATATATAGTCCCCAAATGGCTAATATATGGTATTTAAATTTTTAATGCCAAAAAAATGTTTCTACTACAGAATATCATTGCCACTGTGTGGAAGTTTACAGAGAGGGTGTTTTCAATTGACAAATGCATCAGTCCTGTGAAAAATTTCAGAAAGGAAGGCAGAGCATCTGGGATACTGTGCAAATTAGAAGACTAGCAAATGAAACAACTAAGGAAAACATCAAACAATTCAGCACTGTTGTTAAAGAGTGATTATAAAAAAATTTTAAATATTATGTAGAAAATAACCATAACTTGTTTAAATGTTTATCATTTATCTTACACAGTTTTTGAACAATAGTGTTAAGTTTTTGAGCCAATTTATAAATTTTAATGGAGAAGCCCAAGTAGTAAATATGTCCTCAATATGGGAATTTTCACAGGCTGGAAACGTGTCATAGTTCCAAATGACCTTGTACAAGTCACTTGTACAAGGGGTACATTTGGGGCTCCATTTCTTTATCTGTCAAAAGTATTGGACTAAATCTTTAAGATCCCTTTTAGCTCAAAAAATGCCATAAAAGTCTAGCTATTACAGTTCAAAGGGTGTTGGTATTGATATGTTAAATTTATATGGTACCTAATGGTTAAAAAATATTTTGCATTCTTTATTTCATTTGATCTTTCCATGAAGAGGGTTGTACAAACATTATTCCTGTTTTAGAGATGAGAAAACTAAGGCTTAGTGGTTTGATGATCTAATGTAGGGGTGGGGAACCCAAGGACGTGGAGGCCACATGTGTCTTTGGGTGTGGCCTTTTGACTGAACCCAAGTTTTACGAAACAATTTTTTTATTAAAGGGATTTGTTCTGTGAAGTTTGGATTCAGTCAAAGGGCTGCACTTGAGGACTTAGAGGGCCACATGTGGCCTTGAGGTTGCAGCTTCCCCACCTCTGGTAAGGTATCATTACTAAGATTTGAATCCAGGTCTTCAAATTCATTTTTCTTTTCATTATTTACACTATGCTGCCCCACAGAAAAGTAAACCACCAAAGCAATAGTAGATGTAGCTATTGGGGGGAAAGATAGCAGTCTCATTAGTAATCCTCAGACCTCATAGTGGCCAACAGTTTGGGACTCCTCATTTAACAAACCTGTAACCAGACCTGTTACTCAGTAACCAAACTGATTCAGATTTCATTTTGTGTCCCTTTCTAACCTAGAAGTTTAGTTGAGCTAAGAAATGGCCTAAAGTTTAGCAAGGAGAAGAAACTGAGAACATGGATAATCAACCTGTGATTAATTGAATTCAAGTTGGGTGTTTGTTTTCTATACAAGTCAAGTTTTCCCACAGGTGGTGCTATTTGCTGCCATTTTGTTGTTGTGGTGGTGGTGGTAGTGGTAGTGGTGGTGGTGGTGTTAACTTGCCTTCTAAGGCAGGGAAATAGCTGTTATTCCATTGGACTTGATGGTACAGAACAGTTTTTTTTTTTTGGCAGCTTTCTGAATTAAAAGAAAGTCCCTAGAGACCTATCTCAGTCTGCACGAGTCTTGCTTAGATGAAGGAAGTAAACTTATGCAGGAGGGATTTGGCTTTTATAACTTGAAAATTGGCCTTTAAGAAATCCTTCTGAGGTAGATGTTCAATTCCAGTTTAAATGCTTCTAAACTGGAATTGCAACATCTACCTCAGAAAGATTTCTTAAAGGCCATTTCCAGCTTAGAAGTATTTATACTTTAAGTAATCCCCAAGGATTTGAATCCTTAACTTCATAATTATGTATATATGTGTCACTCTTTGAGGCCAATGTGTTATCTTAAATGATTGAGCACTTTCATATTATTTTCAGGCAGATACAATATTAATTATGCATATTTCCTTGATAGCTTGATAATAGACAGTGATTTAGATTAGCAGGTATTATTGAAATAATTGGCTGAACATTCTTGATGTTGAAGCTGATTCTTGCTCTTGAGACTCTGTCAAGCTTGGTCTTCATTTCAGAATTTTTTGGAGGGTTACGTATCCTCTTGAGGCTTCCACCAGGGGAATGTTGAAACAAGCAAGCTGGATGTTCTCCATGTGTCCTTATGCTAAGAGAGTGCTGGGCTAGTAATTGTAGCTACAAAATGTCATTGGGAGCAGCAAGATAGACTGAATTTTTGGCAAGATGCCCAATAAAAATTCAAGCTCAAAACCTATCACCACACACATAATTTGAGACAAAACAATTCAGCCCTATGACACACTTTTGGTCACCTATCTAGGATGTGGGGTGGGGAGTAGAGTGATTAGAGGAGGAGCAGAGAATAGATTCAGTGTAGAAGACCTTATACATAGTGTAAAAGGCATTGGTAGGTAGGAAAATGTGGTTCTCTGATAGGGAAAGCCATAAGTTGTGAGAATGGATATTAAAAATGTGCAGTCACTGCTTTGTTTCTCCTCAAATACCTGTTCCACATCCCTCTCCCTGCCAGCGTCTCTCTTGACTTGGAAGTCTTTCCTGTTAAAACTTCTTTGGGTATTATTCTTGGATATTGTGGCAGCTAGCACATTTGGGAGACTGACTGACCAAGTGTTCAACTATAGTAGGTGAAAGCAGTGATACAGCAAATATTTATTGCCCTATCAATTGATGGAAAGGGGAAAAAACCCAAAATAGTCATCTGAAATATACCACAGACTACTTGAATTGCAAGAAGAAATAGATGAGTTTGGAAAACAGCATAAGTCCTAGCATGGAGGCATTATATAGTAGTGGTAGGGGACTGAAGTAATCCAGACATTCCCAGATGCCAAATCTTGTCCTTTCTACCTCCATAACATGTTTTGCATCCATTCCCTAGCATCTATCCACAGAGCCACTAACATGGTTCTGGCCCTCATCATCTCTCACTCGGACTGTTGTAGTAGCCTCCTCACTTTGACTCTACCTTCTCCAATTAATCCTTCACACATCTGCCAAACTGATTTTCTTAAAGCTTAAGCCTGGCCATGCTACACCAGTAACTCCAGTGGCTGGTTCCTTGTTACATCCAAGGTCAGATATAAATTACTTTGGCATTTAAAACTCTTTACAGCCTGAGTTCAATCTACCTTTCTAGCCTTACTGCACATGATTCCATTCTGTACCTCTTTGTGATCCAATCTTAACTGTCCTCGAACATTCTTTATTTCGTGCCTCCATGACTTTGGGAATAAGGGAAGGGAACAAACATTTATAGAGTGCCGACTACGTTCCAGGCACTGTGCTATGTGCTTTACAGATACCATATTTGATTCTCCTACAATCCTGTGAGGGAGGTGCTATTATCACCCCCATTTTATAGATAAGGAAGAGGGCCATTAAGTGATTTTCTTAGGGTTACATAGCTAGTGTCTGCAGCTGCTTCTGAACTCAGGTCTTTCTGACTGTAGGCCCTGGCACTCTATGGACTGTACCACCAGCTGCCCTAGTGTTCTTGCCCCCGTTGACTGGATATCCTAAGTGACATGCTCTCAGAAGTACTACTTATCTTTGGTGCTCTGCTCCAGTATCACCTTCTATGTGAGGTCTTTCCTAACTCAACGCTTGCCCCAGTTACCTTATATCTTTTTTGTTTTCATTTTCATATACTGATATGTATACATGTTGCCTCTGCCAGATAGACTTTAAAGTGTTTGAAGGCAGGGACTGGCACCGTCTGTGCCTTTGCATTTGCTGACCTTAACACCTGATTAACACATACCAGACACTTACTGTTCATTGATTGTTAATGATTTTTTGACTTGCCTTCGTGGTCCATTAAGCATCCCAGTAACATGCAAGGTTCTGTACATTGGATAGAAAATGCTCAGATGGGAACAAAAGTTATCTCTGCCCTTAGGGAGCTTGTGTCACAGGGTAGTCTGAGGAATCCCACAATGGAGACCCTGACCTGGCTGGGAGATCACAGGCTTAGCTGGGAGTAGGGGAGTGGCACGAAAGTTGAGCCTTGAAGGAAGTAGTTTAGGGACATTTTGTGCACAGGACCATAACCTGTGCAAAAGCAGGGAGGCAGGAGAAAACAGTGAATTCAGAAAATAGCACTTTGACCAACTTGGCCCTAATAACATTTCATGAAGAGGGGATCTTAGTAAGTAATTCTAGAAGTATAGACTGGAGCTAAATTTTTATGGGCTTTTCATGTCAAGGGGGGGGGGATCTAATCAGGGAGCCAGTAAAGTTTTTTGAGCAAGGATGTAACAGACCTGTGTTTTTAGGAAGATGATTTTGGCAACTGTGTTTCCAAAAAATAGATTAGCAAGGAGAAAGACTAGAAAGAGGGAGACTAATTAGGAAGTTATTATATTCCTTCAGAAAGTAGAACCTATAAGGGATCTGATTCTCCTAACCAACAGGGAGTTGGTTATAGGAGTGGGAATGAGAATCTTATGATTATTCCATCTTGGATTTTATGGTAGAGAAGGAAAGGAAAGCTGAATGTGCTTGGAACGTTCCCTAGGTTTTGGTAAATAATATTTCAAAGAGTTTTCAGAAAATATAGGAAAGGTTAGTCTAAAATTCTACAGGGAAGTCATTATGATGAGGAAAGGGGGAAGTTGTCTAAAAAGATCAATATTTATGTACAGGGAGACTGTTCAACCAAGTTAGATTTTCAAAAGAGACAGACATACAGAAGATGAAAGCAAGGACAGACAACAGGGAAATAGGAGGGCATGACACAGCCCTACAAAAGTAGTGTAAAAAAAAAAAGCTCAGAAAAAGGCAAAGCTTATTTGGAATGTAGACCCAAGACCACAACAAGGTATTTCTTAATTTTTAAACTATATTGGGGAAAAGGAGGCTCAGAGAAAGCATATAGGACTAATATTCAATTCTAATAACAGATGACAATAGGTATACCTCAAGTTGTATTTTGCTTCTGTTTTCTCTGTCAAGGAGAACAGATAGTGCTGTAGTAGTTGTTATGGATAGCTGGATTCAGAGCCAAGGCAAGCTGAAGAGTTGACAGTCTGACGTATCCTGGCTGTAGGACCCAGGGCAAATCACTTAAGTTTTAGTACTCTAGGCATCTCTTTGACTGTGAGCTGCAGACTAGCTTGCATTGGTAGAGCAAGTTTCCAATACCCACAAAATCACAAGTCTAGTACCTGCTCTGGGGCAAATGGATTGAAAAGAATATAGAACAAAAGTGGTTTTTTTTAACTTCCTACTTGGCTTCAGTTCCTCCCTTTCTGCCCTTGATTTTTTTCAAGTGACCTGACCCAGACCAACTATATCCCAGGGTAATTTAGTTCAATAAACACATTTATTAAGTACTTAGAATGTGCTAGGCACTGTGCTGGAATCTACTGAGAGGATACAGCAGTACACAGATGAGTAAATAGAAAGTATGTATACGATAAATGCAAAAAGTAAAAAGCATTAACAACTAGAGTAAATCAAGAAAGCCCTCCTAACATAGGTAACCCCTGAAATAATGAATAAAAGAAGTTAGTGTGCAGATAGGGATGAATTGTATTCAAGACATAAAGGGACCGTCTAGGACAAGACCAGGAGTCAGGAGATGAAGTGTGGGTTATAATAAGCCACATGTAGAATCTTAAAAAGGGTCTGTAGGATTTTCATGGCTTGGCCAAGAATAGTTGCTGTCTTTGTCAGAGGATGCTCTGACTCAATACTGATAAAAATCAGACATTGCTGAAGTGTGGTTATCTGGCTTTTTGCCTTATCATATAATAGACTGAGTTATGTAAGGGTAAGAACTGTGTTTTAGCTAATATCTTCAGCACCTTGTATAGTTCTCCACACACAAATATTTAATCATTTTGGAGAAGCATTTATTTTTTAAAACCACTCAACCTATTGAAAATCATTGCTAACTTTTTTAGAGGATAATATTAACATTATCAAATATAACATCAAAGAGCATCCCACTCTTTTTAAGAGCATTCTCTAGAGATGAGAGTAGAACTGATTTTGTCTTGCCATAACTTTGTATATGTAGAGTCAAACCTCTAAGAAGAGTTTAAGTGTTAGGGATCTCTCATTATCCCTCAGTAGCCATAATAATGATGGAGAAAGAGAAGCCAAAGAGAGTACGTAATATCCCCCCAAAAGCTTAATGCTGCCCTAATTAGAGTAAAAGATGTGGTGTGCAGAGTAAGGGAGGTGGAAGTTTTTTGTACTCTGCTCTGAGAAAAGCACATCTAGAATACTGGGCTCCACGGGGTGTTTTAGCTGAAGTATATCCAGAAGAATGTGATGAAGGTTATAAAAAGGGGCAGAGGCACATAGGGATCAGTTGGTGGGCCAGGGGATATTTAGCTTGTTCCTAGGGTACTGAAAGAAATAGTAGGTAGGATTGCTACACCACTGTTGACAGTCTTTGGAGAATGATGCAAAAGGTTGCTGGCAAAAGGAGACAAAAGAGTACGGTTTCAAATTTTGTCAAATTTCTAGAACATGACACTCAACAGTTGGTTAGTGAACATCCAGAAAACGAAGCAGAGATCACTATGAGCCAACATGGTTTTGTCAGAGTATTTCATGGTTCGGTTAAGCTTTTTTGTCATTGACTTGGATAGAGACATAGATGGCATGTTTTATCACCTTTGCTGTTTATGGAAAAGGTTGGAGGAATGTCTGACATGTTGGATGACCAAAAAACGATCCAAAAAGGTTTTGACAGGCCCTGGTACATTAAACCAAATCTAAGAAATCTAATGTTTTCTTGGGTTGTATTAAGAGAACTGTAGTGCATGGGTCTAGGAAGGTGGTGGTTTTTCTGCATTCTGCCCAAATTATGCAGCATCTAGCATTTAGGCTACCACCTTTTAGGAAGCATGTCTAGCAGCAGAAAGACTTGGGTTAGGGATGAACAAAAGGTGTCTTCAAGTCTCTTAAGGGTTGTCCGGTATAAGAAAGATTAGATTCTTCTAGTTTGGCTCCAAAAAACAGAACTGGGAGTAATATGGAGACATTTCAGGGATACAGATTTAGGCTTAATATAAAGAAATTTTTGTTGAAACATGTGCAAAAAGGTAACGAGCTTCCTTAGGAGGTTTCTTAATCATTGGAAGCCTTTATATAGGCCAAATAATGACTTGCTAAAGATTCCCAAGGGGTTATTTTTCATATACAAGTTGGACTAAATGGTCTCTGAAGTCTCTTCCAACTCATAGATTCTTTAATCCTGGGAGATAATACAAGTACTTTTTATCACTATTTTATAGATGAAGAGACTGAGGCCCAGAAGATCACAGGATTATAGCTCTAGAGCTTTTAATTCACTTGATGGTTATATTTAATTTTTACTGTCACAAGTCTGGTTATTAACCTAATTTTATTGTGAAACCAAGTTTCAGGATCTAAAATTTCTGTACGTTTAGCTTCTTTCCATGTTATGTTAATCTAGTTTTCGTAAGCATTTGTTCAGAGTTGTATGTCTACTTGATTCAGTGACCAACAGCAACAATTTTTTGTATGGGTGTGTGAGAATGTCTTAATGTATGTACTTTGAACACCTTTGAAAGAAAAGTTTTATTTATATGAAGGCTATACAAAATCCATAGTTGAGTGCCGTGACTGTCCCCATTGTTATCATGACTGGTTTGTAAAGAGCAGCTCAGTGTGTCAAGGCCTATTTTCTTGCCTAAGCACTTACTTCCCCGAATTGAGCTTTAGAACATTGTTTTGATTTGGTTATTTGGGCATAAATTCGTGTAGTGTAGTTAAGTTCCTGATATTTCATTGACCTCGTGTCAGTAACAAAGAAAACTAAATTAAACTTGGAAATGAGATATAGAGTGGGGAATGTTAGAATTAATAACTTTGCCTGTAAATGTACTGAGTTATTGGTTTTAGCAGTGTCCACTGTGGTAGCATTTCTGGAACAGCTCTAACACCAGTAATGTTTAATATTACTATCACATTGTCAATGCTTAAGGAGCATTAGAGTGGGAAAGCAGCAAATCCAACTCTCTTTCATGCCTCTTATTTATGATTTCCATGTTCCTGCTTTACACCCAACAAATCCCTCTTACTACTGCTATTTATTGATGGCTGCCTTCCAGGTACAAGTTCCAAGTAAATAACACAGGAGCCAATTAACCCTATTCTGGGGAGTTTCCCTTAACTCACCACAATGGAGCTGTGGATAAAGGGGTGGGGGTGGAGTGGAGTGCTGGGCTTTAGTCACCTGTTCATAAGGAGATAGATTTCTTAATTTTTAAGCAACAAATCTCCTAAAGAATTTCCCACCTTCTGAAGGCTTTTCAGAATGTAATGCTTTACTTCTTCAGAGAGACACAGAATAGTATGGTGGCATTTAGAGTTTGGATTTTCAGGCATTTCTTTGAGCCATTTTGACCAAGAACCTGCCTGCTCCATTCAGCTGAAACAGCACCAGATTTGTTATTAGTCAACCAAGCCATCATCTACCAATTTGTTTTAAAGTGTTGGCTCAAATCCTTCTTGGGGAAGTTAGCTCCCATGGTTAAACAATTTCAGTGCAGAGATTATTTCATTAGAATATGAAAAACTTTAGGGATTTATACTCTTGGTCTTTTTCTCCATCTGGCAGTATCTACTCGGATCAACCTCACTGATGTTCCAACTGACTTTAATTATGGCCCTGAGTTCCTAAAGATAAAAAGTGCATTGATCCAAAGTAGGGGTGAGTGTATTAGCTATACTCCTTAGGGAGGCAGCCAAATACAGTGGGAAGAGCACTGGATTTGGGTTTGAATTTTGGCTCTGCTAGTTATTACTTCTGTTTCCTTGGGCAAGTCACTTCATCTTTCTGAGGCCTTGTTTCCTCCTTTGTGAAGTGAAGAGATTGTTTTGTATGGCCTAAGGGTTCCTGCCAGCTCTTATTCTATAATCAGTAAGCTCCCATGTAGTTCCTTACAATAAGGGTGGCTAGTATTACTTCTGTAAAGAATTGAAGGACATCCCAGAGACTAGCCCGTTGCCACTAAATCAGTCGATCCAGAAACATTTATTGAGGTCCTCCTAAATACTCTGCTAGACCTGGGTTTATTACAGAAAAGTTGGGGAGAGGGCAGATGTATTAAAAATAGCCATACTATAAGGGGCAAATAGTATTATTGGCAGTAAATGAGTTTAGGGGGCAATAAGAAGAATGAATGAATCAAGCCATTTATTAATTGCTTACTACGTGCACTGTGCCCAGGGCTGGGGATACACACAGGAAAACAAGATAGTTCCTACTCTCAGGGAGCTCAGAAGTAAATGGGGGCAACAACACATGGGTGTCATTTGCAAGTTAGTTAGAGTGGGTCTCATTGTCCTAAGGGGAAGCAGCAAAGTAGATGGCAAATCAAATTCTTTACTGTTATTTCCGCTGATAATTTTACCCATTTCTGATATTGAATCATTTGATAGTGCCAAAAACTGTTAGTGACAAGAACTGGGTCTTCTTCAGTAGCCGTGGGTATTAAGGAGGCAGGGACTGCAGCCCTCTGAGAGACAGTTGCCTAGCCTCATTTCTAGCAGGGTTGCTTCCTTGGATAATGACTGGTGGGTCTGGACTGGAAGGAGGACTAAGGTGCCTTCCTGATTGGTTAGTCTGTGTTATTAATGTTGCTTATTCACTCAGAAAAATCATTGATACATTGAATTTTTCTCTACTAGTCTCAGAGAACCACTAATTTGTACCAAAGAGAAAAGCTAATAAAGTCTGACGGAACAAGTATTCATTTTTTAGTTTAAAGAATAAAGGACTAAATTGAACTTAAGGTAAGGAGGGATGGAATGCGGTGATAGAGAAAAGATGTAAATTTCAGATAGTCTTTGGAGGGAAGATTCAAGTTATTTATTTTGTTCTTTCACTTTGTTTTAATTAGTAAACAGGAAAATAGAGATGAATTAAAATTTTTGTGTTTTTCATCCAGTGTTATCTTTTTTTCATGCAGTGATATTATTCAGCCTTTGAAAATATCAGTATGATTTATAGCATTTGTACTATGAAGGATGGCATACAAACAAAGTGAATTTTTTACAGCTGGTCTTTAGTTAAATGTGGATTGGTCTGAATAAGTAATTTAGGAAATCTTTGGTTTATTTAGGAAAAAAAAAATCCTTGTTCAGCCTATAAAATTCTAGTGTTTCCAGTGCCATTTCAGTCATATATCAGGTGGCAGTGATCATCCATTCAGTATTTTTGCTCATTCTTTTATTTCCTTTTTACTTCATTTTATCCTAATTTTTTTTCTTTGGGGAGTAGACTAAAAGTCCTAAAACTGCATGTGGATATGAAACTCTTCCAAGTGCCCACAAAATTATATATTTAACTTGCTTCTCTCTCCTAAAAATGTATTTATGCTCCCTTTCCCCTCTCCTCACTTCTTTATATATTCAGTAAGAAGATTACATCTTTGTATATCAAAAAAAGAAAATTCCCAGGAAGAAATTAATACTCTCAGGAAATAAAAAGTAAATATAACTATCCTCTTTTTCTTTTGATAGTGATTTCTAATTAAGGTAGGAGACATTAATTCTGTAATCCATTAGGTTGAACAGAAATTTCAGTTCCTGCTAATGATAAGAATGACATTTCTTAGGGCCTTATTAATGTTTTTTTGTTTTCTGTACCCAGGTGTACCTTAAGTATGTATCCACTTCCATATTGTCAGTGTTGGAATATAGGAACTGACCTGGGTACAATAAATTTAAAAGCTACAAAATTCATGAGAGATAGCTTGACATAGAAGATACAGAGGCCAAGCCTTGGGAGTCAGGAAGACTTAGGTTTAAGTCATTTTTGACCATGAACCAATGTTACTATGAACAAGAAACTTCTCTCGGTATTTGAAGTGACTCTTGAAGATTGCAAATTATAAGTAAGATGAGTTGCCTATCTGCAGTGGGGGAAGGAATTTCTACACCAAGAGTTTCCTAAAGTGATGAAATCACAGATGTGGTCTTCTAACCCTCCACCCCACCCTCCCCCCTCAAAAAAATATTGCTTACCATCTAGTCATGTTTTAGTAAAGATCTTAAACATTAGGCAGCTAGCAGATTTTAACCAGTTGTGCTAGCTAGCTATCCATTTATCCATCAAGGATTTTCTGAGCTGGGTGGTAAGAGTTCTTGATTTGAAAGTGTTTGTTTCCTAAGTTGAATCCTGTCCAAATGTAATTATATATTAAACCAGCTTAAGGGGTTTTAAATTGTCTGAGTAGTATTTCTCTTTTTGAAAGTATTGGCATTCTCTTCCTTCCTGATTAAATCATATTCCTTTACTTGTGATGTTTTGGGGGTCCTGGTTATATTCACTTTCATCAGATCCATGTATTTACTATCTTTGGTTTTTAAAACTCTCAACATGGCAACCTTGATAATTTTGGGACTGTTCAGAAGCAGCATGTATTTATTTGTATGAACACATTTATTGCCCAGAAACACTTTAAATGGAGATCAGAAACTTCTATGGCTTAGAGGCAATTTTCTTAAAATGGATTTCTTTAACCATTTCTGAACTCAGCCATCATTCTATGCCAAGTATTCTTTAGTTATAAGCAAAATTCCTTTCTCCTTTTGAACATTGATTATTGAGAAACTAAGTCTTCTTTTAGTAACAGTATTTTTGTTAATCTAGGCAGTGTGGCATGGTTTCAAGAGCTTTGGGATTGGAGTTGAAGTCAGCTTTGAGCCCCAGCTCTGCTACTTTTGCCAGCTGTATAACCTCAGGCAAGTCATTTAGTCTCCCTGGACTCTCAAGTTATTCACAGGTAAAATGGAGCTGTAGCATCAATACACATATTTCCCATCTCATTATTGTGAAGAGCAAATAAGATAACAAATGAGAGAGTACTTTGAATACACTGTAAACCACGATATAAATATGAACCATTATTATTATAATTTCTAATAATGAGCCACTTGTTTTGGGGACAGGTGCTGATGTTTTGTTGATTGGCAGTTCTTGACCATAAAGAAACAAATCAGCTGCCTAGTAGCAGAATTAAATTCTTAGCTATTGTACCAAATAAGTTTATTTTTTAGCAGTGCTACAGTGGACAGCTTTGGCATAATAACTCACTTGCTCAGACATTTCCTATCTTTAAATGAGTGTTTTGAGATTATCAGTGAGTTCAAACTTAGTTTATAGTAAATCTTAGTTTTACTTTGACTAAGTGTCTCAGCCTATTAATATTCATTTCAACTTAAAATTAACCTACCATCAAATTACTCTCACATACTAAAAGCAATGTAATTTTGAAAGTTAAATCAAAACAAAGCAATCTTGTGTGCAGAAAGATAAAAATCATAGACTGTGGTTAGAGTGCCTCTACAGGAATTGCATACATAAAGTGATTTCCTCCCATCTTGTTAGGGAGAGGCAAAAGGGAAATGCCCAGGCCTTATCACAATCCCATTATGTCAAACTAGAGCTTGAGAGCTCATGTAAACAGTTTAGAGAAGGAAAATCCAGTTGCAGCTGGTGTACATTTGCATTGTTTTAAATCTTAAAGGTGCTCACTACTCTCTAAGAATAGTTACTCTATCTGGTGCAAGACAAGGGTGAGTCCTGTGACAGTGAATTGGAGTCATTTAAAAGAAACCCCTGTCTGTAGAGTCTAAATGAGAATTTTCTTCACTTGGGTGCAATAAAGAAGAGGGTATTTGTTATCTTTACATGGTATTCTAGGTTTCATCTTTGGGTTACCCAATAAGGAAATGGCCAGACTTCATACTTTTAACAATGAAAACTCTAGATTGCACTTGTGCATGTGAAGACATGTTTACCAACACTTAATTATTTTACAAAGTGGAAGCAACCCAAGGGAGAAGACCCAAATTTGCTTCTGGAAACCTTAAAATAGTTTTTACGTGTTCCCTAAAATTTCTTAACAGGTTGTTGAATGCTTCTGGAGTTTCTCAGGTTGAAATAAATGATGATCACTGGAAAAAATGCAAAGAGCTCTTTTTTTGCAGTTTTTCCCTTGGGGTGGGAAAGAACGAAGGTAGCTTTATGTGTCTTTTCTGTTCATATTGTGCACCAATCTTGACCAAACAGTGTTTATACAGGTGGAGTCACTTGAGAGCAATTAGAGGTTCACTAGTTCATTAGTTCTGGCACAGATTGTCTGTAGCTTTATTTAGCTTCTTAGGGCAAATTACACCAAATCACTGGTTTCTTAAATAAATTATAGCTACCAGAAGTCACCCTTAGGGGAATCTGAAACTTTTTTTTTTTGAGTCAACAATTTTGACAATGGTAGAATTATACCCAGAATGTACCATAAGTTACTTTTTCTTCTTTTCTCTGTCTTCTATCCCCTTTTAATCTGTTATAAACACCATTACATTATACCAGGGTTTTTCATGCTAGGGCTTGGGACTCTCTAAAGAATTTAATGGAGCAATATTAAGAGGGTTGGAAAGTCTGGTGTCCCAGTGCAATGAAGTTTTACCCCCATGTAAACTGAGAGAAATTTCTGTTCCACCAACTAAACTTTTCCCCTCTTAAAACTCTCTGAACCTTGACTATCATCTGAATTCATATGAGAGAACATGATGGCAGCACAAGCCCCCTCAAAAAATTGTGGACTCTAGTGGGTTTTCTATATCTGTGCTTTCCCTTACATTTGTCTTGCAGATAAATGCAGTATGCTCTTTGTTCTATAATAACCACCCTATATTGAGGGGGAAACTTATTAACCAAAAAGTAGAAATGACTGCTGAGAAGGTCTCAGTGCCTTCACTTTGATATTATAGTAGATCTTCAAAATGTAACTCTGAGAAATTTAAAATGGAGGGAGGGGATGATGAAATCATTCTGTATCCAAAAAGTACAGTACTAAATGGTTTGTCTCTGTTTGTTGCAGGGGTTTTTGGATAATAACTATCAAGCAGGAGGTGACCAGCACCAAATGGTTATTTTACGCTTGTTACGTTACATCATCCGCCTTGTTTGGAGAATGCAGTGACGATTCTTTGAGAAGGAAGGAGTGCACGGAAATTTTTACTTGCTATAAGTCATCAAGTAAAAGTACCACTTGCATCTTCATATAATTACTATGCAATCAACAGATTTTTTCCCTAAAGGACAGAAGGGCAGTAGGACTCCACATTTTTTGAAGACACTTGTACATGAACTTGAAAGTGGATTTTGTTCATCACATGACAAAATTTTATAAAAGGGAGATCATTGTGAATGTAGATGATGGATTTTTAAAAAATATATCAATCACCATTCTTTGAAGCAGGATTTTATGCAAGAGTGGTGTTTACATTGGTGTGTTTTTCAACTTCTTTAATAAGAAGGGACAAATTTTCAAAAAGGAAGTGGAAACTTTTTGACAAACTCACAAATGATTTTTGTACTAGATTTTAAAGAACCTGTTGCTTAGTCTCAAAAGAGGATGATGTATATATCCTGCAGTGGAAACTGAGCCAGCTAATTTGTAAGCTGCCTTAGTTTATTTGGGGTGGGGGGGATTATTGTACAGTTTACTTCTCTTTTCTTTTTAGCAGGGAGAAGTGTGTCTCCCCTGTTGTTCTATCCTCTTTATTCTGTACTACCTTTATGCCAAAATCAGCATAATAAAATGGAGCTGGTTAAAAAGGGGTAGGTTGTTAACCTATGCCAGCATGCTTCTCTCTTTGTAAATACCTAACCTCCTCTTTAAATTTATTTGCATCTGTGGCAGACTTCAGGCTACCTTTGAACACACTCTGTCTTCTATGAGGAGCTTCAAGATTTTGTAGCCAATTAAGATTCTTAAAGATCCAAATAGGTTCCAAGTTAATTAACATGTTTAAAATTAAGTATAATAGAATTAAAATAATTTTACCCATATTGGTCTTGGCAACAGTTCTGGATGTTGGTTTTTTTTTTTTGTTTTTTTTAAAGATCAGCCTGGACAGTATTTGTTTTAACTTATTTTAATGGATGTTTGCTTCAGAAAGTCTGAGGAGGCTGAAACAATAAAAGAAACAGAATAATTGAGTCTCTTGGACTTTTGGCTACTCTTAATAGATTGTTGATGCAGGGATGAAATGCTGTAGTTGTAGAATGCCAGGTGAGCTTAATAGAAAGAGCCAAGAGTTTTCAGTCACCCCTCACAGAGACTTGATTGATTGCATGACCAAAAGTTTGAGTCCTGACTGCCCAATGATGTAACTAAATAGGAAATGCCTTGCCAGCTGAGGTGATAATGGAAGAAGCTCCTTCAGTTGACAGGTTTAAAGACTCATCAGTGAGATTTTCTCTAGAATCCCACTAACTTAGGATGCCTAATATTCCCAAAATCAGATTCCTTCGGAAGTACAGGTTTAATTCTGGTTTCACCAGTACCATAGAAAAATTCAATTGGGCACAATTATGAAATGTTCCAATATATTTAATGTCTCAAGCCATCTCTAAGCCTCTGAGTGCCAATTTCTTTCTTACCTTTTAGTTTGACAGGTAGGTTTTTAAATGTATTTTGTGCACTGGTCTTCAATGCCTCATCCATGGCAGGTGCAGTTCTTTAGATGTGATCCTATTCCTGATTACTCTTTTTTCATCTTGAAATCACCACATAGGACTAGGAGAAAACAGAGTAAATCTAAAGAGGTTTCTGTTTATTTTTAGTTGATTTCAGAGGAAAAAGGTTCATGGAGTTTGCATTGTGTATCCACAAGTGGGAGAGGGAGGTCAGATGGCTTGGGAGATTGTTTCATGAACCCCACTACTTTTTCAGGGTGAAAAGTCAGCCTTCTGAGCAACTTTTTGTTTCAAAGTTCTTTTTGAATTGTCAAGTAAGATTCAGTAGTGCCAACAGCTATCGTATTCTCTTTTGTCCCTTAGAGGATCCAGTGTTCCTGTAATTCTGCTTAACAATTGAAGAAAAAATATGTTGAATATGTGGTTTTGTAATTACCTCTTTTTTTTTTTTTTTTTTGGTATATCCATCTTTACCATATATTCGGAGGAATTTTTTTCTTTCTCTTATGCTGAAGGATACTTCTTTCCCTCTTAGTGATTTGGAATTAGGTTCATAGGAATTGTGTTGAATTTCAGCTGTGGTTTCTTGAATTAGTCTTGAAACCTTATTTAGTAAGGTCACATTGTCCGTTGGTTATGAGAACGAAAAGAGACTATAACAGAAAGTATTAGAATTTGTGTACCTTGCTGGACACACCAAAGATGTTTGGTTCCACCTGAATCCCCTACTTGGATATCTATGATCATATGCTAATTTCTGCAACTGGAGCACTTTACTTCTGTTTCTTTTAACTATACATCTCCCCTTGGAGTTGGAAGCAATGAAATTAAAAGGACGTTTTTGTAAGGCTCTGCTGGCCCAGTGCCCCAGTGGGGATTCATGTCCTTTCTTGTACATTTACCTCAAGCATGGTCATGCAACAGGTTTGCCTCCATTGCTTCAGGCTGATATAAATAAGCCTAATGATGAGCTAGAGAAATTCTATGAATTATGGAAGCAGTAAAGGACAGGATGTTGGCACCATGAGTTTGAGAGAGAAATACATTTCTCTGTACTGTATCTCTTAGAGATCACGATGCCTCCTGCAGTATACCTTGGGTATACTTTTTTTAAAGACAGAACTAGTTCCACTTTTTGAAAACTTAATGCGGGTTTTGTGCCTTGACAACCTCTGCCCACGTTGGGTTTGTAGTAAGTCTCCCATGGCATAACACTGAAATGCAATAAATAAGCAAAGGTCAAAATACTTAATTTCACAAGCAATTTTTCAGATAATATATCCCTTCTATCCTGCCAAAACTTTATGAAGAATTTTCTTTGGTTGTGGAGAAACCAGTTTAAATTTCTTCTGATATAAAATTTGTATAAAATTTTTCCCTCATTTCCTCCCTTTAACCCCTCTTCTATTTTATTGTAAATATTTGAATATTTATTAGATTAGGACATCTTTACTTTATCTTATCAACTGAGCCAAATGTCTGTGTGCAATTGTGTGTTGTTCTTTTGTCTTTTCTGTAAGATTTTGTAAATAAGTAAAAATCACTGTTTTCTAAACCTTTTTTTTTAGAATTGACATTTGTAAATATGTAGATTCTTTTCTGTGTAATGTGTTCTACTGTTTCATAATGCTGTAACTTGTAGAAATATTGTATATTTATTTTCTGCTTATTTAATTTCTCAAGTTCTGTAAAGTTATGCATTCCCTTTCCCTCCCCCAGATTATCCACAGAAGTAGTGATTGATCAGTTCAGTGCACTGTCTCTTTCAGTGCTGTCCGTATGATTTTTCTACGGTGGTCCTCCAAATTTCATTCTTCCTCACTTTACTTTTATTAAACTTTTAGGCTTTGCCAATCACGATTTTTAATGCTGAGGGAGCTGATAATAGCCAAATGCTGGAATCTACTCAAAGCATTAGCTGTTCCAGTTGTAAACCATAGCAGAATATGTTTGTTCTAAGCCCCATCTTTAGGCACAAAAAATGTTTAGCATTTCAGAAAAGTTCACTGCCGTTGACTAGTCAGGGTTGAGAAAAACAAAAGAATGATCAGATTATAAAGGTTGCTGAAGTCTGGCGTCCGTTGGATAAGTAGATAGGTGATAAGCTACCTTGTTTGGGTCCCCTGGCTTTTTTTCTCCTTCATTTGTTGGGAAGGAAACAAGACTGGAACCGTTTTTGGCCCTTGGCCTTGTCACCCCAGCCCACCTACTGGTAGCAGGCTGACGGGATATAAGTTTACTTGTTTAAAATCTTGCTTGTGTGCTTTACTTTGCAGTTGGAACGTGGTTCATCCTTCCTTCCCCTCAATGGAATAGCAATCCATAGCATTCCTATATTCCTGTTAGTTTGGCCTTGGTTTAATTTGTTTTTCCCTCAAAAGAGATGATTTTGAGTCCAAATGAAAAATCTTTAATTGGCTGTTAGGATGTGATAAGTTGTGAATGTTTTAAGAAAGCCTGTTTCCTTATAGGCTCCGTATACAACAGTGAAAAGCTCTGCCTTTGCTGCTTAGCCAGGTGCCTACATGTGTGTCTATTACTCGGCACTCATACACATGATGTGTGGGAGCTTTGGTGCAGGCGCACAGGTAAATCAGCTATGTAACTTGATTTTTACACATACACGCATTTCCTTAGACAAGAAGCACTCTCAAGTTCTCATGTAAATAACCTGACTACTTAGGTATTTTTTTTGGATTTCAGAGGATCTAAACATTTCGTACCCTGGTTTCAAGACCACTAATACTGTATACTAACTCATCAGGTACCTATATGTACATAGCACTGATCTGTAATTTAGACTGATTAATCACTTACTTTGTTTCATAGGACCCAGCATATGTAGCATTTTTATTGCAATTTCCCTGGCTTACTTGTGTTTTGCACTGATGAATTTTTTGACAGGGTAATTGTCACCTTACTTGTGCAATACTGCTGTAAATAATTGCAGATTTTTTAAGGAAAAACTCAATCTTTTATGTTCTTTAATAATGAATTTTATATAAATAAAACCTTCAACTACTTTTCCTGTGTGGTATGGATTGACTCACTTAATTTAATCAAATGAGAGGTGGTGGGGTGGAGAAACTGTATGTTGGAATTGTGTTTGGTTGTACATAAAACTAGGTCCCTGTTAGTGAGAATAATGAAACTGTGAAGTGGTCACATGTATTCAAATCTGTACTGTTTGAAATTATGATTTATAATTAGTGCCAACCCAGTGATAAATATACATTGTGAATTTTAGTGATGCTACTACTTCACCAGATTCATTATTCACATTAATTGGGACTGATGGCTGTATGTGCTTTACACTTTAACTCTCACATTTATATAATTATTCATGGTTTAAAGAGCACTTTGTTTATAACAACATCCTACAGTAAGGTAGTACATTTTTAAAAATCTATGAGGAAACTGAACCACAGAGAGACCATGTAACAGTCAAAGCTGGGAATTGATTTCCCAGATGTCTTGACCATTTCCCACGCCATGCTGCCTTTGAGGGGGGTGGGGGGTATAGAACTAACACACTGCTTCATCTTTATTCCAATCAGCATACCAAATACTTTGAAATGTAATACACACTACAAATATACCAGGCTATACTTCTAAGGAAAGATGATATAGTGTTGTTAATAATTCTATATTGGGGAATAGCCTAAAACTGGTTCGTAGCTTGGTGTTTCTACCAATCTACATCTTTACTGTGGTAGTTTAAGCTTTCTCCCAAAGTTCTCGAAGTTCTTATTTTGTTCTAGTCCAAAATTACATTGTGGCTTAACTTTAGAAAGAAGTCCTACCCTTCCTTGCCTCCTCCCCTTCTGCTATGCATAATGAGACTTTGTAAGTATAATCACTACTTGTCTTAAATAAAGTCTTGTGACTGCCACTCTATAGCATTTTGTTTATTGTTGTTAAAAAAAAGTGGCGTTCAGGATATGAATTAAACCCAAGATGTGCGGGAGAAACTGAAGCCTGGCAAGTTTGTAAGAAAAGTTTTTGGAATTTTTTTGGTCTGATACTCAAATCACCTGGTTGACTACCAGATGCCTTGTTTTTGGCCAAAGCTGTTCATGAAGACCATCCACTAAGGCATGGAAAGGTGTCTGTCTCAGTGGTGAAGGAAATACTCAAATTGAAGAAATAATGTTTCATTATGAATAATTGAGGCAAATGGTAGAAGAGTACTGTATTCCTCAAACCTTAAAGAGGGTTAAATACTGTAATAGTACAGTTATCCCTTCCACAATGCGACTTTCCATGTTGTGGTTTTGATATATTGCAGGTTGGCGTAAGAAATGAAATGGGAATTTTCTGGAAGTTTTGCAGAAGACAAAGGCCAGCAGGCAACACAGGAAAAGTTTAGAAGCTCAGAAATTTATTTTTCATATGTTATTTTTACCTAACATTGACCTACATATAGCCTGTGACCAAATACTTAACCCAAATTTTATAAGAAGGTATTGTAAACACCTCATAAACGAAAAAGGAAAAATTCAGACTTCTTTGGTATAAAGGGAGGGTTAAAAAATTTTACATGGGTTTTCTAGATCACAGGGGCACCATACGCCTAACTCTCATGATGTGGAAGGGATAATTGTGTTGCAATTTAGGCACATTAGGGAGAAGCAAGAAATTGAAACATTTATTAAATACTTAGGTACAGGGCATTTTACTGCTCAGACCACAAAGATAAAATAGTTCAGGGTGCTTGCTTTCTACTGAAGCGGGGGAAAAGGAGATGAAGCATGAGCCACCAAGAAGTAAATAGATTTATCTGAAGTTATTTCAGGATGGAGTAATTGCTAGCAATTACAACTTAGAGGAAATAGCATGTGAGCGGTGATTTGAAGGAAGCTGGGGATTCTAAGATGCATTCTAGTCATGGGGCACCTAGGGTGCAAACAGCCACAGGCCACTTTAATCAGAGGACAAACTATAAAGTATCACTACTTCTCTAAGAAGTTCTTAGTGCTTTGGGGATGTTAATATATACGCTAACAAGCTACAGAATTTGTTCCCGTTGCTGTAGAATGGGAAAATTGCTTATGACTTTGAGCAAATCATTTCATATCTATCCCTGCCTCAGTTTCCTTATCTGTAAAGTGAAGAAATTAGACTGGATGTCCTTCAAATTCCTTTCCAGCTGTAATTCTAGGCTCCTGTGAGATTAGGCTATTTTTATCCAAGATTGTAGACTAATAAATTACTAAATAGGAATAAAGTCAGCTGTCATTCCTACGCCAGTTATGTTTAAACACATTAGTCTGCAGATTAGAGCAAAAAGGATTGGGGGAGGGGTGAAGAGAGGGAAACAAGCACAGGGGTTTTAATATTAACAGGAGCAGTCTGTTTTATGTCTCTCTTTGACAATTAAGTCATACAAGAAGGACTATAATTCACCATTTTATCACCTATTTAAGACAAGACTCCAGTCTGCTACATGCTGCCGCAGGCATTTGTATCATCAATTAAATTCAGTTTGGGGACTCTTTGAAGTTACTGACATTTAAAATATTTCATGTATTTAGCCTAGAACGTGATTTAAGTCATTCCTGAAGATTTACAAGTAAAAGGTTTTTCTTGACAGGCAGAAAAGTAGCTGATGATATTAAATATTGTTTTTAAATTTAGTGACAATAAGATAAAAAAAATCACAGTTCATATAAAATTCTCATCTGATAGAAGTCACATAGTCTGATGTCTCACCCTTCCTATATCAATCAACCACAGAATTAGTAATGAACCTCTTGTTTTAAGTGTAGTGTTTCCAAAGTGCTGTGTTGCCTTCGGGAAGCCTTCGGCACACTCCAGTTTTCCTGGAGCATTAAGCACATTAATTGAGGAAACTTACATTCTTGTTTTCTTGCCTATCCAGGAGAATCCTAGGTCACAATTTTCACAGCTCCAGAAAAATCAGCTGCAATTAGATGCCCTGAGTTCCTTGCCCAAACAGCACAAGTTGTTTGTATTCAACAAAGAACAGCCCAGCACCGTGTGTAAATAAGGGCTGATTTCTTCAGGGATTTTTCAATGAAAACAATAAAATTCAGGCCTTTGAGCGGACTTAATATACAACAAAGTCCTGATTAGTGCAAATAACAAATCCTATAAAGTGGTCCCACATTTAAATTTATTAATATTTTAGATTTAGAGCTGGGAGGGACCTCAGAACCATCTAGTTTAACTCCATTTATTTTTAATACTATTTTAAGTTGATAATTATGTAAAATATTTCAACTTATAATATTTTAGGTTATAATTATGCAAAATACAGTCATTGCTTTCAGCCCAATGGAAATAATGCAATGTGAATTTTAATAATAGGACTACTTCATAGGATTCATTGTTGATACTAACTGGCATCTAGCTGTATTTAAGAAAGACCAGAAGCTTGAATGGCCACTTCTCAAGCAGAGCAGTGAGGATTCCTTTTTCAGGACTGCGCTCGACTAGATGATTCATGAATTCCTTTCCACTTTGAAATTCTGTGATTCTGTGGCTGTAACTTAAGAAAAACAGAAATGGATAAATACTGGTTCAGTTGAGGATGATTACTTGTGGTAGTAGTACAGTCTTGCTTTAAGCCTTAACACTCCCAAATTAGCCCTGCCTTTATAGCAAGTGAGTTTTTAAAAGACATTTTTTTCTCCTCAAAGATTAATCCATATGGGTATTTTATTGAGCACCAATAAAATAAACCCTAGATAAAAATTATACCACCTGATCAGCATACAGAGAAACACAATTATCATAGTATAGAAGAAAGAACTCTAATTCTGGAGTCAGAGAATCTGGGTTCATATCTTGCCTCAACACTTATCTGTGTGACCTTAGGCTGGTCACAACCTCTCTGGATTTCAATTTTCTAATATGTAAAATGGATTTGAATCAGATGGTTCATGAGGTCCCTTCAAGCTTAAATGTAGGATCCTATAATATAATATATATATTATATGTTTATAATATATATTATGTAATATAATATATATTATATAAGACAATATAATTTAATATGGGGCTTGCTGTCCCCTAGAAGGAAGGAGGAGATTGGGGGTTTCTCAGAACAACATTGAAAAGAAAAAATGACAGGTCACCTGTTCACTTCCCTTTTTCTTTGGGGAAAGTTTTATCAATAGCTCAGCTTTCCTCTCAATGACTATTTCCTGTAAGGTATATCTATGATAACACATTAGACTGTAAATAAGATTGATTTCTTTAGTTTACTCCCCGAAAGAACTTGTCAAATGTGCTAAGTGAAAATAACATCTACAACACAATTGGAAGATGATGAAAGTTCTTCCCTGATGCCTGGCCTGGTATCAGGGAGTTACAAGTGACAGTACTGAGAGAGTGAAATGAAATAAGTTTCTGCTGTTATTTCCTTAAAACAGCTAAGATATTTCAAAATAAGCATGTCATACGTTTTAGCCACAGGCTAGACAAGATCAAACTTAGTCACTTCTGAATTCATTTTCGAATCATAGTTTAAAGTTCAATTTTCACATAGGTTAAGTGGTTCTAATAACCATAAACCTATAAAGCAGTGTGCTTTTCCACTGTCCTGACTCATCCTGACCCTGTGTTAAACATGTAAACAATCCCAGCTTCTGATTGGACCAGGCTAACACATCAATCATTCCTGGGATTCCTGATTACCAACTTAAATCCTTACCTAATATCAGGTTAGAATTTGGAAACTCCTTGACCTGAGTCTGGTATCAGTAAGTGACCTGGCGCATTTCCCCACCACATCTGGGTCTGATTAGGGATGTCCCCTCCCCTCAATAGTTCAAAAATCAATTTCTACATAATAATGATATCAAAATACAAGAAACAAAAATAGAAAAAGACATTCCAGAAAACTACAAAATGCATAAACTATCTGGGGATTGATGTACCAAAACACATAAAAGACTTATAAATTTAATTACAAAGTGCTACATAAAGAGATAATGAACAACTTAAATAGCTGGAGGAATATTCAGTGCTCATGGTTAGACTGTGCCACTGATGAGGGCACAGTCTCTGGGAACCCCCTTGAACCTGGAATACAGTCTCTGGGAGCCCCCTTGAACTGTCCTTGAATCTTCCAACTGGATCCGGCCTTCCCCTAAGGCCACAAGCCTCACATTATCTTTAGGCCCAAATCTCTACCTAGCCTCGCCCTTTGTTGTTCAGCTACTTCCCACCCTTAATCCCATTACCTCACCTTGCCCTCCGTGGACTTCCCCTCAAGACCCTCCCTAAACCCCTCCTCTAGTCACCCCAGACCACCCCTCAATCCCTCCTACAACCTTTGTGTATATAATCTCCATCTTGCCTCCATGAAGGTGCTCAGATTCAATCTAATCCAGTAGGCTGAATCTGGCCCGCTTGTGGAAACAGGTGTCACAAGGTGGGGGGATTTCTTAAGACAGCCCATTGTGGTGAATCCCTAATAAACTTTGTCTTTTCCCTTGGCTGAGAAGGCTTGAGTCGAATTCTTTCGGCAGGACCCGGTGCGTCAATATTTTGGGGTGTCGATTACCCCTCAACCTTTACCTCTTCACCACTATAATAAAAATTCCATTATTTCCAAAGTTGACACTTTTAATTTTATACCAATCAAATTACCAAGGGGATACTTTATAGAACTTGAGCAAAATAATACAATTCATTTGGAAAAGTAAAAAAGATCTAGAATATCAAGGGAAATGATGAAAAGAGTCAGAGGTGAAGGGGAAATGGCACTTCTAGATCTCAGACTATATTATAAAGCAGTATTCATCCCAATCATCTGGTATTGGTTTACAAAAGCAAAAAGGTAGATCAAAAATAGAGAACTCAATGTACAGACTAGACGGGAGAATCAGAAACAATGGAACTCAATGACTCAGTGTTTGATAAAGTGGAAAGCAAATTACTGAGGCTGGGAAAGCTCCTATTTGATAAAAACTGTTGGGAAAACTGGAAAGCTGACTTGCAGAAATTAGGCTTAGACCAACACCTTATACCATATTCCTCAATGTATTCTAAATGAAAACATGACCTTAATATTAAATATTATGCTATTAAAAAATCAGAAGAGAAACATCCTATACCTCTCACAGCTATGGATAAGAGATGTATTTTTAACCAAACAAGAGATTGAGGCTATGACAAAAGATAAAATAGATAATTTTGATTATTTGAAACGGAAAAGCTTTTGCACAGACAAAATTAACACTCCTAGGATAAGAAGGAAAGTGGTCAAATGGGGGAAAAAATCTTTGTATCAAATTTTTCTAATAAGGGTTTAGTTTCTAAGGCATATACATATATGTATTATATATATACATACACACACATACATACATATATTCTTCAATTAAATAAGTGGTCAAAGGATAGGAACAAAATGTTCTCAGAAAAAGAATTACTAAGTACTCATTATGACATGAATGTTCCAAATCATTAATAATAAGAATAATACAAATCGAAACAAACCTTCAGCTTTTATTTCATACCCTGAAAACTGGCAGATGACAAAAAATGACAGTAGTCAACATTGGATGGGGTTGTAGAATGATAAAGTCACCAACACATTATTGGTGGAGCTGTGAGATCATAAACCATTTTAAAAAGCAATTTGGAATCATGTATATAAAATGACTAAGATGTTCATACCCTTTGAATCAGAGACACCATTATGAGGCTTATGATCCAAGGAAGCCATTGATAAGAAAGTCCCCATATACATCACAAAATGTATAACAGCATTTTTTTTTTGATAGCAAAAAATTATAAACAAAACATATGCCCATTGATTAGGAAGCAGTTAAATAAATTGTGGCACATGAATGTGATATGGAATATTACCATGCTGTAAGAAATGATTTATGTGATAAACACAGAGAAACATGGAAAGACCTACATGAACTGATGCAAAGTGAAGTAAGAAGAGCTAAGAAAACAAGGTAGGCAATGACTATAGCGACGTAAATGGAAAAAATCGCACACAAAACATCAAAAAATAAAAGTAACAAAATTATAAAGCTTAAACATGATGAGATATGAGAAGACACCGCCAGCCTCCCCCTTTGTGGAGGTGAAAGGTTCACCAGTGTTACACATTACACATGTTTTCAGATCTTTTTCAATATATCAATCAATTATGTTGACTTTTTTTTCCTCTTAAGAAAACCTGTTATATGGGATGACTTTCTGGGAGGGGAAGAGGTGAAAATGCCGGCAATAACTATGATGATGTAAGAAACAGAAGACATCAATAAAAACCTTTTTTTAAAAAAGAAAGGAATTTATTAAGTACCTAGTCTATATGCCAAGTTAGAAATCAAGGCAAACATATATATATGAAAGACAAACAGTTGTATGAGGGAGTCACAGGGTCCAGAGAGAAAAAGGAGCAGGTTTTTGCAGAACAGAGAGCGGACAGACACTGTGCCAGGCATTAGAGATACAAAGAAAAGAATGAAACTCTGCCCTTGAGGAGCTTACAGTATGGCCAGAGGAGACATGTTGATCAGTAAGCATTTATTAAGTGCCCACTACGTTCCAGGCACTGTGCTAAGCCCTAGGAAAACAAAGCCAGATAAAAGCAATAGTAGGTGGTGTAGTGAATAGAGCACCAGGCCTGGAGTCAGGAAGACCTTAGTTCAAATCTGACCTCTGTTCTAGCTGTATGAACCTGGGCAAATGACTTAATCTTTTTTGCCTCAGTTCCCTCATCTATAAAATGAGCTAGAGAAGGAAATGGCAAACTACATTACAGTATCTCTGCCAAGAAAACCCCAAATGGGGTCACAAAGAGGCAGACACGACTGAAACAACTGAACAACAAAGCAACATTCTCAAGGAATGGAGTGGAATGGAAGAGACCACATGCAAACAACTATATAAAAACAAAGGTATATCCAGAATAAATTGGCTAAATAACGGATAGATACATCAGACAAATAAATAATAACTTGACAAAGGAAAGACAATAGTATTATGGGGGGATCAGGAAAGGCTTCTCACCAGGATTCAGGTAGGATTTTAGCTGGTACTTTGGGGAAGCAAAGAAACAGAGATGAGGAGGGAGAGTATTTCAGGCATAGAGAACATTCAGTAAAATGCCTAGTGTGAAAATGGAAGGTTTTGTGAGGGAAACAGCAAGGAAGTCAGTGTCATTGGATCACAGAGTAGCTGGAGGAAAATAAGGCATAAAAAGATTGGAAAGGCAGGAGGGGGCCAGGATCTAAAGGGCTTTGAATGCCAAACAGGATTTCATATTTGATCCTAGAGGTAATAGAAAACCAGTGGGGTGGGGTTGGGGATATGACATGATCATATCTTGCTTTAAGAAGATTAATTTGACAGCTGAGTGGAGGATGGCTTCCATATATGGAGAGACAAATCGACAGGCTATTGTGATAGTCAGGTGATGAGGGCCTGCACCAGAGAGGTGGCAGTGTCAGAGGAATGAAGGAGGGTATACAAGAGATGTTACAAAGTTAAAATCCATGGGAGTTGGCAACAGATTAGATATGGCGGAGTGAAAGGGTGTGAGTAGCCAAGAATAGGTTGGGAGCATAGGTTGGGAGCCCTGTGACTGGGAGGAGGGCGATGCTCTTGACAGTACTTAGGAAGTCTGAAAGTGGGAAGGGTTTTGTGGGGGAAATTAGTTCAGTTTGGAGCCTGTTGAGTTTAAGACGTCTATCTGACATCCAGTTGGAGATGCCTACTAGGCAGCTGGAGCTGTGAATCTGTAAGTCAGGAGAAAGGTAGATCTGAGAATCATGAGCATGGACTATATATATCATTATATACAACATAGGTACATAGTTATTTTGAGGGCAAGGCTTTAGTCACTGGGAGGATCAGGAAAGGCTTCATTCTTTTAGAAAATAATATTTGAGCTGAGCTATGAATGAAACCAGGGATTTCTAAGAGGCAGAGGTGAAGAGGGAGTACATTCTGGGCACAGAAGAAAGCCGGTGAAAAGACTGGAGATGGGAGGTAGCCTGTTGTGTGTGAGGAACAGCAGGAAGTCTAATTTGGCTGGATCATAGTGTAAATAAAGAGGAATAATATGTAATAAAGCTGAAAAAGGAAGTTGGGGCCAGGGTGTAAAGGACTTTTAGTGCCAAACAGAGAAATTTATATCTGATCCTAATAGTAACAGTTACAGCAGTAGAGTAGGGGAGCAACATAGCACTTTAGGAAAAACCAGTTGGGCAGCTACGTGAAGGATGGAAAGGAAAGGGAAGAGATTTGAGGTAGGGAGACCAAAGAGGAGGCTATTTAGGCAAGAGATGATGAGATTCTGAACTAGGTGTGGAGGGAGGGGGATGAATGGAAGTAATGTTGTGGAAGTAAAAAGATTTGTCCATTGACTGGATATGCAGGGTGAATGAGAGTGAAGAGTTGAATGACACTGAACTTAGGGCGAATGGAAGGATTTTATGCTCTTAAGAGGAATAGGTAAGTGAGGAAGAGGGAGTCTATGTGGAGGGTGGGGGGTGATTTAATGTGTTCTGTTTTCGACATGTTGAATTTGAGATGCCTGTGTTCAGGCATCTCATTAAGTTCAAAATGACCATTAGGTAGTTAGTGATGTCTGACTGGAGGTCTGGAGAGAGACTAGGGCTGCAGATGTGTCTGGGAGTCATTAGCATAGAGATGATAATTAAAGCCACTTGAGCTAATGGTATAACCAGGAAAAAGAATATGGAGAAAGAAGAGAAGCAAGCCTAGGGCAGAGCCTTAGGGTACACTTACAGGGGTGTGATAGGGATGATAATCTAGTTTAGGAAAAGGACAACCAATAAAGAATGGTATCAGGAAAACCTGGAAAGGAGAGAGGGTTTAGATTTAGTATCTAGATAGTGTTTCAAGTCAAAGTAGCTTCAGAGCTGTTAAGAAGAATGAGGACTGAGAAAAGCAGTCAATAACTAGGAGGAGGAAGTGATCCACAGTATCCAAAGCCTCAGTGAGGTTAAGAAGAATGAGGATTGAGAAATTCCATTGGCTTTATGGATTAAAAGATCACCTTGGAGAGAACAATTTCAGTTGACTAGTCACCTACTCCATACGGGATACGGAAAGAACATCTACTTTCACCTTGACTATCCTGATCATGTTTCTAGTAACAAGGGAACTCCAGCTACTTCAGCCTGGACTCAACAACGAGTCCCAAATCAGGCCATTGAACAGGTCTTCAATGTTCTCTACAACTCTCAAGTGGAGGGCATTGTTGAGCAATGGGATGGATGCTTGAAACAAGCCCTTATGTTCCAGTGACAACAGGCAATCCCTTTCTGGTTGGAAAGTCTGCTCTTGAAATACCTCCATCTTCCGCCAGGTTGATTCTTCACTATCTCAGAAGGGGAAGGAAGGGAGCCATTAGGTTAAGACTGATGGTATACAAGCCAATAGCTAGCTACTCACCCTCCTTTTCCCACCCAATCTGGAGTGAACAATCTACTTTATAGCAGAGTAGAGGGAGTTGATTAATACTACCCCTGATGCTTTGGGCTCTGTAGTCAAACCCTCATAATCTGCCTAGCTAACCAGCCATCTTTCACACTCAACCTGTCCAAGGCCCCCTTAACCTTCCCTAGGACAGCCAATTCATAGCCTGGGGAACCTATTGGAATTACACAACTGACCTAAATAATGGTCTCAGAAGTAATGGAATCCTAGGCAAAGGAAGTGATGATAAATCAGCTCCAGCTAAAATGGTAGGCCATGGAACTGTGAGGAAGGGGAGGGTATGTGGATCCTACCCAATATGGACAGTTCCCCTGTAAGTCAGTGGGAAAGGAAATAACTAGACCTAGAAGAGAGGATATAGCCTGATTGGAAGGACAAGCCTAGACTCTGGTCTGTACCCTTCTTTATTTCCACAGGCAACACTGGACATTGGATGGGAAATGAATGGGATGTTCTGACACCATTCTCGCTATTTCTATTGACCTAGTTGTTGACTTTTGACTTGATCTTCAACCCTAGCCAGCCTATGTGGTGGAGGCAAACAGACCCAGGCCGTAGCATGAATATGTTCCTGCTTTTTGAGGGGACGCCCCTGTTTTTTTATTTTCCTCCAGATATACTGTTGTAGAATTAATAACACTAACTCTTTCCTATGCCTGACTCAAGCGGTAGCAATGGTAGCTAATTCTGGCAGCTGGTGGCTCTGTCACCTGACTCTAGGAACATCTGATGGGTAGAACAGAAGTGCTAGGTAAACCTTGGACCTCTGCATCATATAATCCTGACCATAATCCACTGTGTGCTACAATGCATCTAACACCATCTCACTAATTTCTTCACTGTCTTCCTTATATGTGCCCCAGACAGGAGAGCGTTTCATCTGGATAATGGGGTTCTGGAATGGGGCAGGAGGTGTATGGATTGTTGATTGGTGAAAACCAGTTTGACTAGTATGGCCTTATTCTATCCCCCAGGATTCATGAATGCTGAGGCCAATAAATCCACATACTGGGTATTGTTAGCCCCATTCAGCCTCTTGCTGAATGTGCAGGATTAGGGTTTAGTTCTCTACATTGCTCTCTCCTTATTAAGAAATTTAGAAACTATCCTCACTTTACCGGTTCCATAGATAACAGGGCAGTCTTCCACTGGTATGTCTGTTTGTCCAAAACCATAGAAGTTTGGGCCCTGAGGAGCTCTGGACCTCCCCACCCCCTCTGTGTGCCACCCACTGTGGGCACACAGAAAGACTGTTCCTCCTATCTTTAAAACAAAACAAAAACCAACTCTCTACTTAATCATTCCATCTCCACTGATTATCATCCCAATGTATCTTCTGCCCTTTGTGGCTAAACCCCAATAGGTTCTCTGATTCCTCTCCTTTCACTCTTAACTCAGCAATCTGGCTTCCAACCTTATCATTCTAGCAAACCTTCTCTCTTCAGCATTGCCAGCGATCTCCTAGTTGCCAAAGGCAATGGCTTTTTCTCAGTCCTCATCCTTCTTGACCTCTCATCAGCCTTTGATGCTATCAATCACCTTCTTCTTGATACTCTGTGGTCTCTGGGTTTTGGGGACACCACTCTCTTCTGGTTCTCCATCTACCTCTCTGACTACTCCTTCTCAGTCACCTTCACTGGATCTTATTCCAGATCATGCCCACTAACTGTGAGGCAGCCATAGGGCTCTGTCTTGGTCTTTTTACTTCTCCCTCTATATGTATTATATCACTGGGTCTCTTCAGCTCCTGTAGATTTCATTCCTAGCTCTATGACAATTCTTCACGAATCTACTTATCCAGCCCTAACCTCCCTGCTAACCTCCAGACTTGCATCTCCAAATTGCCTTTCAGACATCTCAAACTTGATGTCCAATAGACATCTTAAACTGGAGAACTGAACTCATTGTCCTTTCCCCTAAACCTTCCTCTACCACCACCACTCTCCCTCCCTATTACTATAGAGGACACCACCATTCTCCCGGTGCTTGAGGCTAACAACCTAGGGGCCATCCCGGACTCTTCACTATCTCTTACTTGCCCCCTTTCACACCCAAGTTGTTGCCAAGGCCTGTCAAATTTCACCTTTGCAACACCTCTTGAGTATGCTCCCTTCTCTCCTTTGATACTGCCACTACCCTGATACACACCTTCATCACCTCACACCTGAATTACTGCAATAGCCTTTGGGTGGGTCTGCCTGCCTCAAGTCCTTCCCCATTCAAACCATGCTTCATTCAGCCAGCAAAGCAGTTTTCCTAAAGTTCAAATCTAACCATGTCACCCTTTTATTCAATAAACTTCAGTGGCTCCTTATTGCCTCCAGAATAAAACACAAAAGCCCTCATTTGGCATTCAAAGTCCTTCATAACTTCACCCCTCACACACTTTTCCACTCTTCTTACATCTCCCTCATCCCCACCCCAACATATTCTTCCATGTGGTATCACTGGCCTTCTTTCCTGCTGTCTCAAAAAGCCATTCCATCTCTCAGCTCTCGGCATTTTCTTTGGTTGTCCCTCATGCTGAGAATGCTCTCCCTCTTCATCTGTCTCCCAGCTTCCTCTAAAATCCCACCTTCTAGAGGACGCCTTCCCAATCCCTCTAAATCCTGGTGCCCTTCCTTTAGTGAAGGGCACCTCTAGGGCCCTTCCTACATGTCCTGTGTATAGCCTGTTTGTGCGTGGTTGTTTGCATATTGTCTTCCCCATTAGACTGTATGTTTGAGGACAGGGACTTAAATAGAGCCTGGCACATAGTAAGTGTTTAATAAGTACTTACTGACTTGTGAGTAGCAAAAAAGTTTGTTAAAAGCCATCTCTGTAGGCTGTTGTTCTTCATCTGGTTTCCCCTGAACCACCCAAGTACTGTGCTAAGTGTTGCGAGTACAAAAGAAAAAAGAGAAAAAAAAAGTCCCTGACCTCAAAGAGCTTAACCCCTCTGGGAGGTTGGGTGGGGTGGAGAAAACACTAGGAGAGCTTTCCATTTCTAAATCTATGCTATGACTTATGGAAGGTTACACAGCCAATGTGTGTCAGGGGAGCCTCCTTGATTCCAAGGTTCATTCTTTATCCACTATGCTCTCTTGGATTTCCTTCCTTACATGGTAACCACAGAATTGTCACTAATATGTAGAAGGCGCAGTGATGATGAAACAACTCATTACATATATAGGCTGATGTACTCTGCATGAAGTTCATGGCAAAGCTAAATGTATTTTCAGAGGTGATCAAGGGATGTAGTTTGGAAAGGAGAGGGGAAGGGAAGAAGCATTTGTATGGGACCTACTAAGTCCTTCACAAATATTATTTTATTTGATTCTAACAATAACCTTGCAAGGCCCCAATTTATTTTATAGTTGAGGAAACTGAGGCAAACAGAGGTTAAGTGATTTGCCCAGGTCACATAGCTCGTAAGAAACTGAAGCCAGATTTTAACTCTAGGCTGCCTCAAGCCTTCAGACTGCAAATGCTTCATAGATAAGGGAAGGCTGTAGAAGAGGTGACTTGGGAGGCTGGTACTTGGAGAGAGTGCCACAGGCATGATTCAGGAGAGAACCAAGGGAAAGAGACCAGTGTATATGATGGGAAAGAAGAAGAAACTGAAGTCTCTTGTTAATAATAATAATAATAGCTAATGTTTATCTAGCACTTTAAGGTTTGCAAAGACGTAATGGAACAAACATCATATTATCTCCATTTTACGGATGAGGAAACTGAGGCAGACAACAGTGACTTTGGCCAGTTTCACACAGCATGTTGTCTGGGGCTGGATTTGAACTCAAATCTTTCTGACTGCAAAGCTGGAGCCTTTCTACTGCACTACTTAGCTACAAGAAACATTTTTGTGTGTCTTGGACCCCTTAGAGCTTCTGGGGAAGCTTATGGACCCTTTCAAAGAATTACATTTTTAAATGCGCAAAATAAAATACACAGAAGTAATGAGTTATATTGAAATATGATTATCAGCATAATTTTAGAAATAAGTTTGCAGACCTCATGTCTGTGAAGAACCTCTAAGATTTTAAATTCCTTATGAGCAGGGACTGTATCTTATACTTCTTTCTTTTGTGCCCCTAGTTCAGTGGTGGGCTTGTGATGAGTAATGGGTAATAAATGTTTGTTGACTGATCAGGCCTGAGAAGAGGGCAGCTCATTCTGGGTGAAAGACTGAAACAGACCGTTTAGATCTCGATTTTGATCCTTTGTTTCTTGAGGAAGCAAAAGGGACAGTTTGGTGTGGAGAAAGAGCACTGAGGACCCCCGAGTTTAAATACTGTCTCTGTTTCTTACTTGGGAGACCTTGGACAAATCACTTAACTTTACCAGGTCTGTTTTTTTTAATCTGTTAAATGAGAGGGCTGCACCTTTAAGGTTCTCAGTAGCTCTAAAATCCATTATCTGAAGATCTATGATATCAGGACATATGTATGTAATTAGTAGGATAGACACAAAGAAAAACACAGACCTTGGTTCTTAATCATTTGGGGGGCGGCATGTGTGTTACTATGGGACCTCCTATTTGAGGAAAGAATATTTGTGCCTGAGGGTACTTGTGGGCTAGATGACATGAGTAAAGATAAATAGCAGTTCAAAGAGAATGAAGGCTACTTTCTTAACAGGACCACCCCCCCCCATCTTGTCCTTTACCTCCCTCTCTTTAAAACACATACATACATACACACACACACACTCCTAGAGAGCTGAATATACCAGAAGACCTATTTGTTTTAGTCAGTTACAGTTCATAGGAATGGAAGCTGGAAGAGGTCTTAGAAACCTAGTCTAACCCCCTCTTTTTAACAGAAAAGGAAACTGAGCCCCACCTCAAATAAAGTAAATTACCTCAATTTGGTCATTTATTCATTCACTCACCCCTCTGGCCACTTCCTGACAACATGTTAAAGGAATCTTTGGCTTGTCTTCAATTAGAAATACCACAGTTCCTCCCTTATGCACCAACATGCCTAAGATCATGGGAATGCCGGCATGAGGTCTGCTATTCCCTGTCACAAACGTGACATTAATTCCAAGAAAATCAGAAGTCCAACCAAACAAATAATATAGCTCCTCAGCTGCTTGGTAATTATAGTTGAGGACTCAATAGCTATCTCCATCAGAGAATGGCAGCCGAGTCAAGCCAGACTCGACTTTTCTTTTCCCAGTGACTAGGAAAAACCAGCATGATTTCAGCATGGCAAAATAAAATTTGTCTGGCATCATCTAGAAATGAGGGACTCCCATATAAGTGAATTGTCTAGATAACTGAAGCTTACCCTTTCAAGTTTATATTCATTTATTGTGATTTCGAGTAGGAATCCTACCACAATGAGCTACATGCTTCCTTTTTTCTTAAAGAAGCAAAGGACCAAGAGTCATAGGGCCCACCTCACAAAAAGAAAAAAGTAGAAGGACTAGAATGTCACTTTATTGTAGGTAATTTGGGGGGGATAAAAATTTGACTCTGAACAGGTAGTGCCAAGCAAGGGGTGGCAGAGACCACAAGCCAGGGTACAACTGTGGACCACTCAGAACTTCTCCAGAGAATGCGGTCTTCCAACCTTCATGTAGTGATTGTCCAGTCAATCTCCCAGTGAAATTTGACAAAGACCCCTAGAACTGTTGCTAAGTTTCCTGACTTGGATCTTGGACTAGATAGAGTTAAAAAAAAATCCTTGTGTCCCTGTCAGCTAGTACAGAGCTTTGCATATAGTTGGTACTGTTGAATGAACTGGCCTCAGGACTTCCCTTCAGAGCAGATTCAGATCTCTTTCACATAAACTGAGAAAAAGGCCAAATTGGCCAGTCCACTCTTCAGCTCCTTTTTATCCTTCTAATAGTGCTTGTTTATTAATCTAAAGAATCTCTAACTGGTGGACTTCTGGGAGAAGGGTGAGACCCTTGCTAGGTTATTGGGGACCACAAAATTCATTTTCCCCTCCGTTTAGTTAACCCTTCCATGTAGGCTGAGTGCTATGGCTTGAGGAGAGGTTCTCACACTCATCCTTTCCCAGGCCCAAATATCATCCCCATGATTCTCACCAAACCCCATTATTCCCCTAACTGGTCTTTGGATTCTGGGATAAGGGGAAGAAGTAGGGCCAGTTCTAGGAAAAATGAAGTAAAGTCTCTGCTTGGAGCTTTTTCACTTCCTCTAGGGTTTCCCTGCCCATCGTCCTTCCCCTGGTCTCCATTTCTTTTTATGACCCAGATTCAAATCCCACCTTTGACAAAGACTATGTGACCAAGGGCGATCTAGTGAATGTTTAAAAAACAACTTTCAAAAATATATTCCCCAACACACTTTTAAGATTACTGTGCATTATTATTTTCTCCACCACTTTTAAAAATCTAAACAATTGACAAAACAATAGGTCAATTTCCTAGGTGTAAATCCTCACAATGAAAAATTTAACAATCAGCTCCAGGGGGTCCAAGCTGGCTCCCAGATGTTCTTGTGTGTAACCTTAAGCAAATCACTTAATTTAGTAACAGTTCTGGTATCTATAAAATGAGGATCATAATACCTACCTAACTGGGTTGTCCTGAAGTTTAAATGAGTTTATGCCTATAGTTTGTAAACAGTAAGCTCTGTATAAATGCAGCTGTAATTATGATCATCTTTGTCCTCACCACCACCTCCTGGCTGTCCAAAATGTCTCCCACAACCTTGGTTTTCCACCGCTTCTAACTATTCACCTCCTCTAATCCAGAAATCTGCTAGAAGTTTTCAATCTCTGGTGGAAAATTCAGGCAATGGGTAAGAAGGATTTAGGGCCAGAGGCCTTAGGAGTGTAGTCTGAGTGATGTGATCTAAGGGAAGGCCCTTCTTAGAGGGTCAAGAAGAGCCAAGGGTCTTCTTCAGAAGGCCATCCAAGCAGCTTTCTGCTCCTCCTAGAACCCCCATGGACTTTTACTTTCCCTCCAGGTGACCCCAGAAATAGGTTGGTTTTTATAGGAGCAGTCGGAATTATACTCATTTCTTTGGACTGCTGACCATTAACGTCTAGTTCCTGTGTAGGACAATATCAAGTGTGTGTCAGATTAACTTGGTTGTAAGTTTTACTTTAATTGTAAAATACAATACTCTGTTCTCATGGGCTCAGTCTTTGTAGTCTGTTGTTTAGATAGCATGGTCTTCTCACAATGTAAACAAATTAAAAGGAGCATGGGCCCTTGTCATGTCACAAACATTAATCATAAGGTGGGGCAAGCCAAAGGCAAAATTATGAGGTTAACAAAATTGGAATTCGATGTCTTCTCCCCTCCCCCATCCCACCACCTCCTTTCAGGATTCTTCTCTTATCCTATGCTGTTTCCTGTGATTGCCCCAAATGTCTCTATCTCCAACCTCCTTTCTTTCCAAATATGCTCTCAGCCAACCATCAGATTGTAAGAGGATTATATAAACTAACTTAAAGTCAATTAACTTATTCATACTAACATATAAATGGTCAAAAGATGATCTCTTTGTCCTTTTTACCTACCTTTTGCCACATTTTACTATATGACAAAACCTTAAAAAAAGAATCTGAAAAAAGAGTGGAATGGGTGGGGGGCAGGGGGATTGCCTTTTTAATGGCCCTTCACATTACTCTGACATAGGTAGAGGCCCACTCCATCAAGGAGTATGTCTGACCATGTTTAGAGGAGACCGGACTGATATGGAAGAGCTCCAAGGCACGCCAGTGCCCTTTGAAATAGAACTCCGAGGTGCTGCGGTACAAGTACACTCATACTCAAACACTGGTTCTGGTAGCCACTGGCCATGTGACTGTGGACAAATCATCAACTCTCTGAACTTCAGTTTCATTTTCTGTAATACGGGAGCAATGATATGAATAGACTGCTTTGTAACCGCACCTTTTGGTATTCTATTCTCGTTATCATAACTGCTCCATTTTGTTTTAGGAACAAGTGAAATCAGAGCTAAGCCAAGTGGAAGAAATACAAAAGGAACCACAGAGACCTGGAGCTTTAGTATGAGAAAGGGACTTGAAGGTCATGTGGTGCAGCTTCCTCATTTTACAGATGAGGAAACTGAGGCTCCAAGAGGCAAGATAAATGGCCTCAGGTCGCAAAGGCATTAAGTGAGAGCTGGGATTCGACTCCAGATCGAGGCCTCCAGATCCAGATCCACCTTGCCACTTTCCCCCTCACAGCTGTATCTAGTGGTGCTATGAGAAATTAGATGGGAATTTGGGGGAAGTTTTGTGGAAGCCACAGCCAACACAGAAAAAGTTTAGAAAGTCAGAAATACATAAAATATATGTATAATATTGCCTAATATCAGCCCAAATTTTACAGTAAGGTACCCAAGAAAGAAAAAATTCAGACTTCTTTTCTGGTAAGAAGAGGGACAAAAAATTTTATGTGGATTTTCCGGATTGCGGCTAACCCCTAAGATGCGGAAGGGATAACTGTACTTTATGCTGCCTCTATCTTTTTAACTTGGTGGAAAACTTTTTTTTTTTTTTACACAATCTTTATGTGGGGATACTATAGATTTGAAACTATAAGATGAAGACTTTTTAGAGGAGACAGATTATCGCAAGCTTTCTTTCCATAGGAAATTAGCCTAAAAATACTCATTTACCAGATACCCTATCAAGAGTATGTTTCCCTGAAATGCTATCTTATCTAATTACCAACAGTCAAGATAGTCTCTTTTTTTTTTCTCCTTTCCTCTGCATCAAAGGGGCTGAAATCTCTGACCAACCATCACCCAGATCTTCATTAGTCATGCCTCTATTCCCACTGACAAGGTCAAGCCCCATATTCACAGAGGGTTCCTGTAGCCCAGACTTTTTTTTTTTTTCCCTGGGACTGCGTTTTGTGTCTGCTAGAAGAAAAAGCAGAAGCTTGACATAGAAATCAGCCCTTACAACATAAACCCAGAAACAGCTGAAGAGGGGCTCTGTTTGGATTACTGGACACATTTGCAGCATGGAAATCCCTCCTTTGAAAAGCATAAACACCAGAGAAGGCAGATGTAAAATTTGAGGGGAACTCTGGCCCAGTGAGTTGCATATGTCAAGTTTTATAAAAAATGCCACACTGATTAAAAAATAATCCCCAAGACAGGAAAAAAATACTTTCATTGTTACAAAACTGGCCTAAGATTGCATTTTTCCTGAATTTACTTGTCAGAGTTCATAAGTACGCCTTGTTATTAAGGGAGGATAGCAGCAGCATGAATAAGATAAAGTTCACTTTTTTCTTTTTGGATTGTTTGCAAGTTTGTCTGATTCTGAGGCCTTTGAAGGACTGAAAGACTGTATTTATTAAGTAGGTGAAATGATTTCTTTCCGAGAAAACATCAAACAAAGCCTCAGTTTTAATGAGACAGAAGTCTTTCCAAGTTCCCAAATGTCAGGAGCCTTCTTCATCATGCTCTCCAGAACAGAAAGTTATTCTCCCGGAGTCTGCGGTGACTTTCATTTGAAAACAGTCAAAGATGGAATCAAGTCTGGCTCAGAGACATTCCCTTCCTTTATCACTAGAGACTCAATGCCCTGAATTCAATTCAACTGAACAAGCATTTATTAAGTTTCTATCATATGCTGGGCACTGTGCTAAATAAGGGGCAAATCAAAAAATGAAAACAATCCCCTGCCTTCAAGGTGCCTACAGTCTTGATTTCTTACCATTTCTCTCCTTAGACTAGAAAGACTGAGCCCATGAGAACAGAGTATTGTATTTTACAATTAAATAAAACTTACAACCAAGTTAATCTGACACACACTTGATATTGTCCTACACAGGAACTAGACGTTAATGGTTAGCAGTCCAAAGAAATGAGTATAATTCCGACTGCTCCTATAAAAACCAACCTATTTCTGGGGTCACCTGGAGGGAAAGTAAAAGTCCATGGCGGTTCTAGGAGGAGCAGAAAGCTGCTTGGATGGCCTTCTGAAGAAGAGACCCTTGGCTCTTCTTGACCCTCTAAGAAGGGCCTTCCCTTAGATCACATCACTCAGACTACACTCCTAAGGCCTCTGGCCCTAAATCCTTCTTACCCATTGCCTGAATTTTCCACCAGAGATTGAAAACTTCTAGCAGATTTCTGGATTAGAGGAGGTGAATAGTTAGAAGCGGTGGAAAACCAAGGTTGTGGGAGACATTTTGGACAGCCAGGAGGTGGTGGTGAGGACAAAGATGATCATAATTACAGCTGCATTTATACAGAGCTTACCGTTTACAAACTACACTCTTGATTTCTTATCATCTCTCTGCCTCTTTATTTTCTGCAACCAATTTCAGTACATGAGTGCAATCATTTTCATAGTGGTCTTTTTGCAAAGGGTTTCCATGAATACTGTAATATGAGATAAATAGTCCATGAAATGATATTTCTTATTGTCATTGAATGCATCAATTCATCCAGCAATCCTATATTAAGTACCTACTGTATGCCAGGCACTGCTAAGTTCTTGGTACATGAAGACAAAGTGAAACGCTTCTTGGTCTCAAACAGCTTATATTCCAATGGGGGAGACATTTGCATATACATATATATACATATATATATATATATATATATATACACATACACATACACATATAATATATAAAAATATTTTTAAAAAAATCGAATTATACTTTGATCTCCTTGAGAATAGAGATTATCTTTTACTTTCCTTTGTATCTCAGTACTTAGTACAGTGCCTGGCACGTAGAGGACATTTAATAAATGTTTATTGGTGGACTGACTAATAAATGCATACAAAGTAGTTTGGGGAGGAAATGAACCAGGAACTAGGCGGGCGTCAGGATACGGTTTGTATAGATTTTAAATCTATTTAAATTCAAATAGCGTCACACTATAGAAAGTGACATAAGCTGAATCTCAAAAAATAAACAATTCTTCTCCCTGTTTGCTTCTCTGTGAAGAACCTGTGAGCCATCCTGCCATTTAGCTGCAACTTTTTACTGGCTTTAGTTTTATTGACAAAATCAAAACTGATAAAATTCAGTTCCTCCAGTAATCTGCCTACTCATTGGTCACGTGGTACAAAGATTTCACATTTGAGCACTAATATTTAATATAATATTTATGGTTGGTCTAAATGTATGATTCTTACCACCTTTTCTCCCTTTTCTAATTTCTTGAATTAGAAAAAATACAGAGACAAAAAGACAGATTGTTTAATTAAAGGCTAAAATACACTTGATCAAGAATTTTAGAATCTGAAGCAAATGTGATATTGACATTTATTTGATAAATAAAAACAGCTCAGCTCCCATATTTTTCCTTTAAGAGGTGAAATCTCTTTTTGTGAAGCCAGTTCAGGAAAAAGTCATGGAGAGGCAGCATGGTGTGATGGAAAGAATGGTAGGCCTGAGTCAAAGTAGAGGGTGTTTGAGCCCACCCCTCAGAGCCACAACAGCAGGGTCCCCCTCACCAATCCACAACCTAGCCCTGCTTCCATCCTTGGCAGAGAAGTGTCTTGTAGAGATTCAACCTGACAAATGCTTATGCAAGAGTAGAGGGGCCTCACCCCTCCACCCCCTGCAAACATAGATACTAAAGACACCAGTGAAGAAAGGTCCCATCACTCAAGTCCTTGATACTGTCAAGTAATTCAACACAAGAAACTAGTATCATTTTATTATTTGAAATGATACCAAAGAAGATGCATTACCATCTACTTTTCTGTTAAACCTTATGGACCACTGGTCCTTTCAGCCTCAGTTTCTTCATCTATAAAATGGAGATGAAAACAGCACCTATCTCATGAGGTTGTTATAAGGTTCAAATGAGATAATGTATATAAAAAAGCTTTACAAACCATAAAACATTATACAAATCTGAACCCTGATCATTATGAAGATACAAAGGTAGCAAACCTGCCCAATAAGAGCTCAAAAAGAAGTTTAGTTCCTAAGATCCATGAATTTCAGAGTATCAATGCCTGACTTTGGTCAGTGTGACTTCTTGATTTAGGTTTGGTTTTTTTCCCAGTCCAAGCTCAGAAAGCAAACTTCCCTCAGAGGCAGGTACTCATATACACACACCTTGTTCTTCTTCTGGGATATGTTTGCAATCTTTGTATTCTTATGTCAGTCCAATACCAATGTATCTGTGTATCTGTGCTGAATGTATGCAGAAAAGATGGCGAGATGTAGACCAGATGGTAATACAATTAGATGGCTTCAAAACTGGTAGAATTGCTAGAATCAAAGAACAATCAATTCAGCATCATCTTGGCAGAGAGTCTCTAGTAGAGTACCCCAAGGATCTGTCCTGTTCTCCTTAAAGTTTTTATCAATGAGTTATAAGCCTTTTTTATTTCCCCCACCCCCTGCACAGCTGCTAGAGTACTCCCTCCCAAAATTACCTTGTAATCCTTTTTCACTTTTAAATTTTATTTATTTCATTTTTCGTTTTTGAAATAAAACGAGTATTTTCATAGTATAGGAGAATAAAAAAGATGGCAGAAGAAACTGCAAATCTATTACATGCAACTTGCTATTCCTTTTAAATATATAATAAAGTCTTCATGTAACTTTCTTTTTTATTTTCTTTTTTTCTTCCTTCTCTTCCTTCCCTCCCCCACCCTAGAGATGGTTACCATTAGACACAAATATTTATGTATGTATGTATGTGTCTGTATATATACCATTCTATACATACTCTGGATGCATAGTCTTACTTTATATGCCCTTTTAAGTTAATTTGGGTATTGATAATAGCCAAAATGACTTAGTTGCTCAAAGCTGTTCTTAAAACAACATTGCTGTCACTGTATACAATGTTCTCTTGGTTCTGCTCATTTTGCTCTTCATTATTTCGTGTAAGTCTATGCATGTTTTTCTAAAACCAATGAGCTCATCATTTCTTATAGCACAGTAGTTTTCTGTCACAATCACATACCACAACTTGTTTAGCCCTTCCCCAGTTGATGGGCATCCCCACAATTTCCAGTTCTTTGCCACTACGAAGTGAGATGCTATAAATACTTTAGAACATATAGGTTCCTTTTCTTTTTCCTTAATCATCTCTGGAAATAGACCTTGCACATACTTTGTACATAGGTACACATTGTCTCCTCCATTCCAATGTAAGCTCCTTGAGGACAGGGACTGTTTCCCTTTTGACTTTGCATCTTCGGGGCTTTGTACAATCCTTGGCACATAGCAAATGATTAATAAATGCATGATGGATGGAAGGATAAAGATAGAAAAGTATGTTCATCCAATTTGCTGACAGAGCTGAGAGGGATAACTAACATTCTGGATGACCATGAAGATTCAAAAATGTCTTGACAGTCTGGAACATCAGAGACTGAATCAATTGAGATGAAATTGAATATAGATAAATGTAAAGTCTTATGTTTGAGTCCAAAAACTCAATTTCCTAAGTGCAAGATGGGGCAAGAAGACATGGATAGATGACAGTTTGTCTAGAAAAGATGTGGTAGCTTTGGAAGATTGGTTATTATGAATCAGCATAGTGATGTGGGAGAAAACAAATGTTGCCCTGATACATTAAGTAAAATGAATCTTACACTGTTGCATTAAGGAAGGCAGAGTTTGCAGGTTTAGGGCTATAATAGTTCTGTTCTATTCTGCCTTGATCAGCCTATACTGAAGCTGTGGGTTCTGTTCTAGGCATCTCAGTTTAAGAAGGGCATTCCATGGATAAGCTGGAGAGTGTAGAAAGAAGAGTCACTAGGGTGGTTGAAGGAATTGGGGATGTCAAACTTGGAGAGCAGAACACTTAGGAAGCAAGGCTTAATAGTTATTACATTTTAGTCATTTATTATTTAATTATATATGAAATACTGATATTTATTAAATCTTATTATGTATGAGGCATAAGCATAAGCAAAAATAAAAGCAGTCTGTGCCCTCAAGGAACTTACATTCTAATGTTTGAAGACAACACACAAAATAAGCAGTTGGGGTTGTGGGAAAGGATGAAAGGGAGAGGGTGACTCCTGAGAGATTTTGATATCCCTGTTGAAAGAAACTGAAAAGCTCTCTCTGGATACTTAAAGATTTACTTTGTGAAAGAGAGATTAAAGTTGTTCTGCTTGGCCCTGGAGAGCAAAACCAAGAGGAAAGGGCAGATGTGGCAGAGCTAAGTTAAGGCTTGATTTAAAAAACGACAACTTCCAGACAGTTAAAATTATCCAAAAGTGGAATAGGCTGGTCAGGAGGTATTGGGTTCCTCCTCCTTGGAGATCTTTAAGCAGAGACTGGATGACCACTTGTGGGATATGATATAGTAGGGATTCTTTTGGGGTTATTGGTTGAACTAGAGAACAGCTAAGATTTCCAACCCTCAAAATTCTGTGATTTTGGCTTTGTTGTATTTGACTGGAAGACTGAAAATTGAATTTATGATACAATGTTGCCTGAGCAATGGAAAAATTATAACCTACACTTTCCTGTGCTGACTCCTTTCTGTAAAAAAATGAAACTTTCAGGTGGAACTTTTTCTTCAATAGAGCTAATAGCTTTAAACAGGGCAGGGAGGTGGTGCAGTAGATAACACCAGGCCAGGAGACAGAAAGAGTCATCTTTTTGAATTCAAATTCAATTACTAGCTCTGTGACCTTGGGCAAGTAACTTAACCCTGTTTGCCTCAGTTTCCTCATCTGTAAAATGAGCTGGAGAAGGAAATAGCAAACCACTCCAGCATCTTTGCAAAGAAAACACCAAAATGAAGTCATGAAGAGTTGGACACAACTGAAAAATGAACAACAAAAACTGAGCAATACCTGCAGGGATACCACTGGGCAGAGAGCCCTTTGTATGATCTCAAGAGGACTAGAGAGGCTTCTGTCTGCATCAGATCTATAGCTATGGCTCCATCTACACACACACACACACACACACACACACCTACCCGCCCCCTCTGGCCTAGAGAATGGAAAAGTTTAACTAGACTCATTTTCTATTTGTGTTTTCCAAATCATCAAGTTTAAAAAAAAAAAACGAAAACCTCTTTAGTCCAATTCCCTCTCCTTTACACATGTTTATACAGCTCCACTCCCAAGCACCAGGACTTGCCTCAAGCTGAAATTCATGGGGGTGTTGACCTCATCACAACTGTCTGAAGTGCATCTGCAGCCAGTGTCTGCTCACCCCAACTTCCACCCCCACCCAAGCACAGCTGGGGCAATCATCATGGCACTTCAATACCCACCCCACCCCCACCCCCAAAGTCAAACACCTGGAAACCCTACTCTACACACTTGTTATTGCTCACACGTCAAAGGACAGCCTTGCCCTTGATTATGGCTTGGTATACGGTATACAAATCTTAGCCAATGTGGTTTTCTGTTTGTTTCCATAATTAGTGGAGACTTTTTTTTTTAAATAGAGGGGCTGCCTATCCCTCCCTAAGTCTCTCCAAAACATTTACCACTCCTTCAACTACCACTCTAAAACTATCAGTAGAGCTAGGAAGAAAACAAGCAAACAGTAGTAATGGAAGAGTTCAACACAAAATAGACAGATAAAAGTATAGGTCTAGAAAGACAAAATCACGGCCTGGCCCCCCTAATCCTCGGGAGGAAGTGAGGGCTGGTGGAGAGGAGACACACGGAGAACACTGGTTCAAGTAGGCTCAGTGGCTGGGGCACAGCAGTACTGGAAATAGGAGAGGGAATATGGGCCGACTGCCAGGCTGGAGACACGGTCTATGGTGCTGGGGAGGCGCAAGATGAGCAGGTGAGATGATTGGCAGGACAGGAAGCAATCTCTGAAGACGAGCATGCTCAGTCACGCAGCCAGAGTGATGGCTCTGCCTCTGACATACTAACGATACATGATGGAGAGCTACAGAATATAGGGGAGGTAGAATATAGAATAATTTCAATGGATATGGTGACACTTTTTACTCTCTGTATGACTTTACTTCCTGTACAACTTTGAGCAAGTCCTTTACTCTTTCCAGGTCTCATTTTCCTCATTTTCCAATGAAGAGGTCTGATTAGATGACTTGTAAGGTTTCTTCCAACTCTAGATCCTATTATTTATGGGGAAAACACGATCCAGAATTAGGTGAGAATGCTTGGAGGATTTTCAATCTACATTTACAAAGATGAAAACTCAGATCTGGCAGAGCATCCCCCCAAGAAAGGCCCAAAGAGAAACAGCTGTTATTTACATTTGCTCTGAGATAGGAGGGCCCGAAATAGAGTCACGGAGTGGTGCTTGGGCAGGGACCTATTGTGGGCTGATCTGTGAGCACCAGAATAAAATGCGTTTAAGGTTTGGTCTTTGGTGAGAGGGAAGGAAGGAAGGAGGGAGGGAAAGGAAGAAGGCAGGAAGGAAGGGAAGGAGGGAGGGAAGGAGGGAAGGAAGGAAGGAAGGAAGGAAGGAGGGAATCTAGCTAGTAAACCCCAAGTTAACTGGGCAGTTTTTGGCCATCAAAATTTACCTTCCTTTGGAGAGGAGGAGAAGGAGAGGGAGAGGATGAGCTGAGTAACCCAACTGGTTGGGTTTCTGTGCAGGCACCTTGGACTACTCACTGCTTGTGTGTATAAGAAAGGAAGGAAAAAAGGGAGGAAGGGGAATGGAAGGAAGAGAGGGATGGAGAAAAAAGGATTTGGGAGAGAAAGAGAAATGAAAGAAAGAAGAGAGGAAGGAAGGAGAAAGGAAGGGAAGGAAGGAGGGAGAGCTGTAAGACGGAACTGATAAAGAAAGAGGGGGGAAATAAAGGAAGGAAAGGAGGGAGGGAGGGAGAAAGGAAGGAAGAAAAAAGGAAAGAAAGAAAAAAGAAAGGAAGGAAAGAAGGATGGAAGAAAGAAAGAGAAAGAAAAAAAGAGAGAAAAAAGCCCAGCATGTGTTTCCTGGGCTTTTCCAGATGTGAATTTGCTGATAAAGGATTGGCTGTCCTGAGCAGCTGCCTTCTGCTAAGGAAAACAGAAGGAGATAGGATTTCAGCAGGGTTCTCACCCTGCTGAATCAGCAGACTTTGGGCCCTGGCGGAATTATGCCAGCTCGATCAGCCTCTTCATGCCATTATCGGGTCTGTTAGTGGGGCAGTTTGCTTGTCAGGCCTGGTGTGAGAGTGTTTACACAAGAAGCTAGAGCTGGAGATGAGGACAGCAGAGTCTTAAGAAGGGGGGATGAAGCGGAGGGGAAATCTTCATTTTCATTTTATTTTGTTTCTTCCTCTTTCAGTGAAGCAGTGAAGGCTAGTGGAGAGGATTTTTGTTTGCTTGTTTCTTTTAAACTTCCAGCCTCATGCTGTCATGGAGGTGAGACCCTTTTAAGGCTATGCTTTTGAAGGAAAATCTGACAGAACCTACTGAGTTAGAAAGGCTTCAAATGGGTGCTTTGTGATGGACCATGTATCTGGCATCTTAGGACCAACCCAGCTAGGTTCCTAGAAGCTCATCACTAGGTCATCTAGACCCCTATGGGGTCACAACCTACAGTTTAAGAAGAGCTGAAGAGGTCGCCAGTTGGAAAATGTTTAAGAAACCCTACGTGCTCCCTTTTTGAATTCATTGGTGTTGCAGTAGTCTGAAGAAATGGGCAGTGCAAAGTGCACATGTGTTCAGAACCAAGGCTGCAATGAAGTTGTAAGATGCACCATGAGCAAGTGTTACCAGAAACATCTCAGATTCATCATGTGTTTGATTTTGAATTAATTTTTGGTCATTGCGCATTCAGAAACCTTTTACTGCTGCCAATTTTTTTGCCACCCTATATGGGGTCATAACCCACAGTTAAAGTAGTGCTGGACTCTAGAAGGACACGGGTTTTTCAGTCACAACTCTCAAAAACCACCTATTATCTATTGCAGAAAGGTTGCCATTTGCATCAATGGATGGTGCAAGATCAAGCATCCTTGAAGTATTGTTATTTTTAGAAATTTTATGCACATATACAAACACACACATATGAGTTCACAATGGTTTGTTTCTTCTTTGACATTACGTGGGTTCCTGAATTAGATGTCTCAGAAATAGACAACAAGTTGGCCTCATAGCCAAGGACCAAAATATAATCATTCAGCTAGAATTTATTAAGCACTTACTATGGGCCAGGCACTGTACTAACCTCTAGGAATATAAAGAAAGGCAAAAAAAATCACCTCTGCTCTCAAAGAGCTCCTATTCTAATGGAGAAGACAACCCATGAACAGGTATATACAAACAAGATACAGTTATCCCTTCCACGTCATGGAGGTTAGAATGTGGCACCCCTGCAATCTGGAAAATCCCTGTAAATTTTTTTGGCCCCGCTTTCATACCAGAGATAAAGTCTGAATTTCTTTTTGTTTTATGGGGTGTTTATAGTACTTTATTGTAAATTTTAGGTTGTATTTGGTCAGGCTATATTATACATCACTATAAGTATATTTTTTGCATTTCTGAGTTTCTAAACTTTTTTCTCCATCATCTGCTGACCTTAGCGTATTGTGTTGTCTGCAGCTTCTGCAAAACTCCTCCCAAATGTCCATTTAATTTCTTATGCCAACCTGTGATATATTGAAACCATGACAGGGATAACTGTACAGGATAAATTAGGGGTAATCTCAGAAAGAAGACACTAAGATTAAGGAGGCTTCTTGCAGAAAGTGGGATGTTAGGAGACACTTGAAATGAGCCAGGAAAGTTAGGAGGGGACAATGAGGAGAGAGGGCATTCTGGGCCTGGGGGACAGCCAAAGAAAATGCTCCCAGCCAAGAGATGGAGTGTTGAGTTTGAGGAACAGCCAGGAGGCCAGTGTCACTGGATCATGGAATAAAGTATAAGAAGACTGAAAAGCCACTGTGAATGACTTTATGTTGATTTTATGTTCCATCCTGGAGGTAATAGGGAGCTACAAACATCCTCAAAGAATGTGGCAAGCCCATCTTCCTCTTAGGCTTCCCACCTCCTCCTCCCTCTCACCAAAGCACAATCAAATCCAATTCTCTACTACTAGCCTTTAACGAACTCACCCTGGCCTGATGTTATCTGATCATAGATAGATGTGGGTAGAATCATAGAATGCTAAGTTGCAAGGGACCTTAACGAATGAGTCTAAGCCTCTCATTTGTAAAGATGAGGAACCTGAAGCCCAGAGAGGTTAAAGAGCTTGGCCATGGTCACACAGCTAGTTCAGTGGCAGAACTGGAACTAGAACTTTGAATCCCAGTCTAGAGTTTTTCCAATGATATCAAGCTTGAACAAAACTGACTTCTGAAAATCCGAGTCTGTGCAAAAGATAAGCAGGGGAAGTACTGTCTCTTCTACAAAAACTTTCATGTCACAGAATCATTGGGTTTTTCTAATTGTAAGGTCCTAAGACAGTATGTAGACTAGGCCAAAGGATGTGCTAGAACCAGCTTAAACCAGCCCAGGAGAGCCAATTGTTAAATTTTCAATGTGAGCATTTAAACCTTGGAAATCGGGAGATATCTATAAATAAGGACTTTGTTGTTTTGTTGATTGGCTAGACTTAAGAAGGTGATGGAGAAAATGTTGATAATGCAGATTGAACTTAAAAGTGTGACCTATGAACATTTTGTTTCATAAAGATTATTGTTAAACATTTACCAGCATACCTCTATGACCCTTTGTTTTACACATGAAATACAGGGTCACACAAGTTCACACAGCTTGGGTTCACGTAGCTTTGTTGTTGTTCAGTTATTTCAGTCACATCTGACTCTTCATGACCCCATCTGGGGTTTTCTTGGCAAAGATACTGGAATGGTTTGCTATTTGCTTCCCTGACCCATTTTCCAGTTGAGGAAACTGAAGCAAACAGGGGTAAATGACTTATCCAGGGTCACACAGCTAGGAAGTGTCTGAGGCTGGATTTGAGCTCAGGTCTTCTTGACTCTATTGTACCACCTAGCTGCCCTCACAGAGTTGGTAGCAAAACTGGAATTAGAATCCACATCCCCCTGATTCTCTACCAAGTGACCTTTCCTACCACATTGGGTCTCCTACCACCATCATCATCAGGAGATACCTATTAGGCACCTATTATACGCAGGCCACCATGTTATGTGTTGGGGATATAAGCAGTATTTTTGCCCTATAGGGACTTGCAATTTCTCTAAAAAGATTCTCTGTTTTCCAAGGCATTCAAAATTGGATTCTTTTAAATAGACCTCTCCCTAATTTACATTGAAAATATGATGCCCCCAAATTTGCTTTACACCCAACTTTGAATGAGCAAGGGAATTGTTAGGGAAAAAGAGGGAAACCTGCACTAGAAATCCCTGATCTTCACAAATTGCAGAATCATAGAACTAAATTGGAATGTAGCCTAGTAGCCATCTAGATCAACACATATAGGAAATAACATCGCTTCTTCAATACTTTTGACCAGGGCTCATGCAGCATCTGCTTGAAATCTTACTACTTCCTAACACTTACTACTTCCCTATTCTATTTGGAATAGTTCCAATTATTAGGGGTTTTTTGCTCCCTGATGTCAAGCCTAAGTTTGATGTCTTGGCAACATCTATCTGTTGCTCTAAATTCTGCCCCTTGGGACCAAGCAGAATAAGCCTAATCCCTCTTCCTCCTGACAATCCTTCAAATGCTCAAAAGGCATTTATATCCCCTGGGCCTTCTCTTCTCCAAGCTAAATATCACCAGTTTCTCTGATTGATCCTCATATGGCATGATCTCAGAGCCCTTTACCATTCAGCTGCCCACCTCTGGACATTCTAGAACTTTTATCAATGTTCTTCTTGAACTGTGGCGCCCAGAAATGAACACAGTACTTCAGGTGTTGAGTAGGCCTGAATACAGTCTTAGAAATGTCATATCTCAATGCAGCCCAAGATAACATCGGCTTTTTTGGGGGGAGGGGCTTCCATATAATGATAATCATGATGATGTTGATGATAACAATAAAAGTAATGGCTAGTATATATCTGTAGAGCTGTAGGGGCAGCTAGGTGGTACATTGGATAGAGTGCTGGGCCTGGAGTCAGAAAGACATCATTCTGAGTTCAAATCGGGTCTCAGACACTAGGTATGCGACCCTGCAAGTCACTTAACCCTGTTGGCCTCAGTGTCCTTATCTGTAAAATGAGCTGGAGAAGGAAATGGCAAATCACTTCAGTATCTTTGCCAAGAAAACCCCAGATGGGGTCACAAAGAGTCATATGTGACTGAAACAACTGAACAATAACAACAAAAAATAAGACCATCTAAAGAACTAGGTTTGATGTGTACACAACATTTTTGATGTGACCCTATGAGAAAAAGGCTAATGGAGAGAGATTGCGTGACCAGGGTGGCCAGGCAAGAGGACCTTCTCTGCTGATCCATTGAGCCAAGAAACTGGGTTCCAGAAACTGTCATATGTGTAATACAAAATAACAGGATGTCCCATTTTGTAAAAACTAAAATTTTATTATTTGAAATTTCACAGGGCAGCTAGATGGTGCAGTGAGTAGAGCACCAGCCCTGGAGTCAGGAGGACCTGAGTTCAAATGTGACCTCAGACACTTGACACACTTACTAGCTGTGTGACCTTGGGCAAGTCACTTAACCCCAATTGCCCTGCCTTCCCCCCTCCAAAAAAAAAAAAAAGAAATTTCACAAAGTAAATAAGCATAAAAGAAATTAAAATAATGAAACTCTCAAATAATTTCTTTTGGTAAGTTTGTAGCAGTTATACTTCTGAAGTTATTAAACCTGCACTAAGACTTCTGGGACCCCCCTGTGTTATCTTGTTTTCTCTTCACAGCCACCCTGGGGGGGTTATTATGGGTCATGCAGCTCATAAGTGTCTGAAACCATATTTGAACTTTGCTTGGATCTGACATTCTAACCACTGTACCACCTAGTTGCCTACATCATACATCAAACTGCTTACCCATAATGAATTTTGTAGTTGACTAAAATTCCCAGCTATTTTCCAGACAAACTGCTGTCTATTCATGCCTCTACCATCTTGTATTTGTAAAGTCAGTTTTTGGAATCCAAGTGTACAAAATGTTGTTGTTGTTGAGTCAGTTGTGTCCAGCTCTTCATGATCCCATGGACTTTATTGTTCATGGGATTTTCTTGGCAAAGAAACTGGAGTGGCTTGCCATTTCCTTCTCCAATAGATGCAGGCAAACAGAGGTTAAGTGACTTGCCCAGGGTCATACGGCTAATAAATGTCTAAGGTCGGATTGGACTCCAAGCCCAGTGCCCTATACACTGAGTCATCTAGCTGTTTCCTATAAAAAACTATATGCATCCCTATTGAATTTTATCTTTTTTGACTCAGTCCAATGCTATAGCCTGCCAAGATCTTTTTCCACCTTGATTCAGTCATCCAGTGTTATGAGAAGCATGCCAGTTATACCTTTTTCCAAGCCACTGATCAAAATGTTAAATAAGATGATATTCTTCCTTTACAGTAACTTAGAAGATAGCATAACACAAAGCAGAAACTGTCCCCCTCCCATTTCTCAAAATTCGACAATATTTCTCCAAAATTTCAAACTGATTTTCATAAAGCACAGCTCTGACTATGCAACTTCCCTCTTCATTAGACCCCAGTGACTCCCTATTATCTCCAGGATCAACAATAAAATCTTCTGTTTGGCTTTCAAAGCCCCTCAACTTGGCCACTTCCTGCCTTTCTAGGCTTCTTACTTCTCACTCCACTCCAGGTAAAGAGGCCTATTCACTGAATGGGAATTACCTCACTCAAAGTGAGAACCTGAAAAGACCTTAACCTGAAAGGGCTGGGGTCTCCCATTAAATCCTGGGTCATCTCCAGTCATCCTGGTGAATATCAGGCCACTGGACCCAGATGGCTCTGGAGGAGAAAGTGAGGCTGGTGACCTTGCATAGCCTTCCCTCACTCAAACCAAAGTCAACTGCAAGTCATGTCATCATTTCCCTGATGCCATAGTCCTCTTCCAAAACAAAGGACAAACCTAACAACCACTCCAGGTACTAATGCCGCTGCCCTTCATTTTCACTGGCCATCTCCCATCCCCACGGTTCCCTCCTCATCTCTGCCCATTGGTTCCCTTGGCTTCCTCATGTCCTCGCTAAAATTCTACTTTCTAAAAGAAGCCTTTCCTAATCTGCCTTAATACCAATGGCTTCCTTCTATGATTACCTCTAATTCATCCTGGATATATCTGTATAAGAATATCCTGTATCTGTGTTTATTTATATCTGTAATATCTTTACTCACTGGTTATTTGCTCACTCTCCCACTTTTCATCTGTAGCTCTACTAGATTTGAACCCCCTGAAACATAATGCCTCCAGATACCCTCTCATGTCTGTCCTAACTTCCCCCTCAGCTCTCTAGCTTCCTTTTGTGTTGTTTTGTTCTTCTCTCATTAGATTGTAAGTTCCTTGAGCGCAGGGAATCTTTTTCTTATTTGTATTCTTAGCACAGTGCATGGCACATGTTTAGTTCTTTTTCAGTCATGTCTGACTCTCTGTGACCCCATTTGGAGATTTCTTGACAAAGATATTGGTGTGGTTTTTGCCACTTCCTTCTCCAGCTCATTTTACAGAGGAGGAAACTGAGGCAAACAGGGTTAGGTGACTTGCCCAGGGTCACAGAGCTAGTTAGTGTCTGAGACCAGATTTGAACTGAGGAAGATGAGTCTTCTTATACTCTATCCACTTGCACACAGCCGGTGATTAATAGATGTTTGCTAAATTGAATATCCTGTATAAGTGCCTGGCATAGTAAGTACTTAGTAGGCTCTTGATAAGTTCTTGTTAACTTGACAATAGTGCAGGTGAGAATACTTTCCATTTCCTGATACTGTTTGTATAGGGACCAGTAGGGAGTAGGTGATTGGGGGAGGGGAGAAGAAGGGGGAAGATATACACAATCCTCCTGTTCCCATGGAAACCTGTAGAGGTCTTCTTTCTCCCTGAGGTTGGCTTCAGCCTTGGTCTTGGCTTTGGGCCGACAGTCTAGAGGGCCAGGAAGAAGAGCTCCCCTCTCCCCATGGCAGTATTCTAATGAAGCTCCAGACAAGGTCTCTTCCCCCAGGGGCTTACAATTTATAATAGATGACATAAACCAGACAAACACACAGCAGGTGTTTTTTTCCAAAACATAAGTGAGCAGGAAAAAGAGTTTCTATGGTAACCCTACACACACATTTTAGCAGGTTTTGCTCTTTTTAAAAAAATCAAAACAAAAGCCCAGATATACCCTTCAAGTTTGTGTTCCAGAAGACTTTCAAATAGCACTGATAACTATAATAAACTAATTTAATAATAGCTAACATTTTATATAACATTTTATGCTTCATTTAGTGCTTTAATCCATTAATAATGATAATAGTTAGCACATAGTGTTTTAAGGTTTGCAAAGTGCTTTACAACCTTTATCTTTTATTATCCTCACAACAGTTCTGAGACATAGGTGCTCTGATTATGTCCATTTTACAGATGAGGAAACTGAGGAAGACAGCGATTAAGAGCCTTGCCCGTGGTTACACAAGTATCTGAGGATTTGAACTAAGATCTTCCTAATTCTGAGTCCAATGCTGTACCCACTGTGATACTTAAGTGCCTTGTGTGACCCTTTTAATTGATTCTATGAGGTAGAGACAACAGGTATTATATTCCCCGTTTTAAAGATGAGGAAACTGAAGTCCAGGAAAGTGAAATTATTTGTCCATAGTTGCATTCCTAGCAAGTAGCAAAGGCAGGACTGGACGCAGGTCATTCTTGCCTCTGTATCTAATTCTGAAGAGTCAGAATTAAAGAGAAGCCACTCTGCCATGTAGGTGTGATTGGTGCAACAACACCCCTCTACGAACATAAGAATGGGGTAGTTCATTCTCATCTTGTGCAAGGCCAAGAGATATGACTGAGAATGGTTACTCTACTTTATTAAAGCTTGTGATGTTAATATGTTTTTTTCACCAAAGGGGTTAAATTCACAGGCTTCATAGTTTCCAGAAAGAAATGTAAAACCAGACACAATTATTGTTATCAGGATTTGAACTCTAAGGTCCTTGTCCTTTCTGATGCCAAAACATAAAACAGCATGATTTCTGTTAGTTTTCCCAAGAACTCAGTCTATCACTAATGGTTGAGAAAGAAATCTGCTACTACGTGGCCTGTGACTGTAACACTCTGGATAATTCTAAGATCTCACTGCTTTATGTCCTCTAGACAAAGGTGCAGAGCCCAATGTGGCCATGCCCTCTCAGACTATGTAACTCTTGATCACCTTTTCCCATAAATCAGACAAAGAAGATCCACCTTTTTTCCACATCTCTTGACACTGTATGAATACCAATGGAGCGTGTGGGCCATCCATTCATTACTCAAATTTTTGTAACATGATTTACCTATCTCATTTTCTGACCATATGCCTCTTTGATGAGAGTAGGTGCTGTAACTGTGAATTGACAGAGGGGAGATTCCTCTTGGGGAATTCCCTTATCAGAGGTTCCCAAAATGTGATCTGCAGACCCCTGGGAGTCTCTGAGACCCTTTGGGAAGTTGGTAGGGTCAAAACTATTTTAATTACACAACTTAGGCTCCATTTGCCTATTAAAATAATCCTCCCCTTTCCAAATACATATCTGTGTGAAGTTAGATATTCTTCATATACTTCAACCAAAAAGATATGACAGATTGAATGCAGAAGCAGATATAAGAATCTAGCTCTCTTCTCTTAAGTCAGACATAAAGACATTTGCAAAAATATGTAAAGCAATGCCGCTCCTCTCTACAATTTTTTTATTTTGAGATAGTTATTTTTCATTTGAATGTTTCATGTCAACTGAATGCAGAAGCAGATATAAGAATCTAGCTCTCTTCTCTTAAGTCAGACATAAAGACATTTGCAAAAATATGTAAAGCAATGCCGCTCCTCTCTACAAGTTTTTTTATTTTGAGATAGTTATTTTTCATTTGAATGTTTCATGTCAACTGAATGCAGAAGCAGATATAAGAATCTAGCTCTCTTCTCTTAAGTCAGACATAAAGACATTTGCAAAAATATGTAAAGCAATGCCACTCCTCTCTACAATTTTTTTTATTTTGAGATAGTTATTTTTCATTTGAATGTTTCATGTCAACACAGAAGGCCTAAATGGCATGTTTACCGAATTAGCAGATGACTTGAAACTGAGACCTACTGAATGAAAAGGCCAAGATGCAAAGAGATATTAACATGCTAGAACATTTCATTGAATCAAATGAGATAAAATATAATTGAAACAAATTAAAAGTCATTTAATTTTTAAAGTTTTAACTTAATCATGTTTATTTATTTAATCCATTTAATATTTCATTATTTAATAATTAATTGATTAATTTTTAATTAAAGTCAAAAATTGACCTCACAAATACAGTTAAATGAAAATACGGTTAGGTATTAGGTTCATGTTTTAGTGAACAGCAAGCTTAATAAGACCCAACAATATGACAGGCCAAGAAAATTAATGCCATCCTAGATTTATCAAGCATCTTCATGCCTTGCCTCCTCATCTGTTCCACCTCCCACTCTAGGAGGCCTGTTTGCTCCTATTTGAGGTTTTTATAATGAGCTTGACCCAGATTTACCACAATGCCTGCTGCGTTCCTCCATCTTCATGCCATGCCATAAATTACCTATTTCCCTCCTGGCCACCTCTAGCTCATGGAGCAATAATCAAGTCAATACCATCATTCCTGGAAAAGACATGTCAATCAATTATCATATGGCTCCACTCCGTAACCCTGTGATTTCCAATGCCCATTCATCCTTCTCTAGCCATTACTCCCTTATGTATGCTGCCTTCTCTTGTTAAAATGTAAGCTACTTTAGGTCAGGGGCAAGTTTTCTTTTTGTATCTGTATTGCCAAAGTTTAGCAGAGTGTCCCAACACCTAGTAAACAGTGGGGAAGGGAATAAACATTTATATATTGCTTACTATATGGCAGGAACCACGCTAAGCATTTTTTACAATTTTCGTCTCAACATTTTGAAGTATAGTTGAGGTTTCCAATTGAGGAAACTGAGGCAAATAGAGGCCAGGGTCACACAATTAACAACTGTCTGAGGCTGGACTTGAATTTATGTCTTTCTGACTCCAGGCCCAGTGCTCAATCTACTGCTTCTAAGGACATAATAAATGCTTCTCCTTTCTATTCATTCTTTTGAGAGGCATAATGTATTGAATAAGAACGTTTCTGCTCCTTCTGTACTTCTGGCTCAGCCATGCTAGATCTGGACTATTGTGTTCAGTCCTGGGCACCATGCTTTAGGAAGGACATTGGTAGAGGTCACTGGTTGAACAGTCATCTAGATAGGGGAAATAACCGTTCCAAAGAAGTATGAAGCAAAGAAATTGGAGGTATTTAGTGAAGAGAAGAGTTGAGAGATAGTTGAAAACTTCAATTATTTTAAAGATTATTATTTGGAAAGCTCAGATTTCTTTTGAAAGGGTGGTTGGTAGAAGAGGTCAGAAATTGGAGTAAATTAGGTCAAAGTTACTGATTTTGGCTCTCTATAAGGGAAATCTCCATAATAACTATAGATGGCCAAAAGTGGAATGGACTTTTTTGGGAGGCAGTAACTTCCCCATCACTAGAGATTTTGAATCAAAGGCTGGATAATAACCATTGCTGTGAATCTGAGAATGTTTTTAAAACCTTCTTTTTTTCAGGTATGGGTTGGATTATATGGCGCTAAAGTCCCTTCCAACTCTGAGAATTTGTGATGTTTACTTAAGCCTTAATTCTCAGACATAGGGAAGACTGATTTTACACACACACACACACACTGTTGTTGTTGTTCATCCTTCCCACTTTAAAAGAGAACCAAAGTGACATCATGAAATCGGGGTCAATGTATAGTGTGTTTAGCTGTGGCTGACCAGACCGATATGAGCTTGGAAGGCTCTACCACAGTTCAGGCACAAATAATCCATCTGAATATTTGGGGTGGAGACATCTCTAGATTTGTGCATATCATGTTTCTTTGGAGGTACTGTGATTCTGCTTTGCTCATATAGCACAGCACCTTTTGTACTGCGGGCAGGCCATTCTGAGTGGTCCTGTGCCACCAATTCCCATATCTCATAATCAATACTAAAATTCTTCAGAGAGACCTTGAGAGTGTCCTCGCATCACTTCTTCTGACCTCTGCGTGAGCACTTGCCTTGTGAAAATTTCTCTGTAAAATAGTATATTTTTTTAAAAATAATCTTTGAGGCAACATACATTCGGCATTCAAACAATATGGCTGGCCCATCAGAGCTGTGCTCTCTGTAACAGAGTTTGAATGCTTGGAAGTTTAGCTCTTCAGTGCCCAGTACCTTATCTTGCCAGGTAATCTTCAGAATCTTCCTAAGGTAATTCAAATGGAAGTGTTTTTTTTTTTTTTTCTGGCACAGCACTGGTAGACTATCCAGGTTTCTCAGGCATACGACAATGAAGTCAGCACACTGGCTCTGGAGAACTTTAGTTTGGTATGAGCCTAATACCTTTCTTCTCCCATACTTTCTTTCAGAGCCTCACAAATGCAGAGCTAGCTCTGGCAATGTGTGCGTTAACCTAATCATCTATGTGCACATCCCTGGAAAGTATACTGCCAAGGTGAGTGAACTCATTCACAGCATTCAAAATTTCCCCATTTACTGGATGGTTTCAGAATAGTTCCACATATGGACGGTGCGATGCTGGTTGGCGGAGAACCTGTTTTCTTGGTGTTAACTGTCAGGCCAAAGTCAGCACAAGTGACATAGAATTGATCTATACCTTCCGTTGCATCTCAGCCTCAGAGGCTGCACTGTGTGCACATTCATCTGTGAACAAAAAGCTGTACACCAACTCTCTCTCCATTTGAGTCTTGGCTTGTAGCCTTTTCAAGTTAAATAATTTACCATCAGTGCAGTAACTGACCTTGATGTTGTTTTCAACCTTGTTGAAGGTGTCCGACAACATCATTGAAAACATCATGCTAAAAATCATGGGAGCAAACATTGCCTGCTTCACTCCACTGATGGCTGGGAAATTGCGAATGCATCTTCTATTAGCCAGAACCTATGTGAGCAAGCCATCATGAAAATGGCATACAATGCTGATGAACTTCTCCAGGCAGCCAAATTTCACCATGATCTTCCACAAGCCCTCACAACTGGAGTATCAAAGACCTTGGTCAGGTCGACAAACCTCCTGTGGGGGTACTTTTCCATATTCTTCTGAAAATCTTGCACTGGCTTCCACTCAGTGTTTTGGGGAGCCTTCTTCTAAATCTCTTGACATTGGGGAGAGATCACTAGAACACACTGGCCATCAACTATCCCTAGCTGTGGCTACATGACTCATTCACCTCTTTTGATAGTGGGACATATCAGATATTAGACTCTCTAGCAGCCTATTTGTGCCTGCTATGTGCCTCTCAAAGACCAAAATCTTAAATTTTTTTGGAGACTATATTATCAAATGAGACAGAGCATTATGGTGGTGCTGGAAGAATACTAATGTTAAAGTGGTGAACCTTTGTTTTAAGTAGAAGGCCTGGATCGCTAAGAATGCTGCACATGGTACTTTCAGCCAAGATGGCTGCTTGAATGAAATTGGATAGCTCCATTCCCATAAACCTACTCTTGCAAAAACCAAAAAAAAAAAAATACCACCAGACCAAATAATGATTGAGAAATACAATGAGACTCTAGAGTAAATACTTCATTCACCCCAGATCTACACAAAAAATTAGCCAGAAGTCTATGGGTAACAGGAAAGAAGAAATGCTAGAAAAGCTGTCACAATAGCAACCAAACAGAGATACCTGTAATCTGCAAACCTCTCTATCTGGAGGCAGGGAGACCAGAGGGCTCACATGAGAAAGTCTCAAAGTTGGGGCAGCTAGGTGGTGCAGTGAGTGGAGCACCGGCCCTGGAGCCAGGAGGACCCGAGTTCAAATCCACCCTCACACATTTGACACACTTACTAGCTGTGTGGCCTTGGGCAAGTCACTTAACCCCAATTACCCTGTCTACCCCTCTGCAAAAAAAAGAAAGAAAAAGAAAGTCCCAAAGGAGTTGGAAAACCAAAGAGCAAACACTGGAAGCAACCAGGAGTGGTAGCAGTTGGGTGTGGTCACAGCAACAGCCATAACAGGACACAGGTTCAGAGGTTCTAAGGTTCTTGCTCTCAATCCTGAGATGCCACAGAGAGCCTTAATGATCAAGTACTCTGGCCGTTAAAGATGGGGGGAGGGTGCTAAAACTTACCATTTCTCTTAGTGTAGACATGCCCAAGGAGGCAGAGTTCAGCAGAGAAACAAGGGTACCCCCAAACCAAGCAAAGCCTTCATTATCCCACCAAAAAGTGCAGCAGGAGGCAGAGCCTGCCCTGGCTACAAAGCTTCCACTCAGAAACTAAGGCTAAAAAGATAGTAAATAGAAGAAGGCCCTAACTATTGAAAAAAAAAAAGAACCCAACAATTATAGATACAGAGATAGCCAAAATTCAACCTAGAAGAATCATAACCATAACCACAAGCAGAATCTCAAAGGAAAAAAAAAACAACACTTGGATTTTCCACAAGGATTACATGAATACATAGAAGAAATGAAACAAGAAATTTCTCAAATATGAAATAAAGCTCTGGAAGAAGGAATTAGAAAGAAAATAAATAGCCTAGAACAGAAAGTAGTAAACCTTACCCAAGTATGGGACTGCCTGAAAGTTTAACAGAAATCAATGACTCCATGATGTAATAAGGTCAAAATACTTAAAAGTAAAAGAAAATGTAATGTATCTGCCATTTTAAAAAAAAGCTTATCTGGAAAACAGGTCAAGGAGAGAGAATTTAAGAATCAGTAGATTCTGTGGAAACTATGCTTTTTAAAAAAAAGCTAATATAGCTCAAGAAATCATAGAGATAAACTAGAACCAAAGGAAAAAGTTAAAAATAGAAAGAACACACTGATCATCTCCTGAAACCCCCATAGGAAAAGTCCCAGAAATGTTACAGACAAAATCTACAGTGTCTAGATCAAAAGAGAAAAAAAAGAATACTTCAAGCCAGCAGAAAGATAGAGTTCAAGAATCAATGAATCATAGTTACACAAGGCCTGGATACTTTTTCCTATGAACAAGAGGAAGTCTTAGAATATAAAATTTCCAAAGACAGACAGATAGATGGTTCTGCAGACAGATAGGAAGGTAGGTAGGTAGACAGGTGGGTAGATAGAGATAGATATACATGAAGAACCTCATACCCTGACAAGCTAAGTATATAATGCTACAGGGAGGGGCAGCTAGGTGGCACAGAGAGTAGAGCACTGGCCCTGGAGTCAGGAGGACCTGAGTTCAAATCCGGCCTCTGGCACTTGACACATGTACTAGCTGTGTGACCTTGGGCAAGTCACTTAACCCCAATTGCCCTGCCAAAAAGCAAAAAAAAAAAATAATACTACAGGGAGAAAATGGGCCTTCAATGAAAAGAAGACTTTCAAGTATTCATGATGAAAAGAACGGATGTGAAAAGAAAGTCTAAATGGTAAAAATAGGAATCAAGAGAAACATATGAAATAATATATTTATATGTAAAATATTTTTAAGCAACTGGAAGGGACTGATGAAGTACTTATATTCTAATAATGAGAGAAATGTCCCTTCAAAATCTTAATATCTTCAACTTCATGGAGGTAATGAAAGAAGACAAACATAGGGACCAGGTTATTGATGGTTTTGGGATTGGTCTGTTTTGAGGGCCTTAAAGGGAAGAAAAAAGGAATACACTAGGGAAGCAGAAAATAAGGCGGCAGTATCTTCTATGTCCTAGGTTATGGGAAAAAATTTACAAATATAGAGAAAGAGGTGAGGGGAATAGGCATCACATAAATTTCACTCTTATTAGAACTGGACAAAAGATAGCTGAACATATATTTATATAGAAAGACACACACTAAGGATTTGGTACGTTGTTCTTGTTTAGTCAATTAGTCATGTCCAACTCTTTGTGACTCTGTTTGAGGTTTTCATGGCAAAGATACTGCAGTGGTTTGTCATTTCCTTCTCCAGCTCATTTTACAGATGAGGAACTGAGGCAAACAGGTTTACGGGAATTGCCTGGAGTCACACAGCTAGTAAGTGTCTGAGGCTGAATTAAACTCACTCACTTTATCCACTATGTCACCTAGCTTCCCCTAAGGATTTGGTATAGTAATAAATTAAACTAAATAGAAAAAAATAATTGGTGTGAGAGAAAGAGGAGGGTTTAAGAGGAAGGTTTTAGGCACAAGCAAAACAAAACAAAAACCCCCAAACCCAAAACAACCCTTCAATTTTGCAGGGTGGATCATAATGGGGTGATGAAAAGGAAAGGAAGAAAGTGTGAGAACCACCAATTAGGATCTGGGTGAGGGGAAGAGAGGAAGGGTAGCTTAGTGGAGTAGATTGTTACAATAACAGAATTTTAGTGCTTATCATATTCCTTCTCTCTGAGTGTCTTCTTTGTAAGGAGGGGAACAAAGGGAGAAAAAAAGTATGAGAGAATAAGATGAAAGGAAATTCACAATTAATAATCACAATCCTGAATGTGAATGGGATGAACTCACCCATAAAATAGAAGGTAACTGAATGGATTAGAAAGCTGAATCCAACAATATGTTGTTTACAAGATACTTACTTGAAACATAAAGATTCACATAGAATCAAAGTGGGGGGCTGGAGAAGAATTTATTGTGTTTCAAATGAACTAAAAAGAATCAGAGAGAGTAGTGATCATGGCCTCAGAAAAGGCAAAGTTAAAAATAGGCATGGCTGCTTTTTTTTCCCCTCTCCTGCTGCTCAAGGAGCCAGCCGCCACCATGAATGACACTGTAACCATCAGAACCAGGAAGTTCATGACAAACAGACTTCTTCAGTGTAAACAGATGGTTATAGATGTCCTTCATCCTGGAAAGGCCACAGTGCCTAAGACTGCAATTCGAAAAAAACTGACCAAGATGTATGAGACAACTCCAGACGTCATTTTTGTCTTTGGATTCAGAACCCATTTTGGTGGTGGCAAAACAACAGGCTTTGGCACGATTTATGATTCCCTTGACTATGCAAAGAAAAATGAACCAAAGCACAGACTTGCAAGGCATGGCCTGTATGAGAAGAAAAAAGACCTCAAGAAAGCAGCGAAAGGAACACAAGAACAGAATGAAGAAAGTCAGGGGTACTGCAAAGGCAAATGTTGGTGCTGGCAAAAAGAAGGATTAAAAGGCACTATGGATGATGTTTATCCGTGAAGATAATTTTTCATCAGAGCATAAACAAACTATGTAAAAACTTAAAAAATAGCATGGCTAAAAGAAATAAATGGGGAAACTATAGTATGCTTAAAGTTACCCCTTACTGTTGAGGGAAATGCCATCTTCCCAGTCACTCAAGCTTACATACAACCTGCATGTCCTTCTTGACTCACTCTCTCTCATCTCACCATATCTAATATGTTTGTGGTTGATCCTTTCTTCTTAACATATGTAGTTCCTTGTCTCTTATGGCACTGCCATTACTTTGGTACACATCTGGTCTACTGCCATAGCCTGATGGGTGATTTTTCTGCCACAAGTCTCTCCTCCCTCCTATTCATCCTCTGCCCTCGGGTATCAAAGTGATTTTCCTAAAACTTAGTTCAGACAATGTCATCTGCCTCCTCTCTCCTCCCCCATTCAATAAACTTCAGTGGCTCCCTATTGCCTCCAGGACCAAATACAAAATTCTCTATTTGGAATTTAAAGTCTTTCATAACCTTTACCCCTCCTATCTTTCCAATCTTTTTGTACCTTACTCCTTTGCACATATTCTATAATCCAATGATATTAGTCATGTGGCTGTTCCTTGAATAAGACCCTCCATATTCCAATTCTGCATTTTCACTGGCTCTTTTCCATGTGTTGAATATACTCCTTCCTCACCTTTTCATGCTAGCTTCTCTGGCTTCCTTAAAGTCTCAACTAAAATCCACCTTGCGCAAAAAGCTTCTTCTGGTCACCCTTAATGCTAGTGCCTTTCTTATGAGATAACCTTCAATTTACCCTGTTTGTATCTTTGTTGTACATGCTTGTTTGCATGTTGTCTCCCCCATTAGAATGTAACCTACTTGAGACCAGGGACTAAAGTTTTTGTCTTTCTTCGTATCCCCAGAGTTTAGCAAAGTGCCTGGCATATGATAAAGGGCTTAAATGCTTATTAACTTACCTGAAGTAAAAGTTAATTGATTTATAGGGAAAAAAGAAGGAAAAGTGATAATAGCATGTGAACTCTTAAATATGGATAAATTTAACAAAAGTTTAAGAATGAAAGAACTTAGTCACCTTAATAGAATTTTCAGGAAGTTAGACAGGCTAGATCTCTAGCTATTAATAAGTGGAAAGAGAAGGGGATATAACATATTTCTTAGCTGTGTATGGCACCTTTACAAAAACTGGCCCTGTGACTGAGCATTAAAAATTCATAAATAAATGCAATAAAGGAAAAATATATTTTACTGGATATGTGTAATAAAAATTAAAATCAATATAGAGACTTTGAAGAAAGGAATAAAGCTTAAGTGAAAACTAAAAAACTTAGTTCTAAAGAAGTAGTGGGCCCAAATACATATCAGACAAACAATGAAACACTATGCCAAAATTTTTGGTATGAAGCCATAGCAGTTCTAGAGGGAAAATTTATTTATGCACATGCAGTCATCAATAAAAGACAGAAAGAGTAAATCAATAACCTAGATAGGTGAATTTAAAAAACTATAAATGCAACAACTAAGAAAATCCCTCAACATGATACCTAAATGCAAATCCTGAAAATCAAAGAAGAGATTAGAAAAAAATGAAAGTAAAAAACAAAACCAAACAAAAACAAACTATTTAATTGAAAAATAAAGTTATGAATTTTTTAAAAGAAAAAACACTAATAAAATAAATCAACCATTGATAATCTGATTTAAAAAATAAAAGAAGACAACCAAACTACCAATATGAAAATAAAAAAGGAGAATTTATAGGAAGTGAAGAGGAAATAAAGGAAATTATCACAAATTATTTCTCCAATTAAATACCAACAAAATTGATAAATTAAGTATCATGGATAAATCTTTCCAAAAACATAAAATACCAAGATTAACAAAAAACAGAGAATTTAAGTAGCCTAATCTCAGGAAAAGAAATAGAATAAGCAATAAATAAACTTCTAAAAGGGGAAAAATACTCAAGATGGATTTACAATTGAATTCTATCAAAGACTAATTGCAATACTACGTAAACTGTTGGCAAAAATAGAAAAATAAAATATCCTATCAAATTTCTTCTACAATAAAAAGATCATCTTGACACTTCAATCAGGAACAGACAACACACAGTGGGAAAAGTCATAGGGCAAAATCTTAAGGAATATGGACATGAAAACATAGGAAAAATTTTAGCAAAGAGGCTACAGCAACATATAAAAAAGATTATGTGTAATGATCTGGTGGCATTTATACCAGACATGCAGAATTGGTTCAATATTAGGAAAACTGGACCCAAAATGGATTGTCTCAATAATAAAAAACAATGCAAATGACATAATTATGTCAATTGAAGTAGAAATAGCTTTTGACAAAATGCAACACCCCTTTCCATTACATAAAAGCATAGGAATAAATGGATTTTTCCTTAATGTGTTACATAGTACTCTATAAAATGAAGAGCAGTATTACATATACATATACATACACATGTACCTATATACATATATATGTGTGTGTGTGTGTGTTTGTGTGTGTGTGTGTGTATGTATGTATGTATGTATGTATGTATATATGTATATCTCCATCCATCCATCTATATAATAGAGAAAGTTTAGAGGCCTTTCCAGTAATACTAAGGGTGAAGAAAAGATATCCATTGTGGTCACTATTGTTGGACATTGTTCTAGAAATGCTAGCTATAGTGATGACAAGAAAAAGTAAGTAAAGAAGCTTTGGCAAAGAGAAAACAAAAGTATTGCTTTTTGCAGATGATATAATAGCATACTTAGATAAACTGAGATGGTAATTGAAACAATAACTTCAGCACAGTAGCAGGATATAAATGTAACAATGGTGCATCATCTTGTGCAGAGTGTTCAACCTGCAGCCAGACCACATGGAAGAGACTCAGGAGCCTGCTTCCAGTGAGGTATGATGATAAGTAATGCAAGGTCCCCGTTTACTGATTCAGAACATGTGTAGATATTCTGACTGTTTCTGGTCCCCCTACCACATGAAGAAGAGTATTTCAACTGGTTGGTGAGCTAAAATTCATTCAAAAGGCACCAATCCATCCAAGGTTATCTGCATGAATGTGTCTGAGGAAGCAAGGACTAATGGAGGGGTCCCAGGTTGGGGGGAGGGCTCTGAATTTTATCTCCCTACCTAGACTTCTGCCATGCAGTACTTGAGTAGTACATGGCCTTGCTACTGTTTTTTTTTCCTCTCTCTCTCCTATGTCTATTCTTTTCTTGCTTTAGGTGAAGGACCATTGAGAGGGCTATACTGTCAGTTTCGAAAAGTCAGAATAGTGAGTGAGTGCCAGAAAGCTGGGAGCTAGTGTTCACAACAGGATTTATTGTGTGAACAGAGGCCCCAAAGAGTGACCTATTTGACCCAGCCCAATGGTAGCTAAGATGTCAATTCATCTAGCACCTATGCTGCATTTAAAATGAAATTGGGGGAGCAAATGTTTTGTAAAAACTACTCTGTTTGATTCCATTCTCCTTAGGAACAAGGTGACATTTGGGAGAGTGTGGTCCAGGCATTTGTAACTTCTGTTCTTCATATATTGTCTCAATTTGTCTCAAATGTCCCTCTGTAAAAAACTAATTGATCTTATTTGGCTAAATGATATTGGGATGCTAATCCCTGGAGGAAGATACTAACTGTAATTTTTGATTGATGTAGGAAAGAATATACTGGAATAAGGGTTTGAGCCAATGACATTAAAAGAAGACATCCTTGGCCTCCCCAACCTTAAGATTACGCTTAGGGCTATGTGGGGGAGATAGAGCCCTGCACTTTTGGGGAGCCAACTTACTTGTGAGAGTTGGAGTTAGGATTAGGATCCCCTGAGTTTATGAGCACTATAAAAAATCGAGATATAAAAATCATTAGCTTTACTGCATTTTACCAAAATAAAACAAAAAATCAGCCCAAGAGCATGGCGATAGAGAAATAAATTCCATTCAAAATGACTAAAAACTATTTAAGTCAATCTACCAGAAATAAAAAGGAACTATACAAATACAACTACAAAACAATCTTTACATAAATACAGACCTAAATAATTGGAGAAATATTAATTGCTCTTGGTTGGGTCATGCCAATAAAATAGAAATAAAAATATTATCTAAATTTACTTATTTAGTGTTATACCAAGCAAATGGCTAACAGGTTGCTTAATAGAATTGGAAAAACACAGTAACAAAATTCATCTGAAGGAAAAGAAGATCAAGACTGTCAAGGGAAATAAGAAAATGCAAAAGAAGGAGATCTAACAACACCAGATCTCAAACTATACTACAAAGTAGTAATAATCAACATTATTGGGTACTGGTTAAAAATATAAAAGTTGACCAGTGAGACAGAGCAGGAACACAAAATCCAGAGGCAAATAAACATCATAGCATAAGTGTTCGATAAAACCACAGACCTTAACTACTGAGGAAAGTACTGGTTCACTATTTGACAAACACTGCTAAGAAAACTAGAAAGCTGTCTGGCAAAAATTAGGTTTAGACCAATATCTCATATCATTTGCAACTATGATCTCAAAATGGATACATGACTCAGATATAAAAGATTACATTATAAAGATTAGAAGAAAAGGGAAGGAAATAATCTTTCTCAACTATAAATAAGAGAAGAGCTCTTAACCAAGGAAACAGAGAGAATCACATGAGATAAAAAGAACAGTTTTGATTATATAAAATTGAGAAGGGGAAATGATTATTAAGGGGACAAGTCTTTGCAGAAAGTTATTCTGAAGAAAATAAAAAGACTGATATCCAAGATACAAGGGGAATTAATTCAAATACATAAAAGAACTATTTCCTAAGAGATAAATGGCCAAAGGAAAGGGAGGTTTTCCATCAGTCAGTCATTTCTTCTTTTACTCACCGCAGAAGGGATCAATACATATGAAAATATTCATAGCAGCAACTTTTGCTGTATCAAAGAACTGGAAACTAAGTGAGTACTTATCAATTGGAGGAAATTGTGAAAGAGATAAATTCAAAGAAATCTAAGAAGACTTTTATGAACTGATGAAGAGTGAGGCAAGAAAAACCAGAAGAGCTGTTCAGAATTATAAAGAAAAACAACTTTGAAAGACTTAAGCACTCTGATGAATACAGTGACCAACCGCAACTCCTGAAGACCAATGATGCATGATTTCTACATCTTGAGAGAGAAATGGCAGACTAGAAATGAAAAAAACTAGACCTACATTTTCAGATATAATCACTGTGTAGATTTGTTGTGTTTAACTGTGTTAACTTGTTACTAGAATTTTTTTCTAACGAAGAGGGGAAAGTAAAGTGTAGAAAAAGACTAGCGATAGTGATGTCTTTCCCCTTCTCATCCAAAAAAAAAGGAGGGGGGGATAAAGAAAAGTATCGATGGATTATATAAAAATACACAGAAGAGATCAGAAGGAGGTTCAGAGGATAACATAAAAAAAGACAGCTCTGGAGCTAACATATTGAATTGAGTACATATATATGTATATCTGTATGCACATACACACATATATAAAATAACCTGTATATTAATGAAATTCTTAGTTACATGTACAATATTCTTTTTTGTACATGGAAATGTCTATGTTTGTTAGTATTTGTCAAGTCCAAAAAATAAAAAGTAAAATAAAATTAACATAAAATGAAAAGTTACAAAGTTTTGAGAAGTCTGAAAAACTAACTTTTGTCTTCAATGAAAATATAACTAGAGCCAGTTTGGTCACTTTTAACTTCCCTTCTCTTTAATTAAATGGAATCATAGAATCTCAGAATTTGAAGCAATCTCAGACTCTTGTCCAGAATTTCTTGCCCTTGGATGCAACTCTACTTTATTCTTGTTGGGGTCAGATTCCAGACCAAACTCTCAGGCTCCTATCCCAGGGTATTTCTGGGTTGGCCTAAGCTTCTAGATTTTTAAGGTCTTCTAGAACTTTCTCCCTAAGTTTTCTTTCTTAGTGTAGGGCTTGTATGTGAAGAAAACACTTTTCTACCTGGATGCAATAATTTCTGGGCTTCCAACAGTTCTCTCCTGACATTTCAGTGATTATCTTCACCCCTCCCCCTTTCTGGATTTTTTTATGGCTCTGGGTCCTTGGGAGTCCAGTCCTTACTTTCCATCCCTGGACAAGAAGGTGACTTCTCTACATGGTCACAAAAATGTTTCCTTTGGGTTTTAAGCTGTCTTGCATCATCCATACAGTTGCCTCCTTTACCATTTCTAAAAATCTAGATGCTCTGGCTCCTGAAGCCCTAACCTGCTTATGCCCATTTCTGTTTGCCAGGAAAAAAAAAATCATTAAGTGATTTTTAAGGATGCCTCTGCCTTCGTGGTGAAGTTCAACTCCTTAAACTATTATTAAGACAAGAGGTTATCATATGTGCTTACTTTTCACTTGAGTCATGTGGCCTCCAGGGCAGATGTCGGCATCCTTTTTTTTAAAAATTTATTTAATATATTTAGTTTTCAGCATTGATTTTCACAAAAGTTTGAATTACAATTTTTTCCCCATTTTTACCCTCCCCCCACTCCAAGATGGCATATATTCTGGTTGCCCCATTCCCCAGTCAGCCCTCCCATCTGTCACCCCACTCCCCTCCCATCCCCCTTTCCCTTCTTCTCTTGTAGGGCAAGATAAATTTCTATGTCCCATTGCCTGTGTATCTTATTTCCTAGTTGCATGCAAAAACTTTTTCGTTGTTGTTGTTGTTTTTGAACGTCTGTTTTTAAAACTTTGAGCTCCAAATTCTCTCCCCTCTTCCCTGCCCACCCACCCTCCCTAAGAAGGCAAGCAATTCAACATAGGCCACATGCATATCATTATGTAAAACCCTTCTATATTATTCATGTTATGAAAGATTAACTATGTTTTGCTCCTTCCTAACCTATCCCCCTTTATTGAATTTTCTCCCTTGACCCTGTTCCTTTTCCAAAGTGTTTGTTTTTGATTACCTCCTCCCCCCATCTGCCCCCCCCTTCTATCATCCCCTCTTTTTTATCTTCTTCCTACTTCTTTCCTGTGGGGTAAGATACCCAATTGAGTGTGTATGGTATTCCCTCCTCAGGTCAAATCCCATGAGAGCAAGATTTACTCATTCCCCCTCACCTGCCCCATCTTCCCTTCCTACAGAACCACTTTTTCTTGCCACTTTTATGTGAGATAATTTACCCCATTCTATTTCTCCCTTTCTCCCTCTCTCAATATATTCCTCTCTTATCCCTTAAATTGATTTTATTTTTTAGATATCATCCCTTCATATTCAACTCGCCCTGTGCCCTTTGTGTGTGTGTGTGTGTGTATACACACACACACACATAGACACACGCATATGTATATATATGTATACACACACACAATATATATATATATATATACATATATATATATATATGCATATTCCTTTCAGCTACTATGATATTGAGGTCTCATGACTCATACACATCATCTTTCTATGTAGGAATGTAAACAAAACAGTTCATCTTTAGTAAGTCCCTTCTATTTCTTGTTTACCTTTTCATGCTTCTCTTGATTGTTGTGTTTGAAAGTCAAATTTTCTATTCAGCTCTGGTCTTTTCACTGAGAAAGCTTGAAAGTCCTCTATTTTGTTGAAAATCCATATTTCGCCTTGGAGCTTGATACTCAGTTTTGCTGGGTAGGTGATTCTTGGTTTTACTCCTAGCTCCATTGACCTCTGGAATATCGTATTCCATGCCCTTCAGTCCCTTAATGTGGAAGCTGCCAGATCCTGTGTTATCCTGATTGTTTTTCCACAATATTCAAATTGTTTCTTTCTGGCTGCTTGCAGTATTTTCTCCTTGACCTGGGAGCTCTGGAATTTGATGACAATGTTCCTAGGAGTTTTCTTTTTGGGATCTATTTGAGGAGGCAATCTGTGGATTCTTTCAATTTCTATTTTACCTTCTGGCTCTAGAATATCAGGGCAATTCTCCTTGATAATTTCTTGAAAGATGACATCTAGGCTCTTTTTTTGATCATGGCTTTCAGGTAGTCCAATAATTTTTAAATTATCTGTCCTGGATCTATTTTCTAGGTCAGTGGTTTTTCCAGTGAGATATTTGACATTGTCTTCCATTTTTTCATTCCTTTGGTTCTGTTTTATAATATCTTGATTTCTCATCAAGTCACTAGCTTCCACTTGCTCCAATCTAATTTTTAAGGTAGTATTTTCTTCAGTGGTCTTTTGGACCTCCTTTTCCATTTGGCTAATTCTGCCTTTCGAGGTATTCTTCTCCTCATTGGCTTTTTGGAGCTCTTTTGACATTTGAGTTAGTCTATTTTTTAAAGTGTTGTTTTCTTCAATATTATTTTCAGTATTTTTTTGGGTCTCCTTTAGCAAGTCATTGACTTGTTTTTCATGGTTTTCTCGCATCATTCTCATTTCTCTTCCCAATTTTTCCTCTACTTCTCTAACTTGCTTTTCCAACTCCTTTTTGAGCTCTTCCATGGCCTGAGACCAGTCCATGTTTTCCTTGGACGCTTTTGGTGTAGGCTCTTGCACATTGTTGACTTCTTCAGGCCATATATTTTGGTCTTCTTTGTCACCAAAGAAAGATTACAAAGTCTGAGACTGAATCTGGGTGCGTTTTTGCTGCCTGGCCACATTCCCAGCCAAGTTACTTGACCCTTGAGTTTTTCATTGGGGTATGACTGCTTGTAGACCAAAGAGTACTTTGTTCCAAGCTTGAGGGGATGCACCATTGATTTCAGAGCTATTTCTATATAGCCAGCTCTGCCACCCCAGCACTCCTCCTTCCTCAAGAACCACCAACCTGGACCTGACGCAAATCTTCAGCAGGCTCTTCACTCCTGCTCTGATCTGCCACTTAATTCCTCCCACCACATGGGCCTGGGGCTGGAAGTAACTGCAGCTGTAGTTCTGTAGTTGCACCTCCCCCGCTGCCCCTGGGCTGGTGCCTGAACTGCGAACTCTGTCCCCCGCAGCTTTTCCCACTAACCTTCTCTGTTGTCTTTGGTGTTTGTGGGTTGAGAAGTCTGGTAACTACCACAGCTCACTGATTCAGGGTTCTAGGGCCTGTTCTGCCTGGCTCCTGGTCTGGCTGGTCCTGCTGCCTCCCATGCTGAGGTCCGCTCCCCTCCACTCAGTGCGCGACAGACCTCATCCAACGACCATCCAGGCTGTCCTGGGCTGGATCCCTGCTTCCCTCTGCTATTTTGTAGGTTCTGCAGTTCTAGAATTTGTTCAGAGCCATTTTTTATAGGTTTTTGGAGGGACATGGTGGGGAGCTCACACAAGTCCCTGCTTTCCAGCCGCCATCTTCAGATGTCGGCATCCTTAAAGTCTGAATTAGAGTGTTTTTTCCCCATATCCAAAGGTAGTCTTCCTTTCCCTTTTTCTCATTGGGTTAATTAAAAACAATAAATATTTCTAGGGTTCAAACAATCTTTAATATATTACTACTAAATTATGTAGGCTCTCTCTCACTCTCTAAATGACTTTGGCACCCATTCAGCTTGGACCAAGAGAAAAATGACTCCTTCCTCCCCACTCTTCCTCTATGAATTCAGTAAGGAAACATATCAGGATGATAATTTATAACAATAGTTTAAAAAACATAAACACCTAAAGGAAGCAGAGAATAATTCAGTCCAAACGTAAGGGGACAAAATTGGCGTTTGTCACTTCTTTGTCTTCCCCTTTGAATTAGTAGGGGGAAAGCAGGAAATGAAGAAATGAGGGGAAATTGAGAAAATGGCTTCCTCTCATTGGAAGGATGGAGGGAGTAAAGAAAGATACTACGTGGATTGAGGTTCCTCATCAGTCCTAGGGCCCAATGGACCTTGTTCCTCCTGGTTTTTATCTTACTCCACTTGACTTGCAACTTTATCTGACCTGTACCTTTCCCAGCTTTTATTTCCTCTATACTTCAGGCTTTAAGAACTTCAGTTAAGCTAGGGTGATGATCACTGAAGTCTACTAAACTCCCAACTCATAGTCCAAGATATAGTCCTGGCTCATGCCCCTCAGCAAGCTGAGTTTCTCCAACATGGCTACTCATCCTTCCTCTGATTCCCCTTTGGCTTTTCCTGTGAAATCCACTCATGGTCAAAAACAAAAAGCAACAGAACCTAGGAAGTACTGCCTTAATGTCTGTTTAACCTGCTGGCCCACTAAATTTCTATAGCAATGACTCTGGGGCAAACCCAGGTTACAAACAAGAGAAAGATGTTTTTGAACCCAGAACTTAGATGTCCTCTTAGATGGCAAGCCAAAAAGAAAAGTGGCAAAGCATAGCAAATACAGCACCAGACTTGGAGGCAGGAAGACCCAAGTTCAAGACCATCCTCAGACACTAATTATATGATCTTGGGCAACTCAATTTCTCTGAGCCTCAGTTTCCTCATTTGCAAAATGAGGAAACTGGAGCTAATGGCCACTGAGTTCCCTTTAACATCTAATTTATTTTACTATAATCCAAAAATCAGCCTCAGATCTGAGTTCTTTCATGTAAAACTGGATTCCATAATCTGGCTTGGTTGCCATGTATGATACTGTTGAACCATTCACCCTCTGGCACTACAGAACTACTTGGCTGTAGCAGCTGGTTGCAGGCAGAGTCTTCTTCCTCCTCCTCCATGAGAAGGAGTCTGTTTCTGAGAAGTCAGCATGCTGCTTCTGGAGACTGCTCTTTTGTGGTCTATTATTGCAAATTTGTGTGACAAAAAGGCACATGTATATAGTTAGCGTGGGTGAGGCATAATCAGGCCCTGCCCTCGAATGCTTTCTTTCTTCCTGCTCCAAGGCAAAGATTTATTTGTTACACTATTAGGGGAAATGAGCAAGCAAATTAAAAAAAAAAGATACCAAAACCCAGGAGCATAGGTCCTGGGGCCTCTATCAAAAGCTGTCTGAAATAGGGAAAGGCTCGGAAGTTGCCAAAAAGACAAAGCTAGCACTCACAGCAGCAAGGTGGTGCAGTGGTTAGTATGCTCGATCTTGAGTCAGAAAGACATGAGTTCAAATTTGGCCTCAGAGATTTACTAGCTATGTGTCATAGAGCAAGTCACTTAACCTTCGTCTGCTTCAGTTGCCTCAGCTGCAAAATAGAGATAACAGCATCACCTACCTCTCTGTTGTTATTGTAAGGATAAAATAAAATAATATTGGTTAAGTGCTTTGAAGACCTAAAAGTGCTATATAAATTCTGGTAATTATTAATGTTAGTATTTTCTGTTTACTGTGATCAAGACCTCAGGCAACTTGCAGCACAACCTCACACAAAGACTTTCCTGGGGATATATGAAATGGGTAGAGAAAGGCCAAGGAATACCAGATCCATAAGGCTACACTGCTTTACCTCAGAGGTCCCACCTGAATCTCCTGCTTCTCTTCTTTCAAACATTCAGAGCTCTGAAATTCTATGGGCTAGCAACAATCAGAAGGTCTGTCTGTCTATCCCTGTGTTTTTAGAGGCTACTTACAAGTAGCTTCAGGCTAGGAGAGAGGCTGATGTACTTGTCAGAGTCATTGGCATACTCCCTCCCAATACACAGATCAACAGCCTGTTCCTGTGGTAAAACACATCTAGTGAGATGATTACAAGGCTTAGGAATACATCGCTCACATCTCCAGACCATCCTGTATCATCTTAGTGGGGATAGATTGGGGAGGGAGTTTCACTCTTAATAAGAGGGCAGACAAAACTCCAGATGAGGCATCGGAATGGGGTAATGTCACCGTTATCACAAACTCTTATGAGGCTTCCAAAAGCATAAGTTATGTTGGAGAGCCCTTAGACCACTTAGGCATGGAGTGTGTGTGTGTGTGTGTGTGTGTGTGTGTGTGTCTGTAAAGGAAATTTTTTTTTTCTGATTTAACAACCTAGTATTCTTCACTTTCCTCAGAATCCTGCTGGGGTTGGAATCCAGACACCCCTGTATAAAGCAGCATGGTACAGTGGATAGACTATTGACTTGAAGTTAGGAAGCCCTGGTTTTAAAACTTGACTCTGACAGTTCCTAACTATGTGTCCATTGGCAAGTTACTTAAGGTATTGAGCCTCATTTTTCTCATCTGTAAAATGGAGATAACCACACCAAACTTACAAGATTATTGTTATGCTTGAAAGAGACCTGATACGCTCAATGGGGAGTTGATCAAGCATGTCTGATCGGTCTGAGGATTCTCCTTTCCCTCCCTTCCACTAAGCCCCAGTCAACTTTATGAGATCACGGGACACGGACTTTCGTTGGAACGGGACAGCTCCCACAGAGCTAGGCATTTGTACTAGTCCTTTGCTAAGAGGATACAGGGAACTCCCCTTATTGGTCACTAGTCTCCGAAGGGCCATTTGATCAGAGACTCCTATTCCATTTCTCAGGTGGTTAGCAAAATTCACAGATAAATGTCGGTTCTTGTTGAGTTGCTGGACTCATGTCAGTTCCTAAAGAACTAGAGCTATAATTAGTTTTGGAGTTGTTTCAGTCATGTCCGGCCTTTTTGGAGTTTTCTTGGTAAAGATATTGGACTGGTTTGCCATTTCCTTTTCCAGCTCATTTTACAGATGAGGAAACTGAGGCAAGCCAGGTTAAGTAACTTGCCCAGGGTCACACAGCTAGTAGATGTGTGAGGTCAAATTTGAACTCCTGACTCCAAGGCTGGGATCCACTGTGCCACCTAGCTGCCCCAGAGCCACAGTGAACACTCAATTACACAAGAGTGTGAAGAAAAGGAGTATGACACTTGCAGCCTTAGGGCTCCACTTGGTTAAGTGGGATCTGGCTCTCCTTTGGCTCTGTAGGAAACTCTGCTTCCTAGAGTGCTGAGCACACATGAAACCTTCAGCAAATACTTGTTGAGTGATGAATTTGAAAACTCCTTTAGAAGCAGGAACATCCTCCTGCCGTAGACATCTATCCCACAGTGATGACCCAGACAAAAAACACCTGAGATACCTTCCTCCTTACCTTATGGAGTTTCTAGATGATTAGCCACTCCCTGCTGAAGCCTGATGAACTGGGTAGTGTCTGAGTTGCCTGGTCAATGCCAGGACTGTTCAGTGAGTCGAACAGGAAGCCTGTTTCTAAGAGATTCTTCTCCAGCCAGGAGCTCTGCAAAGGATCCAGATGCTACATGTTTGACAGCTTCCAAATTCTTGACACATTACAGGACCCCAGGGCACTATCCCTAGCATATGAGTCTTTGCCTCCCCAGGCTCCTAGGAAGCATGGGCAGAGCCTCCTCCCAGTCCATTCAGACACCCATCCAATGACAGGTGGCACCCAAAAGACAAACTAGGTTTGCTTATGCTTTCCGGATGCAAGTGATAGAACACTGAAATTCAAAGCTAGAGGGTTTTCTAGAGACTATCTAGTCCAGTCCCCTTGTTTCATACATAAGAAAACTGAGGTTCAGAAACCAGAAAAGATTAGCTAGGCTTACACAGCTAGTTAAGGACAGAGTTGCAGCATCACAGAATCTCAGTCAGAAGGGACTTCAGAACACCTAATTCATCTCATTTCTGAAAAATAATTCTTGCTACAACACATCTGGAAAGTGGTAATCCAGATTTTACTTGACAATCTTCAATGAGGAGGAGGAGTCCAACATCTCCCTTCCTTCCTCCACTCCCCCAAGCTCCCTGAAGGCAAGGGTTGTTTTGTCTTGCTTGACCGGCATATAGTAAGTACTTAATGCATGCTTTATCCTCCATCTATCCATCTATCTATCTATCTATCTATCTATCTATCTATCTATCTAACTACCCATCTATCAATTGATCTAGCTAATCATCTATTGCTGAAATAGGTTCCTGTGTTTTATGCTTCCTCTCTCTGGGATGAATAACAGGAAACCAAAGCTGCTCAGTCCATTGAGCTAAAAGCATTATTGCAAGGGGCAAACATATCTCTCATACTTTTGGGAAAGGATCATTATTTTCCCATTTTTTTCAGGAGATCACACTACAGACCAGCTTCTCCTTCCTGGCTTTCACTTTGAAAGCAGTGAGTCAGCACCAGTTTTTCACTTTAAGAAGAAAAGGAAACACACCAACATATAGTACAAGAGACTAAAAGAAGAATACCAGACCTTGGTGACCAATGCAGTTATAGAAGAAGAGGAGGTTTTAGCGTTTATTTCACAACCCAGGCCTCAAACCACATAGACCAGGCAGCCCAGACTACACAGAAAGCACCTCCCTTTCACCCTCTATCTTTTCTAAAGGCGGACAGCATTTAAAATCTCTTGCTTTACACACACACATACACACACACACACACCCTCCCAACTTCTCTTCCCAGGAGAGCACACACAAACACTACTCGTCTACTCTCAAAACACGACATGTGTCATAGTTTGTCTGACCCATTGTGTCTACCTCTGAGGCCTCCTACCCATTGTGTCTCATTTCCCCCTCTGCAACTTTGCTGTTTTTTAATGAAATCCTTTCAAATCCCTCTTAATGTGAGAACATACATCCAGTTTTAAAAATAACATGAAGATCAATATTCCCGTTTCCATGAGAAAGAGAGAGAGAGTGATCCTCCTACTGTAGTGAGCTGTGCTGGCAGGATGGGAATGGGAATAGGGAGAGGAGAAATAGGTTTCTTGTGCAGAGAGTAGCCTTGCTCACTTAGCCTTGTCTGCTGCCTGCCTGCCTGCCTCCCTCCCTCCCTCCCTGCTCAGCAGCAATGGCTCCCCATCCCCCGAGGATCAGGGAGAAGACCACAGTTCAGAAGTGCTTATCCTGGCTCAGCTCCCGGTTGTTAGCTTCTCCTTGCTTCAGGAGTTCTGCCTCAGTGGGGGGCTGTAGGGTGAGTACCCAAGAACACAATGCCTATATTCTCAAAATACAGCTCTCCCCTGTAACACTACCCTACTGTTAGCTAATTTAGGTCATATGCTAAAAGTCTCCTATGACAGTGATTAAGGTACTAATCTACCCCTCTAACCACAGCTGGGACCCACGGTGATCTTGATAAGATTTCAGTTGTGGCCAGTTCCATTAATACAAAAAGGCACACAGACAGTCGTCTAGCATAAGATTCATAGAGAGCTTTCTGGGAAGGCTGTGCATTCTGAAACTGAAGCAGCAAGAGCTTCTAAATTCTAAAGAGGAACCTTCAATAAATCTTTGATAGCAGAAATCAGAGGAGATGCAGCAGTGGGGTACAGAGGACAGAACATTGGATGTGGAGTCAGAGGATCCGGGTGACCCTTGGCAAGTCACCTGACTTCTCTAGGCTTCTGCCATTGGACTAGATGATTTCCTCAGTTTCTTTGATATTGATGAGTCTGTATTGTTGCTTCTGGTGGGGAGCTGCCTAGTGACCTCACAGCATTTAATGGGGGCAGGATTAATCTAAAAAGAAGGCGGTCTGACAATTATATGCAGTCTAAATCAGAGGACACTGGTCAAGTGGTGGTAGGGAGGGCATTAGAGGGGTGTGTGTGCGCGCGCACGAGTGTGTGTGCGTGTGTGTGCGTGTGTGTGTGTGTGTGTGTGTGCTGCTACACTGAACAAAATAAGATATAATATAAAGTGATTATCTATCCTTAAAGCCAGGGAGGTTAGAACCCTAGGCAGGATTGGGATTGGGGCAGAATGAGAGAGAGGCACCAGGGAATCTTATCCCAGAGAGTCCCCTTAGTCACACATGTTCCTCTAGTGAGTATTCCTGCCTATAATAAAAAAATCTTGGAATAAAAGTACCTTTCCTCTGTTCTCCAGGAAAGAATTCTAGAGCACCAAACTGCTATGTTGTGAGCTGCTTTGTAAATGACTACTTCAATGCTTCTGTAAAAAAGAATTAAAATTTTACTAATGCCTTTTGTTTTCATTTCACAGTCATTTCTCCACAGTCACAGTCATAAACACTCCCACACACCAATTGAACCCTCACTTCAAACAAAGAAAAACATTCAAGCAAACCTACATACACAAGGCACAGTGACTTCCTTTGATTGCATACGCCACATTCCTCAGTAGGTCATTTTAAATATCTTAAAGCAGTGGTCTCCAAAGTGGGAGAGCAGGAGAGTCATGGCTTGATCCCAAGGGGGCTGGGATCAATTGATAATCAGAGGGACAGGAAGATGAATTATGTTCCTTGGCTCTCACACCCAATCATGGGTCTTATATTCAACTCGACCCCACCAAGCCTTTTTCTCACCATCCCATTATCTAATGAGCTAATACTTGTGAAACACTTAGCACAGTGCCTGGCGCATAGTAGGCAGTACATAAATGCTAGATTTTCTATAATAATAATCATTATGATAATTATTATCATTCCCCAACACTCCTCATTTTGCCCCCTCCATTAACAAACAAGTTCCAACCTCTCTCCTTTTGCAACAGGCCTCAGCTTGACAGAACAATTATCATCTACATGTTCCCGGGGGCATTTACTACTCCTCTGAGGAGCAGCTTCATGGGTGTCAGTGGGAAAATCCTCCCCCCCCCCCACCAGCATAACCTTGGCAAGTGCCTCTTGGAGGGTAGACTGGCTCCAGTAAGGCCTAGGGAAATGAGTAAGAGGGCCTTTTCATTTTACATGGGACAGTGAGTTGTATGAGATGAGCCAGCATGGATGGGCTGCTGTACATACTGTAGATAATATATTTTCTTTCCCTACAAACTTGCTCCTTTTTACAAATTCCCCAATTTCTTCTGAGAGCATCACCATCTTTCCAGTCACCCAAATTTGCAGCCTTGGTGTCATCTTCAACACCCTCACCTTGAATATATAATTAGATGCCAAATTTTGTTATTTCTCCCTCCAAATTATCACTCCCATCCGTCCCTCCCCTTTTCTGTATTCACACAGCCCTCTCTCTGGTACAAGCTCTCATCACTTTTCTCCTGAATTTTTGCAACAGTTTTCTAATTTCTCCCCCTGCCTCAAGTGTTTTCCTTTCTAATTCATTCTCAACATAGTTACCAAAGCAATTTTTAAAGGTCAGATCTGACTCTGTCACTCCCTACTCAATAAACTGTAGTAATTCCCTATCGACTCTGTGAACTTTTAAAAAAAATTTTTAATATGTATTTTGGTGACTGTACATCAATATAATTGTCTTATTTGCACTTTATTTTGTGTATTTAAAAACATTTTTCTGAGAAGGGAATCCATAAGCATCACTAGACAACCATAGGGGTCCATGAGACACAGAAAAGACTGAGATCTCCTGATCTAGGATCAAATATCATTTCATCTTTATCTCAATCTTTAAAATTTTTTATTTTCTGTACATTTTACAATGTACATACTTACAATACTTATACTTGTATATGTGAATACATAAATATATGCATTTTGGCATATGTAATGAAACATTTTTCACTCACAGGGATGCACAATCAAAATATCCAAGACCCTGACTTAAAATGCTACATAAATGTGAGATGAGGATGCTGACTATACAAAGTCCCCTCATTTAGCTAGTGTGAATATGCTAATTGACAAAGCAGCCAAGAGAACTTTAAAGTTTCTCTGAGAAAGAATCTGGGGCAGTCTAATTACTAGGATCTGGGGAGATAGGACTTTCTAACAGGAGTGGGTGAATGTTTTTTAAGATTTAGGAAGCATCCCAGCCAAACCAGGAGAAGGTACAAGCCTGCTGAGAAGATGTCAGGGAAAATAAAGAGCCATGGTTCACTGAAGATTGTTTGTGGTTCAGCCTTCGTTCTGGAAGAGGACCACCAATATCAGAAGTGTGATGCCTTGACTTGCAAGTGGATTTAAGTGAGGCAGAGCTGTGCAAAATCATCAGCCTCATTCTCTCCTACAGAGTCATTGGGGTCCAGTGGCAAGACATAGGTCAGGACAACTGGTGATGGCCCAGGATACAATGGGAGACCTTGGCCTTTTTAAGCTAAGGCCTTTCCCAGGTCTCAGTATCTCTGAGGTGATACCCATTCAGGAATCAAAGGCTAGGTAAGAATTGAGGCAAAAGATGGTCTAGTTGCCTTTAAAAAAGAATCAATCTGGGAGGGGAAGACCCTCAGAATTTCTTGCCAAAACAGAAAGAATTGCTATTTATACTCACTCTGAGCCATCAGTTGGGGTTAAGGAAGCACTCAAGGCCATATAGTTAATAGGCAGCAGCAGTGACCACCACAAAACAAGGCAGAACAAAGGGAGAAATTGAAAAGATGTCTCTCTTCTCAGACCTGTGGGGTTCTCCACGGATGGTATAGTTTAGGTACATCATATAGAAGCTAATGAGATGTCACAAAAACTTAGGCAAAGGGGTGTTTTGATCCCAGGTCTCCTGTTGGACCAGTTCTGAGATTCACTCTGCTCAGAACTGGTTCGAAAGTCAAGAAGAGAATTGTCCTCCCTTACCAGGATAGCGAGGCCCAGCATTTAGTCTATCAGAAGCTGCTGCATTGCCACTGCTCAGGCCACTGGTGGCCTAACCCTTTCTGAGGCTTAGCTCCCCTTCCTTGGGACAAAGCTTGGCTGGCTCAGGAAGGCTGGGGAGACAGGCAGCCCTAGGTTAGGAGTAAAAGGAGCTCTTTTCTTGGCATGTTTTTCTGATCTCCCATCAATCTTATCTCAGTGCAGAGCAAGGTGGAATGAATTGTCTCTTTGATTTCTCAACAGAACAAAATACATCTTGGAGGTCCTTAAGGCGGGAATAAGGTGATGATTGAAGGCTTGTTTTTAGGAGCTGACAGGGTAGGAGATGGTTACTTTTGAGATTCACGTATATAATAAGGAACTTGAGTTTGTGGCAATCACAAGGTACTTTCCTCGCAGATGAATCACTTGCCCTGGTTTAACCCTTGAATAGTTCAATTTCAGACTCTATAAACAAACAAGAAAAGCCCCAAATTGGCTGCAACTGGCAACCACATGTATACAGACAGCACAGAGCTGTGGGAAAGAGAAAGGAGGTGGGGGATGGGAGTGCTTGGAAATGGACACATTCTGTTGGTTTCTAACATCTCAGAACATTTCTTTCACATTTTCATTTGCATAACTTTACAGATGTGTTGTCAAGCCATCTTAAAATGTTAGGGTTTGTGTGGATATGTTTGTAGGCCAGATGGGAAGAAAAAAGTTTCCGAGACCCGATTTTCGACTTTCTCCATAACCATACAAGAGTATCATAAAGCCAGCTGGAGGGATTTCACTCCAGGGTTGTTCTCAGAGTCTCAGCCTAGGGGGATAAAGGGAAAAGCAGAGGTACACTAAGTTAGGTCCCCTTGGGGCTGGTCCTAGGGCTGATATCTATGACTTTAAAGAGGTGGAGAAGACTTGGACTCCAGTCAGGACTCCTTCAGTGATGAAGGATGCTTAGTGGTGAACATGGAGAGGGTCCCGAGCAGAGACCAAAATAATTAAAGGTATAGAAATGTAGGAAAAATTAGAGAAGCTAGTATTGTTTAGCTTGATTGGGGCAAGGCTAGGGGTACCTTCATAACTGTCTCCTGGTTTATATTGAAAAATTATTATGAGGAAGACTGTTGGCCAGCTATTTTTGTCTCTGGAAAAGAGAATAAAAAGAAATGGCAGCGAATCACAGCAAGGGATTGGCTGTGGAGACAAAGGAAATGGGTTGGAATTCTGCCTCTCTCACTAATGAGTCTTGTGACCTTGGCCAAGTCACTTAAACTCTCTGGGCCTCAGTTTCCTATTTGTAAAAGGCAGAGTTTGAATCAGATGGCTCCTAAGATTCCTTGCAGCTCTAAATCCCGTTAAGCTTTCATATGCGCTACCTTTTCACAGACAGTTAGTGTAGATGGCCTCATGAGAGCCAAATTACCTCTGTGATGCTATGCTAACATCTTGAGAGTGGCCAACCCTGGAATCAGGTGAAGCTCAGAAGTGTCCTTCTGAGTTTGTGCAGGGTTTCTCCATGTTGCAAGGCCCTTTGGCCTGTTGTTCTTTAACTTGGAGGAAGAGAAAAGGAAAAGGAAAGATTATCACCAACAGCATGAACAGAGCCAAAACAACAGGGCTAAGAGATGTCTTAGGATTCAGGGGTTACCTCAGGGCCTGATTGCCCTCTGTCCTTCTGATAAACTTGGATACGATCACCTTTGAGACTGGGGGAACCTGCCCAGAAAGAGTGACTCAACAAACGCAAGAGATTGGAAGGTTTAGGATAGACTATCCGGGAATAACAGGTCATTGGGAGGGACGTCCTCTTCAGTTGCCTAACCACTCTTCCAGGAAAATTCACATGTTTTACTTCTCCCTTTTTCCTCCTGCAAATACACTGAGGATTTCACATCATTCCCAATACAAACAACAAAGTGTGAAAATAAAAAAGCTTTCCCCTGTATTCTGCATTCTTTTCCTGCCTCGGGCAACCCGTGGCTACTTAGAATTAAGATATAAACATTGATTCATGTCAAGCTCACAGGTGTTTTTTTTTTTTTTTTGCCTTTGTTCTATTCTACCCATTTCAAGGCTAACCCAATGACCATATAGCAAAACCACCAAATGTCAGACACCATCAAGTAAGGAAGGGGGCAAAAAGAGGAAGGCACAGATGAAAACCAAGAGTTGAGCAACAAGACTCACCATGCCCTGTGAGGTCTTTATGGGCATGGATCACACGTCATAACCCATAGTCTTTTGCTATGGTGGGTACCTAGTAGCCAGTGAATAATTTTTCATTGCTTGATTAGTGAGTGGGTGTCTTGCTAGGAGTTATTTGATGAAAGAGGTTCTAGGTGTTTCCAATAGAATTCTCCCAATTAATTACTCCCAAATCACTAAGTGACTATCAAAGAATAGTGATAATTATAGACTTAACCAACATGACACCAAGGTCCACCTGATCCTATGTCCAATACATAGCCTTATTCATTTATTAATTCATTAAAAATACTTATTTAGACCCTACATTCTATGCAAGATGCTTTTAGGGGCCCATCTCTTACACCTGCCCCAGGGACCAGAGACAATTTAAAATGTTTTCATCTTAAACAAGTGAGAGCCAAATAGAAGCCCAGAACGCATTCTCAAAGTTTGGTGCTCTAGGGCTGTGTAGTCTCTTCCCACCAAACCTCTACTCCTGTTTACTTCATTGATCTATTCTCTCATCCCCTTCCTCATTCCCCAAGGCTCTGGGTTGCTCTTTGCACATTTCTAGAGCTAACACAGGAGTTCTTGAGGATGTTTGAAGGCTGTGCCTAGTTACTCTTTATCCTGTGTCAGGTCTGCATTCATTCCACAGAATTATATCATTTCAACCAGGAAATGGATGGAGGTGGGAGGAGGAAGAGATTCCAGATTCAGCCTTCCCCAAATAAAGAAGCTATTTTCATTTCTCCAAAGCCTTAAAATCCCAGGAGAGAAGGAGACATGGGAGTCATGCTTCTGTTTCTCTACTGACTCTGTCACTACCATAAGCCAGAGGACATAATGCAAGAGAAAATCTCTATGTGCCATACCCTCTGCATGACCCATTGCCCATCCCCTCTTTCTGTCTCTCCCTTTCTCATCTCTGTATCTCTGGCTCCAACTTAATCTTAGATCTGTTATCTTTCTGCTCTCTTCTTTGTTGATATGTCCTTCCCTTGGAGACTTTGTCACTTGGTATGCCAAAGTGGCCTACATACATACCCTTGCACGGAAATTTCCTGGGTCCTTTTTATCTGGGATTTATTCTTCCCCCCCCCCAAACAAAATCTGCAAACTCATGTAGCAGGCTGCAGGGGGTGCCGGGGCTCAGGTGAACAGCACATCATAATAAATTATGCATGGGGCTCCTTTAGAGGAGGAGTTTGCCCCCCTGGAGTCCTCAGCACCAGGTGCCCTTTTCAGGAAGCACTTGACTGCCCTTGTGGTGACATCATCAACACCTGGCAGAGCTCCATGAGCAGCAAGAAAAGACTGTTCCACCTGCATTGAACATGGCTGGCCATGGGAAAAATAATGAACCTGGAGTGGCAAACAATTCTGGGGAGATGCATTGCATGTTCAGCCTGCCTAGGATGTGACCAGGATCCTCATCCTCTTTGAAAACTTCCATCCCTTGTAACTTGTTGCATGAGAAGTCTCAGTCAGAAGGCTGAAGCCTCCCCCAGTTAAAGAATTAGTTATAAAAATAGCAGCAATAGGTGCTAGTTGTACAGCGCCTTTAAAGCATTTAAAGTTATTTGAATGTACCGTCTCTTCTGAGCCTCACGACAACCTGACAGGTGTTATTATCTCCATTTCACAGAGAGGGAAACTGAGGCTCAGAGAAGTGAAGTGCTTGTCCAGGACCACATAACTAGTGTCAGAGCTAGGTTTGCTACCAGGTGTCTCCTGACTAGCTCTGGTGTGCTATACATACACCGTGCCCTACTGCTGCCTTAAAGGGAGACAGTGTTATCTGCACTTTCTGTCTTTTTTCCGGAATGGACTTCTGTTTATTTCATACTTAAGCAGATACCACTGTTGTTCACCCACTTATTCACTCAACACTATTTACTGAGCATCTGCTCTGTGTGAGGCAGACTTGGGTGTGCCAGGTGCTCTTAGGACCCTTGAAACAAAAAATGCCTTTACTTGCCAATAGCGGCAGAGAAATCCTAGGGGAAAACAAAGCTCCTTCCTCAGCTGCACTGGAAGGCTTCTGAAGTCACCTCTCCCCATCTCGGTCCCTGGGGACCGGAGCCTATTTCTACCCTTCCCATTGCCCCCTCATTGTTCCCCTAGCCTGATTTCATAGTCCATGATAACGATAATACTAACCATAACATTTGTGTAACACTTTAAGATTTGGAAAGTCCTTTACAAATATGATATCATTTTATCCTTATGATAACCCTGGGGCATAGGTGTTATTACTACACCCATTTTACAGATAGGGAAACAGAGGTTAAGTCCCCTGGCAAATACCTGAGGTTGAATTTGAACTGTAGTTGCCTACAAAATGAAAAATGAAATGAAATAAATAAAAAAAAAAACTTCCTCCCTTGCTGCTCCCTTCTTTACACTGCCTCCCATTTCAAATATCTAAACTGCCCCCGGCTGACATGCCTCTCTAACCGCTTGCTGGGCTGACAAGAGAAAGCAAGCCACTCTCTTAGCTGATATCCCTGACAACGGTCCCATCACTCCCACCCCTGGAGAATCGGCTGTTCTTGCCACATCCATGACAAAGGTAGCCGGGGCTAGCAGGTGTTCCTTTCCCTTTCTTCTCATGTGAATAACTTAGCGGGTAGGAATCGAGTGTCCCTCTCCAGCCCCAGAGTAGGGTAGGTGCTCTCGAAGAGTCTCTGAGATGGAAGTGATGGCAAAGGCCATTTAGTATAGGGCTCCTTGACCTATAATCCATGAATTAAAAAAATGTGATAACTACACTTCATTATGGGGACAGGTAAGTGGTTCGATGGACAGAACACTGGCCCTGGAGCTAGGAGGATCTAAGTTCAAAACTGGCCTCAGATATTTACTAGGTGTGTGACCTTGGGTAAGTCATTTAACCTCGTTTGCCTCAGTTCCTCAGTGGTAAAAGTGAGTTGGAGAAGGACATAGCAAACCACTCCAGTATCTTTGCCAAGAAAACCCCAAATGGGGTCACAGAGAGTCAGACACAACTTAAATGACTTAACAACAATAACAAAAAATACCTTTACATAATTGGTTTCCTTTGTAAATCTAGGAATTTTATTTTATACATTTAAAAACATTATTCTGAGAGGAGTAAGGTTAGAGCTGAGCTTCAGTAAGGCTCCTTTCCTCCCTTCCACAATAGACCCAAACTTTGCTTGAAGAATTCAAGTGAGGGAAAATCTTCCACATCAAGAGGTACCCATTGTACTTTGGGACAACCTCAACTGTGAAGTTTTCCAATGGCCACACTCTATTCCTGCCTTCACCTTTCTAGGCTTCTCTAACAGGCCTGACTCAGGCGTTCCATTTTTCTGGGGATATACTAATACTTTTCCATGAGAAAAGATAAAAATAAGCAAACTCTCTTCCTTCTTTTTGTGGCTACTTCACTCCATCTTCCCACCACTGAGACAAGTCAGCTCCCTCTCCTTCATGTTCCTTTCCAGATTCAACCTCTTCTTGATGGTTCTCCTGAGGCATCCACCACCAAACCTTGAGTTCGCCAAATCATCTCAGTTCTATACCAGACTCTAAACAGGCCTGTCAAACCTACAACCATCTCAACCCTCCCCAGTGTTTCCCAAACCAGATTAAAATGTAATTGGGAATTATTCAACAAAACAAATAAAATACAATATAACATAGATAATGTTAATATGTGGTTTTCTAAGTCAATATGCAGCAACAGGGATACTTATGTAGGGTATGACATCTACTGGTCTATATTATCTGGTCATCTTTCTCTCTGATGTTTCTGACCAGAAAGAACCAGGTTCAAGTCCCATCTCAAACACACACAAGCCTATAGGCAAGTCCCTAAATCTCAGAACTCAGGCAATTTTCTAAAACTCGTCATCAAAGAGGACTCACCAATCTGCATAGAAAGAGGTTTCTACAGCAGAGTTTTCCTACATGAAGGAAATCACAGTACCAAACCAAAAAAGAAAAAAAAATACAGCTTTGTTATAAGGCTCAAGTGAGATTGTATATGTAAAGTATTTTGCAAACTTTAAAGAATTAGATGTTAGTTAGTATTATTTTAATTATTATTAGTAGTAACTGTTGTCTATTCCCTAGCATATCTTATACAGTATTAGGCCCAAAGCATGTATTTTACAGTACTTGCTAAAGTGACCTGAATGAATTGGTTTATCAGATTGACCAGCCAGGCCCCTACCAAGGCCCTGTGGGAATGTAACACAGTACTCTGCATGGTGATTTTCAATGGTGATTTTATAAAATTTTATAAAAACAAAGAAACAAAAAAGAACCACAAAAAAACCCAACTCTGGCTACCACAATTTGGGGGTGCATAAATGGATTTAGATAAAAGAAGAATGGACTGGAAAGTCAAGCCACTTGTGGGCTTTTGCCCTCAACAAAACTATTCTATGGGTTTTTAACTGGTCCCGAGCCAACATGTTCTACAACAGACACAAGAAAGAGCCTTGGGTCCTTTGTTGCAAGAGTAGCACAGAATAAAAGAAGTACCATGTAGCCTAACCCTTTCTTTTGACAAAGGAGGAAGTGGAGTGACTTACCCAACCAAGGTCATACCCGTGAACTTCTGACTACTCATCAGAACTAGACTTCTGATCCTGCTAGTGGATCCTGATCCATCGCCAGTCAGAAGGTCGCCTTGGCAAAGAAAAATAAATGGTAACAGATTTAAAGTAATAGTCATCTTCTTATGTCTTCTTCTTAAGTCATTCCTTTTCTTATGCCCTATTCTTTTTTAAAAAATAAATTTCTTATTTATTTTAAACAATCTTTTTTTTAAAAAGTTTCGAGTTCCAAATTTTCTCCCTCTCTCTTCCACCTCTTCCACCCAATAAGAAGGCAAGCAATAGGATATCACTTATACATGTGAAATCATGCAAAACATACTTCCATATTAGTGATATAAAAAAGAAAGCAAGAAAATAATACTTCAATTTGTAGAATTCATCAGTTCTCTCTCCAGAGATAAACAGCATTTCTTTTTCATCATGAGTCCTTTGGAGTTGTCTTAGATCATTGTATTGATCAGAGCAGCCAAGTCTTTCACAGTTGATCATCATTATAACATTGCTGTTACTGTCACAATGATTTCCCAGTTCTTCTTACTTCACTCTGTAGCAGTTCATACAAGTCTTTCGTGTTTTTTTCTAAAACTGACCCCTCGTCATTTCTTATAGCACAATAGCACTCTATCACAATCATACACCACAACCACAGCCATTCCCCAACTGATGGGCATCCCCTCAATTTCCAATTCTTTGCCATCATGAGAAGCTGCTATAAATATTTTTGCACATATAGGGCCTTTTCCCTTTTCTTTGATATCTTTGGGATATATATCTAGCAGTGGTACTACTGGATCAAAGGGCATACACAGTTTTATAGCTTATTGGGCATAGCTCCACATTGTTCTCCAGGATGTTTGGACCAGTTTATAATTCCACCAACAGTTTCTTATCTATTAAATACCTATAGAGTGCACCTATTTTCCTTCCAACTCTCCAGCATTTGTCATTTCTGATAGGAGTGAGATGGTAACTGAGAGTTGTTTTAATTTGCATTTCTCTAATTAATAGTGATTTAGAGCATTTTTTTTCATATGACTATAGATAGCTTTGATTTCCTCCTAAAAACTGCCTCTTCATATCCTTTGACCATTTATCAATTAGGGAATGGTTCTTATTTTTATAAATTTGACTCAATTCCCTATATAATTGAGGAATGGAGCCTTTATCAGAGAAACTTGCTGTACAGTGTTTTGATTTGCTTCATTGTCTATGCTACCTTTTAGCAAAATGTAGTTTTCTTTATTATCTCTTTTAATTACGTCTAGTTTTACTTTTGCTTTGTCTGAGATTGTGATTGCCACCCCCGCCCCCCATCCTGCCTTTTTTTACATCAGCTGAAGCATAACAGATTCTGCTTTAGCCCTTTATTTTAACCGTGTGTTTGTTTCAAGTGTGTGTCTTGTAAACAACATATTGTTGGATTCTGGTTTCTAATCCATTCTGCTATATGCTTCCATTTTATGGGTGAGCTCATCCCATTAACACTCACAGTTATGATTACTAATTGTGGATTTCCTTCCATCTTATTTTCTTCAACTTATCCTTCTCTCTTTTTATCCTTTTCCTCCTGAAAAGTCTGTTTTGTTTTTGACCACTGCCCTCTCTTCTATCCCTCCTCCCATCCCTTATCCTCTTTCCCTCATATTTTCCTACTAAGATAGATTTCTATGCCCAATTGAGTGTGTATGGTCCAAAGAGGTAAGAATATGTATATATGTATATATATATGTGTGTGTGTGTGTGTGTGTGTGTGTGTATGTATGTATACATACATATAAACTATAGAAAAATGTATTATAATTGTATTTGAATTTAAATTAATTTATATAAATAAGAGTGATTCCCTAATTATATATAAAATAGAGAATATAGAAAACATACAGAATATAGAAAGATTTATAGAATATACATGTACATGCATGATACACACATATACACACTATATAGGTATGTGTGTATATATGTATATATGTGCGTGCGTGTGTGTGTATGTGTGTATACACACACATTCTTCCCTCTGAAGCAATTCCAAAGCAAGTGAGGTTCAAGCATTGCCTGCCACTCCCCCATTTTCATCTCTACTATAAAAGTTCTTCCCTGTATGCCTCTTTTAAATGAGAAAAAATTTCCCTATTCTCCTGAACTCTAGGTGATTAAGAAAAATTCCTCCTATCAATAGAAGGAATACTGTCTAGTGTGTGCTATCTCTGCATACAGTAAGCTGTTTTGATAAAAATTTGTTGAGATGAATTGAATTCAACTGATCAGGAATAAGAGTCAAGAGATTCCTAGCTCTAACCCAGATCTCTGCCACTGGCATGCTTGATGACCTTGGGCCAATTACTTATCTTATCTGTGTATCATTTGCTCCCTCAGATTAGGGTGATTGTGAAGATAAAGGAGAAAGCATTTGTAAATGCTTGGTGAATTCCAAGGAGAAAGATACTACTGTGTTTAAGTAAAAGAAAGTTCAGTGTAACAACTCTATGGCATAGGCAGATGAGCATGATTGTGCCCATTTCACTGTCTCCTAGGGATCAGTAAAGTAGGCCTGGGGGCTGAGAGCTAAGTCTGGGGATCAGATCCTGAATTGCCATGTGATATTACATTGAACAGATCTGATCACAAGTTAGTGTTCTTTCCACTATTTTAAAAGCACTTTCTCTTTGCTCTGTATTCTAAATAAGAGTTGTAGGCAATCAATGTCCTCCTCTAATTGGACCTTAGAATGGACACTCAAGTTCTTGGGAGTTTTTGCAAGGGGGAAAATGAGTTATAGAATTTACTTTGTAAATCATGAGACCTTTCTCAGTACTAGGGTAGTTGAAGGGAATATACATATATATAGACAGAGGGCACAGGGTGAGTTGAATATGAAGGGATGATATCTAAAAAAAAATAAAATTAAGGAGTGAGAGAGGAATATATTGGGAGAAGGAGAAAGGGAGAAATAGAATGGGATAAATTTTCTCACATAAAAGTGGCAAGAAAAAGCACTTCTATTGGAAGGGAAGAGGGGGCAGGTGAAAGGGAATGAGTGAATCTTGCTCTCATTGGATTTGACTTAAAGAGGGAATAACATACACACTCAATTGGGTATCTTACCCTACAGGAAAGTAGGGGGGAAGGGAATAAGTGTGGGGATGATAGAAGGGAGGGAAGATTAGGGGAGGAGGTAGTCAAAAGCAAACACTTTTGAAAAGGGAGAGGGTCAAGGGAGAAAACTGAATAAAGGTGGACAGAATAGGATGGGGGGAAATATAGTTAGTCTTTTACAACATGACTATTATGGAAGTATTTTGCATAACGATACATATGTGGCCTATGTTGAATTGCTTGCCTTCTCAAGGAGGGTGGGTGAGGAGGGCAGAAGGGAGAGAATTTGGAACTCGAAGTGTTAAAAACAAATGTTCAAAAAAAAGTTGTTTTTACAGCAACTGGGAAATAAGATATACAGGCAAGGGGGTATAGAAATCTATCTTGCCCTATAGGAAAGTAAGGGGAAAGGAGATAAGGAGGGGTGGAGTGGGGTGATAGAAGGGAGGGCAGACTGGGGAAGGGGGAAATCAGAATATATGCTATCTTAGGGTGTGGGGGAGGGTAGAAATGGGGAGAAAATTTGTAACTTAAAATGTTGTGGAAATCAATATTGAAAACTAAAAATATTAATAATAAATTGATGGCAAAAAATGAGAATTTACCACAACCATTTTCCAATATGAATTCATTCACATCAAATTATTCTCTCCTCCCTAGCTTCCACTCTCCTGCCATGATCCACATCATTCCTCAAGTACTCATTTCCTTTCTTTCTCCCCAGCCCTGCTGCCTGTCTCATAGAAGTCTGCCAGACTTTGGTCACAAACATAGTAAGTACCCCCTTTCTTTTTTTTTTGTCCCTTGAAGGAAAGATTCTGTAGGGAATGAAAGGTAGGGGGAGAAAGCAGACAATGCAAGAATGAAGTAGCTGGGCACAGGGAATTTATATTTATTCTATATGTGTATATGTATACATACTTGCTGTCTTCCTCCATTAGACTATAATTTCCTTGAGAGCAAGAGTTGTTTCATTGTCTGTATTTGTATCCCCAGTGCTGGCACACAGTAGGTGCTCAATAAATGCTTATTGACTCGAACTGAATTGATCAGGCATGGGTCTGACATTGGCTATTTGCATTGAAATTACAACTTCATGAAACTCCTGCCGTGTATGATTTAACATAACTCATTTTCCTTACTAATAATAACCATAACTCACATTTACATTGTAATGTGCAACATACTTTCCTTAAAGTAACTCTAGGAGGTGGATGGTACAAATATTAGCAGCCTCATTTTGTAGCTCCAGAAATCAAGGCTCGGGGAGGGGAACTGACTTGACCCGTGTAACAGAGCCGGGAAACTTCAGATCTGGGACACAAATCTGGGTCCCTGGTCTCCACATCCAGGGCTTTTCCCCTTTATACCACATTGCCTCTCATTCAATTCAACAAGTATTTACAGGATACCTATTATGTGCCCTGGCACTATGCCAGTTGCCATAGAGCACGAAATAATTCAGTCAATAAATATATAGTAAGCACATACTATGTGCCAGGCGCTGTGCTATGTGCTGGGGATATAAAGAAAGGAGCAGTTCCCACACTCAAGGAGCTCACAGCCTAATGGGAGAGACAATGTGCAAACAAATATGTACAAACAAGCCATATAAAGGATAAATTGGAAATAATCAAGATTCCTCCTGCTCTCAGTAACCTTATAATAATGATAACTGACAGTTAAATAACATTTTACCTATACTATCTTATTTAAGGGGCAGTTAGGTGGTACAGTGGATAGAGTGCTGGGCCTAGAGTCAGGAAGACTCAAATCCCATCTCAGACATTTATTAGTTGCATGACCCTAGGCACGTCACTTAACCCTGTTTGCCTCAGTTTCCTTATCTATCAAATGAGCTAGAGAAGGAAATGGCAAAACACTCCAGTATCTTTGCCAAGAAAACCTCAAATGGGGTCACAAAGAGCCAAACACTACTGAACAACATCTTATTTAAAACTCGCCATGACAACCCTGTGAGGTAAGTAGTACAGGTATTATTTGTTACACCCATCTTATAGATCAGGAAACTGAGGCCTTGTCATCTCTACTTACCTGTTACTTTAATAAATGGTAGAGGTAAAAGTGAAACTCAGGCCTTCCTGGCTCTGAGTTCAGCACTCTTTTCTCTTGCACCACATAGGGAAATAAAAAACTTAAGCACCTAGGCATCAAGGAACATTGGAGAACAGTACAAAGGTGTGTAAACCTGCTTTAGGAGTTCCAATAAGGAAGAGATCACCATGACCTGGAGAAAAGAAGGAAGACTCCCAAGGAGAAGTGGAAGTGAAGGTCAGGGGAGGGGTTAGGGTCTATCTTTTGACTTTGAAAGCCTTCAGGGCTTGCTGTGTTTTTGGATTTAGTGTGGGGTTTCTGGGACTCTTGCCTAAGTAGCCTGAAGCAACCAAAATGAATATCAACTCTAAGAGACAAAGAGCAATAGAATTGTTTTTTCTGTGATTAAATTGTCTAGTTTATCTCATCCATCTGGTCCTGGCTGCTCACTCTGATCTCTAATCCCATTGCCACTGGTGGGAAGAATTTCTAAAATGGAGTGAAACTGGGAGAGAAGAGTGGTTATTTTGTGAAAGATGGGGATGAAGAGTGAGCAACTCTAGTTACCCCACAATTGGCCTAGAGAGACTGGCCATTAGTTGGAGTCCAACCAGACTTTGGGCAGGAAAAGTAAGACTGGTGAATAAAGTTATGATTTAAAGTGCATTAGGGCAACAAAGCAGACTGTTTGTGTGAATATAATCAAAGGAAGGGGAAAAGATTTGGGAGAGAGACACCAAAGAAAACACAGAGAAAACCGCAGGTCCTGAGACAAGAATTGCCAGTCTTGTAATAACGGGGTAGGCTGTGGTGCTAGTGTTTATAGCAGAAGACCCAGAGCCCTTTTGTGAGATGTAGTAGCTTTCTTTTGGTAGATGCAGAAAGACCAAAGTGGGTTATGGTGCCCTCCAAAGAAGGGGAGCTTGTCAAGTCATTAGGTGTGACAACGGCAGCACCATGCTGCAACTCCATTTGGAGGCAGAGGATCTGATCTTGCTTGGCTTCTGGCTCTACCAGTTACCCTAAGTGTGACTTCGGGCCAATCACTTCTCTCTGGATCTCAGTTTCCTCTTCTGTAAAATGAGGGGATTGGATGAGATGAACACTAAAGTCCTTTCAATTCTACATTTATTACAGGCAGCTAAATGGCCCAATGGGTAGAGCACTAGATTTGAAGTCAAGACAACCAGAATTCAAATTCCTGCTTCAGATATTTGTTAAGTCTGTTAAGTGGGCAAATCACTTAACCTTGCCTCAGTATCCTCGTCTAAGATGGGGATAATAAAAAGTGCCTCCCAAGGTTATTCTGATGATCAAATGAGATATTATAAGATACTTAGCACAGGGTCTGGCACGTACTGCTGCTGCTGCTGTTGTTCTGTTGTGTCTGACTCTATGAAACCCCATTTGGGGTTTCCTTGACAAAGATACTGGAGTGATTTGCCATTTCTTTCTCAGGCTCATTTTACAGATGAGGAAACTGAGGCAAACAGGGTTAAGTGAGTTGCCCAGGGTCACACAGCTAGTACATTATGTGAGGCCAGATTTGAACTCCTGAAGATGAGGCTTCCTGACTCCAGGCCCAGCACTCTATCCACTGCACCACCTAACTGCCCCATCTGGTACACAGTAGGTCTTTAATAAATGTTGATTGGATTGAAATGAAATGAAAGAACATTTTTAAAGCCCTTAGCACAGTGCCTGACAGTAAGTGCTACATAAGTACTTATTCCCTCCCTCCCCCTATTTGTTAAACCCAATCAATCAGCTGATTGATCGTTTACTGGAACAAACTCAGAAGGACCTTGGTCTCGCTTAGCTATTCACATTGATTATTGGAAGCATTATAGAGTTCCAGAACCATTGTAGGAGGTGCCCAGGATGGAGAACTAAACACACACAGGTTCCATCTAAATCAGGCTTCTGGGCAAGGAAAAGATGGGAATGCATTCAGGCACAGCTACAGTTTGAGATCCAACTACCAGGCATCAACCCTCAGACTGGAGCAGTAAAGATATAAAAAATGGTAGGAGGAGGAAGTGGGAGGAATGCTGTGGAAAGGAGGACATTAGAGTCATCTTTCTCCCTAATTTCAACCTGCCTGTTGACATTCTATTCATTTTTTGACTTATAGATTCTGATCACCTCAATAACCAAGCACCATTCCAGAAGAACAGTAACACAATATGCTAAACACCTTCCACCTGAGAGGTGATGGACTTGGGATATAGCATGAAACATTTATTGTGTGAATGTGGCTAATGTGGCAGTTCGTTTTACTCAATTGTGCATATTTGTTATACAAGGTTCCCCCCGCCCCAACCACCACCACCAATAGGGGTGGATAGAAAGGAAAGAAAACAGATTTTTGTTCATTGAAACAAAATTAAATTAAATTTTAAAAATATTATTTTTCAAGGCCTATGCCAAATTCTACATCTTCTACGAAAAGTTCCCTGATCCTATATCTCTAGCACAAGTCCTTAAACTTTTCCTTCTCCCACCACCACTCCTGGGAGTGATCAGCAGCTCAATAATCTCACCATACCCTTTTCTGTTTATATTTTTCATGCATTTACTATATTCTAATTTGGATTCGAGTTGCTGTGCACGTGCCTTATTGCCCTGTCCTAGGCTCTAAGCACCTAGAAGGGACCTTTTACATCTCTGTATCTCCTCTGGAAGGCAATAATAATAGAGCACATTAAGGTTTGCAAAGCCCTTTATCCCAGCAATCTTGAGAGGCAGATGCTAATATTATCTTCATTTTTACAGATGAGGAAACTGAGGCTAAGAAAGATTAAATAACTTGCCTATGATCATATAGCTACTGAGCATATGAGGCAGGATTTGACCCTAGGTCTTTCTGAATCCACAGTACTCTATCAGCTGCCTTGCACTTAAAAACATTTTTTTTTTCTTGGTCTGGGCCTATGTTTTCATTTGTGTAGCGCATTCCTGGTATGGAAATTCCCATCATTGATGCATTCTGGCAATTTTCTGTGTGATCCAGTCTTAGAGAGCTTCCTGGGGGAACTGAAAGCTTAAGTGATTATACAGTGTGTATCAGAGGCAGGATTTGAACCCTGGTCTTCCTGACTTCAAGATCAGCCCCTAGGTGCAGTATCTCTCCTGACCTCAAAATCAGGCCCCTAAATGCACTACCTCTCACCTTGTACATAGTAGGTATTTAATAAATGTTTATAGAATGAACGTATGAGTACACAGTACCTAGTATTCTCCTTTCTCAACATCTACCATGTTCAATCAATGTAAATAGTAATTGTTTCTCTTTTGGCCAGAAACCCTGAGGGTCTTCCCCTCCCAGATCTTTTGACTAGGTAAAGAGGTCATTTTCTGCCTCATTTCTTATTAAGCCTTAATCACTGAACATCAAACTGAATCAAACTGAGACCTGTCAAAGACATTAGCTTAAAAAGGTTAAGGTCTACCACTGTATTCGCCACATCTCCAGTCATCCTAATCTGTATCTGGCCACTGGACTCAGATGGCTCTGGAGGAGAAGGTGAGACTGGTGACTTTGCATAGCTCTCCCTCGCTTAAATCCAATTCACTTGCAAGTCATGGCATAACCTTCCTGATGTCATGGTCCTCTTCCAGAAGGAAGGACAAACAACAACCACCACCACCATGTTCAAAAAGCTCAATGACTCTATGTTAAGCAAAGATTTAGGACACAAGGGTGACATTGCTATTTATAATCTAAGAAAGGGAAGGAAAAAGAGGAACAAGATTTTCAAGTAAGCACCTTCTATGTGCCAGGCACTGTGCTAATGCTTTACAAATATTTTCTCTTTTGATCCTCACAACAAGCTTTTGAGAGAGGTGCAGTTATGATTCCCATTTTACAGTTGAAGAAACTAAGGCAGATAGAAGTTAAGTGACTTGCCAAGGGTCACATGGCTAGTAAGTATCTGAGGCTGGATTTGAAAGTCTTCCTGACTCTAGGCTCAACACTTTGTCCACTGTATCACCTACTTGCCTCAAGGATCCTTTTGGACTCTTGTGAACATAGAGTTGACATCCATGACTGGCATGATAAAGTTTGTCCTTATCAGTAAGTATACTATTATTATCTTCATTCGTTCATAAAACATTTATTGAGTACCCATTATCTAATTAACTTTAATTCAATAAACTGTATTAGATACTAGTTGTAAAATATGGTCCCAGCTTTCAAAGGGTTTGTAATTTAGATGAGAATTGCAAGTTTTCTTTGGAAGAAGAATTAACTTCTCCATTATCAGAATGAGAAACCCTATCTACCTCATTTCCCCCAAAAGGATAAAAAACTTCCCTGAAAATGCTTTCTGCTTCAGAGGCAGAGGTTACAAAAGAAAAATTCTTTAGCTGCTTGAATTGTTTTCTGAGAGAAGGCTTCTTGTACTCAGAGAAGCTTCTAGAGAGGAGAAGTATCCAAAGGAGGTGTCCTTGGAGAGAAGTTGCTTTTACTGCTTTGAACTCACCTCAATAAAGCCCAAAGATTCCTCCATATTCATTGGCTATGCCAGGTTTTGCCCGTATTAAGTTTTGCTCGAAATGCATGGACTTTTGGCTGGGATATGGACATCACTTTCCTCAGCGAACATTTGTGATTCAGAGTTATAACTATAATGCTCTTTGACCTGGGTTGGCAGCAATGGTTATTCCAGGGCAGTGAAGCAAAGCAGGTTGGGACAATACCAGCAACAAACATTTAAACACCTGCCCAGTACAGAGCTCTGGTCTAAGTGCTGGGGGAGATGCCAAGTTTAGATAAGCCAATGGCCACATCCTCATGATGCTTAGTAGGGAGAGAAGCCATAAATAACCGTGATACAAAAGACAGAAGTAACTATGGTACAAAATAGCACAAGATAAAGGCAAGAAGGGTGATAGAAAGACTGAGGAGAAAATTATCTTGGCTAACCAGGGGCAGGAGGTACAGTTAAAGAAAGTTTCATGACAGAAGGGATATTCAAAGTGGATTTTAAAGAACAGCTAGGAATCCAACAGGACTGAATAGAAAACCACAGGTCTGATTCTAGGCACATGAATCAAACTAGAAGAAGGGTTCCTTGCAGAGCGGTGGATGCATCCTTCAGGATTAGAGGACCATAGATTTTGAGCTGAAAGGAAACCCCAAGGTCATCTGGAGTCTGGCTTTTTCATTTTATTGATGCGGAAGATGAGTCCCAGAGTAGCTAAATGACTTGCCCAAAGTCCCATGGGCAGTAAGGAACACAGTCAGAATCTGAACTGAGAGCCTTTGACCCTCCTCCCAGCACCCTTTCCACTGCACCACACTGTGTGGTTCTTACTCAATCAGAGATGGTTAGAAGCTACAGAGGTAGAGAGCTCCTAGCCAAGGGCAGATCTTGGGTGTCTTTGTAGCCAGCTGTCAGGCTGCTGCTTCCAGCTGTTTAGATAACACCTCCTTTCCCCATGAGCCCTTTTACATACATTCCTGACAGAAGCCAGAGAGTTTGTCTTCACTTTTCCTAGTTCCGGCGAAGACTCATTTATTTTGGGTCCTTTGTGTTCCAAATCTGAAGGTGGCAGCTTCTCTCCCTGTTCAGTGAACACGGTCATTATGGCACAGTATCATTTCTGATACCAAAACCGAGAAAAACTCTCTGAGTTCCAGCACTGAGTCTGAGTGTAATTTTTGAGAATCTGCTTCTCGGTTCCTTATCTGGTTACCTTTGTCTTTACTGTGCAGCTATTTCTGGGCTCTGAGAACCCTGTGGAAACTCCTTTTCCAAGAAATCAGCTAACCATTCAGTGACCATGTTTACTTAATCTTCTGTTTTCTAAAAGCATAAACAGTCATATCTGAAGGGGACCCAGCGTCAGAGTTTTTCCAGCACGATTGTGGGTTCCTTACAGGCTGCCTTTGTGTTTTCTTTATGGTGGAGCTGATTTGTCATGTTATCATGTTCCAGCTATGTTGACTAACCACCTCTCACTCTAAAACCTCGAAAGCTTGGGTCATCCTCCCCCTCTTTCTTCTGTAGTCTCTAAGTTTAGCCTCTTTCCCCTCATCCCCTTCTCTAAGGCTTGTCTGTGGTCTGAGATGAAGTTTCAAACTCACCAGCTGGAATCTGGAAAGTGGAGTGAGCCAAAGCTCAGCTTCCAGGAAGACATTCTAGCAGGTGGGATTGATCTTCCAGCCTTGCCTACCCTTGATTCTGCAACAGATCATTCTACGTCAACAATCACTGTCAATAGTTGACAAACATTAATTAAGTGCCTACCATGAGCAAGGTACCATCATAGGGCTTACAATGTCCCAAGCACCATGCAAATGCCACAGAAGGGTTGATCCCTTGTCCACTTTGAAGATACTAAAAGGTTCCATTCTTTATGTATTATTAATAACAGTCATCACTCTCAACAGTAAGGATGGAAGGAAACTGAGTAAGAGCCTACTCTAGCATTAGCCACTCGTTATTTGAAGAAAAACTGTCCCATTTAGTAAGTTTTTGGAGATAAATCCAAATTGTTTTCCAGAATAGCTGGACAAATTAATCTCCAACAAGACACAGACCCTCCAACATTTGTCACTTTTTGTTGAACTTTGCCAACTTAGATAAATGGACACTAGTCACTGGATTCTATCCTTTCCTTGGAGTCTAGAAAGGGTCTTATTTTGAATCTTTCTGGAGAGAAGAGCTTCCCTTTGCTTGTCTTCCGAATTCAGAGAAATAGAGGATATTGGAGCTGGAAGGGATCGTGGAGTTCAGCAAGTCAATCATTTCCTTTGGGAAAATGAAGAAAATGACAAGAAAAAGGAGGTGACTAGCCCAAGGTCACAAAGGTAATTAGAAGCAGAATCAGGTCTCCTAATTTTTAATTCCATGCACTGTCTGACAAACCGATTTGTCTCTCTGAGGCCAAAAACAAATCTAGCTGAGACAAGAATGAACTCTAAGCTCCCTATAAAGAAATTTTTCACCATCATGGTCAAGGAAAGCCATTTATGGATTGTTTGATAGCATAGCATGATGCTTGGTTCCATATAAAGAGATTGCACAGATATAGTACACCCCTTCTAGCAGATAACAATCTAAGATACATATGATCAGGACAGAAAGCCAAATAAAATACATCAAACCTGAGTGGACAATGAAGTCTTTGTGTATATTGGCCTATCTTTAATGCCACCTCTTTCTTGAAGCCTCCATCAATCCCTCCACTGCCAGCTAAAATTATTCCTTTGATTTCAAAGTACTTTACATCCCCCCTTTAATAAAAGCTAGCATTTATATAGTGCTTTATGGTTTCTCATTTGATTCTTACAACATCACTAGGAGGTAGGTACTTTGGAGTTAGGTTTACAGATGAGGAAACTGAGGCTGAATGACTTGCCCAGGGGTACACAGCTAGTGAGGATCTGAGATAGAACTTGAACCCAGGTCTTTCTGACTCTAAGTCTCATGCTCTATACACTGAGCTCTTCCCTTTATACATACTATCTCATCCTCATAACTGATAAGGGAGGAGGCAGGGACTATGTCTTATTTCTCTTTTTAGTTATCTCATGGAGGGATGAGGTAGTATAGAGGATTCATACTACCAGAATTTAATAAATGTTTGTTGAATGAATGAGTAGATGACCAAGTAATCCTTAGGAAATTGAGTCAGGAGACTGAGCTTAGCAGACTAAGCATTCACTAGTGCATTTGACTGCTCAAGCTATCAAATAATCAGGTCACTGCAGCAAAGAGGAAACCACTGCTGTTCTTCAGGTAGGAATGAATGAACAGAACTGCTAAATTGTGAAGTAATTAAGTATTTATGATGTGCAGAGCCCTGTCCTAGGTACAGGAGGATATAAAGATGTCAGAAGACATGGCTTCTGCCCTGGTGGAGCATAGTGTTTGCTGAATTGGGAGATATGATGCACCCAAATATCAGTGCACAAGAATGCTCCACCTTCAAGAAGAGTGCCTGTGAGTTTTCTGGGAGAGAACCAGCAGAAGGGAAGCAGGAGCTGTGTTTGATACAAATGTAGCCTCATGCATATGAGCAGCAAGATTTACAGCTGCCTGTGGTTGTTTTGAGTACACAGAACTATGCTTTGTAGCTAGCTAGCAAAGAGATTCTGGGAAATACAATGATAGATAGACAGGCTGATTTAATGTACAACTTGGGTACTGACCTCGGAAGAAAGGTGGAGGTGAGTGAGAGGCTGACAGAATGCCACAGAGTCCTTGAGAAAAACTACAAGCAGGGTGAGGTCATCGTTGTCCCCAACACCATCACCCACAACAAACACTTACCAGATCCCTGCTACATAGTGGGGCCTGTGCTGGGGGCTGGTGTGATAATAATAATATGGGCTGGCATTTATATAGCATTTTAAGATTTACAAAATGCTTTACAAATATCTTCTTTGGTCCTCACAACAACCCTAAGAAGCAGGAGCTATTATTCTCCCCATTTTGTTGTTGTTTAGTCATTTCAGTCATGTCTAATTCTTTGTGACCCCATTTGGGATTTTCTTGGCAAAGATCCTGGAGTAGTTTTGCCATTTCCTTCTCCAGCTCATTTTACAGATGAGGAAATGGAGGCAAACTGTGTCAAGTGACTTGTCCAGGGTCACATAGCTAATGTCTGAGACCAGATTGGAACTTGGTGCTCCTGACTCCAGGTCCACCTGGCGGTCTGTTCACTATGCCACCTAGCTGCCCCCATTCCTATTTTACAGAGAAGGAAATAGATTTTATGTGACTTACTCAACTATTAAATGTCCAAAGCTGGATTTGAACTCAGGTCTTCCTAACTCCAGGTCCAGTGCTCTGGTCACTACACAATATAGCTAGTCCTGGGCCAGCCTTTCAAGTGTAGTTGATGATATAGAGCACTCCCATAAGAAGATCCTCACAATTCAAAGGAATATATACTTACTGTAGAATGGGTGGCATGGGTGATCTGTGCCATATGAGTTCAGAGGAGAGGTATTCCCAAGATCCCTCTTTCATGGTCTCGGAAAGTTAATTGTCCACTAAAATTGTCTCTGTGTTAGACTATAACAGATAAGAGGTGAGGGTGATGAAGCAGGACTCAGGTACCACACCAGATGTGGAGAGTGAGAAGGGAGGAAGCCACAAAGTCAGAAGGAAAGAATAAGGCATTTTAAGAGAGAAATGTCCCCTTCCCTCCCTGTCTGTTTTTAGGCTCCTCACTCCGGTAATTATAGAAAAAGAGGAAACTTAAGACTTAAACCAGTAGCACCAACCAAACCACAGATTGGTTATGAGGGTAGAACACAGTGAGATGTCACGGGTGACACAAAGATTTTGAGTAATTGGGAAATTGAGAGGGTATTGGGAGGGTTTAGGGGGAAAGATAATGAGTTCAGTTTTGGACACGTTGAGTTTAAGATGTTCACTGAACATTCAATTCAAGATGCCAAAAGGCAATTGGAGATGCAAGATTGGAGGTGAGAAGACAGCTTGGGGCAGGAAAGGTAGATGTGGGAATCATGGAAGCTGATGATATCACTAAGTGAAACATGTGTGCAAATGGTCTTACTGACAGACAGTTTAATATTAGAAGACCTGGCCTTCTTTTAGTTTCAAGATCTAGGTAAATTAGCCTGACTATATGATAAGAGTGATAACTGAAGTCTCAAATCATTTGCCCACTAAGACTACTGCCACACATAACCTTGTGAACACATGGACACCATCTTAAGAAGACACATTCTTGTCCATCTTTTTGAGATAAAGAAAATCTTCATTATTTTTGTGGAAGGATTCCATTTTCCCATCAACTACCTTTAATTCACAAGTGGTTTAATTATGATTGAAACACACACCCAGATCATAGAATCACAATAGTGCAGTAATTCTCAAGCTTTTCAGTCTCAGGACCCCCTTACACTTTTAAAAATTATTGACCTCCACAAAGAGTTTCTGTTTATGTAGGTTATACTAATTGATAGTTATCACATTAGAAATTAATGCTATATGAAATTTAAAAAATAAATTAATACTATCAAAATATTTTGACCTTGCAGACCCCTCGAAAAGGTTTTGGTACCCCCAGGGGGCCCTGGGCCACACTTTGAGAACTATTCATTTGTATTTAGACTTAATAAATTGATTGTTAGATTTAAATGTAAGTAGAATCTTAAATAAATATAAAGTTATAATGCTAAGATTTTTTTGTGGCATGAATTTTTAATAAAAAACAAACTTTTTCTCTGAGAATTAAATAAGGCCAAAATTTCCTCATGAGTCTTAGGATCAAGGGCCAATAAATACTTTTCTGTTGTTGGTTTTCTCCTTTTAAATTGGAGCACTACAGTAAATGGCAAATATTACATCCACAATATATGAAATTATAGAAAATAATTATGCTTTTGAACTGGTAAGAGGAACTCACATAAAAGGAATGAGTTGAGGTAGCTTCACAGATCCTTTACAGGGAGTTAGTAACCAATGATTCCAAATATATTCTTAGAGAGATTGATTTAGCTGAATGCCCAATGAATTATCAAAACAGTACAGTAGAAAAAGGATTAGATTGGAGTTAAAAGACCTAGGTTCAAATCTCAACTCTGCCACTATTACTTGTGGGTCTGAATTTAATTCATTTCAATTCAACAAGCCTATTATTTGGGGGATATCATACTAGATATGGGGTCACAAAACCAAAAATGAAACCATACCTTCCCTCAAAGAGTTTACATTGTACTGGCTAGATACTTAATCTTTTTGGGCCTCATCTATAAAATGAAAAGATTAAACTAAAAGACCTCTAAACTTCGAATCTATGAATCTCAGGCACTCAATACATTTGGTGGTCAGCTCAATCTACTCAAAAAAGGGCCTATTAATGAGAAACTAGAAATGCCATCCTGTGGTCTAAGTTTTTATACCATTCAAGAAATCTACTTTAAAGGATTGTGATGGGCAGTCATGCATCTTCTTCTTGAGTAGTTCCAATAATGGAAAGCTCACAATTTCATGAGGAAGCCTGTTCCATTGTAAGAGAACTCTGTCTGGTAGAACATGTTTTCTTTTATTCAAATACACAAATGGATTTGTGGTCTAATCAGTCGGAATGATCCTTCCAACCATACGGATCACACTTCATCTACTGCTGCCTGTTAAGTGCATCCTTTGTTCTTGTGTCCTCCCATAAGTTTGGAGTCATTAAGAGAGTTTAGCAGATTATTGAAAGGAATTCAGTCTACTCTCCTCCTTCTTAGTTCAGGGTCCAATTTGTTTCCTAGCTTTTGGGGTAAGACCTTACTATTCAATAAAAAATGTAGGGAAAACTGGAAAGTAGTTTGGCAAAAACTAAGCATAGATGAACAACTTATACCATAAAACAAGATAAGCTCAAAATGATTATACGATTTAGATATACGGGGAAGCATCATAAGCAAATTCACAGAGCATGGAAGAAATTACCTGTCGGATCTATGGCACTGAGGAAGAGTTCATAACCTAATAGGAGATAGCGAGCTCACAGGATGTAAAATGGATAATTTTGCTTACATAAAATTTAAAACATTTTGCATAAACAAAACCAATGCAACTAAAATTTATATCTTTGCAGTAAATTTCTCTGATAAAAGTCTCATCTCTAAGATATACAGGGAATTAATTCAAATTTACAATAATAAGAGTTATCTCCCAATCGATAAATGGTAAAAAGGATAAAAACAGGTAGTTTTCAGAGGATGAAATCCAAGCTATCACTAGCCATCTAAAAAAAACCCCAACTCTCAATCATTAATAAGTAGAGAAATGCAAAGGGTAACAATTCAAGATACCACTCATACCCATCGGATCAGCTAAGATGACAAAAAGGAAAATGACAAATGTTGGAGGGAATATAGGAAAGCAAGTATACCAGTATAGGGTCTGTCAACTAGTCCAATTATTCTGGAAAGCAAATATGCTCCAAAAGTCATTAAACTATGTATACTCCTTGACCCAGTGATACTGATATTTGGTCTATATCCCAAAGGGATCAAAGAGAGAGGAAAAGGGCAATACAAAAGTATTTATAACAGTTTTTTTTTGTAGTAACAAGGATTGGAAACTGAGAGGATGTCCACCAATTTGGGAATGGATAAACAAGTTATGGTATATGATTAAGATGGAGTAGTATAACTGTAAGAAATGAAAAACTTGGGAAGACTTTGTATGAACTGATACAAAGTAAAGTAAGCAGAATGGAGAGAACAATTTATATAGTAAGAGTAACATTGTAAAGATAATCAACTTCGAAACACTCAAATAAACTTAAATAAGACTTAAAAAGATAGTCAACTTGAAAGACAACTTGAAAGATCAACACAATGAACAACCATAATTTCAAAGCACTGATGGTAAAACATGCAATCTACCACCAGATAGAGAGCTGAAAGACTCAGAGGGCAAATTGAAGCATATTTTCTTTTCTTTCTCTCTTTCTTCTCTCTCTATTTTGTACATACCTAATGTGGGAATTTCTTTTGAATGATTATCCGTATATATAACAGGTTTTGGGTTTTTTGCTTTTTTATTGGGTGGAGGAGGGGGAGAGAACTCAGAACTGAAAATAAAATTGGATTTAAAAAAACTGAATTAGAACCCATGTCTCTAGACTCCAAGTCCATGACATTTCCATCACTATATATGGTCTCTTTTTTGTTCTTCCCTTTTGTCTACCAAACTTTCTTCAGATATTCAGTTAGTTTCCTGGATGATTTTTCTGCTGGGATAAGGATCTGCTAGCCAGAGAACACAAGCATCTGGGTCTGCTCAGCATTTGTATTTCTAATTGTAAATGAAAAAATCCTCACTCATATATAATTCTATCTTTATAAATTGAATTATCGTGACTCAGTCCCCAGAACCTGATCACCCCAGGGTGAACTAATAAAATTTGAGTCTTTCAATCAGCAAAGCTAAAGACCAAATCCTGGAGCCACAATGATCTTGATGTAGGTACAGAGTTGCTCTGAGGCCTAGCCTGAGAAACTGGATAGCTAGCCCCTCCCTTTCCCCTCTCTCTTCTCCCATCTCCTGTTCACTTTCCTTCCCCTCCTCCCCCATTAGTGACTTCAACTTTAGGATGAATGAGGATAGAATTCAGAGCTAAAGGTTCTTCTCCTTCCCTCCTTTAAAATGCTTTCTGATTTAACAAAAGCCCATGGACTAGAATGCAAAGAATAGCATCAGAGCCTAGAAACAGCATATGGAAGTTTTTGTGTATGATCAAGAAACTTAGTACAGTGGATAAAGTGCAGGACCGGAAGATGTGGCTTTAAATCTTGCCTCAGATGCCTAGTAGCTCAATGATCACAGACAAGTCAACTAACCTCTCACAGCCTTCATTACTCAAATCTGCTTGCAAGGGGGTAAGCAGGGAGCCTTTGTAAAACACTTTTTATTTTGAATTTAATGCCAAAAAAGAGCATTTCCATACACACTGCAGAATATGAAGAGAGGATTCTTTACGAACCTGAATCTCTAATTCAAACCATATGCTTTATATATAAAATAAATTTTATATATTATTTTCAAAACTGTTCTGTAAACTTCTGCTCTCTTCTGTGCATTAAAACAATGTTTTGACACCTGTCTTTTTTTTCATCCATATTGCTAACCTCCTTTCCAGCCACATCTCTGCCCCCCTTCCTTGCCTTTCCAATTTAATCGAAAGAAAGGGAAATGAGCATAGCCACACAGTGTCCAAGTTTAAAAATGTTAGTTTCTTCACCTTGTTCTGTCATCTCTCTGACAGGAGGGAGGTAAAATGCTTTATCATAGGTCCTTTTGGAAGCATGTGGTTATTTCATTGATCAGAGTTATGGGGCAGCTAGGTAACATAGCGGATGGAATGCCCAGCCTGGAGACAGGAAGCTGTGAGCTCAAATCTGGCTTCAGACACCAACTAGCTGTGCGACCCTGGACAACTTGCTTAGGCCTTCCTGACTCCATCCACTGTACGTCCCAGCCTTGAAGACTGTAGGTGTCTTACTGCTACCCTCTTTTATGGGGGGAGGGGTAGCTTTCCTACTGACCCTGAATTTCTGTCTAGCTTTCTATGCTGTTCTGGGGTAGAAGGGAGGGTGTTCTGAAGCTAATTCAAACCCAGCTCTACGAAGTAAATTGTTAAAATTTCAGTGTGTTTATATCTCGGGAAACACTACAAATCAGGGCTTGATTTATTATTGTAGTAGAAGTAGTTGTTGTTTTCAATTTCTAGACTTAAGAAAATGAAGGAGAAAATGTTAATAATTCAGGGCAGTTAAGGTGTTGCAGTGGATAGAGTGCCAAGCCTAGAGTCAGGAAGAGCTGAGTTCAAATCTAGCCTCAGACACTAGCTGTGTGTCCCTGGGCAAGTCCCTTAACCTCTGTTTGCCTCAGTTTCCCTGCGTATAAAATCGGGACAATAATAACACCTACTTCCCAGGGTTGTTGTGAAGATCAAGTGAGATAATAATTGTAAAGCCCTTAGCACAGTGCCTGGCACATAGCAAGCACTACATAAATGTTAGCTATGGTTATTATTAGTGTGTCATGCATTTACATTTTTACCCCCAGAAAGCCAGTTGTTAAGCATTTACCAGCACACTCCTGGGTGGAAGATATCACTTACTGTAGTTTCTCATTGGATTTCTGGATCATTATTCAGTCTGGTAGAACCTTCAGAGTTTTGGTGGAGTTGGAGTGGAGATGCTAGGCAGTTTACCTCCTGTTCAGAGAGCCATCTTGGCAGAAAGTCTGATGAGTGCCCCTAATCAATTTAATGAGTCTCCCAATTACAGGGTGTGGACCTTGTGGCAGCCATCTGAAGGCTACTTTCCATAAAGGTTGACTTGAGTATTGATAGGTAACTGTCTGGGCTCGAGACGCTGGGGCTGTCTCCTCATGACTGTTTGACTGAGGCTCAGGAGGATGAACTCTGGGCTGAGGAGCTGCCTCCTCTGTGGTCTGAGATCGAACTTTGCCTTTTTCTTTTTCTGGATTTTTTCTCCCTTGGATGTCCAAACCATAGTGCAGCAAAGGTGTCTTCAGGCACTCTCCTTCCCTTTCCATCCCCAGCAGAAAATGGCAACTTACAGGAGAAGTACATGGATGAACAGCCCATGGTGAACACCCAGGTTCAAGCAAACCTCAAAACGTAGTTTTCAGAGTTTGAGTCCCAGTTACCATCCTCTGCCTTTCTTTTTGGTTTTCTGACCAGAGGTCAGAGACTAATGGATAGATATTACCAACTTTAGTTGGTATCTTGTAGGTAATCCTGAGTTGAAGAATTGCAGTTTTATAAGTTCCTGAGTTTCAAACTTAAGCATCAAAGAGATTTCCTTAACAGTGAGCTTCTCAGAGATGAAGAGGCTCCTTCCTTGAGAATTAGCCAACATTGAAAGGACTAAAGCCAAGCAGAAAACTGGGTAAGAATTTTTACAACTAGTATCTCTGATAAAGGTCTCATTTTTAAAATATATAGAGAACTGAGTCAAATTTACAACAATCCAAGTCATTCCCCAATTGATAAATGGTCAAGGATATGAACAGTCAGTTTTCAGAGGAAGAAATTAACGCTATTTATAGTCATATGAAAAAATGCTCTAAAACACTATTGATTAGAGAGATGCAAATCAAAACAGCTCTGAGGTACCACATCATTGGCTAACATGACAAAACAGGAACATGATAAATGGAGAAGATATGGGAAAGCTGGAACACTAATTCATTGTTGGTGGAGCTGTGAGCTGATTCAACCATTCTGGAGAGCAGTTTGGAACTATGTCCAAAGGGCTATAAAAATGTGCATACCCTTTGACCCAGCAATATTGCTTCTAGAGCTATATCCCAAAGAGACCATACAAATGGAAAAAGGATCCACATGTACAAAAATATTTATAGCAGCTCTCTTTGTGGTGGCCAAGAACTGGAAATTGAGGAGATGCCCATCAATTGGGGAATGGCTAAACAAGTTGTGGTATATGAATGTAATGGAATATTATTGTGCTATAAGAAATGATTAACAAGAAGACTTCAGAAAAACCTGGAAAGACATATATGAACTGATGCTGAGTGAAGTGAGCAGAACCAGGAAAACATTGTACATAGTAGCAGCCACAGTGTGCAATGCCTGATTTTGATAGACTTAGCCCTTCTCATCAATTCAAGGACCTAAAACAATTCCAAAAGATTCATTCATGATGGAAAATGCCATCCACATCCAGAGAAGGAACTATGGAATCTGAATGCAGAGGCAAAGCAGACTATTTTCTTTTTGTTTTGTTTTTTTCTTTCTTGTGGTTTCTCCCATAATTCTTCTATACAACATGACTAATGTGAAAATACGTTTAATAGGAATATATGTGTAGAGCCTATATCAGATTGCTGGCTATCTTGGGGAGGGGGGAGGGAGGAAAATGGAGAAAATTTAAAACTTACGGAAGTGAATGTTGAAAACTAAAAGTAAATAAACTAATAAAAAAAGGACTAAAGCCAGGCCATGAGGGGACAGGACTTCCAGGAGGAGTCTAATGGGCTACTTGAATGTTTTATGTTTCTGTATTTGTTTCTTGGTTCTCGAGTCTTTTGGATTTTCTATAATGGGTGAAATAAAGACCATGCTGTACTTGAAGTTTTTGTTGTGTATTAAATGTCTAACCTGGTATACCATGTTGATGACCCTGTACATACTTTTGGGAAACCTAGATACAAGTTATACTTAGGATGTATTTCAGAGGCCTTTAGGAGGTAGCATAATGAGTTAACAAGAGATAATGACTCAAAAGTCAAGTGCCCACCATTAAACTGAGGTCTGTAGGAGTGCAGTGTTCCTGTGGAGGGCGAAGGGTGAGGAACAGACATTTATTAAGCATTTACTGTGCGCCAGGCACTATGCCCAATGCTTTACAAATATTATTCCACTTGCTCCTCACATCACCCCTGTGAGATAGGTGCTATATTATCTCCATTTTGCAGTTGAGGAAACTGAGGTGGTCTTCCTGACTCTAAGGCCAGAGCTCTATCTACTCTTGGGCCACAAATCATGTCAAATGGGGAGAATATCAGTGGTACTGCTATAATACCTGATGTCAGGGCTGGCTGGAGGAAAATGCTTTGTAAACCTTAAAGTACTATACATGTGCAAATTATTATTATATCCAAGTACCAGGAACACAGACATCTATAACATGTACCTGCATGCATTACAGCTATCTGTTCTGGGGTAACAGGAGGGAAAGCACCTTGATTTTTGGTGGATATTATTTTATAAAGGGATATCCTTGGGACAATCCCTTCTGTATATACATGTAATATAATCATTATCCTTGTTATCATTCTTTATATATCCTAAAGGTTCAATCATGTCCTCTGTAGCATCAACTGCACAGAGTCTTGGGAAAGGTGCCTTCTCATTGCTTCTGGCTAGCTCAGCTGACAACAAAACACTCTAATCCCTTCTAAAAACTTAAAATATTGGGGACTGTAGAAAAAACATTAGGAGTAATACATGGTCTAACACAAAAAACTTAATTGTTCTAAAAGTTGGCTACCCATTCCCATTCCCTGATGCTATTGATTGGATTACGGGAACATGTAAAAATTGGTTTCCTGAAGACTAACAAAAATTTCATGCTGGAAAAGAACAAAAATTGGTTTCATTCCCAGACTTTTTTTTTTAATGACATGGTCTTCTTAGAAAAATAGCTCAGCCTGCTTAGTTAGAATAATAAATTTACTGCTTATAATGTAGCCAATCCTAACTGAAAGTTGCAATTTCAGCAGATATTACTTCTTCTTTAGGTTTGAAGGAAGGGGAAAGAGAGAGTTAACTAGATAACTGACTCTTCAGTATTGTAACAAGATTCTGGCAATAAGAAAGACAGGAAGAAAGAAAAAGGATCCAAAACTTCTACCTTTTCAATCTAGAGGTTTTTATACTGTTCTGGGAATGTTTACTATAATCTTGGAAGAAAATCAGGAACAGCCTTAAACCTGAAAAGTTAGTTATATAATTTGGTTAATTAACAAATTCACATGCTTTGGAAATCTCCAACATTTAGGTATGGATGTAATAAGTAATTCTACCCCCTCCCCCCATATAATTTATAACCCAACAGTGGAGAAACAGTGGGCAGCTGGGTGGCCCAGGAGAGAGAGGGCAGGGCCTTGAGTCACAAAGACTCCTCTTCCTGAGTTCAAATCTGGCCTCAGACGCTTACTAGCGGTGTGACTGCGCAAGTCACTTAACCTTGTTTGCCTCAGTTTCCTCATCTGTCAAATGAGCTGAAGAAGGAAATGGCAAACCACTCCAGTATATTTGCCAAGAAAATGCCAAATGGGGTGATGAAGAGTAGAACACAACTGAAGTGACTGAACAAAAACAACTGAAAGTGGGGAAACGATGAATTATAAAAACAAAGGAACCATTCAGTAGTGGGTGAGTACTGGGTTTTAAAATGAGAGGACTGACTGGTGTTTGACAACTGTCATCCTTTTTACTGGGAAGGGTGAGGCTAGTGGGTCTCTTGAGCTCGAGAGTTCATCCATTGCCAGGTATCCTCACTAAGTTCAGCCACCAGTATAGTGAGCCCCTGGGTTCAGGTGATCAGGCAGCCTAGGAAGGTGTGATCTGCCCAGGTCAGAAACAGAGTAGGTCAAAACTTTCTTGTCCAGCAGCAATCAGTTTAGACTGCCACTGGCCTCTGGACGTCCAGCTTGGGCAAGAGAGGAGACTCAATCTCAAAACAAAGCAAAAAAAAAACAAACCAAGCCAAAAAAGGACTTGAGATTAATTCTAGGCTATCATTTATTGCCCACGTGATCTTGGGCTAGTAACTTCACTTTTCTTGGCCTCAGTTTTCTCAACTATGAAACAAGAGGATTGGACTGGATGATCTCAAGGGTACCTTCTGTCTCTAAGAGATCCTAAGGAGGGTATTTAAGCAGCCTGTACTTTAAATAGAATATCTATATGTTGCACGCCTTTGATTAAAAATTGTTTTAGTTTCACTACTTGCATGTATGCTTTTATAATATCCTAACACTACTGACTCTCATAATACTTTCAAGAGGAAGCCTTGCCAGATAGACTTAAGTAGATGAAATTCATTTGTAATTAGCAGGAAAAAAAAGTTGCGGGGGTTGGGGAGCAGTGAGAAATGAAGTCCCTAAAATACTTTGTTCTCCACAGAAGGTTAAAATGTGAGCCCTTCTCTCTTATATTTACTGTTCATCTGCCCAGACAATTCCTTCTTTTGTAGTTATACAGCCCAAGATAGCACCGATGTGCAGGCCTAATAATGACAAATTCTGAATGGGTGGAGGCAAAAATTAATGAGGTTTTATTACTTGAATATATTCACAAAGGGAGCAAGAGAAAGACAGGACCCTGTCTATTCACCATATAAATTCCCTTTTCTCACTGTTTACTCATCATGTTGTAGGAACATATGCCTCTAATTTGTAAAGCTTTGGCAGATATCTGGGTAGTGCACATGGTAATTAACTCACTAGTGACTTAAAATTTTATGGGAACTTTGCAGAAATTGTTTGGGCTACCTCAGTCGTTGAAAGTTTTAAATGTTTTAGTCTCAAACCGTGGTCTTCTAGCTCTGCCTGACCCTTGATATTGGCTACAGTGACATTCTGGTAGTCTCTTTTGTCTTCTTTGTTCCAAAAAAACCCCCCAAAACCCTTATCCACAATTTCTTTTTCAGTATCCTGTGTCCTACGGTCACTTAGGAAGTACAATATAATAATTATTATAGTTATTGTTGTGTTTTCTAAGTCAAGTCATAGTAGACCTGATATTGCACAGTTGCTGCTAGTTTTATTTCCTGACTCTCTCCAACACTATAAAGCACTTCCTTTCCCTTGTAAAGAGGATGGAATCACTCAAAATATCACATATCAAACCACTTTCAGACAGAAAAAGACACTGTCTCATCAAAAGACTCAGAAATTTTTAAACACTTATAGCCTTCTCCTCCCAGCCCTCCTTCTTTCACTCTCACAGAAAGAAACTGAATTAGGAGTCAGGAAACCTGGATTTTAGTCCCATTTTGGTTCACAATATGACTCCGGGCAAGCCACTTCAACTCTCTTCTAATCTGTAGAATGGGGGTATGGAGTGTTGGATTAAGCCAAAACTCCCTCTGAGGTAACATAGAACTCTGTGTTTAGAAGAGATCAAGAGAGATATGTTTTTTTGGGTGGGGAAAGTGGACAAGGGGATCTGAGACTCTGCCATCATGAAGTATTCCCAGTGTGGAAACTCTCTTCACTGACAGACCAATTAGCATAATCACTGTAATGTATTACTCCTCTGTCACATATTCTTAAAGAGCAGCTAGGTGTCACAGTGAATAGAGCAATGGGCTAGAAATCAGGAAGACTCATTTTTGTGAGACGCTAGCTGTGTGACTCTGAGCAAGTCACTTCACTGTTTGCCTCAGTTTCCTCATTGGTAAAATGAGCTGGAGAAGGAAATGGCAAACCACTCCAGTATCTTTGCCAAGAAAACCCCAAATGGGGTCACAAAAAGTGACTAAATGACAACAACAACAACTTCTTAAATAGTTACTTGGGGCACTGAGAGGTTAAGAGATTTACCCAGTCGTGCAGCTAGTATGTGTCAGTGACAGGATTTGATTCCGGGTCTTCCTGACTTTAAGGCTATTCCTTTTCTACTATGACATTCTGGCCCTCAGATTTAAATATATGGAATTGAAAACTAAGTTAATTCACATTAATGAAAAAACACTCAGCTAACTTAAGTTTCCATAGTCTTTGACATGAATTGTTTAGGTAGAAAATGAGGAATCCAACTTCCTAGTGCTTTTAGCTAGTTTGATGACCCTAGCTAGCTGTTACTTTTCTTAATGTAACTATTATGATGGAATACTTTCACTTTTCAGTGGTTAAAATAAACCCTGACATGAATGCTTAAATATGAGTATTTTTTTGTTGATAATCATTCTGTGTCTCTGGAAAATAGCAAATTTTAACAAAGAAACATTACTGGGTCTTCTAGTCAGAAACATAACTGGGACTCAGTCAGAGGTCAAAGAAAGCCTTGTAGAGTAGTAGAAAGAATGCTATATTTAGAAGTCAGAGAATTCTGGGTTCAAATTCCAGCTCAGCATTAGTGTCCATGAGTAAGTCACTTAACTTTCCTTGGTCTTATAGTTTCCTCATGTGTAAAATGAAATTCTACTAGACAATTTCTAAAGGTCCCTTTTTAGCTCAAAATCTATGATCTTATGATATATATGTATGTGCATATATACGCACATATGTGTGCAGGTGTGAACTTCAACAAAAATAAAAATAGAAATACTGAAAAGAAATAAAATTGCTAGAAATGTTTCAAATAAAATGAAAACTCATCAAAAAGATGAGTGACCAAACCAAAGCATCTGGACATGATAAAGCAATTTTTAGGATAATCAAAGCAAAGGAAAAAATAAGGGAAGGATTATTCACTGAACCAATTGCACAAGTAGTATGAAAAATAATGCAAGAAATTTCGAGAGAAACATTTAAATAAAGATAATGGAATTAAAGAAGTATGAGAACCAGCAATACAAATCATGAAAAGAATTATAAAACGGAAGCATTATAAAACAACTAAAAACAATCTAGGAAGAGTTAAAGGAAGAAGTGGATGCAGCTAAAAATATGAGTGAATGACGACAAAGTCCACAGAGCATTCAGAAATATGAAACAATCAAAAAATAGTATAAATACTGTAGAAGACAAAATGGCAGATGTTAGAGTTTACATGGAAAGAAAAGATCGAAAAATAATCAAATTGGGAAAAATGGAAGTTATACAGATAGAGGTGATATATTCAGAAGACAAGACAAAGAAAAAGTTATCAGGGTCCTAGAAAACATCAAAGGAGAAAATAAATCATTATATTTTATGAAACTGTTCAAGAACATTTCCAGAATTACAAAACAACCATCACCATGACAAAGTTCTGCAAATGAGAAAGATTCTGCAAAACTATAATAAAGGAGGAACTTAACATTCCAATTATCCAAGCACATCATTATCAGGCTTCAAACCTGCAGTGACAAAACCAAGCTATTAGAATGAAAGAAGAAAGGAATCACATACAAAGAAAGATGAATCCATGTCTTAATAGATTTTTCTACAAAAATTGCCCAGGTTTGTAATTTTCTATAAAAATTAGAAATATCTGGAGTTGGCACATTACATGGACGTGTGTATATGTGTTGTAAATGTAAAAACTTGGCCTTGATCCCAGAATAAGCTTCCCAACAAATCTAGGCAGTCTATTGAGACAGCAAGAGATAGATTTTAACAAAATCAAGGAATCCAGGGAGAAAAACACACACTCACACTTCAAAGGAACCTATGGAACTAGGCTAGAGAAATGCCTGGGTGAGTTGAGTACTTTAGAACAAAAGACACTTTTCAACTGTGATTATCTAGTTATCTTAATGTAAGAGTCTCTGATAAAAAATAATCACCCTATTGTATTGGTTAGATTACTGAATGATACAATTGGACCTGAAAAAGAGTAGAAGAGGCAGATAAGGGAGAGAAACAGTAGAAATTTGAGCATATAATTAAAGAGGCTTTTCAGATAAACAATGAAGAAAAATTCAGTAAAAAAAAAAAGATTTGGAAAGCCCGATGGTCTCAAGGGAAAACTATGTTTGACAAAGGTGGTCCTGAAGGCTGGCAAATTTAGAGATATTTTATGAGAGGGGGAATCAAATTCAGTGATAGTAAATTAACATAGTATAAAATATAAGAATTCTGTTGAGTATTGTTTTTCTAATGGAAATACTGAAATAAAAATATATTTGTATTACCTTTTGATAAATTAAGGAATAATATAACTAACAATAGTGATTTAATGAATAATTTAATGAACAACAATTTAACAATTGTATCCTTAAATACGAATGGATTAAACTCCCCCGTGCAAAGGAAAAACACTACAGAAGTGATTGAAAACTAGATTCTAATAAATTGTAATTTGTGGGCTACACACACACACACACACACAACTAAAGGAGATGTACGCAGATTTAAATGGAAAGGTTAGAATAACATTTATTATGATACAATTCAAGGAAATCTGGGATTATTTTCATTCTATCTAATAACATTCTATTCGTGGGATCAAAAGATTTAGAAGGAACCTTAAAATTCTCCTAGCCTAACTCACTTAATTTTATAGAAAAGTGGTGTAACATTTTCAAGTTCACATAGGTAGTAAGAAGCAGACATGTGATTTGAATGTAAGTACTTTGACTCCAAATCCAGTTTCAAATCATGTAGCATTAAGTGAAACATTAAACAAGGAAATGATGTCATGCTTAAATGCACCACTGAAAAGGAAAGCATATCATGAGTGGATATTCAAGAACTAAGTAATAGAGTATTTGAATTTATAAAGGAAATGATCCCAGCCCTATATGAAGAGCATTAATAATTATAAACTTCAATTCTATAATATGATACAGAAATTTCAAAAAAGATGATTTTTTTAAAACTTGCAGACTTGATGAGAGTATTGATTGGATTTAACAAGAAAAGAACTTAACGAGAAAATCAGGGAAAATGTCTTTTGTCAAATACATAAGGAACATTTAGAAAATTTGGTCATATTCTTCATCATAGGGATGTCAGAAGGAAGGCAGATTTTAAAATATTTAACTTAACACATAACAAGATGGTAGATAGCATGGTCAAAGTTGCAAGAACATGTGGCAATTTTTTTTAATACCCAGATTAAAGAAGAAATTAAAACTGTAACAACAGATTACCTAAAAGACAAACATGGACACATATCAAAATCTCTGAACTGTAGCTAAAGTAGTACTCAGAGATAACATACAAAGTTGAATGCTTACATTAAAAGAAAGAAAAAAACTGAGATATGGACATTATTTAGACAAGTGACAAAGTGATACAGTAAAAGAAAATATAAAAATTATTAATCCCTGGGGGAAAATTAGTAAAATGTAGAAATAATAATGGAAATAATAAATGAAATGAAGAGGTGATTTTTAAGTTTAATAAAAATGATTAAATTTTGTTTAGATGTTTTCAGTGTTGTCTGACTCTTTGTGACCCCATTTGGGGTTTTCTTAGCAAAGACACTGGAGTGGCTTGCCATTTTCTTCTCCAGATCATTTTATACATGAGGAAACTGAAGCAAACAGGGTTAAATGATTTGCTCAGGGTCACATAGCTAATTAAGCATCTGGCAGGGCGGGGTGGGGGTGGGGTGCAGCATTTTGAACTTAAGTCTTCCTGACTGGAGCCTGGAGCTCTATCCTAGCTGCCCCTGTTTAAATTTAGTAAACTTAATTTTTAAAAGAAAAGTTAGTAATCTTTTAATTGCCTAATCTAATAACCTTTTCTCATTCTTCATTCAAAGCTAGGTGGTATAGGGGTTAGAGTGCTGGGCCTGGAGTCCCCAGTACCTGAATTCAAAATGACCCCTCAGACACTTAGCAGCTGTGTGATCCTGGGCAAGTCACTTAATCTCAATCTGCCCCAGGTTCCTTAATTGTAAAACTAGGACAGTACAGTAATAGCACCTACCTCTCAGGAGTGTTGTGAGAATTAAATGAGATTTTATTTGTAAAGTGTCTGGCACAATACCTGGCACATAGCAGGGACTTGAAAATATGCATTTCTTTCTTTCCTTCCTTCTTGACTTTACACAAGCTTTGACAAGATTAATCACCATTTACTTCTGAATATTCTTAACTCTAACTTTTCACATGCTGCTCTCTTCTGGTTTTCCTCCTACCTGACTGACCATTTCTTCTCAGTTTTTTTAACTGAATCTTTATCCAGATCATGCCCTCTAACCATTGGGGTCCCCAAAAGCATTGTTTTGGGGCATTTTCTCTTATCTCTCTAAACTAGATAGGTGATTTCATAAGCTTTCATGGGTTCACCTATCATTTCTAGGCTGATGATTCCCAGATCTATACAATCTCTTTTGAGCTGCAGTTTTGAATCATCAATTGCATTTTGAATATCTTGAATTCGATGTCCTGTAGGCATCACAAACTCAAAAATTTCCAAAACCAGAACTCATCTTCCTCCTCCCCACCCCCCAACCCTCCACTTTTTCTAACTTCCCTATTCCTTTTTCAAATCTTTACTCTCACTGATCTCACATATTCAAACTCTTGCCAAATCTTGTCATTTCAACATGTCTCATATACACACCTTCTCTCTACCCATACAACCACAACCCTAGCAGGACTCTCCTCACTTCTCAATCTCCTTGTAGTTGTCCTCTCTGCCTCAAGTCTCTTTCTACTCCAACTCCCCTTCTACTCAGCTGCCAAAGTGGTATAACCAAAACATGTTTGATCCTTTTTCCTGCTCCCCCGATTCAATAAATTCCAGATCATATATAAAATCCTCTCTTTGGCTTTTAAAGCTCTTTATGACCTGGCCGCTTCCTATCTTTTTGATCTTCTTACAATTTGCTGCTGCATATTTTATTATCCAAATATAAAGACCTACCTCCTGTCTCCCGTGCACTCTCATCTCCCTATTCCATATCCTCCATGCCCAGAATGCTTTCTCTCATCCCTGGATTCCTTTGAGACTCAGCTCAAATCTGACTTTTCATCATCATCATCATCATCACTTAACATTTATATAGTACTTACTGTGTGCCAGATATTAAGCACTTACAACTATTTTTTCATTTGATTCACACAACAACCCTGGGAGGTAGGTTCGATTATTAGCTTCATTTCACAGATGAGGAAAATGAGGCAAATAGAGGTTAAGTGACTTGCCCAGGGCCTTTTACAGCTAGAAAGTGTATGAGGTTGGATTCGAACTCAGGTCTTCCTGACTCCAGGGCCTAGTATTCTATCCACTGTACCACCTAGCTGCCACAGGTGGCCTTTCCCAGTCTCTCCCCTATCTGTATCCTCCACTGCCTTCTCTTCAAAGTTAACTTCAAAATATACATAGTATATATATATATTGTCTTCCTGATAGAATATGAACGCCTTGAAAGTAGGGACTATATTTCTCTCTCTTTTTTTTGTATCCCCAGAACTTAGTACAGTGTTTGGCACACAGTAAATATTTAAAAAATACTTGTTGCTTGAGAAAGGAACCATTACATTGACTGCAAAAGAAAATAAGAAAAATTTCAGGGAATATGGTAGATTTATTTTAATTACTTTAAGAGCTCCTAAAAACTCGATGCCTAGCTTCAGAAAGAAGTACATGATGCTGAGACAGGCGAAACAGGGAAAAGATTACTAAAACACATCAATATCATAAGGAGAAATTAGACAAGTCATTAATGACCAGCTCCAGAAAAAGGCTTTTAGAAATAAATACATCCACAGTTATCCTAAGCTATCTAAGAACCAGTGTATTATGTAGACTTTTTAAAATAGAAAAATGTTAATTTTTTAAATTAGGTAAATGTAGTTTTGATTCTCAATGAAAAAGAATATTAAAGCCAAACTTATAAATGAATATTGAAGCAAATCTTTTTTTTCCCTTTTATTTATCTATTTATTTTATTTTCAGTTTATTTATTTATTTATTTCACTTTCATAAGTTTTAAATTTTCTCCCCCTCCTTTCTTCCTCCCTCCCCAAGATGGGGTACAATCCGATATGGGCTCTACACATACATTCCTATTAAATACATTTTCACATTAGTCATGTTGCATAGAAGAATTATAATGAACGGGAGAAACCATGAGAAACAAAACAAAAGAGAAAAGAGTCTGTGAAGCAAATCTTTTAAATAAAATATTGGGAAATAAAAATGTATGTTTTAAAATATGCATTAGGGCTAAGCAGCAATTATATTAGGAATGAGAAGGTTGTAATAAATCCTATCGATAATAGTATTTATGAAACTTAGATGAGTCTATCCATAGAAGCAGTAAAGGCCTTTCAATCAGTCAAGTATTTATTGAATAGCTATTGTGTTCCAGGCACTGAGCTAAACATTGTAAGTACAAAGAAAAAGCAAAAACAGTACCTGCCTTCAAGAAGCTTCCATTCTAATGAGGGAAAAATATAGATGGGTATTTTTGTCTTTGTATGTTTGTTATCTTGTGTGGCACATTGCACATACTAGAGCCTTCATGTAAACTCCTTGAATTGAAATGAATTCAGACAAACACTCTTCCTCAGAAGACAAATATCTATTTTAAAACAATAACACAAACTAACTCTATATGCAAAAGAGAAACGTTAAAGTCATTCCCAAAAAGACAGACATGATACAGAATTATCCACTGTCACTAATTCTAGTTATCATTGTTTTAAAAGCCTTAGATTTAGCAATAAAGCATGAAAAAGATATTAGACTATTAAACACTGGAAAAGAAGTAGCTAGGATGGTTTTATTGTGTTGTATGTATGTTGTTGCTATTCATTTATTTCAGTCATGTTTGACTCTTTGTGAACACAGTTGGGGTTTTTTTTGGGCAAAGACAGTGGAATGATTTGCCATTTCCTTCTCTAGCTCATTTGACAAATAAGGAAACTGAGGTAAACATGGTCAAGTGATTTACAGAGTCAAAGAGCTAGTAAGCGTCTGAGGCCAGATCTTCTGGTCTTCTTGACTCCAGGCTCAGTGTTCTAACCACTGTCCCATTGTGTGTACATAGTAAGGGCTTAATAAATGCTTGATGAACTGAATTAATACACGGCACCTGCAAATGGAAATTATATGTGTGTATGTCCTGTTAATCCTTTTTTTAGTGATGTACAAAAACAGGTTATTTTTCTGGGTTTGTCTCATACAACACTATCTTGCTAATGTAAATTATTACTGAATATTTTTATATATTTCTAGATATGTGTAAATACATATGCATATGTCATTGTTTGTCCTTTGTTTTTGAAGAAGACCAAGGACATCATGGAATGATATCTTGACTTTTTGTGAATTGGACTTAAGTGAGGCAGAGTTGCACAGTCATACGCTTCAGTCTTTCTTCCAGAATCATTGAAGTCGTGGGGCAAAAAGTCAGAATGACCGGCAATGTCCCGGGATGCTATGGATGACCTTTGCATCTAAAATGTCTGACCAAGCTCTAAGTGCTTCACAGCACCTGTTTCAGCCTCCTTCCTGGCCTTCAGAAGAAATTGTTCTCATCCACCCATTCTGCTGGGGGAAGTCTTCACATGCTTGGGGTAGATATCCTCTAACTCACTGATGGGTTTGAGGCCTGTCAGTTACCCTCAACCTGGTTTAACCTGTCTGCTGAAATGGTTTTTCCGGGATGTGGCCTCTGCATCTGCTACAGCCTCATGGAGCCACAGGTGAGAGTTGGGTGAAAGATGGACACCAAAGGTAAATGAGCAGCCCTGAAAAGGGCTAAGCAAGCCCTCACACCAGAAGTGCTAGTTCTCCCTGAACACACTCATACATATGGTGTGTGCATATACTTGTAATCCCAATTGTTATGTGCCCTAGAAGGGTAGCACTACTATGAGCTTCCATATGTAAAGCACATCAAGTTCCCCCACCTTGGTTGCATAAAAAGTAGAAGAAATAATAAATCTGAAAGGAGATGAGGTTACATGGGTAAGTACAGCTTGTATAAATGAGGTATAGAGCTGATCTATGCACTTATTCAGGTACAAGGAGAGTTCTCAGCTTGTGGCCAGCCATGATAAATTGCAGCCAAACTGTCTTAGGGTATAATGGCCAGCCTCACAGCTCCAATGCTCCCAGAATTCCCCAACTGTGCATGAACCAATTCTATAAAAGGGGTAGTGTTTTCCATGTCTCTTAAAAGCTCACATAGCCTTTTTTCCCCAATTCTGTCTTTGCCAATGTCAAAACACCCAACTAGAATTTAGACCCTTTACATTTATCAGGCACTCTGGATATATGTAAGAGTGCAAAAGAAGTACAGTCATGAAGAAAACAATTTAAGCAAAGGCTATTTTTGAAAACCAATTGAGGGGGCAAATCTCTGTCTCTCCTGCCTCTTTCTCCTAGAATGGAACAGAAAATGGGTGAGGGCTGTAGCAAGCAGACCATAGTTCAGATGATTATTAGGGACCAGGAGCTAATCCCTTATTGGGAGAAGAGAAGCCTCAGCAGTTACATCAGCTCCTGATAGTCTCTTGGTGGCCCATCAGTTCTGATCACCATGAGTACCCTCCAAAAGCCAGCTTCCAGTTTCCTGGAGGAGGTACAGCTAACTAGGGATCTAGTAACCAGAGAGGAGCTTACAGACCTTCGACTGAATGGTGTACAAGAAGTAATTTCTTCTAGTTTCTCCTTTTCAGAAGTCTCAGAGCCTATTTTGAAAACATCATCAAACTGGTGAATTCTAGGGCAGCATCTATTAAGCCATTTCTGGAGTCCAATATCCATATGACGTAGCTTGTCAGACAATGGACTTGAACAGAAAGTGGTGATGCATAGCACTCTGCTCCTCAAAATTAGCTTTAGCTAGGTGGTACAGTGATAAGAGTGTCAGGCTTCGAGTCAGGAAAACCCAAGTTCAAATCTGACCTCAGATACCAGCTGTGTGACCCTGAAACCTCAGTTTCCTCATCTGTAAAATAGGGATAATAATAAGCACCTACCACTCAGGGTTGTTGTCAGGATTAAATAGGATAATAATTCTAATTATTATTAATAATTAGCACAGTGCCTGGCACATAGTAATCAATATATGTTATCTATTATTATTAGCATATCTTGAAAACAAAGATTGAGAGAAAAATTCCATTAATAATCACAAATTATATTAAATATTTAGCCAATAGTCTAGTAAGACACACATAAGACATATTAGCAGATAACTTCCAAACAATGTTGACAGCAGATAAAAAAAAGACTAAGTGAACATATGGAATGCTATTCTTTGCACTCAGGTCAAACCAAAACAGTAAAATTGTTAATACTGCCCAAATAAACATATAGATCAATTTAAAGCAATGTCTGTCTATATGCAACTGGATTTTCTTGAATTTGAAAACCAGATGAAAAAATTTACATAGAAAAATGGACAAGAATGTAGAGATGAGCTCTAAAAATCCTGAGGAAGGGTATTCATTTTATGTAGCCTGGAATCCTTGTCATTTAAGAAGAATAGGGGGCTGTCCATAGGATTCAACTTGTCTGGAGAACTAGGAGCATAAAAAGCCTAAGCCATGGGGAATGGGTGTTTCTGAGGTCTGGCAGAATTCCTATGGTCCTACAGGGTACCTTTTTGATCCAATCTTCCTGCCATGGCAAATGTCGATTTGGAAGAAGGCAACGTACACCTTTAATGACCGTATCCTTTTAATCTTTTATTATAAGTATTTTACTGCATGTTATGGCTCATGACTTTGAGTGTATTCTAATCCTAGGCCTGAATCACTGCAATGGTCAGAGTTAAGCCTGTCCAAAAATCGCAAAGGTTTGAACCTGTGTGGTGAAACCCCAGTGGGTTGCCTGTTTGGGTCACAGTCATGGTATTTAATCGGAATGAGTGTATCATGGAGAAATTGTGAAGAGTTCTTTGGAGTCAGTACCTATAGAGGTGGTTACGGAAATTCTAAGAAAAGAGCACATATACTATAATGAATTCTAATTAGATAAATGGTTTCAATGCATAAAAAGTGAAATGGCATGAAGGAGAAATGAAATTTTTATTTCAATTGCTTATCTCAATTGTAAAAGAAAATTAAATGAGTCATTAATAGAATCAAAGTGTCTAAGAGATTAGTGTTGGAGAAACTTCAGATTATAAAAAACTGAGGAAAGGAATTGTTATTAGGAAAATTAAGTTGGATAGTCTTATTACAAAAAATCAGCTTAGATCCATACCTTGTGCCATATACAATAGTGAATTTCAATAGTCTTAATGGCCTAAATGTAAAAAAAAAAGAAGAAAGAAAAGAAATGTACTAAGTCAGAAACAATATGTATGAATTGGGGATTGAAGAATGTTCATTATCTTGTTAGTAAGTGGAAGAGTTTGTTGTATTTAAAAATAGATTTAATTGCATAAAACTATTTTATAACAAAAAGCAATACATTCATGATAAGAAAAAAAACCAAATTGGAAAATATTCTTTTTGTTGTATTTACATGATAAAAGCACAGGTAGGTAGCACAGTGGATAGAGTACCAGGCGTGGGGTTAGGAGTTCAAATCTGGCATCAGACACTTACTAGCCATATGGCCTTGAGCAAGTCACTTAATCCTGTCTGCCTCAGTTTTCTCATCTGTAAAATGAGCAGAAGGAAATGTCAAACTACTCCAGTATCTTTGCCAAAAAAAAAACAAAACAAACAAACAAACCCAACTGGGGTCATGAAGAGTTGGCCAACTGAAACAAATGAACAACAACACATGATAAAAATCTGACTACCAGAACCTACATGGAACTAATCCAAATTTAAAAGAATAAAACTCATTGTCTAATGGATAAAGAGTCAAAGTGAAAAATATATTATTCTCTAAAGAGAAAATGTAAATTGTTAATAATTGAATTGCTTGAAAATTTACTCTAACTTTAATCAGAGAAATTAAAATTAAAACAGCTATGAGGCCCCACCTTGCAAACATGAAAAGATAAAATTTAATACTGATGACACTGTGAGGAAACAGGTTTTCTCTTAAATTGTTGGAAGAATTATAAATTTGTGCAATCTTTTTGTAGAGTAATCTGGCAATATGCAAGAACTGCAAAACTACTCAGATGCTTTGGTTCAGTGATTTATTTTTTATTACAGGACCATGTCTTATGAACGTCATTAAAAGGAAGAAAAGATATATTTACACAATAACAACGATAGCTAGTATTTACATAATGAGTTAAGGTTTGCAAAGTGTTTTCATATTTGGTCCTCACAACAACCCTGTGGAGAAGGCGCTATTATGTCTCCAGTTTACAGATGAAGAAACTGAGATTGAGACAGGTAATATACTTGCCCAGGATCATATAGCTAATAACTTTCCTAGGCAGGATTTGAATTCAGGTTTTCCTGTCCAATACTACATATAGTACTGCCCCGTAATATCCATAGCCACTTTATTTATAATGGCTCCAAACTAGAAATGGTCAACATGTTTAACTATTGAGGAATGACTGAATAAAATGAGATATGTCAATACAGTTATGAATTGGGAAGACCTGGATTCAAGTCTGACCTATGCCTCATACCGACCCTAGGCTAATCATTCAACTTCTCAGTGCCCCAGACCTCTCTCAACACAATAAGTTGAAGCAAAATGTGAGGATCTGCATTTGTAGGGAAAGTCTCCTGGCAGAATCTCTCTACATCAAAAAAATTGAAATAGTTTGGACTTTTCATTTTCACACTAGATATTATTCCTTATTTTCTTTATAGCTTATAATTAAGATTGTTAAAGTTTTGCTTTTATCTTCATATGCTCAGTGGCCGTACAGTGCCTGGCACATAGTTGGTGTTTAATAAATGCTTATGAAATTGTATTGTTTAAAAGAAAAACTGTCATAGAACTTGGCTGTGTATAGTATTAATCATATAATTACATTTCTAATCCTCATTCTGTGTTAGTAGATATTTTATTTATGATGAAGATGCAGCTGGAGAAAGGTGAGAGCTGTTGCAGAAGCAGAGCTAATACACATGTTTCACCCCTGACTCCTCCCAGGACGGCTGCGGCTGCCCACTGAGTACTCAGAACCATCTGTTCTTGTGGCCAACATGATGAGAAAAGACACTGAATGCGGGGGTAGGGGGAGTGGTCAAAGACCATAAGGTAGTGACCGGATTGGCTCAAGAAATGAAAGGAGAAAACAGGCAAAGGTAGCATGGCCAGGTTGTAATTCAACTCAGGGCTCCCAGTGACAACATGAGCTTCACTCTGATGTCTCACAACATCACGAGAGCCTCTGAATGAAATTATAGCTTCCCAGCCCATAACTCACACTGTTCCCTGTTATTTATTCTTGGCTACAATGCTGCTGGACACACATATTTCACTGGGAGATGATATAAAATCTCTAGGTTGACATCAGAGCTATAAATATGGCGACCTCAAATAGAACACGCTCAGCCCAGTGTAGTTCCAGTCAGTGGCGTTCTCTACTAGGTCTCACTTTGTGGATAAAACTTGTGGTGGGAATGTCTTCCTGAGGACCCAAGAAGTACTACTCCCAAGAGATTTCTGAGACTTTGCCAGTTTGGTTCTTGGTAGAGAATGCTGATAACGGGAGCACAGACTGACTCCTCTTAAGTAGGGTTACCGGAAATTTCCTAAATGTCTTTGTCATTGCTCTGTTTTTGACCCTTTGAGGTTCCATAGTTGTCTTATATTTGAATAGGCATATGCTCAATTCAATTCAACAAATATTTATTAATGGGGAGCAATTTGCCAAGCTCTGGCATAGAAGGATGAAACAAAGAGCAGTTCCTTGCTCTCAAGGAACTAGAATTCTATTGGGGGGATACAACATGCATTCGAGTAATAACTACAAATTACATGAAGCAATATTAAAAGGCAGAAAGTGTTATGTAACCTTATGGCTTAGTCCCTAAGATTTAAGTTTTCACAGACTGGCTTCAATCTTGGGGGCCTTTGTATGGGGCTTGTGTTGTTCCTATCCAAATTCCCTTGGACTCTTATTAGAGTTTGGCCTTTTTTCTCCTATCCAAAGTTTCCTGTAGGGAGTATGGTGGAGTCTCAGAATATCAATGATTGCACAAAAATGGTGAGGACCTTAGAGTCCCTAAGGGGAAGGCAGAATTCACCAGAGGGAATGAGAATTGTGTCATTGTTTCTGGGCTACTCTAAGTCCTTTGTGGGATTTTTCATTGTACGTGGGGTGAAATAAAGGCTGTACTGTAACCAATATTGTGAACTGAGTGCAAGCATAGGAATTGGGACCCTTTTACCAACATCCATATACTCAGTCATGAACTATATTCTAGCCTGACAGGAATCTCTAGATGGTGGGGAAAGGGTAAATTCTGAAGTTCCTAAGAAAACCTGGGTGAGGGCGAAAATACTTCCAAGAGTGTGATTTGTGAGATGCTCTTTAATCTGATTCTGGGCCAAGGGTTACAAAGCAATGATGTTTCCAGTTTCTCTTGGTCTCAGTTAACTTTACAAGCAAGTTAGTTATTTGGAACACGGTTAGATCACTTGATCTCTGATTAACAATGTCCATTTTGGCAATACTTCTCTTTACCTTTCCTATCCAGTCAAGGACTGTAATCCCACATGCTCAGAGCTTATGACTAGCCACCAGGTTCCTCAGAAATAGCAAAAGCTTTGAGTGCTTAATATTTTAAATATTTTTCATTTAATATTTTATATTTAATAATATTATTATTTGTATTTGATTATATGAGATTAATATTAATAGTTAATATTTTAAAATTTTGTTCCTTGGGGAAACAAGAAGTTTTAGTCAAAAATGCCAGCAAAGAATGTAAGCAGGCCTGCACAAAGATAAACCAAATTTGAAGCCTGAAATAACTGGAAAATTCCCTTTTCATGGAGGGGATTATATTCAATACCAAAATCATAGGCTCTAAGTCCCTAAATTTAATATTTTTAAAAGGCCTAGAGATACTCTTTGTCTATGAGGGGTCAAGAGGAGATGGAGACTTGCCATGTAAAGCTTTTTTTAAACTGAGACATTATCTCAGTTCCAACTAGGGACTGTTCTTTGTTTCATTTTTGTATGCCCGAGCCTGGCACACAGCAGCCTCTTCATAATCTGGCAACTCTTGATACCATGTACTATATTCACTTGTAATGAAAAAGGTCCCCAACCAATGAGGGAGGAAAAACAGAAAAAGAAATAAGACATGACTATGGAACTTCATAGATGCTACCCTGAGAAAAGCAGAATTAAAGCTTTTCTTCATCTCCCTAATTGTTAGTGTTTTCTCTCTCCTCAAATTCTATATACGCATTTGTTTATATAAACATTGCACAGTCCTAAAAAAGTGTATATTTTATTGTTTGTACTTTATATTATTGTATTATTTATATTTTATATTAAGGAAAACATTTACATTTCCTTGGGAAAAAAGGCCTGGGTTTTTTGTTTGTTTGTTGTCTATGCTTCTAGCTCAGTGTCTTACACACAATTAGTATTTAATAAATGGCTATTGAATTGAATAAAAGCAGTGCAAGATTCTTGGGTATTCTTGAAATTGCCAAGATGTCTAGAAGTGAAGAAAGCCAAACAGAAATTATACCTCCTCTTTTTGGCTGGAAAACCCAAAATAAACAGTTGAGGCCAAAGATCGTCATTTTGATTTTCACATGAACCTTGAGACAAATCATATCTGTTGTTTAATGGACTCTTGTGTGCCCAAACATGAAAGTAAATATCCAGTACTTACCGGGCAACTAGGTGGCACAGTAGAGTACAAGGCCTAGAGTCAGGAAGACTTGAGTTCAAATTCAGCCTCAGATACTAGCTGCGTGACACTAGAAAAATCACTTAACCCTGTTTGCCTCAGTTTCCTCATCTGTAAAATGAGAATGAAAGGGCAAACCACTTCAGTACCTTTGCCAAGAAAACCCCAAATGGGGCCACGAAGAGTTGACTATGACTGAAACAAATGAACGAAAACTAAGCACAATTCTTGGCACATGGCTGCTGCTCACGAGATAGTTAAACTGATTCACTGAATTAAAAAGACAAGGACACACCAACTCCTTTTTTTTTTTTTTTGCCTCTCTATAAGGAATTCTATGTTGGTGTAGTAAAAAGATTTTTTTTTTCCACCAAGGAGACCTTTCATTTTGTCTCAATGGGCTTATATTTCTAATACTGTGACCGTGTGACTCAACTTTCCTGAACTTCAGTAAGCTAACCTGTTATATTTGGATAGTACCTGCAGAGGCTCCCTTAAGAGAGCTGTTGCCAAGTTCAAATGAGACAATGCACATTGAATGTCTTCCAAGCCTTAAAGAACTAACTAAATTTTAACTATTGCCATTATCAGCACTGTTGTCCTTTTTATTATAGTTTTTGAAGTTGTTACTCCACAGTCCTTCTCTGATACTCTACCATCTTTGGGAAGTGATCATGGACTTTTTTTATTATATTTTAATGCCTTTGTTTTTTACATCACCATGCTTTCTCTAGACATCCTTCCTTCTACCCTCTGACCCATCTCATGATCCTCCCATGTAACAAAGAAAAACAGTCAAACAAAAGAAATCAAGGCCACGAGTGTATCTCTGTGCATCTGCTACATTTGGTATCCCTAGTTATCTGACCTCTATATTCAATACTGATAATTGTATGTATTTTGAGTTCAGTTGCCTTTTTATGTGATTTTTATTTAAATTATTGTAGTAACTGTATGTGTTAATCAAATTATCTCCCACAACTAATTCAATAATTTCCCAAATAATGGACACCCACTTTGATTCCAGTGGTTTGGGTTTTTGGGTTTTTTTTGCTACCATAAAGACTTTATGCTTTGGATATTTCGGTATATGTATATATATATATATATATATTTGTTTGTTTGTTATTGACTTCCTTAAGGTTCAGTGGGCTAAAGGTCATGAACAATTTAATAACTTTTCTTGTATAATTCCAACTTGTCCATCAACTATGTGTCCCTGGCTTCATACAACCCTACTGTCATTGACTATTTCCCACTTTTATTATCTTTGCCAATGGATGAGTGTGAGATGAAATATCAGAATCATATTAACGTTCATTTCTCTTATTATTAAAGGTAGCATGGTGAGATAGATAGGGAGCTGTCCTCAGAGCCAGGAAGACCTGAGTTCAAGACATATCTGGGACCTGTACTGACTGTGAGACCCTAGACAAGTCGTCTAGCATCTAAGTGTTCAAGGTGATTCTATCAGTCTCTTATGCTCTCTCAAGGTGAGAATTGCAGAGCAGAAGCTGACATGTATTAGGAGAAGGAATTTCCAAGTAACAATGAAATCATGGGTCTAGCATCCTTATCACTCTCATTATTAGTACTCTGGTGCATTTAAATTTTTTTTTACATTTATGGAATAAAACAAGCATTTCCATTATATGGTATAATAACAAAAAGATTGCACACGAAACTGCAGATCTGTTATGTACAACTTGCTATTCCTTTTAAATGTATAATAAATTTATCATGTAAATTACTTTTTTTTCCTTTCCTCCCCTCCTCACCCTAGAGATGGCTACCATTAAACACACACATATGTACATATATATAATCATTTTATGCATATTTCTATTTATCAGTTTTTTTTCTGGATACTGATAGAGACTTCCTTCATCTGTCCTTTATAGTTAACTTGGATATTTATAATAGTCAAAAAATAGTTTGCATTCATCTTGTCATACATTTTGCCCACATATCTATTGAAGAATAGCAGACAACTTCAAAAAGTTGAAAATGGACAAAAGAAAACAAATTGACTTTTTATCTTGACTTCATTCACCAGTAATAAGAATATCTGACATCTATAAATATAGTGATTTACAATGTACAAAATGCATTACAGACTTTATCTCATTGGAACTTTACAAGCACCCTGTGAGAGAGGCACCACAAGCATCCTTATAGTCATTTTTATAGAGGAGGAAACAGACTCAGGTTAAGTGATTTGCTTGTAGGTCGCAGAAGCAAAATAACTGGAATCCAAATCCAGTCCTCTATCCATTACGTCACAAGGATGCCAAAAGCGCAGAAACCATTTTACCAAGCAAACTTTGGTGCTCTAGGCCAGGAGGTGATGCAGTGGATTGAGCATCAGACCTGAAGTCAGGATGGCATAACTTCAAATCTCACCTCACACACTTAGCTGATGTGTGACTGTGGGCAAACTTTTGAGCCTGTCTGCCTCAGTTTCCTTATCTGTAAAATGGGGTCAAAAATAGCACCTACCTCCCAGGGTTGTTGTAAGGATGAAATAAGATATTTCTAAAGTGCTTTGCAAACCTTAAAGCACTATATAAATGCTAATTAATACTATCTCCTTTTCAAGGCTAAAGATATGGAAGATAACAATTTCAGCATAAACTCATTTGAAAAACAGATGGATAGTAGAAGATAATTAGGAGTTTTGCTTTTCAAAAACAATTGTGTGGGGAGGGGGGGGGAGGAGAAGAAGTCTGAAGAAAACTTAGTTTGAGATGCAGCTAAGCTAGCCAAGAATACTGGCGTATGACAGGGGAAGGAGGACCAGTAATAGATACAAAATGCAACAGATTTGCTAGAGTTCTTTCACAGATGCTATCCTCTAGGTTTTCTCCCTTTTCAACTAAACTCCTTGGAAAAGCTACCTACATTCAATGCCTCCATTTTCTTTCTTCTTACTCTCTTCTAAACCCTCTGAAATTGGCTTCTGACTTCATTATACAACTGAAACTTCTCTCTTCAAAATTATCAATGATCTTTTAATTGCCAAATCTAATGGCAATTAAACTGTTTTCCTCATTCACTCCTTCTTTCCTCCTTTTCTCTTGTATCAGAAGAAAAAACATTCCTTATCTTTCTTCTCTTGCCTCTTTAATTTCTTTTTCTCTACTAGTTAATTTTCCTCTGCCACTCAAAAACATTTAAATTTCCTCTGCCTTTAAAGAAGTTGTTCTTGGACCCTGCCATACACTCTTATTTCAAACTATCATTCAATTCTTTCCTCTCATTCTGTAACCAACCTTTCCCAAACACTGGGCTACACTCATTGCCTTCACACTCATTCATTCCTTAACTACTTTTAAGCTGACTTCTAAAATTTACCTCTCAATTGAAATTTCTCCACCAAAAGGTCACCAGTAAACTACTAATTTCTAAATCCAATAGCCTCTTTTTTTTAATAAGTTAATTTACTTATTTTTAGTTTTCAACATTCATGCATAAGTTTTAATTCCGCCACTCCCCCCACCCCACGCTGTCTCCTCCTTCTCCCCAAGACAGCATGCAATCCGATTTAGGCTCTACATATACATTCCTATTAAATGCATTTTCACATTAGTCCTGTTGTATAGAAGAACTAGAATGAATGAGAGTAACCATGAGAAAGAAAAACATAAAACAAAACAAAAGAAGAAAATAATCTGCTTTGATCTATATTCAGACTCCACATTTCTTTTTCTGATGTGGATGGCATTTTCCATCCTGAGCCTTTTGGAATTGTTTTAGATCCTTGCATTGCTGAGAAGAGCTAAGTCTATCAAAGTCAGCCATTGCACACTGTGGCTGTTACTGTGTACAATGTTCTTCTGGTCCTGCTCACTTCACTCATCATCAGTTCATATAAGTCTTTCCAGGTTTTTCTTAAGTCTTCCTGTTTATCATTTCTTATAGCACAATACCACGACTTGTTCAGCCATTGCCCAATTGATGAGCATCCCCTCCAATAGTGTCTTAATAATCTTCACTTTGCCTGACCTCTTTATAATATAGCAGTGTTGACCACTCCCTCCTTCTTGAAATGCTCCACTTCTGGCTCATGAGACATCATAGTATCGTTGTTTTCTACTTCTCTAACTGCTTCTTTTCTACTTCCTTCAGTCCCTAAAATTGGTATTCCCCAGGATTCTGTCTTCTGCCTTTTTCTCTCTCAAACACTGTCTCCCTCTATAATACCATTGTAAATGATTCCCAAATCTGTTGGCTAAACTCAACTTCTTTCCCAAGTCCCAACTGCTTGTTGGGACCTTCCAATTGGTTGTCTCTTTAAAAATGATCAAACCAAAGTTATGATCCTATTCTTTTCCAAACCTGCTACTGTTTCAGCTGACTTCCCTCAGAGTTATCTTCGAATCTAAACCCTCTCCTTGTCCACCATATCTGTCCAGTTTCTAAATCCTATAACCAGTTAACACACTTTCATTGTATCTTTTGAACCCATGCCTTCCTCTCTACCTGTGTCATCATAACTAAGGAACTAATTATTTCTATTACTGCAATAACCTCCTAATTGGTTTCTCTGCCTCCAGTCTCTGCCCCTTCTAATCTACCATAAACATTATATTAATCTTAGTAAAGCAGCACTTCTACTCATATCAACCTAAAGCTCAAAAGCATTCAATGGCTCCCTACTGCCTATCAAATACATTTTAAACTCTTTAGCTTGCTATTCAATGTTCTTTATAAAATTGTATTCAATGTATGTTTCCAACTCTGTTTCATACTGTTTCCTATAAATCTGCTATGCTTCAGATTGAGCTGTGTCTTCCCCTAAACATATCTTACTTTTTACCATTTCAGTAACTTTGTCCTTGAAATTCCTTCCCCTTAGAATTCTCACTAATCCTTTTCTCTCCATTCAATTTCTGTACCTAACAATACTTACCCGTATTTCAAAACTCAGATTAAATGTCATCTCCTCTATCAAGCCTTATCTGACCTCTCCTATCTTCTCTAGACAGAAGTTGTTTCTCTCTCCTCTGGACTCTCATTTCACTTTCCTATATGATGCCTTGTATTGTAGTTATTTGCATTTATGCCTTTTCTTCCATTGCTGTAAGTTTTACGAGGGCAACAACAACTGTCTTTCTATCCCCATGGCACCTAGCATAGTACCTTACGCATCCCAAGTGCTCATTAAATATTTATTCAATGAAGGAAAGTAGGAGAAATTTCTTTCATTGTTTGAAGGCAATGATAATCTCCTTGGCCCTGGAGGGTAGAACTAGGTAGACCTAGGAGCAGTGAATGAGTGGAAGATGGAGCTGGGGAGATTTAGCTTAACAACAATTTTCTAACAATTAGCACCAACCCTCAGGAGCTACCAGAAGATGTAGTGGGTTTCCCCTCCATGAAGTGCTTCAGTAGAAGGGGAACGGCTTCTTCTCAATAATGTTCCCTGTTCAGAACATTCCATTTCCTGTCTGTGCCTTTGCAAGGATTGCAGCACCTGATTGAAATGCTTTCCCTCCTTGTTTTTCCCTCTTGGGTTCCCTAGTTCTCTTCAAGACTTACATGAAGGTGAAGAGAAGGGAAGGAAAAAGTTTATTTATGTAATTGTTAAATGCTTAACACTTGTTAAATGTGTTATGCTAGGCACTGTATTAAGGGCTTTCCAAATATTATCTCATTTGATCCTTATTTGAATTCAGGCATCATCTCCTTCAAGAGGCCTTCCCAGATTTCCCCCAGTTTTTTTTTTAGTAGTCCCATTCCCTTAAATCATTATTTTAAAATATATCCTGTATTTACTTATCTGTGAATGTGTTATTTCCTCTAGTAGAAGGTAAGCTCCTGCAGGGCAGAAATTGTCTCACTTTTGTGGCTAGTGTAGTACCTGGGACACTGTAAGTGCTTAAAAACATGTTTGCTCATTGATTGCTTTTGAGGACAGAATTCCTGTTCAGGGGTGGGTTGGACCAGAATGTCCTCTGAGGCTCCTCTCAACTTTGATGTTTAATGATTCTGAAATTGACCAGTTAAGCTGATTCATGGTTATTCCAACTAGTTCATGGAAGATAGTGATCATGTCAGATGAGATTTTGGAAGTATTCAATATCAGCTCAAATGATTGTAGGCACAGGTCCTGAGAAAGTGAATACAAGCTTCCTCTTACTCTGACAGTTTTTTTTTGTCCTAAGTCCCATCTGGCTTATGATAAGGCAACTGAAAACAAGAGGGTAATTCCAGATTGTGTGTTCTAAGAAGTTACCCAAGTCAGCCTCCATAGAGCAGTGGACGGTACAAGTCTGCTGCCAACAATCCTTTGGAAAAAAGTCTTAGTAAAAGGATAATGCTTCTTCAGGGAAACTTACAGCTGAGAGAGAGGGATAGAAGAGAGGGCAAGAGAAAGGGAGAGAGGGAAAGAGGGGGGAGGGGGGAAGGAGGTGAAGAAAGGGGAAGAGAGGGAGAGGGAGAGAGAAATGGGTCATGTTTCTTTGGTTACAAGTGACCAGCAGTGAAGAAAAGGTAGAAAACAACTGGAGAGTTAGCAGGAAACACAACCCTAAAGGCATGCCCTACTGGAGGTAGGTCTTAATCTCCAGCACATATCCAGAAAGGCAGAATGTCAGTGGATAGAGAGCTGACTTTGACACCAGGAAGATCTGGGTTTACATCCTTCCTCTGACATACTATTGTGTAACCCTGGGCCAGTTACTTAACCCCTTAGAGCTGTCGACAACACTCCCAAGTAAATTGCAGTAATGGCGCTAACCTATACTGACAGAGGGAACTTCCTCACCTAGGAATTCTTTATATCGAAGTCACAGGTGCAGTCTCAAATATCCCTGCCAAGAGTGAGTAGCACCATCATCATGTAGAAAAGATGAAAATGGGGGAGGGGCATTACAATAATAATAATAACATACTCTTCTAGCATTCTATAGTTGGCACATGGCAGTGGCAGTAAAGAAGAATGAAGACCCACTAGACTCCTATGGCATAAAGATGAGGAAATGAATAGTATACTGGAATTGTGGATCTTTGGAGGAATACCTAAAGCACTATTGCTTTAGGGGTAGAATAGTAAAGGGGAGAGGGGTGAAGAAATGGAAGGGCTAAGGCTGGGAATTGAGAGAATAGTAATTAACTATAAGGTATTTAAAGACAGGCTGTATTTGTCATAAGCCACTGTAATTCTAGATGGTTTAACACTATTCTGCAATGGATGAAGGTAGTACTATGAGCATATAAAAATGAATCTTCTAAGAGTATGAAGAGATTTTGAGAGAAGTAAGCTAATATCCTAGTGGTTTCTGGGAATTTTTATTCTCATATGTAAATTCTCTACAACTCCAAAAGCTGTCTCTAGGTTCAAAAGGATGCCTGAGGGCTTGTTTTGTGTTGTATATTTGTGTTTGGGGAACTAGCTGTGGGAGTGCCACTTTTCTTATCAGTTTAGAGTATGGGGGCAAGCAGTGCAGAGATTAGGGCAAGCAAATACCCAGGGGAGTCAGCCCATGAGAGTAAGAGTGCCTTCAGATCCCAGACACCTGCTGTGTGTCTGATCTTCCTGGGGCCTCTCTTATCTGCTTGAAGGACTCCATGCTCAGCCTCTGACAATAAAGTGCTTGGCTTTACTCACTAGTAGTAGTCCAAACATCGTTATCACTCCCATTTCACAAGAAGGAAACCTAGGCCCAGACAGGTTAAGTAATTTGCTCAAGGTCACAAAGTCAGCAAGCATTAGGGGCTAGGACTTGAACCAACCGGGCATTCCAAATCCAAGTCCTCCATGTGATCACACTGTCTTTCCAGAAGCAGAAACAAACAGGTCTAGTTGGGGGGTGGGGTGGGGAGGGAGCTTTAGATGACTGGAGGTAGAATGGTGAGCCCAACCTTCAGGGAATGACCACGTGAGGGGTGGCAATCCCCTGTCCTATATATGCTGTGCTGTGTGGTCTGTGAGATTTATAAACATAGAACCACTGTGCAGCCAACTGTATAGCCCATCCAAACAACTGAATTTCTTCAAAGTGCCAGAGAGTCCTTTAATATATCCCTTGTGCAAGTGTTTGGTCTTTGTTTACTCTGCCCTAAAGGCAGATCAAATAGGCTATCTTTACATATCTAACTCAATTAAGCAGTTCACTCTTAAGTCAATAAAAACATGAAATGTTTAGCCAAGTAAAGGCACTCAGAACTGGGGCAAATAGTCATGAGGAATCATATTACCATAAAATCTCTTAAGACCAAGAATCCACTGAAGCCAAAACACTATAGAATTCCAACCAATGGGCTATTGGAGAACAACCTATACCAATCAACAGTCTGTTGCCCAGTGGCCCTGTGTTTGTAGGTCTCAAAGAGACCACACAACTCAGCAAATGTGAGTGGGGATGGCCCTCATGCAGGCATTTCCCAAAGATCTGGCCCAGGACCAGATTCTTAGCTGGTGCTGAGGACATGGGACTTGCTCAATATGTATTGGTTGATTTGACTTGAGAATTACTACTTAATAATGTTAACGATAAGGCATAACCTAATCTCACTGCTAAACAGTCGTTTGCACGCTTCTTGAAAATGGAATTTCCCAGTGTTCTATAGTTTAACATATAATTGCAACTGAATGAAAACACTGGGAGGTAAAAATGCAGAGAGAAATCAAGAACAAATACGTCATAAATGTAAATATACCTACTGATAATATAAATAGAACCAAGTGAACCAGACTCTCTTCCTTACCATCATTCATCACATGTTCTTAGGTCTGAAAATTTGGACTCAGATAACCCAACCTTATGACATAACACATCTTCCTTCAAGCATAACTGTAGCAATAGAAACCCTTAGGATCATAGGATTTAGAACTAGGAGGGACTTCAGAAATAATTCTATACAATCCCTTCATTTTACAGATGAGGGAACTGAGGTTGGTTGGAGGAGCATGGGGCAGGAGATGAGAGTGATTGTCTAAGCTCACACTGCTAATAATAAGCTGCAAAGGTGTGAACTTTACTCTAAACCCAGTTCTCTTTCTTTTATACCTGAACGTCTTTTCAGGATCTAATCTAAATATCACTAACCCCCATACATTTCTTTTCCATTAGCTGAGAGGCATTATGGTTGAATAGGAGCAGGGGACTTAGAGTCACTAAGATCCGAGTTCAGGCCTTGCTTTAGATCAGTACTGACTCAATGACCATGGACAAGTCATTTAGCTTCTCAAGCCTCAGGCAACTCCCTATGACTTAAACAGTAAGTTATAGACTGCAATCTGCCTTAGTGGAGGAAGTTCCCACACTTACGAGGAAACCACAGATTTTCCCAGCATTGAACTTGGCCTATTCCATTAGTTATTTTTGTATACTGCAATTCCTGAATCTCAGCAGTAAACAAAATCCCCCTAAGGATCCACCAGAGTGTTTTATAAAAGAGAGGCACCCATTAGACTGTGAGATCAGGGCTATCTTTTGCCTTTCTTTGTAACCAATGCTCAGCCCAGTGCTTGGCATCAAGAATTGGCATTTAATAAATACATATTGACTGACTGACAGAAGGATAGAAACACTCAAAAAGGTTTACTAATTCTTCCCCATGATACAAATACTAGGCATATGCCCCAAGGAGGTTAAGTGCAGAGAGAAAAATGCCAAATATACAAAAATATTTATATCAGTGCTTTTTCATAGTAGTAAATAACTTGAAGGGAAGTAGGGATCCATCCACTGGGGAATGGCTGAATAAACTGTGGTATATGAACAAAAATGGAATAGTATTGTACCAAAAAAATACCACCAAATATATAGAATTCAGAGAAACTTTGGCAATTTTTTATAAACTGATACAGAGCAAAGTAAGCAGAACCAGAGTAATGTATCCAATGGACACACTAATATTGAAAAAACAATATTGAAAGAATTCAGAATTCTAATCAATGCAATGAACCATAATGACTTCTGAAGACTGAGAAGGAAGCACATGTTTCTAGGTAGAAACATGGAAGACTATAGGTAGAGAATAAGGCCTATGTTGTCAGATATGGCCAATGTATTTGTGGGGGGGGGGTTGTTTGTTTAAATGTACTTCTTCATTACAAGGCACAGTTTTATGGGGCAGTTATTGGGAAGTGGCAGCTATGTTTAAAGAGCATCAACAAAGTGTTAAAATATTTCAGTTAAAGTGCTGGTTACTGTGGATCTGAGGTATTTACAATATTCGTGATTACAAAATGACTGTTGAGTAGGCAGACCCCTGAGCACTCACCTCCCCCTATTAATTCTCATTCTAAATTGTTTAATTACCTTGGTAGATATGGATATTTGGTATAGCCATGAGATCAAGTTAAAGATGACCCAGGCACTGGCTTATGCCTCTTCTCTGAAAAACAAAAAGTCAACAAAGAAACAAATATTTATTATTTGCTACAATTATTCTGGTGGCATTTGAGCGTCTAACTCTACTTCTGCCTCATTCCTCCTAAAGCTATGCTTTGTCCTTGACACAGTCTAAAACTCTTCCACCCCTCTGTTCTCTCAGTCCATCTTTCACTGACTAACTTAAACGGCAAGTCATTTCTTAAGGACCTACTTAAGGACCTGCACTGGGCTAAGTGGCAGGAATACAAAGATTTAAAAAAAAACAACCAAAAAACAGTTCTTGAACTTAAGAAACTTCCATTTCATTGGCGAAGACATGCACATATATAAATAGGTACAGAATAAATATAGAATAGACACAAAATAACACAAGATGGTTGTATAAAAGATAGGAGGGATAGCATTACCACTTGGGGAATCAGGAAAGGAATTAGGTAATAGATGATACCTGAGCTTCATCTTGAAAAAAATTAATGATTCTGTGAGACAGAGGGGAGGAAGGAGTGTATTCTAGGCATGGAATGTGGTCAATACATGATCAATGCAAAGGCAAAGAGGGGGGGATAGAGTACCATGGGGAGAGCAGAGAGAAGGGACAGTTTGGCTAGAGTGCAGGGGTGGGGAATCTGTGACCTCAAGGCCACATGCTAGGTCCTCAAGTGTGGCCCTTTGAATCCAAATTTCACACAACAAATTCCCTTAATAAAAGGATTTGCTTTGTAAAACTTGGACTCAGTCAAAAGGCCACACCTGAGGACCTAGAAGGCCACATGTGGCCTCGAGGCCACAGGTTCCCCACCCCTGGCGCTAGACTATAGAGATGAGTAAGGGGAGAAATATATAATAAGGTTAGAAAGACAGGTTGGAGCCAAGTTGTAAAGGGCTTTCAAAGGTAAAAAGAGGATCTGGTATTTTGCCCCAGAAACAATAAGGAGAGCAAGAAGGTGAGACTAATGCTGAGGTTACAAACCTGGGAGACTGGAAGAACAGCGGTGCTTTCTGCAGAAATTGGGAAGCTCAGCAGAGGAGTGAGTTTTAGACAGGTTATGTTTGAGACGAATCAGTCCAAAACATCTAATAGACAATTTAGTACAGAAATAACAATTCCTCAGAGCTCAATTGACATGGTCACTGGCCAGATAACTGCCCAGAAAGATGGCTATTACTATACTATTCCTAGGGTTCTAGAGGATAAACCTATGGTTAGCTATCTTCCTAAGCATTAATTAGTTCAAGAGCCCCCACTGGTGTTCTTGAAATTCCAAAGTACACTGATACTATTTTCTTTGGATATAAAAATCTAAGATTATATCTGAGATTACAAATGCCTGTGGGGGATGGTAGTGGTCATATTTTTGTACAATACCAAGCACAATGTTTGGTGCAAAAGAGTAGTTTATTGTACTTTTAAATAATTTAATTTTATTCTTAAATTAATGAACAAGAAAAAAATAACATTTCAATACACAAAGTGGAATAGGACAACATGTAAAAACACAAATCTTCATTACATACAGCTTGTTCTTCCTTTAAGGATGTAATATATTCAATATATTACTTTAAAAAACATTTTTTTCTGATGAAGATAATTATCTCGTTAATTTTGGAGCAAAGATTTTTTTCCAAAAAAAGATGGCTATCATTTCTCAAATATAGAGAGAACTGAGTCAAATTTATAAGAATATGAGTCATTCTCCAACTGATAAAAGGTCAAAGGATATGAAGAGGCAGTTTCAGTAAAAGAAATCAAAGCTATCTATAGTCATATGAAAAATGTTCTAAATCACTATTGATTAGAGAAATGCAAATTAAAACACCTTTGAAATACTTCTGTACACCTATCATATTGGCTAATATAACAAAAAAAGGAAAATGACAAATGTTGGAGGGGATCTGGAAAAATAGAAACACTAATGCATTGTTGGCAGAATTGTGAACTGATGCAACCATTCTGGAAAGTAATTTGGAACTATGCTCGAAGGGCTATAAAACTGCATAGCCTTTGATTTAGCAATACCACTACTAAGTCTGTACCTCGAAGAAATTTAAGAAAAAGGGAAAAGATCTATAGGTACAAAAATATTTATAGCAACTCTTTTTTGTGGTTACAAAGAACTGGAAATTAAGGGGATGCCCATCAACTGTGGAATGCCAGAACAAGTTACGTTATATGATTGTGATGGATTGCTATTGTGCTTTAAGAAACAATGAGCAGTATGACTTCAGAAAAAATTGGGAAGACTTACGTAAACTGATGCAAAGTGAAGTGAGTAGAACCAGGCGAACATTGCACACAGTAACAGCAATATTGTACAATAATTGACCATGAATGATTTAGCTATTATCAGGAATACGATGTGCTAAGACAATTTGAAAGGACTTATGATGAAAAAAAATGCTATCCATCTCCAGAGAAAGAAATGATGGAATTTGAAACATACTTTTTTTAAAAAAATAAATGTTGACAATCTTTGTTACAAAATGGAAACCTCAACTTTTGGTATCTTTTGTAATACACCCAGTGTAAACACAACATAACAGTGCTCACTAGGCAAAGGCAATTTCTCATTGATATGGATTTTTTTTAAACGCCTGAGTACTTCAACTTGTGTTCAATAATAGTAAGTCTTAAAAATGAACAAAAACTAAATTTTTTCTTCATAGCAAAAACCCAGTCCATAAATTTTCTTTTAGAATAGTGATTTCCTCTTATAGTGAGGGATATGGGAATAAGAATCGGATCTTATATGGGGTAAACTTCCCAACCAAACCAAACAGGTCTGGTGTGGATCATGAGTTGGGAAAGGAGAGTCCAATGAAAGCCTCTCCAAAGAAGAGATAGGAATCATGGTACATGGGGGAAAATGCTGCCTTGAAACCAAAGACTCTGGGTTTGAATACTGTATGTATGACCTTGGTGGAGTCACCCAATTTTGGGGGGCCTCAGACCAAAATAAAGAAGTTGGATTAGATGTCCTCTGTGATATCCTTTCCCCTGTGACTATTCCAGTCTGGTTCCTAACTCCATCTGGCCCAGACAATTACCACCTTGCCACTGAAACACCAAGGATAAGGTGCCATTTTTACCTCCATTGCCTTCCAGCAGAACTCTTTTTTAGAAAATAAAATCAACTTTGATATCAGAAGCTGAAGGAAAAACCCATCTTGAAACATACTTTTAAAATTTTGTTATTCATAGGTTTGGGCTTTTTTTATTTGCATTTGGTTGTTCTTTTGCAACATGACTAATATGGAAATGTTTTGCATGATTATCAAATTGCTTGCCTTCTCAAGGAGGGGATAGAGTGGAGAGAGGGAAGAACAGAATTTAGAACTCAAAATTTTAAAAAACAAATGTTAAAAAATTTTGTTTATATGTAATTGAGAAAAATAAAATTAAAATCAAATGTGAAAACAACAACAAAAACAACAAAAGATGTCTAACTGAAGTTAGAGAGGGTAGCACTCACCACTTTACCAGGTTGGTACTGCCAATATTCATATGGTTTATTTTGATACCATCTTTTCCAGACAGCTCAGACTTTCTCTATTATAGTCATTCTTCCCATATCTCCGCAAGTTACCTTGTCACCTCTCTACCTCATTCTTATCATATGATCTCATATGATACTTTACTGAAAGAAGATGAAGGCCATCTTACATGATTTCCTGCAACTTCTTTCTTCTCTAAGTCAAAAGATTTCTGTATCTTCATTCGTCTTTTCTTCCTTCTTTCTTGTCTAAGAGGAAAAAGTATTCCTTGTCCTTTCCAAGTACAACCCTTCCCCCCATGCCTTTGATTCCCTCCCCTCCAGTCCAACCTCCTACAGAACCTTGTTTATCAATTATTTTTTCTTTCTTTTCCATCTTAAGTCTCTCTCTTTCCTTTGGTTCCATCCCCTCTGCCTACAAAGAGCCTTATCTCTCTCCTATCCAACTTCTTTCAGTGTTGCCATACCTTTGAGCAATACCTCATCTCTCCTTATCTTAACTGTCAAATTTCTTTAAAAAAAAATAAGGCAACACTTACTGTCTCCATTTTCTTCCTTAACCCTTTGCTATCTGTATTCTTTTACCACCATTCTCCTGAAATTGAGTTATCAAAGACCTCCTTATTACCATATCCAATAGCCTTTTATTGGCTACCATCCTTCTTGTCTTCTTTGCAGTGTTTGACACTATTGGTCACCTTTACCTTCTTTAAATTCTTTTCACCCTTGGATTTTGTAGTACAACTTTCTTTGTTCACCTATCTTCCTGACTATTCCTTGTTTTTACCACTGATCATTCTTCCTACTTCTGTTCCCTGAATGTAGGGATTCCTCAATACTTTTTCCTTAACTGTTCTCTTTTTTTGTATATATGCTTTCCTTCGGTGATTTTATCTACTCCGCTGTCTTGTACTATGGCATGGATGTGGATAACTCCTAGATCTATACGGTTTCAACTCTTTATTTATCCTGAACATCAGATCCACATTTCCAGCTGGGTGTTAAAATAATACCTGAAACTCAGTATGTCCCAAATTGAACTCGGTATCTCCCCATTTCCCACCTCTCCAAACCAGCTCCTCATCTTCGACTTCCTTATTTATGTTCATTGCAGGACCATTCTCTGGGTTACCCAAGCTTCAAATTTTATACTTATCTTCAACTTCTTCCTTACCTTTAAAACCAACATTTGACATGCTACTACATAGACTTTACCACCTCAAATACCAAACCTCTCTCTTCCTTCCCATTTCCACCACAATTGCTCTTGTTCAGGGTCTCACTGCTTCCTGCTGACATAGAGGTTTAAACGTTCTTGAGTCCTTTAATCACGTCTTAAAGTCTGTAAGCATTTTTGATTTTGTCCTGGATTTGTTTTTAACAGAAGTACTCTTTAAAAAAAAAGTTTTATTTTTAAGCATTTATATCTTTCTTTCCAGCATAAAAGCCAGCCAGCAAAGAGCAACTTTCTATGCCAGCTCACTCGCGCTCCTCCCTCCCCCCCCCTCCTTCCTTCTATCCCCTGGGTCAAGTTGAGCATTTTCTAACCTTCATAATTCCAAGATAAATTTCTAAATTTCCTGAAGGGGCATCAGAAAGCTGTCCCCAACCTCCCCAGTACCACTGATTCAATGGGCAAAAGGTACAGGACAGATACAAGGCAGAAAGGAAGAGGAGTAGAAAGAGAAATGGGACCTCTGCAATGAAAAGCTCTGACAACTATGTTGGTCTGCACCTGGAACTTCATTAATATGGGGAACTCCTGCTTTGGAAACTACCCATACCCATAAAGACTATTATAATGAAGATAAACAAGAGAAGAGCAAGGACTACTGAGTTGCCATAGGAATGAGATTTCATAAATGGCTACATCCACAGCAAAACCTAAGTGGGCTGACCACCCGATAGGGTGAAGGGAAAGATACATATATTACCAGCAGAATGAGGGAAATCATAAGAGCACAGAAGTAGCCCATCAGATGGAAGAGCTGCTTGGAAAATCTGGTTTCCTTGGGTCTAGAGTCTGGATCTTCTTTATGAACCACCAGATCCTGACATGAAAAACAGGAGATCCTGATCCATTCCTCTTGTCCCCTTAGCCATCTGCTTCATCTTCCCATCCCCTACTCCCCAAGTCCTTCCACTGGCCCTGTGATTGTCTCTGTCCTCCTTGTAAAGTAAAGGCTTGAAGGACAGAACAGCGTAGAGCAATGAGGGCCAGACTTGGAATCAAAGGATGCAGGTTATGGTCCCAGCTCATGACTTGATAGCTGTGATTTTGGTTAGATCAATTAGTTTTTTGAATCTCTGTTTTCTTTTCTGTAAAAATGGGTGTAATCTACTTGTATTACTTGCCTCAAAGAGTTACAGTGAGAATCCAATGAGATAAACATATGTGAAAGTAGATTTGTACCATAAAGCACTACTTAAATGTAAGCTACTTTTACTATTATTATCATCACCAACAAGCTGATCATGATCTTTCTGCTAAGTCTAGCACCTTCAGAACTTCCCAGCCCTGTACATCAATGCTTCATTACTGACAGACAGATGGTATAAAGGACAGAGCCCTGGATCAGGAGCTAAGAAGATCTCAGTTCAAATTCAGCCTTAGATACTCGCTAGCATTGTGACCCTGGGCAAACCACTTAATCTGTGTTTGCCTTAGCTTCCTTATTGGTAAAATGGGGATCTCAATAGCATCTGCCTCCCAGGGTTTTTGAGGACAAAATGAGATGATATTTGTAAAATGCTTTGTAAACTTTAAGAAGTATATGAAGACTGACTAGCTGTTGTTTGTTTGTTGTTGCTGTTGCAAGTCCATCTGCTCCTGATCTTTGTTTTATGCCCCGAGCAAAAGAACCAAACAATTCACTAGCCAGGATAAGAAGTGTTTAGCTATCTGCTGTTAGAGCAGCACGTAGTATTTCACAGCTAAGTCCTGGAAAACTCCCTGTTCTTTTAGGTAGGCAAGACCTGGGCTACCAACTGAAATCTATGAGGAATCAAGGAAGGGTAAACCATGTAAGAAACCAAAGTGGAAGCCTCTCCAGCTGGGAAAGGGGGACCAGGAAGAGTCATGTGGATCATGTGACAGAACCAGCTACACCACTTCTTAAACATCAAAGATGAAGATGGCAGGGAGGGAGATGATGAAAACCGGCCGGTGAAGGGAAGCCAAAGAGGAAAAAGGAACCAGTTACTCCAAATAAAGAAGGATAGAAATGCAGCCAAACATCCTGTAGAAAAGTGTGATATTGTGGAAAGAACACTGAACTCGGAGTCTGAAGACCCAAGTTCAAATGCCTGTTTGGCTATTTCATAGCTGTGTGACCTTGTTGATTTAGGTTATTTCATTCCCCTGCAAAATGACGTAGTTTAGTTCAAATCCTGACTCAGGCACTGACTAGCTCTATTGACCATGGGCAAATCACCACCATCTTCCAGCCCCAGTTTCCTTATTGGTATTAAAAAAAAATCCTTCTCCCCTTATCTTGGGATAAAAATAGCACTTACTTCACAGGGTAGTTATTGGGCTCAAATGAGATTATCTACAGCACCTAGAGAACTTTAAAGCTCTAAATAAGTGCTAGCCATCCTAAGGTCTCTTCCAGTTCTAAATCTGTAATCCTATGACCAGAAGATCTCAGGGTAACTAAGCTACTTAAACAAGTCACTGAAAATTAAGGCAAGATTATAGTCGGAAAAACCCTGAGACTAAAAAAGATTCTTTTTTCATCCCTTCTCCCTTCCCTTTCATCCCCACCCCCTGCCCTGGAAAAGGGAAACAACCCATCTTTAAAAGAAATATTTAACAATAATTATAGTTAACTGATGCTCAGGCAGTTGAAGAAGGAACAAATTTGAAAAGAAAGGAGAATAAAGCTCCAATGTCTTGCAAAGAATTTCTAACATTGCTGAAAATAGAGACAGGCATTGACCTGTGGGATGGATAAACAGCAGTGGGGAATGGTCTGAAAGTGACTGCTGAGAACCACAAACGATTTGCTTTAACTGGGCAATGGGGGAGAAGAGCTAGACGACCATAATCACAGGCCCTGCAGAGAAGGGTCAGGGAATCATTTGAGGAAGACACTATTTGAGGGAGCAGATGAAGTTATGGTTAGTCTCACAAAAGGCAGTATATGTGTGTATATGCACATATACGTATATATACATATACATATATCATATATAATTATATATACATATATTTCATATATATAATTATATAAAAAGAAGTAAATCTAGGGAGAATAATTTCAATGATAAATGGATTAACAGATCTATGGTATTTAGCAAACACTTGAGAAATCAGGAAAGATTGAAGAAGCACCTGCTAATATACAGAAAAGAACAGAGAAAAGAGGGTGCCCAGGGTTAGTAAATGGGAGTCATATCTCTGAACCTCTAACCCCAAATTAAGTGAAGACTAGGCATGATACCAAAGAATTCCAATAGCATTTCTTAAGATGCCGATTGTTCAGGTTACAAATGTTGGACATCAGAGTACAGAAGACAAGGATTCAGGGATTCAGAATAAATCTGAGCCCAGATCTCTGTGAGACTGTGACAACTGATAAACGAACGAGAGAGAATGATTAGGAGGAACATTCTGGTTCATCTTTCCTACGGCTCCTACAACAAAGCTTTGACACTTTTTAGAGGTAATAGATCCCTCTTCTCTTCCCCCAAATTAACCCAAGAGAAAGCCAGGAAAGGCTCTCAAAACCAAGTCCAGAGCTCTCTAGATTTCTTATCATTTAATATTTTAGTCCTAGAGTGTACAAAATTCATGCCCTAACTACACTCACTAAATTCACATGTATAGGACAATGACAGCCAACCAAACCTGTTTTAGAACATGGAAAGGATAATCTGGCCAAAAAGCCAATTGTGAGTCAATTGCTCCAAGATGCCTTTCCTGACCATTGCAGTTCACTTATTATGCTATAAAAAGGATTGGATTTAGTAAGGAGATCTTGGCTTGAGTTCTGCCATTTAATAACCTCTGTGAACCTGGGCAAGTCACTTAAATTCCCTGGGAGGTTAGTTTAATTGTATGTAACATGAGACAATTGGACTAAATGGCTTCTGAGGTCCCTTCCACTTCCCTTTTCTGAGCCTCAGTTTCCTCACCTATATTTAATACTAGGCTAAAGAGCTCCTCCAAGAGATGTTAGTGGTTGTTACTATACCTTTCAGAGGAAGGGCATCTTGGGGACTTACAATTAACTTTCGTCTTTGAGGAAGTGTGTATGAAGCTCTGAGGACTAAGAATCTCTTTGATGAGAAGACTTGGAGAGTTAACTCCCATGGAGAAGGAGTCTATGAGAGACTATAGTTAACTGGAATGATAGAACAAGACTGTGAGGGACTTGGTGAATTTACTGTCATCTCTGAGAGAATCTGGAGAGTTTATTTAACTCATTCTGTGGAGAAGAGAATTTGTGGAGAAGGCCTGAGGAGAACTCCTGAGAGACTTTAACTTTCATTCTGAGAAAACTAACGGCTGAATGTTGTTCTAGCATTTTGGACAGGTTAGCTGTTGCAGCTGCTCATTAAAAACAAATCCCCACCACCACCACCTCAAAAAACACAGGAGTGACTATGATTTTTATCACAGACAACATATTATTGAAATATTTATTTATGTCTTGGTATGATTTGTTACTGTTTATAAATTATGTAGCTAATAATATTTGCGTTTGTTTAAGCCTATAAATTTGGGATTTGAGACAAAGAAGAGAGACAGCTTTTTGCTAAAGACTCCCTAGTTTTACAGGAGAGATGAGGAGGGAGCTTAGAAATAATAAATTAATTAATAAGGGACATTTTGTATGTTTCAATACTTTCTGACATAATTCCCATTCATCTCTCTTAGGCAGCCTTTGCACCTGGGGAGAGAATTAAGAAGGTGATAAACCAGTAGAAAAACTGAGGTATTGGAATTTGGTGTGTTTGTACTTGAGAACACCTGAGACGTATTATTTTCCCCTTGAAAAGCACCCATCCACATTTTCATTTCTGGGGTTGCTACAATGGGTTACCAAAACCCTGCAATATGTAAGATGAAGCAATTGTTCTAAATCAGTGGTGTCAAACTCAAACTGTACATAAGGATCCCTGGAGGCGTCATACTGACATAGAAAACTATCTAGGTTTTGTTTAATTTATTTAATTAATTTAGTTTAATTAATTAATTATTTTAGCAGATATTTCTCAATTAAATTTTAATATGGTTTGGACCTCTTTCAAGAGTGTTGTGGGCTACATGTGGCCCCCAGGCTGTGTGTTTGCCATTTCTGTACAAGGTGCTCTCTATGGTCCTATCTCTAAATCTTATGATCTTACTGGGATCTTCCTCTTCCCAGTTCTTGCACCATTTACTTTCTGTGCCTTTCATTCATTTTGTCCTGATCATATAATTCTTTGCATCCTATTTAGTTTGTAGTCTAAGGACAGAGATCTGTGACTATGCATCCCATATAAACCTTAACACAATGATGTGTACAAGTTAGCCGTTTCATTGATTTTTTGTTGATTGACAACCTCGTCAGGCTCAGACTGAACCCTGAAAACGTGGGTCAGAGGCAAGAAGTGGTCTTACAATGAGCCCTATGTGCCTTTTCAGAATGAGTTAGGACAGACAAGTTTTCCACACAAGGAACCTCACTAATCTTGGTGTTGGAAACAACAAAAACAGACTTAAAGTGAGGAACACAGTAAATGTGGGGAAAACTGCTGGAGGGGGCTTGGCTGAGCCTTTCCTAATTTGAATATCATACATAAAAACAGAGCCAGAAAAGGCAGGTCTCAGTTTGACAGAGAAACCACAGTGGTGCTCTTCCCGGGAGAAGATACATGTCAGTTGGTAATGTTAACAGCCTCATTTGTGATATTACCTGGAAAACCGGTTTTACTGGCTTCTGTCGGGGGTCATTGAATGTGCCTCCCCATCAGGCTGTCTTCCTGGAGTCTCCCCAGAGGGCTCATTCTCAGGACTAGGGGGAGCTAGGGTGAAGGGAACTTCAATGAACTGGGCTCCTGGATCATTCAAAGATGTCCCCTTCATTTGTCAAAATTATTCTGAGAGAAAGAAGAAATCCAAGAATCAGCTAAGCTCTAACCCTCGGGTCCTCAACTCAAAGCACATCCTAGGCTTCCAAGGAGCTTAACAAATAACACCTGCCCCCTCTTTGGCTTTAGACTTAACTCAAAGCCAAAGCCACTAAATTTACATGTAATTAAAGTCGGAGAAGCTGCTGTAGCTTCCTACTAGAGTCTTGGGTTAGGGAGAGGTTAAATTCTCTATCATTTTGTTTTCTTTTTTTCCCCCAGCGTATGAATGCAATGAGCTTGATGAGGAAAGGTTAAAGGACTTGGAGATATTTAACTTGGAGAAGAAAAAGCTAAATGATAACTTAACAAACATCTTACAGCGTAGCTAGGTGGCAAAGTGGATAGAGCGCCAGGCTTAGAGTCAGGAAGATTCATCTTCCTGAGTTCATATCTGACCTCAGACGTGTACTAGCTGCAGGGCCCTAGGCAAGTCACTTGACCCTGTTTGTCTCAGTTTCCTCATCTGTAAAATGAGCTAGAGAAGGAAATGGCAAACCATTCCAGTAATTTTTCCAAGAAAAGCCCAAATGGGGTCACAAAGAGTCAGACGTGACTAAAAATGAATGAGTAACAACAAGGAATTTTAAGAGGCTTTTTTTTTTTCATTATAACAGAAGCAAGAGATTGTTCAGTCAGAATCAGCTACCACTGAGGATGACAAAACACAATGTTTTGCGCAGAGCAGGCAACTGGTAAATATTTGGTGGTATTGTGAAATGTTAAGCATGTACTCTAAGAAGTCATGAAATGTTATCTTTGGACACATTTAAAGGCTAAAGTGTCCTACTCGATACAAGTGGAGCCACCTGATGGAAGGAGGCTGAACTGGAGGACCTACAGAAGTCTTTTTCATCTGTGGCTACAGGATAGTTCTTCTTTACTAAAATGTCAGTTCTAGAACCAAATGTAACTGTTAGCAGAATTCAACCAATTTCATTCAATAAATATTTATTAAAAACCTACCATGTGCAAAGCACTGTGTTTGTTGTTGGAGTTTCAAAGACAAAAATGAATGCTAAAGGATGTATTAAAGGAGCTTGTGTTCAACTTGGGAGATACGGCATCATGCACACATATAAGTAAATATAAGGTTATTTAAAGAGGGAGAGAGCATTAACTAGGGTGGAGGAGGTGATGGAGGAGAGACTCCCCATAGGAGATGGCACCTGAATTGAGGCTTGAAAGAAACTAAGCATTCTAAGAAGCAGAGATGAGGTGGGAGCACACCTTTGGCTTGGGCAATAGATAGCCAATGGAGTCTTCTTACCTTTGATTTATCCCTTTCTAATATCCAGCATATCCCCAAACCTGATTTTTCTTTGCAAATGCTTCTCAGAACCAGTCCTTTTCCATTCTCATCTATTCAAGACTGCCTTGCTGCTCAAGGTGTTCCCCTTGCTTGTAACGACCTACTCCTCTTTGCCTTTCCAAATTTAATCAAGGGTCAGCCAAGTCCCACCACCTCAAGGAAATCCTTCCTGGTTAATCCAACTCACAGTGACCTTTCCTTTCTTCTGTTATTGCCTTTACAATCTTTATCACACAATGATTTATTTTCTTATTTGGTTCATTTTTGTGTCATTTGAGGAGTGTAACACAATAGATGGAGGGGGGAGCTATTGAACACATGGAGGACTTGTGAAATTGGGACAGGATGAATTTAGCTTTCCTGGAGGTTGACAGTACCATAGTTAGAGCAAGGAAGAGTATGAAAGCCCATTTGAACATAAAGGGTATTCCATTACACCACAGAGGGAAATGAAATAGCTTACTCAATTTGGTTTAATGAGTGCTCATGGAAGAAGAGAAGGTTGGATTTTTGTGGGCCCTCACGTTTCGCCCCATTTTTCAAAATTTTGGTTCAAGGAAGCTCAAAGCTTTATTTCATCTCATCTGGAGCTTTCCCAATCAACCTGACTTTCCTTGTTGTATTTATCTAATTTTTTTCATGTGCTTTTGGTAATTTCTAGGGAATATGCCACCTCCAGTGTTCCCATCTTAAACAGATTGGCCGATTTGACCCTTTGTTTTTGATGTTTACAGAGAAGGGGCTTCTTTCTTTCCTGCTTTATAACCTTTCATTTAATTCCCAAAGACAAATCCCTAAGCTCCATTTTCCATTCAATCCATTTACCATTTCCTGGTTCATAAGGTCAAGTCCCAGCCCAGCTTTCAGTTCCTTGCACTGACACACCCACTACCTCAGTATAATACCAGCAAAGAAGAATAATAAGCAACAGAATGTTCAAAACAGCATGAGCCCAAGTTTTGAAACAGCATTGGGTTTTTTTTTTTCACCTAGCTAGTTCTTCTCCCTTCTCCCTATGCTGATAGATATACATAATGTGCTTTCTGTTTTGAAAAACATTTGTGCAGATGGTGAAGAGTAGGCATTTAAGATATAAATACCATAAGAAGCTGTATGGGAACACACATACAGAGACTTAAAAATAATCTTCAAAACATAACTAGCAATTGCCAAACTTCTGCCGAGGAGCTCATTTGGCATCTGCCTAACCTCTGTTATCCCCAGTTAAGTTTTTATGTAGAGACCTGTTCTCATGCTCTGCAGATAACCACTTTCTTGGTCTTTCTGACAGTCTCTGAATTCTTCTTCGGAGAATGTCCTCAGTTTTTACTAGACATTTCTTTCTATAGCATAGGGGCTCTTAACTGTTGTGTCACTGACTCCTTTGGCAGTATGGACCCCTTTCTAGAATAATGTTTTTATGTTCATAAAATGAAATTTGAAGAATTACAAAAGAAACCGATTATTTTGAAATAAAGATGTATTTTTTTTCCCATCCAAGTTAATGGACCTTCTTAAATTGGTCCATAGATCCCTCATGGGGTAGGTGAGGTCTCTGGATCCTAGGTAAATGATCTCTGCTCTAGTATTATAGGGAGAATCTTCTGGTTTCTGAACACCTCTGTAGGAACCATAGGTAGAGCTCTAAGGAGTGTCTCCTGAACCTGCTTTGAAAAGCTCTGAACCCTTATCACCTTAATAAATCATCTTACTTCAGAGCCTCACTGTGGCACGGGGGTAACCCTTAGATTCTCAATGGCTTTACTAGCACAACATAAACTCTGGCAGGACCTACCAAGCTGGAGAGGTTGTGGACTACAGACCCAGTGATAGCTCATATGTGTGTCACCTCAACATTGATCTAGCTAAGTTCAGAGAGCCCCTGGAACATGTTGAGCACAGGGTGAGATTTTTACATATACATACATATACATATATACACACACATATGTGTATAAATGTGTATATGTATATACATACAGATAGATAGATACGTGTGTTTGTACATATATGTATACGTTTAGTGTAGCAGCTCATACAGACCATCTACCATAGAGTAGAGGAGTTACAGTCTTTGTTGCTGGAGAGAATACCCCCACCTATGCGATCATGGATCCTGAAAGTGTTGAAGCTCTATTGTTACTGATAGCTATAGGTATATACAATATGCTTCTCCGTAAAAGTCGACAATTACTGAGTATCCACTGTGTGCAGAGCACTCTGTAGGGCAAGGGAAATGGAATGATAGAAATGGCCCCGATTTTTAAGGAACTTAAAATTTAATTGGAAGGCATACAGAGCAAGGATATTTATAGTATGTGTGAGAAGATAAGGCACAAAAATGTGTGAGTAAATAAGTCATTTCAGTTGTACAGAGAAACCTACATGAATTTCTAGAATAAATGGAGTAACTAGATATGGGTGGGGTTTGTCATAGGAATACTCTTTTGGGGAGGTGAGTATTGGGCTTAAAGAGACCATTGGACTTTGAGTGAAACAGAACTGACTTTGCATCCTAACTCTGATGCTTATTAGCTCTGTAAACTCTCTGACCTACATGTGACCTAGTACCCTAATCTCTGTACCTTCAGTCCTGGATGGAGGAGAGAGCACTGCTCAATCTTCTTGTGCTCAAGAGGCTGGCAGGACCCTCCAACTCTCCCTTTTCTCCCTAGAAGGCCGAGGTCCTGAGCTTTTCAGATTCTTGGCATTTTCCAGGATATCCTCCCACCTCTCTCTAAGAGGTTTGCTCATGTGGCTTCATCCTTTGCAGGTGGCTATATGGTGAGGAGGTTTTACTCCTCTTCTCACTGCCATTGGAAGCTCCAGGCATGTAAGAGGAGGCTCTGCACAATCCCAGACTCTTCTTTTCCCCTCAGCTCTGTTGATCTCAGGACCTCCATCCCCAAAAGGAGAGAGAGAGGGAAGATGACTTTGGGGCTGATTGGTCTTTTTTTAATAGGTTCTAGTTGGGTATGAGCTACACTAGAGAAGGAAATGGCAAACCATTCCAGTATCTTAGCCAAGAAAACCCCCAATGGGGTCATGGAGGGTTGGATATGACTGAAAACGACTGAAGAACAACAACAACATGAACTCAACAACAGCTCGGGCTGTTGGCCAAGCCACTCAATTCATCTCTAGGGGCTAAGACTTGATTACAGATCATCAGTGGGGTTTACAAGGATTGACACATCCCCAAGCCCAAGGAGTGGAAAGTGGTTTTCTCGCAGTGGGCATTTCTACCCCCTCCATAGGGAGACACAATTTAAGATGTATCTCCCTACAACCACACCATAGGGATCCAAGCCCAAGAACTTTCTGATCAACCCTCTAGACCTGTAAGATGTGAAGGATACTTAGGGGCCTCCATAATTTGGTTTCAATTTCTCTCCCCATCCTTATTTTACATGACTTTCCTTCATTTATGTTATTTGAGGCAAACCAGACTAGCGATTCTTCCCCAAACATGACCCCTGACCTCACTATTCCAGGTCTTCACAAGCTATTGCCGAAGCTGGCACCACTCTCTAGACCCTCCTCATCTCCACTGCTCAGGATCCCTATCTTTAAAACTCAGTTCAGATACTACCACCTCCATGAAACAAATGTCCTTGATCCTCCCTTATCACCAGAGGTAGTTAGGTGGGACAATGGATAGAACATTGGGCCTGGTGTCCAGAAGCCCTGAGTTCAGATTTGACCTCAGATACTTACTAGTTGTGTGACCCTCAATGACTCACTTGTGACTTAACTGCTTTCTGCCTCAGTTTCCTTATTTGTAAAATGGAGACCTTCCTTTCAGGGTTCTTATGAGGTTCAAATGAAACAATATATGTAAAGTGCTTTGTGAATTTTAAAGCGTTTGATAAATGTTAGTTATTATTATCATTTTTTCCTCACAACAACTCTGAGAGGTAGGTGGTATTATCTCCACTTTATAGTCAAGGAAACTGAGGAAGACAGAAGTTATTTGCCCAGCGTGGCTGTTAGTCAAGTGTCTCAGGCAAGACCTGAGCTCCAGTTATCCTAATTCTGAGCCCGGCAATGTGTCCATTACATCACCTAACCACTTTGTATACTGTAAGGTATTATAAAAATGGGAGCTGTTGTCATGACCATCATTCTTTTTCATCAAGCTTTCAGGAATATGGAGTATTGGAAAGAATATGGGATTTCAAGGCAGAGGAGTGGGATTCAAATGCCAACTCAGCTTCTGACTGCTTTGAACAAGCTACCTCACCTCTCCTGGCTGCAGCATCTTCATCTATTACAGAGCCCCAGAGGCAACCTCAACTCACAGGTAGGCTTCCAAGACAAAGCTCCTTCCCAGGTTTAAGGTACCTTGTGGATCTGGCCTCCAATCAGAACCCTAACTTATCAGCCTGAACCACTGTGAAGTATTCCTTTTCTAGTCAGCCAGAAGATAAATTAATTAAAATCAAAGGCCTGCCACCATTTGTCTCTACCACCTCTGACATTAGACTGAAATGAAATAATAAAACATTTCACCCATAAACCTAGGGCCCGGCCTTTTGCAAAAACACAGACTAAAAGTGAGAGGAACAGATGCATGTTGGGTACATACAGAGAGAGGAACACCCAAAGGGGACATATATGGGCAGGGTACACAAGGATCACACTGCCAGGGTGCCAAAGTCTTCTGGGGATGTCATTGTACTGCTCTCCTCAGTGGTCTTGACTGTGGTGCATTCTCTGCTGGATTTCCAGTCTCTGTCAGACCTATAGTCAGCTGAGCATTGCTCCCTGCCAGTCTCCTGTTTCTGCTACTCATCATCACTGTCCTGGTCCTGTTAACCCTGAGCTGGTGCCGTTAGACACCTAACAGCAGTTTCCCTCAGTTTCTAGCTTTAGCTGGAATGCTATATTTTTCTCATAGCACCACAACTCTTTTAGGTTAAAGCTGCAAGGCTTCCCTTGCTATAGGTCTTTTGATAAAGAGGAAACCTGAATACACCCAATCACCAGACTAATAAAAAATTCCTTCCCAGCTTTTATCCCCTCAAGGAATAGTCTGTCGGCTTCTCAAGGCCTTGGCTAGGATGAGCTTCCTTTTCCAGAAGCAGCCTTTGCCCTAGGCGATAAGCTCTTTGGGACACAGAATAAATCTGTTCCTGGATTACTAGTGGTCAGAGGCTTAGATCTATTTTCTGAATGGTATTTTCTGGTCACTGAAGCCTTATGTCAGTCACTCAGTCAGCAAGCATTTATTAAGAAGCAACTATGTGCTAGGCTTGTGTCTTTATTAAAACTCTCTATTTCTCTAGCTTAGGATCAGAAAGTCTGCTTAATTCACCATTTAATTTCTTTTTAAAAATTATTGTATTCTGAATTTAAGAAATAAAACAAGCATTTTCATAATAGTAGAATAGAAAAAAACTGCAAATCTATTATGTACAACTTGCTATTTCTTTTAAATATATAATAAAGTTATCCTGCAACTTAATTTTTTCCTTTTTTTTCTTCCCCTCCCACACTAGAGACGGCTACCATTAAACATAAATGTGTGTGTATGTGTACATACATACATATATATGTAAAATCATTCTATACATACTTCTATTTATCAGCTCTTTCTCTGGATGCAGATAGCGTCTTCTTTCACAGGTCTTTTGTAGCTAATTTGGGTATTTATAATAGTCAAAATGACTTAATTGCTCAAAGCTATTCTTAAAACAATATTGCTTTCACCATATACAATGTTGTCTTGGTTCTGCTCATTTTACTCTTCATTATTTCATGTAAATCTATCCATGTTTTTTCTAAGATCACTGACTTCATCATTTCTTATAGCACAGTAGTATTCTGTCAGAATCATATACCACAATTTGTTCAGCCATTCCAATGCTTAATTTCTGATCGAGGGCGTTGTGCCCTCAAACTCATGTTAGGGGAGCTTTGCCATAGAGCTTGGGTGGTGGTCTGGTCCTTGTGGTACTTTGGGAGCCAACAATGTGTTTTTTATCTGCTTTGAAAATGACTTCTAAACAAGGAAGAAAACTGAGTGTCTAGGGCGAGGTCATCGTCCAGACATATCCTTGACCTTTTCTGTGTATGTGCATCAGCAAAGCCATTTTAGACTTTGAGTCCCTATGAAAAACAAGGGGGTTGTAATATTCTTAGCATTGCATTTTAGGGAAAAAAAACACTGATAAGCTGGAGAGTGTCCAAAGGAAAGTGGCCAAGATGGTGAAGAGCCTTAAGTTTGTACCATATGTTGTTGTTCAGTCGTTTCAGTCACAGCCTGCTCTTTGGGACCACGGTTGGGGTAGTTTGCTATTTGCTTCTCCAGATCATTTATAGGTGAGGAAACATTAAGTGACTTGCCCAGGATCACACAGCTAGTAAGTGTCTGAGGCTAGATTTGAACTCACAAAGATGAGTCTTCCTGACTCCAGCGCCAGTGCTCTATCCACTGAGGATTGGTTAAAGAAACTGCGGGTTTTAGCTTAGAGAAGAGAAAGTTTGGAGAGAGCTGTCAGTTTTCTCCCAAGTTTCTCAAGGGCTGCAACACAGAAAGGAAGGATTAGATTATTCCTGCTAGATTTGGAAGCAATGGGTGGAGGTTATAGAAAGGTAAAATTTAGATTTAAGAAATTTAGATATAAAATTTTGATATAAGAAAACACAATTCCATAGTGAAATGGGCTACCTCTGGAGATAGTGGTTTTCTTCTTCTTCAAGGTCTTCAAGGAAAGGCTGCATGATCACTTATTGAGTGGGTTGTAGATGGATTCTTTTTTAGCTATGGGTTGGACTAGATGGACTAGCTGAGGTCTCTTCTAACTCTGAAATTCTATTATTCTGAATATCCAGGTGGTTTCTAAGGCCCCTTCCTTCTAGCTCTAAATTCAGTTTTAAAAAGATTTTATTAAATGCTTCCTACGGGCCAGACTCCATGATAGGCACTAAGATGTAAAGAAAACAAAACAATCCTTGGCCTCAAGAAACATACATTCCATTGGCGAGTGGGGGAGAGGAGGCAAAAGATAATAGATATATATTATATATAAAATACATTTACAATATATATCTTATATATAATGTATAATACATAAATTTAATATATAATATGTACAAAGTAATCTCTTGGGTGGCAGGCACACAGATTTAATATGAAGGATTTTGTGAATAATAAAATGGGGTCCAGAGAATAAAATGGAAGCTTAAGATAGAATGGGATAGGGATATAGATGGGATGGAACTGATGTGACTGGATATGAAAGAGTGGGGTTGTGGTTCGGTCGTTTCAGTTGTGTCTGACTCTTCGTGATCCCATTTGGGGTTTTCTTGGCAAAGATACTGGTTTGCTATTTCCTTCTGCAGCTCATTTTACAGATGAGGAAACTGAGGCAAACAAGGTTAAGTGACTTGCCCAGGGTCACTTGGCTAGTAAATGTCTGAGGCCAGATTTGAACTTACAAAGATGAATCTTCCTGATCCCAGGTCCAGTATAGGAAGACCCATCTTTGCGAATTCAAATCTGGCCTCAGACACTTACTAGCCGAGTGACCGTGGGCAAGTCATTTAACCTCAGTTCCTCATCTCAGAATCATGGAGATGGTCATGCCCTTCACAATAGCAATGATCATATTACTTGAACATCATCCTTGGAGTGAGAGGGGTGGGCAGCAAGTACTTGAAGGAGCACAGTAGATGATGAGTGCCTGTTTCTTTCTGGCTAAGGTAGGCCTTCATGGTGTCCTGGTGCACGGCTGGTTATAGAAGGATGATGCTATTTTGTGTACTCACTCTCTAATCCTTAACTGGATCAGTTCTGCTTCTGGGTTCATGTTATTGTTGAATAGATTATTAGAGGGACAGTGGCCTGGGTGGAGGGGGCAAGATGGCAAGAGGACCCCACCCTTGTCCTCTTACATAGCATAGTGTCAAGCCAGGACTAGGTCAATATGGTCTCGGTAGGTGTTTCTGAGCAGGGCACAAGAGTCTTAGGTTTGCTGAGCACTGATTCCAGATAATAAGTCTTGCCTTTCATTTGGCTTCCCAGCAACTCATTCACTCACTCACTCAATAAATATATATTAAGTGTCTATTACATGCCAGGCACTGTGCTAAGTACTAGGGATATAATGAGAGCAAAAAGATAGTCCTTACCTTCAAGGAGTTTACGATCTAATGGGAGAGTTCTACTCTTTCTGATTTACTTAACCAAATAGAAGGAAATCTAGAACTACATAATTGGTGGGTCTCTAAAAAGTAATGATATTTCTAAATGCAAACTGTAGAACACAGAGCTAGAAGGGACCCCAGACATCATTGAATCCACCCCCACCCTCCATATTTTATGAATGAGGAAACTTGAGCCCAGAAAAGTTCAGCATCTTGTCTAAGGCTACACAGGTAAAAAAAAAAAAAGTAACAGAGCCAAGATTCTACCTACAAATAAATATATTTTCTCTCATACATGTTGCTTCCATATAAGTATATATGTATATATACATATAAATTAACATATATACATACATATACACATTTTATATACATAATACCTATTTATACACACACACACTTACATGCACACAGCTAGTCCTTCCAGATGGGGAGGGGCTTAGGTCTGTGGCCCTCCACTACCCCACAATCTGGAAAATACACATAAAATTTTTTGGTCCTCCCTTTGTACCGGAGAAGAAGTGCAAATTTTTTCTTTTTCTTCTATGGGTTGTTCACAGTACCTTATTATAAAATTTGGGTTGATATTATACAATAATATAGACATATTTTATGCATTTCTGAGTTTCTAAATTTTTTGGGGGCTGTCTGCTGGCTTTCCCATATTTTTTGCAGCTTCTGCAAAACTACCAAAAAAATCCCATTTAATTTTTTATGTCAACCCATGATATATCAAAACTGTGATAGGGAAACTCTTGATGTGGAAGGGATAACTGTTGATGAATTTGACTGAGCCGATACAAATTCATTGGGCAAGTCACTGTATCTCTCTGGGCCAGAGGTTCTTCATTTTATAAAATGAAAAGTTCATTTCTGAGGCTGGACTCACAGTTCTACCTCATTTAAATCCAATTCACTTGCAAGTTGAGCCATCTCTCTGTGATGTCCCTGGTCTTTGAAAATGAAGGACCCGTAACAACAAATCTATGTTCCTATTCCTCCTGAGCCTGGGGTATCTCCTTTAATTCTCTCAGCAACAGCAAATTTGGAGGTGGGTTTGAAATTTTACTAACACCCTAATGTAATATATAAGAACCAAGTCTAACGTGTTTAAAATAACCAGGAGTGGCTTCCAGAATGCTGGGTGCTATGGAAAGACAGATAGGGGAGAGGTCGTCATCCACATCAGGGGAGAGAGCTGCCAAATCTGTGAGAACTGCGTCTATGAATTGATGTTGGCATTTCTATGTCCAAATTAAGAAATACCTTCCTCTCTGGGTAGTTCATTAGGGAGGCCACAAACTCCATTTTCCTGGCTGTTTTTGGAAATACTTTTAGAGCCTATGGCATCGTCTTTCATTTCCTCATTGATTGCAAATCTTCATCATTTGAGTGGGGATTATATTTTCTTGGAAACAACTTAAAATCATTCAGACACCAGAGCTGCAGGTAAATAAGGGGTGTGATCAATTTCAGTTAAATTTAAATGAGGCATGGCCAAAGTCAGGAGATTCATTTCTGTGGTATGGCTAATAACCTGCATCTGAAGGCAATTCCAAAACAAAACAAACAAACCAAAAAACCCAACCTCTGCCTGACCCTTTTTGGCTAATGATAGCATCCCTGAAACAAGTCTACAACCACCCCAGGTGACTGTTTTGAAAGGCGACATCCATCTGGATGTATTCTAGTAGGTGAAATCAGCTCCACAAACACAAGTGTTAAGGACAATTGTGGTGAACAGGCTTACTTATCAGTAAATTCATTCCAATCTAACAGGCTTTATTAAACATTTGTTATGGTCGTGGCACTGTGCTGGGCATGATAAAAAGTGTAAAAGTTCTATTGTAAATATTGATAAATGTCGATGGTTGATGAAATATGATTGCTGTTTCTCCTTTTGCATGGGAGCTAAAATGTAAACAGCACGTATAGACTCAATTACAAAGTACTCCTCAAAGAAATAAACGTGCTTTTCTGTGCGTAATTCTGACCTGTTTTCACCTGAAGCAGCCTGTCATTTGTACTGTAAAACAGAAAGCAGTCCAGGTGATAACATTTAGAGAAGTGTAGGGGAAAGAGCACTGGAGGCCAGGGTCTTAGCTTAGTCACTAACCTTGGACAGGTGACTTCCCTTCCAATTTCCTCATCTGTAAAACGAGGGGGTTTTGAACTAGGTGAGTTTTTACATCCAGCTTAAAACATCTAAACTCTGTTCTTCCTTGGTTTACAGGACAACCAGTGAACTGGGGGGCAAGAGGGCCACCTCTCCCTTTCCCAGGATGCTTCACTGCTCCCCCACCCCCAACCCCTACTGGTCTCATACTCCCACAGGAGCCCCAGTTTCTCATGGCAGTGACCCCAACCTAATTAAAATTCAGTTATTTGGGCTGAGTTTCATTCTGACTTTTCTGGAGGTCATTTGCACCTGAAAGTCAGAGTGAAACTTAGAGGGTTGGGAACCCACTACGACTGGCGCCCCCCCCCCCCGCCCCCCCCCTCGTGTCCTGTCCCCCTCCTCCTTCCCCCACATTTTTTCTCTTGGACAAATTTAACCAGGCTTCTGCAAAACAAAACTCTCCCTCCTCCCACGTATATGCATGCTCGGATTCTTTCTCTCTTTCTTCACTCTTACTTCCTAGCTCCTCTACTGAGGCGGCCTCCTTGAAGCTCTGTCTCCTGCAAATATCATGGTGCTCCTCCTAGTTAGTACCCTGAAACCCCCCCAGCTGTTCCTATTTTCCTTCCCTATACTTCAGGGAAACAGCCTAGGTTAGAGGAACCACTCCAAAATTAGGTTTGGTTTCATGCCCTTTTGACTGAAAAAAAGTCAGGGATCACTTTTGTTTACCTTTCTCCTCCTGTCTCACCTTCTGGGGCTAAGGGCAGTTCTACTGCCTGGACCTAAAAGATCTGACTTTTTTTGAATGAGTTATAGGAATGGCCAAGGCCTAGCAATTGAAGGGCACCGTCAGGTCACTGCCACCCACAACTCCTTACTGGCATTTGATTATTATTATTTGAGGGGAGGAGGCTGGGAAAGGCAGATGAAAGGAGTCCCCTCCCCCTCAGCCCAGCCTACAATACACTGTAACTGAATGTGTGTGGATGGGAACTTGGCCATGGGCAGCCGCCAAAGAGCTCCAAGTTTTCACAGGATGTACTTGGAAAAAAACAATATATTATTGAAAAGGGCTTGTCAGTTAGCCAGCCGGCCTCTGTCCTGTCCTAACATTGCCTCTTCTCCCCCGGCCTCAATTCCTCATCCTGTATCCCTGGCCTCTGAGAGTCTCATTCCCTGTCACAGTTATTTTATCAGGAGTTGCATAGAAGCAGTTTTCACTTAGGAACAAGGATATTTAAAGACCTGAAAATAGAGCTGTAAGAGTAACTGATTTAGAACAGATTGCCCATTTCAGTGATCAAATGTAGTGAAACAGTTGGCTTTTTGAACCTGGGGAATCTCTGAACCTGGGGCTGCCAGGTCAGCCTGACCCAAACTTGACTAGGTAGGCAGGTGGAAGGCCAATACATTCCCTTAGCTCAACTTCCCCTTTTTAGCTTGGATTTTTTTGTTTTCTTAACCCAAGCAGGGAGCTGTCGTAGTTTTTTGAGAAATAGGAGGTGATGACAGGTACGAAATGAGGATGGTTGGGACAGCAAACTGACCCACTGAACTAACAGGGGCCCCTTTGGGAGGCATGCAGTAAAAACAGACCTGGATTTGGAAGAAGAAAATTCTGATTTCAGCTCCCAGCTCTGCCACTTACTTCACTGTGGAACCTCCAGCAAATCCTGTCACCACTCTGAGTTTCCTCAGCTTCTTTCTTTGTAAAATGAGGGACTTAGATCATGTGATCTCTAGAGCTCTTTCCAGCTCTGGTCCTATGAACTTTTAAGAAGTTTCACAACAGCAGAAAATGCTGCCCAACTAAACAGCGATATATTATGGGGGAATTGTGGCAAGATGGAAGCAAGATAAGACCCTCTTTTTATTTTCTTGACTAAGTCTTGTTAGGACCAAGTTTATAGTAGGACTCACAAAACTAAGGTATAAGTTTGCCAAGTTATATGGAAATGTCAAGGGAAGGAATCCCCTTTCTCCTAAGCCCAGGTCAATGCTTCTACTACTAAAAATGGTGAGTATGATGTTAGGAGGTGAGGCAGGTGGGGTAAAAGGTAAAATACAGGAACTGGAATTAGGAAAACCCATGTTCAATTCCACTTCTGACTCTTACTAGGTGTGCGACCATGGGCAGCTCTCTCTGTCTCTCTAATTTAATTTTTTAAAAAAAAAATTTCCCCACATAACAGTATTTCATTTTTTTTCCAATTACATGTAAAGATAGTTTTCAACATTCACTTTTATAAGATTTTGAGTTCCAACTTTTTTCTCTCTCTTTCCCTCTCTTCCCCCCTTCCCAAGATGGCAAGCAACCTGATATAGGCTATATGGTACATAATTATATTAAACAAATTTCCACATTAGTCATGTTGTAAAAGAAGAATCAGAATAAAAGGGAAAAACCATGTGTCTCTTTTTCTCTGCACCCCATGCAAGTTCTCAAAAGTCTCCTATTAAGTTAGATATGGGTTGCGATCTCTATTAGTGGAAGGTATTCCCATACTGAGGAAGCCACATATCCTTGAGGTGATCTCTGGCAAATCACTTCATCTCAGCATCAGTTTCCTGGTTTGTATGCTATGGTTACATTAGATGCAACCTTTCAACTCTTATTCTATGACTATGACTTCAGTCTCTTAGAATAGAATTCACATGGTTGTTTACCCTCAGAGTTGTGTCATGCTTCTTAAAGGCCCTTGATTCAATAAAACAGATGGATTTCAATTCCTCCCCTCAAGCCTTGACTCAGCGGAGAAAATACAGTCCAGGTTGTTAGCATTAGGCAGGAACATGGAGGCCAGCAGTTTCTGTAGTACTTGATCCCGTCAACATGCAAATCACCTCATAATTTACAAATGATTTTCACGGTTCCCAGGATAAAAAATGGACATTTCTTGCCTTGATTCAAGCTTTGTTTATCTCACGTATATTCTGTAACATTTTCCCTCTGCTGTGAATCAGAGAGGACATTTGTAATAGTGATTGGCCTGTGTTAGTCACTGCTCTCCACTGTTGTTGTAAAACTTAATTATGCTTGCCTGGAAAGTGCTGAGTTCAGCCCTGTGCAAAAGGAATTCTGTAAACCCCGTATCTGCCCTTTAGAAATCAACAGTGCTTCTTTAGTCCTATTAAGCAAGGTGGGAGTTAAAAGGTAGCAGAGTTGTAAATGGGGCTCAGCTCTTGGCTCTCAGAGCAGAGCAGAGTTTCTGAACCCAGGACATGTGATTTTGATTTTAAAAACATCTTGATAATTGCATTTCAGCATAATTGGATTCCTTTGTAATCCTATTTTTAAATTTTATGTATTTAAAAATATTCCAAGAAGGGGTCCAGAGGCTTTACCACACTTCCAACAGTGTCCATCACATAAAAAAAAAAGTTCTAAACCCCTGCTCTAGAGTGTCTCCATGTAGGTTAGAGGAGGCTGCTTCCTTGTTCTGAGTGATCAGCATCACTGTGCCTCATCTCATGGACACTCCCACCTCACCCTCCTTGAAGGTTCCTTGCCATAACACCCCTCTCCCAAGGTCTGTTCCCCCCCCATAACCAGGGATGAGGGTCAGACACTCTGTGGGACAAAGTACCTCTTCTCCTAAAGTTGGACTCTCCTGCCTTGCTCCTCCATTCCTCCTCATCTCAGGAATGAATACATCCAGATAAGTTGAAGCTAGTATCAAATGGGAGAACGAACAGTATCTAATGGGAGAATGCATGTATAGCAATACTAAGAAATGTTGATAGTGATGATGTTGACAAAAACAATAGTTCTCTTAAGATGCAACTCATCATCTGTGCCATAAGTGAGAGGAAACTCAAGAGTACCAGCCAGGGTAATATACACTGAGGACTTCAGGTGTTGTTGGACTACTATGGTAGCTATGGAGATCTGCCAGTAACCTAGAAATGCTAGCAAATTGGATTAACACCTCTACTAAATAGGTCTTAAGAGCCAAAGAAATAGACTGTAATGTCCTCTACGAAATGAAACCAAAACAACACCCACCAAGTTTAGAATGAGATAACAACTGATATTTTAGGTAGCCATTTAAGGATTTCCAAAGTGCTTTCATGCCCTACTTCAACTGATCCTCTCAATAGTGCTATGCTATCGAGGTCCCCATTTTAACCATGAGAAGACCATAAATTCCCAGCTAGAAGGGGACCTTCTCAGAGGCCCAGGCCAACTCTCTCATTTTGTAGATGAAATGGAGTCTACAAAAGGTTAAATGACCTGCCCAGGTAAGAGTAAGTGCCTGAGACAGGATTCAAACTTAGGTCTGTTGGACTCCAAGTCCAGTATTTATTTTGAATAAATAAATCAATTTATTCAGCTATCCATTTATTTGGTTTATTTGAATTATTAGGAATAAAAGGATAACTCAACTTAATATTTCCAGATTCGAACTCTGCATATTTTAAAATTAATTTCTAGTTCTTTCGACTACCTGACTTTGTCAGCAGGGAGTCATCTCACAAGAAATACTCCATGTTAGAAAATAAACAGGGCCTCTGAATGAAATCCCCCCGTAGAAGAATCACAAAACTTTAGACAGTTCAAAGTCTGGGACCAACTACTTGAGGACAAGACTCTCTGCCTCCATCTCCACCCCCTAGACCACAGCAATTTCTCTCATCATCCTATTGTCAGCGAGCCAACTCATCCTGGCCTCCTCTCCTATCCCCCCCAACCTAGGGAAGGTCCAGTCTATCACTGCCCAGGGCAGGCCCAAAGGGGTTAGTGCATCCTCACTCCAATGGCATTAGCCTGTGTTCACTAACGATGTGGTTGTTCTGGTCCAACCACACTGAAGACTCACAAGGTCATATTCCTGAGACCTTCTAACGTGGCACAGGGGGAAAGAGCATTGAATTTGAAGTCAGAGAGAACCTGGGTTTGAATTTCAATTCAGCGATCATCTTGGTGATTTTGGTCTTGATCTCTCTGGCCTCATCTGTAAAATGGTGATAAAAATAACACCTACTTCCCAGTGTTGTCACTGTTTATTATCCCCATCTGTGAAATGGGGATAGGAACAGCAGCAACCTGCTTCTCAGGACCGTTATAAGAATAAACTCAGAAAACATTTACAAAGTGCTTTTCAAATCTTTGTTTCTGCATCACTTAGCACATAGTAAACACTTCATAAATGTCTGATGACTCTGCAGAGCCGGGTTTTTTTAAAGTAGAAAGCAATTTCATATTAAGGTTCATAAAACACACAAGGCACAAAGCTAGGAACAGTATAGCAAGTATGATGGTGTGGCTGCAACCTCTCTAGAATGAAACCCACTTTGGGCTGACATGAAGATGAACACTTGAAACATGGAGGGCGTTCATGTTTTCAAACTGCTGGGGGTGTTCAACACTCATGAGCTGTTTGCAAGAGCTGAACCTCACCTGACTCGTGGAGCCAGAAATGTGCATTTGTTTAGAGAAAGGCATGGGATGTTATCCACAGGTTATAGAGGTCATCGTCTTTTTCCTTCCAAAGCCTACCATCCACCTAGTTCTCGTTCTCTCTCGCTCGCTCTCTCTCTCTCTCTCTCTCTCTCTCTCTCTCTCTGTCTCTAAACTTCTATTCACCCATGAAGGTCTCTGGGAAAGGACATGCTTGAAGGTTTGGCACTGCTTCTCTGAGATGCCAGAGAAAATCGAGACATGAGTGTATGATGCTTTTGGAAAATCTGTGTAAAGCCTGTAGGAATACTTTGTGGTAAAGGGTCATAACTGTTTCATAAATTGTAAAATCTCTCATTTTCTTTGCCAGGCCCATCCTCTCTATCTCATGGCTAGCCACGGTGAGCCTATCTTTCCTGAAAGGTCTATTATTCTCTCCTCTACAAGGCCTTCCACAGTGCTCCAAAGCCTTCGTGATAATTGTTTTTTTTTCTCAACTTCTGTAAAACTAGCAATGCTATCTACAATCCTTTTCAACTATAAATATTAATGAAAACCTAATAATTTTGACTTTTACACAAACACTCTTTCTTCTTAATTAGAATATAAGCCCACTGAGGTTAGATAGTGGATATTTTAGGTCACAGAGTCACAGATGTGAAGAGTTAAAAGGGATCTTGGCAGCCATCTATCCAACCTATACATGAAAGGAATCTCCACTATAACATATGGGACAAGTGTTGTCCTTGGAGACTTCTCTGTGTCCCCAGCACATAGTAGGGTGTCCTGCACATAGTAGGTACTCTGTTTTTCGATGGTGATAGTGTTATGTTCTGCTTATCAGCAGACTCAGGATACTTACTAGGTGCTTTTCATCACTTTTTTTGCCCTCATTGTTTATACAAATCTCCAGAGAGTCTAGAGCAGAACATGTGTTTCCTTAATTAAAAAATGCTTTCCCCTCTATGTTCCATGCACATACAGCTTTGTTTCTCTAGGGTCCTTCACTGTTAAGGGAGTGACCATGGAGGCACACTTGGGTGTGTTCTGTGTGTGTGTGTGTGTATTTTTTTTCTCCAAGAGGCAGACTCTTCCGAAAACAACTCTGCCTGAATGTAAGAAATGTACTTGGGAGATCCACCTGGTTCAGAAACCTTGTTAAACCAACGCAGGCAGCCTGTGTCCCTCACTGCCTTTTTCAGTGACCGAAGTAAGCTTCCGGGATCATAGAGGGAAAGGTGACAGAGAAGGGGAGCAAGCAGAGCAGCTGCAACCATATTCAGAGTTAAGGCCACCAAGTCCTGTTTCGAGTCTCTCTGAGCCACTGGAGTTCATCTTCCTCCTCTCGTTTTCATCCTTCACGTAGACAGGGTTGACACACTTTAAGGATCTGTGATCTTGATAATTGCTGATCTCAACCATCTGTGACTTAGCAGATAAGTCTTAAGGAGTTGCCCGAGTCTCAGAAAGGTGACTTGCCAGTGGCCTCATAACTAGTAAATGTCAGAACTAGGATCAGAACACATGTGTTCTTGTATCCAAGACAATGCTGCAGTGACTACACCCCGAAGCCACTTGGGGGACGATAACAACAACAAAATAGCTGACCTTTATATGGTCCTTTGAAGACTGAAAAGTGCTTTACATTTATTACCTCATTGGAGCTTCACAACAATCCTACATAGTTGGGATTATCCCTGTTTCACAGATGGAAGCATCTCTTTTTAGAGAGGCTGCTAGGTGTCACAGGGGGTAGAATTCTGGACTTACTGTCAGGAAGACCTAAGCTCCAATCCTTACTAGCTGTATGACCCAGGATAAGTCATTTACCCCCTCAGCCTCAGTTTCTTCATCTGTAAAATAGGGATGATAATAGCACCTACCTCACAAGAGTATTGTGAGTCTTTGTAAACTTCAAAGCTCTATGTAAATACCAGCTCTGATTATTATCACTACCGTGTTAACATTAATAATAACGACATTACTACTATTACTAACACCACTAAACTAAGCCAAAGAGAAGTGAAATGAGTTGTTTATAGTCGTATAACTAATAACTGCTGGAGTCAGACTCAGGTCTTTCTGAGCTCCAAATCTAAAACTCTCCACCAAGGAGGAAGAGGATGAGGGAAAGGGAGAGGGAGGGAGGGAGGGAGATAGAGGGACAGGGAGGAAGAGAAGAAGGAAGACGGAGGGAGGGGAAGAAAAGTAGAAAGGAGGGAGATGGAGGAGAGAGGGGGGAAAGGGAGGGAAGGGGAGAGAAAGGGAGAGAAAGTGAGACACAGGGGAGGGGAGAGGAGGGGAGAGGAGAATCTCCTCTGAGCCGCGACCATCCAGAAGTCTGACCTGGCCCTTATTATGGATGGCAGGTTGCTGGACCTGCTTCCTCTTCCCCTCCAGACACAATGCTAGCCTTTGCTTTGATTGTTTTCCCATATCACAACCAGACTCATTGAAGAGCTGACAAGACGGTCTCCAAAGGCATCCTAAGGTGATGTGGGAGGAATAACACAATGCACTCTCATTTCCATGTACTTCCTGAGGTCACCTCCGGTGCTTGGCTTCAGTGCTTTTACTTTAAGAGTGAGAACAAAAGCGAGGTGAGGCTTCTAAAGCAAACACTGGGGTTCGGTCTTCCTTCCCCTCCCTTCATGCTACATTGTTTCTAGACTCCTAGCACTGTGCTGGGCACCTAGGTGATCACTAAATATTTATTATCTGGATGGTCAGATGGGCAGTCATACCTATGAGGGTATATTTTACTATAACAAGCCAAGAAAGACAAAGACAGACAGCTTGGATGATGATCTTACAAACCTGACTTAGGTCTGGGCTCCAGCTATCACTTCCTTGTTTATCTGCTTCTAGCCACAAGCCTGGGGTGGGGGGTATTTCTCTTTATAAGCCTCTTCCCATAGTGCCTCAATTTCCTAACATGTAAAATGATGAGACTATAGTAGCTGATCTAAAATCCTTCCAGTTCTAAATCCTTCAATCCTCCCTTCTATGGAGAAGACGGATTCTAGGGCCCAGGAGAAGGAAAAAAAAGCCCAACAACCCTCCAGCTGCAGAATCTAGGCAAGATGAGCAGACACTGGTGCTGACAGCAGGAATAACAGTGAAGAACAAGAGACTAGCATTTGAGCAGGCTGCTTTCTTCCCAGCCAGGAGATTTTTGGAGCAGGCTCCAAACCACAGGCAACAAATGGGGTTTGGTCACTGCCAACCATGGAGTTTAAGAAAAAAAAATCAACAAATAAAGAAGACATTTATTAATGAAAGAACAAGGTTCAGCGTGGTCTCTTTTGTCGTTAGGGTTTTCATTTTGTTTTCATTTATCATGGGTTGTTTTACTTTTATTACACTGTTCTGTGTCTCTCTTTTTTTAATGTTCCTTCTGAATGGCCCTTTCTTTGAAATTCAGTAAGCATTAATTAAGCATCTACTACATGCAAGATACTTTGCTAGACTCCAGCTATACAAAAACAAAATACAACCATTCCTGCCCTCAAGGAACTTATATTCTACTGGCATTATATAAAAGCCAATAGATAATTATATATAAATAACTGGGGAAGGACAGTAGAAAGTAACCACTGGGTGGGGAAGTGGAAGGAGAATAAAGGAGAAGAGGAGGAAACTGAAAATGGACCTAGGAGGGAATTAGAGTTGCCAAGAGGTGGTGATGGGGAAGAAGAGATTTCCTGCAAAGGTATGGAGGCAGAGAGAGAATTCTGGGCATGAGAGCCAGCAAATGGTCTATTTTGGCTATAATAAAGCCTGTGATGGGGAGTAAAAAGAAGTGAGTCTGGAAAAATAGACTGGAGCCAGACTGGGAAGGGCTTTAAATGGCCAAAAGGAGGTAATACTTTATCCAAGAAAGGCTGAATTTGAGTGGTCTGGTGTTCTCCATGCTGCTCTTCAGGCCATCTTTGGTATACTAGTGTTTAGCATTGCGCATAGCACATAGTGGGCACTTAACGTATGTGTACTGATTGACTGCTTCTAAGGCCAGTATCAACAGTTGAGAGAAAAACACCTTGTAGTATGCTGTATATTGCCCATCCCCCTACTCACTGACTAATTCTTTCTGACCACAGACTTTAGTCTGGAAGGTGCTTCTGCTTGGCTACTGTGAAGATCCCAGGAAAGCCAGCCCGCCAGGTTCAAGGACAAAGGAGGTCACCAGACAGGGCCTTTCTCTGTGCATCATTCAATGCAAGGGAACTTGAAAGCTGGAGTTAAGAGATTAGACTGTGAAAGAAGCAAGAAGAGCAGCAGCAGACGGGCAGAGACTTCTTCTGGGAGGGGTGGCAGGAGGGTGTTTCTCTCCATAGATTCTGGCTCCAGAAAGAAACTGAAGCCGACACTAGATTTCAGCGAGACTCCCTGTAAACAGAGCCGGCCTCACCGGCTGGCTGTGATAGGAAACATGGCCCCTGTGCTCTGATTTGTTTACACACAGTCTCACAAAAAGCTGGAACATTAGGATTCCTACCCCTATTGCAGCAGCAAATATTGACTAAAAATATATCTTCCCTCTCTCCCTCCCCACACTGCCCCCAGAGTGAGGGGCCTGTTATGGGAGGCTGTCAAAGATAGGGATGGGGCAAGACTGAAAGGTCATTTAAGCCCAAGTCAGCCCCTGACCCTGCTCCCCATGAGTCCTTTCTTCACAAGAGATGAGCTGCACTTTAGTCCCTCTTTGGCCTCAGCACAAGGGAGTCAGGAGACCTTGATTCTAGGAAATTACCTTGCTCCAGTGAACTGAACTTTCCATATATTTTTGTTGTTGCTGAGATGTTTCAGTTGTGTCTGACTCTTTGTGACCCCATTGAGGGTTTTCTTGACCGAGATACTGGAGTCGTTTGTCATTTCCTTTTCCAGCTCATTTTACAGACGAGGAGACTGAAGCAAACAGGGTTAAGTGACTTGCTCAGAGTCATACAGCTAGTAAATGTCTGAGGTCACATTTGAACTCAGGTTCTCCTGACCCCAGGGCCAACTCTCTATCCACTGTGCTACCAAACTACCCCTATATGATTATCTCTAGACTCATCAAACATAGAGGCTGTTTTGTGGTACAGGAGAAAGACATCAGAGGACCTAATTTCAAATGCCAGTTCTCTCACTACCTCTGTGACCTTGGGTAAATCATTTTACTTCAACTGGACTTAGGTCTTCTCATCTGTAAAATGGAGACATTGGACTACATCAGAAGTGTACTCCAGAATGTTATTGAACCATATTAACATGTAATTGGGAAATGTTTAACAAGCTGAATAAAAAGGCAATATGTCATAGATAACATTAATTTGTGGTTTTCCAAGCCACCATGTGGCCTGCAGGGATCATCTCTATTTGAGTTTGACATCAGGGGACTAGACAGGCTCTGAAGACTTTTCTAGTTCTGCATGAATGATCCTAAGATAAGGAATTGGGCAGCGAGGTGGCACAGGGGATAAAGCATCAGGCCTGGAGTCAGGAGACCTGAATTAAAACCTTACTTTAGACACTTACTATGTGACCCGGGGCAAGTCACTTAACCCTGTTGGCCTCAGTTTCCTCATCTGTAAAATGAGCTGGAGAAGGAAATGGCAAGCCTCTCCAGTATCTCTGCAAAGAAAACTGAGTCAGACATGACTGTATGACAACTACAAAGAAGAGAAAATTGAGGCTCAGAGAATTGGTGTCTTCCCTGAAGAGATAAATTAGTTACTGGCACAGACGAGATTAGAATTTGAGTCTCCTGACTCCTGGTTTTCTGCAATGCCAGGCTGCCCTTTCGATTCCCACAGGGTTGTAGTGAGCATAAAATAAGAGGACATAGGTGAAAAGCACTTTGAAAATGGTAGGGTGCTAGCCAAATGGGAGGTGTAGGGTGCGGTGATGGGACCCGGACTGAGAACCAAGAGTCTGTCCTGATATGATAAGGTATAATAATGAGCTGCCATAGAGCTGAGCCTTTAGAGGAGAACTGTATATAGAATATTTTTGGCCCATGGGACAAATATCACAAATGTTGACTGGGAGAACATTTGTTCTCAGGTGAGTGAAGGGCACCTCCCTGTTGGGGGTGGGAGGAGGAAGACAGAAACCCGGTGACATCACGTTGGCTTGAGGCTTGCCCTACAATATCAAATAGTCAATTAATATTTATTAAGAATTTAACTGTGTGTTTGTCCCTGTGCTAAGTGCTGGGGTTACAAAGAAAGGTCCCTGTCCTAGGAGAACTCACATTTTAATAGGGGAAAAAAACAACTACATGTAAAAAACCAGGTATATGCAACATATTTAGAGAGGAGGTGGAGGGTAACATAAGAGGGAAGGAACATGAACAGTGGAAGGGACTAGGAAAGGCCTCCTGCAGAAGATGGGATTTGAGCTCAATCCTGAAAAAGGCCAGGGAAGCTCAGAGGCAGAGGTAAGGAGAGAGAGCATTGAAGGTATTGGAAATAGTAAATATAAAGGCACAGAATAAGGAGATGGGATATCATATACTAGGAAGGGTAAGTTGGTTCATATAACTGGATCAGAGTGCCTGAAGGGGAGGGAGTAAAGTATAAAAAGAATGAAATGGTTGGAATGGGCCAGCTTTTGAAAGGCCTTAAAACATACACCCCCAAAGAGGTCAAATAGAGGGAAAGCATTCATTTGTACAAAAAATATCTAAAGTAGCACTTTTTGTCATAGCAAAGAATTGAAAACTAAGGATATACCCATCGATTAGAAAATGCTGAGCAAATTATGGTATATAAATGTAATAGAGTATCACTGTGCCATACAAATTGGAGAAGAGGATGGATTCAGAGAAACTTTGGAAGATTTGTATGAACTGATGTAGAGTGAAATGAGCAGAACAAGAAATATTTATACAATAGCTAAAACTGTAAGAAAAAAAACCAACTTTGAAAGTCTTAAGAATGCTGATTAATGCAATGACCAGCCAATAATTCAGAGGGTTGATGATGAAATATGTTACATACCCTGGCAGGGAGGTGGGAGGACTCAAGGGACAGAATGAAATATGTATTTTTAGACACGGTCAGTCCCTGTGCCATTGGCACAGTGCCTGGCACATAATAAACTTATTTTCTTTGACTATGATTACCTGTTACAAGGAAAGTTTTTTTTAATTGGGGGGAGGTGAGAATTTGGAAGGCAGAAAGGGCTTTGCAATAGGGATGGCCAAAAAAAAGAAGAAAAGGACATTTTAGGATTAAAAAAAACATGAAAGAGAATAGAGGGAAGTTTAGAAAGAGACCCAAAGAGAATCGTTTTGAAATTAACACGTTGAATTTTTCATGTTCTTTTTTAGAATTAAAGCTATAAGTAATATATTTGTGGCTTCGTGTACAATACTCCTCTGATTTGTGTATAAGGAAACAATCATGCTTGATTATGTCAAATATCGAACAACAACAAAAACAATGGGGAATTCAGAGAATCAGTATGAATGAGAGTGGCCTGGAAAGGCATCATGGAAGAGGTGGAATTTGAATTAAGCTATGAAGGACAGCCAAGATTTAGACAGACAGAAGAGAGAGAAAGATTTCTAGATATGAAGAAAAACAAAATTAGCCCAGAGGTGGAGATGAACATGGCATTGGTCTACTTCTCCCTCCTCCCTTTTCCTTGATTGATTTCCTTTCCTCTCTGAGAAGTTTTCCAGTCAGTCCACCATGAAACACATTACTGATGGGCCCTCCACGGTGTCCCCCTCAATAGTAGCATGGCATTCATGGCCTATATCAGCCTTGTTTGGCAATTGTGTGCCCTGTAGCCAGGGCTTCATTTGGCCTTTAGCAGTTTCCATGGAAACCACAGCTTCTTTTTGGGGATGCCAAGCCAGGGACTCCTGCCTAGTAGGCTATTTCATGATGTTCCAGAACCTGCTGCTTTTTGGGACCAGTTATCAGTCTTTTCCTTTATCTTTTGGCTTGACTTAGGCATATAGGTTGTACAGTGGATTGAGTGCACGACATTGAGTGCGGAAGGTCAGAATTCAAATCCTGCCTCTTATATTTACAAGTAATGTGACATCCCCCCCCCCCCCCGCCACACCAAACAAGTCACTCAACTTTTGTCTCATTTTCCTCATTTATAAGATGGAGATAATAATACTGCCTAATTCTTAGGATTGTCTTGAGGATAAAATAGTATTTGCAAAGCACATTGTAAACCTTAAAGTGCTCTATAAATGCTGGCTATTATAATTATTGTCTATTCCTCACTATACAACTATCAAATAGCTAGATCAGACACGGGACAATATGGGGACAGGAGAAAATCTTCAATAGTCAGAGGTGATAAAAAATGGAATGGGCCGCGCCTCACTGGGTAGTGAGTTCTTTGTTAGGAGAGGTATTCAACCAGAGAATGAATGACTAGTTGCCAAATGTTTTATAAAGGGGATTCACGTTTTAAATAGGGGTTAGAATGAATGATGGCTAAGGTTCTTTCCAAGAGTTAGGATTTTGTGATGCCATATTTCCTTCCATTCTCTCCAATCATTAAGCTGAAATTCTTTCCCATATATTGATAGTTCATTTTTTTTTTCTGTTCAAAGCATAGCTGTGTCCTTTGCTAACAGTGGTCATCACCAAGATAGAAGAGGAAAATCCAAAAAATACGCCAGGACAAACAGTTTTATGTGAGAATGATGCCTGGGAGGCTGTACTGTCCTCAGTGCATAGGCTTGTGTGTTAAGGGCCCCTCCTGAGAATTTTAAACTGTTCTTGTACCTTCATAATAGCTTGTTAAGCAGCTAAGTATAGATTGTAAAGAATGCTGGACTTGGAGTCAGGAGGTTCTAAGTTCAAATTCTGCCCCAGAAGCTTGAGTGGCCCTGGGCAAGAAACTTAACTTCTATCTGTCTTAGATTCTTCATCTGTAACATAATAGTAGTGCCTACCTTATAGAGATAACATGTCAAGCACTCTGAAAACTTAAAACACTATATTAATGCTATGTCATCACCATCATCATCATCATCACCATCACCATCATCATAATTACTCCTTTGGATTCTGGGTTTTTATATAGCCACGGGAATAACCACTTTTACCAAACATTTTCAGTACTTAATATATTCCTAGAATAACAATTGCATTCATTTTATTATCATTCTGTTTATATATCATTTTATTAGAGCACTTAAGGTTGGCAAAGCACTTCCCTTCCAACCTTGTGAAGGAGAAGAGTTATTTTTATACCCATTTTATAAACGATGAATATGAAGCAGAGATGCATTGTCATTGTATGCCCAGCACCTATCAGTGTCTTCCAGGCAATACTCACCTCATAAATGTTTGTTGAAATAAATAGAATTGAATGGAACTGATTTGTTCAAGATGAAACTGCTCAATGGCAAAGCTAATAGGAGAAAGGATTCTGAATACAGAATAATAGGACTTGAGGTCGAATCACTAATCTGGTGCTACTTAGGTGCCCGTGGGCAAATCATTTAACCTTTGTGAGCCTCGATTTGTTGTTGCTGTTGAGTCATTTGGGTTGTGTCTGACTCTTTGCGATCCCATTTTGGGGTTTTCTTGGAATATCGGAATGGTTTGCCATTTCCTTCTCCAACTCATTTTGCAGACAAGAAAACAGAGGCAGACAGGGTTAAGTGACTTGCTCAGGATCACACAGCTAGCGAGGCTGGATTTGAACTCATGAAGATTAGTCTTCCTGATTCCAAGCCCAGCGGTCTATTCACTGTGCCACCTAGCTGCCCTGGGCCTCAGTTACTTGCATGTATAATGGAGAGTCAAACTGGATAATCTCTGAAGTCACCACGGGTTCCAAATCTGTGATCCCATGATACTAATGCTGATGTCCTCAAATCAGTATATTCTCTGGCGTTGAAATCAATTTTTGTCCCATCACACCATAGCAGCCTCTCTCCCTCCTTGCTACTCCTTGAGCTAGAAATTCCATCTTCTAACTTCTGGTTGTTTTCACTGGCCGTCCCTCATGCCTGGATCTCTCTTCCTCTTGGCTTCCTTCAAGTCTCAAACACAGCAAGTTTTCCTGATTCCCTTTTAATCCTAGTGTCTTTCCTCGGCTGATTTTCTCCACGTCACCCCTCAAGTATAATTTGTGCATAATTGTTTGCATGTTGTCTCCCCAACTAGACTGGAAGCTCCTTGGGGGCAGAGGCTGTCTTTTGCCTTTCTTTGTATTCTCATTCCTTAGCGCAGTGCCTGGCACATAGCTGGTATATGTTAATTGACTGACTGTTTCTCTTTCGAAAAATGTATTCTTAAGCATATCGGTTAAAGTGACCAGTGTGATGTCCTGGGCTGAATGGACACAGTCACTCTCTCCCATAAATGATCTTCCCTTTACATCATGGACCAGTTTCTCCTGAATAGGTTGTACTTGGGAATATACTGGGCATAACCCCCTCAGAGTAAATGCTATGAGCCCCAGACACCACTGTTTTGATGTGTCTTGTAAACAAAACATCACACAGTATTAACCCCTGTCTCTATCCTGTGCCAAGAAACAGACTATGACAAACAGCTTTCATGCTCCAGATGGGCAAACACACTAAAGCTCAGATCTGAGTGATATTCATACTGATACAGTTTATCACTTGGAAAATATTTGGACAAATGGGAGCCAAATGTGGGCAAGGAGCAGAAAGAGAAGTAGGGAATCACACTATTGGATTTTTTGTTAGAGAAACCAAGGGCCTTGATATGATCCTAGTGGTCAGAAAAAATACAAATCTGTTTAAAAAAAAAGGCTCTCCAATCTTTCCATCCATTGATAAAAAGGAAACTTTGTTGGTCACCTCTGAAAGAAAATCACAGAATTTCAGAGATGGAAGGAACCTCAATAGTGAGCTAGACCAACCTACATCTGAAAAAGGACCCAACAAGGGGTCATCGCATGAAGACCTCAAATAAGGGTGAGCCCTCTGTCTCCCAAGGCAGTCCAGTCCACCTTTGGAGAGCTCTAATTTTGGCACAGTGGATAGAGTGCTGGGTCTGGAGTCAGGGAGACCTGAGGAAGCACCTACTTCACAGGACTTCTGTGAGGATCAGATGGGATCCTGGAGATAAAGTGCTCTGTAAATCTTAAAAGTGCTATGTAAATCTAGTTCTATTTCTTAGTAATATATTTTATTACTTTCATTATTATTATGACACAGAGCCACAGCACAGATCCTGTAGATGATTTACAACCACTTCATTTCCCAGACTTAACCTCACCGATGGACTCAGGCTATTGGTTAAGTAGATTGTAAACTTATTGAAGGTAGGGGCTGTCTTTTGGGTCTTTCTATATCCTTAGTGCCTGGCATATTGGAAGCCCATAATAAATGTTTATCATGTGACAGAAGGCAGCAAGCCTGGAGGTCTTACCGGTTCAACATTATCATTCCTGAACTGTATTGTCCAGGCATTCTGACTTCTGCAGCTCAGGTTTTGTGGTTTTGCCCTTGTTTCTACTTACAACTTTTGCTTTAGATACTCTATGTGGCCTGACTCCTATTTAATTGGAGGAACTAGGTTCAGATCCTGGTTATCTTGCTTGCTGGCCTGCACCTACTACTCCCATCATCCACGGTAGGCAGCCCCCTTCTACTTTCCCATCCTGTCCCCTGTCTTGTATCTTGCTCCTGCTCCCAGACCCCTGCCCCACAGATGACTGGCCCCAATGTTCACTGTGATCTGACACACCCAACCGAGTCTTGAGGTAACTGAGTAGAACCAAGGAAGCTGGTCACAAGTCCAGGCCAGTGTAAAATATTTCTAAAATATTTCCTGCATAGGGGAATTCCACAACTCCACCATTTTTATTTCATTGTCATTATGCCACACAGAGCTCTGAGAAACCGATTAATAGTCTCATCTACATTTTGCAGATCAAGACAAAATGAGACAAAGGGACTTTGTCCAAGGTCAAACTGCCAGAGGTGGGATTGGAGCTATGTTGCTTAACCCACCATGCCTTGGAAGCTGTGAATTTTCTCTTTGAAGTCAGTGAGAATTTGGCCAACAGGCAATATCTGTCTTAAGCAAATCAGACAATATGCGGTAGAAAAGGAGTACTGGAATGAGAATCAGAAGACGTGGGTTCTGGTCCAGACTCTATCCTATGACCTTGGATGAGTTCCTTTATCTCAGTGGCCTCATCTGTAAGGTTCGATTAAATGACCTCTGAGGTAACTTCCAGTTCTAAATCAATGGTTTCTATGTTAGTCCTGTCTCTGTCACAATCTAACTCTGTTCAAACTTGAGCAATCCATCAAACCTCTCTGAGACTCATAAGCTTCAGTCTCCCCATTGGTAAAAGGAGGGGTCTGGAGTAATGCCTAATGTTCCCTCCAGCTCTAAAATGCTAAGTTGTTTTGTGTTTTTTTGTTATGATTCTGTCATTCATAATGTGATGATCCAGATTTACAAAACAAAAATTAGCTGAGTCAAGGGTCAGAATAAATTCAACCTCAAGGTTCTTTAAAACAATGCTAGGAAACCCAGTATGGCCCTTTCTGACTTATAGAAATTGGGTATATGCACAACTTCTGGCTAGCTGAGGTTTGGAGAGTGAGGCTGTCTCTGGGAGGTCCTCAGGTGGAACATGAAGGGATGACAGGTCCCATTATAGCTCTTTGCTGGTATCTGCCAGGCATGTGATAGAGGATAGAAGGAGCAGAACCTGGGCCACCTGGTTCCAGTGCCCTAAAACTTTAGACAAGAAGCAGAAACTCAATCCTCCCTGAGCAAGCCTTGGTAATTAATACTTCAATACATCACCGAAAGGGGCTAATTTAAGGTAGGATAATGAACTCCCATGACCTACTGGCCTTGTTATACCATAAAGAAGCCAACTTCACTTTTACCCTCTTCTCAAATTGCTGATTTCTTCCCTGTGATTTACACATTACCCAGAAATCTCTCACTTCTTGAAATTCTTAATAAAAACTTCAACTGCCTAGGCAATAACTTTCAAACCTGACAAAATTCACGAGTACAAAAAATTCTTCTAAGCAGTGCCCTGTTACTTATGAAATGAAAATAGCATAGCATTAGATTTTAAAATTTTTATTTACATTCACCTTCATAGGAACATATGTTCCAAACACAAGATATGCTTATACAACCCAAATAAGAGAATAAGTCAAAACTGTCCCTCAATCAGGAAAGTACAGGACAGGGGTCAGAAGGCCTGATTCAACCATTTACTAGCTGAGTGACCTTGAGTAAACCTCCCCAAATCCCGGTTTTTTCATCTGTAAAATGTGAATTATAAACTTTGTGTAACCTGTGGCTCATCAGCCCACACCCCGGGCTTTCACGGACAAGGTTCATTCTTGACTGGGGAGAGAGGCTGCCCTCAAATCATTCCCTTTGGCTTCTTCACCTTTAAAAAGAGTTTCCTTTGAGAGTTTGAAAATACCAGAGAAAGAGGAAAAAAACCAGCCTTTATGAAAAAGATGTTAAAATAAAAAAGGATTCATAGTAGCCCATATACAGATGATAAACTTTTCTTTCCTTCTCTGGTGAGTGCCACCTTCTCTTGAGGGACCTATAACCAACAGTTCTCAAATTGTGGTTACAGGGACCCCTGGGGGACCCTGACACCCTTTCAGGGAATCTGCAAGGCCAAAAACATTTTCATAATAATACTCTTTTTTTGCTTATTACAATATTCTTCATTTTTAAACTACATATCTGAGTGAGGCTATATGTTTTTCATTTATTTCAACAAAACAACATATCATAACAGATTGAGGGCAAAAGTAGACATGAGAATCCAGCTGTCTTCTCTTAAGTCAGACATTTTGCAAAAAGACATAAAGCAATGCTGCTCTTCATACTGATTTTGTTTTATTTTGGAAAATATAGTTATTTTTATGATAATGTGCTATTTATATTAAGATGTAATTGGTTTATTAGTTATTTTAATTGAGTTAATAAATATTTCAAAATTTATATTTTAATTTCTAATTGAGTAAATATTGATAGATACAACCCACATTGACAAAAGCTCTTTGGGGTCCTTGATTATTTTTAAGAGTATAAAGAGGGCCAAAAAGTTCGAAAACTGATGCTCTAGACAAAGGATTCTTAATCTTTTTTGAGCTATGTTCCACTTTGGTGGTAAAGTCTCTAGATCCTTTCCTAGTAAGATTTTTAAAAAGTGAATAAAATAAAACACATAGATAACAAAGGAAAACAATTATTAAATCTAAGAAAAAAAATGTTCACAGCCTCCAGGCTAAGAACTCCTGCTACATCAATGGTTTCTAAATTCTTTTGGTCTGCCCCTGTCCTTAAAAAGTTTTGAATAACCCCTCTCCCACCATGTGTATATTTATTTATTAATAATATACATGCATTATCATATTATACTAACATAATGCATAATTATATACATTATAAGACAAACTAAAAAGGGAATTAAAAAAGGATGAAATAAATATGAAATAGTATTTGATTCCAGAATTAATACTTAAACGGCATCTGGGGCCATCTCTAGTTGTCCTGATCTATTTCTTGCCACTGGACCCAGATGGCTCCGGAGGAGAGAGTGAGGCTGGTGCCTTTGCACAGCCCTCCCTCACTTACATCCAATTCTCTTGCAAGTCATGGCATCACCTTCCTGATATCATGGCCCTCTTCGAGAATGAAGGATAAACAACAACAATACTTAACTGTACCAGGGAGCAGAAGAGTGACATGATTAGATCTATGCTTCAGGAAAATGATCATGGTAATTGTCTAGAGAATGAATTGGAGAGGGAAAGGGCAGGAATTGAATCAGAGACCAATTAGGAACTTATTGTAATGGTCTAGGTGAGCGGTGATGATTAAACTTCAGACTGAACTAGAGGAGTGGCTGTGTGAGGAGAGAGAGGAGAGCAGAGGGAAAATGTAGAGAGAGGGGGAAAGGACAAGATTTTGCAAGTGTTTAGAAGTATGGGGTGAAGGAAAATGAGAAGCTGAAGATGACAGTGAGGTTAAAAATCCGTTTAGTGTTTAGTGGTGGGACTCTCAATAACAGAGAGATTCGGAAGAATGGTATGTGCTGAGGGGAGAAAAAGAATGTAACGATGATAATAAGGCAAGAGGAGCCAGGGAGACCTGAGTTTAAATCCTGCCTCAGACTTACTTACCAGCTGTGAGACCATGGGCAAGTCACTTAACCTGTGCCTATTTCATTTCTTCATCGCACAATGGAGATAATAATACCACCTACCTTACGGGGTTGTGAGGATCAATTGACAACACATGTTAGCTATTATTATTATTATGGCAAGGATGATCATGCTAAATTTTTTCACAATGTCCTACTCTGATGCATTATTGTAGGTATGAGGCAACAACCAGAGTCTCTCAAAGACTTCCAGTAGAGTGGAAATTCTGGCAAATTCCACCCCCCTACAAAGGTTTGTAATAGAGTCCTAGCAATGCCTTTATTCTCAGCCTGCCTAAGTACAAGAAAAGGCTCCTCACCAGTAGACTGGCCATGTGGTGACCAATTATTGGGCCACTGTGACACACGGAGCAAAGAAATATATGCAACTTTTCTCACCTCCTCTTTTCCTTTCAACACGTTTTCTTTTTCTGTAGTTACAGGGAGTGCTAAAAGAATGCTAAGAACTACATAATTTTTTAAGACTGCTTGATAAACATTAACTTAGCTGTTGATGCTCCACATGTGAGATTCTTATTCAATGACCCTACATTGATGTACAACTAAAGGAACTGAGTCATATCCATCTTGACATTCTTGCTATAAATGAAACCAGAAGAGCAAAAAAAATGTTACAGCAAGATGGAAAGGTGGCTCCTTGTGGAGAGGCAAATGAAGGACTTGGTAGAATTGATTTTATTGTGAGTCCAAATGGAGCAGGCTCATCATTTCACGGAACATTTAGCCACCTCCTGTCGCAATATTCTCATGATCATTTGCCTAAAGGCTACCAAAAATGATAACTGTAGCTTATGTAATTACCACATTGTAGAGGATGAGGAGAGGAACTACCAACAATTTATTGATTCCTTCCAATTAAATCAACGTATAACTTAAAACTCAGTAACTTCAAGGAATAGGTGGGCCATAGGGGACAGATGAAAAGCACAGTTCAAGGACATGTAATAATAGAAGCCAAAGGCTGTCTCATGACTAATATAGCACTATTTTTTTCCAAGAAGACATTTGAGAGATATGGTAAATACCAAACAATATCACAAAAAGAAAGAAACTGATTATCTTCTAACAGACAGGAAATGACTGGTTACTAATGTGGGACTTATTTTTGAATCAGCTGTCTGCTCACAGTAAGACCATGAACCTGTCAGAGCAAAGATAACAATCACTACAATACTAGAAGAAAGCACAACAACAACAAAAGGGTGTGCAATTGACGCAACTACAACCTAACTTATTTAAATAAGTTTCTGATGCCCCTGAAGTAAAATTCATTTAAAAAAAAATAGCGGCACAGAGCCTTGCCATTTTCTAAAGAAAGCTTAGCCAGCGCAGATCAATCAACACAAGGAAACCAAACTATTTCAGAAACTGCCTGAACCAGCAAACCTGATCTCCTCAATAAGTAGAAAGATATAGCATTTAAGAGGACAACTGCTTCTGAATATAAAATTGTTTATTAAATCTCATGGAGAAATATTACAGAAGATGATATGCAGTAGGCCCTCATCTAATTGTGAGAAGCAGTGGAGGAGTAAAGCTGTGCCCCTTTTAGCCTCAGTACATTTGTAGGCTGTAAGGGGCAGGGAGAGATGTGATGTGACGCTTTGACTGCCATTCTGCAAAGCTAGAAAAGGAGAGACGACAGTTTTTCCCTTGTCACGTAAACTGCCTCGGTACCTTATTTCCCAGCTACTCATTTATAGGAGACCAGTGAAATTTAGGGTGAAAACAGAAAAACAATATACATGCTCAGTTGGGTATAGAAATCTATCTTACCTTCTAGGGAAGTAGGAGGGGGAAAGGGAAAGGGGAAGGGGACTGATAGAAGGGAGGGCAAATTAAGGGAGGTGCTGATCAGAAACAACAAAAAGTGGGAATCCCTGAATCTCAGAGCTATGGTGGTTATTAAGCAAATAGCCCAGCTATTATCCTAAGGTGATTAAGATTTGGAAAACGTGCTAGATGGTCACCATAAGTTAGAGTAAGGTCTTTCACAGAGGGAACTTGGTCCTGAATCAAGAAAAGTAAGAAAAAGAGATGAAGAGACTATATTTTTCTACACTGCTACCTGTTGTCTAGGAGATGAGAAACAAAAAACAAAATCTCAGAGCTCAGCCAAAAGAGTAGAACTATAGAGACTCTATTTAAAAAAAAATGAGCAATGTTTTTCACAGCCCCACCATTATCCCTAAAACAAAAGGCCATATTTTAGACATCAATATCTTTCTAGTGGTGCTCTGTAGATACCATGGTTTTCGAAGTATTAAAATTCCAGGTACATCATGGTTATGACTAGCCGGCCCTCTAGAATAACACATGAAAAGTAGTATAAGGGACATCATTAGAGGGATGTATGACCAAGAAAGGAGATGGGCCAGTCATGTTATGAGGTGGAGGGCTAGGCAACAGACAGACTATGTAGTTCACTGATGTCCATGCAATGGTAAGAAATTAACAGAAAGGTGCCAGAATGTTGGGTGGCCTCCCCCATTCCCCTACTATGAAGGGTTTGGGGACAACATGAACAATAGTCACACAGCATAAGAGGGCATGAATGGGTACCCAGAGAAGATTACTACTCCAACAAAGTAACAACGTACCCTGTTATGATATATGAAATAATTTTCATCATTTCTACCCAGAAACCAGCAAGAGTATAGCCAAAGATCTCTTCTTCCCCATTTGTAATTCTCCCCAGGGCACAGGTAAGCCTCCCAGGAGAGCAAGAAGGAATAATCTCTTGATGAAAGGAGAATGAAATGGTTAAAAATTCACCCCAACTCTTTTATATTCCAAACTTTGATGTAGTATCCTTCTCAAATAACCATCCTGACTTCATGTGAAGGGCCTAAGAGTGGATTCCTTAGCCAATCAGCTCTCCCCTTTAGTGTTAGCCCAAAGGTCAGCACCTTTGTTTTCAGAAGTTCAAAGCACTTTACTAATATCATCTCATCTCACAAATGAGATAATATTTGTAAAAAAAAAAAAAAGCTTTTCAAACCTTAAAAAGCACTGTGTAAATGTTAGCTACTATTATTAGCTATTATCATAAATCTTCACAATATACCTGAGATTTGGCAAGAGGAAAATGCATATTCTACGAGCCAGTGACAGAGGGCTCCTTGCAGTTCCTTTCAAAAAACAATCCAGCTCTCAACTCAGTTTTCTGTCGCTGTCTCCCAAGCCTGGAATGCTGTCCTTCTTATCTCTACCTTCTGGATTTCCCGACTTTCTTCATTTCCCACCTAAGAGTCTATCTTCTATGAGAAGCCATAGTAGGGCCTTTACTCTATTGATTATGTCCAATTTATCCTGCTTATATCATATTTGTTCAGAATTGTTTACATGCTGTCTCCCCCACCAAACTGTGAGCTTACTGCCCCGAGGGACTGTGTTTTACCTTTCATTATATCTTCAGGGATTACACAGTTCCAGACATAGAGTAGGAGCTTGATAAAAGCTTATTGGCAGCTAGATGCACAGTGGATAGATCTCTGGGCCTGGAGTGAATTCATCTTTGTGAATTCAAATTTGACCCTCAGACATTTAGTAGCTGTATGACTCTGGGCAAGTCACTTGATCCTCTCTGCCTCAGTTTTCTTGTCTGTAAAATGAGCCAGAGAAGGCAATGACAAACCACTTCAATATCCGTGCCAAGAAAACCTCGAATGGGGTGAGGAAGACTTGAATAAGTCGGCAGTAGGTTGTTGACATACTACTAAGATTGTACTCCTACAGGTGGGCACTTACAAGACTCATCCCAATCGCCAATTACTAACAGGAGCAAAACTGTCCCTCCTCCATTTATTTATCAATTATTTCTTAATTACTGCCGTATGCAGATACTACTGTGTCAGACACCGGGGCAGATATAAAGCTTAGCTAAAATGCAGAAACTACATTATGGAGTTTCCAGTCTAGGAGGAGAATAAGGCACAAACACAGACATTGATCATTAGAGATACTCACAACAGAAAAAAACACAAGAACGGTATTTCATATTGTTCTAGTGTTACTAAGCTAGTTACTAAGTTACTAAGTATTTCTAAGTTATTAAGTTAATCTAAGTTACTAAACATTTCATGTATGAATGATCTCAATAGGTATTACAGGTATTACCAGGTACTGTTGCCCCCATACTACAGATGAGGAAACCGAGATTAAGAGCGATGAAGTGGTTTGCCTAAGGTCACATAGGATTTAGCACTGGAGCTGGGGATGGAAGCTAGGTTTTCAGACTCCTGGCCCTGGGAGCTTTCCTTCACACATGAACCTGCTCAAGTGGTGTCTTTAACTGTGACCTCAACGTCCTAATCATTAGCTCATACTGCCTCTTTTTGGCTTACTTTGTAGAAATCGTTTAACTAAATAATGGAGAGGTCATGACCCCAGGTAAGCCTAAAACTACCTTTAGAAGATGGCCTGCTATTCTGGAATTTCTTGTTGGATTAGCTCACCTTCCTTCATTCCCAAGGTTACCCTGAATGCTGTCAGAAGCATTTCCCATTTACTGAGGCAGAAATATTTTCCTCTACTCTTCATGGCTCCAAAATGAATGATCTTAATGTATTTTAGTTCATGGAACCACAGGGCTTACAAAGTATTTAAACTCTTTTTTTTTTTGCAGATGTCCACCCAGACAGCAGAATATTGATAGGAAGAGTCAACATGTTTACACTGGGGGTGCCAGGTGTTTTGTCAATGCCTGCCAAAGATCATTATAGATGGGGAGAGGGGGGTGATAGGTAGAGTCGGCCAGTATCCTTACCAGCTGTGGGAGGGTGGCAGTCAATGGCCCAGATTAGTTGGGGTTTCACTGAGGTTCTCAGGCTCCTCAAGAGGAACAGAAAGCTGGGGTATTACTTTAACTAGCTCAAAGAACTATCTATACTCAGAGATCTGATGGGCGCTTCTCAAAATATTTCTAAATTTGGCCTCCTCTTCAGAGGAGCTGAAGGGGCTCACAAATACGATTTATCTAGTGCTCTAGTTTCCAACTAGGGAATGGTCAGCAACCTTTACTTTTTGGGGTAGGTTTACGCCTGCCCTCTGTTCCTTAATGATCCCAGGGCATGCATCTCCAGTTTAAAACATCTAATTGTCCCACTGTCATCTCTTTTCTCACAAGAAACACAAGACTGAAAAAGACCGTGTTCCTGGCATTATTTAGTAAGAAATAATTTGCCTCAGCAGTAGAGAGCATTGTTGGGAGAGGGCTCTTTTTCTTTACTTCAGCTCCCTCTTCCCAGTAACACAGATCTGATACCAAGGCAGTGTGCTGGCATATCTTGCTTCAGGCACTTACCAACTACGTGACTCTGGGCAAATCACTTCGCTTTCTCAGTCTCATTTCATCTGCAAAGTGGGGGTAAGAATAGCACCTACCTCACAGCACTGTTGTAAAGATCATCTGAAATACCACACCTAAAGTGCTCTGCGAACCTTAAAGCTGTATATAAATGCTGGCTGTTATTATTTTTTTCCATCACTGTAATTTTTGGATACTTCCCTGGGGGAACCACACAATTTTAGAATTTATTGCTTGGATCAGTATGAGAACTCCAAACTTTGAGGGTGGATTCAACGACATAGAAACAGCCTTAGTGATAGGAAGCATGACATAGGAGAAAAAGCATTGGTCTTAGGGCCATAACTGCTGAGTTCCAGCCCCAGCTCTGACATCATTACTAGCTGTGTAACCTGAAGCAAATCATTAACTTCTCTGAGATACGGCTTCCTCACCTAACAAAAGGCAAATAATAATAATAATGGCTGGTTCTGTGTGGTGCTGTGGCTTTAAGTACCAATGGATTTGGTGTCAGAGGGCCTGAGTTCAAATCCCTGGGTTTGCCACTAACTACTTTCATGACTTAAGTCAATTTATTTCACCTTTCTTGGTTGGGGTGGATAAGATTAGACAAAGTGTCATTGGGGCAGCTAGGTGGCACCATAATGCATAGTGTGCTGGGCCTGGAGTCTGGAAGGCTCATCTTCATGAGTTCAAATCTGGCCTCAGACACTTACTAGCTGTGTGACCCTGGGCAAGTCATTCAGTCCTCTTTGCCTCCGTTTCCTCATCTGTAAACTGAACTGGAGAAGGAAATGGCAACCAGTGTCTTTGCCAAGAAAACCCCAAATGGGGTCACCAAGAGTTGCGCATGACTCAACAACAACGACAGCAATAAAGGCGTTTTACTGCTTTTAATCTGTGATCCTATGATTCCCTACCTCACCTGGTTATGGAGAAACACTTTGGTGCTGAGTTTTTAGTGTCTTTTCATATGAAGGTCACCAGGGGCACTCCAGAAGTAGGGTGTGAGGTGGTAGCATAGCAAAGGACCTCAAGAGTATTTGCCAGTAACAGCGATCCTCGGGAGGGCTGCAGCAGAGTTGGCCATGTCTCATGCCCCCTTCTGGCATCCGTCTACCACCCCTGCTGGCCCTACTTTGTCCCTCCCAGTTCTGTCCCACCATGAAAACTCAGCATACTGGGTAGACCAGAGGGACAAGTGTTGGAAAGTGGGAAACACTCTAAGCTGGCCTGCTGCTGCTCATCCCTCACCCTTTCAGGGGGCTTTTCCAGGGGCCATCCTGCACAAGTCACTTCTCCTTCTTTTTTTATATTGTCGAAGCTCAGACTGGGGCCGAATTGCAAAGCTCATTCAGCCATCGGGCCAATGCCCCTTATTGTCCCTGGGCTGAAAAGGCAATGTTATTCTACAGGAGAGATAAAAGTTAATCGCAGATTATGTCTGCCCAGAAAATATTGATGACTTCATTCACCTGAGTACACACCCTCGGGGGAAATGTTCACAATGCGTCAGTCACCAGACCAGTCCAGCCAGTTTTCCACTTTTTTTTCCTTCTAAATTTTAGCACTGGTAGAAGTGTTCGAACTAGATATTAAACTCATGAATAGGGAGCATTCACAGAAACCGGGTGGGCTCGAGGCAGCAGCTCAGACCTACTGTGTGTAGCCCATCGCCTTGTTGTCTAGACAGAGGACGAGAATCTGTCTCTGTTTACATTCAGCACCTGCATTTTGCTAAACAGACTCACACAGCATGCTCTCCCTCTGCCCTCTTTTTCTCCTCCCCCTCCCCGAGTACAATCTTTATCTATCTGCATCATCTCCCGGGTAGTCTACAAAACAGAAAGCCAGACGCTAAGGAGCTGAGACAGTAGTTATGGAAATAAAAGTGCCTGTTTTCAGAAGCAGGAGCCATTTCTCAGCGCTGACCACTCAGGTTTGGGAATGAGGGAATTTATCCCCTCAAGTTGAATGGAAGTTGGATAAAATTCAAATAGTGTTTTAAATACATTTTTAACAAGTTGTTATAGTTTGGCTCCAAAGTGGTGAATAAGTTATGGAGGGGCACATCAGGAACCAAGATAGGGTAAAGCTACATGCCCCTGAGAAGGCTTAAATTATTAAGCATGAATGCTGGAGCCAATCAGATCTCTGAATTCACTAAATAACCTAACCTTGCTTAGAAAACTAATTAGCTTCATGTCACACTAGGGCATCGTGTCCATCATCTTGCTAAAATATTGATATCTTTTCACTAAATTACATAAAAGAGATCAAAAGTCACTGAATCGTATGGCAGCAGACACTTAGACTGGGCCCAAACACTTAAGTCTTCAAATGGCTATTAATAATAATAACGAGAACACTTGGTGTTTACTCTTATAATCCAGGCCCATATGATTAAAAGCAGAGTAGAAAAAAAGTCACTAAAATGGATAGTTCTGTATTATACTGAGAGGCAGTGTATTGTTATTGTTCTGTCATTTTCAGTCACGTCAGACTCCTTATAACCCTTTGGGGGTTTTCTTGACAATGATATTGGAGTGGTTTGCTATTTCCTTCTCCAGTTCATTTTATAGATGCAGAAACTGAGGCATGCAGAGTTAGGTGACTCGTCCAGGGTCACACAGCTAGTAAGTGTCTGAGGTCCGATTTGAACTCTAGGCCTGGCGCTCTATCTACTATGCCATCCAGTGTAGTGTGGTGGAAAGGACTCAGGACTTGGCAGTTTGAAGAACTGGGTTTGAATTCCAGATCTTGTCATTAGAAAAACGATAGCTGACAGTTATTTAAGGTTTGCAAAGCATATGTATGCATGTATTATGTATGTATTCTGTGTATGTATACATACTCATAATGTACATGTATGTGTGTATATATATATACACTTGTACAGCTATGTACTTGCATGTATGTACATATGCGTGTGTGTATATATACAAGTACATACATTTAAGCCCCACAACAGCCCTATGAGGTAGGTACTACAGGTATTGTTATCACCATTTGACGGATTTTGAAACAGGGGCTCTGAGAGGTTGTTTTCTTGATTAGTGTCGTCACCATTTCTCTTGTAGCCACCCCTTTTATGGTTCTATAGGTGTGCGCAGGGTTTAACAAACATTATCTCATTATATCCTCACAAAAACCCTGAGAGGTAGATGTTATTAATCAGATTTCACAGATTAGGAAATTAAAAGAAACAGAGGCTAAGTAACTTTCTCAGGGTCACACAGCTAGAAAATGTTTGAGCCGGCACCTGAACTCAGGTCTTCCTGACTATGTTGAGTGCTCTATTTACTGTCGACCTTTAGCTGCCTCTAGTCATTTATTAGAAGCTTGAGCTTGCTGTATGCAAGGCACTATGGCAGATGCTGAGACAAAAACAAAACAATGCCGTGACTCGAGGACCATACTATTGGCAGTAACCCAGGAGGAAGGATCAGAAGCAGGATTCAAACACAGATCTTCCTGTCTTCAAGTCTAACACTTATCCAATATACCATTATGATTAGTTATCTCAGGCAAGCAAAGGACCTTAGAGTCATCTGGTGTAACTTGTCATTTATTTATTGACGGATTAGGAAATGGAAGTCCAGAGAGATAACACAACTTCACAGAGTTAATAAGTGATACTGGTAGAATTCGAACCCATGTTTTCTTTCCCCAAATCCAAGGTTCTTTCCAGCACACTCCCCTATACAATACAACTTGCACTACTTAACTCATGAGGTTATTGTGAAAAACAGATAAGATCACATATACAAAGGCCTTTTTAACTACGATTATTAGACAGTTTTTAAGTTATATCATGTTATAGAAGTAGGAGCTATTGCTATCATCTTAGTGTACGGGGAAAAAATCAATAAATATGTAAAGGGTTGGATAATGGTGCCTATAAAAGCAACTGGGATTATTTATTGTCACAAAACAGAGTAGAATGGCTTAATAACACTTTCAAGGTCATGACAGTATACTTTATAAAGGACAGTGGTTAGTTCATCTTTATTTTTCACTAAAGACTAAACAAGGAAAACATTTTAAATTGTACCAGAAAATATTCAAGAAAGAAAATTTAAAAAATGTTTTTGAAACATAGAAAAGCTTTCTACAACTCTCTATAACTTATAGAAAAGATCCCCCCCAAATATACTTCTATCATTTTAGTTTGGCATTCAATCTGGCTCCAACCTAGTTCTACATCTTTATCTCTAATTCCTCTCTGATATGAATCTTCCACTTCAGCCAAAGTGGTTCCCAAAACATGCTATTTGCTTTTGGACCACTGGACTTTTGTTCACATAATTCCTTCTGCCTGAAATTTCCTTTCAACACCTTTCTGCTTATCTGCATCTTATTCTTGCCCTTTTTGGCAAGGCTTGGTTCAAGTCTTACATCATCTGTCAAGTTGTCCTTGACTACTCTTGGTAATTAGGCACACTTTTGAATATTTGTGGCAATTATTGCTGATCCTACTCATTTGCCACATTGCACATCCTATTTTGAATTGTTATCTATGTAAAAGTTTAGCAACCTCTCTGGGGCTACTTTCCTAATTCCCATTTGCACTAGCAAGCCAGGTACCCAGAAGACAACTAACTACTTCTACTCAGTGTTTAGGAGATAACCCTGAGGCACTAGGGTTCCAAGTACTATCATTCATGAACCCCCACTAGTGTTCCCACCAATGGACTATTAGCCAGACTTAATTTGCTTTTAGAAAGAGTACTTACTAAGCAATTTTAGCAAGGACAATTGTTACACAAACATCCCCCTTAACTACAGGTACAGTTTTCTTACACTTCATTCCCCCACTCGCACTCTTTAATCCAGTGACTTTGGCCTCCTGGCTGGTCTACAAACAAGGCACTCCATCTTTCAATTCTGGGAATTTTCTCTGGCTATTCCCCATGATTGGAATGTTCTCCCTCCTTGGCGTCCTTTAATCTCAGCTGAAATCCTATCTTACCCAGGAAGCCTTCCCCAAACCCTCTTAATTCTGGTGCCTTCCCTCTGCTAATTATTTCCTATTTACCCTGTATGTAGCTTGCTTTGTATATATTTGTTTCCATGTGGGCTCCCCTATTAGATTGCAAGCTCCTTGAGGGCAGGAACTGTCTTTTGCCTCTTCTTGCATGCGGAGCACTTAGCACAGTGGCTGGCACACAGTAGGCACTTAATAAATGGGGTTTTTCTTGATTAACTGATTTCTCCTTGCATACACTGGTAAGGGTGAATTCGAATTTAAAGAGCAGATACAGCCTAAGGGCATACCCATAAGTCGTGTCTACTGGAAATTCTTTTTTCCCTTCATGCGTCTTCATTATGCTTCCCTTAGCTACAGCTCTCTGATGGGCTCTGAGAATCAGAGACCTTATAGAATCTTGAAGCTGCCTTTCCTTGATATGTCTAGTTTGATCTCAGTGTGTCTCTTAGCTCTTAATGCAGACGCAGCTTCTTCTAGTTCTGGTGGACTGCTAATGAGAACTCCAGGTCTCCTTGTCTTTGGAAGTTCACAAGATCCTTACTTGGTCAATGGAGGGAGCAAGGGGAGGGGAGTGGTAGAGAGAGAAACTTGTTCCTTCTCTCCTCACCCCCACCTCTGTGGCAGTTCCTTACTGGGAATCCTTTCCTACCACTCAACTAACTTGCTGCTGGATTATGCAATATGAAGAGACTTACAGTATCATAATAATATCTAATTCAGCCAATCACATAATATTTTCTTCCTGATATCATCTACTTTCATCCAATGGCCCAAAGCCTTTGTGATTCTTTTAAAATAATTAAGATGTTATTTTCCCTTGATTTATGTTATGTTATTGATTTAATCCAGATGTCTGGGCCTTCCGAAATTACATTAATTGGGGTGAAGGTAGAAACCCCTACCCTTATATTACAAATCTCCAACTTATCTCTAATAAGGTTGGAACTACTGAAGGGGAAGGGTGAATACCTTTTCAAAACATGATAGAATCTCAGAGTTAAAAGAGACTAGTGTTCACCTACTTCAAATCTTGTGTGGTCCCTTGAAAATAACACTGGCTCTGGAGTCATAGGAGCTAGTTTTAAATCCCACTTTTGATATTTAAAACTATGTGATCTTAGACAAGTCACTTAACCTCTGTGTGTTTCAGCTTCTTCCTCTGTAAAATGAGTGGGTGGGATTAGGCAGCCTCTGGGATCCCTGCTGTCTCTAGAGCCATGATGCTTTATGATTTTTAGCTGAAAAAAGAATTCTCTCTATAGCATCCCATTGTGGGTAATCAAGCCCTTGCCTGAGGATCTCCGCTGAGGGGGATGCAATGGCTGCCTGAGGCATCCCATTCCACTTCTGGATGGACATATCTCACTATTAGAAGGTTTTTGTTTATGTCAAGCCTAAATTTGGCTCTTTGCAACTCCCACCCCATTGCTTCTAGTTCTGCTGCCCAGGACTAAGAAGAACAAGTCTAATTCTCTCTTCTAGGTGACAGCCTTTCAAACACTTTAAGACAGTCCCTCCTCCCCACCCCACACCTTCTTTTCTCTAGACTAAACATCCCTAGTTGCTTCAACCAATTCTCATATTATAACATTAGAGGTCTTTTTGCCATCTTATTGCCCTTCTCTGGATTTTCTCCAGCCTTTACATACCCTTCATTAAATGTGAGAAACAGAACATAATACCCCAGAAATGGACTATCTGGGACAGACTTTCAAATCTCCATATTCCCAGCAGGTGGGGAAGCTACATAGTGCAGTGGATAGAGCATTGGGTTTGAAATCAGGAAGACTCATATTCAAGAGTTCAAATCACACAGACACTGCCTGTGTGACTCTGAGCAAGTAATTTAAGCCTGTTTGCCTCAGTTTCCTCATTTATAAAATGAGTTGGAGAAGGAAATGACAAACCACTCCAGTATCTTTGCCAAGAAAACCCCAGATGGGGTCATAAAGAGTTGGACACCACTGAACAATGACAACAAAATTCTCAGTATACATTATAGAGTATACCATCCAAGTACTGATGCTTCAAAAGAAGCATCAATCAACAAATATTTATTAAGTGCCTATTATATACATGACACTGTGTCCATTTCATTGGAATGGGTATTCCTTCCACAGTTTCCTTTCACTTTAGATTTTTTCCTTTTATGCTTCTATGACTAAGATCTGGACCTCCCCCTGCCCCACCCCCAACCTCCATCATCCTTTCTAGGACTAGTCCCATTTTCTCAATACTACCTCTTCATCCCTGACAAAGTGGTCCCAACAGAAGAAGTGGACTACCACTTGAACACCTTGCCACTTTCAGAGTTGCCCTTCTCTGCCATTACTCAGCAATGTCTCCTCCCTTCAAGGTTCCTTTCATCCAGATTTATTGTCCAGTCCAGATCCTGGTGACTATTATCTATTGACCCCTAAGAAATTCTCCCTCCTTCCTCAATGAATTCAATGCCTGGCTCACAGTCTCTTTCTCCAATCCAACTCATGCCCTTATATTAAGGAATTTTAACATACGTATTGAGGTTCCCTCAAATACTCTAACTTCCCAGTTCCTCAATTTATTCAACTGTTATTACATATTCCTCTGTTCTACCACAACTATACATGGGATGGCTACATCCTTCATCTTGACATTTCCCCAAAATATTTCACTTCTGTGTTTAATAACGGAAATTCCTTTACCTGATCAGAATTTATTATTTCACCTTTGCTATGCTTTATTATACTTTAATCTGGTCATTGTCTTCATTGGGACTGCAGATCCCTCCATTCCTAGGTACTTAGCTCCTAGCTCCCAGCTTGGCTGGGAAGATCAAGTGAGATAATATTTGTAGTGTTTAGCACAGTGCCTGGCATGCAGTAGGTGGTACATAAATGGTAGGTATTGTTGTTACTGCTACTTTAGCAGGACATCATTCCTTTTCTGGATATAATCTCCTCCCTTTTCAATCTCAACCCCTTAGTGAAGCAGTTCAGCTTTAAATTAACCTATAATACTGTTGAATTCCTTGCTCCCCATTGCTACTCATACCTTACTCATACTCCCACATTCTGCTTCTTCTCTACCCACTAATATGCTGCTGAGTAGAACTGGAAGAAGTCACACGATCCATTCCAATTATTTATATAGTGGCCTTGAATTGGATTTGAATTGGACCTTCACAAGGCAATTGTGAACTATATTGAATCTGAATCAGACCTTTTACAAAGCAATCTCCTCACTTTTCCCAAGTGATTCTTTGGTCCAGTCTCCACAATGGCAATTCTAAACCGTCTCTTCTTTCCCAAAACCTTCAGATCAGTCGTTCAACAAATATTTACTAAGTGTGTACTATATATGAATCACTGCAGTAAGCAGAAATACAAAAAAGGAGCAAAAACACGGTCCCTACTTTCAAGAACTGGGCAGCTAGGTGGTGCAGTGGATAGAGCGCCAGGCCTGGAGTAGGGGAGGCTCATCTTCTTGAGTTCAAATGCAGCCTCAGACATTTACTATCTGTGTGACCCTGGACAGGTCGCTTAACCCTGTTTACCTCAGTTTCCTCATCTGTGAAATAAGCTGGAGAAGGAAATGACAAACTACTCCGGTATCTTTGCCAACAAAACCCCAAATGGGGCCGTGAAGATTGTACACAACTGAAAAAATGGTTGAACAACAGCACTCTCAATAAGCTGAGATTATAATGGGAAAAAAATGTCCCTAAAATGTAGGAATCTCTTTTTCTCTCTCTCTCATAAGTGGATAAATGGAAGGTAATCTCAGATGGAAGGGACTGGTGTGGGGGGGAGAACAATTATGCTGAAGTAGAAGGCCTAATGATAAAGGTTTGATCTGAACTAAGTCTTGCAAGAAGCCAGAAAGTGAGGAAGAAGAACATTCTATGGGTAGTGAAAAGCAATTGAAAAGGTATTGGGACGTGTGGTATCGAGTGTGAGGAACAGCAAGAATGCCAGCGTCACTGAATCATAGAGTATATGAAGGGAAGTGATGTGTAAGAACAATGGATATTCAATATTTGATTCTAAAGGTAATAGAGAGCCACTGGAAACTATTGAACAGAGCAGGTAGGGCTGGGGGTATGTGACATGACTAGACCCACACACTCTAGTAAAATCACTCTGGCAGCTGAGGGGAAGAAAAATTGGAATGGAGAAAGATTGAGGCAGGGATACAAACCATCTATTGTAATAGTCCAGGTGTGAAGTAATGAGGACCTGCATCAGGTGGAATATGCTAAGTTGCAGAGAGGCTGCTGACCTCTTTTGGGAGAGAGACTTTCATCATGTGGGCATTCCCTGCACTGATGAAATCACAAGTACATACTATTCCACCCCCACCCCATCTTAGAATGTAAGTTCTTGAGTTCAAGGGCTGTTTAATTTTTGTCTTTGTGTGCCAAGCTCTTAGAGAAGTGTCTGCTACATAATAAGCACTTACTAAATCCTGATAGATTATTTTATAGAAATCAAAGCCCACTCAAGCCTTCTTAACAGTCAGTCATTAATATTTGCTAGAGCCAAAAAATAAAACTAAGCCAGCAACAATACAAAAAAAACACCCCAAACTCTATTAACTGATGGCCCATGTCTTCATGATTAAGTATCTGTAGACTTCACTAAGCTAGGCCTTGGATGACAAACACACAATCAGATTCAGTGCTATCAGGCCCATGCTCAAATCTTTTCTATTTTGGTAGAACCTAGGAGGGTTTACACTTTACTGGTATAATTTTTGAGAATCCAGGGGTCTCCTCCATAAGAGGATGAAGAATTTAGTTCAAGGGTCCTACACACAGCAGGTGTCTAAGATGTGTTTGAGGAGAGGATTTTGATGAGGATAAATTTAGAAGCAAGCTATGAACTGTCCTTACCTGTAGATGAAATTGAGATGATCTAGGTACCATTTTGCCCGGAGGCAGAGGGGTGACTTAAATGGTGTATCTTGATTTCCTTCAGTCCTAGGTTACTGTGCTGCAAAGTAAATATTGTACATGGTCACATTTGAAAATCATTATTCTTGGCTGAAATTGACTCCCTACATTCTTTTTGTGACTTTTTCTTTCCCTGCCTTTTAGTTTGCTTCAACATTTGATCTAAGCACAACTTTCCAGAAATAAGGACAAGGAAGGAGATCTTGGATCTATGATCTCCTTTAAGGATTTTTGGCATGGCCCAAGTGATTAATATATATATGTATATATATGTGTATATATATATATGCATATATATTATATATATAATATATAACAAACAGATGTATATGCATGCATGTGTATATATGCATACATATACACACATGTATACATATGCACGTATGTATGTGTATGAATATATGCAGTACATACATGTATATATTTTTTATTTTGTGACATCAATGAGTCTATTTTTAGTCACTACTGAAAGCAATTATGGAAGCTGTTCCCCACTACCAAAGACTTTGTAATGTATATATTATATATACTGGGCATTCCTTGACATGTCCCTGCTTGGTAAGCTTGTGGGATTTACAGGACTATTTTTACCTTGGCTTTAAAGGCCTATAGACGTGCCATTATAAAAGATCTCCACAGTGCACACTTCATTATAAAACACCAAAAACTTGTCTCTTCAATACAGCCCTAGAGAGGGAAAGACACAGTAAGCTAAGAGAGATTGGTTGGAACTGGCAAGCATACAGTCTTGAGATTTACAGTTTGCAATTCTCCGTGGGCCAGAATGCTGCTAGTACCAAATGATTTAATTCATAATAAAAAACAGAGGGTCTAATATGTTCTACAGATTTTCAAAAAGAATAAAAAAAAAAAGATTACCACGAGCACGGGGCTAGGCCTTGGCTTTTATGAGCACTGGGGCAAATTATCTAGCTGTTCATTTACATAGGAAAGACAAATTCTACTGCCCAATAAATCTTCCTAGCTGGATCTAAATCCTCGTTCATTTTGAAAACTGAGAAGTGAATTAATGGGTTCATTCTATGGATGAAAGTTTTTTTTAATTTAAAAAATAAGGATGTTTTGACACCATTCAAGAGGACTGCAAACTATTTTGTGTTCAGAATCATTTCCAAAATGTTCCTAACACCTTCTGATGTGGGATGGGATGCTCTTTGTAGATATAAATTAGATCCTAGCCTTGTTTAGCCACTGCTCCCACTGGAGAATCTAGCAGTACCCTTCTTCCCCCCTCATCCCCTACCATGAATGGCCTGGACTTTGTACATCTTTAGGATCATGGGATCATTGTTCTAGAGATGGAAGGGCCCCAGATTTCATCTAGTTCAATCCCCTCATTTTGCTGTTGAGGAAATTGAGGCCCAGGGAGCAGAAGGGACTTACTCAGTGTCATACAAGTAATAAGTATCTCAACAAGTATGAGTGAAAAATGACTAACAAGGAGAGAGCTAGGAAATGCCTGATCCCATAACTTTTAAGCCAAAACACACAAGATGCCCCTTATTGACATGTGGGCTTATACAAAGTCCTTTGTATTGATTACCTATAATCAGAGGCAATTGTTGTTTGTCCTTCGTTCTCAAAGAGGACCACGACCTTGAGAAGGTGATGTCGTAACTTGCAAGTGAATTAGATTTAAGTGAGGCAGGTCTGTGTCAAGTCACCAGCCTCACTTTCTCCTCTGGAGCCATCTGGGTCCAGTGGCAAGATAGAGATCAGGATGACTAGAGATGGCCCTGGATGTGGTGGGAGACCTTGGCCTTTTTTAAGCTAAGGTCTTTCCCAGGTCTCAGTTTGTTTAAGTCAAGGCCCATTCAGTGACTACGGCAAGGTGAGAAATGAGGCAAAAAAAATGGCCTCTTTTACCTAGTTAAAAAAAAAATCAATCTGGGAAGACCTTTGACACAAAAAAGGATAAGAATCCTTGAAAAGCCAAAGGCTATAACTCCCAAGCAACAGTAGAAGAATATAGAGTGAACACAGATTTTCAAGGTCTTCTAGTTCCCCTGAGAGAAGATGGGTTCAGTGACCCTGGGTAGAGGTGGCCTAAAATGGAACCAGGGTTTGAAAAATTAACAAAAGGCATATATTTTCATACTCTTCAGGAGTCCTTTCCCTAGCCGATGATTGTTTACCTGAAAGCCTGTGCCTCAGGTCATCTCCCTAAGAGAAGTTCCTTATTGGATCATGTCAGATAACCTGTGTTTGTTGTTTTACCAAATCATGTTGCCCAAGTCAATTCCTGGCCTACCACAATCACAAAGCTGTCTCCAACCTTGCCCTAGAATTCTGATCCCTATCTCCAACTGCCTCTTGTTTAGTTTCACCTGTGTATTCTACCAGCACCTCAAACAAAATCAAGCCAAAATGTAAAATGTGCAATAATCTTATTATTGCCATCCCTAAACCTGCCCTTTCCCCAGTTTCTCTTCCTGTTGATGGCATCATCGTCTTCCCACTTACTCAGGTTTGAAACCTCTATCTTTTCATCTCTTCCTTCTTCCTCATCTCACATATGCCGTCAATTGTCACATCCTGTAGATTCTATCTCCTCTACATATCTAAAGTCCATCACCTCTTTTCCACTCCTACTATAAGCCTTTTAGTTCCAGCCCTCATCTTTTCTCCATTAGATTACTATCGGAGGCTCCTCTTCGGGTTTTTTCTTTCTTTCTTTCTCTAATCCATCCCCCTGGAGCAATCTTCCTAACACACTACTCTGATTGTCAAACTACTCAGAAAACATTCAGGCCTTCTCTTTGGCCTACTCAGTAGAGTTTAAACTGTCATTGACTCCCTATTCCCTATCTCCCAAAACACACATGTTCATTCTCATTCCAACCTAGTTTTCAGCCTCATCTCCAGCTCTTTCCCTTCACACATTCTATACTCTAGCCAAATTGGACTACTCTTTTTTCTCTGTCTTCATCATTTTCTAGTACCATAACCTTACCCATGGATTTCCCTTCCCCCTCCCACCTAATTGATTGAAGTTTCGCCCTTCTTTTAAGACCCAACTGAGGTTGAACCTTCCTCACTAACTTATCCTAACACTTTTAAAAATTTGTCTTCCACTAAAGATTTGCTGGGAGTAAGTGCAGCCGTCAGGAGTAGTGAGACCTTAGACTAGGTCAGGCTTCGTGGAGGAGGTAGCCCCTAGAATGGACAGTTAAGTAGTACAGTGGATAGACTGCCAGGCCTGGAGTCAGGAAGACTCATCTTCCTGAGGTCAAATCTAATCTCAGACACTTACTAGCTGTGTGACCCTGGGCAAGTCACTTAACCTTGTTTGCCTCAGTTTCCTCATCTGTAAAATGAACTGGAGAAGGAAATGGCAAACCACTCCAGCATCTCTATCAAGAAAATCTCAAATAGGGTCACCAAGAGTCAGACATGACTGAATAACAATGGCATCTAGAATTCACTTTTCTATGACTTGAATTTTTAAATTCACTTATTTCATGCAATTGTCATCAATATTCAGTTATCTCTTGGTCCTTCACTTGTCTGTGGTGGCACCATGTCTATTAACTTACTTTGCCTTAGGGCTATCGCAGAGGTAAGACACTTCTGACAAAGACAATAATGATGACTGAGAAGAAGAGAGAGAGAGAAAAAACAAACTCTGAGACCCTATATCCATCTGTTTTTATTTTAAAGTCGGAAAGCTGACTTTCCACTTTGTAGGTTAATTATGGAGAGTTAGGGCAGAACTGTTTCCTTTTCAACCCTTTTGTTTACCTACGCTGATGACTTACTTTATTTGTAAGCTTCACCCAAGCAGAAACAAATGATTTTGGGGGAAGTGAAGAGGCTGCTTCTTGGCTGAGTCCTCAGATCCCCATCATGACTTGGAAGTGACCCTGGGCTCTTGAAGGCTACCACCCACCCCTTCCCCATCCCAGCATAAACTCTTGAAGACACCAAACTGAGAAGGCTTCAAACACAGGATCAGCAACTAATTCTAGCCCTGTCCTGAAAGACAAAGCAGGACAGTTGTTGATATCTCTATCATTGGAGGGACAACCCACATTTACTAAATTACAGGTCACTGAAGTATTGAGGAGGCTGCGATTCAGTCACTGCTAATGCTTCCTTCCCTCTTGCTTCCCAGGTAGGTTACCTCAATAGGGAAGTATTTTCAACTGAAACAATTTCTGTCCTAACTTTTTTCTACTCAGATTAAGAAACCATGATGAAGACCCAGAGAAAAAAAAAGAGAGAAGGGGGAGGGAGAGGAGTGGAGGAAAAGAGGAGGCCTTGATATTTTTTCCTACATCTTTCCTTTCAAGCAAAGTCTTCATATCCCAGCTTTATTTTTCAGCCTGCAATTCAAACTCCTAGAGCAACAGATACATGTATATACACACATGAGCACACAAAAAGTGCATTCTGAGGCCAGAGAGGCATGATTTAGCATGCTAATTATTGGTGTTGGGCTTACATACTAAGATCACGTAGCACATCTCATAGAAGGATAATAATGACAGGCTTCAGCCGATCCTTCTGTTTTCTAGTTTGTCTGAAGGAAACCGCCTACCCAGACACCAGTTCCAAAAGTTTGACTGCTTACTGCTGGAGAAGCTCGCTGGGAAAGGCTTCACTTCAAGAGCATCAATTTTCAATGGAAAGCGATTCCCTTCCTTTCCCCTCAGTTTAACCTTAGAACATTATCATTTCAGATCATATGCAAATTTCATTATAAGTCTTGTATAATGCATTAAAGTTTCAAATGTTCTATGTGGTTTGCTCTCAATTATCTGTGTTGCTGGAGAGTAAAGGCTAACAGATAATACCAAACAACAGCCAGGACCTAAATCATTTATATTTGCCTTTGGATAGCAACCAGGGATATAAATTGAGCTAGGGCTCACAATCGTATATGATTTATTGTTGTGTTGGTTCAGTCACATTCGACTCCTTGTGACCCCATTTAGGGTTTTCTTGGCAAAGATACTAGAGTGGTTTGCCATTTCCTTCTTCAGCTCATTTTTTTTTTACATATGAGGAAACTGAGGTAAATGGGATTAAATGACTTGCCCAGGGTCACACAGTTAATGAGTGTCTGAGGCCAGATTCAAAATCAGGAAGAGTAATACTCATCATGTCCAGTGCTCTTTCTATTCTCAAAAGCTTCCCTTCCCCCTCACCCATCCCATCCTTCCACCCTGTTTTAATATAAAGTTAAGAGTCTAGGGCTTGACTGGACAGGAGGAAGAGGAGGTCTTAGAGATCTCAAAATTTTACTTTCAAGGCCATCTAACCTAACCCTCTAATTTTATAGATGAGGCCCAGAGAATTACATGATTTGCTCAAGGGCACACAGCTAATTAGAGACAAAACTGTGACTAGAATCCAAATCTCCTGACTCCCAGCCAAGGGCTCTTTTCGTTTCAACTCAACTACATCTTGGGTCATCATGGATAGTCCATTAAAGTGGAAAATACCTGAACAGACGATAAAGAATCATCTGTTCACAGATTTAGAAAAAAAGGTCTCTTTTAGAATGTAACAATACACTCATTCTGATTTGGGGAAGAGAAGGCATTAGCCATTTTCCTTTGTTAGAGTGGGGACTGGGATGACCATTTCACTTTAGCAACGAAAGTCCAAACTGTCACATGAGATTTTGATTTTCTGCACTGAAATTTAGTTTCAATATATGACCTGCTCCCTAAAGTCCCTTACCTAATAATTTTCCTTATTCTATTTCATGATGTGGTCTTGACTGATCAAATATGTAGAAGTTAGTAAGAAAAAAATCTTTTGAGGTATTAAAATTGGGTTTCTCATAGCGGAACACAGGGTAGTAATTAGTAAAAGTGTTTCACTCATTAATATCAGGACCAATGATGAAGATTTCACCTGGGCTTATGACTTTCTGATCTGAGAATCTGGATAACAGCTTCAGCTTTTAAAGTTAATGCAAGGGCACAGACCAGACAGAGTACTAGTTCACAGTCAGGACTGAAGGGATTAACGCTCAGTTTGAAATATTGAAAGTGATTCCTCATTTTCATTGCCAATGGAGACAAACCTACATTACCCGAGAATGCTGTTGGGCAATACAGTTGGCCAGTGTGGATTCTATATCCCCAAACAGGCTTAATTTATGTCAGTGAATCCAGGCTGATGTTCAGTGAATTAAGGTTTTTCTCCCCCCTCAAACTGCTGCTGCCTGGCTGATGTTAAGGATAAGTGCCTGTTGGAACAATTTGTAAATGGGTTTTGTGGAAAGCCATAAATCCAGAGTTTGGTGAGTGCCATTTTTAAAGGTACCTTGTGAATTGATTGAAAACCAGTAGAGGAAACTGGAAAGAGGTAATTCTGAGAATTACTCATGACTGTTCATCTGGTAAACTGTGCCAAGAAGGATGCAAGGCAAGGAGGTGTTAATGATAATAGGTTTGTGCCAGCTAGAAATAGATTGGAGAGGGATGAGTAAATTTGTACCAAGGGGTAAAACAGGATCATTTCCCCTAGATGTCTTAGGTATTTTCTGATGGAAAGGTGTATACTTTTTTTTTCAATCAATGAATCAACAAGCCTTTGTTAAGCATCTATAATGTGCCAGGCACTGCAGTAGGCATTGGGGAGGCGAGTATAAGGAATGAAACAATCCCTGCTTCCAAGGAATGTGTATTATAATAGGGGAAAGAAATATACACACATACATATGCATACAACATGTGGCATGTATATGCAGGTATATGTATATATACACATATCAGCATAAATACAAATAAGTGCAAAAATACATGTAGTTTAGGTGGAAATCACTAGTATTTAGAGGGATCAGGAAAGGGATCATGTAGATTTTTTCTGAGCTATGTCTTTTCATTTTTTTCATACTTTCATTTTTTCTGTAATTTGAATTTTTTTAACTTCTTACCTCATGTTAACAGTGATTTTAATCCCAAGCGGTAAACACCATCACAGGGTACTAACTTGACAACTAAACTTATTGATTCCTCTTCCTCCATTTTATCTTACCTTTCCACATTTCCAAACCTACTGTCTCATTCTTTACCTCCTGTTCCCACTCAGTTCTGCCTTTTGAATTTCACATTTTACATTTCTTTCTAAGAATCCTAAAGAAAAACCCGACATTTTGACAATGGTTTTCTGGTTGGATGGCGTTTTTTCTCAGGTGGTCCTCAAAAAACATGGGAGATAAGTAGCGGGAGCATTATCATTTCTATTTTACTTGAAGAAACTGAGGGTCAGGGGTGAAAAAAGTGACTCACCCAAAGTTACACAGCTAATTCATGGCAGAACCAGGCCTTGAAACCCGGCTCTTCTGAAAATAAGTCCAAAGCTTTTCTACTTCCTGCTTTCCTTCCCTAAAGCAACACTAAGACAAAAAAGTTAATTCTGTCCTTCAGAAAAAAAGCAAAGGCTATTAGCATTATTTAAAGAAAAAATTGCCTTCTCGCTTCCTCAAATGCATTTGTTTCTCCTTTACTTAATATAATTAGGTAGCGAGGTGTTTTACACATTAATGAATTTTCCAGATGATTAAAACATCCCTTTAATCACCAAATTTTATTTGTTTTGACCATTTTTGATCAAGATTTTTCTAGAACCTTCTCTTCCTACTTGGGTAGAGAACATGAAACATAATCTAAGCTTTTCTTGGTGAGCCATGGTCATGTTCTGGGTGAGAAAATAGTAAATTCCTCAGGAGCAATTGAAGTTCTATGGTCATTTGCCAATTTGCTGACTGGCCCCAGAGAGCTGACCTTTATAAGTTCTTATGTCTGCATTTTATAGTTTTACTGTATCTTTCCTTGATGTTGCACTTTGCAGTTGTGTACGTGAGGGCCTTTTACAGCCTCTGTTCCCAATTGCTTCTAATTTGCTATTTCTAATCTGTGGGCTAGAAAACCAGATACTCCAACTACTAAGAGATGTAGGGGGAAGGAGTGAATCTGAAGGCCTGAGTATGAATCCTAATTCTAATATTTCCTACCTGTGTGACTAAAAATAAGCCAAGCAACTCCACTGAGCATTGGTTTTCACATTTGCATAATTATTATGATGATACTTATACTACCCACTGTATGGGATTGTTGTAAAGAGAGAGCTGAATGAACCTTTAAACTTTCTATAAACGTCAGCTTAAAACGATTAGAATTGTACTTAAAGTAAGAGTAATTATATCCACCAATTAGGACAGAGCCTCTTAAATAGCAGGCTCTTAATAAGTGTTTATTTATAATGAGGATAATCTCAGTCCCCATGGATTCAATGGCATCTCTATGCAGATAATTGTCACGTCTATTTGTCCAGGCCTAAACCCTACTGATGTGCAGTCTCATATCTACAGTGGTCTACTGCACATCTTAAACTGGATGGTCTGTAGACATCATAAACTCAACATGTTCAAAATGGAATTCAATACATTTCCCCCTTCTCCTTTTCCTAACTTCCCTAATACTAGCAATCCTCATTTACCAGGATTGCCCCAACGTTTCACTTTATTTCATCCCTCCTCCCCTATATTCAATCAATTGCCAAGATTAGCTGCAATTTCTACCTTTATAACATCTTTCCTATATGTCCCCTTCTTTCCACTGACAACACCTACCACTGTGGTATGAGCCTTTATCACCTCATGCCTGGACTATTACAATATCCTGCTGGTTGGTTTCCCTGCTTCGAGTCCCTGACCATTCCAGTCCAACCCCCAAGCAGCAGTCAAATTCATCTTCTTAAAATGCAAATATAGCCATGTCTTTGCCCCTCCGCATCCAGCCCCCATTCTGTTAACTTTGGACTTCTCTATTGCTTCCAAGATCAAATATAAAATCCTATTTGGCTTTTAAAGCTCTTCATAACCTGACTTCTCATCTTTCTAGTCTTCTTAAAATTTACCTCCCCATTTCTTATTATAAATTTAACATACTAAAAATATGGAAAGACTTGCATGGAATAATAAAGAGCAAAATGAGCAGAGACAAGAGAACATTGTATACAGTAACAGCAATATTGTTTTAAGAACAACTTTGAACGAATAAGTTATTTTGACTATTATAAATACTCAAATTAACTATAAAGGACGTATGAGAAAAGACTCTACATCCAGAGAAAGAACCGATAAATAGAAGTATGTATAGAATAATTTTATATATATGCACATATATGTGGAGTGTGTGTGTGTGTGTGTCTAATGGTAGCCATCTCTAGGGCGGCGGGGAGGGAAGAAAAAAATAAATTTACATTATAACTTTGTTGCATATAGTTTAAAGGAATAGCAAGTTGTACAAAGTAAATTTGCAGTTTCATATGCAATTATCTTTTTCATTATACTATGTTATGAAAATGCTTGTTTTATTCCAAAATTAAAAATAAAATAAATTTTTAAAAATATGGGGTTTAGTTATTAACTCTTATTTATGCCTTTTTTTCCCATCAGGACCATTTCCCATGACTCCTTCTCTGAAGGAATCTGCCCTTGTAACAAAGAAAAATGGAAGCAAATTCCAACTGAAAGAATGAGTTCATTTGCCTGTATATACAATACTCTGTACTCTGAGGGCTTCACTTCTCTACCAACAATACTTTTCTCTTGCTTTTTCTGGGACTAAGACTCTCTATTTGAAACTAATCCAAGTTCACTAGTTAGAAATTTTAGTGTTGTTCATACATCCATTATTAGAGATATTCCTAGAACACAGTAGGTGCTTAATACCTGCATGAGTCTATAAATCATTCTCTTTTCTCTACATAAGTAAATTTAATTCTTCTGATGATTCTCTTTTATTTGCTGTGCCTTAGAGTACAATGCTATTCCATTACATTCATATAATATAATTTTTTTTCCACCATCCCTCAATCAATAGCTTCTTTGCAATTCTTCTGCCACTAAGATGACTTGTAAGTGAACTTTTTCCTTCGGCTGACTGTGCCTCTTTCCATCCGGCAATATCTCAACACCATCAAGCACAAAGCATTTGAATAAGGATTTTATTAGATATTATTGCCTCTCTAAATAGTAACCACTGGCTCTTTGAAAACTTCCCTGCATTCTACGGGCCTGATTTTAAAGGGACCACCCTGTAGCTGACCACTTTTGGAGAATGAGCTGTTGGCTCAGAGGCCTGGTGGGACCAGCTTTAGCTAAGCACCAATAACATGTCTTTGAGGCATTCATGAATCTGGTTCTGGCTGTAGAATACAGGATGCATTCTCTAATATTTGTGCTGCTGCCTCCTTGATTTTCTTTGCTCTCAAAGGGAACCTATAAATCACTTGCAGACATGATTTTATGTTTAAATGAAAATAACCCTCTTTAGAGTTTTGGAAGAAATACTCAATAATATTTTTTGGTTAAACTTTAAAGCCAATATAAGAAATTATTATAAAAAACACAGAAATTGAGGAACCACTTCTTGTTAGCTTCATATAACAGTTAATACTTATATAGCACCTACTATGTGCCAGGCACTTGACAATTATCAGCTCTTTTGATCCTCACAACAACCCTGGGAGGTAAGTGCTATTATCATCCTCATTTTACAGATGAGAAAACTGAAACAAAAAGGGGTGAGTGACTCATCCAGGGTCACACAGCTAGTAAGGGTCTGAAGTCACATTTGAACTCAGGTCTTCCTGACTCTAGGTTGGGAGTTTGTGTCAAAGAGCTGAGTGTGGGATTGGTACAAGAGATAAGAAAATTGAACAGGAAAGGAACTGTTTAAAAAGTCTAGAAGTGGTTTGATACCCTCAATGCCAGGCTGCCAAAGGGGGCAATACTGAGGTATACCCACAGAGTGACCCTTCCATAGGAACCATGAGGCTGATTCTCTTTACTCCTGGTCCCTAAAATCTGTACAAGATACAGACATTCTCCTGGCCTATATATTTTTCAGGATCATCTGACCAGAATGCCTACTCTGACCTGAAAACATGGGTGCTGATAAAGAATGCAGGAGGAAACGTTAGCCAGATATATCTCATGGGTCCAGCTCTTTGCATCAAGGCTTCCCAAACTTTTCTCCATGTGGATATTCTTCTCCTGATCTGAGTTCTTTTCCATAGAGAGGGGAGGATTGTGGGATATTTGTGAATTGTAGAGGGAGATAACAAATACTGACATTTAAATTCCAGTGGCTCTTTATTACATTCAAGACCAAGTATAAGCTCCTTTGTTTGGTATTCAAGTCCTTCACAACCTGTCTCTAACCTACCTTTCCAGCCTTACTCTGACTCCCTTCCTCTCCCACCCACCCCCCACCCCCTTTCTATTGGTTCAGACAAACCTGCCTTCTGGATGTTTCTCACACACGCATTCTGTCTTCAGTCACAAAGGCCCAGAGGTGCTTCTGTACTGGTAGTTCTCTAGGCTTACATGCCCTCCCACCTCACCTCTGCCTTAGAATCCCTAGTCTCATTCAAAGATCACCTTAAATGTCACATCCTACATAAGGTCTTTCCTGATCCCCTGAGGTACTAGTAACTGGAACCTCCCCCACCTAATTACCTTGTATGTATTGTATATATGTGTATTTTATATAAACTTAAATGAGTACATGCTGCAGTCCTTTACTAGAAGGTCAGTTCCTTGAGGGCAGGGATTATTTATTTTGCCTTTGTATCCCCAGTGCCTACCACAATGCCTAGGCATTTAATAAATGCTTGTTGATTGGCTGATTGTGTTTATAATCAACTGGTCTATTGATAGGGCCAAAAGTAACGTGTTAAGGTTCCTGTTCTGCACCTACCTTATGTCTCTTCCACATGCTACATTCTCTTTGAAGCTAAGTGAGAGGACCACATGTAGGAATGATATAGGAGAAAAGGAAGCAATGTCCTTTTTCAGAATTTTGACCAGACATTAAATTACTAGCATAAAGTTAGGATCACATGTGCTTTGATGAGGATATTTCTGGGACTGTTGAAGTATTTTCAAACCCTCGGGTATATAAGATTAGATTTGAAGCTAGAATAATTTAGTTCAACCCTCTGCAACCTCCATTTACAGATGAGGAAACTGAGGCCTAAGACCAGTTTCATATATAAATAATTTAGAAGCCCTCTTTATGAAAATATTTGAGAAATTCCCAACCCCTTCATGTATTTTTGTAGATTTTGAGGTGATCCTGAGATCTCAAAAGGGTAGAACAGGGTTAAAGTTCAGGTGGATTTTACCATGCTAGAAACATTTCCAGCATGCCACCTGCAACAGACTGTACTTGCTTTCTGAGAACCAGCCCATTTAAGTACAGCAAAGCTTTTCACCAGGAGGCCATACTAACCCATAAAACGAACCAACATATACAAAACTACCCTGGGCCACTTTCACTTCATGGATGGGGATCTAGCACACCTTTGAAAAATATGCATGCCAGGAAAAGGAGGTGGGCTAATCATGCGGCAAGAACAAAGGATAATAGATGGATTCAATTCAATGAGCATTTCTTGATTACCCACTATATTCCAGGCAAAGTGAGGATTGGGGTTGGTAGTAAGGAAAACAATATATTCAGAGGTAAGTAAATATAAAATATATTAAAAAGCCAATAAAAAGTAATTTGGGGGAATAGGAAGGGTTAATAATTGGGAGAATTAAAAAAGATCCTGAGGGGGCCCTTAAATATAGCTACAGATTCTAAGACTTGCAGGTGGTGAGGGAAAACATTCCAGGTCAAGGAGTCAACCTGTGTAAAGTATGAAGGCTTGAAATGGAATAACACATCCAGAAAATAGGAAATAGGCCTTTATAGTATGCCTAGAAAATAGAGTATGTGAGGAAAAGTGACAGGAAATCCATCTGGAAAGGCAGGCCATATTATAAAAAGTTTTAGATGTCAAATAAAAGAATTTGTATTTTATCCTAAAATTAAAACTGAAGCTTATTGATCAGGGCAACTACAAAGTCAGACATCCTTTAGAAATGTAAATATGGCTCCCTTGTGGAGGCTGGAGTGGAGAAGAGAGTACCAAGAAGCAGGGAAATCACTTCAGGAAGCTATTGTAATAGTTCGGAAGTTAAGAAGACCTGAACTAAGGTGGTAGTCTTGAGTAACCCATCTGAACACTCATAAAGCCAGGAAGCCTAGAGCAAGACTGCCCAAAATGCTAGGTGGATATTTGGTGGGGGATCTGTGTCACAGACAAGAGTCATGGAAGATGAAAAGATACAGATTAGTTGTGATCAGTACCATCGGAGGACTTGTGCACTTCAGTGAGTGTACATAGATATTGAGCATTTTGATCTCATAAATGAGATACATAATCATTAAAAAGAGTTTACCTTCACTATCCACACTGAGAAAACCAAATGGATAAACAATGCCTGTCATCCAGACTCATATATAGTTAGCTGGAAAAACCATAGAGCTGTACTACCAGTATGTGTGTGTATTGTCAACCTCTCACAGAGTTTGTTCTAAGAAAGAGATCAACGATTAGGTTGGGTCCACATTTTTATTTCTCTCAAGCTGGCTTGACATGCATTGCATGGGACTTACAGTTCCAGAACTGGGCCCCCCTAAGGTTCAACAGTATACATATAATATATATATTTGCTATCTGTATCTAATATATATATATATATATGTGTGTGTGTGTGTGTGTATGTATATGTAAATGTATATGTATATCTTAGGATAAATACACACATGCATATATATATATATATATATATATATATATATGAGATATAGCTTTATCTCTATATAAAACTATATACCTAGGCTATAGATAGAAGGATATCTAGGAGGTATTTCTTTATCTATCCTAGGAGGTCTAGATCTATGTGTGTGTACATGTGTATGCGTATATATATATATATATATGTATACATATACATATATACATAAATGTATGTATATGTAGATACATACACACACATACATATCTCTAGATCTCCTAGGATAGGATATCTTTTATGCTATTAAGGCTTTAGATGGCACTAACTTTTGGGATACCCTATATATGTCTTTTACCTACTCCATGATGCCTGAAATTCCACAATTAAAGATTAATTCCTTGTGTTTAGTATCAATAAATTAACCAAAAACCAAGTAGGTTTTTATGGCGGTGTGGGATATAGAGTGAAAGTGAGGATGAGGACAGTGCCTAGGGATAACGAGCATTATGAAAGGGTGTCACAAGGAAGAACAAAGAGCACAGAAGACAAACTCTGCCCATTTCACAATTTTGCTTAGGGCTATTGTTTGGCTTCAGTGACACATTAAAGGTCCATGGTGCTATGCAGTTCAAGTTTAAAATACGAAAAGTGAATCTGGTTGTTCCCTAGCAAAGAGATATCTAAGGGAACCGCCAATTGACTTTGTAAGAGGGATCCAGGCCAAGGAAGTGTTTGATATTTAAAATCAAAGTTCCTGCTTTTTAGCCCAATTCCACTGAATATTTTGAGTACTGGTCCAAGAGCTAAACTCTTGAAAAAAAAATGTGACTCCCTTAGTCTCTGCCTGTCTTTTTCCTTCTCCCTCCCCCTCCCTCTCTCTTTCTTACTCTCTCTTTCTCTCTCCCCACCCCTTTCTTTCCCCTCCTCTCTCCCTCTCTCTTTCTTGTTCTTTCTCTCTCTTGCTCTTTTGCTTTCCACATCTCTCTCTGTCTTTCTGTCTGTGTCTCCCTCTGTCTCTCTCCCTCCCTCCTTTCCATAAACGTTCTGAGAGGACAATAATTATAGTAATAACATATGTTTTTTAAATCCACTTGGTTTGGAGTTATTATATTTTCAGAGCCTTTCTAGTCAGCTAGCAAGGACAAATCCAGTTCATTAGAGCAGCCTCCAAGTCGCTGAGTCAGCAGTAACACACTCTTAAAAGGAAGCAATTCACAAAGAGCTGGTTGGTACCTATCTGTTTCAGAGGAGAGGAAAGAGGATGTCTGCAGTCCTTGTATTCCGACCAAAATGCATTAGCCTGGGGACAATGCAGCTAACTTTGCCCTGTGCAGGATCACGTATTAACAATTCAGCCAAGCTCCAGTTAAGCCGGCCTGAAAGCACCAGGGATAGATTTCCAGGGGCTGATACGCAGGTTGTCGAAAGTGTGTTTATCTTTTCTTGAAAGGTGGCTATAAATTTCAGTGCCTGCTGAACATACCTGGGCGTAGCTCAGTGAGAGGGCAATAAACCTTTGTCCAGCCACTCACACAGGCTGTGGCTCAGGCACTTTTCGGCAAACCAAGGATTTCTTGCCCTGCAAGCTCCGTAAATGTCTAAACTTTTTATGCCACCTTTAGAAACTCATCCTCCAAACACCCAGGGTTCAAACCAGTTAGAAAAAGAAATCTGCCCCAGGAAAGGGGGAAAATTGAATTTTTGGTCTAAGGAACAAAAAGTCTTCAGTGAAAGAGAATTTTGGCCAGATAGTATAATGATGGGGGTAGAGGTTTGTATACCAGAGGTCAGGGAGTTTTAAAGTTAGAGCATTAATTAGGAAGATAGCATTCTTAGTGAAACCTTCCCTTTGGACAGGTTAGAAGCTGGTGGCATTTTTAAGAGAGGAGATTGGAGTCCATCCCCACTCATTCATCCACTAATAGCCACAGTTTGAAGGTCTCCTTGGAGCTATAGTCCAGCAGCCAGAAGGAAGAGAGGAAGGAGGGCAGCCATACAAAGCTTTACCATACCCTACTCACTCCTGTGACCTTTTTAACAGTCACACTCCTGATCTCTACTTGGAGGGATGCATCTTGGTGAATTTTCTCTTTTTGATGAAGAAATGCAAGATTAAAATGTTGGAGGAGGAGGGAAGTCATTTAATTATTATTATTTTTAATTGTTGGCAAACTACTCAGCCAAGGTCACAATTGGGCTCCTGTTTAATTCCTCCAACGTTGTGGAATTTGCCAGAAAATGGTTTTGAGGAAAGCTGCTCTCTCGGAGAAAGTGCTTATGTGTAAATCATGTGATGTAGCTGTTGCTATGGAGATTATCAGTCTTTAGTGAATTGTCCACAAGTTGAACTTGCATCTGACAAGTCAAATTTGTCAGTTTTTTTTGGGGGGGGGGGGCAAGTCAGAGGGTTAGATTTTTTTTTTGGTTTTTTCTTTGCCTTTTTTTTTTCTTTTTACCCCCTTGACTAGATTTCCTTTGGCCCCTGGAGAAACAAACTTCTCTTCCTCTGGCGATGCCATCTTTTATTAGTGTGCACTCCTGAACTGCAGCAGATTGAATCAAAAAAGCTGGAAAGGACTGTTTTATTCTTTCAGTGGGTAGCATCCCTGAGGAATCTAACTGTGATGGCACAATCTGGTGGCCCCTCCATGACCATTTCAGGAGAAAACATGTCTAGGAAGTCAATACTAGATCTCTTTTGAAAAGTGCTATGATACTGAGCCACTGCTTCTAGGCTTCGCTGGTTAGGTAATTGGAATGAAAAGATTCATGGCTAGGTTTTCTATTCAACAAGTGTATTTAATTTCCCTCGTTGGCAAGAGAGGGAATACGTGTATGTGTGTATGTGTGTGTGTGTGTGTGTGTATGTGTGAGACAGAGAGACAGAGAGAGACAGAGAGAGAGAGAGAGAGAGAGAGAGAGAGAAAGAGAGAGAGAGAGCGAGCACGTGTGTGAGCAATCCACTTGTGTATGCTCTTTCTCTCTGGCAGGTAATTATTTTTCATGGCCTTGCTTTATCTGATTGACTACTGATGTCATTCTTGAAACAAACATTTAATAAAAGCTACCACATCAAGCACCCTAACTGCAGGCAGCCAAGATAGAGCCAGTCAAGGAAAGAAGACAACATACTGTGCTGTCTGCCCTAATGAATGCAATCAGCTTCCTTGTGTTGGGGGGCGGGGGTGGGGGTGGCGGCGGTGGAGCGGGGGAGAAGGGAGGAGGAGAGAAAGAAAAAGAGAAAAAGAAAGAGGGCAAAAGCACTACTTCAGACTGAGAGATGAAAACTCACCCTGTTCTAAATGCTGTTTGATTTCATTGCCCCTTTTTTGTTAGCCGTGAAGTAAAGGCTAAAAGCAGGGGTTCCATTTACTCACCAGCAAATGAAGTTATATTCACCTTGGTTGGAAGAGGCAGTGTGGGACAGGGGTGAAAGGCCTGGATTTGGGTTTGGATCCTCCCCATCCCGGTAGAACATAATTCCCTTGAGGGCAGGTACTAGAGAGAATCACAACTCAATAGCTACCTTCTATATGAAAACTTTGCTGATCTCCGCACTAGCTAGTGCCTGCCTGCCTTACTTAATTACCTTGTATTTAATTATACTGTGCTTATCCCCTTTATATTTATTCTGCCCATGTAGCTGGCTATACTCCCCAGGTAGAATGGAAGAATTAGAATTGTTTCAGCCTTTGTGTTTATATCCCCAAATGGTAGCATGACGCCTGCCATGTAGAAAACACTCAATAAATGTCTGCTGATTGTTTGACTGATTAACCACTAAGGTTCCTCCCAACCCTAAATCCTATAAATCTATGAACACCCAAAATCTGTGGGGAGGGAGGGGGGAAGAGAGAGAGGGGGAAAGAGAGAGAAAGAGAAAGGGGGGAGGGAGGGAGGGAGTAGGGAGGATGGAGGGAGTAGAGGGGAGGGTGGGAGAGGGAGAGGCATGCTACACTTTTTAAAATACATATTTCAATAATTCAAGGCTCTAAAGTATCACAGGTCCTTCAGCCAACAGGTATTGTTAAGCACTTCCTATATGCCATCTATTGATGCGGACATTCCTTACACTAATGCAGATGACAACCCCTCTTAAACTTTGTAGGTAGTCTTTGAGAGTTCCTGTGGCCAAAAGTCCATCTTCCTCTGGCCACCCTGGTGATAAACCTTTCTGAACTTAGCGAAGCCCTGGTACATCAGGCATGTAGTCTGTCAATGGGCCTCTACACAGTGCCTTTCCAGCTTCTTTGTGGCTGCATTTTCTAACTGTGGTCAGACTGTTTGGGTGGGTTCTCACTTTCTCCACTTCTTTCCTCCCAGGTTTTCTATGTATCTTTCCATTTGCTGCTACATTCTACTATTGGATTCACTACTGGTCAGCTCTAACAATTAGATCAGAGTTTAAGGATCTCTTGCTCTCTAAAGCAGGCTTTGACTTTAGGCCTCTCCTCATCCCCAAATCAGTATTCTTTGTTGTTGTTTAGGTCAGAAATCGTGTCCAACTCTTCGTGGCCCCATTTGGGTGGGAATAGCTGAGGGAAGAGGGTGTTGCTGCTATTTCTAACCAATTTCTTTTGTGTGGGTTTGACTCTGGAGGGCAGTAAGGCACTCACTTGGTAGTCTATTTAGGTCTACATACTGGTCCTGGGCCACTCCAAGGCCAAAGCATAGAACATATCTGAGCAATTATGCTACCTTCTACAAATTCCACCTTTGGCTTCTGTTCTTTTGTGGAAGTTCGATCTCATGTCACTTAAAAAGGGTCATCAGAGGTGGGCCTCACACAGTCTGTGACCCCTACACCTCTGTACTTGCTCTTGTATCCCACTTTTCATTAATGTTCTCCCCCACCATCTTCTTCACCTACCCAAGTCCAACCCACCCTTCAAAGTTCCACTTCAGTTTGACCTTTTTTGAAAGGCCTTTCCTCAACACCCCAGTCTGAAGCGATCTCTCTCCTTTAGTTTGGTTTTCTAATCTTGGAGGTATAATCTTTTGAATGTGGACAGCAACATCTCGCCTTTCAGCTTACTAGCCAAGTCAGCTGGTGTTTATTTCTAACTTTAAGTCAAAACCAATAGCTTCCTTTTTTTGTCATCTGTTTAAGAGAACATGGGCACAAATGAAGCCATTTGTGTCTGAGATGCCCGCTCTAGCCATAGTTTCTGACTATATCAGCTGGTACAGCTCCCACAGCAATCCAAGTTCAAATTCATTTTCCACTGACCAGGGATCTGATGGGCTAGGCCATACTCAAGCTGTACTCAACTTACAAATGACCTTATGAATGGAATTTCATAAGATCACCAATTCAGAGCTGGAAGGGGTCTTAGAAGCTAAACCCTCTCATTTTTACAGATGAAGAACTGAGGCCCAGAGCTTGTCAGTCAACGAGTATTTATAAAGTGCATACTATGTGCTAGGCACTGAGATACCAAGGAAGGTAAAAACATGGTCTCTGCCCTACAGGAACAATAGGAAAACAATATGCAAACAACTATCTACATACGAGATTTACACAGCATAAATTAACCTCAGAGGAAAGCGGGGCAAAGGGCACAGGAAAGGCCTCTTACAAAACGTAATATTTGAGCTGAGATGTGAAGGAAACCAGGGAAGCCGGGAGGAAGAGGTAAAGAAGGAGATCATGGACAATAACCTTTGAAAAGACAAACAGCTGGGAAACGGAGTGTTCCATTCAAGAAACATTAAAAAGGCCAATGTTGCTGGATCATAGGGTATGTGGAGAGAGGGAAAAAGAACATTGGCAAAGTAGGAAGGGATCAGGTTGTGTGGTGCTTTAAAGTCAGAGGAGGTTGCATTTGATCTTGGACGTCATAGGCAACACTGGAATCTAGTGAAGAGTAGAAGGAGAGTGCTTTTAGGCATCATAAGAAAGACTTACGGTTTAGGAAAATCTCTTTGGTAGCCAAGTAAAAGTGAACTGGAGTGTTGAGAACCAAGGCAGGGAAACCAACCAGCGGGCTATTGCAATAGTCCATGAATGCAGTAAAGAGAGCTAGGTCACTTCCTCAAGATCATCTACATAGTAAACGGCAGAGTCAAGATTTGAACCCAGGGCCTTGATTCCTACACCTCACCTCCATTCCTCCCAATGGGGGTACCTAATCTCATTTCACTATTTCAAAGTACCTTGGGAGTAACTGACACTGAGTTGCTTTCTCTGACTGAAAATTAGAGTACTACTGAACAAGTTGTTGGTGCCTGAATTTATCTGCCCTGGCCACTCCTAGCCAGAGACCTCTATCCCCACTGTCGAGCTGCTGCTACCAGTTACTGTGTCTTCCAGGGGTGTCTCCACATCCTGCTTTTGAGAGAGGGCACCTGTGTTTTGGTGTCCTAATTTGGAAGTCAGAGAATATTTACCCTTTGAAAAAATGTGCTACATGGTGAGAGACTAAGATAAGCCACTGAACCTAAGAGCTGCAATGGCCACCAAAGACCGCTAGCTATTCCTAAACAAGAATGCTTGACAAGTAGATGTCTGGTCTCTGCTTGATGATCTCTAGTAAGAGAAAACCCCCTATTCTCCACGCCAATGCATTATACTAATAACTAGGAAAATTTTGCTTACTTTACAAGTCTGGTAACTTTTAACATTCTCAGACAACCATCACATAACCCTAACCCTCTTAAGTCTTCTCTTCCCCAGGTCCTTCTACTGATCATCTGATGGAATAATCTCAACATCCTTCATCATTCTAGTAATCTTCCTCTAGACACACTCCAGCTGATCAATGTTTATCCTAAGCAAACTGATTATAAAAATCCAAATGTACTCTGACAAAGTTTGAGCAAGACTATACATCCCTCATTCTAGAAATGTTTCTCTTACTGAATTACTCTTACTGAATTAGTTTTTGGGGCTTCTCTATCACCCTATTGATTCAAGTTAAGGTTGTCATTCATTAAAATTCCGCTATGTTCAGAAGAACTCCTGTCTAGCCATGCCCTCTCACCTTGGGCTTCTGAAGATGATTTTTTTTTGAGCCCAAGCATAAAATTGATTTACTCATTAATACCATCTATGTCATTTATATCTATTAAATTGCATCTTCTTCAGGTTGGTGTGCTGTTTTAGCTGGCCATTTTGAGGGTGAGGTGGATATTGACTCTTTCACTCAATGTGTTATTTCTAGCTGCCTGACCACTATTTGCTTCTGTTTCCTCATGTGTAAAATACGGATAATAACACCTGCCTAACAGGGCTCTTGTGAGGATCAGATAAGGTCATAATTGCAAAGCACTTAATACAGAGCTTGGCACATAGTGAGTGCCATAGAAATATCATTATCCCTCCCACCTTTGTGTCATGTTCAAATGTGATTAACACGCCTTCTATGACTTTATCTAATTCACTGTTTAAAATAAATAACACAAGATAATAAATAAATTAGACTAAGCAAAATTTCCTGGGGCATTCCATGGGTAAAGTCCCTCCAAGGCAACACCGAACCATTAATAATCAATATTTGGATCTAACTATTCAACCAGTTTCAAGTACACACATTATTATATAGGCCATGATTCGTTTTTCCCATATTGGAATAGCACAAAAGGCTTTCCTAAATAATTTGCTAAAATCTAGGTAAACTATATCGGTAGCATTTCACTCACCTACCAGTCTAGCAATCCTATGAAGAAAGGAAATGAAGTTACTCTGCTATGACCTGTTCTTGATTATGCTACCATGCTGGCTTTTTATTATCACCACTTCCTTTTCTAAATATCTGTTAGAAATTTCTTGAATAATAAATTCTAGGATTTACCTGGCATCAAAATTCAAGTTCACCAACCTATAGTTCTTAGACTTCGTTCTCTTTCTACCCCTACTTTTTTTTTTCTTTTCTGAAAAGCAGATCAGCATTTGCCATCTCTAATCCTAGGTACCTCTCCTGCTATCAATGACCTTGGAAGATGGATGGGAACTTAGCGATCAGAGTCTGAAGCCTGCATTTTTCAGAGGAGGAATATGAGGATCAGAGAAGTGTGTGATAGGCATTGGTGAAATGACCAGCGATATACTTCAGATCCATTATAGGTTGAATATCCCTTTTTGGGATGGTCTAGAAACCTAACTGCCAAATATAACCTTATTTCTGCGGGAAAATGAATTCTAAGTTCCAAACAAGTGACTTACAAATGAACTTCACATGAAGCCCCTTTTCTGTTTGTAAGTTATAGGCTGTCTTTTCTGTGTACACCTCTCTATACTGGTCTCTTGGGCACCCTTGATTTATATAGACAATAGTTCAGGGAAAACAGCCTAACCTCATGTGGTTGTGGGTTTCTTTCATCCTCTCTATAATTTGGGGTTAGCAGGGGCCCCTACTCTATTTCATTAAAGCTATATATGGTGTTGTCCCTTAGAACTGAGGGAGCTGAGTGACTTCCTGTCTCCACACAGGACTGCTCGACTAGCTCCCCCTCCCAGAAGGAAACACATATTAAGTCAGAGTTTGGATGAAGGGAAATGGTAGAGAGGGTGAAGAGAGAGAGCCTTGTTAACTCATAGCGCCGTGCTATCTTTGGGCTTCATCCATCTCTGACTTCAGGAACATAGAGAGATCACAGAAATCCGGGGCTTCAAGCTGAAGGCATGAAGGTGGAATATAAATCAGGAGTCAGTTTTAAATACCCTGAAAAGCCTCATTTCTTTCACTAGTTTTAGTGAGAAACAAAGACGTTGTCTTCTAAGTAGATCACTGTTGGAAGGCCCACTTTTTTTAAGGGCCTTTGTGAAAGCAGTACAAAACCCTTCAAAAGATTACAATACTGTGTTCTTGGAGAAAAAGCAATACCAGCCTGACGGTTCTTACAGTGTCTGCTATTCCCTAGATAGAAGCACACTGGGAACAGAAACACTGCAGTCCTAGGCTATAATTTTATTTTCTTGAGGGATGCCAGGTATCCAGCTCAGAAAAAGCCCAAACTCCAACTCCTTGGGTGCCATCGTTCGTATAAAACTGCAGGCTGGATACCAAAAATTCAAATAAATAAAAAATGCCAATGAACTCATGATGTGCTGAGTCTCGATGAATGGCAGCAGAACCATGTTCTTCATTAAACAAGTGTCTGAATAAAACAGGGGAAAAACCATCTTCTAAACATACCATTTAAAGATTCTTCATAAGGGGAAAGAGTCCTAAGATTGTTGGTTTAGAACTGGAATGGATAGAGGGGGTCGTCCAATCAGACCTTTCGTTTTACAAATTATCATTCAAGTGGCATCCAGGTAATAAATGGGAAAGCTGAGATTCAAACCCAGGGTCTTGAACTCCTAGCACAAAATTCTTTCCACAGCTGCTGTGAAGGAAAAGTGACATTTCCTACTGCAGCTTAGCTGCTGCTAAGAGGAAGGTCTGCTTATTTAGAAAACAAGTTCATTAGCCTAAAACAATTTAAACCGGATGAGACTCTGAAAGAGCCGGTGAGTCTGAATGAGACAATGTTAATTTCCATATTACTTTTCCTATTTTCAACACTGACTTTAGGGGTTAAATGTGCACAGCGAAAGTCTCCATCCCTGAAATCACATTCAGTGAAGTCCTATCTTTTTTCCCCTCACCCCTTTATATTATTACACTATTTAAAAGGCAGACTAAAATTACAAGTTCTATCAGTTTCACAGACTTGAGCATTTTGCTAAGATTTGTTGAAAATGTTATTGCCATGGTGCCCATAAGTCCGCTTTTTATGGGATTGTTCCTCCATTCTCCAAGTATATAACACCCCTCAAAGGAAAAAAAATAGCAGTAACATTTTGTTCCAGTGCCCTAATGTGTCTTCTACATTATGGGGGTTCATTAAGTGTTTAATAGTGGCGTCTGTGGCTAGTTAGCTCATATGGTTAAAGCACATGGCTAATGAAGCCAGGGTCATGGGTTCAATCCCCATATGGGTTAACCACCTTTGCTCTGCCCCATGACCACAAACAGCACTCCTAACATTTACCAGCAGCCTCACAAATGTAGAGGATTGGTCACGAGGGGTAAAGACTGGGTAAGAGAGAATGAAAGAAGAAGCAGATATATAACACCCTCCCCGGACATAAAGACTCCAAGTTCTTGCTAAGGTTAGTCAAGTGACCTTCATGCATTTCAGTGAAAGGCAGGATTGATTCTGCCAGTTAGGCTCTCTTTCCTACTTTTTAGTGAGGAGCCAAAGGGAGATATTGCCAGTCAGTCAACAAGTGAGCACCTACTATGTCCCCACTACTTAATTAGCAACTGTGGAGTTCTAATGTGTGTGGCATATACTCTATCTCCCCCCATATATGTGCGTGTGTATACATACATACACGTATATGTATGCATACACACATACCACACAAACCTGCAATACAGGTATACATAGATACACACACATATTTACATATGCAGATACACACATTCCTATAGGTGTGTATATATGTATAGACATATAAGAACACATATATGCAATTATGTGTGCATATAGATATATATAGACACACATATGCACACTTTATATGTATGTGTGTATATATATGTATATATATATATAAAATGTATATATATGTAATATAGTGACAGAGAGAGAGAGCTCCTATCACGTCCCCTTCTTCTCAGTCTTTTTATCCCTTCAGCAACCTGAATTTTGCCTTTGGCATTGTCCATCTTCTCTCTCAAAGCTGGAAACCAAAAGACCCCTATGAGACTGAAGAGATCGAATTTCTCACCTCTTTCTCTCTTGACAACCCTGCCCTGAGTGAGAACACATAGGCAAGGAACACTGATCTCTATCAATGAGGACAGAATCTGACTTCAAGGAACTTTTAAAAACACTCTAGTTGGGGAGGCAGGACTTTCATAGATGAAACAACTAAAAGTGTGGTGCTCAAATGTTCTGCAGTAGCAGAACCTTTTTCTTTAAACAAAACATTGGTGGGATCCTTATAATAAAGTATTAAAAAACTCATTTTCAGATCTATTCAAAATAAAATATCATAAACAATAATGAGACAGATATGGTTATTTACTATCAATGTCTTATCAAGAAAGGAAAATGATAATTGAGAAGCCATGGGAGGCCAGACACACTAATATTGATGGAGTTATGAATTGGCCCAGCTTTTATAGAAAGCAATTTAGAACTATATCCCAAAAGTCACTAAACCATCCACACCCTTTGACCCAGCAATACCATTACTTGATTTACATAGCAGAAAGATCACAGAAGCAAAGGACCCATACATACAAAAATATCTATAACAATATTTTTTTGTTCTAACAATGAACTAGAAACAAAGATGCCCATTAATTTGGGAATGGCTAAGCAAGTTAGAAATATGAATGTAATTGAATATCATTGTCCCATGAAAAATGACGAAAGGGACAAATTTAGAAAAATCTGAGAAAACATATGAATTGATGCAGAGTGAGGTAAGCAGAACCCCCAAAACAATTTATACAATATTGTAAAGGAAAAGAACTTTAAAATACTTAAGAATTCTGATAAATGCAGTGAACAAACAACTCCAGAAGAACAATAATTAATCATTCTTCCTACATCTCAATAAAGAAGTGATGAAACTCTAGGAGGTGCAGAATGAGAGTGGCTCTGTTTTGCTTGGTTATTGTTATTTGTTGCAAGAGTTTATTTTGGGGGAGATGATGGAGCTGCCTCTCCCCCAAAATGGAAAGAAATGAACATCAAATATATACTGAAAAGAACAGAAAGAAGTTCAGAAAGAGACACAGGCAACTAAAGACAAGATTGGAATTACCATATTAGATTTATCATATACTTTTAAAAAAACAAGCCATACATAATTGAAGTTCATGGCTTCATGTGCAATTCTATTTTTCCCTTCTTGGTATATGGAAATGATCATGTTTGTGTAATGAAGATGGAAAATAAGTGTTTTGTGACTGGGAAAATATTAAATAAAATATTTCACCTCCTAAGATGCTTTATCATTTTTATTTTTGCCTTCACTTACATAGCTAAAACAAACCCTCAAAAGAATGACTTAAATATATTCTCACTTAAAATATTTGAGAACTCTGTTGTTAAATTTTCTGTATTTTGTTTGTAATTTTGCCAGAACCATGAAGTCTTCTCTTTTTAAAATGGTAATTAATACACAGTATACATCAAAATCACTGGAAGTAAAAGTTCTAACTATAAATTTTTTCACCCAGAGCAAAAATAGTTCTCAAAGTGGGGCAATAGGACAGTAGTCAGACTATAGGTATAATCACACCAAGAAAAAGGTCTTCATCCCCACTGGCATTGGGATGGGGGAACTGCTGGGAGCAAGGCACCATAGCAATAGGACCCTGGGTGAGGGAGCTGTCCAGGGTGGGAAGACTGAGAGAAACAGTGGTCAGTCAGTAGGAATTGCATCTCCTGTCCCCCCAATCCACCCAAAGAATAGTCACTTAGACCAGACATCGGGACAGCTTAAGGCAAAGCCCCATTCATCTAATGATAGTAATGGTTGGGACTAGAAGCAAACTTCAAGTGGAGACTTCTGTTGCCATGCTGGTGTTGCTTCTGTATCTGGCATTTGCTGCCAGAACTACAAGCACTGATATTTATTTCACTTTCAGTCTTTGTTGTTAACATTTTGATTTCCTTTACTTCTCATCTCTGCACACTTCCCCAATTTTATACAATTATGTAAAAATGTACATTGGCACAAAAACATTTTAAAAAACCCACTCAAACCTATGAGTATACATAGAGACTGATTATTTCACATTTACTGTGATGTACACAGGATGTCCTAAAAGTTAATGTAATTTTAAGCTTTAAAAGTTTCCACATCTTTAAAAATGCACCAGCAAAGTTTTGGGGACTGACTCTTTTATTGGGAAAGTTCAAAGACTGACATCTGATCAATAATCCAGCTTTTCAGCCATGTGATCAATGGGGACCAATCTCTGATGGTTCTTTGCAGTGGATGAAGATAGACGATTACACATGACCATCAACGTGAGCACAACAGATGGTTCTCAGTAAGACAAGTGCTGAATTAGAGAACAGCTAAACTGGGGTGGGGGAGGTGCTAACTGTTGTAGAGGATCTTGGGGAAAGGAGAGGTCACAGGAGCTGTCTGCTAAAAGCATTAACAGGCAGTAGGTTGGACTTGAGCTGACCCTTGAGAGATAAGTCAGACCTTAGACAAATGGAAAGATAAGACAATCATTTCTAGGCAAAGAGATAATGAGAGGCGGTGCTAGATTAGGAGTCAGGAAGACCTAGGCTGCTGTCCTCTTTTTCCTCATCTATAAAACGAGGATAAAAATAGCTGTAGTATCTACCTCCCAAGAGCTAGTGTGAAGATAAAAATGAGATGAGTAAAGTGCTTAGTAAACCTGAAAGTACTACTATATTAACATCAGCTGTCAGTGCAGCCAAAAGTATAAAGGTGAGGAGAGCATGGCAGTAGTGAGTAGGGCTAGAGTGAAGGATATGTACTGGAAAACAGTGGGAAAGAAGGTTGCCTTGTATCTCTTCACCCCCATCATTCTTCTTTGGGGAAAAGTAACTGAAAACTAGGTCATTTGCAGGCCTTGAGTCAAACAGAATCTACTCTCACCACTGTAGTCACCATTGTGGTCTCTCTACTGGTGTAGGCTGGGAAGGTGTCAGGAGATGGGTGTGCTGCCTACTGGGAAAGGAGGAGCACTAAGGCTACAGAAGGAAGCAGGTGTTTGATACTCAAGGATCTACTAAAGGTGTCTGGTTGGCAGTGTTTGGATTTTGAAAGACTAGCTGGGGAATGGTAAAGGAGCCCGGATGGGCTAAGAGAGCATTTAGTTTGATTGGGGGAATCATAAGAAAGGTTTGAGGCTGGGATCCTGGCAAGAGGGAATAGTGTGAGGGTTAAGTGAATGCATATGGGAGTAAATGCCTAAGTGAGTGAGTCGGTGAATGCCCACCTGTGCATTAAGTCCTGATCTGAGTCAGACTCTGGGAGGCAAGGGCCTGCCTAGTCTCCACGCTCATGCTCACACTCATGCTCACCCTCACCCTCACCCCCATTACACTGCATATTTACCAGTACTGACAGAACAGTGATGGCTCTGTAAAATCAGATTTTGTTGTAGATAACATATCTTGATCTTGAATTTTTTGAGGCCCTCCTAGTTCTGTTTTTGGCAGATAGTGTCACTGAAGGACAAAGTGACCTAGGGCACTGGGTATGTGTGACTATATTTCATGATTGGAGGGTTCTTACAACCAAACCACAAACCCTGCCTGAGATGTATACTCATGAGCACACCTCCAAGCACCAGGATGACCATACAAAGGAACAAAATCCAAGGCAGGGCCCTCTTAGGCTTGCTGTTTCCTCTCACACTTGCAGCTCTCACGCTGACAAACAGAATTTACCATAAACACTACCTCTTCTACTATTAATGCTCCTCAGAATGAGATGGGTCTTGTGACCACTTCATTTGCCTCATACCAGTAACTACCTCCCCACAGCAACCTTAAGTATTCTACCCTCCCTCCAATGACAATCTATGACGCCTGTTGCTTTTGCTACAAATCACAGGCTGAATTTCCACATAGGATCAGGGATGTAAAGCTGGGAGGGACCTTAGTGGCCATCTAGACTAACCTTCTTATTTTACAGATGAGGCATGGAAAAGTCACGTGACTTGACCAGAGTCACATAGCTTGTAAGAGTCTGAAGTGGGCATCAGCACCTCCAACCCTATCCTAGCTATGCGGGGTCCAGTTGTCCTGACCGGTATTGCTGTCTGCATCTTTGGGCCATGTGACTCGGGTACCCACGTGAGCCAGCTGGGGCCCAATATAACTTTGCCAGCTTGGGGGGCCTCAGTTGTCAGATGAAAGCTATGCTTTACAAAGGTTAGTATGGCAATGTGCAGATTGGCGGCCAAGAGAAAATTCTGAGTTTATGGCTGATGTCTAGTGGCAGTTCCTCTCTCTCTCCCACTTGCCCATGAAATCTCCTTTCCTTTCCTGGCTCTAGGACTACCAAAATCAGCAGGCCAATCAACCTTGGTTACATGCCAAAATCACAGACATTCCTGTACTGTGGATCTGGAATAGTGTGCCATTGCTAGCTTGCCCCCAGGATGCAGGGGCTCAAGACTTGGTTGTCTTCCCCCAGGCCTTTTCATTCCTTGCTTGATGCCCCTCTTTCGGTATTTCAGTTTATTACTTAATCAGGCAAATGTGTCAAGCAAATATTCCACATTATTGGACTAAGAATTGAAAGGCCCTTCACTCAAATAAATACACCTCCTCCCAGCCCAAAATGTTTCTTAACTGCGGAAAATTATTGTTAGGCACAAGCCAGGATCTCTTTTCCTGTTATAAATTTAACATCAAACCTACAGCATTCTGTGCCCTATGCAGGAGTAGCAATCTGCCTCAAAGTTTTGATAATCTCTTCAAGTGAAACACTTACCACCTCAATCCATCAAAGGTATCAGCCAGTCAAAGCTAGGTCTTCCCAGTTTCCCCTTCATGAAGGCAATCCTTGCCTGATTAAAGATGTTGTAGGAGTTGAATAGCTTCAACAGGCTAAGATGTCCTCATGTTGGTTCTTAAAAAATAGGTGGGGACAGGACCCTTAGCTTCTATGGAGTAGCTGTTATGGTTAATTAAGATAATTAGCACAACCTGTATGAGGTTGTCTGAGGATCAATTGAGATAATATCTATTACAGTGCTTAAGACAGTGTCCAGTATGTAGTAGGTGCTTGATACATATTTGTTCTCTTCCCTCTTCCATATGATCTGGTTGAGCATGATTCTAACAATGAGCATTTATAACTGCTGTATCTCTTCCCCTCGGTCCATGCTACCTCTATGGCATCACATAATGGATAGAGGGGAGGGGAGATGGGGAGGAAACAAGGATTTAAGTGCCTACTGTTTGCCAAGTGCTATACCAATCACTTTACCAATACTATCTCATTTGATTCTTAAAATTACCCTGGGAAGTAGAGGCTATTGAAGTCCTGGGCTTGAAATTATGATACTTACTGATACGTACTAGCTATGTGACCATGAGTAATTTCTTGGGCTCTAAGCTTTCTTAATTTGTAAAATAGGAAAATATCTGTAGGCCTTACCTTCCAACTTGAATTGTTGTAAGGCTCAAATGAGGTAATGTCAGGAAAACACTTTGCCAACTGTAAAATACGATATAATGTCAACTACTGTTATTATCAGCCCACCCGAAAAGAGCTGCCTCCATAATCTGTGGGGCAACTATAGATCAACCAATTTCCCACAAGATAGTCTCTTTTGAAAGTAGAAATTGGAGCCATAATAAGCTATGTGCCATAACTCAGCTAAGTCATACTTTGGAGTTCTTGTCACTGCTCACTTATGTTAGTAACTAGCCTTGGCAGAGGGGAGTACTAGCCTCCAAATAACAAGATACATTTCCATGTATCTTTGTGGTGATATGGGGCAGAGAGGTTCAAGGCAAGAGGCTTTGCCAACCCTAATGTGCCTCACCAGCTCTTTGCTCCTTCTTTCACCGTTCTCACGTTGAAAAGAATAACTCACCACAGCTATAGACTCTTCTACATTGTTCTAGCACTTTCTACATCAAGTATGGCTTCATATCTCCTAATTTTTACTACCCAGAATCTATCTTCTACATTCTGTAATCCATAACCCTCCTCCCCAGCTACTCCTTTGGAGCAGCAGGCTGAGGAGGAAATCTTCCCATGCAAATAGAAACACCAGCTCCTCTTTCCTTCTCCCAGACCCATAGTGCCTCAATCTCCTGAGAGAGGATTTTGAAGGTTAGATAGATGAGTATGGACTCGCAGTTACCAATGGGGAGCCAAGGTAGACATTTGGGTAGGATAGTGACATTCAATTCAATTTTGGTTCAACAAACTTTTATTAATTAAGGCATTGCTTTAAACTCTGGGAGATTGATGTGTAAAGAAAACAATCATTACTCTCAAAGAGATAAGTTCTATAGGAAAATTTGAGGAGGAAGAGATAATTTTTCATTGAGAGGACATGGAGAAGCACGAAGGCCCCAGGGCCTTGAAAGAAAAGGATTTTAAAAGGTAATGATGAGGGGAGGGGGTGTGTACATTATAGAGACTGGGAGATGTGGTGAAGGCCTTTGTTAACATATATATGGAAGACAGAGACTTCAGGAAGACAGTGGAGGAAAGACTATTTGTCCAGTCTGACTAGATACTGTGTACAGGGAAATAATGGAAAAAATTACGTAAGCCAGAGGAGCTAGGTTGGAGCCGGCTTGGGGGGGCCTTAGTTGTCACATGAAAGCTATGCTTTGCAAAAGTTAATACAGCAATGTACAGATTGGAGGAGAAAGGAAAATACTATAGGCAAGAAGACCATTAGGAGACTCTTACAAGAATCCAGGCATAATGAAATAAATTCAGGACAAGCATTTGGGTCACAATACTGGAGAGGAAAAGGTAAATCAAAAAGATGTTTGCAAAGGAGAAATGACAGAGAAGATTTGATCCTAAAGACTTAGGGTATAAGAAATGAGATGGTTAATCTTCCCCCAATACACATTCTATTTTCTTTTTTTCAAATTAAATTTTTTTTTCAATGAACAAAAATCCATGCCTCCCCTCCTATTTTATTCAATTTCTCAATACAGGATTTGCACAAGATACCTTAGCCTACAGGTATTCCTTTTTTTTTTTTTGGTAGGATGACTCAATTTCTCTAGTAATATGAGAGCATCCTTGCCATCCACATACTCCTCTGTAAATCTAGTCTCTGCTCAATTAGGCAATTCCCAAGCACCCTACGGATGTTTTGCTGGCTTATGGTTTTCTCCTTTCTCCTTCTTCTGCAATTTAGTACAGTTGTCTTCTCAGCGTCAAAAGAAAATGAAATGACTTCAAGTCACAGCTGTGGTTGACCATTTACCACATGCATACTGTTTGTGCTTATATGATTTGATCACATCATTTCGCAGCAGACTCAAATGTATTTCTGTCTCATTTTACAGAAAAGAAACGGGGAACCTTCTGCTGAGAAGTTCTGAAAAGCCAGTAGGCACTGGAAACCTGAGGACCATCATTGCTTTCCATCAGAGAATTGGGCAACCATCATAATGCTTTAGAACAAAGTAAAATAAACAAAACAGGAAACATGGCTACGTCTAAAGGAACAAGATGGGAATTTGGCAAATGGCACCTGAACGGCAGACCTACAGGAGTCACAACTATGATCAGGAAAGCTTATAAAGCAAGGGGATGATTTCGGATAAATATGAGGCATGAGGATATGAGGCATGTTACCAAGGCTGGAAGGGGCCTTGTCATTTAGTGCAGGACTTCTTAAACTTTTTCCACTCGTGACCCCTTCAGTGTTAATTAAACAGTTTAAGAAGCATGCAATTCCTTTATTTTACAGATTAAAAAGCAGGCCTCTATATAGAGGGAAATGTACCTTGTTCAAAACCACATATCTAGGAAGTGATAGAGTCTCAACTCAAACCTAGTGCTTATGATTCCAAGCTCCGGACTAATAAGTAGGAGCTGAATCTAATCTCAGCTCTGCCATTAGTTAGCTACATAACTTGGAGCAAGTCCATTCTCCTCTCTGGGCCTCAGTTTCCTCATTAGTGAAATAAGAGAACCAAACCAGGTGATCTCTAAGGTTCCATTTAGCTCTAACAAACCATGACTCTATAATGATGGTGAGGGGAAGAAGGAAGGAAACAAGCATTTATTGAGGGCCTATCATGTGCCAGGCACCATGCTAAACACCTTACAAATATTATTTCTTTGGATCTCTCTACTATGAGCCATTTACTATGAGTGGTGAAATAACTGACTGTGTATTCTTTCTGTATGAAGGCAGCAATTCTTCTCTATGTATATCTCTTCAACCCGCAAGAGAGCACATAGTAAGGGGCATTTATGACCAAGAAGCTGGTCAGTATCATTTATGGATGGAAAAGCCCAGGAGTTGAATCCAAATTAATGACAGAATGCCAAAGGAAATTTGTAAGTCAGTCAGTCGACAAACATTTATTAAGTATTCACTATGTGCCAAGCCCTGAGCTAAGCACTGGGGATACAAAGACAGGGAAAAATAAAACAAAAACAGGGTTCCTGCCCTCAAGGAGCTCAGATTTTAATGAGACAACATGCAAACAATAGGTAAGAGATGAACTGAGTAGATAGAAATTTATTTCATAGGGAAGATCTGCATCTGACCATGCCTGTAGGTGCTAAGATGGTGACCAAGCAGCCAGTTTCACATGAAACTTCATTTCACAGGACAAATTAGAAGGGGACAGAAAAGAGTCACCTTTCATTGGCCGCCAGTGCTTGTGGGTTTAACAACATAATATTCTGTGGCCACTGTTGCCATGAGGAAGTAATTGAGTAGGCTTGATAGAGGGGATGAAGAAGCAGGTATTGTTCATTTACAATTTTATCCACTTCCCCTAAGTCTTACTGCTAGCCTCACTCCAATCTGTAATGCTATCACAAGGGTGATTTCCACACACAGGTTAGTGAATGGACTGTTACTCACAAGGTCCCCACCCCTACCCCCAATTCCACAATCTGGTGCCACAGGACCTTCTGAGCTGCATCTCACTGTTCTCTCTCTCTATCCACCACATGCCAGCCAAATGAAATTTTTTTTTTTCTGTCAAACATACCCAGGGGTATCCTGCCTCTAGCCTTTATTCGAGCCATTCCCTAGGGCCTGGAATGGTCCTCCTCCATGCAGCCTTCCCAGAACAGCTTTCTTTTCTTTTCTTCTACTTTTTATTGCACTTTTTGGGGTGCTATAAATACTTATGTATTTATAACCTTCTAATTTGTATATGTTCCCCCTTCGTTCTACTAGGACTAATAACAACTCACATTTCTATAGCACCTTAAGGTTTGCAAAGCTTTTCCCTCCCATCCGAGGCAGAGAAGTGCAAGGAGGATCACCCCATTTTACAGATGAGAAAGCTGAGGCTCAGAGAGGTTAAGTGATTTTGCTTACAGACACACTATTAGTAAGTGGAGCCAGGATCCAAATTCAAGTTTTCTGATTCCAAGACCTGCAATTTCTATTACACCATGGTGCTTCCACTAGATAATACACTCCATGAGAGCAGAGACTATGTTCTATTTATCTTTCTATCCTCCTTAGGGCCTAATATCATGCTCTGCACATAGCAGTTATCAATAAAAGTTGAGTGAATTGATTTTGTTGTCACAGTATAATAGTCACTGACATTAACCTACAACTTCAATATCTCTCCGAGTACTTTACATACATTATCTCATTTATACAACGACACTGGGAGATAAATGCTAAAGTTGTCATTATTCCATTAAATGATAAAACTGAAGTTCAAAGAAATTAAATGATTTATCCAATGTCGTCCGTCTAGAAAAGGTCTGAAAGTAGATTTGGAGTCGAGTACCTTACCAATTATCTAATACTGACGTTCTAATATAAGATACAAATATTTGTTTAGAGAGAATAAAAGAAAGAAATCACACCAACAAAACAAAACAAAACCCCAAACCCTTCAAAACACCTCCCAAACTGGTTTGTATCCTGCCATCAGTTGGATTTCAGAACAAGTCAGTAGGGAGGTGAATCTGGAACCCTAACTAGTACTTCAAGCCTTCCTCTTTGCTCAATCAATATTCTACTTTAGGGTGGTGGGGACAGGAAGCACATAGACTGATTGGAATGCATATTTTAAAGGGAAAACACGACTTAAATCTAAATAATACACATGGAAATGAATGATCTGCTGAAGCTTTCCTGAAACCACAGAATGGATGTGTATGGAAAGAGCTGTTAGGATGCATAAGCATCACAGAATGTTGCACTCAAAGGGATCTGAGAGATTATCTGGTCTCATCCCCTTATTGTGAAGATAAAGAAGCCACTTGCCCAAGAACACGCAGGTAGTAAGTCCAGGAAATGAAATGACTTGTAACAAATAACTACAAAAAGACCAAGGTGAAATAATTATATGATTCAATTCAATAGGCATTTATTTGTGTTGTTGTTCAGTTTTTTCAGTTGTGTCCAATTCTTTGTGACCCAATTTGGAGTTTTCTTGGCAGAGACATTGGAGCAGTTTGAGATTCCTCCAGCTCATTTTACAGATGAGGAAACTGAGGCAAAGAAGGTTAAGTGACTTGCCCAGGGTCACACAGCTAGTGTCTGAGACCAGATTTGAACTCAGAAAACTCAGGTATCCCTGATTCCAAGACCAGAGCTCTATCCACTGAGCCACCTACCTGCCCAGGCACTTATCACATGTCTGCTATGTCCAAGGGTGGACAAAGATGAAGTGAAAATAGTTCCTGCCCTCAAGGAGTTTACATTCTATTGAGAGGACACCACATGAAAGCAGAAAGGTAATACAATCTATTTTTGGAAGGGATAAAACTCAACTGGGGAAATCATAAAAAAGTTTCCCATAGGTGGTGGTACATGAGTTGAACCTTGAAGGAAGCAGAAAATTCTAAGAGGCAGAGCGTATAGCTTGTGCAAAGATGTAGGCACAGAAGATGGAATGACAAGCTGAAGAAACAGTGAAAGTAGGCCAGTTTACCTGGAAAACAAGAGTAAGTAGACACAATGTGAAGTAGTTCTGGAAAGTAGGAAGGAGTCAAGGTGAGAAGGTACAAAAATCACAAGCTGAGGAGTTTGTGTTTTTTTCCCCTAGAGGTAACAGTGAGCCACTGAGGATTCTCAAGTAAGGGGAGTGACGTGGTCAGACTGGTACTTTAAGCAGATTACTTTGGTATTTTGTAGAAGATAAATTGGAGAGAAGAGAGAACGGAAGCAGGGAGATCAACTCTAGGCCCCTTATACTAGATTAAGCGATAGGTGATGGGGGTTTGAACCAGAGTTGTGCTCATATGAGCGGAGAGATGTAAGAGATGTTGGGAAGCCAGAATCAACAAGACTTGACAACCTGATTGGATGGGGATGGGAGGTGAAGGAGAGGGAAGAGTTGACTGGAAGAATGGTAAAATGGTGGCACCCTAAACATAAATAGCGGAGTTTGAAGTAGGAGCAGGTTTGCAGGGGAAAGATAATGAGACCAGTTAATAGGGATACATCAGAGAATGGATAAAAAAAACCAAGAGAAAGGCCTTGATTATTATTATTATTGGCCATTGGGAAAAAACAAAATGCCATGTGTTCACCCCAAACTCCCAGGGGCATATATCCTAAATGAGTTCTTCTATTTAGTGACCCAAATAGGTTTCTGGCTTCTGCTCTGGTTATGATCACTGCCTGCTATTCAATCCGGTGTATGTATGTTTAAAGTGAGGTACAAAGAAAGGATTTTTGAAATTCAACATGGGAGAAATTAAGGTCCCTGGCTCAGTTCTAGTACCCTTCTTTGGTGTACATTTGTTCACTGCTGCTGTACTATCACCATGAGCTACTGCACCTTAGAACCAGCCTGTTATGGTGTAGTGGAAAGACCACTGGACCTGAAGTCAGAAGACCTGAAGATTCAAATCCAAACTCTATTTCTAGTCACACACTTGAGTTATATGACTGTACTCAAATAATTTCATCTCTCTGGGCATCGGTTCTTCATCTGTAAGACAGAGATATTTATACTTACACTACTTGCCTCCATGGGATGTTATAAAGAAAACATTTTGTAAACCTTCAAGCACTATATAAACATATAAGTGCCTATCCAAACATAAGTCATGAGAACTGATGTTACTCAACCCTGGTTAGGCTACCATGAACTGGAACATCTTATCACTGGCTTTCCTTCTCAGGTTCTATGAATGTTATGGTCTGTTTGAAACAACAACAACATGACCATATTTAGACATTTTAAGAAAAGCATCATCCGGTCCACCAAATGTGGTTACGATCCACCCATACATTTCATCTTACTTTCTCCATCACACAGCCCTCATTGTAGACTGGCACTCTGACAGTGCAATATGGGAAGTAGCTCAAATTTGTCTCAGGTGCTTGCCCACTTCTTTGTAATATGCTCTCATTCTTGCTTCCTATCAACTTACTGCCCTCACCAAATATCCAGAGCTCTTATTTGGCTCAAGGTAAAATAGAACCCCACACAGTTTCTTCCATTTCTTTTTTCTCATGCCTCATCAGAACTTTCTTTCATGTGAAAAGCTTTACTCTCTCACTATCTTCTCAATAACCACTTGGCTTCCAGGACCAGAAACCATGCCCCTGAGGACTTTACCCTGTCAGTTCTAGAAATCCTACCCTGGGACCCCTGAGCTCTTAATTGGTGTGAGCCCCTCACATGTGTGGGCCATGCTACCATGCCAATTGCTCCAGGCATGTTTAATTTATTTTTTATAATCTTACCTTATTTTCAGTCCTGAATTCTCTCCCTCCCATGTCTTCTATCCCCGCATTAAGAAAGCAAGAAAAACAAACCCATCACAAAAAATTTGATAAAACAAAAACAATTTTCACATTAGACATGTAAAAAAGAAAAGAAAAAGGCCTCAATCTGTAATCTACGCTCAATCAGTTCTCCATTTAGAGGCAGATACCATATTTCATCGTGAGTCCTCTGGAATTGTGTTTGGTCATGGTGCTGATCAGAGTTCCTAAGTCTTCCCAAGTTGTTTACCCTCATAAAGCTGTTATTATTCTCTTGGTTCTGCTCATTTCACTTTGCATCAATTCAAAAAGTCTTCACAGATTTCTCTGAAATGATACCCTTCAATAGCATTCCATCACATTTCATATACATTTGTCCAGCCATTCCCCACATGCTTTGCTTGACTCCCCTGACATGTTCTTTCCAACTGCTTTGCCACCTCAAACCTTAATCTCCACCCTCGCCCCATGGAATGGTATGTACATTAAACACCAGACAAGTCATTTTGGCCAGAGAGCACATTAAAAAAAAAGAATAATATGCCCTAAACCTAGAAAGGTAGACAGGAACCAGATAGTGAGGGACTTTAAACATCAAATGGAAAAGTTCATTTATGTTGGAGAGGAAAGAAGTAGGCTCTAGAACTGTTCTCCTGGGAAAGTGCTGAACTAATCTGTGACCATGTGATAACATTTCTCAGGCACCATATTTTCATGCCTTCTGGAAAGAATATTTGTGGTATGATTGAAATAGAAATAGACGAGAGGGAAGAGACCTGGGTTTTGGTCCTGGTTCTGCCACCTACTAGCTGGGTAACCTTGAGCAAATTACTTCCTCATTTGTAAATTTCCTCGTTTGTAAGATGATGGGATTGGCACAGATACAATCCAATAGTCCTTCAAACTCCAGTATTCTAGGATTTTGATGGCACAAATTTAAAATCAAGTAAACCATTTTCAAATACTACTTTGGAGGTCAACCACAATGATAAATCATCCTCATCCCTGCCATATGCATTATATGTCATACAAAAATTAGTGAAGGAACTGGGGATGTTTTTTGCCCAGAGAAGAGAAAGGACATAATGCCTGTCTTCAAGCGTCTGAAGAGCTATCACTAGGAAGATCTGATTTGGTCTTCTTGGTTCCAGAGCACAGACCTAGGAGCAATGGGTGGGTGTTGCAGAAAGGCAGATTTATGCATGATGTAAGCAAGAATTTCTGAATGATGAGAGCGAAACAAAAGTAAAATGGGTTGCTCTAGCAAGTTATATGTTCCCCTTCACTGGAGTACTTTAAGCAAAGGCTACTTGACTATGTATCGAGGATACTATGGAGGTCATTCTAACTCAGATTCACATTAGACTAAGTAGCCTCTGACCTCCTCCAACTCAGGTGCTGTGAGCCATAGGATCATAGATACATAATCAGAAGAGATCTCAGAGTTCATTTAATTCTACCCCCTGGTTTTGCAGTTGAAGAAACAGAGTCCCGGAGGGGTTAAGGGGTTATCAAGATCACATCAATAACAAGAAACAGCAGAGATTTGAACTCAGATCCACTGTCCAGGTGAAGCATTCTAAGCACCTGGCAAGCAGATGGGGAGAAATAATTTGAGTCAGAATGGGCTGAACTCTGAACCCTGAAATCATCCCACATGACAGGATTTTAGTACCAATGGTGGGTTTGTTGGGGAGCTATTTTGGGATCAGGAAGGCCTTCCTAGAGTCGCTGATCATGCCAAGTAGGCAACTGGCTCCTCATGAGTCTAGCTGTCATTCAGCTAGTCTTTGGCCTAGCTGGAGGTGGGGGAAAAATAAAACCCAGCTTTCCTGACCTCCAGATGATGTTCCCTCCTTCCTGTATAGCTATTACCAAGTGTGAGATCTCTCCCAGTGGCAGGATCCCATTATGAATGTCAGGAGTGGTCTTCATCCCTGCAATGCACATTCTCTGGCAGAGCCTTTTAAAAAGACAGAAACCAACCAGAAATTAAGTCTATTACTATCAGTGGGTTTCCTTTTATGCCTTCCTTCACACATGCTGCTGTCAATAAGATGGCCCACACCCAATGAACTTGATTGGATAAAGCGCCTTTAATCCTCAGTTGTTATCCTAATGGTCCATGTTGAAAGCTTGAGTAGAAGGCTATAGTCTGGATAAGCCCATTCTTTTTTTTTTTTTAACAAACACCAGCTACTCTCTTTTCAGAAATGATTTCTTCATCCATGTGGCAAGGAGCCTACAAAACACATAGTGACTTTTGGAGTCTCATTCAGTACAATTTACAATTACTTTAATAGACAGAATTAAATTTCCTGCAGGTCAAACTTGCCAGACATGTCTATTGAGCTAGATATTCTATCTTAATAATTCTAGTGGTTAACACTATTCTTCCCTTTCTCTTGTGCTCCCCCCATTAATTTATATTTAGTATAGCTATACTTCTCAAAGGTACCTTGAACAAAGAGGAATACAACAAAATAATTTTTAAAAGAGAGAAAGAATATATTGAAAAACAAAGTTCAGGGCAAGGACCAAATCTCTGTAAAAACAGCTTAGAGCTTTTGTTGTGTGGTTTCTAAACTGTGAAGTCTGGACATGCTTGAGGACCTTAGCAAAATTGGGAAGTGGGTGAAAGAGCATGCTGGTCTAGTGTTCTTCCTCACCCCTCGCAGTGAGTGTTCTCCAACATTCTGTCCTTCTACCTATTCTCTTTTCTCTCCTCACACTGTCCCTTGACAATCTTATTCATTCCCAGGCTTTCAGTTCTCCCCCTGATGCAAATAGCTTCAACTGTCCCCTTTAAGAGGATGACTCCCAGATGCGTATCTCCAGCCCTGGCCTGTCTGCTAAGAGGAAGACTCACATCTGAAACTTTCCCTAGGACATTTTCATTTTGATGTCTCACTGGCATCTCAAAGTGAACATGTCCCAAACGGAGTTCGTTACCTGTCCCTCTCCATTCTCCACCTGCTGCTCCTTCTGATTCCATTATTTCAGTAAGCCTCACCACCATTCACCTAATATCCTAGATTCAAAACCTTGTTGTTTTTTTATTCTGGACTCTTTTCTATCTTTTACATTTCAAATCTAGTAGTAGACAGTTATTAGACCGTAAAAAAGTGTCAATTCCACTGTCTAATAGCAATAATAATAGTAATAGCAATAACAAACATTTTATGGCAATTTGAGGTTTGTAATGTGCCATACAGAAATTATCTCACTTGATAATATCTCTTTCATTCTCTCTATTCCCAGTGCTGGGCAGCTAGATGGCACAGAGGATAGAGCGCTGGGACTAGAGTCAGGAAGACTCATGTTTGTGAATTCAAGTCTGGCCTCAAACACTTACCAGCTTTGTGACCCTGGGCAAGTCACTTAATCATATTTGTGTCAGTTTCCTCATCTGTAAAATAATCTGGAGAAGTAATGGCAAATCATTTGGTATCTTTGCCAGGAAGACCCCAGAGGGGATCATGAAGAGTTGGACATGATCGAAACGACCGAAAAACAAGATTCCCATTGTCACAGACTGTTTCTCTTTGGAATAGCAACCCTGAGGGTCTTCCCCTCCCAGCTTGATTTTCTTCTTCTTTTTTTCTAATTAAAGGGGCCATCCTTTGACTCACTTCTTAAAGAGTCCTATTCACCGAATGGGTGTTACCTCACTCTAAGTGAGGATACGAAAAGGCCTTAGCCTAAAAGGGCCAGGGTCTTCCCTTGCAACCTGGGTCATCTCCAGCCATACTGATGAATATCTGGTCACTGGACCCAGATGGCTCTGGAGGAGAAAGTGAGGCTGGTGACCTTGGGCAGCCCTCCCTCATTCAAATCAAAGTCAAATGCTAGTCATGTCATCATTTCCCTGATACGACGGTCCTCTTGGAAAACGAAGGACAAACACAACAACAACGACGACGATGACGACCCAGTAAGACTAATTATTACCTGCCTAAAATCTTCTAGTGGGTCTTCTGATCTCTATCTCTTTCCCCTCCAATCTATCCTTTGAATGGCTACCAGATGGGTCTTCATTATTTGCAGGTTTGATCATATAACTTTTGTGCTGGGAAACTGTCTCCCTACTGCCTCAAGAATAAAGTTCAGATCTCTCATCCCAACTTCAAAACTCTACACAGTCTGGGGACAACTCACCTTGCCAACTTTATAACAAACCATTCACTCTCATACAAAATTACAGAATCTCAGAGCTAGAAGGAACCTTGATGGCCATCTCATCCGGCGCTACCTGAAAAAGAATCCTCTCTATAGCACTGTGGGTAATTGGTCCTCCAGTTTTTGTTTGAATGAAGGGGAACGCACTACTTCATCAAGTAGCCCGTTCCATTTCTGCATACCTATAATTGTTAGGAAGTTATTCCTTCTATCAAGCCTAAATTTGTCTCTTGTAATTTCTATCCATTGTTCCTAATTCAGCATTCTGGGGCTAAGCAGGCTGGACCCAGGGCATAGTCAAATTGGACCCTCATATGTTCCTAATGTCATTTTATGTCAACAAGCCTCCTCTTTGTTCTCTGTTGAATTCCTGACCATCCTTTAAAGTTCAACTCAAATGCTATTCCCTCCTCCATGAAGCCTACCCTGATTCCTCTAGTTGGTAAAGATCTTTACTTACACCTCACATAGTCCCTTGCTTACATTCTTCTTATAAGATGATTTGTCTTTAGAGCTAGAAGGAACCTTTAAGATGATCTGGTTTGACTCCCTAATTTCACTGATGAGGGAACTTAGGCCCCGAAAGGTAGATAAATTTGATCAAATTTATAAGGCTAACCAGTGGCAGAGCTGAGATTAAATTTCATTTCTTTTTACAGGGAAAACTGAGGCCTAGAGGAGTGAAGTAACTTAACCCAGATCACATGGCTAGTAGCAGGCAGATTTAAACCTTGCTGAAAGGTACTGATTCCAGGGCTTTTTCTACTGTCATAGATATAGCTATAGATATAGCTATAGATATAGATATAGACACATACACATACATATACATATATACACACATATATATGTGTATGTATATATGTATGTATATATGTATATGTATGTATGTATATGTATACACACACATATATATACATGTATATGTCCTATATGCGTAGCATATATCATTTTCTAATATACTTATATTGTGTGCCCATCATTTATATTAGAGTTACATCTGTATTTATTATACTGCTGTTATTTGCCTATTTGTCACATCCCCTATTATACTTCAAAGCACAGGCTTTAGCGTCAGAAGCCCCAGCCTGACGTGGAGCCGTCATTCAATTTCTCTTAAGTACAATTTCCTCATTTGAAAGACATGGACCACACTGTTTTCTTGATTTACTTCCCAAGGTTGTTGTGAAGCAAGTACAATTGTTACCATTGGGAGCTATTGTTACCATAGTCTAAACTTTGTATCTCCCTCAACACCTGCTAGAGTATACACAGACAGTAGTTAGATTGCAAGAGTTTAGCTGTGTGTGTGGGGGGGGCAGTGTGGCTTGGAGGTAGGGACTGGGGGGTGCATGAGTCACAAGAGTAGGTTTCAAGTATCCGAAGGTCTGTCATGTGAAGAAGAGATTCAACTTAACTCCAAGGGGCAAAACTACTAGGTTAGAAGATGCAGAAAGACTGTCCAAAAGTTGTATGGTCTGTCTTACTCATCACTATATTTCCTCAAGTTATTTAGCCTTATATTTTCTTTTCTGGAATGTCGTGTGGGGTATTTCTCTTCAGGTACAGAATAGATCAGATGGCTTTTGAGGTCCCTTCCAACTCTTAGGTTCTGTGAGTCTATGAAACAGTTGTTGAAATGAACTAGAAACATCTGTGAATTTGGAGTTAAGAGGATACGGGTTAAAATTTTGACTGTCACACCTTTGTGAACTTGGGTAGGTCACAGCCTTTCTGGACCTAAACTTCCTCTGCTATAAGATCAGGTTATTGGACAAGATGATCAGTGTAGTAGTTTTGCTGTGGTCCAAAGTCAGCCCATTGGTAGTGAGTGACTGGTGAGTGTGAGCAGTAGTGGCTCTCTTGGGCAGCACTTCCCATGGTCATTAGGGTCATTCAGTGGGCTCCACCGAATGGGAATTCTGGATGATCATATTCCAACCGCTGGTTCAGGACAGCACCATGGTCTGTTCATCAGTGGATGCTGGCATGTTATATCCTCTTGGCCCATGGGAAATGAGGCTCAGGCTGGGCAAGGGTAAAAGGAAGCCTATCTGCTCCAAACAGTCTTAGTGGTACAAACCAGAAAGCAAGGTCAGAGAATGAAGTAGCCCTTGATAGCCAGGCTAGTAAACTGAAAAAGAATCAGAAAAAGTAGGAAGCAACTGAGTACAGGAATTCAGCAAAACAAGGAAAGAATTGATGCTCTTTAATATCTTGCCCATGGCATCATTTTTTATTCTGCCAAAGAAAGATGATTATTTTCCACAAAGTCTGCTCAACACAGTGTTTTTATTTACTTCTTTATAACTTTGATAGGTTCAGTCTACCAATGAATACCACATCGAAACTGCCCTTTCTGGCAGAGGTAGCCATAATTCCTGGAAAAGGTGTCTAAAGCACCAGTGGTCACTGTGGGAAAGGCAAACTTCAGGCCAGAGGCAAGATGGTGGAGTAAGGTGAGCATTATGGCCAAGATCTCCCATAACACTCCTCTAAACAACTTTAAAAAGCATGGCAAACTGAATTCTGAGAGGGATAACCAACAAGAAGTCACAGTGAGTCATTTTTCCTCCCCAGAGCAGCTTAGGAGGATAGAGAAGTCTGCAGACACTGGAGTGGGAGCTGACTAGAGTCTGGCAGAAGTGGCACAGATTGCAGGCCTTGGACATAGTAGCATTAGTGACAGCACCAGGTAGTCAGGGTGCCCAAGAAAACTAAAGGGACAGAACACCTGGTCAGATTCCAGAGGACCCCTGTGCCAGGCTTGGATATAGGAGTAGGTGCAATTTAGCAACTCCATTGCCTACTACACAGTTCCAGGTGGATAGGAGTATCACAATCATGAGGGAGCAGGGATTCTTCCTGGGTAAGGACTAGAGTGCAGACCAGGAGTGCAGTAATCAAAACTCATTCCCAGATCACACCACATTGGAAGCAACTGAAAACTTATAGGCCCTCAGAGCTGACTGTGAAAGTCAGAAGATCAGGCCAGTCATCCACCCTAATCCTAGAGGTGAGCAGAGCCCAACTCTAACATCAAGTCCAAAGTCCATAAAATAGTTTGGGAAAAGGAGCAAACAGCAACAGCAAAAGAACCAGACCATTAAAAAGCTACTATGGTGACAGAGAAGCTCAAGACACCAACTTAGAGGACAAAGTTTTGAAAACATGTACAAACAAAGCCTCAAAGAAAATGCAGATCAGACACAAGCCCAACAAGAATTCCTAGAAGAGCTAAAGAAAGATTTAAAAAGGCAGCCAAAAAAAATCTTATAAATCAAATAAGAATGGTAGAGGAGAAATTGGGAAAAGAAATAGAATAATGCAAGAAAATTGTGAAAAGAGTAATAACAGCTTGGTAAATGAGGCACCAAAAATATTAAATAAATAATGCCTTAAAATTAAGAACTGAAACCTCACTGAAGAAAATAGCTCCTTAAAAATTAGAATTGGTCAAATGGAAACTAAGAGGAAATTCAGGCAACATTTGCCCAGCATGCCTTGGGTGTCCTATTGGATCAGTAGGCCAGAGTCAAGCTTTCATTGTCAGAGGGGATTGGACTACTTTCCAAGACACATGGGCATTTGGACTTCGTTCACTTTTCTACCTCTACTTCTGCCTATCTCCTAGTGTAAGTACTGTATATGGTAAGAGATATTGTCATAAAGTCCACTGCAGGAGGCATCATCTTGTGAATTCTCTTCAAGATAGGTTTTTAGACAGGCTGAGGGGAGGTAGTTTAGCCTGTTGGCAGGTCTTATTCATCATGGGTGAGTAATAGGCGAAGGCCCAATGGGGGTGGGGTGGGGTGTGATTAGGGTCTAAACTTCCACCTATGGTGGGCCATTCCATCTTCTTCACTTCTTGCTGATCTTAAAGGATGGGCTGGCTACATCTTCAAACACTTCAAAGTTTGGTCATTTGGCAAGCCAAACTGAAGCTGAGATTCAAAATGCTTTTAAAATTACGACTCAAATCTCACATGTGGTTTTTCAGACTTGAGGATCATCCCACAGAGGACAAATACAAAAGTCTGGGAGAGATATGCTTGTGTCCCCCAAAGCAAAACAGAGTTACATTCTGAAACAGGGCTAGTCAGAGCAGAGACTGCCTGCTAGTCATGGAACAATGGGCCTCCCTCCATAGACTCTCTCACCTCTCACCAGATGAGGACATACCATTTATGTCTCAGACTGTTGTGTTCTGTCAAGACTTGGTCTCAGAACATAATTGCCTTAATATATTTTGTCTGTCTACTTGAAAACTATTCAAAGAAAATGCCTGGTTTTTTTTCCTATTGTTTTTTGTGCGTCTACAGTCACACACTTGTAACAACAAAGTGACAAGAAAAAAAAGCAAGTTTAATTGCAATTTCTTTTCTGGGAAGAAAGTACCAGTCCCCAAAAGTTTCGTTTACTGGATGCAATTAGTTTGCTTCATTGCTTAGTTGATAAAAAGAGCAAGCATTTATACAGTGCCTACTATTTACCGGGCATTGTGTTAAGCACTTTACAAATATCTCCTCTGATGCTCACAACAACCCCTGAAGGTGGGTATTATTATTAATCCCAATTTTACAGTTGAGGAAACTGAAGCAAGTAGTAGATTAAGTGAATTGTCCAAAGTCACCCAGTGTCTGAGGCCAGACTTGAACTCAAGTCTTCCTGACTTCAGGCCCAGCATTCCAACTTCTCTTTGCCACCTGCCTAGATAAAGGATGAGCAGGGCTATCTTTGTTGTGCTAGTAGATTCATCTGCCATTTTGTTTTCCACTACTGGAGGAAGCAAGGCATACTGGAAAGAAGAATGAACTTATGGTGAGAAGACATTTGCTAACTGTGACTGTTGGTCAGTTACTTATCTTTTCTGAACCTTTCCTCCTCTGTAAAACAGATACTAATTCCTGCAGTCTTTACATCACAGGAAAGTATTCTTCAAACTGTAAAATAGCATATGACTTCTGGGTTATTTTTTTTCTATCTCTCAAATTGTACTTTTCTTATCACTTCATCAATTTCTCCAGAATGTGCTTAATTGATGACTTGTGATAAATAAGAACCAAACAGTGAAAGTGGATTTGGTCTTTTCAAATGAATGAATACATCCCCACGCAGGGCTAGACCACCTCTGTTTAGCATGCTGATCCAATCCCAGGGTGTCAGGCCACTGGGTAGAGCTTTATGGATAGGGATATCTCAAGACTGGTGACTTTATGACTTCATTAAATGGATGATACATAAATATGGAATGTGCCTGTTAGTGCTTATGGGTCATGCTCCCTGCCTTCTCATCTGGAAAAATCTAGATCCCTGGGCAAATATCTGCTCGTTCTTACTTTATATAGGCAAAGTTATCAATAGCAAAGGGAGAGAGCCCAAAGGATTACAGAAATGGAAAATGCAGTTCTTCAGATGAGAGCTAGGATGAGATTCAAGATGGCAAAGTGGGATCGAGGCAAGATCTTTACTTTATAGTAGGTTAACACATCAATACTGTGGTTGACAAACATTTGCCAAAGCAAAGGTCTATCCTAGTAAACAAATATTTATTTATGCCCATACCTATAGCCATACATTTGTTTTAGTTCAATGTGGTTTTTTGCCCCTTCATGCTCTTTCAAAATAGAAACATGTATTTATTGAATGGGACCAAACAATGGTTTGTTTTTGGGTCTGCAGGGGCATCCAGATGTTCTTGGCATCTATTCCCCTGGGCCAGCTGCTGGTCAACTGGCTTATGGCAGAAACATCCGCTAGAAAGTCTGGGCAGGGGAATTGACACAAATGTTCTCTAAAAAAATATGCTGTTGGCACGACTCCATGACAGAGGGGAAATGACCCCCACAGACACATATGGAAAAGCTTGGAAAGGCCGTACAAAGGGATAAATTAGAGATCAGAGCAAGATGAATAGAAAGAAAGGAAGCAAACACATTTATAAGGCAAGCTGGGACAAGTCCACAGCAGGTTTTAAAACACAAGGCAACCTGGACCTGGAGGCTGAAATAAACAAGGAATAAATGATGGAACTTAAGGCTGTGGATAAGGCAGTTAGTAAAATGAGCATGGTCATTGACATAGGAGCCCCAGAACATGTGTAGAAGGATGCTGAGAAAGATGAGCAATGCTACTGACAGTCATGACAATGGAGAGGCAGCATGGAAGAGTGAATAGAATTGTCAACCTGAAGTCAAGGAAATCTGGCTTCACAGTCCACCTTAGGTACTCAAACGCTTCATGAGCAGGAGCAAGTTAACCTTTATGAGCCTCCGGTCCCTCAGTTGTAAAGCAAGGATAATAATACCTATAGGCATTGTTACAGAGGCTCCCATGTTTGACAATATATGTATGTCAAACATTTTTGAAATGTTTAAATATTATGTAGTTATAAAATATTATTATGAATTAAAATTTAAGCCATTATTAGAGAGGAAAGCAAGAGAGGTTCCATAGAATCAACAGAACAATATAAACTACGATTTTAAAAACAACTCTAAAGGCAGCTGAACTTACATTACTTGCAATGACTGATCTTTGTTCCAGGGAACAGATGAAGATGCCTACTTCCCTGCTCTTGGTAAAGAGGTTAGGGACTACAGTAGCAGAATGTTACCCAAACTGTAAGATGCAGGCTTTTTTTTTTCCAGCTGATTTTGCTTAACTGTTTTTTTTCCTGGTTACAAAGGCAGGTTCAGTGTAGAGAGAATATTGATATGTTGCCTTGGGGCTCTGCCCTGGGTCCTCTTCTCTTTTTCCTCTGTACTTCTCAACTAGTATAGAGGATATATATATTCTATGCTGTGGTGATCTCGTCAGTTTCCACAAGTTCAACTGTCACCTTTATACAGATGATTCCCAGCTGGATACATCCAGCCCTAATCTCTCTCCTGAGGTCTAGTCCTTAATCATTAACTGCCTTTTGGACATTATGAATTAAATGCCCAGTAGGCATCTCAAACTCAACATATTCAAAACAGAATTCATTATTTCTCTCCTCTCTCCACCACTGCTCTCCTCAACTTCTCCATTTCTGTCCAGGATGGTACCATCCTCAGAGGCTTTCAATCTCATTGTCATCATCAGCTCTTCACACTCATTCGTATACATATCTAATCAGTTGCCATATGTTGTCATTTTAACCTTCAAAATATTTTTCCTATACATCCCGAGCCACACAAGCCACTGTCCTAATAGATGGCCTCATCGAGAGAGAAAATACCATCTATATATAAGGCACTATAGGATGTATACACACACACATATGTATGTGTGTGTATATATATATGTGTGTGTGTATACATATATATACACATATATGTATATATACACATATATGTATATATATACACATATATATATTCTAAGATTCAAGGGGCAATGATTGAGTGGTTACAGAACTTTTTGTAATTGTGGGCCTGTAAGCTATTTTTCTAAGACCCATTTCTGTTCCCACATGTATGGATCACTCCTTCTGAGCAACACATGCTGTGGGATTGGATTCTGCAATAAGTATACATGTTAGAAAAACACGGGCCCTGAAACCAGGACTCTCTCGTGTCATACCCATGGACAAAGCCAGCCTGTCTTTAGGAGGGAGTAGGGAGAGGAAAGGGGGGAGATCAGTTGTGGAAGGGCATGTGGGCAGCAGCTAGGCACTATGTATAGGAATTCAACAGATTAGGGGACAGTTTGAGGTTTATGGTGGCCCACAGTCAAGGCTTGTATAGGCTTGTACCAGGTTGAATAAAGCAGAAACTATTAACTACAGAGCAAGATCCCCAGCTAGCCCATGCCTACACTTTACCTAGAAATTTCACTTTCTTTATGCCCAACAAAAACAATTTCATTCTACTGGAAATGAAAATCCCAGCAGAAAAGTCTATGAAATACTAAAAGGTAGGAAACGAACTTTCCTTGTGAATCTTATACTTCTGGTCATCCATAATTCCTGACGTTTCTCATTTCCTTGGACAGGAGCTATGGGGGCAAGATCGTTCAAGGCCGTGGATTTTAACCGTCTGTGTGCCAAACTCATTGCTTTGGCTCTTGTCAATAAGTGATAGTTAATGTTTCTACAACAAAGACTCCAGTGCAAAATATTGTGATATTCCATAGATTTGCCAAAAGCTATTGACATTTTCATTGACAGGTCACCTCTCTGGCAGGGGGGCGCTCCTTCCATTGATGCAGAACACATTGCACCTTACCTTCTCAGCCTGTGCCCTTCATATCTATGTCCTTCCAAAAATCCTCAAGGGAGAATCCAACACATATATTACATAATTTCTTATAGTTCTTTCAAAATGAGGGTAGGGAGGGAGAGGTAGACAGAGAGAGAGAGAGAATGTGTGTATCACTAATGTATCACAGTCAGGATATATGTTTTTTTATTTTATTCTGGCTGCAGGACTACCTGAATGATTTTGGGATAGTTGCTGTACCTTCCTGTGCCTCAGTTTCCTCATTTTTAAGAGTTGGAAGAGATGGCCTCTGGATTTGCTATGACTCCATTCTGGTTCTATATGCCTTTGATAATGTTCCACACCCCTCTTCCACCATAATTAATGCCAAGTCATCATTGCTAGTATGTTGTAGCCTACATTCACCAACCATATGTCTCTTGCTTATTCTTGGTGATACTTGCAATTTTGATTTTTTTGAGCTTATGGTGCTCCATGTCTCACAGCCATCTAGCATTACAGAGTAAGACTTTCTTCTGTAGAAAAGTTTGGAATCACTGAAAACACTGCAGTTTTCAAAATGCTGTTCGTCCTTTGTTTTTGAAGAGGCCCAATGACATCACAGGATAATGTGTTGACTTGCGTGTGAATTGAAAAGAAACAGAGTCAACAGCCTTACTCTCTTTCAGAGTCATTGAAATCCAGAGAAAGATGAAAGTCAAGATGGCTGGTGATGGCCAAGGATTCAGTGGATGATCTTGGCATTTTCTACTTCTGACCAAGCTCTAAGTGCTCCACAGTTCCTGCTTTGGCCACCTTCATGGCTGTTGGGACAAATTGTTCTCATCTGCCCATTCCACCAGGGAAGTCTTCACATGCTCGGGGTAGACATCCCACTAACTCACCAATGGGTTTAAGGTCTATTGATTACCCTCGACCTGGCTTAGTCCATCTGCCCAGTTTACGGTTTACCAGGATGTGGCCACTGTGTATGCTACAGCTTCCTGGAGCCACAGATGAGAACTAGGTGAATGAGTGGACACCAATGGTGGATGAGCAGCCCTCACATGAGCAGTGCTAGTCCTCTCCAAACACCTTAGTTCTCCAAATACAATACAGTCTAATCCCTCCTTCCTACTTGATTCTGGGCCCAAATTACTATCCATCTATGAGATCTAAGCAAAACTCATATAAATGTTGGTAGATCTGTGATTCGATGAGGTGGCTACTCCCCCATCCACTGGGACAGATCACAACCCAGCCTATACCTTCTCTTCTTGGGAGATTTTTGTCTATATCTTTCTATAAACCTTCTATGGAAGATCTACTCAAGATTTGGTGAAGTTTATTTTTGTTTTTTTTATGCAAACACACATATTCATATATATATGCATATATTTATATATAATTTCCCACATACTACCGTTGCTTTGTGTATATGATCTGATCACCTTCTTTTCTGGTCATACAGAATAAAGTACTCAACGAAGTCTTTTTAGAGGTTTACTTAGTAAGGTTATGCATGTTATTTAGGGCTACTGTATATTTTCCCATTAACCTTTAGGTCATCTATAATTTTTATTCTTCTGAAACCATGGTGCTCCATGTTTAATACACAAGTATCAATGGGAGAACACTGATAACAAAAAGATAGACTTTTGTGTCTTGAGATCACTGAGGGCTACGCTAATCCCCAAATTCATTCATTCTAGCCAAATCTCCTCCTTTTATTCAACTTGGGCCTATTTTATTGTTCAGCATAGTGTGTATTATTGGACTAATGCCCGAGCTTCTCCATCCAACTGCATAACTAGCTAAACGATAGACATTATTTATAACCTTAGCCTTGCCTATGTAAACTGATAGACTGATCCACTTTTCATGACTGCGGATATCACTGAGGGGTCCTTATAGTATTCTTGAGTTTGATATAATTGGTTTTTATCCATAAAACAAGAAAATCTAGAGCACTCTACCATTTATAGGGAGTCCTTTTTTTAAAAAAAAATTCTGCACAGAGCTTATTCCAAAACAGTAATAAATGCCATTAGTGAGCACATCTCTCCCTCCTTTATAGCTCATTTGATTATAATACTCAGGGAACTGTTGAATAATTTTACCTCTGTGGTCAGATCTATCATGAGATATTTGGTTAGAGGAAAGCCCTTAAGACTATATTTTTTCTTTTTGTAATCAATAATGCTCTACATAGCGGGATAGGTATATTCTTTGAACCTTTCAGTTAATTCTAATTATGAAACACATAATTTGTGTTTGTAATTATGTGGTCTTCAAAATTTTCTGCAAAAGCCTGCCTGTTCTCTTTTTATGTATTCATCAAGGATGCCTGAAGGATATAAATCACTCTCATAAAGATTTTATAGAGATGAGAAAGTAGGTATAAATGTCAGTAATTGCTGATATCTTCCCGGTCATCATTTTTTGGTATTAATAGTACATGTGATGTTTGCCATTCTTTTGAAACCATTGTCTCTTACTAATATCATGAAAAAAGATCCCTGAGTGACATTAAAACTGGATCAGCTCCAGCATGGATTTCCTCTATATGTATTATTTGGTCAAGTCTAACCCCTCTCTTTGAATTCATCATCTTAATGTTATTTGAATCCTTCAGATTAAGTACCAAGGTTGTTGGGTCCATATATAATGGTCCCACTATCATTTCTATAGAATTCTTATTAGATCTCTTCCAATTGACATCTATTTGTTGGCTTCCTTCCAGGTCTCTTGAGATGAGATAGTTTAGTTGGATCTAACACAAAGTTTTTGCAAACTTCTCTTCATCTTTACTGCTTCTGTTGTTTTGTGAGGCAATACTGTTCCCTGTCTTTCATTCTTCTCCTCCATGATTGTTTATAAATAAAATGGGCCTGTACTCTTAACTGCCAGTGCCTTTGGTCTCTATGTATCTTCTCTCTGAGTTGATTAAATGTTTGTGAGTGGATGTGAAGTCAGGAATCCTTTGGCTTTTTCATCATAGAAATAATTTATATTGATTAAGCCCTAAGAATGGTGATAATCAGAACCCTCTTTAATTTTATCTACTTTCCATTTTTTCAGAGATAACAATTTAAATTGGTCATCAGAATTGTAATAACTGTCTGCATTGTCCTTGTATATTTGCCCTTCTCTCTAATTAAGTACTGATTTTATCCTTTGCTTAAACCAGAAGCTATATGACTATACATAGGGAACTACTTTCGGAATGATTCTCATATCAATAACTACTTGTTCCCTTTCTGTTATAATAAAGTTCAGTTCATTTTTTTGTGATGATGCTTGTTGCTCAACATATCAAACATTTTCCAAGTGCTCTTTTTAAAGAAAGTATTGGTATTGAAATATAAGGCTTCTGGATTGTCTGCGGGTCTTTGGTCTTCTGTATTTCTTCATTCCTAGCCATAATTTCTACTTTGTTTTTTTTTGTTGTCCTCCCTCGTGACTAGTTCCTTATAGAGGACTCAGAGTACTCACACACATGTTGACTTAATTTGGTGTATCTTATGAAATTCTTCTCAGAGTTTATTTCTTCATCTTCTGCAGCAAATGTTGGCACATAGACTACAATTATCTTTATGGTGATCTGTTTGCTTATGTTCGTCATATACATAATAAGGTGAGATGACTAAGTGTCTGTCCCATGCAAGGTTTTTTGTTGCCTTCAGGTACATGATGCAACCTGCTCTGCCAACTCCTTTATTCATCTCTCTAAGGAGAACCTGTGAACCATCCTTCCACTTACCTACAACTTCTTTGTGCCTTCAGGTTTTGTTTATGGAAAGAATGTTAATGTAGATAAGGTTCAGTTCTTCCAATTATGTATCAACTCAACAATTCCCTGAGTATTATAATCAAATGAGTTATAAAGAAGGGAGAGATGGGCTCACTAATGGCATTTCTTACTGTTTTGGAATAAGCTCTGTGCAGCATTTTAAAAAAAAGGACTCCCTATAAATGGTAGAGTGCTCTAGGTTTTCTTGTTTCATGGATAAAAACCAATTTTATCAAACTCAAGACAAAGATCTCACATTAAGAATAACAGCATCTTAATCTGTATCATTTGTATCTGTGTGCTGGTGCACTACCTCAATAGGTTGTCCATCTAATTGAGTGTCATACTCTGGGCAATTTTTCATCCATTTTGTTTTTCCAGTATGGTTAAACTGGTCTTTTACATATTGCTGTAAATTTTGCTAAGGAGGTTTCTTAGTATTCCAGGGCTTAACAGTTCTTTATTGCCTACCTAATAGAGTTCAGACTTCTTTGCCTGACATTCCATACCCTGAATAACTTAGCACCAAGAACTTAACTAACCTTATCCCATATTATTCCCCTCTGAAATCTTGATACCGGGGTGGGGAACCTGTGGCCTTGAGGCTGGCCACACATGGCCCTCTAGGTCCTCAAGTGTGGCCCTTTCACTGAATCCAAACTTCACAGAACAAATGCCCTTAATAAAAGGATTTGTTCTATAAATCTTAGACTCAGTCAAAATGTCACACCCAAGGACCCAGAAGGCCCCATGTGGCCTCCAGCCCACAGTTTCTCCATCCCTAGTATAGGCTCTCTTTCTTGGCACTGAAAGACTGCTTGTGTAGTGTGTGTCTCCTTGAACAACTTTGCTATGTTAATACTCAGAAGAACACTGAACAAAGTCATCTCTCTTAATGAATGAGCCATGAAGTAATGAATGATCTTAAAATATACAGGAGATTCACCTTGTTGGAGGCAAGTCCTTAAGGCTACATTTTGTTTCACTCAAAAATATACTTTTCTTTTTTTTTGGTAATAAAAAATAGACCAAGCAGGATCTTATATTTTATATACCTGGGTTTCTATTCATTCTCTCTCTCTCTCTCCCTTTCTCTCTCTGTGTGTGTGTGTGTGTGTGTGTGTGTGTGTGTTTTGTGTGTGTGTGTGTGTATATGTATATATGTATGTGCACACATATATACATACACACATAAACATATATGTATATGCATGCATGCCACTACAATGTGATATTATGTAACTAATAAAAGCTCATAGGAAAGAAATTCAGAGGGAATGGGAGATCAGAACATTACTCTGATTAAATAGGATCCCAAATCAGTTTCTAGAGACCAGAATACAACAAAAGGTTATTATACAAGTTCAATATGACCCTAGTGTGGAGGACTTGGCCAAGGTTTGGAAAAGATTTCTTAATCTTCTGCAAAACATCAGTGCAGAAACTGCAGCTATCTTCTTAGTGATATGATAATTTATTTTGAGTATTGCAGAATGAGACAACCATGAAAGCATCCTATGGAATAATATTTCTTTTTGCCTATGAACATAGGCTGAAACCAACTTTTCCGACTCCTTTATTTGCTTCTCCAAGGAGAATCTAAAAGCTACCCTTCTATCTACCCACAACTTCTTTATGTCTTCAAGATTAACTTAAAGTGAAAATGACAACAGTTTCTCTAAGATTGCATCAGCTCATTGATAATTGGACAAAGACAATGAAACAATGGTTATCAATAGAAAAAAAAAGCGTAGACTATTAGAATTGTGGCATTCTTAGGGTATAGTACTCTGGTATAGTACTCTTCTTCCTGCCACTCTACCACTGTGACTATAGAGATAGAAGAATACTACAAAAGGAATAGGGTCATTTTGTATTTGTGTCCATTTCATGGATGGTTGTGGTTAAAGGAGTTCTTCCTCTAGTGACCAAATGGCAAACCAATCCAGCAAGCTCTGTGTTAGGCACTGGGGGTGCAAAGATAAAAGAAACCTATGCTCTAGAAGAGCTTACAACCTTCCTGCAGGAGTAGATAAGGGAGTAGCACAACTTTTACAGAGATAAGTATTATCCTATGTGTAACATCCACTAACTGTGGGTACACCCCTAGACTCTGACCCTGACCCTATTCTCATTCTCTCTCTCTCTCTCTCTCCCTCTCTCTCTCTCTCTCTCTCTCTCTCTCTCTCTCTCCCGTTTCAATGGGTTATCACCTTTAAGTAGATGACTCTCACATCTATACATGTAATCCTGATATTTCCTGAACTCCAGTCCTTGTATTACCAACTCCCTATTGAACTGAATGTCTCATTGGCGTCTTAAACTCAATATATCCCAAACTGAGCTCACCTCACTTCTGAACTTCTGTATTATTACCAAGTATGTGATGTCCCCCTAGTTACTATATCCTCAATCTTGGTGTCATCCTTAGATCCATATTCTTACCTTGTATATCGCAACTAGTGGCCAAATTTTATTGTCTCCATCTCAACAACAGCTCTCAACATATATCCCCTTTTCTCTACTCACACAATTCGTCCTAATTCAGACCTTCTTCACCTCTCTTTGATCCTATTTCAACAGATTTCTGTTAGGTCTCCTTGCCTCAAGTCTCTCCCTATTCCAATCCATTCTCCACATAGCTGCTAAAGTGATTTTTCTTAAAGCACAGGTTGAACTATGCTCCCTCCATACTTGATAAACTCCAGTGGCTCCCTATTACCTCTAAGATTTTCAATAAGCATTTATTAAGTACCTACAATGTGTTAGGTACCCACTAAGCACTGAAAACACAAAAAGAGGCAAAAAATAGTCCCTGACCTCAAGGTGCTCACAATCTAATGAGGGAGACAAATACAAATAAATAAGCTATATATGGGATAAACGGGTAATAAGTAAAAGAGGGAAGGCACTAGAATTAAGTGGGGTTAGGAAAGGCTTCCTATAGAATAGGGGTAGGGAACCTAAGGCCTTGAGGCCACATGTAGCCTTCTAGGTCCAAGTTTTACAGAACAAATCCTTTTATTAAGGGGATTTGTTCTGTGAAGTTTGGATTCAGTCAAAGGGCCACACTTGAGGACCCAGAGGGCCACTAGTGGCCTTGAGGCTGCAGGTTCCCCATCCCTGCTAGAGTATGGGATTTTAGTTGGAAGTTGAAAGAAGCCAGGGAAGAGACAAGGAGGGGAAGAATTTCAAGCATGGAGGGCAGTCAGAGAAAGTGCCCAGAGCTGAGAGATGGAGTATCTTGTTCATGGAAGGGCAAGGATGCCAGCCAGTGACATTGGATCAAAAAATATGTGGTGGTGAGTAAGATGTAAGAAGTCAGGAAAGTGGGTGGGGTGGGGTTAGGTCATGAAGGATTTGGAATGCCAAAGAGAGGATTTTGTATTTGATTCTGGAGGTAAAAGGGGGCAGTGGAGTTTATTGAGTACAGGAGTAACATGGTCAGACCTGCTTCTATAGGAAAATCACTTTGTTGGCTGTATTACCTTTAAGATAAAATAACAACTCCTCAGTCTGTAATTTAAAGCTCTTCTCAACCTGACCATTTCTTACCTCTCACATTTCTCCCCACTTCACACTCTCTGATGTAGCTGTACTGGCTTACTTACTGTTCCTCACACACCTAACTCATACCTCCCATGTCCACACCTCTTCACTGACTGTCCCCATGCTTGATTTCCTTCAAGAGAGTTTACCTTCTCTATCAATCTTTTCATGTTAGTTCTTTTTTGGGGGCGGGGACGCTCCCTCCTCAGACTACTTTGCCTTCTTTTTGTATATATTCTTATGTAATAATGGTCTAGTGCAGGGTTTCTTAAAATTTTCCCCCTTTTTGTGACCCTTTTTGGTTTTGGCAGCTTTAGTTGGCATTGCATGGCCTGAAGGCACACGTGGTGCAAAGGCTTTGTGCTCAGAACCTAGGCTGTAGTGAAATTGTTAGATGAAACACAAGCAAACGCTGCCAGACACACCTCAGACTCTTTACATGCTTGATTTTTAATTAATTTTTGGTCGTTGCACCTTTAGAAAACTTTTACAGTTGCCAAATTACTCAAGACCCATAGTTTGAGAAATGCTGGTCTAGTGTATGTGCAGAGGATCTGGGATGGCATCTCTCCATGTGGAGAACCCAGGAAGCCTTTTTCTGCAGGAACTGTAACAATACATAAGTGAAGAAGTACCTTGGAGAGAGAGATGAAGCATTCCTAGATGTTCTGATTGGCCAACTATGAGTTGAAAAGGGTGCTGACTGCCTGCATGGGCTTTTAAAGTGGCCTCTCAGCTTTGGCTACTGTCTCTGGGCTCTTGGGAGAGCTCGGTGATGGGCCAACTGGGTGAAGTCTACAGCACTGTGTCTGAAAGGCCCAGAGGGCTGCTCAACATCTCCTTGTTCTAGAGTTCAGCTTTACCTCCAGCACAGCCCCAATGCCTTCTGAAGCAAGGAGTGACTTTTGGGACATCTTCCCAGTGGTCGCTGAAATAAAGATTCTTATGGCAGCCATGTCACTTCTGGTTTTGAACTCCATGGGAACAAAACCATGTAGAAACTGAGCTAAGCTGAGCCTAATCTTCTCAGGTATTTTTTTGGGAGGCAGGGCAATTGGAGTTAAGTGACTTGCCCAAGGTCGCACAGCTAGTACATGTGTCAAGAGTCTGAGGCCGGTTTTGAACTCAGGTCCTCCTGACTCCAGGGCCGGTGCTCTACTCACTGTGCCACCTAGCTGCCCCAATCTTCTCAGTTATTAAGAAAACTAGAGTTTGATTAACAGTAATAGGGAAATAAGCTAATGAGGGCAAGATTGTATCTTATTACGTCTCCGTATTTCCAACACTCAATATAAACCTTGCAGATCTTTCTTAAATTGAACTAAAGTCAGAATAAGGAGGAAGTTTGGGGAAGAAGACACGAAGTTTTGTTTTAAACACATTGAGCTTGAAGTCCTAGAGGGAAAGCCTGTGGAATTATCTCCTAGGAAATTAGAAATGTAGTTCTGGACTTCAGAAGAGGTCAGAGACGGAGATACAGATTTCATGGTTATCTGCATGAATCACAACCGAATCCCTAGGATGACCTCTAAAGTCTTTTATCACTCTGAATCTGATACTTGTAATAGCACTTTAGATTTGAAGGTTTTTCCCACCCATTAATAGGCCATGTGATCTGCTTATGTCACAGGAAGCCTAAGTCACATGTGGTAGGAGGAGCTTGCTGACAGTAAAAGGAAACTGTGTCACATGAAATGCTGAGAGAGCAGTTATGACAGTTAGAGCTGAGGGAAAGAAAGTGGACATGGGCTATGCTGTAAGTTTTGCTTGTTGGTGGCAAGGCCCCAGCAGGGGGCGGAAGGCTGTGGGATGGAATGGTTCTCTGCTATGGTATCGTGTATAGAATTCTTTGCTGCTATGATGGATTGGGCGTATTGGTTATGGGATCTAGTCCTCTAGTATCTGAATAAATGGTTTACTTCTTCTGCCTTCTATGTGGAAAGTCTCATCTATTCTGCAATGCAAAAGCACATTGGCATTTTGACGATTATCATCTATATTGTGATTACTGCCTTGCTGGTACCACAGATGGATGAAAATTGGGAATGGAGAGCCCCTTATGACTGTGCTCTATTTTTCAGACTTAGTCACCATGACTCAGTTTCCCTCTTACCCCGGATCATCCCTGCACTGTACCAGCCCCTTTTTCCATTGGTCAGTTCCTTCCAAGGCCTCCAATTGAAGGGCGAGCCCAAGATGGTGGTGCTTCATCCTCTCAGTTTTGCTTCTGACTCTCCTGACTTTGCCGCTATACTCCCATACCTTCTCCTCCCCACTCTACTTGCTTTTCAGCTTCATCTTATGTATCATCCCTCCTTATTAGAAAACTAACTCCCCGAGGGCACAAACTATCTTTCTCTTTCTTATATGTGTAGTCCAATGATAACCCAGTGCCTGGTACATGGTAAGCACTTGATAAATGCTTGTTGTCTGCCTACCATCATGGCGAAAGCAAAAATGTTGGTCAAGGATGGCTACATTCAGGGCATGAGAATAGAAAGGGTCCAGTGAAGCAAAGAGAAAAGGAATGGTTAGAGAGGAAGAAGAAGAGCTAAGAGAGAGCAGTATGTTGGAAGCCAAAGGAAGGAAGATTATAAGGAAAAAGGGAATGACCCAAAGTGTGAAACAGGCAGAAATCTTAAGGAAGTTGACTCAGAAAAAGCCAATGGATTCAAAAATAAGGAGGTAAGAATTGAAGCAAGATAAGAATTTGAGGAAGCTATGAGTGTAGACTCCTTAAAGAAATTTGACAGTGAAAAGAAGGAGAAATAGCATGGAGCCTGAGGGCATATGTATGATCAAAGACAGGGGTTTAGGTATTGATTTTTTTCCCACAGTAGACAACTGTGTATGGTTGTAGGCAGAGAAATGAGCTGAGGGGCAAGTGAGAGAGGGAGGGGCAGAAGGAGGAAGAGAAAGAGAGAGAGAAAGGAAGGGGGAGGGAGGGAAAGGAGAGAAGAAGGGGGAGGGGGGAGAGGGAGGGAGAGACAGAGAGGGGGAGGGGGGAAGGGAGAGAGGGAGAGAGACTGAGAGAGGCAATAATTTCTAGAACAATGTCATGAGGAGGCCAGTGAATTGAATAAAGGGAACAGGTGTAAGGGTTGAAGGAAGGAAAGTCAAAACTTCTTTGGAGGTAAGAAGGAGGGAAGAGGAGATGGGTAAAATCAATCTTCATAGTTGTACAGCTTTATAATTATATATGTATATATAATCATATATCATATATATATAAAATTTCCTAAATCTTTTGAATGTTAATAATACATAAACATGAACTTCCTAGTGGGAGTGCATAAATTGTCTCTGCCTCATCCTTTATATCTGCCTTCCAAAAGATGAGAACTCAGCAAGTGGTCTTGATTATACAGGTTTGGAGAAGAATGAGAGACTGAAGCTCAGTAAAAGTTCCAAGATACAGTTTTGTTATATGTTATTATAATCAAGAATGAAGAGCAATTAACCAGAGGGGCAGGAAGGCAGCAGCTGCTGCTAAAATAAGGCCACCACATTGAGATTACCAGGCCCGTGTTTTCTAAAACATATTGTCCTGACTTAAGTCTTGCCACTGGACTTCAATGACTCTGGAAGGGAGAGTGAGCCTGGCAACTCTGTGCAACTCTGCCATGCTACAATCCAACTCACAAGCAACTCAAGATATCACCCCTTGATGTCATCGGTCCTCTTAAAAAAAAGGAACAGGGGCAGCTAGGTGGCGCAGTGAGTAGAGCACTGGCCCCTGGAGTCAGGAGGACCTGAGTTCAAATGTGGCCTCAGATGCTTGACACATTTACCAGCTGTGTGACCTTGGGCAAGTCACTTAAACTCAATTGCCCTGCCTTCCCCCCTCAAAAAAAACAAAAACAAAACAAAAACAGAGGAACAACAAGAGCTGTAGAATTGAGTTTGCTGACGGGAAGGAGACTTCACTGAGACTGTGTATCTGTGCAAGAAGACTCTTCTCCCTGAGTTCCAATCTGGCCACAGACGTTAGCTGAACCCTGTTTGCCTCAGTTTCCTCAACTGTAAAGTGACCTGAAGAAGGAAATGGCGAACCACTCCAATATCTTTGCCAAGAAAATCCCAGATGGGGTCGCAAAGAGTCTGACGTGACTGAAAGACAACTAAACAACAACAATAAACAACAACCGGTTAGAGAATGGTGATTATACCTTCTGAACTGTTTTCTATTCCCTCTATTGGATGATGTCCCTAGATCAAAAGATCCTGACATTATAATTCTATAAGATCCCTCTGTTCCTTTGGGTGACAAAGTTCAAAATACTCAGATGTCGACAAAACCTGATTATTTGGCCATATCTCTAACAAGAGAAGACAGTGGCAACTGGTTTTGATGCAAAAGCCTGATGCAGGATTATAGGTTTAAACCCAGAAGGGACCTTAAAGGTTAACTAGTCTAACCCTCTCATTTTACAGGTGGAAAAAATGAACCAATCAAAAAAATTACTCATTAAAAATTCATTAAGCTCGTATGTGACAGGCACTGTGCTAAGTGCTGGGGATACAAAAAGATGCAGAAGACAGTCCTGGCCTTAAGGAGCTCCCAATCTGATGCATACAGAGACAAGCTGTCATCTACTTAGGCTTACATGCTAGTAAGCATCTGAGGCAGGACTTCGACTCAGGTGTTCCTGACTCCAGGTTTGGCATTCTGCCCACCAACTTTATTTGCCTCTTGTTAATTTCTTCATCAGGGTCAGTTTCCTTTTGGCACCTAAATTGGAACAGCAGACTCATCATCTCCTCCCAATTTGTTTCTATGGGAAATTGACTCAGGGATCCTTTGGTACAGATCCATGTGACATATTGCCCTTTTTTGTGTGCCACATAGCATATAATAAAGGATAGAAAATCACCATTTAGCACTGTCCCTCTTAATTTGGTACGTCTGGTCATTTTATACAATCTTCTTGGAGGCCAAAGACAATACCCTAGAGGTGTAATCACTTTCACTCGGTGTTATCACTTAATCGTGTGTTATGAGGTTGTTTTGATGTTTGTGAGTCTTCAGATTAGATCTTAAAGCTGAATTATTCTGGGCTCCAGGGTTTAATGGGCAGCTAGGTAGTGTGCTGGGCCTGGAGTCAGGAAGACCTGAGTTCAAATCTGGCCTCAGACATCTACTAGCTACTACCCTCTTTGCCTCAGTTTCCTCATCTGTAAAATAAGCTGGAGAAGGAAATGGCAAACCACTCCAGTATCTTTGTCAAGAAAACCCCAAAAGGGGTCATGAAGAGTCAGACATGACTGAAAACGAGTAAACATCAACAACTAGGGTTTAAGTTTTGTCTGGGGAGCAAAAGAATTAAGATTTGATTTTCTTTTTCTTTAGCATCACGAAAATCTAGCTTCGCTCCCTTCCCCCATCCACTTGAGAGTTCTTGCATTTGTGAAGAGTTTGGGGATCCCCAGGGATAAAACATGCTTAGCAGCAATAAAATTACCATGGGTTTCTAAATCATTTCTCCCTTGAAGTAGAACACATTGGAGCTAGCTGGTGTGTCTGGTTATGTTGAGAATTTCATGCACCACTGCTGTCATACAACAGAAATCCTTCTGGACCCCTCCGAGGCAGCCTTTCCTGTGTTTGTTCTCTCCATGGGCCTCAGGCAGGGACTAGGGTAAAAAGCCATCCATTTGGTGTAATCAGAGACCTGAAGACACCCTAGGTAATTTTTTTTTGTACTTTGGGTGCACTTTTCTGTACTTTGGCTTGTAATTTTTTTTTTTTTTGTATTTTGACTGGGTGCACTTTTGTACTTTGACTGGGTGCTTTGGGTACTGTGAGGGCATCCCTGTGGAGTTAAACCCAAGTGAAAATCCTGGAGGTTACCTCATACAAGCCATTGCCTTTTGGGAATTTGAAGAGTGGCCTGGAGTCTATCATCACAAGCAGAAAATGGCCTTTGTACATTGCTCTCAACAAAGAAAAGTAGGCGCCAAATGAAACAATGGCTCCAATAAGGTTGCACTGCTTTTCCACAAGCCCAAACATTCCATTATTTTTAGAGGAACTGAAAATATTTCTCTGTGATTTAAAAAAAAAAGCTGATTTTTTTTCAAACAACATTTCATATTTTTATTAATTATTTGAATCCAAAGAATTCAAAGTACTCCACAAATACTAAATTTTCATTTATCTTTCAATACCAGGTAATTGACAAAATGAGGCAGTTAGCTAGCACAATGAATAGAGCTCCGGACTTGGAATCCAGAAGACTTGACTTCAAATCCTGCCTTAGACACTAGCTGCGACCACTTTGCTGACAAAGGTCCACAGAGTCAAAGCTATGATTTTTCTAGTAGCAATGTATGGTTGTGACAGTTGGATTGTAAGGAAAGTTGAGCTCCATAGAATTGATGCTGTTGAGTTTTGGTGCTGGGGAAGATTTTTGAGAGTCCCTTGGACAGCAAGAAGGTCAAATCTGTCAATACTTAAAGAAGTTAATTCAGACTATTCACTGGAAGGTCAAACACTGAAGCTTAAACTTTGGCCACATAATGAGAAGACAGGACTCACTGGAAAAGCCCTTGATGTTGGGAAAGATAGAAGGCAAAAGGAAAAGGGGGATGGCAGAGGATCAGATGGATAGATGGAGTCATGGAAGCAATGAACGTGAACTTGGACAGACTTCGAGAGGGAGTGAAGGATAGAAGGGCCTGGCACACTGTGGTCCATGGGGTCACAAAGAGTGTGGCACAAGTGAATGACTGAATACAACCACAATCTGTGGTCTCGGGCAAGTCACTTAGCCTCTGTCTGCCTCAATTTTCTCACCTGTAATATAGGGATAACAACAGCATTCACCAGTCCAGGTTTCTGTGAGGATAAAATGAGATAATATTGGCATACCACTATAAAAATGCTAGCTATTACTCTGAAGTGGCTAGGTGAAGCAGTGGATTGGCACCAGCTCTGCTGTAAAGACAACCTGAATACAGATCTGGTTTCAGATTTTTACTAGCTTTGTGACCCTGAGCAAGTCACTTAACCTCTGTCTGCCTCAGTTTACTCACTTATAAAATGAGGATAATAATTGCACTGACCTGTGTCGTGAGGATCAAATGGTAAGATACTTAAAGTGCTTAGCATAGTGCCCAGCACACAGTAGGTGCTTAAGAAAAGCTGTTTTCCTTTCTCCCTAATTAAAATTTACAAAACCCCTGCCAGGCTGATAGTATAGAAGGACTGCTAGATGTGGAATCAGGGAGCATATGTTCAATTTTTCTGTAGATTATAAATTCTTTGAGGGCAGAGATTGTTTCTCATCTTCCCTCTGTGTTGTCTTTGTGTTCTTGGAAGGTGGCACATAATCAATGCTTAATAAATGTTTGTTAGATTGGATTAGGTTAGAATCCTGGCTCCTTCGTTTAATAGTAGTGTGACCATGGGGTAACCTCTCTGAATCTCAATTTTTCACCTGTGAAATGGGAATAATAATACTTGTACTACCCCCCTCACCTTCTGAGGAGATCTCTTCATCTTACACCCATATAATTTCTTCGGATCATTTCTATTTTTCTGGATGAGGAGAAATGAGCCACAGACAAGTTATAGAAAATGGAGACATTCACACACTGAAATAATTGTGAGTTCATAGTCAAGGTCTTTATTGTTTGCCCTCAAGCTGGCTATAGCTTTGTAGGGTGATGCGAGGAACTGCCTTCCTGCTACCAAGTTTTCCTTCCTTCATGCCAGCTCCGGCAGATCATTTACTACAAGCAAAAATTATGACACTATTTGAGGCAACCAACAAAATCAGCAAGCACCTGGGGCTTCAGTTAAGATTCTCTTCACTCCTACCAGTCTTCATCTTGGGGTACCAGGTAATTGGCAAAATGAAAACAGCTGGATCTCTACCATTTGAGATTACAATGGGGACTGGCACTTCCTGGGAGAGAGGGAAAAGATAGATCAAAACTATAAATTGCATTAGAGAATGGAACTGGAAAGTCAATTAAGCAGCCAAACTATTAAAATGGAAAATAAGTCTGATGTCATCCTGAAAATTAAAAGGTTTGAGTCAGATACTTAAATGCAGGACATGACAAATGAGGGTTAGTGCTTCTTTTTTTCCTCTTAATGTCACCATTTAAAAGAAAGTGAGGTGTTAGGCAAAGAAAATTCTTTAGAGATGTCAAATATGTTTTTCAGTCTCTAGGAAATGATGATAACATGTAAATATGTGTGTAAATACACACTATGTATATATACGTATACATACATATACACACAAATAACACTCATACATGTGTGTATATACATACATATGTGTGTATGTTTATTTTGCTGGAGAAGAAAATGGCAAATCATTCCAGTATCTTTGCCAAGAAAACCCTAAATGAGGTCATGAAGAGTTAGACACAACTGAACAGCACTGAACAACAACAGAATACATACATTTTGGATGCTGCTTTTCTTTTTTTCTTTTTTCTTTTCTTTTTTTTTTCAGTGTAGAGAGCTCTAAGAAAGAAACTTGCTCTAAAAATGCTTTGCAAGTTACCATTTTTAGAGAGTGACCGGGACCACTGAGATGTTAAATGACATGCCCAAGGTCATACAATCAGTATGTCAGCGAAGGGCACTTAACCTCTGGTCTTCCTTACTTTCAGGGCCACCTCTTTCTGCACTGTCATGCTACCTCTCAAAAAAATAATAATAATAATAGTTAATATACACATAAAACTTTTAAATTTATAATACACTTTACATTCATTATTCATTTGAGACTTATAATGACCCTTTGAGGTATTTTCCGTAGGTAATATTGACCAGGGATGTTCTGGTAGACGTTTAACAACAGGCTAGTGGGAGGAGAATGTACCCCTGACACACTTTTAAGTTTAATCAACATCATTAACATTTCCCCATAATTTTATGTCTAGACAATCATTCAGAACTAACTAATGCTGATTTCTGAAGTGTAAATGCTCACACTGCAAATTTAACAATAAGCTCTCAGGAGCTGGTTCCAGCACACAATTGATAATCTGATCATTTAACAGATAAGGCTCAGAGAGATTAAGTGACCAGGCAAAAGTCATCGCCAGTGGTGGGATTCGAATCTAAGTGTTCCTGACATGGAGCTCAGCTCTACGACCAATAAAATTCTAAATGTGGATTTCATTCCATTTCTTATTAACTTAAAATGCACTCTAGTGACTATAGAGAGACTTCAGAAAATAACATTGCCCACTCTGTATTTGATGGGATAGCATACTGTCCATCCTGACATTCATCAGTAGCTTTTGTGTTTCTGAGACCATGGAGCATCAGACTTTTTTTGAGTGAATTCCATAACTCTGTGGAGTACCTGGGATCTTACCTTTCTACACCCTTATCCACCTTCCCAATTTGATGAGAAGGTGTACGTGAAAGGTCTTCTTTGATTTGCCTTTTAAAAGTGAATGTTTTGCAAAGCCCAGCAGCAAGAGATACAAAGAGAAATCCCATTTAAAGTAACTATAGACAATATAAAATATTTGGGAATCTACCTGCCAAGACAAACCCAGGAACTATATGAACACGGTTACAAAACACTTTTCACACAAATAACGTCATATCTAAATTACTGGAAAAATATCAGTTACTCATCGGTAGGGCAAGCTAACATAATAAAAATGACAATTCTACCTAAATTAATTTACTTATTCATTGCCATGTCAATCACACCACCAAAAATATTTTATAGAACTAGAAAAAAATAACAACAAATTCATCTGGAAGAACAAAAAGTCCAGACTATCAAGGGAATTAATGAAAAGAAATGCAAGGGAAGGTAGCCTTGAGGTACCAGATCTTAAATTGTATTATACAGCAGAAAGCAAAAGTGTTTGGTACTGGCTAAGAAAGAGACTGGTGGATAAGTGGAAAAGGTTAGATGCACAAGACACAGTAGTCAGTGACTAGTAATCTACTGTTTGATAAACCCAAAGACTCCAGCTTCTGGAGGAGAATTCACTATTTGACAAAAACTGCTGGGAAAACTGAAAAATAGTATGGCAGGAACTAGGCATAGACCAACATCTTACACCACATATCAAGATATGGTCAAAATGGGTACATGATTTAGACATAAAGGGTGAAACTATAAGGCAAATTAGGAGAGCAAGGAATAGTTTATCTGTCAGATCTATGGAGGAGGGAAGAATTTATGACCAAAAAAGAGATAGAGAAGATTATGAAATGCAAAATGGATAATTTTGATTATGCTAAATTGAAAAGTTTTGCACAAAGTCAATGTAATCAAGATTAGGAGGGAAGCGGAAATCTGGGAAAGAATTTTTACAACCAGTGTTTCTGATAAAGGCCTCATTTCTAAAATATATAGAGAACTGAGTCAAATTTGTAAGAATACAAGTCATTCCCCAAATGATAAATGGTCAAAGGATACAGGAAGTTTTCGGATGGAGAAATTAAAGTTATCTATAGGCATATGAAAAAATGCTCTAAATCACTACTGATTAGAAAAATGCAAATTAAAATAATTCTGAGGTACCACATCTCCTATCAGATCGGCTAACATGACAAAACAGGAAAATGATAAGTGTTGGAGAAGATGTGGGAAAATTGGAACACTAATGCATTATTGGTAGAATTGTGAACTGATCCAACCATTCTGGAAAGCAATTTGGAATTATGTCCAAAGGGGTATTGTTGTGCCGAAAAAAGCAAGTGAGACCCGGATATAAATTTTGATGTGGATTTATTCAAGTGCGTGACTGTTCAGAGTAAAGACTCAAATAGAACAGCCCCGGCAGGGGTAGGGTCAGGTTATTTAAAGGGAAAAAACACAAACTGATTTCTGTGGAGGTGGGAACACAAACAGTGGGACAAGCTGGGGCAGGAATATTTCCGTGGAGAAGGGAACACAAACAGTGGGGTCCGTGGAGATGGGAGCACAAACAGTGGGGTGAGCTGGGGCAAGATGGAGGGTAAACTGGGGTGGGGCAGGGCACAACAGTATAAAACTGTGCATACCCTTTGATCTAGCAACAGTACTAGGTCTATATCCCAAAGAGATCATAGAAAAGGGAAAAGGATTCACATTTACAAAAATACTTATAGCAGCTCTTTTTGTGGTGGCAAAGAATTGGAAATTGAGGGGATACCTATCAGTTGGGAAATGGCTGAACAAGTTGTGATATGTGAATGTAATGGAATACTACTGGGCTATTAAAAACTAACGAGCAGAATGGTTTCAGAAAAGTCTGGACTTACATGAAATGAGTGAAATGAGCAGAACCAGCAGAATATCGTATACAGTAACAGCAACATTGTGTGATGATCAACTATGAATCACTATGAATGTAATGGAATACTATTATACTATAAGAAATGATGAACAGGCAGACTTCAGAAAAACCTAGAAAGACATATATGAACTGATGTTACGTGAAGTGAGCAGAACCAGGAGAACACTGTACACAGTAACAGCCACATTGTTCAAGGATCAACTTTGATAGACTTGGCTCTTCTCAACAATTCAAGGTTCTAAGACAGCTCCAAAAGACTCATGATGGAAAATGCTATCCACATCCAGAGAAAGAACTATGGGATCTGAATACAGATCAAAGCATACTATTTTCTCTTTTTTGTCGTTTGTTGTTTTTTCCTTCTCGTGGTTTTTTCCTTTTGTTCTGATTCTTCTTTCACAACATGACAATGTGGAAATATGTTTAATGTGATCATACATGTACATCCTATATCAGATTGCATGCCATCTTGGAGGGGGAGGAAGGGGAATTTAGAAACAAAATCTTATAAAATCTAGTGTTGAAAACTAAAAATAAACAATTTTTTAAAGAGTGAATGCTTTAATTTTATTCTTTCAGGAAGGGGAAGGAACAAGCATTTATTAAGTACTCAGTATGTACCAGGCACCATGCTAAGCACTTCACAATATTATCTTGTTTGATCCTCATTACAATTCTATGAGGTAGGTGCTATTATTAGCCTCCATTTTCCAGGTGAGGAAACTGAGCCTGCCCAAGGTTAAGTGACTTGCCCAGGGTCACACAGTGAGTATCTGAGGCTAGATTTTAATTTGAGTCTTCCTAATTCCAGGCCTAGAGCTTTATCCACTTCTAATGTGTTTTAACAATGGTAACACAGTATATCCAAACATTGTCTCAGGTTCCATCTCTGAACACATCTGCCCAATTCTCATTTGAAAAAATTCTTTTTTTTTTTTTGTTCTAACTCTGATCCACTTCACTCTCCCCTTTTATCTAAATCAAACCTCTCCTCGTCATTCCATCAAGGACATTAGTTTAATCAGTGAGTTAACACTCGCCCCCACCCCACCCCCAATATACAGGATATCATAACAGAGTATCTGATACATAGTATGTCCCTTATACATTTTTGTTGACTCGTATTGTTTCATTCTACAAATGAGTTGTACACAGAGTTATATCTTTAAAAAATTTATACTATTATATTTTAATTTAAACTTGGCAGAAATTTTTTTTAAATTAAAAACCAGCCACAATTTTGTTTGTAAGACTACTAAGAAGAAGATAGAGCAAATCGAAATTGGAAATTCACATGGTTAAGATGGTGACTGAGTAAAAGACAGATATGTCCTAACAAATTAATCCTTAAAACTCCCTTTTCCTTTCTTTCTTTGGGTAGGGGTCACAGAACGCATTTACTGGATACCAACTGAATACATGACTGGCATTAGGCACTTTGGGGAGCACAGAAGATAAATTAGACATCCTAATCTCTTGGAACATTTAGCCTAGGGCAGATGTGGGGTAAGGGAAGAGAAAAAAAGATAAATGAAGACATGTCAAGTATGTGCGAGAATTTTTTATTTCTGATCGAACTTGTGATTTCATTAGTATAGCAAATTCCAGGCAAGGAGTTTGCCCTCTACCAACCCACACTGGCGCATCTTCTGCAGCTCACAGTCAGACAGTTGCCCAGATTGGGTCACTGTGGAGTTAGGGGGCTTGGTTAGGGTCACACAGCTAGTATGTGGCTGAGTTGGGTTTGAATCCAGGTCTTCTCGACTCGAAAACTAGCTCCCAATTCATTACACCACACTGCTTCTTGTGTGGGATAAAATGAGATAATGCATGAAATGTGCTTTACAAACCTTACAATACTACATAAATGCTAGCTAATACTGTCTATGTCTACGTATGTACATACACATATATGCCAAATTAGATGCCAAATCAACCTGTATGACTTTTTGGTGAGCTAGTTAACCTTAATACAAAGACTAGAAATTCTCTCTTTTTTTCCTGAGAACCCTCTAAACATTAGAAATACTCTCAAAAACCAAATAGAAATAATAGGAGTCTTGAGATTTGTAGTAATTGTTTCACATCTCATTAGGAAAATTTTCTTAAATATTGATGAAAAGGATATTTTGAAATAAAGATTCAGCACAGACCTAAGAATCTGGTGTAATGTCCCCACAGGTGAAATAAATTCCTGCTGTGTTCCTGTCTCTCAGGGTCCAAATCAGAGCTTGTTGCCTGTCCCCCTGATCTGTGACAGCCCCCCATGTTGCTGATGTCCTGAATGATCAAAGGAATACCACCCTTAGAAGCAGTGACATAGCTTAGCACCGGGCTCAAGAAAAGGCACAGACTTGACTGGGGCCCTGAGATGGCACATCCTCAGGGCAGGGAATGTGCCCGGGCATGTCACAGCCTGCTTGCCAAGACTGCTGTCAGGACTTTACAGTAATGAGCTCATGTATACTGGTTCTCTAGCACGCTGGGTTCATGTCCTACCCAGTGCAGAGCACTGGAGGCTTTCAAAGCCCTTTGTAAAAAACTAATTGCCCAATCCTGCACCTTCCACCCCCACCCCCTCTGGTGTTTTTAAGCCAACAGACTCCTGGAACAGATCACAGCAGTACTCCCTTGACACAGGAGGACAGGGAAATTCCCAGAGGCTACGTGAGTGGCACAGGACCATCCGTCACACTCAGGGCAGAGGTAGGGACTGAAAGACAGCTGCCAGGCATAAAGGAGAACTCTGTTCTAGGCTGCGCCATATGTCACGAGGTCATTAATATGAATCCTTAGGAGGGGTGGTACCAAAGGGCCAAACATCAGCCTAGATCAGGGTCAAGGAACCCTGGTTAATCACTCAAAAGGAGGTGAAGCAGATAGAAAAGGAGTCTGGGTCACTTTTTTCTAAGAAGGTTAATTTTTTTTATCAGTGCAAGACTAGAATCAGAAAGGACCTGGATTCTAATCCTGCTTTTGACACCTGTATGTCCTTCTGCAAATCACTTAACTTGCCTGAACCTGAGTTTTCTTATCTATAAAAAAGGAATAATAATGCCTTCTTCCTCAGAGTTTGAGGCAACAGATATAAACCTTAGTTTGCAGCTATTGGTGTTGCTATTAATTTATTAGGTACAGGTGGTTACATTTCTATTATTCTCCACTTGTTTGACCTATCCAAAACAAACCCATTCTTCTAGGCAAACTCAGGTATTGCCTCTTTTTTATAAAGCCTTCCCAATTATCCCAGGACTCACCCAACTCCCCTTTCTGAAGGCCTACTGAGATCCTGTGGTCAGAGCTGTATCTCACACAAAGGTTAGCACAGTGATTGGCATGTAATAGGCACTGAAAAACTGCCTGTTTCCAGATAGCTGATGGGCAGCTAGGTGGTGCAGAGGACGGAGTGTGGGAGCAGACCTGGAGTCAGAAAGACTCATCACTCAACCCTGTTTACCTCAGTTTCCTCATCTGTAAAATAAGCTGGAGAAGAAAATGGCAAACCACTCCAGTTATCTTGGCCAAGAAAACCCCAAATGGGGTCATAAAGAGTCAAACACAACTGAAAATGACTGAATGACAAAGATGCCTGATTGATTGATCCGTTTTCAATTCTGCCAAGAATACAAGAGTGAAAAAATCTTAATATTTTCTCAGTAAAGAATAATTGCAACTATTGATTTAAAATAAAAGGTGTATTACTTTACTGTTTAAACATCTTAGTTCTTAGTTAGAGAACCAAGAGTCTTCTTGGCCTTGATAATCTGGTTCCAAACTGTCAGGATCTCAGATGCGGCTATTGAGATACTGCATGTTGCCAACGTTTGGGGATTGGTTCTGAGCATCAGGTTGCCCTTTTCCCCCGATGACTCCTTTCTGTTCTTCAGACCCCATTTTGCCTATCGACACCTGCCTGCTCTCCTACTTGTCCAATCTTCCTGTCTACTTTTCCCTTGACTTCCTGATACCTGATTGCTTGCCTGATTTGCCATGCTTGTTACCTTATTTCAGCTTCTGCCGCTTGCTTGCACTATGAAGCCTGCTTTCTGGTTTTCAAACATCTCCAGGTAAAGATAGAGAGCAGGTTGTATTTGTACTGAACATTCCATGCCATGTGATGTATTTATATTGCCATAGTAGCAAGGAAACTGGATTTGGATTCTGAAGACTTGGCTTAAGCATTTAGTACCCTTACGAGCTTTAACAAATCCCTTAAACTTTCTGGGCTTCGGTTACCTCTTCTATGAAACAGGAATAATATGCAAAGAAGGCACAATTGTGGCTGCAGTTATCAAGTCTTATTAATAATACTGTAAATCAGTCATTTTTTAAAAAATTGGAGAGTAGCATTATTTAGAAAAAGTTATAAACTCACTAATTTCCCCCTGGGCTTTGTGTACTGAAGATAATAGACCAGTTAATAGTTATCGAGCACCTACTGTTTGCCAGGAACTGTGCTAACTGCTAGGGATACAAAAAGAGCCAAAAGACAACCTCTGTCCTTAAGGAGATTACAGTCTAGTCAGGGAGACACATGTAAACAAATATAGAGAAAGCAAGCTACACAAATAGGAATAAATAGGAAATAATTAACAAAGGAAAGACACTAGATTTTACAGGGGTTGGGGAAGGCTTCCTATAGAAAGTAGGATTTTAGTTGGGACTTAGAGGAAGCCGAGGAGGTCAGTACTCAGAGCGGAGAAGGGAAAGTGTTCCAGCTATTGAGGATAGCCCAGACCTGAGAGATGGAGTGTCTTGTTCATGAATAGCCAGGAGGCCAATATCACTGGATCAAAGAGTAGGTGATGGAGAGTAAGGAATAAGAAGACTGGAAACGTAGGAGGGGCTAGGTTATGAAGGGCTTTGAGTTTTGATCCTTAAGGCAACAGAGAGCCAAAAGAATTTATTGAGTAGGTGAGCATGTGAGTAATCTATAGCCAATAGAGTTTATTGAGTAGGTGAGTACAACTGGATTTATACTTTAGGTGAGTATGTGAGTAGTTTATTGTCAATAGAATTTATTGAGTAGGTGTATTGGGAATCAAGATGGGCTCTTAGCACTTATTCAACCAAGTGTCCTTGAAGAGTTTGGCCTCTGTTTCTTTGATTAAATTAGGAGTCTTTGATGATCTCCTTGCCTCAAGGAAAAGCCTAGTTTACATGGGTTTGAGTGACATGTTTGTGATATCAGAGACTTTTAGACCACGTGGGTTTAAGTCACATTTTTGTGATGATTTTAGGTCACATGGGTGAGTCGCATATGTGACTCACCTTTGACCCTGAACAAGATATATAAAACCAGGCGTTGGCTTTCTTTTTATGGAGCTCTGAGCTGCAGCAGTAGTGACGCGTGACTCTGAGCCAGCCGCTGTGGAGCTCCTGGCTGAACTCAGATGTTGGTTACTATGACTTGTACTTGGTCTGTTTATAAATGTATGTTTGTAATTTGTTTGTATTTGCTCTGAAGTTCAGGGTGCTGCCTTTTTCCCCTGAACTAAGCGAATGATATTTGTATGCTGAATTAAAGTAAGATTGTTAACCCCTTAATGTGGCTTTCCTTAGTAAAGCAGATCAAAAGGACCTGGGCTTGCAGCATTCTGTGAACTGGCTGTTGTTGGTTTTACATCCCCACAGCAGCTGCTAGCCGGACTGTTGAAACAGTAGGTGACGTGACATGATCGGATTTGTACTTTGGGAAAATCACTTTAGTAGAGGATGGATTGGAGTGAGGAGAAACTTGAGGCAGTCAGATCCACGAGTAGGTTATAACAATAGTCCAAGTATGAGGTGAAGAGGGCCTTCCCCAGAGTGGTGGGAACGTCAGAGAAGAGAATAGGGTGTATTTGAGAGAGACTGCAAAGAGGAAATAGATTGGCCTTGGCAACAGATTGGATATGGAGAGTGGGACACCGAAAGATAATGAGGAGACCAGGATGATTCATTCTGGATATATAAAAAAATTCAACAAAATTCACTTATTCATTAAACAAACACTTATTAAGTACATATTATATATAACGCATTATGCTATACATTAAAATATAAATATATAAACACAAATGTAATAGTGATAGCTGATGATGAGAGAGGGTATCCCAAAAGTCTTAGTGAAGTTTAAAGTCTTTTCAGTCTTAGAAGTGCACTAAGATTTTTGGTACAGCATCTCATTTGATCCTCACAACAACCCGTATGAGATCAACATTAAACGTATTATAGATGAAGTGGGAACTACAGGCACTATGCCCCCATTTTTCCGATTAGGAAACCAAGGTTCAGAAGTCTGCCACAGTCTAACATCTAATAAGTGTTGGAGGTAGTATTCAAACTCATGTCTCTCCTGACTTGTACTCTTTCCTTTATTCTATGCTGTCTCTTAGATAAATAAGATACAGGGTCTGCCATCAATATGTTTATGTTTAGAGAGTAACAGGAAAGATTGGAGCAGTGGAAAGAGCAGATGCATGAAAGTCAGGAGATCTCTGTCCTCTCCCTGGCTCAGTCATTAACTATCCTATGGGAGCTCAAGCAAGTCACAATTTCTCTGGCCCTCACCTCCTTATCTGATGAACTGGAGGGCCCAAGGTTATGAGGTGTAATTCTAGGGGCTGAGCTGGAATGGATAGTCTCTAAGTTTCATTCTGGTCCTAGTATCTCATACTGTCTACCTAGTCAAACTCCATCACTTGCTTTATGAAAAGTTAATAAATAGGATTTGAATCCAGGTTCTCTGACTCCTAATCTATTGGACTCTCTACTACAACAGACCTTTTCCAGTAAAAAAAAATCGAACAGTATAAAGTGTTACAGCTAGAATTATGCTTTAAGAAGATTAACTAGACCCCAGTTCACAAGACTAGACTCTAGAAGAAGTACAAGGAAGACTTCTTAGGAAGCTATTATAAGACTATAGACAGACATTTACTAGCTGTGTGACTCTGGGCAAGTCACTTAATCCTGTTTGCCTCAGTTTCCTCATCTGTAAAATGAGCTGGAGAAGAAAATGGCAAATCACTCCAAATGGGGTCACAAATAGTCAAGACATGACTGAAAAATGATTGAACAACAAAAAGATGACAAGTAGTAATTCACTTCAATGCAGTTCAACTAACATATATTAAATGTGTGTTCTGCCTAAGATAGTGATGACAAAGACTTCCAGGAATGATGGAATTGTGAAAGATTTCAACCAAGCCCAGCACCCCTTAAGCATGATGAAGAAGAACACTGCAGAGAAGAAAGATTAAATGATACCAAAGAGAAAGCTAAGTGAGTTCCTCCACCCCCTTCGGGACTATCCCAGGAAAGGGGAAAGTACCAGAATCTATGGCTTTCTGGGGCTTGGGGCAGAATGGGATACTACACCAGGGGATGGGGCCTGAAACCAGGGCAACTGCCTCACTGTGGCCATGTCAGGAGATTGGGTTCAGCACTAGGTTTTCAAAAGGACAGAAGGCCTGGCCTCAGGCTTTCCAATGGGGACTAGATTAGGTGAGGTAGGAGAGCCAATGAGCTATCAAATGAAGGAATGATTGCAAAGCACATAGTACAGTGCCTCACATATAGTAAGTATTATATAAATGTTAGCTATTGTTATTATTAGGACCAGCTGTGTCAGGGTAGGGGCATCTGGACTGCAGCAGGAACAGGCCCCAACTCCTGTGCAGCGGCATCCCATTCCAGGTTAGAATGAGAACCAGAACTCAGGTTTAGCGACACATGCCAAAATTACAGGAGAAATCAGAGCCTGGCACAAAGTTTCAATCCCCAAAATGAAGCTAATAGCATGAGTAAACAGGGAAAAACTCCCAACAGAATATAGAAATAATATGGGTTAAAAGAATCCCAAGATAAAATCCCTGACGAAGAAAGTAACTCTAGAGTAACCACAAAGAGAGAACACCCGTGTGTTAGGGAGGATTTGATCACAGAGACTCCAAGAGTAGATGGAAATGAAGAAAAATAAGTATTACAAGTAAGTATTAACCACCTTTTACTTACCAGGCACTGTGTTACATACTAGAGATACACAAACGATACACTAAATAATCCTTTCACACAAGGACTTTATATTTTAACAGGGGAGACAATTAGTACAGATATAAATATGTATTCATGTGAGAACTGTAAAGAGAATAAATCAAAGTAGATAGATACAAGAAAGTATGCTAGTAAAGACACTAGCAATTATGGGGATCAAAAAAGCTTCATAGAGAAGGTGATGTTTGAGTATGTCATGAAAGAAGAGAGGAATCCTATGAAGTAGAGATGAGAAAGAAGTGAGTTCCAGGCGTAGGAGATGGCCAGCATAAAGACATTGAAAATGAAGATGGAACATGGTGTGTGAGGAGTAAAGGACAGTCTGGCTGGACCTCAGTGTGCCAGAGGGGAAGTCACGTACAATACAGCTCAAAAATAGGTAGTAGCAACTTAGAAGTGAAGGGCTTTAAAATCCGAGTCAAGGCATTTCTATTTTATCCTAGAAGCAACAGAGAACCCTTAGAGTTTAATGAAGAGGGGAATGACATGGTCTGACACGCATTACAGAAAGATCACTTTGGTAGCCATGTGGCAGAGGAGAAACTTGAAGCAGACAGATTAATTAGGAGGACATTGCAATAATTTGGGTGAGAGGCGATGAGATCCAGAGCTAAGGTGGTAGCTGTGTGACTATAGAGAAGGAATTCTATGAGACAGATGTTGCAGACATAGAAATGGCAAGACTTGAGAATACCCCAATGACAATTTGGAACTGACCTTCCTGGAGGCTCTCAGTTGGATTTATTGGTCCATTCTGTGATTCCAGGCTCACATTCAGACAATTTGGAGGCCTCATGATTGCTTGACAACCTTTTGGCTCTCTACTTATAATACTAAATAATTGTTTAGTTCACTAGATACCTCCTTTCACTCTGATTAAAGGAAAGCAAAAAAAACAATTAGTTTTCCGTATGACCACAGAGATGCATCACAACGCCGATCTTAAACGCAGGTCTTAAAGCCTGTCCATTATCACATTCCTCCCATGTGGGGATGTCTCCCAAGAACATATGTCTTTTTTCTCACTCTCTGCCAGGAACCTCCTTTGTTGCCAGAGCATCTTAACGTTGTATGCTCAGAAACCTGTATCACTGGGCATGTCACTTCTGCTAATTCCCTCTTCTTGCCCTCAATTTTGATTTTTAGAAGTCCTTTGCTAATTTAGGGACAGTTTTGGGGTTTTTTTTTGTTTTTTTGTTTTTGGTAAAGATGCAGGAGAACATCTTGTCTGTAGGAAGAAGAGAAAAAGGTTTAGCCTTAGAATTAGGTCCAGGCTTGGTGGAAGCTCAGTTATCCTGGTCCTCTGATAGTTTCTTTAGATCTGTGTGTAAAAAACCACAGTAGTGTTAAAAGTAAACACCCTTTCTAAAAGACATGCTGTGGGTTAACACCCTAAAGAAGTCTTTCTGAGACAAATCTCTATAGCAGCACACTGCTGCTGCTGCTCAATAAATTATCTGTATTCATCTAATTAAAGAGTTATGATATGTGAGAGTAAGAATAGCTTCGCCTAAGGAAACTTTTGATCATTTGGGGTGGTTTGAAGGCACCTGCTTACCCTGAGTCAAGGTGGCCAAGTATAAGCCTCTCCACCCAGGAGCGTACCTTGAAAATGTGATACAGCATTAAGTTCCTATGGTACAGTAACTATGTCAGCCAAGTACTATCAGTCACTCTGTTCCTGTCCAGTATCCAACACCTCTTCTGTGCCCTCTCCTGCCAGTGGTGATAAAAGCAGTAATATATGACCCATCATTTGGGGCTTAGAGACAGAATTATTTTAATGAATGACCCATCATTTGGGACTGAAATGAAGAAGGCAGGAAGTTGGGACTACGGGATGAGAAAACCAGTATTTGTGGATAGCTGAAGGTCCATTAAAAAACTAAACATGTTTTATTTTAAATTTTTAAAAGTTCCAAACTTAACTATCAAAAAACTCCCTCTCATACAAATAATCAAAATGAGAAAAAAAATGGCTCAGAAAGCCATAGACTTCAAGAAATTTTTACCGTATTAAAAAAAAATCTGTATATTTAAATAAAATAACAACAGAGGCATCTTGTTTGCCTTTATGTCTCCTTCTGATCTCTTTTTCTTTTATGTATTTTGGGAGCATTTTATTGTTGTTTTACTAAAACACTATTAAAAAATAATTGCAGTAAGTGTGCGTATTACTCTAATTTTCACAGTGTACCAGTTCACCAAAGGTTTCCCAAATTTAGTTGTGGTCTTCATATTTGTCATTTCTTATGGTAGGTTATGGTGCAATCATAACCATATTATATTCTGTCCATGGGCCACAATTCATTCACCTTTTTCCAGATCATTAAGCATGGTGTTTGTGTGTGTGTGTGTGTGTATGTGTGTGTGTATGTTTAACAGGTTCATTTCCAATCAGAGTTCCATTGGGTGATGGCATGATTGTTGTCTTGTGAATGGTGAAGATGTTTGCCAGATTCTCTATGCACCACAATCTTCTCAAGAGGAACAATAAACAATCCAATGACTTGAGGCTAACAATAAAATGGTTATAAGATTAGGTTTCAGACATTGCATTTCACAAAACAGATACATAACGCTGGAGGTCATGGCTCAAGGAGGGAGAAGCCTTTTATTTTTTAAGTATGTTTTATCTTTAGAGGATTTAAAAAATCATAGTTGAGCCATCACCTAAAATTAGAAATTAAATATACTCACAAAGAACCTTGCCTATATTTTAGTACTTATCTGCCTGAATATTTCAAGGGAAAAAAATAGGGGCAAAAGTTATTTTTATTACATCGAAGTGACATGTAAGAGCAGCTAATACAGTTAGAACAAGTCCTTCAGATAAAGGAGGAGAGTGTCTAACCTAAGAAGTTCACCTCCACAAACTTAATTAGAGATACAAGAATGGACAGATATTGTGGCTTTTCTGGCCTCCAAACATACAGTTCTTTTTCTATTGATTCATTGCCTAAGCTACTGAGCCATCAGCATTTTATTCCAAACTTGGCATCCAGTTTATCCACAAAAATTAAAGCCCAGAAAGTCTGCACATCTTAACTGCACTATAGCACCTGACAATATGCTCCATTGTCCCTCAGAAAAGGGACAAAGGTCAATGTCTGGTCACCAAATGGCCCCAAGTATCAGAAACCACTTCATAAATAAAAATGGTTTGTCTGAGGTTTTTCACACAAGACATCTACTGAACAGACACTATCAGCCTCTTTCCCGCTGGTAATCTATGGGCAGCTGAAGATACTGGCTATTTACATGAAAGCAAACTAAACACACTACTGAATTTCAATTACACACAATCATTCTAAGCCAATAGATTCTCAAAAAAAAAAAAGCAAGAAAGAAAAGAAAAAGGGGAAAAAAAGCAAATTTGTAAGGAAAGCTTGCATGTTTTCTTTCTCTCTTTTTGGTTTCCAGGAAAATGTCTGTAACAGTGTTGTCCTATCGTCTGTGATCACACCTGAATTTACTCAAGTCAAGTGCTTGGCCAGATAAAAAAAGTCAATAAGCAACCCACATTGGAATCAGGTTGGAAAGCGCAGTTTAATCATAATGTGGGAGAAGACTTTCTTCTGTAGATTGGAAATATAGCAATTTTAACGAATTTTGGTACTTGGATGGCTCCAGGTTCTCATTCACAGTGGTATTCTCTCTACCTGTCAACTCTGTAATCTCTTCTGCCCCTTTGCCCCATGCCTTCTCACCCTGGGCAATTCTTGTCTAGAGCTGTCCATAAATCCTACATAGATGATCAATCATATGTGTTTCCTTTGGTTCTTCTGATGTCTTGGAGGTATCAGTGTGTCCTGTGGGATATCCAGTTGTTATCTCTGACTCTCAGTACATGATTGGCCCACCTCCTTTTGCTGGACCCATGTGATATAGTAGAGTGGCCCAGCTGGAGTCGGGAAGACTTCTTCAGATCCTACCTCTGACACCTAGATGATACAGCAGAGGCAGAGTACTAGACTGGAAGTCAGGAAGACCTCAGTTCAAATCCTGCCTGAGGTACTTATTAGATATGTAACCCCGGGCAAGTTACTTAATCTTTACATGCCTCAGTTTCCTCATTTATAAAATGAGAATAATAGCCTACCCCTTAAAGTTGTTGTGAGGACCAAATGAGATAATTGTAAAGCATTTAGCACAGTGCCAGGTAAGCACTATAGAAATGTTATTATTTAGCTATTATCATTATTGTTACTACTAGCTGTGTAACCACAGGCAAGTTACAGCCTCTCGAGGACTCAGTTTCCTCACCTGTAAAATAGGGATGATAATACCTTCAATTTTTCAATCAATCAATTTAAGTTTTCAATAATTTTTTTCAAATTTAATTTTTCAATCAGTCACTTTTTTGTTTTCAAAAAGCTGGGACAATTTACATTTTATCCTGTGCAATTCTCACTTATATCTTGAAATAGAACTTTGAAAAAACAGGCTTAACAAAAAGACCATTGTGATTCAAATGGAGCTACTTGACTACCTTTTAGACCCAAATTACTCTGGTTTTCATTGAATGGTCAATAATAGCCCCAGCCCAAGCATCTGTTGCTCAGGATTTAGGTTTTGATGTTTTAGAATGAATGTAAAAAGCAATTGTTTTCTGCTCAGGCCAGAAACTCTGAGTCTTCCCCTCCCAGGCTGATACTTCTGTGGTGGTAAACCAGGCTATTTTTTGTCTCAATTCTTACCTAACCCTTAAGCATCGAATGGGTGTTGCCTCAAACATACTAAGACCCTGGAAAGACTTTAATTTAGAAAGGCCAAGCTCTCCCACTGCATTAGAGCCATTGACAGTCTTCTTGACACTCTTATGACTCTGGAGGAGAGTCATTTTTTTAATGCACTTTATGCAATTCTGCCTCATTTATTTTAAATTCATGCACTTTGTCATTGGTCTTCTTCAAGAATGAAAGCCAAACCATACCTTTAGTACTCATAACTATTTTGAGGTGCAAATGAGATAACATTCATAATGTTGGGAAACCTTGACAAACTTAAAAATTCTATGTTACTACCACCACCACTGGTACCAGTACCAGTACTACCACCACCACCACCACTTCCTATTGACAAGTAAAAATAGGAAACTATCAGACTGTGATACTTGCTTCCCATGGTAGGAATTTCCTCTCCAGAATGACCCCATCCTGTGCCCTTCCCCAGGAGTAGCTTCCCTAGCAACGTTTTAAGGATGCCACTGGGGTCACTAACCATTTCTGGATATCTCTAGATTTTTCCTCCTCTAGCATCTGAGGTCCAAGGTCTCTAGATTTCCTCAATGAATCTGAGCTGAAACACTGATTTAAAGATACCTTGGCGAACTTTTTGTTCTGAGAATATTTTGTGGAACTTGCCCTGAGTTCTGGAATATCTAGTTATGGCTTTGGTAACAGTTAATCGATAATCTGCAAGACCTACACAAAGGAAAAATAACACCTACAATTTTAATATCATTTATCCGCTATTTGTGAAGGCAGCTAGGTGGTGCATCAGATAGAGTGCCGAGCTTGGTGCTGAGTTCAAATCCAGCCTCAGAAACTTCCTGGCTGTGTGATCTTGGGCAAGTCACTTAACCTGTTTGGCACTGGAGAAGGAAATGGCAAAGCACTCCAGTATGTTTGCCAAGGAAACCCCAAGGACAGAGGTCTACAGGGTCACCAAGAGCCAGATACAACTGAAAAGACTCAACAGCAACAACAACTGCTTTGTATGCTAATATCATAAGCTGCAAATTCCTGGATCTTGTTATACACTTCTGCCATCATCATGCTCATCATCATCATCACCATCACCACCACCACCACCATCACGCTATCACTCCTCCTCCTCCTACTAGTACTACAGATTCCTGAATCCCCAAGGGATTCTTATTCTTAGAACATTGAGGATCTAGCTCTAGCTAGAAGCTTGGAAATTTCTACCTTAGAATTGAAGTCAGAGTATCTGGAGGATACATTTTAAAGATAATTCTCCCAGGAGATTCATGAATTATTGGATAGATGAAACACATAAAAGCCTCATGGACTAATTATGGGCAATCTATTACTACATTTGACATTTGCAATTTAATCCAGGAGAGTTATTACATTTCAAGAAGAGCAAGAAGTCATCCTGGCAAACAGTGATTCCACCTTATCATTAAATCATTCCAATTTCCTGAATCCAATCCAATCTTCTGTCCTCTGAAACCAGCTGTCTCTAAATCTGCACATCTCCATTACTGGTTGGCTTTCCCAATTTCTGTGATTCCTCATTTTTCTTCTTCCATTCCAGTCTCCTTTTGCATTCTCATATCTCTGGTAGTCTACCCCCAAAGCCAGTAGAGCATCATAACTCAACCAAACAATCACGGTAGAGGGGGTGAGCACATAATATCCCTTTCTTATCCTCTGCACCACAGGTGACCAGTAAAAGTTAAAGGTCCTTACCAGTGCATCTAGTTCTTTGCTTCTCAACAAGTTGACAAGCTATAAAAACATGCTATCATAGTAATATATCTATATCTCACCACAGCAAAGCAACTGAGACTTTACTGATGTGGGAGTTCTCTTGGAAACACAGGATAGTACATTGGAAAGAGAACATTCTATGTGGCCTTAGGTAAGCCACTCAACATCTTTTAGCCTCAGTGTCTTACTTGATATGATGGGGAGGGGAAGGGTTGGACTAGATGACCTTGGAGGTCCCATCCAGCTAAACCTTGGATCCTGTGATCTCTCTACCAACTTAGAATGCAATGCCCTTTAAGTAAATGGAATCTTCATAGATTTCTGTAGCCTGAACAATTCATCTCCTGGTGGCCTTCCTTCTAGTGATGAGCATTTCCATACTCATCAAGGCTAGTAATCAGATAATAGACACACAGTTTGTTATTAGATCCATACTTGAAATCTTTCCATGCTTGGCATGATGTGCCTCAGTTTGTCCTCCCTCAAATCTTCAGGAACCCAGATGAGGACATTTATATGGAGTAGCATAGAAAACACTGGCATAAATATGCCATCTCTTTTACAAAGACCTTAAAGTATACCACATCATGAAGTAAATCTAGTTACATTTCTCTCTGTGTGGTTCAGTCTAGGACTTTTCTAGATTCAAAAGGGAAAGAGAATGTTCAAAAAAAGATATTCTTTTGCATGGACTAAATACAAATTACCAAAGTGACATATCTCAAAATATGCAGAAGCAATAGAAGAGAGAAAGGGAAGATGATGAAAGATCAAAGAAGAAAAAAAGTAAATGAGAGAAATGACAAACAATAACAGAAACTGACATTTCTATTAATACTTTGCAAATGATTTCATAAGCGTTAACTCATTTTCTCCTCCCAACAATCCTGTAAATCCTACAAATATTATTATTATATCCTCCTTTTATAAATGAGGAAACTGAGGCTGGAGAGATTAAGTGATTTTCCCTGGCTGAGATAACTAGAAAGAATCAGAGGAAGGATTCAAACCTAGGTCCCTCCTGCCTCCAAACCTACTTCCCCTCTCCACTAAACCAGAACCTTTATTTAGAAGCAAACAAACAAAAAAAAAAAGATCTTTGAGAATAAAGAAGAAAAACATAGTGCCCTTTGTTCAGAAAGGCATAGCAACAGAATGCTCAAATAATATCAAATCACTAGTCAGAGGGAAGGCACAGATAACATTTTTTTTAACAACAATACCAATAGCAAACTATAGTTTTCCAGTCTGTGGGCATTTTACATATGAAAGTTCTAACGTACAAACCAGGACAGAATAGAAAAGAAAGATAGGAGATGCTTCCAAGTCGGTCCATCAGTCACCAAGCATTAAGCTGCCTACCAAGTGGTAGGCACTGTGCTGAGTGCTACCCTTAACAAATACAAGCAACAGGAAAAGACAATCTCTGCCTTGGGGGAGCTTATATTCTAATGGGAAAGCCAACACATAAAAGGAAGATAGAAAAGGGGGTTGTCTGGCCCAGGAGCCTGGTGGGAAATAAAGAAATGGCTGGCATGGGCACTCTTTTTAAATGGAGGTTCTGGGAGAAGCCCTCTGCCCTTCAATCAGAGGGAAGGGCAGAAGGGGCAAAGGGCAGTTCTAAGATATGTTTGTGAAGTCCAGGGTTAGGAATCTGTAGGAAAAAGAGCTTTCTGGAGCATAGCGGGAAAGTCCACAGGATTGTAGCCTGGTGGGAAAAATCACCTTCCACCTACTTACTATCCAAATGACCAAATTCCTCCCATGACACACCTGTACCTTGGGGAAGCATGAGGGTGGAGTATTATAAAACCCACTGAAGCTTGTCAGTGATTAAGACGGACACAAAAGAACACGGTTCAGTTTTTCTTGTCCAGTGTCTTGGGCTGCTCTGATTCTGCCAGTAGCTCACAGGAATTGGCCTTGATTAGGTTCAACTGGGACTACGTAGACAAAAATGATAAATTCCCTGCCCTCATAGAGCTCACATTTTACTAGGGGGTGGATATACCAAGCATGCCAATGAATAAATGCAAAATATATACAAAATAAACACAAAGTAATTCCTGGAGGAACAGGAATAGTAATGATTTGGGGATAGAAGAGAATAAGGAAAGACCTCATGACTGAAGTGGTACCTGAGGTGAGCCTTGATGGAAGCAAAAAGTTTTAAGAGAAATAGGTGAAGAAGAAGGGTATTCTAGTTAAATCTGGACAATCTTTGCAAAAGAAAAAAAGGAAAGGAAGGAAATAAGCCTTTGTTAAGCACCTACTAAGTGCCAGGCACTACACTAAGTACTATATAAACATTGTCTCATTTGGGAGGTAGGTGTTCCTGTTATCTTTGTTTACAGATGCAGAAGCTGAGGCAAAGGTACATGGCTAGTAAATGTTTAATGACATATTTGAACCTAAATCTTCCGGACCCCCCTCTATCCACTGTCACTTAGCAGCCTAGACATCCAAGGCAATGGAGTGCCATACACAGAGCCCAGTAAGTAGTCCAGTTATACCAGAACCCAAGGATAAGAAATAATGAAGGACTGAGATGGTATCAAAGAAAAGGAAGAAGACAGCTTTGTCCTTAATCAGCTCCTTGGAGAGCTGCTTAATTAATCACTTCTTCCTCTCAAAAGTGCCTCAAATATGAAGTTTTGACATATTCTTTTTCAAAGCATGCAGATGTTCACAAGCACAGGGATATTTCTTCTTATTTTTTCTTTATCCTGGCACAACCTGGGGTTTAGAAAAAGCCTACAGAGCACAAACAGCCTAAAGGAATCAGCAATTTAGCTTGGCTGATTGACACTCAGGACGGAGACTATCACTGAGTGAAAAATTTCCCATAACCCCCAGATTCCTCAGTTGAAGCCTTTGCCTGAGAGTTTGAGGGTTTGCTATGAAGAGAAGGGCTAAGGGTGAGTGGAGGGAGACACTTGGAGGCAGGTAGGGAGGAGTCAGGGTATGGGACCGAGAGTTCCCACACTATGGGTGATCTTTCACAGAATCACATCATCAGAGCATCTCGTTTACTCTGTCTGTATCTTCTCTTAGACTCAGACTGTAAGCTCCTTGAGGTCAGGGTCTGTTTTTACTTGTCTCTATACCCCCAGTGCTTAGCATCATGCCTGGAAAACAGTAAGTAAAAATGCTTCTTGTTGTTGATGAATGTCAGCATTAGAAGGGACCATTAGCTCAACCTATGCATGAACGAGAGTCCCCTGCACCTGACAAACAGTTATCCCACCTTTCTGAAAAAACTTACAATGAGGAAGAACCCACTACCTTGAAGTAGGCCATTCCACTTTTGGATGGCTCTGATTTTTTGGGAAGTTTTTCCTTATGCAAAGCACTAATTTTCTCTGCAATTTCTTACTACCATATCTAATTCTGCCCTCTGGGACCAAGTAGAATAAATCTCATCCTTCTACAGTATAACTCTCCAAATACTTGAATACAGTTATCATGACCCACCATGTCTCCCTTAGGTAACCAAACCAAATTGAATTCAACATTATGTGGCAAGAACTGAATGTCCTTCACCACACAGTTGCCTCCTCTGGATGCTTTCTGGCTTATAAATGTCTTGCCTAAAATGAGATACCCAGAACCCATGCTGCTTATTAAACTTGCAGCCCACTAAAATCCTCGGTTTTTTTGTTTTCCAAATTTCTGTCTAGCCACGCCTCCCCATTTTATATTTATGAAATCAATCTTCGAATTCTTAAGTGTTAGCCTTCGCATTTACCCCTACTAAGTTTCATCCCAATCAGTCTGACCCATTCTTTAAGCATGCTAAGTCCTTTCATTCAGCATGACTGTTATCCCTCCAAGCTTTGTGCCTTTGGTGAATTAAATAAGTATATCCTCTATGCCTTTATCCAAGTCACTGACTAAAAAAGTATTAAACATTTTAAGATGTTCAACATTCTCACAGTTGAAACTATCTAAAAATAGAATGGTTTGTCTTTCCATCCATCCATCCTTCCCCCCACACTCCCCATGCCTCCACTTCCAACAGAAGAGCTGTTGACCACTTAATGACTATTGTAGAGGAGGTTCTTGTTCAGGTATGCTTTGGATGATATGGTTCTGAGGTAGGTCCCCTCCCACTCTGGGATGCTTTTATGATTCTGCAATTTTTTTTTTCTGCTAGCCACCAGACACGACAAAACTAAAGAAAAGGATCGTAAACATAACCCAAGTATTCTATCTAGGTCTTCATCCAATACTCTGTTGATTGTCATGTTAATGTCATGCTCACTATTAATGTTGAATCTGAAATGTCCCTGTCTTGCCAAGTACGCTTCCTCAAAAGATCCCATTCTCTTTACCGTATTAAATATGTCAAATGTCTACAATAAGGATGCATGGGTGTATGTCCATAGCTATCTGTTGTTATCTGTTCTCTGGTGTTTATCAGCTTCGTATTCTGGGTCTTTGCTTCCTAGAATTGGTCCCTTCAATTCATACTGGGGATTCAATGAATTTGAGCAATTGTTTCTAGCAATGACAAATAGGTGACATTTTAGAAGGGGCAAACATGTTGAGGAGAAGACCTTTTCTACAGCCAGACAGGACTGGAATATCTCATGAGGTCAGAGTAAAACCTGTGGGTAAGTGGGAGAGTGGAGATGTAGGTGGCTAGAAGGTCCGGGCCCCTGCCATTCTATATAACTGCATCCTCTGCTATTCTACCTGCCCCCTCCCCCATTTCCAGGTCCTGATCCCACCCACTCCATACTACCTTCACCACTCCACGCCCTCAAAAAGATTAAAGGAAATTCTTCATGAGACCTAAGGACCACTTACTCCCATTCCCTGCCCCGCCCCGCCTCCCCAAATAGTCGTCTTCTGTTGCAGTTCGATTTTGCTTGGTCAGAATTATTCCTTTACACCCAAGAAAGGATTTTGTGGGCAGGATGACATCCTGTTGAGTGCTTCTTAGAGGGCTCTAGCATGGTGTTCCCTTCCTTTCTTTCTCCCCACGCCACCCCTTTCTATCTCTTTCTTTCTCTGTCTCTCTATTTCTGTCTCCCTCTGTCTCTCTGTCTCTCTCTTCTTCTACTCCCCACTCCTCCTTTTTTTCTCTCAACAGAAGATAATACACAACTGTTTACTAATACTCAAATTGAAATGACTCTTTCAGTAAAATGCTATTCCCCAAAATAACTTCTCACAAATACTCATCACAGCTCATTTGCCAAAAACTTTGTCTTTGAAATAATTCCCTGGCTCCTCTGGCAGTATTTTGCAAAAGGCTAACCTCATGGCCCCTGTGACCAATTAACCAAGTAAAACACATTCTGCTTTATAATAATTAGAATACATGCGGTCCCAGCAATGTTTTAAACTTGGCTACGTTTGCCTCTTCCTGGACTGTTTAGACCTGAGCCTGTGAGGTGTTAAGTTCTGGATCACAAGCTGAATCTTGAGAGTCACAGTCTCGAATCCGAGGGGAAAAGCATCTCTTTCTCAATTCAGACTGACACCAGGATTTTATGAGAGGTAATAAGATAAAAGGGAAAGAACACTGAGTGAGGAGTCAAAATTTCATTTGCTGTGTGACTGTGGACAAGTCATTTCAACTTTTTGTTTTTTCTCTGTTAATGAGTTGGGAATTCAGGCTTTTGAACAATATGTCGCATGGTTAGAAATTCACATGGGATTAGGCCACATTAATTTAATTCTATTCAACCTGAATTAGAATGACTCAGTTTGGTAGAGGTAATCAACAGCACAGCAGCAGTGGTAGGCAAAGTGGTGAGCCCCCACTGACCTTGCTACAGTTTCACATGGGCTAGCTAATTAGGTAAAATTATTTTGCTAAAAGTTTCTGGTGGGTTATACTTCAGGGTCAAAGAGGTCCCATCTGGTCTGCAGGCTCCAGGTTGGATGCTTAAGAACAAAATGATCTCAAAGGGCTCTTCCAGCTCTGGCTTATGGTTCTATTATATTACATTCAGGGTCACCTCTTGGTACCCAATTCATATCTAATGCAGGGTCTTTTGAGGCAAAATTGTAAAGTTTGTCATCAATGGCGTTTTTCACTTCCCTTTTAACAGTATTTCATTCCATCATCTGTGCCCTACCCCTCCTTTACCATATTTACCACTCTAAGCACAGAATTTTTTTTAATGGAAAGGGATTCTCGGAGCCTTTTAGTATGCATGTTTCTCTCCTATGCCCACCACACAAGTGGCATGGTAGAGTCAAGCTAAACCTGGAGTTAGGTCTAAATGTTAGAAGCCTTTATTTAATCTGTCACAGAGTTTAGTAGTGAAGGACCCAAATCCCACCTCTGACACTTACTAGCTGTACAACCATGTTAAATCACTTAATTTCTCTGAGATCTAGTTTCTTCATCTATAAAACAGGGATAATTATATCTGTAATACCTTCCAATGAAGGTTGGTTGTGAGGCTAAGATAATTATGGAAAACACTTTGCAAAGTTAAAAGCATGTGTGTGTGTATGTTTGCGTATGTATATATGTATGTGTGTATTTATGTAAATTATTGCTAGGTGGTACCGTGGATCGAGTGCTGAGAGCCAGGAAGAACTGAGTTCAAATCCAGCCTCAGACACTTCCTAGCTATGTGATCTCGAGCAAGTGACTTCACCTTTGTGTGTCTGTTTTCTCATCTGTAAAAATGGGAGAAATAATAGAATCTAACTCAAAGAGTAGCTGTGAGTATCAAATGAGACACTTACAAAGTGTTTAGCACAGTGCTTGGCACACAGCAGACACTGTATCAATGCTAGCTATATTATTACCACCTTCATCATCACAAATGAAAAGGAGATGACTTTAGAAAAATGTCTGGATCGTAGAAAACTCTGTATTCCCAACACTTAGCAAGTTCCATGGAAACAGTAGCTACATAGTAAGTCTTTGTTGAATTGAAGCGGGGGAAAGATAATACTAAATTAGGGTAGTGGGGTTGGAGAGGAGGAGCTTCTCTTAGCTCTCAGATCACATGGCAGAAGCAGCTGCTATGTGCGGGACTGACTATGGTGTGTAGGAATGGCCTGTCACTTCAGGGAGACATTCAAAGGATAGGGGACAGTAGGATATTCATTACTCAATCAACTCTCATTCATTTATTCTAATGAAAAGAGCAGGAGAATAGTAAGGAAAAAAAACCTATTTTTTTCTACTGGTTTTAAACTTGCATTTTCCTTCTTCTTAATCATGTGCATTAGCAAATTATTTCTGTGCATCAATGTGGTAGAAGGTGCATCATAAAAGACAACAAGAGACCGGGACTCTTACCCTACTCTGGCACTGACTAGCTGTTTGGTCTTAGATAAATCATATCCTCTTTGGAGCTGTGTGAGGTAAATAAAATGTGAAGACTTCACAGGGAAGATATGTATGTATGTATGTATGAATAAATAAATACTAAGAAATGTTTTTAAAAAATCAAAAAAAATCAAGGAAAAGGGAAGTAGAAAAATTCTGAGGCCGTGAGAGTCTGATGGCTCAGCCTCTGGGAAAGTTTACCCTGAAACTTTTTGTTCTTTCTTCTGGTTCTGGTTTAAAGATTTGCTCAGTAAGAACAGGGTTACTATGACCTGCTTTCCTTTACTGTAAAAGTACTGTAGAAGAATGGAGAGGGTCTTCCCATCCCCTTATCCTATTCTCCTTCTTTAGATTTATAGATGTCACCTCAGTTGTAATCATTAACTAAGGGAATGGGAATTGGAGTTTCTGTGCTTCAATTTCCCAGTTCTTTGTCTAGCTTTCGTGCTCAGATTGTAAGCCCACCTCCCAGCCAATGGTGAGAAGGGTCAGAGGTAGGTGGGAATTCTCTTGTGTTAGGTATAATTATTGGTGCTTTGCGCCTTGTAAAGGTCCTCCCTTACTAGATAGGTTCTAGCAGAGGATGCCGTGTTCTCGAGAATTGAATAAAATTTATTTCTGTTCCTACCCTGAGATGGCTCCTTATTATAAATTTAATCGGTGAGGGTCTTTCATCCCACACAGGGCCTTGGTTTATTCGTCTGTAAAATGAGGAGAGTGGACTATATGACCCTTCATAGACAATGAAAATCTAGAAAAGGCAATGGTGATCACAGAGTCAACATAACTTCATCAAGATTAGGTTAGGCAGACTAACTTCATTTCCTTTTCTCCCCAGGATGATGAACCTGGTAGACTAATGGGATGCTCTAGATAGGAGTTACCTAGACTTGTAGCAAAACATTTTAAAGCTTCTCTCACACTATTCTTGTGGGAACAGAAATGGAGAGTGGAGGAGTCAGATGGGTTTGGGACTGGTTGAATAACTGGACCCAAAGAAGAGTCATTAATGCTTTAATTTCAGTTCAGAAGGAGGTCTCTAGTGGAATGTCTTGGGTCTTTCTGCTTGATCCTGCTGTTTCATGTTCTTACTAATAACCTGAATGAAGATGTCAAGGAGGACAGCTGGGAGGAAGAGCCAACACATTAGATAATAACATTGAGCCAGGTGGATGAAAATAAACTAAGAGGGGTAAGTGGAAAGTCTTGCCCTTTGGGGTCTAAAAATCTTATGAGGTACAAGAAGAAGAAAGTATAACTCTTCAGAAGTTCCGAGAAAACTATGGGGGTTTTAGCAGATTATTTGCTCCCCATATGAACATATGAGTCTATTACAGTAGCCAAGAAATGAATATGTTCTTCAGGTATGTTGATATAGCTAACATAATAACAGATAAGTGTTATATAGCATTTACTATGTGCCAGGTGCTATGCTAAGTGATTTATAATGATCTTATTTAACCCCCACAACAATCCTGGGAGGTTGGCACTATTATCCTGACCATTTTACAGATGAGGAAACTGAGGCAAACAGAAGTTTAAGTGACTTGCCTACGGACACATAGCTAGTAAGTGTCTAAAGCTAGATTTGAACTCTAATCTTCCTGACTCCAGGCCCAATGCTCTAGCCACTGTACCACCCTTAAGTTGTCATTAGAAGAGGAATATATTGTCCTGTTGTTCTTTGCTTTGTTATTTGCCTCCCTCAGAAGTTGTGTGGAGTACATATTTTAGGGAGAATCTTGAAGAAGTCAGAGAACATTTAGAGGAAAGAACCAGGATGGTGAGAACCTTGAGTTCATACTGTATGAGGAAAGGTGGAAGGAACCCAGGATATACAGCTTGGAGTTTGGGGAGAAGGTTCAGGATAGCTTCCCTCCCCCAGTTTTTAAGGTCTCTTCCATGTCCCACAGGGCATAACGAGGAGCAATGGATGGAAGTCACAAATTGGCCAACATAGGCTACAGATAAGGGAAAAGCTTTTCTAAAAGATAGCTATTCTAAAGAAGCATGAGCTTCCTCAGGAGGCAATGGGTTTCCCCTCACTGGGTATCCTCAAGCAAAATTTGAATGGCTACTTGTTTGGCACATTTGGGCAGGAATTCTTGTTCAAGTAGAGGTTATTAGATGGCTTTTGAAAGTCCTTACAACTTTGAGATATTGTGATTCGGCAACTTTTTCTTTTCTAGCTCTAAGAGTGCTTCCCTCAATAATACTGAAATGAATTTGCCTGGCCAGAACTCACTGAAGATTTACATAGGATAGAGATGTTTGGGGAGGAATCTAAAATGAACAATTTGTCACCAATAATGATAAAATCCATTAGCTACGGTTGATAATTAACTGCACGATAGACAGCAGATTCCATCCAGTTCAAAAGCATCTTGGGATAGGTGAATAAGGGCTCAAACCCAGACACTGATTGATTGGGTCAGAAATAACTATACAAACACTAAAGGAGAACAATCGATCAAAGGAAAGGAGGCAGGTCAATGGACATTTCTGCCAAAAGGAAGATTCACTTTCCAGAAGGAAGATGTCAGGTCATTGGGAACTCACCGGATCTCTTGATTGTTTTCAAATAAATCTTTGTTATTGTTTCTTAATAAAAGACTCAGAGCTAGATAATAATGTTCTGGTTTAGTGTATTTTTATACACATTTTATACATATTTATACACATTTTAATGGCTTGAACCACCTTTTAAATACTTTGTTTTTTGAACATTGGCGATTTAATTATTATCTTCAACTTTGTGGCATAAAACATACTTTAAGATAGCACTTCATAATTTGGTCAAACTTTTGCTAATTCATATGACTTTCAGGGGAGAAGGGTACAGCCTGAATTTGTAAAAAGTATGAATTATAGAATGTTGTTTCAAGAAATGGCACATTACTTTGGACAAGTCATTTTACTTTTCTGAACCTCAGTTTTCTTATCCAAAGATCCCTGGATAAATTTCAGGGGGTCTAAGAACTTCATATACACAATACATATATGTAAAAAACATTTGCATACAGACACATGTGTGTGCATATACATGTATGTATGGAACAATTAGGGTGTGTGTATGATATATACATGTTTATGCACATGTACCTATGTGTGGATATATGCCTACACATACAAATACATAGTATAATATATAATATATACATACACATAAGTATATATGTGTATGCATATACATATATGTATTCAGCAATGAGGGCATGCACGTGTGGTGTATATATGTGTGCAGAGACATATATTTATATGCATATGTACATAAATATATTAGGGACATACATACATGTGTGTATATACTCTTGTTCCTGTCAACAACAGAATATTTTTCAAAAATACTTTATTTCAATATAATTGATTTCCTTTGTAATACTATGTATCTTATTTTATGCATTTAAAATTTTATTTTGAGGAGGCTGTAGATTTCACTAAACTTCCAAAGGGGCCTGTGAAACAAAAAAAAAGTTAAGATATTCTAAAAAGTTCTGCTGTCTCTTCCAGATCCAAAATCTTATGAACCCTATGAAATGAAGTTCACAGCCTCTTTCAACCTGTTGAATTCTTGCCTATTTTTAAAATCGTAAATCCAAAGTTACCTTTTCTATATGTAATGATATGTAATTCAGATATGTAATGACTTCTTTCCTCGTCTTAGACCTCATAAAGAACTTTATTTGTGCCCCTTTTAAATACTTGCAATGTATTATTATGTTTTATGTGCGGAGCTCACTAGACCATAGCTTCTGTGAGGGCAGGAACCACATCTTAAGTAAATCATGTATCACCAAGCATGCCTAGTAGATGAGGTTTTGAATTTGGAGTCAGGCTCATGACAAAAAATGTTATCTGTATCCAGAGAAAGAACTGATGGAGTTTAAATGCAGATCAAAGCATAATATTTTTCACTTGTTTCTTTAGGGTGCATATGTCCACGGTTTCTCTCAAGCTGGCTTGACAGGCATTGCATGGGAGTTACAGTGCAAAACTGGGCCTTCCCCCCAAGGGGGGCAGTTCAGAACTGGCTCGATTTGGGATTTGGGGGGGACAGGTTATGTGCCCTTCAAAGAGTAGGTGTTCCCAGGCGATGCCAATCAGCTCTGATTGGTCGACATGAGGGGAGGTGGCCTATTCACTTTATTTTATACCAGGGTTTTTTTTTTTTCCCTTCTTGGTCTCTTTCTTCTTTCACAACATGACTCATACGGAAAATTTGGACCTCCAAGTTTTTTAAAAAATGAAATGGTAAGGGCAGCTAGGTGGTGCAGTGAGTAGAGCACTGGCCCTGGAGTCAGGAGGACCTGAGTTCAAATCCGGCCTCAGACACTTGACACATGTACTAGCTGTGTGACCTTGGGCAAGTCACTTAACCCCAATTGCCCTGCCAAAAAGCAAAAAAAACAAAACAAAACAAAAAAAATGAAATGGTAAAAAGTGCTTTTACATGTAATTTGGAAAAATTAAATACTATTAAAAAAAAAAAGAATTTGGAGTCAGGAAGACCTGGGTTTGGAATACCGCCTCAAACACTTTCTAGTTCTGTGACTCTGGACAAATCACTCAACATCTCTAAGGCTCCATTTCCTCATCTATAAAATGGGAATAATTATACCTATGTGCTAGCATTGTTGTAGGGATCAAATGAGATAATGTTTACAGAGCTCTTTGCAAATCTTAAAGAACACTATATAAATGAGCGATTATAGTAGACAATGCATTTTTTATAACTTGAATGCAAGCGAGTATTAGAGTAATGCTAATAATGGCTAACCAAGGACTGCCAAGAAACAACAATCCTGCCAGGTCTGCTTTAAAGCACTCCTAAGAATCATTTGTAATTAGGCTGTAATTGTTTACATGCAAATAAGTACAGCTTAAGTGTTTGAAAACAGCCTGTTTTCTTCCATAGATTAAATACAGTGCCCTCGCTCCTCCCCTGCTGTTTATACCATGGATTTGCTTAGCTCTCCTTTCTTCATAGTTTAGGCAAAGGTAAATCTCAGCTCAGCTTGAACTCCCTGCAGGCATCTTGTGCTAATGGAGCCCCAGAAACAGCTTTGAGACACTTAGAATATTAAGCAGTTTTGGTGGGGGAGGATGGGAAGGAGGACTTTGGCCCCGGGGCTTGAATGTACCCAAATGTAGCAGTGCCACACTACAGCGATGGCCCTTGGCCCTGCCCAAAGCTGTGAGTGCGCCTGTGAATGATCCCTCAACCTCACAAAGTGGAGTCCGAAGGCATGAAGTTTAGTGTATTTCAAAGCAGTCAAGTCATTGGTTCCATAGGAGTCATAAAGTAAACAAAACAACTTATATATTAAATATTTATTGGATAACTTTCTTTCTAGATAGATAGACTTGGAAGACAGTCTTAGAATCTGTGAGACCTGGCTTCAGATCCTTCCTTTGACACTTACTAGTTATCTGATCATGGAGCAAATCACTTAACCTCTTGGTATTCTAGATTATCCTAAGATTATAAGTTATAGATGACTTGCTGATCTGCTATGTTGGAGGGAATTTCCATACTAGGACTTCCCCACAAAGATGAAATCACAAGTATGAGAAAAAAAAATATATCTTTCTCGAAGAAGCTTGAAACAATTTATAGACACTAGCTAGTTAATCTCATAGTATCTTCACTTCTATTTAAGCACAATTACATCAGACTATGCTATAACTAAGCTTGAACACCAATTACAGGAGAAATTATTTTGCAAAGTTTCTTACATCATTAGATGATCACATTTTCCCTACCTCGGCATTACTCTTTAGGCAGCACTAAATGCCTACCCAGCTGTGACTGCAATGTTGTATACATGGTTATGTGTGTGTCATATTCAGAGGAAGGAGCGAAGTAGCAGCCCCAGTTAGACAAATATTAGATGCTGAATGGATAGGTATATACTCCCTCCTTCAGCTCCCCCCTCCCCAACATTTTGAATACCAAACAAAGACCACAGATTAAAAAGAGAGGATAGTGGTAGAAGGGGGAAAACTCTGGACCTTGGGAGAAAGTACCTACAAACCATGAAGTAAAAACATTGCTGAAAACTCACCACCACTCCCTTCGGCATCTACTTTTAATTCATTCTTTGAAGTTCAGAAACTTGGTTGGCAAGTTGTCTTCCCCATGAGATTTCCAGTTCTTTGAAAGCAGGAATTGTTTTTGCTTTTCTTGCAGTCCCAGCATTTAGCACAATGGCTGGCACATAGTAGGTGCTTAATAAATACTTGTTGAATTGACTTGCTCTTGGGCACTGGATGCTGACAAGCAAGGTCTTTTTGTTGTTTCTGGAACAAAGATACAAAAGCAAAATCCACTTCAGAGTCTCATTCAAAACCACTCAGTTGACTAGGATTTATCAAGTACCTACTATGTGTCAGACACTTACTAAGTAAGCTCTAGGGATGTAAAGAAAGGGGGCAGAAGAAGGCTCAGGGAGTTCTAACATCATAAATACACAGCATATTGTTCTAGGCACTAGGCATATTGTTCTAGGGCAGGCTAGGAAGCAAATCCAAGAATCTTAGAGCTTAATGAAATCTGGGAGGACATCTAGTGTCCTCCAATGAAGAGTCCTTTCTACATCTTATCCCTCGTGCTTTTCCAGTTCCACACCACTGCCAGACTAATCTTCCTAACTATGATAATGGTAATAGTAACAACAACAAAGATCAGAGAGACAGCATGACATGGTGGGTGGAAAATTGCACTTGGAGACAGGAAGATCTGGGTTCAAATCCTACCCCTGCTATATACCTACTGTGTGACTCTAGGTTCTTCCTAGATAAGAGCACTGACTTGGAGATGGAAGATCTGGTTTTTAGGTGTTCCTCTACCAGTGAAAGGCAGTGCCGTACAGTGGATAGAATGCCAGGAAAACTGAGATTCAAGTCATGACTCTTGCTGTGTGATCCTGGGCAAGGGTATTGTTAATGGGATATGAAGATCTCCCCCCCTCCCCACCATGGTAATGGGTCTCACATGGAGCCCATTAAGAGAAGCTTTCTTAGGGGAGGCTTGCTTGCGGGAAGGCTTCCATACCTTTTGGTACTAAGTTGATTAGGCACTGAGTCACAAGGGTTGTGATGCCTTCTGGCTCTGAGAAGTGTGTATGTGTACTCTGAGTTGGTATTTTGCTTTGGGGACTTGCTTATGAAAAGGACCCTGTGATTCCCTGGTTGAGACTCTGAGTAGCCGTATGTTCAGACTCCCCCCCACCCCATTCACCCCATCTGCCCCCACTGCTCAGATGTAAAAGCTTTCTCGATCTAGTGGTGTATGTAAAGTGTATAGCAATATTGCTTTGATCAGGCAGTCAGAGCCCTGTCTGTTGGTCTTTATGCTAATTTCTCTGCTTGTATTTTCTCTGCTTTTATTTTCTCTGACATTCAAGGTGCTGACCCTTCCTCTGAACTAGTAAATGTAATTAAAAGTAGGATTGTTAACCCCTTTTTGAGCAGTCTTTCCTAGAAAAGCAAATCTAAGAACCTGTGCTAGCAGGATCCTGGGTATGCTATGGTGCTTGCTGCTACAGCAAGTCACTTAAACTTGGTGTATTATACAAATTTCTAAGAATGTAAGTTGTAGAAAAGCTGTTGACCTACATTAGTGGAGGGAGTTTCCTCATCTGGGAATTCTCCACAGCGATAGAATCACAGATCCAGTCCCTATTCTTATCCTATCATCATAATAAGATAACAACTACTATATAACCAATGAATTACATTGAAATTGGACTATTATCAAAGACCAAACTATCGCCTACAATGCCAAAATATAATATTAATTCATTTTTCAAAAATTAGGAACATCTATAATAGATGTCACCAGAGATGCACAATATGTGTATACACATATACATGCACACATGCATATATGTATGATACTGCACACAGCAATAATAAAGTCCAGATTGCATTGAGTATATGTACATACATGTATCTACATGGACACATATATGTATGCATGTGAATGGGCAAGTACAGTGGATAGAGCACTGGGCCTAGAGTCAGGAAGACCTAAGTTCAAATCTAGCCTCAGATAGCTTTGTGGCCCTGAGCAAATCACTTAACCCTGTTTGCCTCAGTTTCCCCATCTGTAAAATGAGCTGGAGAAGGAAACCACCCCAGTACCTTTACCAAGAAAATCCCAAATGGGGTCATGAAGAGTCAGATATGACTGAAACAACTGAACAACAAATACATGTGTGCCTATCTACATACGCATACACACATATTTTATGTGTGTGTGTGTGTGTGTATGCTCTTGGTCAACCACAAAAGCAATAATTTTGTCCACCTGTGTAATAGTCTTTAGATCACTAAATATCAAAGAAAGGTAGTGGCATAATGGCTTATCACAGGACTATTTTTATACGAATCCCATTGGAAAAAGAGGATGAGAATGAGAGATTTATAACTCACACTCACATCATGCTTTGAGTTTGCAGAGCACTTCATATACTTTGTTATTTGATTCTCACAACAACCCTGTGAAGTAGTTACTCTATCAGTAAGCATTTATTAAACAATTACTCTTTACCAGAAACTGCATTAAGCCTTGAGGATACAAAGAAAGGCAAAAAAAAAAAAAAAAACTTGTTCCCTGCTCACATTCCAATGGGGAAAAATATGCAAATAACTATGTACATAGAAGAGATAAGTGGAATAAATGAAAAGTAATCTCAGAGAGAAGAAATTAGCAGGGGTGCGATAAGGTGGGGTGGGTTGGGGAGGACTAAAGAAAAGCCTACTGCAAAAGGTGAGATTTGAAAGCCAGGGAAGAAGTTAAGAGACAGAGATGAGGAGAGTGTTCGAGCTAAAGGGGACAAGAGGGGTTGACAAAAAGAAAGTGTGCCTCTTTGTCAGATACAAGGGGAAAGGAGAGTGGCAAATGATGTTATGAGGGTAATCATGTACAGATGAAGTATAAAGCACAAGGACCAGCAAGAAGACCAGTATAGCTGGGCTGTAAGATATCTGGAGGGGGATAAAGTATAAAAGCACCAGGAAGGCAAGGATGGGGCTAAGTTGTAAAGGGCTTTAGATGGTAGAGAACTTTCTATTTAATTCTGGAAGTAAGAGGTAGCCACTGGAATTTATTGAGTAAGAGAATGACATGGTGGGAGCCATGTTTTAGGAAAATCATTTTGGCATCTAGGTGGAGGATGCACCAGGGTAGACAGAGACTTGAGGAAGAGGGACCAATCAGAAGGCTATTGCAATAGTCCAAGACAGAGCTAGTACTAGGACAGCAACTGTGTGAGTGGAGAGAAGGTAGAGGATAGGAAAGGTATTGTGAAAGTAAAAGTAAGATTTGACCAGAAGTGGTGACAGGGGAAAGTAAGAGATGAATAGTGCTAGACATAATAGACCTGGGAATCATCTGCAGAGATGATAATTGAACTAATGGGATCTGATGAGATCATCTGCCAGATAATATGGAGAAAAGATAAGAGACCCCAGGACAGAGTCTCTAGGGATATCCACAGTGGGTCTGATCTGAATGAAGATCCATCAAGGGAGAAAGGAAGGTGAGGAAGCCACGGCTCAGCAGTCTGGCTCTGCTACTCTTCTGTTCAGAGACTTTCAGTGATGCCCTTTACTTGGCAGTCATTTGGCACTAATATACCTCCAAATATGGCACTAATTTGGTACTCCAACTTGGCACTGATATATCTCCTACTAACTCTCCTCCAGATAAAGTATGCTCTAATGAAACTAGACTATTCTTCATCCTCCCTACAAACACTGGACATTCCCACCTCCACATCTTTGCTCATATTGCTCCCTACTCCTGGAATACCCTCTCCTAAAATTCCTTTCTTTCTCGTGTTACCTCCTCAAATTACTATTTGGTATTTTGATCTTCCCCTCTCAGTTTGATTTTTTTTTTGAGTTTTGATTAAAGGGGCCATCCCTTGACTCACTTCTTGAAGAGGCCTGTTCACTGAATGGGCATTACCTCACTCAAAGTGAGAACCTGAAAAGATCTTAGCCTAAAAGGGCCAGGGTCTCCCAGTGCATTCTGGGCCATCTCCAGTTATCCTACTGAATATCAGGCCATTGGACCCAGATGGTTCTGGAGGAGAAAGTGAGGCGGGTGACCTTTCACAGCCCTCCCTCACTGAAATCAAAATCAACTACAAGTCATGTCATCATTTCTCTGATGTCATGGTCCTCTTAGAGAACAAAGGACAAACATAATAACAGCAACAACCTCCTCAAGAAGCATTGCCTGATCTTCACAGTCAGTAACAACCTTTCTCCCTTAAGACTTTATATAGCATTTTATATTAACTTCTTTTATGCATTGGTGATATATTATTCTATTTATATAGATAACTCACAAATTCAAATATCTCTGCTCTCTCTCCTAAGATCCAGTCACACATCTCTAACTACCTATTGGAAATTTCAAACTGGAGGTCTCACGTGCACACCAAACTCACAACAGAACTCATTTTCTTTCCCCTGAAATGCATCCCTCCTCTGAACTTTTCAAGAATTTTGAAGGTACCACCATTCTTTTAGTTACCCAGGTTCACAGCCTTGACATTCTCTTCTTTCTTATTCTCCTCACTCTCCCTCATCTTATAAATTCAATCAGTTGCCAAATGTTGTCATTTCAATCTCTGCAATATTGCTTGCACCTTCCCCCTTCTTTCTATTCACACAAACATCACAACCCTATATCAAGCCCTTGTCACCACTTGCCTAGACTATTCCAATGACATTCTAATTGATTTCTGGCTCCAATCTCTCTCCATTCCATTTCAACTTTCATGTAGCCACTAATAACAAATCCACCTTAGATCATGTATCAAGCATTTTGAAGGCCTTCCTTTGGGACTTTCATTGGCACATCCTTTAGTTTGTCCATCTGACATTTCTTCCTGGCCAGCCCTAAACCATGCCATAGCCACTCAGATGATAATCCTCCTCCTTCCTCTCCTCTTCCTGTTTAATCCTGGGCTCAGTTCAATATACCCTTGTAGTCACTATCCAAGGTATAGATTCTGATTGAATAGGCCTATGCAATATCTTTGAAACTTAACCTTATGGTTTGGATAATAGGTATTCTTCATCCACTTGGATTTTCCTGTGTGGATAGTTAGGGTGAGCTCTTTTGGGTTATTATATATTTCACTTACAGGGCTTTGACATTTCTTGTGCTTGACTCAATCAGCATAGTATCACTGGTGAATAGGATTTAAGGTCCAGGTTTTCTGGCTCTAGGCATTTTACCCAAGGCAGTCCATTCCACTTTGGGACACCTCTATTTTTTTTTCCTTGTGTAAAACTAAATTTTTTTCTCTGCAACTAATATTCCTTGGTCCTTATTCTACCCTTTGGACCCTAATCCTTTTCTACCATGATAGCCCTTCAAATGTTATCATGTCACTTCTAAAACACTTTTCTAGCCTAAACACCTTGCTCCTTCCCTATCCCAAGTTTTTCGATCTATTTTCATATGGTGTTGTTTAAGACACCCTCACCATTCTGTCACTGTCCTGTGTGCATGCTCTAGATTCTTAATATTCTCCATAAAATGTGGTTCCAGCAATTAAACAAAGTAAATCCAGTAAACAAAGTAATCCAGATGTACAGAGTGATTTTCACTGCCCTGGTCAAGGACATTATGTTTCTTTTAATACAGTAAAAGATGACACGATCTTTTGTGCTTTCCCTCTTCTATGTTATTTTGACTCAGCTTTTTACATGAATCACTGTCCATCCATGCTCCCTCCCATATCCTGCATTTGTATATTTTATCTTTTGAATCCAAGTGTCAGACTTTACATTTCTTTCTATTAAACTTAATCTTATTAGAGATGACCAACTGTTCCAGCCCATGAAGTTCTCTTTTGTTCTTAGTTCTGTGTGGTACAGTAGAAAGAGCACTGAATTTAGAATCAGAGGACCTGGGTTCAAATCTTCACTTTACTTACCTGTGTGACCTCTTGCAAGTCACATTACCTTTTTGGGCCTCCATTTCCTCATTTGTAAAACAAAGGAGTTGAACTGCCCCCATGGTCCCTTCCAGCTCTAAAACTGTGACCCTATAGTGCTATTTGTTGACTATTTGTCCCTCCTTTGAGTAATTTACTGATCCGATGCCACCTATGTCTTTATGTAAATCACTAATTACATTGATGAAGAGAATAGGTCACAGGACGGAATCCTGACAAAGACCTCTAGAGATAAAGCAGCAGCATACATCCTCTTCACTGAGGCGGGCAGCGTGTTCTGAGTTGGGTGGGGGGGAGGCCTTCCTGTGTGGGAGTGGAAGAAGGTAGCATTTTCTTTTCTCAGACTAGGTCAATAAGGAACATAAAATCTCTTCCCAAATAGGTCAGTGAAAAGCTGGGGCCTTGAAACTTCTGGCAGCAGTGCCAGCCTCTACAGAATTGTAGAGGGAGTTGAGCCAGTCTTGGACAGCCTTTTTCCCAATCTCTTCTATATCACCTCCTTCCTTCTACCTCAGGGGTTTTCCTCTACCTCCTAATCTGATATGAGAGAGAGAGAGTTCTGCCAGTTACTCCTACTTCAAGTGTACAGCTGGTCTCTTGAAAGGATGAGGAGGGACTTTCTAGTTTTAGCTTAGTCTCTTATTATGGTATAAAATGATGCCTCATAAAAAGATTCTGGACAGCAGTGGGGACTAGGGTCAGAGAAAGGGTATGTCACTCAATAGAAAGAATACTAATTTGCAAATATTCTTGGTATCCATTGGTTGAGGAAATTCTTAGTAATTTCCATGTTCAAGAATGGCTCCCAATTGCATCTAAGATAAAACACAAATTTCTCTGCTTGATTTTCAAAACCTTTCAACTTACTGCATATTACTGTCCTTCATGCACACTATGTTTCAGTCAGAATACCCTCATTTTTGTTTCCTACACAACATGTCATTTCCCTCCATATATCTGCACAAGCTGTCCTCTATGCCTAGAATGGATTCCCTCTTCCCCTCTCTCATACAATTCCTAGCTTCTTTCCGATGTTCAACTCAGTCTATCACAGTGCCCTCAATCACTAATCCTCTTATAATTTTGTATTGATTTTATATGCAAATATGAGTGTGTGTATATAAACACACACATATGTATATATATACATATATGTATGTATATATATATGTATGAATGTATAATTTCTATAAGTCAGCCTTTTTCCAGAGATGTCAGAGGTAGTATTATCATGCAACCCTAGCACCTGGATTCTTGTTGTCGTAGTCTAGTTAGATCGAAAAGCTGACCAACCACAGCTATATCCCTATACTACATCCTATACTACATATTTAACTGTTGATTGCCAAGATCCAGAATCACAGATATTTTGGATACCGATTCTGTATGTACTTCCAAGATCACAGAGAAAATTAACTGACCTTTTGAGGAGGCTGGACTGTTAATCATTGTTAAGAAAATAGTTTTTAAGAAAGACTCAGTTTATCTTGTGGTTCTAGTGTTTTGAAGGAAAAGACTTTCATCCAAGATTTGGGGTAACAGACAGGTGAGATGAGAATGAGATGCAAGCAGATTAACTCTTACACTACCAAGTAAGTGACAGAAGTGGGTTAGAGGTGAGACTAATGGAATAGCTGCCTGCAGTTGGTCAAAGGAAACTAGTCAAAGCTTTTTTGTTTCCTTTGCTCTTCCAGAATATAGGGGTGATTCTAGCTGCAAGCCCCACTTCTGCCTATATATTGTCTAAATGTTTATCTATGTTTATTATTAGATAATGTTCACAAATCAAACTCTCAATAATGGTCATGATGTCTAAACCAGGAGTTAATTTTTGTTTGTGTTAGGGACCCCTTTGGCAATCTGTTGAAGCCTATGGACTCCATTGAACAATGATTTTTAAATGCACAGGATTACAATTATTTCAACATAGTTTATCTATCTATCTATCTATCTTAAAGCTTAAAGGTTAGGAACCACTGGCCTAAATCTATAAATTCAAGGCTGGAAATTAAGTAATACAAAGCTGGCCTATGGGAAGAGAGATTTTTCTGGTTTACTTGAGAGTTGAGGCTAAGACAATTAGAGGAGTTTTCTGTAATGTTGATAATTAATGAGAATATTCCAAAACATGCTGCCTAAACTGCCTCCGAACCTACTAAGAGGAAATTTAGAAGGAAATGAGCCAGTAGTAGACTTGAGTATGGGCAACTAGGTGGCACAATAGATAGAGCATAGGGCCTAGAATCAAGAAGATCTAAGTTCAAATCCAGCCTCAGATACTTAGTAGCTGTGAGACCCTGGGCAAGTCACTTAACCTTGTTTGCCTTGGTTACCTCATCTGTAAAATGAGCTGGAGAAGCAAACAGCAAACCAATCCACTACCTTTGCCAAGAAAACCCTAAATAGAGTCACAAAGAGTTGGACATGACTGAAATGAAGAACAACAGACTGAGGGATAGGGAGCTGGTATATTTGTCACCAAGTGCCACACTGTGATACCCCAATTATCTCTACTTCTGAGAGCCTTTGGTCAGGATTTTTTAATTTAAAAAAGTTTCTCCATGGATATTTTCTCTTTCATAATCAAGTGACTGAATATTATAGGATTATAAGCATAAAGTGCACCCACATGTACAAAAATATTTAAAGCAGGTCTTTTTGTGGTGGCCAAGAACTGGAAATTGAGAGGATGCCCATCAATTGGGGAATGGCTAAACAAGTTGTGGTATATGAATGTAATGGAATACTATTGTGCTATAAGAAATGAGGAGCAGGCAAATTTCAGAAAAACTTGGAAAGACTTATATGAATTGATGCTGAGTGAAGTGAGCAGAACCAGGAGAACATTATACACAGTAAGAGCCACAGTATGTGAGGACTGACTTTGATAGACTTACCTCTTCTCAGCAATGCAAGGACCTAGAACAACTCCAAAAGACTCATGATAGAAAATACTATCCACATCCAGAGAAAGAAATATGGAGTCTGAATGCAGATGGAAGCAGACTTTCTTTTTTGTTTTGTTTGTTTTTTCTTTCTTGTGGTCTCTCCCATTTGTTCTAATTCTTCTATACAACATGACTAATGTGAAAATATGTTTAATAAGAATGTATATATGGAGCCTATATCAGATTGCATGCTGTCTTGGGTAGAGGGGAGAGGAGTAGAGAAAATTTAAAACTTATGGAATTGAATGTTGAAAACTAAAAATAAGCTAATTAATTAAAAAAAAGAATTCACCTGTGGGAAAAAACAGTATGGGCAACTAGGTGGCACAATAGATAGAGCGTCTGCTGCTGATTAACATTGGGCTATGTGTTCAATAAAATTTTGTTATTGCTTTTCAATCATGTCAGACTCTTCATGACCTTATTTGGGGTTTTCTTGGCTGAGATACTAGAGTGGTTTGCCATTTCTTCTCCAGCTCATTTTACAAATGAGGAAACTGAGGCAAAGAGATTAAATGACTTGCCAAGGGTCACATAGGTAGTAAGTATCTGAGGCTGGATTTAAACTCAGGAAGATGAGTCTTTCTGACTGTATGCCCATCACTCTATCTATTATACAACCTAATTTCCCTGCAAAGTGGTTTAGAGTAGGGTCAAATTAAGAGGAATCTCTTAGGAGGTACTATGTGAGATATCAGACCTCTTCAATTACTCAGAAATTCCTGATACACTGACCATAAAGGATAAGAGTATCTGGAAATATATTTCCAGAACCAACTCTGAGGAGGGATTGATTAAAAAACTTAAAGATTTCATAGCCTGAGAAATTTTGCCATGGCAAAACTTGGAGGTATGATTAAGGCAGGGAAAAAAAAAGATTCTTCAGCAGTAAGTTGCAACAAGTGTTCATTTCCTACATCACAAAAACATCAACGTCCAAGTGAGCGATTTTCTCAGGACAAGACACGGCCTGCTGGGGAAGAACCCATAGAATCTGCAGTAAGCAAGCGAGTGAACTATTGAAAGGCTAGCAAGTATCTGAGCAAGGCAAAGTGTACAATTTGGTGGAAAGAATCAGAGAAGCTCTTCTTGAATCGGTTTGGTCTCTAAGGACAGAAAAACTTAAAATCAGATATCAGGAGTGCTTGGAAAAGGTGAGTGGCACTATGGTTCTAAGGGAGTGGTGAAGTCAACTCCAACTGGTTTGTGAATGCCAACCATTAAATTTTCAGTGTGAACATTTCTGCCTTAAAAACTGGCAAATGCCATGAATTAGAGCTTCACTTATTGTTTTGTTGGTTGTCTAGACTTAAGGCAGTGGTAGAAGAAAAAAATGGAGAAAATGTTAATAACGCAAATTAAACATAAATTCTGTTGTGCAAACTTTTTTTCCCCAGAGAGCCAATTGTTAAACATTTATCAGCACAACCTTGAATATGACCCCTTTCCTGGCCTAAACCCTGAGATGGTACCAAGGGTAATGATGGAAGATTTTAAGACTTATAGAAAAGAAATCACAGTACAATCAGAAGAAAATGCAAAATCCACAAAGGATGGTCTAAATTAATGGCACGTGCAGCAAATGTTATGTCAAAAAATAAACATTTGATCTGCAGGTAGTTGCTAGAAAAAAGCCCAAGTATCTGGGCACAGAGATGGGAGTACACTTGGTAGCCAACTCAGGAAAACTCACTCTTGACTTCTTCCAAATCCCCTCATATGCAAAACACAGAAGCAAAGCAAGGGAACCATCAAGTCTAAGCCAGGAATTTACAGAAAACCTGTTGAGAGATGGAACTATGGACAAGACCATTTGACATGGAAAGACGAAAGACCAAGAGAAGAGAGGTCACAGAAGTTTGTTCTAAGACCATCATCAGTACAACTGTAAAAGTATAACTATTTTCTGCAACAATTGGTGGCCTGTATGGACACATGAGTTATGTATGCATCTGAAAGAGAAATGCAGAAATGGTGTTTAAGTGGCTGAATTTCAAGGAATAGGTATCAGGAAATGATGATGGGGCCAGAGAAGGAGACCATCCTGGATCATAAAAACAATAACCACTACCTTATCATCAGTTGGGTCTGTCCCATCTGGACAGCGAAGATTAAGAATGGGAAAGTGGCCATCATATTTCAATTATTCTAACAGAGATATTTGAGAAAATCACCTACCTTTTCAACCTATGATAGGATTAGGGCTTGGCAGAATGAATGATAATTATCAACCATATCTGGGATACCTCAGAGTGAGCTATAAGTTTCCTACAGAAGCTGTTGAAATCCACAGCAAGGTGAACACCACAGCTCTGGCATGTCCAGATCCACAAAATTCAAGTGTCAACATTGATGGGAACTAATTCTCATTTACTTGAAGTACTATCAATGATGTAGTACTCAATATGTGTATGCTTTGATCATGCATGAAGCCTCTGGAAAAGTTCACAGTGACAGAGAAACCAGTAGTAAGAGTCAAAACCACTAGAGCACTGGTCCTTCAATCTCAGAAGTGGCTCCTGAGAATTTTAACTTGGTGGTTCTCCAGTGTCAGAAGAATGAAAGAATTGGTTGATACAGAAGTTCAGAATGCAGTTCATGGCATGAAAGTTATGTAATGTGCTCAAGGAGCAACACACAGAATAAATCTTAATGAGTTCTGACCAGTCCAAGAATGATCTAGTAATATTGTTTCATCTGAGATGAAATACCTCTGAAATCATCTGCAAGAACTGTTGTTCAGTGGCACAACCAGAGTCTAGCAGCCCATATACCTGGCGTGTCACGGTTATATAGGAAAAAATGGGGAGATACGAATCTGTGTATGCTGTCAGACTGAATAAAAGAACTAAGTGGACCAGTACACAGCACCAAGAGTACAAGACCCAGTACTGTCTATTACTTTTGCCCTGTGCTTGTCATGAACCCTATCCTACCAAGTCTCAAAGATTCCTAATTAATTATGAGTACACATATATTTCTGTTTTAAAGTGCAAGACTCACTTTGCTTTCCACCAGATGTGCTTTGGTATTTAGTCACCTGAGAATTACCAAGCACTTCCTCCAAAATGATGCTTCTTTGTTTCACACTTATTGTTTTCCATAGTATTTGTTTGCAATTTTTCCCAAATTGTGTTTTCTCCACCTCCCACGGATGTCAAGGTGAACACCCTTTTGACCACATCAGTGTGTCTCTTGCCAACCATGTTTTCCCTCAGCTCTTCATGAGGTGCATTTCATATGCCATCATAGAATACTAATTGACATTAATGACATTAGGGTGTCCCAAAAGTCTTAGTTCAGTTTTAAGGTATCTTAAGCTTAAGTCCCTTACAGCTTTCAATCCATAACCCTAGCATTCCATGATTCCACAAGAGAATTTAGCTTAGAAGAGATGGGAAGCCCTTAAGAGTAACAACTGTGGGCACAAATGAAAATTTTTCCATAATGAAGAAAAGGAAGAGATACATAAAGAGATGTGTGTGGTTGCAGAGGAATTTTCTGACGAATAAGTGATCTTGCATGGTTCTAGTCTTAATTGATTTCCCTATGGATTAAATTACCATGGTTGTGATCCTTGCCTGGCCACCATTTATATATATACACATACATATATACATACATATATATTCATTATATTTGTGTATATACATATACAGACATATATATATATATATATAGCCATGAATATAACTATAAACATATTAATTCAGTTTTATATCTGAAAAGACAACCTGCAGATTGTAGCTGAGTCTTGAAGGAAGCCAGAAAAACCAAGAGGCAGAGAGGAGAAGACAGAGCCTTCTAGGCAAAGGGGACAGCCAGTGCAAAGCAGTGATGGGAGATGGAGTATCAAGTTTGAGGAATTCCAAGTAGGCTGGTAGACTTGAGTCATAGATTACAAGAACAGTAAGGTATGAGAAGACTGGAAAGGAAGGAAGAGGGTAAGTGAGGAAGAGCTTTAAATGTCAAACAAAAAAGTATATATTCAATCATGGAAGTAATAGGGAGCTCATTAAATGAGCTGGGGGTGGGGAGGAGAAAAGGACATTATCAAATACATGCTTTAGAAAAATCACTTTGGTAATTAAGTGGAACATGGATTGGAGTGGTAAGAGACTTGAGGCAGGGAGAGCAGTTAGAAGACTTTGTTTTATTATTGATTTCACTGTTAATAAATCATATGTTCAAAATGTTAATATTTATTTAACCCTATGAGACCTTTCTCTAGATATTTATCTGGAGAGAGAAACAGGCAGACAGAGAGACATAGAGAGAAAGAATGAACACTATTGGCAAAGGGGGTATTTAACTTATTTTGAGTAGAAAATATACCTCCCCATAGATTCTAGAAACCGGTTCTAATTTTTCACTCTTAGAGAATGTAGAACAATATCTCATATGCTTAAAGATAGACATCATATCCCCACAATGTCATACACTATCCAGGTTAAACAACACATGTTCCCTTATCAAGCATCTGGTTTAGAGTTTCCTCACTACCTCATATAGATACAATCCAGTTTCTCTCTCTCTCTCTCTCTCTCTCTCTCTCTCTCTCTCTCTCTCTCTCTCTCTCTCTATCAGGAGGGAAGGCAGGGCAATTGGGGTTAGGTGACTTGCCCAAGATCACACAGCTAGTAAGTGTGTCAAGTGTCTGAGGATGAATTTGAACTCAGGTCCTCCTGACTCAAGGGCCAGTGCTCTATGCACTATGCCACCTAGCTGCCCCTACAATCCAGTTTCTCAATGTCCTTTCTAAATAAATCACCCAGAATTGAACATAACCCTTTAAATTTGTTCTGACCAGAGCAGGGCACACTTCTCTCATTTTAGATGCTACATTTCTATACATACACCTTAAGATCATATTAACCTTTGTCCTGCTTACTCATATTAAATTTAAAGTCCACTAAAACTTGCAGTCGTATATGTGTTTTCCACAAGAACCACTGTCCAGCCATGCTTCCCCCATCCTGTATGCATGCAGGTGATTTTCTGAACCCAAGTGTAAGACTAGTCACTTACACTCATTAAATTTCATCTTACGAGGTTTGGCTCATCTCTCCAGCCTGTCAAGACCTCTTTGGATCTTGATTTTCTAAACCAATGTGTAAATTATACCTCCCAGTTGTGATATCTCCAAATTAACGAGTGCATCATTTGTGCCTTCATTCAGGTCATCTATACAAATGCTGAACTGAACAGAGCTAGTACCAAGGTTAGGGGAAAGCCCACAAGAGCCCTTTCCTGGTTCACGTGAATTTATTATTCATCATTCTTTGGGCTTTTTAAATGAACAATAACTACCCTGCTCTTGAAGGGCTTTCTATCTAAACAACCTAATGGAAAAGAACTAAGAAATTTAAAAGTGAAAGAGGAAGGGAACTACGGGTATGGAATACCATATATGTAGTTTTTGATATATTGGTTAATTTTAGTGAACTGGATTCCCCACCCTCCCCCCATCTCTTTTCTTTATTATAAAAGATGGCTATTTGAAAGTGGAAGGGGAAGTGACACATTGGGAAACAAAGATTATATAAAAGCAAAAGATATCATTAACATTTATTTCATAAAAGCCAAAGATCATAGGAGTTACAGATAATATAGAATACCTCCCTCATTTTACTGATAAAGAAAATGGTTTAAAAGGTAAAGGAACTTACATGAACGTCACCCCAGTCTTTGTCCTGGTCCTTCTTCTCTCCGTATTTTTTCCTTTAGTTAGTTCATCTTTTCCCATAGGTTCATTTATCCTAAAACTGAAGCATTCTTCTCCAAAAACTCAAACCTTTTCTCAATTTGCTCGGTTTCCATTGAGGGTACCACCAAACCCCATCGTTACCTAGGCTTGGAGACCTCTTTTAAAACTATTTTTTAGCTATTTCCTCTCCCTTCACTCCCAAAGCCAATTAGTTACCAAGTCTTATCAATCCTACTTCAGTGACATCTCTCATTTTTGTGGCTTTTTCTCCACATAACACTGCCACCACTTAATTCAATTCCTTGTATTTCCCACCTTGACTATTTTAAGAGTAAAATGAGGAAGATGTTCTATATGATAGCTATAATTCCTATAATCCTTGATTTCTAAGCAATGTTAATGGTCGTTTGCTTTTGTATAATTTATGTTTCCCAGTGTATCATTTCCCTTTCCAAACCACTTCCAGCTTCTTTATGATCTTCCTGCCTCCAGTCTTTTTCACCTCCAATTTATTCTTCATATAGCTGCTAAGATAAACTTTTCATTGTATAACTTGTCAATTCTCTTATTCTTTTCTAACCTCATCATCCTGTAAGATCTCATCAGCCTGGGAACTCTGCCATAATGGTATCTTGTTGTCATGAGAATTTTCCCAGTCTGTTTTTATCAAGTCCTTGGAGTGGTTAGTCACCGAAATTAGAGAAATAAGGGAGATCACGTAGTCAGACCTACTCATTTTACAGAGACCCACAGAGATAGAATGAGTTGCTTTATGGTCCCGTCATTATTAAGTGGCAGAGCTGGGATTCAAGCCTCTTCACAACCACAGCTTCCTTTAAAGTACACTTAGATGCCATCTCCTACATAAGGTCAATCTTCATTCCTTGAGTTGTTATTGCTTTCTTGAAATTACTTGGCATAACTTTGTATATCTGTCATACATATTGTATCCATCCCCTCCCAGCTCCACCCCCCCATGACTGACCTATATGCCTTGTTCCAGGAAAATGTAAGCGTTTCATTTTTTGCATTTTGGGGCTTTTCTAACCTCAGCACCTAGCATGATGTTTTGCACATAGCAGGTGTTTAATGCTAGTTAAATTGAATTGAGCTGAACCCAATTCCTTGACTGAAAATCCAACGCTCATTCCATTAATGATTCATGGACTGGAATGCTGAGTTCAGTTCTAAAGGCAGAATGGGAGCTGAGTGATTCTCTACTTGAATTTCAAGAAATATCTCCCTAGCACTGAAGTTAGATGGGGCAGATGGAGACTGAAAAAAACAGATGTTGAACTCAGAAACGGGGCTTTTTACTACTGAAGGCAAAACAAGTTGGCAGGAACTTAGTATCAAAAGCAGGAAATATCAGAACATGCTTGCTGCCCATTTGGCTCCCAAAGCATGAGGCAGCTGTCCCTGTGACCCAGGCTACTTTCTGGGATCAGTTAAAAGTCTTTCTTTTTCAGCACCTGAAAGGATGACTTCATTGCAGGCTGCTTCTACATCAGAAGCATTTGAGATTATTTATAGACTTGAGAATGTTATTTTAGCTAATCTACAGGTTCCTTCAAGGAGTCTGAAGGATAAATCTGCCACCACCCTAGTTCAAGACCTCATTACCTTTTTCCTAGAATTACTACAAAATCTCCTAACTGGTTGGTCTCTCTGCTTCCAGGCTCCCGTTTTTCCAATCTAACCTTGAATGGTTAGCACGGAGACCACATTTCCTAAAACACTTCTGTCTATGAGGTTTCTCTACTACAATTACTATTCATCTTTTGAGGCTCAAATCAGATGCCATCTCTTCCAAGAAAAAAAAATGAGAGTACAGCAAATGCACAGAGTGCCTCACAAAGCACCTCTATGTGAATGATGCTAGGGAATAGATGGTGTCTCTCTCCTTGTGAAGGATGCTAGGGAAACTTTCTGGGAAAATCATATAAAGTGCCTAGGAGAGACTGAAACATGCATGTGTGGACGTTTGTTAAATAGTTTTCATTAATTAACCATGTGATAAAGACTCTCAATTTTGGAGACCCCCCCCCAAAAAAAAGGCCACTCAACTTTGGTTCCTTCCTTTTGGTGCTCTTCCTCTCAATATCTCATTATCCTCAATTACAACGTGGTGGTTTGATGGTCTCTAGTGAAAGACTACATTATAAGGCCAAAGACTGAAGGGCTTTCCCCTTTGGGGTTATTATATGGCCCTTGAGAAAGGGGGACTCTGGTTTTTTTTATTTGTCCTATTCCATTACAGGCAGAGGGAGTGGAGCCTGCCAAAACTTGGGAGTCCACATCTCCCCCTCATGACCCCCACTAGATGTAGATTCCAGGACACCCTTAAGAGTTCAGGGGGGCCTTTTTTTACTCTCATTGACTTAAGCCTCCTACTGGTTGTGTTCGCCTCCATTTTTGGTAGATTCTTCTTCACAGTAACTTTCACACCTGTTCAATCTTCTGGTTTGTTTGGTTTTTTTTTTTTCACAGCAACCAGCCTAGTTCTCATCTATATTGTCTCATGCTTCCCATACTGTGATACTCTGGTATGTCTGCTTCCAGGTTCTCTCTTCCCTAAATCATCTTCTTCATGCTATGGCCTCAATATTCTTCCTTATGCACTTCTCTTGGAATAATCAATTACTCCACTTATGATCCATCAGTTCCTTCCCACTAGAAGATGGGTTTAGGATTCCCTACTAAAGTATAAATTCCCTGTTATTTAAAGCTTCCAAAAATCAGACTACAAGCCACATTTCTAGCTTATCTCATGTTACTACTCCCTTTCCTTTACTCTTACATCCCACAGCTTCCCTCAAGGCACAGCTCAAATGCCACCTTTTGCATGAGGATTTATTTCCCCCATAGGTTCTCTCATACTTACCTCCTGAAATTACTTTATATTGTTTTGTATACACTGTTTATTTATCAGTGTACATGTATCTCCCCAGGAGATTGTAAACACCTTGAGAGCAGGACATTTTTTTCTTGTCTCTTTATCCTAAGGATGGAACATAGTATTTTCTTCATATTAAATATTTAGCAAATATCTGTTGAACTGAATTGCATTTTCACCTTTACTGCTCACACCAGCCCACAGGCCTAGAATAGATGCTACCTCCACTTCTTCCTCTATGAAAATCTCTTCCTTTAAGATCCAATTCACATTCTACCTCCTTCTCTAAAACCTCTGATAAATCTTACAAAAGATCTCTCCTTCCTCCATTTGTTCACAGTCCTTAGCTTGTACTTCCCCTTTTCTTTTTTTTTTTGTACAGTTTTTCAAGGACGTGTTTTTTTTAATCATATTTTATTTTTGCTCAATTGCACGTAAAAACAACTTTTAACTTTGGTTTTTAAAATTTTTTTAAAAATTTTTTTATTTAATTTATTTAATATATATTTAGTTTTCAGCATTGATTTTTCACATGAGTTTGAATTAAAAATTTTCTCCCCATTTCTACTCTCCTGCCCACTCCAAGATGGCATATATTCTGGTTGCCCCGTTCCCCAGTCAGCCCTTCCTTCTGTCACCCCCATTCCCCTCCCATCCCCTTTTCCCTTACTTTCTTGTAGGGCAAGATAAATATCTAGGCCCCATTGCCTATGTATCTTATTTCCTAGTTGCATGCAAAAACTTTTGTTTTTGTTTTTGAATGTCTGTTTTTAAAACTTTGAGTTCCAAATCCTCTCCCCTTCTTCCCTCCCCTCCCACCCTCCCTAAGAAGGCAAGCAATTCAACATAGGCCACGTGTGTATCATTATGTAAAACCCCCTTCCACAACACTCATGTTGTGAAAGACTAACTATATTTTGCTCCTTCCTAACCTATCCCCCTTAATTGAATTTTCTCCCTTGACCCTGTCCCTTTTTGAAAGTGTTTGTTTTTGATTACCTCCACCCCCATCTGCCCTCCCTTCTATCATCCACCCTTTTTTATCTTCTTCCTCCTTCTTTCCTGTGGGGTAAGATACCCAATTGAGTGTGTATAGTATTCCCTCCTCAGGTCAAATCTGATGAGAGCATGATTCACTCATTCCCCCTCACCTTTCCCCTCTTCCCTTCCTACAACTACTTTTTCTTGCCACTTTTATGCGAGATAATTTACCCCGTTCTATCTCTCCCTTTCTCCCTCTCTCAATATATTCCTCTCTTATCCCTTAATTTGATTTTGTTTGTTTAGATATCATCCTTTCATATTCAACTCACCCTGTACCCTCTGTCTATATATATATATATATATATATATATATATATGTATATTTATACACACACATATATATACACACATATATATGTATATATATACACATATAAACACACACACATATATACATACATACACACATATAATATATATATATATACACACACACACACACATGTATGCATATTCCCTTCAGCTACCCTAATACTGAGGTCTCATGAATCATACACATCATCTTTCCATGTAGGAATGTAAACAAAACAGTTCAACTTTAGTAAGTCCCTTATGATTTCTCTTTCTTGCTTACCTTTTCATGCTTCTCTTGATTCTTGTGCTTGAAAGTCAAATTTTCTATTCAGCTCTGGTCTTTTCACTGAGAAAGCTTGAAAGTCCTCTACTTTATTGAAAATCCATGTTTTGCCTTGGAGCACGATACTCAGTTTTGCTGGGTAGGTGATTCTTGGTTTTAATCCTAGCTCCATTGACTTCCAGAATATCATATTCCAAGCCCTTCAGTCCCTTAATGTAGAATCTGCTAGATCTTGTATTATTCTGATTGTGTTTCCACAATACTCAAATTGTTTCTTTCTGGCTGCTTGCAGTATTTTCTCCTTGATCTGAGAGCTCTGGAATTTGGCAATAATATTCCTAGGAGTTTGGTTTTGGGGATCTTTTTGAGGAGGCAATCTGTGGATTCTTTCAACTTCTATTTTACCCTCTGGCTCTAGAATATCAGGGCAGTTCTCTTTGATAATTTCTTGAAAGATGATATCTAGGATCTTTTTTTGATCACGGCTTTCAGGTAGTCCAATAATTTTTAAATTATCTCTCCTGGATCTATTTTCCAGGTCAGTGGTTTTTCCAATGAGGTATTTTTACATTGTCTTCCATTTTTTCATTCCTTTGGTTCTGTTTTGTAATATCTTGATTTCTTATAAAGTCACTAGCTTCCACTTGCTCCCATCTAATTTATAAGGTAGTATTTTCTTCAGTGGTCTTTTGGACCTCCTTTTCCATTTGACTAATTCTGCCTTTCAAGGCATTCTTCTCCTCATTGGCTTTTTGGAGCTCTTTTGCCATTTGAGTTAGTCTATTTTTTAAGGTATTGTTTTCTTTAGTATTTTTGGGGGGTCTCCTTTATCAAGTCATTAACTTGTTTTTCATGGTTTTCTCACATCATTCTCATTTCTCTTCTCCCAATTTTTCCTCTACTTCTCTAGCTTGCTTTTCCAAATCCTTCTTGAACTCTTCCATGGCCTGAGGCCAGTTGATGTTTTTCTTGGAGGCTTTGGATGTAGGCTCTTTGACTTTGTTGACTTCTTCTGGCAGTATGTTTTGGTCTTCTTTGTCACCAAAGAAAGATTCCAAAGTCTGAGACTGAATGTGAGTCCACTTTCGCTGCCTGGCCATGTTCCCAGCCAACTTACTTGACCCTTGAGTTTTTGTCAGGGTATGACTGCTCGTAAAGAGTACTTTGTTCCAAACTTGAGGGGATGCACTGTTGTTTTCAGAGCTACTTCTATACAGCCAGTTCTGCCACACCAGCACTCCTCCTCCCCCAAGAACCACCAACCTGGACCTGACTCAGATGTTAAGCAGGCTCCGCACTCTTGCTCTGATCTGCCACTTAATTCCCCCGACCTGGTGGGCCTGGGGCCAGAAGCAACTGCATCTGTAGTTCTGTAGCTGCACCAACCCCACTGCCCCTGGGGGCAGTGGCCGAACCATGAACTCCTTTCACTCTGCCCCCCTCAGCTTTTCCCACTAACCTTGTCTGTTGTCTTTGGTGTTTGTGGGTTGAGAAATCTGGCAATTGCCACAGCTCACTGATTCAGGACACTAGGGCCTGTTCCGCCTGGCTCCTGGTCTCGTTGTTCCTGCTGCTGCCCACGCTGGGCTCCGCTCCCCTCTGCTCCCACCTCCATGCATGATAGACCTCACCCAGTGATCATCCAGGCTGTCCTGGGATGGATCCCTGTTTCCCTCTGGTATTTTGTGGGTTCTGCAGTTCTAGAATTTGTTCAGAGCCATTTTTTGTAGGTTTTTGGAGGGATCTGGTGGGGAGCTCACACAAGTCACTGCTTTCCAGCCGCCATCTTGGCTCCAACCCACTACTTCCCCTTTTCAATTCTATTTTGCCTTCTATTATAATTATTTGACTGTATGTCTGGTCCCCTCTTTTAGGCTATAATCTTCTTGAAGGCAAGATCTTATTACTGTCTTATTTAGCTCTCGGTTGTGGGGCCCCCAGCCCAGTGCCTTGCCTGAGATAGATGCTTAAGAAATGTTTGTTGAATGAAATAGAGGATGTTGTATTCTTCTTAACTTTTACAGTTTATGATATATCACATTATGTGTATAAAGTAATAAAGAATCCTTATTTCTGTTTTAGTAAAACAGCTGAGTATAGCAGTCATGACACTGAACTTGAAGACTCCTGGCTCCTGACATTTGCTAGCCATGTGAGGACCTGTAAAATTGTAACTTCCCTCAGCTTCAGTGAATTCATCTGTAAAATGTAGGTAATAATACCTATGGTACCTACCTCGAAGAATTGTTATAGGGCTCAAATGAGATGTCTGTAAATTGTTTTGTAAACTTTAAAGCTTAATATAAAAGTCAGCTACCATTATTCCCCACCCCCAATTCCATTCATTTCATAGAGTCACAGGAAGAAGGAACCTCAGCAGTCATCTAATCCAACCACTACATAAAAAAATCCTTATCGAGTAGCGAGGGGGCGGAGCCAAGATGGCGGCTGGTAAGCACGGACTAGAGTGAGCTTCGTACCAGAGTCCCTCCAAAAACCTATAAAAATGGCTTTGAATCAATTCTAGAACGGCAGAACCCACAGAACAGCAGAGGGAAGCAGGGCTCCAGCCCAGGACAGCCCGGATGGTCTCTGGGTGAGCTCTATTCCACACGGAGCTGGGAGCTGGGAGCTGGGAGCTGGGAACGGAGTGGAGCAGAGCCCAGCCTGAGCGGCGTGGACGATCCAGACCGGAAGCCGGGCGGAGGGGGCCCTAGCGCCCTGAATACGTGAGCAGTTACCAGACCCCTCGACCCACAAACACCAAAGACTGCGGAGAAGGTTAGTGGGAAAAGCTGCGGGAGTGGAAGGAGTTCGCGGTTCGGCTTCCAGCCCCAGGGGCAGCGGAGGTGGGGCAGCTACAGCTGTTGTTACTTCCGGCTCCAGGCCCACCTGGTGGGGGGAATTAAGTGGCGGATCACAGCAGGGGTGCACAGCCTGCCGAAGATCTGAGCCCAGTCTGGACTGGGGGTCCTTGGGGAAGGAGGAGTGCGGCTCTGACAGAGCTGGCACCTCCCCCCCAAACGTAGAACATAGAACTCTGTAATCTACAAGCAGTCATACCCCACTGAAAAGCTCAAGGGTCAAGTTAGTTGGTTGGGAATATGGCCAGGACGCGAAAACGCGCCCAGATTCAGTCTCAGACTTTGGATTCTTTCTTTGGTGACAAAGAAGACCAAACATACAGCCTAAAGAAGACAGCAAAGTCATAGAGCCTACAACCAAAGCCTCCAAGAAAAACATGAACTGGCCCCAGACCATAGAAGAACTCAAAAAGGATTTGGAAATGCAAGTTAGAGAAGTAGAGGAAAAATTGGGAAGAGAAATAAGAAGGATGCGAGAAAACCATGAAAAACAAGTCAATGACTTGCTAAAGGAGACCCAAAAAAATACTGAAAAATACACTGAAGAAAACAACACCTTACAAAATAGACTAACTCAAATGGCAAAAGAGCTCCAAAAAGCCAATGAGGAGAAGAATTCCTTGAAAGGCAGAATTAGCCAAATGGAAAAGGAGGTCCAAAAGACCACTGAAGAAAATACTACTTTAAAAATTAGATTGGAGCAAGTGGAAGCTAGTGACTTTATGAGAAATCAGGATATTATAAAACAGAACCAGAGGAATGAAAAAATGGAAGACAATGTGAAATATCTCCTTGGAAAAACCACTGACCTGGAAAATAGATCCAGGAGAGATAATTTAAAAATTATTGGACTACCTGAAAGCCATGATCAAAAAAAGAGCCTAGATACCATCTTTCAGGAAATTATCAAGGAGAACTGCCCTGATATTCTAGAGCCACAGGGCAAAATAGAAATTGAAAGAATCCATCGATCGCCTCCGCAAATAGATACCAAAAAGAAATCTCCTAGGAATATTGTTGCCAAATTCCAGAGCTCCCAGATCAAGGAGAAAATACTGCAAGCAGCCAGAAAGAAACAATTTGAATATTGTGGAAACCCAATCAGAATAACCCAAGACCTGGCAGCTTCTACATTAAGAGATCGAAGGGCGTGGAATGCGATATTCCGGAGGTCAATGGAGCTAGGATTAAAACCTAGAATCACCTACCCAGCAAAACTGAGTATCATGTTCCAAGGCAAAATATGGACTTTCAATAAAATGGAGGACTTTCAAGCTTTCTCAGTGAAAAGACCAGAACTGAATAGAAAATTTGACTTTCAAACACAAGAATCAAGAGAAGCATGAAAAGGTAATCAAGAAACGGAAATTGCAAGGGACTTACTAAAGTTGAACTGTTTTGTTTACATTCCTACATGGAAAGATGATGAGTATGATTCATGAGACCTCAGTATTAGGGTAGTTGAAGGGAATATGCATATATATGCATATATATATGTTTATGTATAGATATAAGTGAATGGGTATGTATGCATGTATCTATGTGTATATGTATTTATGTGTATGTATGTGTATATATATATATATATGTAAAAGAAAGAGAGCAGACACAGGGTGAGTTGAGGATGAAGGGAAGATAGCTAAAAGAAATAAAATGAAATTAAGGGATGAGAGAGTAACTTACTGAGAGAGGGAGATAGGGAGAGATAGAATGGGGTGGATTATCTCCCATAAAGGTGGCAAGAGGAAGCAGTTCTAGGAGAGGAGGGGAGTGGGCAGGTGAGGGGGGAATGAGTGAACCTTGCTCTCATCAGATTTGGCCTGAGGGGGAATACCATACATACTCAGTTGGGTATCTTACCCCACAGGAAAGAAGAGGGAGGAAGATAAAAAAAAAATAAAAGGCAGGGGGATGATGGAGTGGAGGGCAGATGGGGGTGGAGGTAATCAAAACAAACACTTTGGAAAGGGGACAGGGTCAAGGAAGAAAATTCAATAAAGTGGGATGGGTTGGGAAGGAGCAAAATGTAGTTAGCCTTTCACAACATGAATATTGTGGAAGGGTTATACATAATAATACATGTGTGGCCTAGGTTGAATTGCTCAACTTCTTAGGGAGGGTGGGTGGGAAGGGAAGAGGGAAGGGAATTTGGAACTCAAAGTTTTAAAATCAGATGTTCAAAAACAAAAAAACTTTTTGTATGCAACTAAAAAATAAGATACACAGGCAATGGGGCGTAGAAATTTATCTTGCCCTACAAGAAAGGAAGGGAAAAGGGGATGAGAGGGGAGGGGGGTGATAGAGGGGAGGGCTGACTGGGGAACAGGGCAACCAGAATATACGCCATCTTGGAGTGGGGGGGGAGGGCAGAAATGGGGAGAAAATTTGTAATTCAAACTGTTGTGAAAATCAATGCTGAAAACCAAATATGTTAAATAAATAAATTGCATTAAAAAAAAATCCTTATCATCACCTCTCTGAGAAGTGGGTACCTAGAATCACCTCCTAGGGAGGGAAGCCCACTGTCTTTCAACTTTCTGATAGCTCCAATTTTTTAGAAGGTTTTTTTCCCCACGATATTAAATCTATACCAGCCTTTGTGAAACTTCTTGGTTTTGTCCTCTTCAGCTAAACAGAAAAAGTCTAATTTCTCCTCCCCATAACAACTTGTTAGATACTTGAAGACAGCTATCAAGTCCCTCCCCCACCAAATATTTTTTTCTCCAGCTGATACATGACTAATTCCTTCAACCAACGTTCATATTACACGGACTCGAGGTCCTTCACCATCCTGGTTGCTCTCTTCTGAACACTATGTAGCTTACCAATATCCTTCTTAAATCATGGTGCCCAAAACTGAACATGATACTCCAGATGGGGTCTGATGATGGCACAGTACATTGGGATTACCACTTCCCTATTTCAGGAAGGTATGCTATTCAATGTGGGCAAAGGTCATAATAGCTTTTTTGGCTTCCACATCAAACTACTAACTTTCATTGAACTTACAGCCTACTGAAAGCTCCAGATCCTTTCCATGTCTAACCATGCCTCCCCTGGAGGAAGTGGTAAATGAACTTACTTCAGGAATTTAGGGCAACCCCACTACAGTCAACCAACATAGGGGAATCTCCTACAGGTAGCATGATGCACTTTGTATAGCCTCTAAACCCCCAATACTGCCCCATTCTGCCTATCATATTGACATAGTATAATGGCATTTACTATATTTCAGACCCTGTGCTAAGTTCTGGTAGTATAAAAAACAAGTAAAAAAGGAAGACAGTCTCTGTCCTCAAGGAACTTATATTTCAATGGAAGAAGTCAACATATAAAATGAAATTGAAATGGGAAGGCAGGGGGTAAAAAGTCCAGAAAGTCAGGAACAGAGGACAGAAAGGAATGAAGAAATACATATAGCTGGGTACTTTCCTTTAAAAGGGGGTTCTGGGAGGAACAGTCCAGTCAGGGAAAGGGGCTATAGAGCAGAGTGAACATCCAGGATGAGAAAGCCATAGGGGAAAAAAAAAAAGAAGTTTCAAGGCGAGAAGGTTGCGGTTCATATTCTGCAACATGGTAGAAAAGTCAGGAGAGGAGGCTAAAGATGAATGAAAGAGTGACTACGTCTGGCCTAGTCACTTTCTTTAAAAAGGAGGTTCTAGAGGCAGTTTTTGGTGAAGAAATCAAAACAATTTATAGCCATATGAAAAAATGTTCTAAATCACTATTGATTAGAGAAATACAAATTAAAATGGCCTTGAGATATCATTTTATACCTATCAGATTCACTCACAATGAGTGAAGGGGAAAATGACAAATGTTGGAGAGGATGTGGAAAAATTGGGACACTAATTCATTGTTGGTAGAATTGTGAACTGATCCAACCATTTTGGAGATCAGTCTGGAATTATGCTCAAAGAATTATTAAACTACTTATGCCCGTTGACCCAGCAATACCACTACTAACTAGGTCTATTATTCAAAGATGATTAGGGGAAAAGGAAAAGAACCTTTATGTTCTAAAATATTTTTTAGTAGCTCTCTTTGTGGTGGCAAAGAACTGGAAACTGTGGAGATGCCCTTGAATTGGGTAATGGCTGAACAAGTTGTGGTATGTGATTGTGATAGAATACTATTGTACTATAAGAAATGATGAACTTGAAAATTTTAGAAAAACATGGAAAGACTTGCATGAAATAATGAAGAGTGAAACAAGCAGAACCAAGAGAATGTTGGATACACAGTAACAGCAATAATACAAAATAAGTCATTTTAACTATTATAAATACCCAAATTAACTACAAAGGACCTATGAAGGAAGATGCTATCTGCATCCAGAGGGAGAAATGATAAACAAAAATATGTATAGAATGACTTTACATGCATATACGTATATGTCTACGTATAGCCATCTCTAGGGCAGGGTGGGTGAGGTGTGAGGGGGGAAGAAAAAAAGGGGGAAAAAAGAAAGTTACATGATAACTTCATTATATATTTAAAAGGAATAACAATTATACATAATAGACTTGCAGTTTCATGGGCAATTATCTTTTTTCTATTCTACTATGTTATAGAAATGCTCATTTTATTTCTTAAGTTCAGAATAAAATAAATTTTAAAAAAGGAAGGTTCTAGGAAGAACTGACCAATCAGAGGAAGAGAACGAAGGGGTGGAGTGCACTATCACCATTACTCTACTAGCTAATTCCATTAGACTAGCTGTTTCTTGTACATGGCCCTCTATCTTCTACTGTTGTGTTTTTGCACAAAGGGTCCCCCATGCCTGGAATGTATTTCTCTTCCACCTAGTAGATTTGACAGTTTCTTTTGGAAACACATTGAAATGCCATGACTTACATCCTTCCTGATTTCTCCAGTAGCTAGCTTTCTTCCTCTTGAAATTACTTCTTATTTTGTATTTACTTATCCGTGGACATTTACACCAGATCTCTCCAGTAGCTAGTGCTTTCTTCCTCTTGAAGTTACTTCTTCTTACTTTGTATTTACTTATCTGTGGACGTGTACACCAGAAGAAGGTAAGCTTCCAAAGATTAGTAAATGTTTGGATTTTTTTTGGTCTTTGTTTTCCTAGTAGCTATCAGAATAATTGTATACAGTAGACATTTAATAAATGTTTGGTGGATTGAATTACTGGGTAAACAACTTGCAGAGTATGCCCCCTTGAAGGTGGGCCAATAGAATAAGAGGAAAAAAAAATATTTTCCAGTCATGCTTCCTTCCCTAAGTGATTTCCCAGAAAACAGAAAATACTACCAATGAGCCTCCCTTTGATCAAAACTCTGCCCTCTACTTTACTGGAAGTGACCAATTTCATTACTAGCTTTGAAGTGTGTGGAGAGATGTGTATTTCTATGAGTCTGGTTCATGTTTAGTCAACAGGAAATTGAATTCCCTTTGAAAATCTAAACAGGTTACCACTGCTTCCCCAGACAAAGGGTTCATTAATATGTAAATACTCGTCTGCAGCACAGATAACAGCATTTTCTTTGAGATCTTTTGATTCCTCAGCCTAGCTTCTGTGAATGAAGAGGTTTCCCTTCTCAAGTAAAAGAACACAACTCTATGCATTACATTACCAGAAACAGGACACTGCAGGACTTCTGAAAACATGCTCCTTACACCTTTTAAAATGGAGGTTTTCCTAACAGCTGTTTCAGTTTGACATCTGAGCAAACAGACTTACAAATGGCCACAGTGAATTTTTTTTTTTATATTTCTCTAATATCTCAGGGCAGCTAAATTTCTGACTGTCTGACACAGATGTGATATGCTTTCAACCCAGCGGCTCCTGGGAAACTACAATTAAAATTCAGTCAACATCTTTAATTCAGTAGAAAAGGCCCAATGGGTATTTTCCCAGTGGGAAAAGGATCCCAACTGACTGAGGCCCCTGTCATCTAAGAAAGTCCTTTCTCCTTCCTTCCCTCAAGATAACAACCCTTTTGCTACTGGTAAATAAAAGGTTAGTTATAAGAACAAATGCCAAGTCATTTAACGTCTCACCTCTTAAAATCAGGGTAAGTGAGTGTTAGACTGGTCTCAAAACCTTTATGTCATTTTTTTTAAGACAGAGTATACGTTCTCTAGACTTTGAAAATGCCTATAAAAATAATTTATACAATAATAAAACATATCTTGGGCAGATACTGTACATGGACAGTAAGTTGGGTCTAGAACTGAACATGAGAAAGAATGGGCTGGATTGCTTTCAAGACATTTTGTAACATCTTTAATGACACCCCCCCCCCCCAACCAAGGTTCTCCCTGAAACAAAGACCCTTCTTTTTAACAACAATACTCTTCCAGTACAGCTGTATGACTATGAATCATGGAACATCAATTTCCAAAGCATTTAAGTTGTGGGGGTGGGGGATGTTGCCCAAAAGACAACAGAAACATGGATGGTGGGTATTAGTAGGCAGCCACATACTACCACTGAAGAACTAGGAAAAACACTAAAAAGGAAGTCAGAGACATGCATGGCCAGACAAGAAGAAGACTGATGTCATGCAGAGAGAATAATCCCTACAATAAGCCCCCGGCAGGTTAGTTGGAAGCCTAATAGAGAATTTACTGGACAATGTGGACAATGTGGACAAGAGTCAAATAGCACAAGACAGCCTAGATGAGACAGGTTATGATCTATGGTGCTGGAAAGAATATCCAGGTCACAGATGGATCAGGGTATGACACACAGCGGAAATCATTTGAATTTGGAGCTCGCATTACTAAGTTAACAATCTTTCTTATAAGGGAGATTTATTGGAAAAGCTTCATAATACTCGTATTCTTCAGAAGAGACTAAATGAGAAATTAATACATTCCTTTTCAAGTCCATTTTCCAACTGTTTTCCTCCTAGAAACCCCTCTAGCTCTAGGTTTGACACACCATTTTCAGGCACTGCATGCATAGTATATTATTTCAATTCAATCCATCTTATTTGATCAAACATTTATTAAACACTCACTACAAGCCAGGCTCTGTGCTATTCACTGGAGGTAGAAAGACAAATTAAATGGTTCCTGCCCTCAAGGAGCTTATTTTCTATTGAGGTGGGGGGGGGAGAGATGAGAAAACATACACAATATAGTGTAAGAAAAAACAAAGAGAGAAAAAACTAACATTTAGGTGGGGGGGTGGATCAGAATTAGATTTTTAAAAAAAATTTTTTTAACATACTACATTTGATAGGGAAGTCATGTATTATAAACATTTCTTATTTTCTTGAAAAGAAAAACTTGACAAGAGATCCTGAGCAAAAGATAAGCAAATATATTGAATCTGCTTTGAGACATATGCGAACATCTTTGTTTTTTTAAGAGCTTAAAAAAATGGACTTAATTTGGGTGACTTTAATTTATGAGGTGAAAGGAGGACTCCCACAGCTTATCTAACCCCAGCAGAAAACAGGATTATTGAAGTTTAGGGAAAAAAAAACACAACCCTAAAACCATTCCTCTCAGCCAGATGCAACATGGGCAGGAACAGAGATCAGAGAAATTTCTATTAATCCTTCAATTTTGCTTGCCCTCCCCATTGTTAAGGGAGACTAGGAGAGAGGAAGAATTCATTCAAAACTTGGCTTTAAAAACAGGATCACCCTTGCCTATGTTCACTCAATACAAAGTTTAAAAAAAAAAGTAGAACAAGACCCACCCAAGGAAACCCAGCCACTTTTATCTTTTTTCTTTTTTTCTCTTTTCTTTCTTCTCTCCCTCCTTCCTTTCCTTTTCCTTCCTTCCCTTCCTCCCTCCCTTTCTTTCTCTTTTATTTACATGATTATTAATTGTTATTATATTGATTCTCATTTTGGAAACACAAAGGAAGAGAGCTCTTTTATACTGGCTGAATTCTGTTAGTTTCAGCACTCTGGAGATAAACAAGGATGATCTATCCCTTACTTCTTCTCCCTCCTTTGTAAATACCAACCAGACCGAGGCTCTTCACTCTCCTACTTCTATCTTGATGGGGGGTGAGAGAGGAGAAAGAGGGAACCTGGCCTGCAACCTCTAACAGCTGCAGCTCTAAAGAACAGTGAAGGGTCCAAAAGAGGGGGGCGGGGAGGGGTGCAAAAAGTACACAGCAGTCCCAGGCAAGAGAACTGTTAAAAATGGGTTTGCTTCATCAGCTAAAAACCAGTCATGTTCTCTCCTGGTTGGATGTTAGCTCGCAGTACTGGATTAGTATTGCCCACAGCGATAAGTCCTGGGCTCCTGCCCACGCAGCAGGCAGACTGCCTCTGTGCCAGCAACATGCTTTTAATAAAACAGGATGTTGTCATATTACCAAGCACAGGTCCTGAAAATGAGATCCCACTATGTGTACGCTCTCCCCTCCCCAAGAAATGCTGCCAGCACTTCCTTATTCAACACTGAAAAGAAAACCCAGTTTGGCTTCCCATACTCCTCTCCTACCCCACCCTATACTCCAGAATTAATGCCACTTCACACAGGTGTCCATTGAATATTTACGGATGGACGCTGTTCCCTGTGATCCCCCAAAGCTCTCTGTTCATGTTTAACTCATGGCATCAATTAGGTTGATAGATGCGGTACCTTGCAATTCAGAACGTGTATTTCAGCTTTTATGCAGGCAGCGACCTTGACAGCCAAGTAGTATGAATTTTAAAATGAGGATCTCACATTCAAAGCATTAATGCTTTTGTACACCAGCTTTCCTCAGCAGGCTATAATGTGGCATGCCAATCCTGGCTCTGAACCCTGACTTACATTTCAAGTGTGATGAGTTTTAGCATTTTGAGTAGGTTTTTGCTCTGCTTTTTTTCTCTTCTTTTTTTTTCCTCTCCAAGTGGAATGGAATATTTTCCATTTAGGGTAGCAGTTTCCAAAATCTTTCAAATTGGAATCTGACAGAAAGACAAAACAAATGGATGAGATCCAGGGGTGCCCCCTTATAAACTATAGCCCCTTTTGAGAAACATAGCTGGAGACAGCCTGCCCTTTTTTTTCCCCCAATCGTTCCCATCCCAAATGAGAAGAACTTGGATTAAAGATGTTTTGAAGGAGGGTTCATAGGCACCCTCAAGAATCCTTTTGTTGCCCTGAGGAGGGAGAAGTGTGAAAAAGTGGTTGGTGAGCCAGACGCGTCCTGGCAAAGTGGTGTTCTTGGCATCTGAGGAATCAGAAGCTCAAGTCCCACTGTCACTTACTTACTGTTGGACTCTGGGCATGTCCTTTAAATTCTGAGTCTCTACTTCCTCCTCTTTAAAATGGGAATGATAATATTGCCTGAAGTATCTAACTCAACTCAGAGGCCTGCTATGAAGATTAAATGAGACAGAGTATTTAAAGCAGTCTATAAATCTTGAATTGCTACCCAAAGGTCTGTGATTATCATTACTATTATTTTATTATTATTATTTTGAAAAGACTGTGAATAGAATTGACATACTTCCTCACAAGGAGGTATGTGCTATTTTCCTGGAGGATGCATCTAAGATGTGGAAGGAGGCCTGCCACACATCATCTGGTGGAGCCCTTGATAGCCACTTCTGCAGATTCACATGGCAACAAACTAGACAGTCAAAGGAAAGCTGACTACATCCTTACTGGCACAGAATCTGTGAGTAGGAAACAAAGAGGCTGAGAAACAGAAAGAGTGTTCGACATTTTCTTTCAACCTGTAGTCATAACTGTGGAAGAGAAAGGAAGGTATTGGAAAAAGTTGATGTAATTAATTGGTGAGTAGAACCTGATTCTGTAGACCAATGCTTATCATATTAGAATTAGATTCCTAGTAAGAGGGTCTACTTCATTAACTGTTTTGTTACTGTTCTTTTTCAGCAGATTTCTCACCCTAATCAAGATGACTTTAAGCTGAATTTTTAGGAAAGGAAGGAAGAAGAAAAAAATATCAGGCAAAATATGAAAGACAAAATAATACACATGGTAGACAATATGGAGGACAACACGTATAGCATGGCAAGGAACAACACAGTGGAAGAGATGCACAGTCGTGTTTAACCAGAAATAACAAGAAATCTGCTTTATGTTGATACTTGGGATGTTGCTATTACCAAAGCAAACAGTATGGGACACAAAAATTATGGGATACAAAAACGTGAACTTGAAATTTAACACAAGGAAAGAAATCAGATCTCACAGGTATCCTGAATACTTGGTGGGATGGGTCTCAGAATCATAAAGATCACATATGACAACGGAAGGGTTTACTAAACCCAAAAGGTACAATGAACAATGAGGAGGAGCAGCAACATAGTTAAAAATACACATCTATATTGAAATCCACAAAACTAAACATAAAAGCATGGTAGATACCATTTCAGTGAAAACAAAGAGGGGAAGAAAACATTATTGTAGCAGTAGTATTCTACAGACAGCTTCATCCAGGTGGAAGATATGGATAATACTTTCCAAAGAGAGATCATAAAATTTACACATACTAAGATATAGTAGTAATGGGGGGTTTCAATAATTCTCAAGGTTTGCAGGAAATATAATTCTGATAAGAGAACATCTGATACATTACTGACTTTACTGACAGTTTTGTTCTTAGAAGGTAGGGGGAGCAAAGAAATTTATGGACCTAATGATTACCAACTAGGAAAAACTGATTGGACATGTATACATGACAGAAATCACAGGAGAAAATGAGCATCTCAGGATTCATAACCAGGAAAGAAAGAAGAGTAAATATGAGCACACATAGCATTCTGGATTTTTAGGAAAGTCACTTTTTAAAAATTCAGAGAAATAGCAAATATAATCCCACTTATGTTCTTGTAATGTTCCTTCATCAACCTTGGGCTTTAATTCTCCCCATATGATGTCACTTTAAGATTTTTATCAATAACTCAGATAAAGAAATAGGATTCATGCTTATCAAATTGGCAGATTAGAAGTAGAGCTAAAATACTGGATGAAAGTTAGGATTCTAAAATATTGACAAAAGATGCTTAACAGGGATAACTGTAAAATCTCATTTAGTTTCAAGAAAACATCTTCACAAGTACCGTATGGGTCAGGCATAAAGGTAAATATATCATGATTTCAGAAAATAATTCGATAGGTCTCCCACTCCTGTAAGTGCTTATCCTTATGGGAAAGCCGAAAACAATGTGGGATAGATGATTGGTAGATGCACAGCTACCTAAACAAATGTAATCAGAATGGTGATTAATTGCTTTATATTAAGTTAAATGAAGGGAGGCCTCTAGTGGCATGCCTCAGGGCTCTGTCCTTGACCCACTACTTGGTCCTATCTTGTTCAACATCTTAGTCAAATACCTACATATGACATATTTATCAAATGTGCAGGTAAAACAAAACCAACAGAGATAACACTCAAGTCATTGGACAGGCTACAACAATGAATCCAATGCCGTAATATTCAACTTAACGGTGGATGAATGTAAAAGTCCTAAGCCAAGGTTCAAAACATCAATAATACAAGTATAAGAGGTGTTTGATTTGGTTTGTTAATTCACATGACAAAGTCCTAGGGGCAGCTGCCAATAAGGCCAGCCTGTAAGACAGCTGTTAAAACCACCTACTCATTTTTGGAATTTAGTTATAGAAGCACTGTGCCCAGATCACAGGAATTCACAGTCCCACTGAACTCTTAGTCACACCACATCTGGAAATACTATGTTTTGGTCACCATATTTAAAGAAGAGTACTGATGTGTCAAAGTGCATCCAGAGAATAAGCAGGATCCTGACGGGTCTAGAAAGTATGTCAGATGAACTATTTAAGGGATTGGATAGGGAACATGATCATCCTCCTCAAGCATCGGAGATACTGTCACATAGAGGTCCTCTTTGCTCTATGTTGCTTCAGAAGGTATAATTAAGTTCAGGGTATAGAAGTAACAGGGAGGCAGATGCTGGTCCAGCATAAGAGAGGGCAGCTAGGTGGCACAGTGGGTAGAGCACTGGGATTGGAATCAGAAAGACTCCTCTTCATGAGTTCAAATCCAGCCTCAGATACTTCCTAGCTATGTGACTCTAGACAAGTCACTTAACCCTGTTTGCCTCAGTTCCTCATCTGTAAAATGATACGGAGAAGGACATAGCAAGCCATTCCAGTATACTCCAGTATCTCCGCCAAGAAAAACCCAAATGGAGGTCACAAAAAGTCGGACACTGAAACAACTCAAAAACAACCAAAAATAGTTCTGCCTCCCAGTTCCTCCCGTAACTGGCCCAGGTCTTTGTCCCTCCACTGCCTGAGTTCTAAGTTAGGAATCAGAATACAGGCTCTAGTGGCCATCCTAACATTTACTAACCATATGGCTTTGGGCAAAACACTTAACCTTTCTGACTTTACTCATGAAGGAATATCCAAGTTTAATTTTCTTTATCCAAGAAGTATGGCATACGGTATTGAACACAGAGGTCAGAATTTGGTCTAAAATATGTTTGAATACAGGTATATATGCTCCCATACTACTTCAAAGTTTTTATAAATAACGTTTCCCAAAGCAGGCTTTCTCAACACTCATCTGAAGAGCCTAAAACTGAGTTTTAGCCTAAGACTGCCTTGAGAATCACCCAGTGTCATACACATCAGCTCTTGTGAATGCCTTACACTCTGTTTCATCCTCCCTTCAAAGCTAAGTAGAATCTTCATAAATGAACTCATAGTGGGAGGGAGTCAACTAATATCAAACTGTCTTCCCTGGAATTACAGGAATTCCTCCCTTTCTCATGTGGGACAACATGATGCTCAATTAAAATTTGGATGCCACTTCTTCCATGAAGTTTCTCTATTCATCCTAGAGAGAAGAAACCTCTTCTTTGAATTTCTCACAGCACTTTGTATGGCTCTAAATGGAACTTAGTTCTACTTTATATTATGCTTCTATTTATAGCAGTTTTATCTCTTCTTAGTACATATTGTCCTTGAGGTCAGTAACCACATCTCATTTCATCTTTGTGTCATCCACCACAGTGCCTTCCATCTAGTTGGTATTTAATAACTTTGTTAAATTGAATTGACTATGAAAAGATCATTGCAAAACTGCATTGCTTTCTTTCTCAGGCTTTGGAACTTTCCTGGCCAGAATCATTATACTGTAGTGAGTTCTTAAATAAGTCTTTTGAGAGTATCGCAATACCAACCTATTCCAAGCAACTTCCCTCAAAGCCTTGTGTTTTCAGAGTGCTCTGTACTTTTCGAAGCCTTTTCACATCCATGTACGTATCAGAGTCATTCAAAGCCTAATTTTCTGCCTCTCAGACCAGGCAGGTGGTCAGTAGGGTGTTGTATGAGCAGGAGCATGGTATTTAGAATCAAAATATCTGAATTAGGATCCCAACTCTACCACTCTCTCCCTGTGTGACTTTGGACAAGACACTGAATCTCTCTGAAATCTATTTCCTCACCTGTAAAATGAAGGCTTTGGATTAGATCATCTCTAAGCACCCTTCCAGCTCAGAAATCCATGAAACTGTACCTGGCTCTTTCTTCTATAAACTGTATCTCAATTCCTTCTTTTCCCCTAATCCTTCTTCCTTTTAGCTTTGTTCATCTTCCTATCCTCTTCTGTGTAGTGCAATGAAGGAATAAGTTCCAAGGTCAGGAGAATGGATTTCAACTTGAAGTGAACATAGAAATAAATGGCATGGTACATATTAATTCAATCCATATAGGTTTCACTAACCATTGCTAATATAATCTCAGAATTTTGGTGATATAAGCACTAGTAACAATGATTTCATTTCCAGTCTATCACACATTTATCATCTCATACAAGAGCAATATACATCATCTGATCCAAACTGATACTACCAAATCTCTTTCCATCCCAGTCCCTCCTCCTCCACACCATTTGTTAAGATCCACCCCTAAAACACAGAAAATAAACAGATAAAACCTATCTAAAGCTTACCCACTGCAGCCCTAGGAAGAAATGAGGGCCCCTATATTTATAGGGCTCAAGAAAACCAATGAAGAATATCACCAGGCTTTTTTGTTTTGTTTGGTCTTTGATCATAAAGCAAGAGCTACCTTTTTTTTTTCTCTCCTCTAAGACATGTAAATTCACCCAGAAGCAAAGGGCATGGCCAACGAACATAATAAATAAACAGTGCTTCATAAGTTCCTACTAGCATGACCAACCCTGGTACAATGGTATAAGCAAAAGCATTAATGAAAAATAAATGTCTCAAACCGAAAACAAAAACACATGGATTTCTTTTCCATTGCAAACTTAAGAATATAGCCAGAACCTGCCAAAAAGACTGTCACATTATTTAAAGTGAGCATTTTCTTTATTATGCCTAGAACAGAGTCAATATATAAACGGTTGTAGTAGGACTTTCCTACTAAAAAATTGAAAGGCAGCTCAGCTTAGTGAATAAGATGGTAGAATAAGGAAAACTTGGGTTTAAATCTCATCTCATATATTTACTAGCTGTGTAACCCTGGCCAAGTCACTTAATCCTCTGAATCTCAGCTTTATCATATGCAAAACAGGGGCAATATAAGCACTTATTTCACAGAGTTATTCTGATGACCAAGTAAAATTTTATGTATATGTATATGTGGGTATATATATATATATATGTGTGTGTGTGTGTGTGTATATATAAACACACACATATATATACACACACACATATACATGTGTGTGTGCATATATGTATATGTACATATGTGTGTATATATATATATATAGCTTTGCAAGTGTTAAAGAATATTATTATTAAACTATTTATAGTGAATTTGGGAGTTATATTTTAGAAAAATCATAAATAAGCTGGAGAGTTTGCAGAGAAAGGACAGTGAAGGGAGTAAAGATTATGGAATATAAGGATTGGTTGAAGGAACTGAGAATGTTTAGCTTAAAAACAGAGAAGCCTGGGGGTGGAGCCAAGAGGGCAGCTGGAAAGCAGGGACTTGCCTAAAGCTCTCCCCCTAGGACGCTCCAAACACCTATAAAAAATGGCTCTGAACAAATTCTAGAACTGCAGAACCCACAAAATAGCAGAGGGAAGTAGGGCTCCAGTCCAGGACAGCCTGGATGGTTGCTGGGTGAGGTCTATCACACACGGAGCTGGGAGAGGAGGGGAGTGGAGCCAAGCATGGGCAGCGGCAGGACCAACCAGACCAGGAGTCAGGTGGAACAGGCCCTAGCTCCCTGAATCAATGAGCTGTGGCAGTTACCAGACTTCTCAACCCACAAACACAAAAGACAACAGAGAAGGTTAGTGGGAAAAACTGCAGGGACTGAGTGAAAGGAGTTCATGGTTCGGCCACTGCCCCGGGGGCAGTGCGGGTGGTACAGCTCTGAAACTGCTTGCAGACCTACAGCTGCATTTGCTTCCAGCCCAAGGCCCACCTGGTGGAAAGAATTAAGTGGTGGATCAAGTGGGAGTTCAGAGCCTGCTTAAGATCTGAGTCAGGTCCAGGTTGGTGGTTCTTGGGGGAGGAGGAGTGCTGGTGTGGCAGAGCTTGCTTTGTATAAATAGCTGTAAAAACAACAACACAGCCCTTCAAGCTTGGAACAAAGTACTCTCTACTCTACAAGCAGTCATACCCTGACGAAAAGCTCAAGAGTCAAGTAGTTGGCTGGGAACATGAACAGGCAGCAAAAATGGACTCAGATTCAGTCTCAGACTTCGGAATCTTTCTTTGGTGACAAAGAAGACCAAAACATACTGCCAGAAGAAGTCAACAAAGTCAAAGAGCCTACATCCAAAGCCTCCAAGAAAAACAGGAACTGGTCTGAGGCCATGGAAGAGCTCAAAAAGGATTTGGAAAAGCAAGTTAGAGAAGTAGAGGAAAAATTGGGAAGAGAAATGAGAATGATGTGAGAAAACCACGAAAAACAAGTCAATGACTTGATAAAGGAGACCCCCCAAAAATACTAAAGAAAACAATACCTTAAAAAATAGACTAACTCAAATGGCAAAAGAGCTCCAAAAAGCCAATGAGGAGAAGAATGCCTTGAAAGGCAGAATTAGTCAAATGGAAAAGGAGGTCCAAAAGACCACTGAAGAAAATACTACCTTATAAATTAGATGGGAGCAAGTGGAAGCTAGTGACTTTATAAGAAATCAAGATATTGCAAAACAGAACCAAAGGAACGAAAAAATGGAAGACAATGTAAAATACCTCATTGGAAAAACCACTGACCTGGAAAATAGATCCAGGAGAGATAATTTAAAAATTATTGGACTACCTGAAAGCCATGATCAAAAAAAGAACCTAGATATCATCTTTCAAGAAATTATCAAGGAGAACTGCCCTGATATTCTAGAGCCAGAGGGTAAAATAGAAATTGAAAGAATCCACAGATTGCCTCCTCAAAGAGATCCCAAAAAGAAAACACCTAGGAATATTGTCACCAAATTCCAGAGCTCCCAGATCAAGGAGAAAATACTGCAAGCAGCCAGAAAGAAACAATTTGAGTATTGTGGAAACACAATTAGGATAACACAAGATCTAGCAGCTTCTACATTAAGGAATCAAAGGACTTGGAATATGATATTCTGGAGGTCAATGGAGCTAGGATTAAAACCTAGAATCACCTACCCAGCAAAACTGAGTATCATGCTCCAAGGCAAAATATGGATTTTCAATAAAATACAGGAATTTTAAGGTTTCTCAGTGAAAAGACCAGAGCTGAATAGAAAATTTGACTTTCAAACACAAGAATCAAGAGAAGCATGAAAAGGTAAACAAGAAAGAGAAATCACAAGAGACTTACAAAAGTTGAACTGTTTTGTTTACATTCCTACATGGAAAGATGATGTGTATGATTCATGAGACCTCAGTATTAGGGTAGCTGAAGGGAATATACACACACACATACATACATATGTGTGTGTGTATATATATATGTATATATATGTGTGTGTATGTATGTGTGTGTACATATATATTTATATACAGACAGAGGGCACAGGGTGAGTTGAATATGAAGGGATGATATCTAAATAAAATCAAACTAAGGGATGAGAGGAATATATTGAGAGAGGGAGAAAGGGAGAGATAGAATGGGGTAAATTATCTCGCATAAGACTGGCAAGAAAAAATAGTTCTGTAGGAAGGGAAGAGGGGGCAGGTGAGGGGGAATGAGTGAATGGTGCTCTCATCAGATTTGACCTGAGGAGGGAATACCATACACACTCAATTGGGTATCTTACCCCACGGGAAAGAAGGAGGAAGAAGATAAAAAAGGGTGGATGATAGAATGGAGGGCAGACAGGGGGAGGAGGTAATCAAAAACAAACACTTTCGAAAAGGGACAGGGTCAAGGGAGAAAATTCAATAAAGGGGGATAGGTTAGGAAGGAGCAAAATATAGTTAGTCTTTCACAACATGAGTATTGTGGAAGGTTTTACATAATGATACACATGTGGCCTATGTTGAATTGTTTGCCTGCTTATGGAGGGTGGGTGGGGAGGGAAGAGGGAAGAGAGTTTGGAACTCAAAGTTTTAAAAACAGATGTTCAAAAAAAAGTTTTTTCATGCAACTAGGAAATAAGATACACAGGCAATGGGGCATAGAAATTTATCTTGCCCTACAAGAAAGTAAGGGAAAAGGGGATGGGAGGGGAGTGGGGTGACAGAAGGGAGGGCTGACTTGGGAAAGGGGCAACCAGAATATATGCCATCTTGGAGTAGGCAGGAGGGTAGAAATGGGGAGAAAATTCGTAAATCAAACTCTTGTGAAAATCAAAGCTGAAAACTAAATATATTAAATAAATTTTTTTAAAAAAAGAAAGAAAAACTCCTATTTTCAACATACATGATCTCCGTAATGGTTGCAGATTTTGTAGCATCACAATCTCTTAATAATCAAAGTTATAGGTAACTTAAAGATCTATAGTTGTGTACAAGTAGTTTGCCATTTATTTCCAAGGAAACCCAGCTGCCAAAAACGGCATAATGGATCACACTGAAGAAATGTATGATTGGAAAAGAAGACAGCCTGTCATGCAGCACAAGGGAGGGGTAGCAAATGGACACCCCAAATGCTATGCTGGGTACACACATAATATAAAGGTTTTGTGAGGATGCTCTCCAGTGTGTTGGGTGGCTCTTTTGTGGAAGATTTATGGAAAAATGCGGACAAGAGGGACACACAATTAAAAAGGTAGGAGATGAATTCTGAGCTATAATTATGGGAAGTTAACCACATGAATGAGGTCTTAGTTCAATGATTCACCTGGAATCCCAGAAATGCAGATTTAGAAAGGACTTTAAAGGGGATCTAATAGTACCTACAACCTCCTCTACAAAGTATGTATTTGGTTATGTGGTCTCCTGAAAAGGGAATCCACTACCTATGAAGGTGTTGGCCTGTTCCTCTTTGGGATCATTCATATCAAGAAATTCCTTCCTTATGTGAAGGCTAAAACTGTCTATTTTACAATTTTTGCACATTACTCCTTGTTTTGCCTTCTGTTGGTAAGCAGAATAGTGCTACCTTCTCTTCTACATCATAGTCATTCAAAAGGCTAAATGAAGAAGGCTAGCCCATCCTTTCTTAGGCTTCTTTTTAAATTATTATTTATTTTTAAAATATTTTTAGTTTTCACCATTGATTCCCACAAAAGTTTGAATTACAAATTTTCTCCCCATTTCTACCCTCCCACCCACTCCAAGATGGCATATATTCTGGTTGCCCCATTCCCCAGTCAGCCCTCCCTTCTATCACCCCACTCCCCTCCCATCCCCTTTTCCCTTACTTTCTTGTAGGGCAAGATAATTTCTATATATTCCCTTCAGCTTGTAAAGAGTACTTTGTTCACAGCTCGAGGGGATATGCTGTTGTTTTCAGAGCTATTTCTATACAGCCAGCTCTGCCACACCAGCACTCCTCCTCCCCCAAGAACCACCAACCTGGACCTGACTCGGATCTTAAGCAGGCTCTGAACTCCCACTCTGATCCACCACTTAATTCTTCCCACCATGTGGGCCTGGGACTGGAAGCAACTGCAGCTGTAGCTCTGTAGCTGCACCACCCCTGCTGTCCCCGATGCAGTGGCCGACCAGGAACTCCTTTCACTCAGTCCCTGCAGTTTTTCCCACTAACCTTCTCTGTTGTCTTTGGTGTTCGTGGGTTGAAAAGTCTGGTAACTGCCACAGCTCATTGATTCAGGGTGCTAGGGCCTGGTCCTGCCCGGCTCCTGGTCTGGTTGGTCCTGCTGCTGCCCACGCTTGGCTCCGCTCCCCTCCAGCAACCATCCAGGCTGTCCTGGGCTGGAGCCCTACTTCCCTCTGCTATTTTGTGGGTTCTGCAGTTCTAGAATTTGTTCAGAGCCATTTTTATAGGTTTTTGGAGGGACTTGACAGGGAGCTTGTGCAAGACCCTGCTTTCCAGCCACCATCTTGGCTCTGCCCCACCTTAGTTTTTCACTGAAGGGTAGTTTGGGATCATTGAAAGCATCTGAGCCCTTCCCCACTATCTCTGTTACTTGTTACATGACAGCATCTATAGGTTCCTCCAAAGTTAAGGTCATCCAGGAACAAATAACACTTTAAAGCATGACCTACTAGCTAGCCCAGACCATAGCTGTTTTATGTTTGTTAGGTACCACATAGGGATGTGCTGGAGCCAGCTCAAACTGCGTCTTAAGAGTTAGACGGTTTAACAATTGTTAGATTTTTCAGTGTGAGAATGTATACCTTAGAAATCGGATTATGCTACAAAAATGGGCTTGATTTATTATTGTCTAGGTTTAAAAAAGTGATGGATAAAATACTAATAACTCAGATTCAACTTTTAAGCAAGTCAAACACATTTTAAAATTTTTAAATAAGTTTTTATTGATATTTCCCATTTATTACATCATCATAGTATCTTATCCCTTCCCACTATCCTCCCAGAGAGTCATCTCATCAGACAAATAATACGTTTTGGTGAGGAAAAAGGGGAAGATAAAGCACTACTGATCAATACATTGAAAAAGTGTAAAACTGTGTAACATCTGTAGATCTCTCACTTTGATGAAGAGATAGCTTGGGGGTATCTTCTCATATCTCTCTTCATGGGAACTTTGCTTGATCTTTATAATTTTGTTACATTTACTTTTGGTTTTTTTGGTGTCATTCCATTTCAATTGTTGTGGTTACTGTGCATATTGTTTTCTTGGCTCTGCTTACTTTATCCTTCATTGGTTCAGATCTTTCCATGCTTCCATGTATTCATCACACACATCATTTCTTATAGCATAGTAACATTTCATTGCATTCATGTATCACAATTTGTTTAGTCCATTCGCCAATTGATGGGCATCTATTTTGTTTCCAATTTTAAGCTATCACAAAAAGTGCTGCTATATATGTTTTGGATTATATAAGGACTTTGTTCTCATCCATGGCTTCCTTGAGTTAGAACTTCAGTAATGGATTCTCTAGTTCAAAGAGTATTGACATTTAATTTGCATAATTCCAAATTGCTTTCCCTAATAGCTGTACAATTTCACAGCTCCTCCAAAAATATACTAGTGTTCCTAATCTGTCAAAATTCCTCCAATATTGACTGTTGCCATTTTTTGTCATCCTTGCCAGTTTATAGGGTGTGAGGAAAAGCCTCTGGGTTTTTCTGATGTGCATTTCTCCTATGTGATTTGGGACACTTTTTCGTGTGGTTGTGAATTCTTTGCAATTTTACTTTTGAGAACTGTTTGTTCATATCATTTGACCACTTATGTATTGGGGAATGGTTAATCTATCTACCTATCTCTGTGTGTGTGTGTAAAATATAAATACCCACATATATACATGTGTGTATGTGTATGTGTGCATACGATCTTAGATACCAAATCCTTATCAGAGAAATTTGATGCAAAAATATTTTGCCCCCATTTGACCACTTCTCTTCTCACCCTAGGTACATTAATGTTGCCTGTGCAAAAGCTTTTCGGTTTCAAGTTCCTTCTTTTTGCTGTAAACACAGTATCATGTTACTTCTGTTACTTTAATATTTTTTTAAGGTGGCTCTCTTGCCACTGGTTCTTTTACTCTCACCCTTGATCACTTCTTCTCATTTGATATTCCCCTTTTTTCTCCTCTTCCACTAGTCCTATTCCTTACCTTTTAAAATTCTTTTGCACCCTCTTCTCTCACTCTCTTCCTCATCCATCTTCTCTGTTTACTTAAGAGCTGTATTCTCTGATTCATGACTCCTATAATTATTTAGTCTCACTTTTTTCTGTATTCTTCATGCTATCAAAACTTCCAGTGTCTCAATTGGAGGGTCTTCCCTCTAAGCACTTTCTGCCACTGCCTTGGAAGGCTCATACCATAGATTCCTCCTTTCCGATGTGCTTTATTTCCAGAGCCATGCCTATTATTTACTATTATAGCAGCTAGCATTTATATAGTACTTACTATGTGCCAGGCATTATGACAAGCACTTTACAATTATTACCTCATTTGATCCTCACAACAACCCTGAGAGGCAGATGCTAGTATTATCTCCATTTTACAAATGAGGAAACTGAGGCAGAGGTTAAATAACTTGCCCAGGGTCACATAACTAGTAAATATCTAAGGCCAGATTTGAATTTGAGTCTTCCTAATTCCAGATACAGCCTTCTGTTCACTGCGCCACCTAGCCATTTCTCATGCTAGGGCCCCTTCCCTACCACATCCCTGATTATTCAGCCCACCACTAATCTATACTCTTTTGTTGACATTTTTTTCTATATTTGCCTGGAGATCTCCTCCTCCCTGTGTCCATGCTCTCTAACTCTTCCAGATACCAATTGTTCCTCGAGATTCCAAGTCCCCAGCCCTTCCCAAGACAAGTAGATTTCTAAAACACCAAATCCACCATCCAGCGTAAGGTTCTTATCTCTTCACTCATAGGAACATTCATCAGTGGGACCCTTTATCACCTCCAAAGCAAGGTCTCCTTCCTTTCCCTCTTCTTTTCAATATTTCCTTTTTCCTCCTCAACCACCTCCTTCAGGCTCTTCTCTTTCTAAGACCACAGAGGTCTCCCCCTTGTTGCTAGCTCTTGATTTGACCCTAGTACATCACTCATGCTATTTCCTTCCCTCCTTTTATATACCCTCCCATGTAGTAACATGGTCCTATAAAAGAAGCATTCACCTGTAAGCCCTGTAAGCAAGGTGTCACTAGGTTCTGTCCATAGTACCCCATGTTCATTTCATCACCTTTGCCCCAGTGGGATTTCTGTCTTGTGTGCATTTAGAAAGAAGTCTATTACCGGTCTCTCTGTTGTTATCCTTGTCTGCTGCATTTATTCACTCCTGCATTTCTGTTTGAGGTATTTGAAAAGCAAATAATCTCATCAGTTTTGGTTTTCTTTCTGAAAATGTTTCAAACTGTGCCTTATTATTGAATGTCCATCTTTTGTCCCAGATGGTTAAGCTCAGATTTGCAGTATTAGTCACCCTGGGCTGTATCCTGAACCCCACTGCTCTTTGGAACACATTACTCCATTCTCTCCTCCTTTCTGTGGTGGGTGCAGAATAGTCTTGCATTATTTGAATGCCCCTTCCTTTGTAAGAAGTCTTTCTGCTGACTGAAAATTCAGAAATAAGTTCTGTAAGCAAATTTAATTACCATGTGTCTTGGCATTTGCAGCCTTGGGTTCTTTGTTTTGGAGGTGATTTGTGAATTCCTTCTATAGAAATTTAATTTTCTATCTAAAAGTTCTGGGCAATTTTCTTCTATTATTTCCCTCATTATGGTGTTAAGTTTTTTGTTTTGGTTTGGTCCTTTCATGTTCTTTAGGGAAATCTATGATCCCTAGGTTGTCTCTGCACATCCTGTCTTTTAGTTTAGTATATTTTGCTTGCATAGTGAGAATGTTGTTCTCTCCTTTGTGTCTTTGGTGAGGCTTGCCATTGCAAAATTCAAGTTTTTTTAAAATTCTGCTTATGATTTTTGTTGTGCAGGACATAAATTCTGCACTCAAAATTCTCATTCTCTTTTAAAACACTCCAGAGCAGCATTTTGTTGTTCCATATTCTCCTCAAATTCCTCATGGCCCTCTGTCATCAAGAGTTGAAATCGTTTTACTCTTTTTTTCCTTCCATTATTTATTCATAGATTTTTAAACTCATTTATTAGATATAGAGATTATATTTCCTTCTGTTGTTAATATATTCCCTGTTGATTCACCTAATTATGGTCAAGTGGCTTGAGTTTTTTTCTTACTGAAATTTTTGGTGCTTTCAGTCTTCCCCCACCCCCTTATTTTCTTTATCACTCACTTCCTGACTCCCTCCCCTCTAATCAGAGAGTTTCCTTGAGGGCTAGTTCTCAGTTTCTTAGCCTCCTCCCATGATGGGAATTTCATGGTTCATTATCCCAGGGTTCTGCCCTGAATGACTTTTGGGTGGTCAGAACTGGTCCTAGGTAGATGCTGAGATGCTGTTCTCTTTCCCTCAGATGTGGTGGAGTGCTGCACAGATCCCTACACGTACGGTGTACTGTCCAGGTGGCCTACCCCATTCGCTCTCTTCCTCAGTTCTCTGGTCCAGCACTGACAATTCAGAGCTTGCTTTCCCTAGCATCCATGCTTCTAAGTTGTAGCCCCTGGCAGGCTGTTGTTCCTAAAAGGCTACGGCCAAACTGGCTGTTGAGGCTTGAACAAACAAACATGCACAAAATAATGAAGAGCAAAATGAGCAGAACCAAAAGAACATTGTGTACAGTAGCAGCAATGTTGTTTTAAGAATAACTTCGAGTGACTAAGCCATTTTGACTATTATAAACACCCAAATTAACTACAAAGGACTATGAAGGAAGATGCTATCTGCATCCAGAGAAAGAACTGATAAATAGAAGTATGTATAGAATGGTTTTACATATATATGTATATGTATGTGTTATACACACATATATGTTTATATGTATACATACATATTTGTGTCTAATTGTAGTCATCTCTGGTGGGGGAAAGGGAAGAAAATTAAAAAAAAACAAAATTAACAAAAACAAAGTTACATTATAATTTTACTATATGTTCAAGAGGAACAGCAAGTTGTACACAACAGATTTACAGTTTCATGTGCAATCTTTTTTTTTTCTATTCTACTATGTTATGGAAATGCTTGCTTGATTTCTTAGGTTCAGGGGGGAAGAGGTTTTTTCTTTAATTCTAAAAAAATTGAGCAAACTTCCACGATCTGGAGCTCGGTTCTCTACAGAACTGGAAAGAGAAAGGTGGGCGGGGAGGGGGCGGGTTGTACAGGGGTGTAGAAGTGGGTTTAAATGTAAGCTTGTGTCATACCCTTGAGTCTGTTAGTGTAGCCTTACTGTTGGTGGGAGGTGGGGGAGGGGTGCTGAATGAGCTTAGGGCCACTGAGTGACCTAGGTTTTGGAGGATTTTTTTAATCCTTCTTTTGGATTCTGGGTGTCCTAGACCACAGAATCAGCTGAAATTGCTTTATCTTTGGTATATAATTTCTGTTTTGGAGAGGAATGAAAGACTATGGGGAATCAAAGAAAATGTCCAGTCCACCATCTTATTATTTATGTGACTCATAAGTTCTCCATATACATTTATTTTTAACAAAAACCAGTTAAACATTTATCAGCACACTCATGGTGCCACCCCACATTGTGTGAGACAGTGATATGCAAACAGTATGTAACCCAACACATTTTCACCACTTGCTTCCTTAATTCCAGGAAGCTAAGAGATTCAGCATCAAGTTGTGGTAATTAGATTATAAGAATTATGGCTTTCCTATATGCTTTATGGCTACAATGCCTTTTGAATACAATATGTGATGTCATTTATTCTTTGGAATAACTCTGAAATAAGTAGAAAGAGTATTATTACCTCTACTCTACAGATGAGGAAGTAAAGGTTAAGGGAGATGATATAACTTTTAAATAGATCACACAGTGGTGGAACCATTTCTTATTTATTTGAAAATAACTATCCACTCTGATGCCTTTCAAATGGTATCTTCAGTGTTTATCCCTAATTTTCCTGATTGGCATTATATTTAGGAGGGGGAGGGGGTTGGGGGAGAGGGGAAGGAACATGTATTCTTTGAGTCTTTGACAAAAATTGAATGATGGTGAAGATTGACGACCAAGATAATTTCCATCTTCAAGATGATTAATTTTTGTTCTAAAATCCCATTTCTATGCCACAAAGAAAAAAACAAAACATAATCCTGAATTCAGTTGTTCATCTTGCATTGCCAATTTCCCAGCAAGATCAACAATAAACCCCAACTCAGAACTAAATCTTACATGTAAACCCACCCAGCTACCTTTCTACATGTGTCAGACACCTGTTGGGTTGTGATGCAGTATCAGAGGTGCAATATTATAACCATAGCATGATTTCTAAGTTATCCAAGTTCCCTTTCAAATGTTCCAGTGAGCACAGGTGACAGCCCTAAACCAAATCCCCCAGTGGGTTAAGCTTGGAAATATATTCCTTTAGTGTATCCAACCTAGACTGAGCCCTGAAAATATGCTCATTCCATGTTTCATAGAGCTCCCTGGCATTGGGGATCCCACAGCTGCTCTGCATGTGGAAGAGAAATGTCATTCGAGGAGCTTGAGGACACTTGCAGATTGCAGGCAAATGTTACAAGCAATTTCTGGGCACAAAGAGCTTGCATGGCTTTCTTTTGAGGGCTAGCATTTAATTCACATCTTTAAGTTCTGTGGTTGCATGATTGACAGCAAACAAACTGTTAGGAGTGGGGAGAGGGAGCAGGTTTGTGCTCTTTCACAGAGAGACACATAAAGTTGAACTGTGGCTCCAGCAAACAAGAATTACTCTTAACGAACTGTCAAGCAAATACTGGCTGATATACAATTTGGCAGACACCACAGACCAGGCTACAACTACCCAAGGCTGCAGCAATATGACACTAGAGGATTTTTTTTTATTAGTTGAGTAATGAACTGCTGAGTGAAGAGCACAGACTTATTGCCCAGTATACGAGTGTGTGCGCATGCATGGGTGCACACAGGCCCACAGACAAATAGACATTAGAGCTCTACTGTATCTAGGTGCACATCTGTTCTATTGTCTGCTCAGGCCTCCTTGAAGAACTAGAAGTTAGTTAGATTAGGCTAGAAAGAGCTGCAGAAAGCCCACAGCTTCAATTCAATTACAGCTCAATTCAATTCAAAAGAGCTCTGTCCCCAGTATGGCAGTGACTCCTGCCCAGTGGTTTTCAACCCAGGTCCTGCTTGGTAAGAGGCCCAGTTTGGCCCTTTGGCAAAAGTAATGGGGAAAAGGAAGCTTCAGGGGAAGAAGCAGAGGCTCCAGAAATTATCTAAGTGATGCTTCCTAGGTACTTCCTTTCATCCTGATTGACTGAGACAAGAGGAAGCATGCCTGAAGGCCAATGGGGAAGGAGGAAAGTGGGGAGAAGTACAACTTGTAGAACTCACACAAAGTTCTCCTTTCTTACAAATACACAAGGTGGCATAGTGGATAGAGCTCTAGACCCGAATTCAGGAAGACCTGAATTCAAATTTGATCTCATGTACCTACTAGTTGTGTGACCCTGGGCAAGTCACTTAATCTCTGTTTGCTTCAGTCTGCTCAACTGTAAAAATGAGGATAACAAAACCATCGACCTCCCAGTGTTGTTTTAAGGATCAAAGGAGATGATTGTAAACTGTTTAGCATAGTGCCTGGCAAAGAGTAGGGGCTTAATAAATGCTTGTTTCCTTCCTTCATGATTTCCTTAAAGCAGTAAATTCGTGCCACTAACAGGGAAAATTCTAAGATTGCTTGAGGTGAAGAGAGATTACACAATTTGCTCAGAAAAACACAGCTAATAAATGTCCAAGGTGGAATTCAAATCCAAATCTTCTGATTTTTAGCATCCTATCTGTTAGGCTATTCTGCCTCTTCTTAAAAGCAGAAAAGAAAAAAGGAAAGGGAAAAGGAAGGAAGGAAGGAAGAAAAAGAAAGAGAGAGAGAGAGAGAAGGAAGGAAGAAGAAAGAAAATAAGAATGAGTTAGGTTAAAAAATCAATTTCAAAGTAAAAAAAAGGAGAGCTTACACTAGGTAAAAGTTTATATGATAAAAATACCCTGGAGGTTTAGTGGGCAGCAAATTAAGTCAACAGAATGACACAGCAGCCAACAAAAGCTAACATGTTTTTGTTATATCAAGAAAGCTGAAGTGTCTGAAACAAAAGTGGTGACAGTTTCACTTTATTTTGTACTGGTCAGATCACTTCTGGCGTATTGTGTTCAGTTCTGGGCTCTAGATTTTAGGACAGACATTGACATGCCTGGAACCTGGAGAAGAGAAGATTTGGGGGAGGAAGGGAGAGAGAAGAAGCTGTTTGCTAGTGTTAGATGGCTTGCCATGTAGAAAGAAGATTGACTCCTGGAAATTGCAAAGGAATCAATTTAGGCTTGATGCTGCCCAGAACCATTTAAGCTCTCCACAAGTGGGATGGGCTGCCTTGGAAGGGATTGGGTTCCCCATCAGTGGGGGTTTTCAAGCAGACAATAGATGACTACTTAATGGGTATGTTATAGTGGGAATTGCTATTGGTATATGGGTTGGATAAGTTTAAATGGCTGCTAAGATTCTTTCCAATTCTGAAATTCTATGATTCCATGACAATTAAAATGAATGCATGTGTGTGGGAGGCAATAAATTCAAGGCAAATAGATATCTGAGGTTCACCAAAAAGAGACTCACAGATTGATGCATATGAGACAGAATTGTGTTGTTGATTCCTTTGCCACCTCCTCACTGGAGATATTTAAAGGATTCCTATAAATTGTTAACTCCATTCAGACTTTGGGCAACAGGCCAATGGTTTAGTGACTCTCTCCCAGGAGTTTGGGGGATTGACTTTGAGCCAAGTTTACATCTGCTCATCTATTTCTTTTGTCAGTGTAGTACAGTGGAAAAATACAGGTATGGGAGGGAGTCATCAAGCTTTGTGACCTGGGACAAGTCTCTTTCACTCCTGATCTAAAATATGAGGGGACTGGTTGTCTGTCTAGAAGATTTCTGAGGTTTCCTCTAGTTGCAACATCATAATATGAAATCATGGGTGTGTGTGTGTGTGTGTGTGTGTGTGTGTGTGTGTGTGTTTAATCACAATATCATTTATCACTATTCCAAGATAACATATTAAAAAGAGAACATTAAAAGATAACATTAAATGAGACGATTTGAACTAAATGAACTATTAAAAGAGAACATATAACCTAAAGAGGAAGTTTCTGTAAAAGGCATTAGTATTTAAATATAGCCACAAAGTCACATCAGTGGGGAGAGTACAAAAGAGCTAACTCAGGTAGAAATAATATTTATGTCCAAGAAAAAAATGGATCATGGACATTCAGAGACTCCAACCTATATGAAGGCTATAGTGTGGAAGGGGGTGTGAAGGTCTGACTGGATGGAAAGTCTAAGTCTGTAACACTCAGACCAGGCAATTGTTTTTCTCCTGGAGGCTGAAGTCATGGGCAAGATGCCAACAGCTACATTAGGATAAGAAATGTAATCTGTTTATAATAAGTTTGCAAAATATGTCTTGCTGGTACAGTAAGTGTGCAGTACAGCATAAAGCCCTATGTATGACAGTAGGGTTCAGTTGCTGGAGCTCATGTTCAGGGCTAATGGAGCAGGAGTTAATGCACCATGGTTAAACAAAATTCACCCATTGTTCTGCTTTGGGAGCCATCTCTTGCTACTGCAATTGGACCTGTTCTCAAAATAGAGTGGCAACCGGGACTAAGGTCAGAAGACCTGGGGTAGAATCCTGTTTTGAGCCATACTAACTGAATGTTGCAGTCACTTGTTCAGTCTTGTCTAAGTCTCCAAGACCCTGTAGACCACAGTACACCTTCTATCCTCTATCTCCCAAAGTCTCTCCAAACTCATGTTTGTTGTTTCCATGACACTATCTATCCATCCCATCCTCTGCCATCCCCCTCTCTTTCTGCCTTCAATGTTTCCCAACAGCAAGGTCCTTTCCAATGAGTCTAGTCTTCTCATTCTGGAGCCAAAGTATTTCAGCTTCAGCATTTGACCTTCCAGCCTGAATTAATTTCTTTAAGTATTGACTGATTGAATCTCTTTGCTGTCCAAGGGACTCTCAAATTCTTCTCCAGAACCAACTGCATGATCTTGGAAAAATCATTTAATCTCTCCAGACCTCAGCTTCCTCATCTAAAAGTAGGAGGGGGCTGGGCTCTATGCTGTCTAAAATCCTATGGTTCTGGGTGACAGATCTGGAGTTGGAAAGGATCTTACAGGGCATCTCCTCATTTGACAGATGAAGCAACTGAGGCCCAAAGAGGTTAAGAACTTATGCAAAGTCACATTCTTAGTGACAGAAAGGGATTTGAACCTGGGTTCTAAACATAAACCAGCACATATCCCACTATACCAGGAGTTCTTAACCTGGGATCTGTGAACTTGGATGGAGAAAAAAAAATGACACTTTATTTTTACTAACTTCTATGTAAAGTTGAATATTTCCTTCAATTCTTTTTTTTAATTGATACTGAGAAGGGGTACCCAGGTTTCAGCAGAGTGCTGGATGGGTCCATGTCACAAGACAAGTTAAGAACCCCTGTACTGTACCACTGAGGGCAGCTAGGTGGTGCAGTGCAGAAAGACCTGGAGTCAGGAAGACCTGAGTTCAAATTTGTTCTCAAACACTGCATGACCCTGGGCAAGTCACTTAACCCTGCTTGCCTCAGTTTCCTCACCTGTAAAATGAGCTGAGCAAGGAAATGACAAACCACTCTAATATCTTTGCCAAGAAAACCCCAAACAGGATCATGAAGAATTGGACATGACTGAAATGACTAAACAATTGCACCCTTCCCAAAGTTGGTGATTTGACTGGAAAGAATGATTCAGGTCCTATTTTTAGCTTATCTGCACTTATCAGAATTGTAGAGCAGTCAAACCCAAACTGAGTACCTTGTCTTGAGGTCAAACTTACTTTAGCTATCTTAATACCTTAATCTAAAAGGTTATTACCTATACAAACTTTAGTAAACTTTAATAGCTTATTATTGTTTTTATCAGAAATATTACGTAATGGCTCCATGTACTTTCCTTTTTTTTTTTTTAATCCTTACATGTTTGATCACTCTATTTTACAAAGGAAAAAAGTGAGATATAATCATGCATTGAAGGTATAGCCAAAACCGAAACTTAGGTACCCTTCACCAAGGCCTCTGCCCCACTTTGGGAAGATTATAGCAGTAATGGGGAAGTAGCTACAGGCTACTTCCAGAAGGTAACAACCTTCTGGAAAGTTCACATCAAGAAATGGTACCCAAGAAAGAATATCAGCAATGAATGAAATTTGTCAGAGATAAGTAAGGATTTCTATGGCTGAGCAGCTTGGATTAAACTGCTCTTTTATTTTAATTTTTAAAGATTTAATAATCTTAAAGAGAGGTAGAGTTGGGATTGTGGACAGGGCACTAGACTTCGGGTCAGGGAGATTCAAATTCATATCCTGCCCTAAATACTTTTCATCTGTGTGACCTGGGCAAATCATTTAAACTCTCTGTGTCTAAATGTCCTCATTCATAAAACGGAGAGGTTAGACTTCATGGTTCTAAGGTCCCTTCCAGCACTACACCTAGTATCCAAGGAAAAGAAGCCCTTAGCCAGCAATTAAACAAACTATTGCTGTTGTTTCTATACCTTACATTGCATTTCTAATAACTAGTCTCTCATCTTGTCTGTTATGACCAAACTCCCAATTTACAGCCCAGTGGATCTCTGGTGTCCAAGTTCCTACCTGCCCTATAGTCCAGTTCCTTCAGAACTAGGTCATTTTGCTCTTCTTCAGCAAAGACAGGCAGCCTGTTCCAAATCACAGGTCTCATGTCCAGGGCCATTCCCCCTTTCCTGCCTGTCCAATCTATATCAAAATCTTGCCTAGCAAGACTTCAATCTGCCAACTCCCAAAGTTCCCTAATGCTATGTTTCTTCCATGTATTGGGATGCACACTGGTAGCTTAGTACTCACTGCCTACCTGCCTAGATGTCTGCGGGTTGCTTGCCAAACTCACCTTGATGCCCCAGCTGGTAGGCCTTCCCTAGGTAGTTTACCCTATTCCAGACGATCAATCTAGTCTTCTGGTGCCATCCATCCTCAGTATGGTCCATTCCCAGTACTAACAGACCCTCACATCCACTCATCTTATTTCCTTGACCATAACTTAACATTTAAAAGAAAATTAAGAATCTTAACATTTTCTTCATTTTAAATATTCTAGAGCATAAGACTAACTTTTCTCAAAGATTTTGTTGTAGTTAAAGCCTTTCCTATTTGGAAACGTTTAAATTCTGATCGACTAAATAAGCACTTCAGGAAGGCCCTGCTGCATCCTTACTACCTACCTCATGACCTTGAGGAGCTCTGGGGACTGGAGGCACACTTGACAGTTTGTTGTTCTTGTTTTAACCCATGCTTGCTCATATCTAACTTCAAACTAGTGCCTAACTCCAACTTACTGGCAAACTTTTTCAGAGTAACACATTTGCTTCTATATCAAGGCAACAGGACTGCTAGTGTTTACTCTTTCTCTTCCTAATCCATCTTTCCCACACCTGCCCAAACAATCTGTCTAAAACACAAGTCTGATCACGTCACTCTCCTGCTCAAGAAACTATGTTGGCTCCCCATTGCCTCCTGGACAAAATACACATTCCTCATGTTGCCATTTAAAGTCCTTCGTGATGTGGTTCTACCACACTCCTCCAAATTTATTAAACATTGCTCCCCTTCATTTAGTCCATGTTCCAGTTAAGTTGGTTTACTTTTTGTTTCCCCAAAATGAGTATTTCAAATCCTGCTGCTCTGCTTTGGTGCAGGCTGTTTCCTTCCCCTGCCCCCATCCCCCTTCCCTGCCCCTATCTCCCCCTCCCCCCCCCACCCCGCCCCATATCAAGAATATATACTCTCCTCACTTCTGCCTTTGAGAAGCTTTGGCTTTCTTCAAGGCTTGGTTCACAGGCCACATCTGATAGGGAGCCTTTCCTAACCCAGTAAGTTGTAAGCACTCTCATTTCTCCCTGGATAACTGTGTATCTACTTATCAGCTTTCCAGTTTTAGTTCCTGAGTATAAAGTAAGCTCCCTGAAGGCAAGAATTAGTTTTTTGTTTTGTTTTGTATCCCCAGCACCATTCTCAGAGTTACTGATGCTTGATAAATGTTTGCTGGATTTAACTGGATTCTAGAATTAGATTAAAAACAAAACAACAACAACAAAAAAAAACAACCCAGCAGTGAAGTAAGAAAGAGAATGTCTCAATTTTAAATACACTTTCTCTTTCCTTTGACCTTGTTACAAAATGTCTCTTCTTTCGAATCCTTTCAGTATGAATTGTAGTCAACTCAATGTCACTAAGGTAACAACGTGTGGTACATTTTAATTTAAGTTTGCTTTAAAATTTCACCTAGCACAGCAAAGCTAACAGTTATGAGCCATAATTGTTTATGATAAAACACCCTTCCCCAACTTTCTGAATCCTAAAAATTTTGCTAAGGACCAGAGCTGGGATTTCATTGGTACAGAGAACTCCTAAGGAGTAAGCTCCCTTTAATTCAGGTTCAGTAAACATTTATTAGGTACCTATACAAGCACTGTGCCAAGTTCTAGGGATACAAAGGAAGGCAAAGGATAGTCCTTGGCCTCAAGAAGATCACAATCTAATGGGGTCAGCACACTCTCTGCAATTTATTATCTTAGAGAGTTGATTAGAGCAGTGAGGGGTTGAATAAATTATCCAGCCCAGGGTCACACAGTCATTATGTGTCAAAGGTTGAATTTGAACTCCAGTCTACCTGATCCCAAAATAATTTCTCCATCTACCATGCCACAACATATTATTATAAATTATTCTAATTTAAAATAGATGGTTTTTAAATGTGCAACATTGCCCGATTTTTCCTCTTTTTTTTTTTTTTTTGCTATTAAACTACTGATTTCAATAGAATGCATGTTTTAAGGGAAAAATTCTGCTTATGGCTATACTTCTTCCCCTGCCCTATTCTGAGAAGAGTTCTGAGATAATTCACTGACTCTACCCTTCCATCCCTTTGATGACATTTCTTGAGGAAGAAACATCACAGAGGGTCTTAGTAGAAGACAGAGACATCAATAAAAGTGTCACACACTTTTACAGAGAAAAGAAAACAAAAGTCTGTCCGACTGAGTAGGACAAGACAAGAGTGAAGCAGGCACGTGTGGCACCCACCTGATCCGGTTTCTCTCTCCTATCAGTTGCTGGTACAGGAAACCTTTTCATTAAAGTCCATTTCTATGAATCTATTCACTAACACTAGAGTGGTTGCTCCAGCCCTTATTTACCTACAGCCTCAGAGGCTGTGATTCCAGACACAATGGGGAACACTGTGTTTTTCAGAACACCAGGGCTTTTTTTTTTCCATAGAAAACAAAAGTCAGCAGATGCCTAAGGCTTCAGGAGGCGGGTGAGGGAGAACAGGAAACCTTCACAGAGCCATGCTCAGGGTAGAAGGGGAATGGACATTCCCCTAGGCAGCTTGGCAGGCTGAAGGCCTTTGGCACTTGAAGACATTGGCTGTGAGACACAGGGAAAGGGAATGAGCAAGAGAGAATGACTGGTCTACAGCAAGGGTTATTAACCTGGGGTCTGCGGATAGATTTCAGGGGGTTTGTGAGGTAGGATGGGGAGGGGAGAAATGAATCTGTATTGCAGTATAACTGGTTATCTTTTCATCCTATGTATTTAATTTTACGCATTTAAAAACATTATTCAGAGAAGGGGTCCTTGGGCTTCATTAGACTGCCAAAGAAGTTCCTAGTCCAAAAAGGTAAGGGAATGGAATGAAATAAGCATTTATATAGTGTCTACTGTGTACCAAGCACGATGTTAAGTGCTTTTACAAATATTATCTCATTTGAGCCTTATGACAACCCTGCAAGGTAGGTACTATTATTAATCCCATTTTATAGTGAGAAAACTGAGACAAATAGTTCACATGACTTGCCCAGGGTCAAACATCTAGTAAACATCTGAGGCCAGATTTGAATTCAAGTTGTCCTGGCTCTAGGCCTAGCATTGCATCCACTATGTCCCCTAGTTGATTCTAATACCCCAAAAGGAAAGCAGCAGTGCAATGGGAAAGAGCTGGGAAGTGGGTGTCAGTATTCCTGGGGTAGATGTTAGCCTCCAGGAGAAAAACTACTGTAAGTGACTTCCCTTACCTAGGCTTCTGAGTATATGTGATAACAATACCTTTTGAGAAGGTTGTTTGGTATTGCTTCCCTCTAGGCCTTGGTTTCTTCTTCTGGAAATTGAGGGAAGTAGATTAGATCAGAGAGGTCAAACCTGTGATCAAGGGTACATGCTGCCTATAACACTCTGATTGCTGTAAGCACCAGATTAGAAATATAATTGGGAAATAGTTAACAAATATAAAGAAAAATACAATAGGACATAGATAATGTCAATATGTGGTTTTCCAAGCAATAACTACTCTCAGGGATCCTCATGTATGAGTTAGTGGCCCTCATTTCTATTTGAGCTTAACACCATTGAACCAAGATGATTTCTACGGTCCCTTCAAGTTATTAAAAAAGGAACCTTAATTGTAAAATCTGGAAATAAAAGGAGCTGCACATTATTAACATAATATTATAAAGCACATTTCCCAAATACCTTTGGAGGTCAGTAAGTTGCCCCACTTCAAAAAATGGTGGGCCAGAAACATGGTGGGCCCTCTTCCCTCTTACACTATCATAGGTTTAGTTTTTATCTCTATACTTATCTACATCTCCAGACCATGTCTTTCTCCTGAGTTCCAGCTATGTATTTTTGATTATGTAATACATATTTCAGCCTGGCTAACTCCTCCATATTTCAAACTCAAGGAGTTCAAATCTGAACTCATCATCTTGTCCACAAAACAGCCCCTTTGCCAACTTCTCTATTTTGTAAGATGGTACTATCATCCTTCTAGTCATCCAGGTTTTGCAGACCTTGGGGTTATTCTTCTCCTTCACCATATACATCCAATCAGTCAGCAAAAATCTGTATTTCTCCCCCAGCCCTTTCTATAAGATCTCGTGTTCATCCCCTTCTCTCTGCTTACATACCTACAACCCTAGTTCAAGCTCCCTTCACCTTTCACTTAGATCAGGTATAAACATACATACCCTGCAGGCCAATTCAAGACTCTGGAGTGCAGCCCAAAACAGATTAAGATGTAATTGGAAAATATTTAACAAAATGAATAAAAACATAATAGAACATAATATAATGTTAATATGTGGTTTTCTAAGTCAATTTGCTCCTGTAGGAATCCTTCTGTTGGATTCAGTGGCCTCCATTCCTATTCCAGTTTGCCACCACTGGTTTACTGAAAAAGTCTCCTTATTTGGTCTCCCTGCCTTCAGTCTCTTCTCTCCAATCCATACTCCACAAAGCTGTCCAAAGTGATTTTCCTAAAATTCAGATTTCTTATTCAATAAATTCCACTGGCTCCCCGTTGATTCTGTTGTTGTTAGTCATTCAGTCATGTCCCTCCCTACATGACTCCATGGTTCTGGTGTCGTTTGCCATTTCCTTCTCCACTGTGTCCCCATTTTACAGATGGGGAACTGAGGCAACGCCTATTGACTCTAGGGTCAAATAAAAGCTCCTCAGTTTAACTTATAAAGTTTTTCACAATTTAATCCTACTTTTCCAACCTTTTGCATAACCCCTTCCTACACTCCACAGTCTAGGCAAGCTGGCCTTTTTGCTGTTCCTTACACATGACATTCCATATCTTATCTGTGAGCCTTCATACCAGATATACCCCATGCTTGGAATACAGTCCCACCTCATCTCAATCTTTCAGAAATCCTGGTTTCCCTCAAGACTCTGCTCAGGAGAAACCTTCTGCTCAGGGCTTCTTATGCTTTTTCCACTCATGTTACAAACCCTTTTCACCTTTCACAGCATTCATTGGCATTACATAGCATGACAGCATGTGCAATGCAAAGCACTCATGCTCTGTGTTTAGAACCAAAGCTGCAGTGATGTTGTGTGCGATGCAACATGGGCAAGCACTGCCAAAAACACCTTGGATCCATTATGTGTTTGATTTTTAATTAATTTTTGTCATTGCATGTTCAGAAACCTTTTACTGTTGCCAAATTTTATGGGGTCATGACCGGCAGTTTAAGAAGCCAAAATAATTACTTTATAGTTATTTTATATGTGTAATTCAAGGCTCAAGGCCATTTGCACAGGGGCTCCTCCCATTGGTAGAGAACGATTACTTGATTCTCTGTGACTCCAAGAGCAGCAAAATTGTCAAGAGCTTAGAAGAGAGACCATATTGAGTTTATAATATACAAACACTGTACTTATGTATGCATGCCTCCCTTGATAGAACGCAAGCTCTTAGAAGGTAAGGACTATTTTATTTTTGTCTTTTTAGACCAGCACTTCAAACAGTGCCTAGCCTAGGTCCTAAATAAGTACTTGTTGGTTAATTAATTTATTGATATTCCCTCCTGGGATAAATATGAATTCTAGGCATATGAATGATGATACGAATCTTTTGCAGCAAGTGTTAAATGTCACTAAGTAATTTCACTAACCACATGAGATCCCAAAATTAGAGAAAAGGACCTTTAAAGATTGTTTAATTCCTCCTCCCTCTCTCTCCCATCCCCCCCCCATCTGAGGATGAGAGAAGTGAAATGACTAGACCAATGCCACACATGGTTACAGCCAAGATTTGAATCCCAGTCTTCTAGACTCCAGAGCCATTACATCTCCCATTATTCTATATTGAAGCTGAATTCAATAAACAAATTTCCTCTCTTTCTTTTTAAAATTAAGTTTAGTATGTCCCTCTTCGTGGAATAGAGAAGGTATTGCTGTGGGAGGCTGAGGTATCTGCTCACAACTATATTGTACCTACCCTTGCTCACCGGTCACACTTTCCATGAAACTAGTCTGCAGGGCAAGAGACTGTGGATGGTGTCCCCATTCTGACAAAAGGATATGTGTCTATTTCTTTTTAACTCAAATGTGAGTCTCTACTTATTTGTTATGAAAGTAACAGGTGGCACAGGCACCAAAAGTTACTAGTAATAGGGTTGGGGTGACTAATGGATTGATATAATGACTCTGGAGCCAGAGGGTGAGGTGCCTGAAAGTCTGGTCTGATTTCCTATGAAATGACTTCCATCATATGACTATATGGTCCTGTTTCAAGAAAATAAGGTTGTGATGAATAGCTTCTGTAAGAGCTAATTAACTATTTTTCCACATGTATCTGGAATCCTTCTGCAAAGTGTTACCATCCCTAGGCACCATTGCAACACAGTTTTCACAGTAGACCTAGGAGCCAAAGGTATGGTTTAGGGTAAAAGGGAAAGGTTCTGTCATGCAAAATGGGTAAAAGAGGTGGGGAAAGAGGAAGTAAGGAGAGAGGAACAGAGTTGGGGCAAGAATGGAAGGAGGTTGTAGAAAAGCCAAGAGAGTAAAAGATGGGAGAAGAGCAGTAAAAAGGTGATGTATATGGCTACAGGCAGGCTGGGAGTGGGAGGCATTGGCTATGGAGAATTATGGGAGCCCATTTAACAGGAGAAGGAAATTAGAGCCTGGAGAAGGATCCACCTCCACAAGCTCCCCAGTTTGATCAGCAGTCAACAGAGTGGGGAAAGAGCCTGGAATGTCTCCTAAGGCCCCCAGGGCAGAGAAGCTCAGGAGGCTTCATCGGCTAACTAGACATCCCTGAGTAATAGGAAGCTGCCCTGAGAGCTGGATTTCTCTACTCCTTGAATGGGACAATCTCCAGAGGAGCACATTTTCCTTTCCGTTGGTTTGCATTTATTGGTTGGTTAACAGGTACACTTGGCTTTTATTATGTAATTGCTGTGTTCCTGAAAGGATGCAAGTAAGCTGAATTACAGTAAACCATCTCATTTTAAATGCACGGGGGAAGTTGTGCATTTGTTGTGTAAATGCTATTTAAGGGAGCTTCCTAAGAATCATTCTATAAAAGTAAATTCATGCTTTTGTAATGCAAATCAGTAGTCCTTGATTTATCTGTTCTGTGAATATGGATTTGAGGCTATTATATTTTATTAAAATCCACCACATACTCCATTATCTTTTATATGCCAAAGAAAGCAGTGTCAAAAGGCGGGAGGTTTCCTACTGAAAATCTGGATTTCTATACTTTGAATATAGCAGATAGAGCAAATGGACTTGGAAAGAGAAAGATTCAGGCATGGGTCTGAATTGGCCCTGTCACGTGGTAGCCATATGACCTTGGATAAATAGCTTCACCTCTGACTCAGTTTCTTCATCTGTAAAATGGTGAATAACACAAAAGATCATAGGATTACAGATTTAGAGTTGAATAGAACAGTGAAGGTCATCTTGCACAGTTTCTTCATCTTACAGATAAAGAATCAAGACCTTTGAGATTACATTTCTTATACAAGGTAACATAGTCACGTAGCAAAGCTTGGAATGGAACCTTAGTTTCCTGACTCTATTAACTTTCTAATCCTAAAGTCCTACGTAAGTGAGAATATTATTAAATAGTCAAACTATATCATGAATAGAATGTATTAATAGTAACAAAACTAATCATCTAAGTTTCCACATGGTTCTTCAAGCTTTGAGTCTTCAAACTCAAACTCGTATTTCTAATATCTTGGCCCACTTTTTATAATCATTCACATTTTTTTCAATTTATTCTTTGGTGAGACAAATCTGCTTGTGATACAGCAATACATTAACTAGTATGGCAAAAATTACAGTAAATTAGTAGAATATTATAAAATATAAGCTTAAATCCACAAATAATGGGATATCACAACTAAAAGGGGGTCATTTAGTACAATGCATTCATCTTGTTGGGGTGGGGGCGGGAAACAACTGAGGACCGGAAAAGTGAAATGATTTGTCCAAGGTCACAGAGTGGCTAAATCAGAATCGGAACACAGGTACCAACAGTTTCTACTTCGGTGCACCCTCACTTATACCAAATAGCAAGCGCTTCCATCTGTAACAGAACTAAGCATCTTCTACCCGCTGCTGCCAGCCCAAATGGGACGTAGGAAATGTTCAGTACAAAGAAGAGCGGCTCTCTCATTTGACTGCCTGCCTTCCATCTCCTGCTGTGCCCGTCCTTTGTGGGCAGAGCAGTGGTGCTCTTGCCTCCATGAGGAACATTTTCACACCTGGTCAAACCCTTTACATTTTAGTGACCAGGAATTCCTGTAGATCATTATCCAAACCTCAGCCAGAATCCCTCCCACCCAATTCCTCATTCCCATCCTCTCAATTTTCCCACCCCAAAGTTTCATCCCAACTCTACCCAACCTTTCCACTGTGCCCTCTGGAATGCCTGTCTTATAGGCAATAAACTTCCTTTATCGTAAATCTTTTCCTCCCCCACTCCCTCCATTGGCTAGCTTTTGCTGAAACCTGGCCGGCCTCTCATTACACAGCTTCCCTGGCCACCCTTTCCAGCAGTGGCTGCACCTTCATTAATTCTCCTCAAATCACTGTTCAAGGTGGGAAAGTTGTAATCCTCCTTGTTCCCCAGTGCCACTTCCAAGTTCTGTGCCTTTCTCCATCTCTTCTCCTTTGAGGTTCATGCTATTCATATCTATCACCCAATCAAAATCCTGGTAGCTGTTGTCTGCAGACCCCCAGGACACTCTCCTTCCTTCCTCAATAACTTGGATAGCTGGTTTACAATTTTTCTCTCCTCCCCAACTCCTCTTTAACATACATATTGATTCTCCCTCAAATACCCTAAGTACTCGATTCCTTAAATTACTCACTTCCCATGAGCTTCTCCTCCACCCAACTTAAGCCACACACACCAGTAGTCATACCATCGACCTTGCTATCACCCACAGATGTACCATTGCTATGTTGGAGAATTTTTAAATTACCTCCCCTAATCCTAATCTACTAGCTTTTCATCTCTCCCTCTGGCTTCCTTTACATAACACCCTACTCTTCATTTTCCTTATAACCTCCAATCCCGTTAGCCCTCAATTCTTTCCCAGGCCATCTTCTCTGAACTAGCCACTCCTCTTTTCCCTGTCTTAACTCCTTGGTGAATCAATTCAACTTTACACTGTCCTCCTCTCTTGAATATCACCTTTACCATGTTTATGATTATATCTAAGTCTCAACCTCAGATCACGCTTCCCCTTGTACCTACACTAGTGATGCTGAACAAAGGTGAAGAAAATCATGCAACTCATTTGACTGGGTCCAGTACAAATTTGTTACATAACCTCAACTGGGCCCTCACTGCTGCTTAGTGATCCTATTATATCAACTCACTATCCCACTCTTCAGGGAAACTCTTCCAAATCTTATCTCTCCTCAAAGCTTCCATGACTCCTCCTCCCCCTACTCTCTCAACTGAGAGCCTTGGCTTATATTTTACAGAAAAAAATGAGGCCATTTTCCCATGAGCCCTCTCTTCTTCCTTATCTCCTGTCACTCAGGTGACTCTGCCACTTTTTCCTCCTTTACCTGTCTCATATGATAAAGTGGCCTTATTCCCTTACCCTCTACTTGTTCAAGTAATCCCATTCTACCTCATCTTCAATAACAGATTTCCTCTGTCATTCCCACTCTTTCATCTACTTTCAATCTCTCTCTCTCTCTCTGCCCTCCACCCACCCCCAGCTCATTCCCTACCTACTTTCTACAATCCTCTAGAGATCATACCTTCTAACTGAAAGTGTCCATCACAAGTCTGTCCTGGGTCCTCTCCTCTTCTCCCTCTATACTACTTCAGTTGGTGATTTCACTAACTCCCATGGATTTAATTATAATGTCTATGCTGATGATTCTCAAATCTGCCTATCCTGCTCCAACCTCTCTGCTGACCTCCAATCTCATATTTCCAACTACCTTTCAGACATCTTGAACTGGATGTCCAGTAGACATCTTAAACTCAATATTGCCAAAACAGAACTCGTTATTTTTTCCCCAAGTCCTTCTCCCCTCCTATCTTTTCTATTATTGTAGACGGCAACTCTATCCTGCTAGTTACCCAGGCTTGCAACCTAGGAGTCATCCTGGATTCCTCCATATCCAAGCTGTTGCCAAAACCTGTCAGATTTCATCTTCTCTCTTGTGACACTGCCATCACTCTGGTGCAGGCTCTCAGCACCCCATACCTGGACTACTGCATTAGGTTGTTGGTGGGGCTGCCTGCCTCAAGTCTCTCCCCCTCCAGCCCATCTGCCATTCAATCACTAAAGTGATTTTCCCAAAACTCAGATCTAATCATGCCAAGTCCCTGGCAAATAAACTCTGGTGGCTTTCTATTGCCTTGAGGAGCAAATACAAAATGCTCTGTCATTCAAAGGCCTCTAGTCTTCTTACTTCACCACACACACTCCCTGACACCGGCTTTCTGGCTGTTCCATAAACAAAACACTCCATCTCTTGGCTCCAAGCATTTTCCCTGTCTCCCATGTTTGAAATGGTCTCCTTCCTTCATTCCAACTACTAACCAACCTGGCTTCTTTTAAATCCCAACTTAAATCTTACTTGCTGCAGGAAGCCTTAATTCTCATGCCTTCTCTCTGTGAATTATTTCCTATGTATCTTGTATATAGCTTGCTTCACATATATGTTTGTTTGCATGTTATTTTCCCCATTTGATTGTAAGTTACTTGAGGACAAGGACTGTCTTTTGCTCTAAAGGAATAAAATTGATTTTCAAAACTCCCTAAACCTCCTCTTGAAAATTTGTTCTGTTGACCAATTCCCTCCATGCTCTTTTTTGGGGGTGGGGTGGGGTAGGGATGGTTAAAGAAAAAGTCAACCATGTTTTGTCTTAAGGAAAGAGTAATGAATAAGAAACTCATGGTTCTGAGACTTTGCACCTTCACTTCTATACTGAGAATTTCCAGAGAATGTGTTTTTGGGGTGTTTTTTTAATGGAATATGAGTCACAAATGTCATTAGGTCCCTCTTAGAATGATGATTCTCAAATTCCCATGGTAATTTTAAAAAGAATGCACGCCTCTCTCTCTGTCTGTCTCTCTGTCTCCGTCTCAACATGAAAATCACTCCATGGATTTTTTTTCCTGAGTTTCTTTCATGTAGAATGTACGACAGCTCATATTTCTGTAGCCCTTTAAGATTTAAAAAGTACTCTCTCTTCAACAGCCCTGGGAGACAATGTAGAAGCAGCATTATTATCCCCATTTTAGAGATAAGGAGACCAAATTTCTGCAAAATGAAGTGACTTGCCTCTGTTTACGCAGCTCATAAATTACATGGTTGCACAAGATCTGGAGTCCCATAGAAGGGGCCATAGAGGTCGTTTAGTCCAACCTCTTATTGAAGAATGAGGAAAAGCAAAGAAACAAGAAAAAAAAATGGGGCCCAGAGAGGTCCAGCAATTTGCCTAATATCATGTGGCTATTAAAGTTACATTACTACATAGGGATCAAGACGTGGAAGTGTCAGATTAGAATCCTAGGATCACAGACTGAAGTGGAGGGGACCTTAGACATCATCTTGCCCAACACCCTCATTTTGCATATAAGTGAAGCCCCCCCAAAGCTGAAGCAACTTGCCTGGGATCCCACACAAACTATCAAAGCCAAGACTGGGTCTATTGACCTTCAGCCCAGTATGCCCTTTCTATTAAAGATGGCTGAGGCTCCCTGTATTAAGATCAGGTATAACAGAAGGACTTGGAGTTTTGAAAGACTCTTTTTTGTCACTAAGTGACAATAAAAAAGGAGGAAAATTATAAATTTTAAACTAAGATATTCTCAGACTCCATGTGCTGAGGCGCCCTGCCAAAGGACGTACTACAGAGGATAGAGGACGGTATGTATGTTCAGCAGGTTTAGCCTACAACCCCCCATTTTGTGGCACCAAAAGCCATTTAAATATCATGAGAATATTACATTGCAGGAACAAACTCAGAAAGACATTTATTTAATTTTTTGTGCCTTGTTCACCTGGCTCCCTGACTCCCCCGAGACAGTACTGCCACTATGTATTTTGAGAAATTATTGTAACCATTCTTTACATTTCATCACACAGATCCAAACAAAACTTCCTTTACAGTTTTCTTCGCTCTATGTAACGGAATTTAAATAGAGAAAAAAGTCTTTTCAAGGTTTCAGTGAAATCATATTATTGCGACAAAGTGTTTCCCACATCAAGCAATTTATATCCTCCCTGGAAAACACATGGTACAGTAGAAGAAAAGGAAGGGAAGAGAACACGCGCTTATTAAATGCCTACTGCATGCCAGGCACTGTGCTAAGCACTCTACAAATACGATCTCATTTGATGCTCACAACAACCCTGGGAGGTAGGTGCTATCCTTATTTTACAGATGAGGAAACTGAGTCTAAGAGAGGGTGATTTGTCCCAGGGCATACAGCTGGGAAGTATCTGAGGCTGAATTGGAACTCATGGGCTTCCTGACTCCTTGCCTGTGCTCTCTCCACTGTCCCACGAACCTGGGTCATGAAATCAGAAAAGACTAGGATGCAAATCTCAGTTATGTCACTAACTTTGTGACTGTGGGCAATTTATTGCATCTCTCTGAGCCTCAGTTTACTCACTAGATAAAATGGGATAATGATCACCGTACTACCTACCTTACAGATAGGTGATTATGAGGGAAGCACTTTTAGACCTTAAAAACCTAACCTTCCTCGCACCCCGCTTCTTTACAGAGGTGGGGGACTATGAGTACGGAATACTGCATACAACATCAAACTTTTTTTGATGTCTTGGTTATTCCTGCTAGATTGCTCCCCCCCTCCCCCTTTTTTAATGCTTTGTTATAGGGCAGTGGTTCACAGAGTTTTTTGTTCCACGAACCTCTATCAACAACAACAAGAAAAATCCATTGTGTAGCCCCGGGGTAATTTAATATACTACTCCTTCTACTCATTTAGATTTATGTATTAAGTGCTTACAATTGCTACAATGATAATAAATTTATAGTGCATCAAACATGCACATTCTTGTTGTCATGGAGGAAAAAATTATTTATAAAAATTACTGCTTTAGGTGCCATTCGGGAATGTTTAGCATGAACCCTTTGGACCACTGCCTTTTGAGAGCTACTAAATAAGAACCACTGTAGGACATAGATCTCTAGGGGGTGCATGGCAGAGGAAGAGACACATTAGGAAATGTAGGTAAAGTGAAAACAAAATAAACTAATAAGATTTATTTTTTTAAAAAAGCCTTAAAGACCTAAATAAATGCATTCTAGCAAAATTATGTATCATCAGCATTTTTCTGTTTATTTTCAATAAATAACCAGGCTCTCCGAAATTAATACAGGATTTCCAAAACTAGGAGTATGCATAGTTTTTTTTAAGCCTTCCTAAAATAAAGATAATGATAATAGTTGTCATTTACACACTGCTTTATGTTTGCAAAAAATTTTATAAGTATTCTCTCACTTGACCTTAAAAACAACCCTGAGAAATAGGTACTAATTATTATCCCCATTTTACAGATGGGGAAACTCCTAAGGTGAAAATGCAAGGATTTGTAAACCTTGGTTTTCAGAGCTACCAAATGTGAGGGGGGCTGAAAGAGGGGGAGGGGCAAGAAGGGGAGAGTGGGAGAGGATCTGTGTCTTGGGGGTAGGAGGGAGACAAAGATTAGACAAGCTGATCTCCAAAGTTTCTTCTAGTTCTAACATTTTATGATTTTGTGATCTAGTTTGCTATTAAGAAAATATTCTATGAGGTTCATAGGGAAACAGACAAATGGGATATCTTTGGGAACTAACATGCTGAATTTATTATACACTTTTTAAAAAGCTATCATGAGACTGAGTTTCATTTACAATATTCTTTCTGTGCTTTTTATATGAATACATACATTTTTATTGGTATCTATTAAGTTCAGCATTAACAAAAATTTAATTTCTTTAAAAAATAAAAAAAAAATTTTGACCACCACAGTATGTCATTCAAAGATAAAAGTTTCAAGAGCTTTTCAAGTCTAGTAAACAAAATCACATGGGTGTGATGAGATACAGGCTCTGGGAACCCCCTTGAACTCTCCCTGAATCTTCCCACTTCATCTGGCATTCACCTGAGGCTATAAGCTTTTCATTATTGCCATGCTCAATTCTCTGTTACCCTGAACCTAGCCTAGCCCTCCATTTTCTGTTATCTCTGGATCTTGTTCTGCTACTTCCCACCCTTGGTCCTATAAAAACCCCATTCTCTTGGTGTCTGGTGTCCAACCTATAGTCACTCCAGGCTACTGGCCACTTCCATCAAAGATCCTCCCTAGAACCCCTCTTCCCCAGACTACTTAGATCGGTCCCGCAGTCCTTCTGTACATAAGGATTCATCTCGGCCTCCACGAAGGGGCTCAGATTCAATCTGGCCCACTTACGTTACCGTTGTAAATATTCAGATTCCGTAAGAGTCTGGCCAATGCTGAGATTTAAGAGTCTGGTCAATATGGAGGATTTTCAATAAACCTTGTATTTCTTTGGCTAAAAGAAGGTTTGAGTCAAATTCTTTAGGCCAAGGCATGTGTGCTGCTATTTTGGGGTACCAGCACTCCTAAACCACAAACATTAAAGGTGTTGGCATATGGGTGGGAGTGACAGGAAGTAAAGGGTCGGGAGAGAAAGTGTGAGCAAGAAATCTGCTTTTAGTTGCTTAGTTCCCAATGTAGTCTCACTCATCAAAATAGTTGTAATATACCTATTCTTCTTAGGTGAGAAGCCTATTATTGAAAGCTTCCTGAACTTGTGAGAGGAAGAAGAGAACTCACTTTAAACCAAGGCTTGCTTCTTAATATTGTTTGTGTTGTGGACCCCACTGGGAGCTTGGGGAAACCTATGCACTTCTCACAATGATGCTTTTAGATGCACAAAATAAAAATACACAGCATTATGAAGGAAACTCATTCCACTGAAATAAAGATTTACTTTTTTCCCCCAATCTAAATTTACAGGCCTCTTATAAATCTATAGACCCCAGATTTAGAATCTCTGGGAATTTCATAACATTATGAAAGATGAGCATGAGAAATTAACATAGTTCACATTCACTGATAAAGAATTACAGGGAAACCATCGGGATTTTGAATCTCAGCTGGCCACAGGATTTGGCCAGAAGAGAGATGGTTAAATTAGGTCAGTGTTTGGGGAAGTTGGTTTAACAAAAAAATAGGACAAACTCCCCAGCAAGTCATTGTGAGTTTGATCACTTTGCTCCTTGCAACAAAGATACTCACCTTCTTACATTGGGTCTTCCTGTACCTTGGGCTGGCTCCCTGCTTTTCTGTTCGTATGCTCATTCCCAGGAGCCACCCCAAGGTCACCATGTGTCCACAAAGCTCCCTGTCAGTAATGTAGGGCTGTGGGGACACAGATCATGGGAAAAGACGGGTGCTGTAACAGACTTCTAGTTGGCCCGTGGGGCTCAAGCCACTTGGTCTTGGGAACCAGGATGAACCCTTGCAGTTAATTGCACCCTGGTGAAAGTGATTATTAGCACTGATGCTGGAGCAGCCCATACTCTAATGGCTTTTATAAGCAGCAGCCTGCCTGCTCAACCCCTGTATCTCAGAAGAGATGCGAACTCTAGAGCTATAAGTTTCCTGTTCAGATTTTACTTATTTAGTGGAAAATCACTCCTCACCCGCTCCTTTTCCTAAAATAATTTCTAGGAGCTAACAGGGGAGAGTTTTCAACAACATTTAAATTTAAGCTTCTAAATCTTTTTGCATCATGGTTATTTTTTGTGGTGTCATGAGTCCTATGGACCCCTTCTCAGATCATTTTTTTTAAAACTTGTAATTAAAGGAAATACTGAATTTCAGCTAGAAGTTAGTGGAAATAAAGATGTGAGGGGTTTTGTTTCATTTTGGTTTGGTTTTTTACCTATCCAAGTCCAGGGTCCCCAGGTTAAGAACACCTGTTTTAAAGTGATAGAGGACCCTCAGAAGAGCAAAGCAATACAGGCATACATTCTAAATTGGAATTCCAACAGTGCAAGTTTAAGAGAATGTTATCCACTTCCCTCCTGCTGGAGATCATGGACTCAAGATGCAGAATGAGACATATATTTTTGGAAATGGCCACTATAGGAATTTGGTTGATTTGATTAAGCATATTTGTTACCAGGGTTTTGTTTTTGTTTTTCTTCTCTTTGGGCTGGGGGGTGGGGGAATGAGAGGGAGAAAAAAGAACTGCTTGTTAGTTTAAAAAAATTTTTTTAAGGTATTGCCAATCAAGACCTCCCTCCCCACCCATATGCAATGCTGCAGTGTTTCAGACACGTGCTGCTTCTGAAATTCCAGCTGCTCTGTCTTGTGGAGAAAGTCACTTGTTAGGAGTGCACACATTCACATGTGTTCTAACACTGTGTGATGCAATCGAGAGCAATGTGGAACTGAGGCAACCTTTCCAGTGTCAACGGGGAAGCCTGAAGATGGAAAAAAATGCCTTCTGATATAATCTCAATCTCACTTCAGATTTTATCTTTAAAAATCACCTCTCTCCCCACCCCCAATCCACAAGCTATAATTTAAAAAGAAAGCTCGAAGAAGGATTATACACTGAGGGCAATGCAAGGCAAAGTCAATTAGTTGACAAGCATTAATTAAGCACTTACAATAATCCAAGCACTATGCTAAGTACTCAGCTAGGTGGTGAAGTGGATTGTGTTTGGGGCCTATGGTCAGGAAGACTCCTTTTCCTGAGTTCAAATATGGCCTTAGAGACAGACACTTACTAGCTGTGTGACCCTGGACTAGTCACGTAATCCTGTTTGTCTCAGTTTCCTCATCTACAAAATGAACTGGAGGAAGAAATGGCAAACCACTCCAGTATCAGGAATACCCTAAATGGGTTTACAAAGAGTAGGAAATGACTGAGAAACAGCTGAATAATGACAAATACTAAGCACTGGGGATTCAAAGAAAGGCAAAATACAAAGTGTCTCTGCTCTCTGGGAACTCAACACCTAATGGGGATAGACAACATGAAAATAACTATTAAACAAATTTATACAGGATAAATACGACACTATCAATAGAGGGAAGGCTCTAGTCTTAAAGCATTTGGGGAGGAAAGAGAGAATGCCAGGCATGGGAGATAACAGTCAGTGAAAATGCAGAACGTACATGGTGGGAGTTTTGAGAAAGAACACCACATTGGAAGTCAAAGTAATTGGGCTCCTCTATTTTACAAATGAGGAATCCTCAGAGCCTCAGTGAGATGAAGAATTTGCCCACAATCACACAGCCGCAGTTGGCAAAGTTGAGATTTGAACCCAGGTTTTCCTGATAAGGTCGAGGAATCTACCCATCATGAAAATCTGGGTTAGAGTTCTAAATGATAGAGGGAAAGGCAAAAGGACAAAGGTTTGGAAAAGATAAATGATAATCAAGCTTAAGGATAATGCACAAAAAGGACAGTTGAGATGAAACCAAAAGGATTTAATTTAACTGGGAAATATGGAAAATTCTGCATTTTGTCCCTGGGAGCTGTAAGTGGAAGATTGTTTTTGTTCAGTCAATCAGTCAGTCGTGTTTGACTCTCCTTCATGACCTGGTGGACCAAACTGGTCATGGGATTTTCTTGGCAGAGATACTCGAGTGTCTTGCTACTTCCTTCTCCGGTGGATTAAAGCAAAAGAGGTTAAGTGACTTGCCCAGGGTTACACAGCTAGTAAGTATCCGAGGCCAGATTTGAATTCACGTGTTCCTTATTCCAGGCCCAGTGCTCTATCCACTGAACAATCTAGCTGACTGAGCAGAAAATACGAAGAGACAAAATTTGATATACAGATCAAACTTGACATAAGAGCAATGACAAGAATGACCCAACGCTCTATAATAATCAGAGCCATGGGAAAGTGGAATGGCCTGTTCTGGAGGTAGTGAATGGGCTGCCCTTTACTAGAGAGCTTCAAACAAAATCTGAAGAACCATGGGATGGGTGTGTTGTAGAAGGGTGGAATTAGATGGCTTCTGAGGTCCCTTCCAAATGAGAGATTCTGTGATCCTGTGGATTCAGGCCCTGGCTCCCACTCAATCTCTTTGAGCCTCAATTTTCTTTTCTGTAAAGTGAGTTAGACCTGTCCTCATTGGCTCACAGGATAGTTGTGAGGATCAAATGAGCTAATTGTTGCATCTTCCCTAGTGGTTATCAAGGTACAGTGGTTACTCCAGCCTGGGCACTTAAGAAACAAATTAAGAAACTTAATAGTTACCCCAGCACTTAACCTTTATGATTCACAATTTCCTTATCTGTAAAATAGGGATAGTAATAACAACCCAGGTTTTCCATAGTCAATGTCCAGCGTTCTATCCAGTGCTTCTGCCTAGCACTGAGGGGAAGCAATCTTGAAAGTCTCTGTTGTGCCAGGTGATTACAACGATCTGGTAAGCTAGACCCTTTTCCATGTCTCTGCGCTATGCCTCCACATCACATATCTCCATGTTAAACAAATTTTAGCAGCCAAATGGACATTCTTTTTCAGTCCTCTATTTCCTAGTCCACCCACCACCACAAGAATATGCTGAAACACAGCAGAAGGGAAGGGTGCAGGCAACATTCTTAGGCTCTGTCCAAGAAATCTGGCAGGCTGGAGGCTGTTGTTAGCCATGAGGCACGTTTTTGGAGCAGCAGGAAGGGCCTTTTTGCTAATGTGATAACAGTTTTCTGTGCCTGAATCAGACCAGCCCATGGTGAGCTCATATCTGAAGGAGCTAAATGTGTCCCCTCCCCTCCTTTTGCAACAACAACAACAACAAAGTCAAATACCCCCTACCCTAGTCTCTGCTTCCTTGGCTTCCACTAATATCACTGAAGCTGGTCCTTGCTCCTCAAATTTGCTTGGTATAATCAATTCTCAGTCTTCCTAAGGCTTACCAAAAATGCATGGCTGGGGAAGGAGTCCATTGACATTCCCACCCCTATAACTTACAAAGAGCCAAATTAAATGGAGAAACACACACACCCCACCCCACCCGCAAGAAAAAAGTTGCTCCCACACAATTTGCCAAGCTCTTATATGACATTTTTCAGCATAGAACAATTTTTCACACATGAGTTATTAACTTATGAAAGTCGGAGTAAAAAGGGAAAATGCTAACAGATCTTCAGCTGCCTTATTAGTCACTGCTACCACTGAATACATACAGGCACACTGTGACTGTATTCCAACTTTCAGTATCTAATTTTTGTAAGAAACGGAGTTCACTAATGGGTTATGCCTCGTATACCTTTTTATAATCATTACTCTGCCGTTCTCTGTAATTTATACTCAATGCTGGTTTTCATTACTTAGCTCTGCACAGTTTCAGTTCATATGGAAAACACCACAGAGGATAAGGTTGTATTTTCAGCAGCAATTTTTTTAAAAAAGTCTTCGAGGACCCACTGCTTTCATGAACCGCTGCTGCCATATAGTGGAACATGCCCTGTTTTCCGAAAAGAGATCTTGGTTCTAGTTCCAGCTTAGCCACTGTGCTGTGTGACCTTGGTCAAGCTGCTTCCCCTCTCTGGGCCTCAGCTGCCTTACCTGTAAAATGAGAAGGCTGAATTTGATATCTTGAAGGTCCCTTTCAGTTAAGGATTTCTAAGTCTATCTCAGAAGTAGTTTGGGACAATACTGAAACCAGTCAGGGCCGGGTGAAAGTTGGTGGGGCTTTTTCCTGTTTGTGCCCTGTACATGCCTCTATTTTCCCCGCTGTGTCTGGATCCAGAGCAAAATCCACAGCCCATTTTCCAGAGGCTTATAACTGAGTATTATTTACTAGGGGGTTCAATTTGGTTTCCAAGGACTCAGACTCAAATTAAGTGACCGAACAATCCCCGTTCCCAGAGATTAAGTTTCAAATGTGATCCAAAAAAGGGTTGGGTAGTTTCTGATGCTTTTGGATTTTGCTTGGGATACTCCAAAATTAGCTATTCAACATAGTAATCTAAGTCCTTGGGGTTATTATTACTTTTTAAATGCATAGCAATAGGAATATTCAGTAAAATCATTTTGGGAAAGGAAATATGGATGTGGTTGTATTAAAAACCTAGTGAAGAGTCAGATTAACATTGTCTCTGCTCTCTACATGACCTCGGGCATGTGATTTTATGATTCTAGGCCTCACTTTCCTCATTTGTAAAATAAGTAAATAGTACCAGATGATCTCCAAAGTGTCTTATAGCTCTCTCATTATATGATTCCACAAATGGATAAATAATTCAATCCATTTTCCTAAGAGAGAAAACCTTTTGCACACTCATGGGGGGTAGGGAACAATGAAAATATCACATTCTTCATTAAGTACTAAATCTCAAATAGACAGGATACTTTCTTATTTGTTGTTCAGTCATTTCAGTCATACCTTGTTTACCATGGCCCCATTTGGGGTTTTCTTGGCAAAGATACTGGAGTGGTTTCCCATTTCCTTCTCCAGCTCATTTTACAGATGAAGAACTGAAGCAAACAGAGTTAAATGACTTGGCCAGGGTCACATAGCTAGTAAGTGTCTGGAGCTGGATTTGAATTGAATTGGAATCTTCCTGATTCCAAGCCACTACACCACCTAGCTGCCCACTTTCCTATTTGCAGCTCTTCAAATATGTCCTGCACTCTCCTACATCTGAGGGTTTGTTTATACTGTTGCTTTCCTCTTGAATTTTCCTTACTGATCATCTCCCAGCTGAACCTCTGTCATGAAGCCTTTTCTCATTGAAAGTAAATCCTCTTTCTTTTAAACTTCCATAACATTTTTATTTTGCTATAGTTATTAACAAATATACCTCACTTCTCCTATAAGTTCTCTGAAGCCAGGAACAGTGTCTTCTTTGCTCTTGTATCGCAGCTCCAAGTATAGTATTTTGTATATAGTTGTCAATAAATGGCAATAAATGAATGAGGTGTCCTGGTGATAGAAACTCTTGATTTTTTTTTGCCTTATATGAATTAATGATAATGAGATTCTCCGATTGTCACTCTTCCATCTCAGGAATCCAATCATGGCGACACTGGTGTCCCTTTCTTATAGCTTCAAAGTATTAAGTGATGCTTTGATTTTTAAAAGAGTATTATGGTTCCTTTTGTACTGTGCAAATTGATCTCCTACCCTCTTGAAGCTCCTCCCTTTCTTCTGTCTGAGATAAAACTCTATGGACTGAGCTCACCTCGTGCTGAGTGGCAGATTTGCATAGGCTTTTCAAACAAAGATAGACCCTTCAATTCAACTCACTAAACATTTATTAAGCTCTTGCTAGGTGCAAGGCACCGGGCTAGATGCCAGGTATACTGAGGCGAAAAATGAAACAGAACCTGACCTTGAGGAGTTGACATTCTGCTGGGGGGAGCTTCTAAAGTCTACAAAGTGCAAACAGATAAGCAAATCAAAGTGCATACAAAGTACCTCAGTTAGAATCTTGGTACTGCCATTTATTACCTATATAACCTCAGGCCGCTCATTTGATATCTCTACGCCTCAAATAAAACCAAATGAAGAGGTTGAATTAGATAATCTCTAAGGTCTCATCTTTCTGATACAGGGGCCTAATATTGTTGTTCAGTTGGTTCAGTTGTGACAGACTCTTTGTGATCCTATTTGAGGTTTTCTTGGCAAAGATACTGGAATAGTTTGCCATTTCCTTCTCCAGCTCATTTTACAGATGAAGAACTGAGACAAACAGGATTAAGTGACTTGCCCAGGGTCACACAGCTGCTAAGTTGTCTAAGGACAGATTTGAACTCAAGAATGACCCTTATTTTAGGACAGAGAGAGTGCTAGCCCACTACTAGAATGTCTAACTTTAACGAGTCATGTTGTTTGGTCATTTTCAGTCAGGTCTGATTGTTTAAGACCTTATTTGGGGTTTTCTTGACAAAGATCCTGGAGTGGTTTGTCATTTTCCAGCTCATTGTTCAGGTGAGTAAACTGAGGCAAACAGAGTTAAGTGACTTGTCCAAGGTCACACAGCTAGCAAGCAGCTGAGGCCAGATTTGAATTTAAGAAGATGAGTCTCCCTGACTCCAGGCCTGACACTCTATCCATTATGCCACCTAGCCGGGTTTCTATATATTGTTTACATATAGAAATATATTATTTATATAGTATAATATTCTATATATAGAATATATATTATGTATATATATAGAATATATTATAATATCCTATATATTCTATATAGAAATATATATTGTTTATATATTATATTTTTTGTTACATAATTTATTTATCCAGTATTTTTAAAATGTATAAAAAGTACATGAAAAAGGTGATATAGAATTATGCTCAGAAAGTAATTGAAATGTCCTTCCTCTTTGACCCATAGATTTTACTGCTATGCATATATCCCAAGGATTATAAAAATAAATAAAGAAAAAGAAAAGTACTATGCATAACAAAGTGTTTTTTTGCCATAGCAAAGAACTGGAAACAAAGCAGACACTCTTTGCTTGGGTAATGGCTAAGCAACTTGTGGTACATTAATATAATGGAATATTACTTAGATGAAAGAATTGATAAATATGATGAATACGGAATATCATGGGAAGAGATGAATTGATTGAAAGGGAAGTAAGCAGAACCATAAAAATAATGTTTGCAAGAGCAACAGTGGTAATACTAGCTAGCATTGAAGTAATTCCTCAAGGCTTGCAAAGTGCTTTACAAATATTATCTCATTTGATTTTCACAACAACCAGACAGGTAGGTGCTATCATTATCCCCATTTTGCAGTTAAGAAAACTGGGGCAGAAAGACATTAAGTAACTTGCCCAGGGTCACACTGTTAATAAGTGTCTGAGGCAAGACTTGAACTCAGGTTGTTCTAACTTCAGGCCCAGATCCACTGTATCATCTAGCTGACTCAAAAAATAATAACTAGAAATAAATAAAGAACATAAATAAAATGATGACTACAAATAAATAAATAAAATAATAAATGATAACTGCAAATAAATAACATAAATAAAATAAAGAAATAAAATGACTACAAATAAATAACATAAAATAAATAAATAAAATAACAAATGTTAACTACAAAAAACTACAACAATGTAAATTGAAACAATAAAACTCCCCAAATTGAATGCTATGAAATGTTAATTACCGAGATTATCCCTAAGTAAGAGATATAAGAATGTATTTCCTTCCCTTCTTTGAAGCAACAAGGGACTATGGGTATGTGACGTCACATATTGTGTCAAACTTAACTGATATGTTGGTTAGTTTTGCTGAACTGCTTGTGTTCGCTCTTTTTTATTCCTCATTATTACGGGTAGAGGGGCCAGGGGTAGAAGTAGAAAAATGGGAAATGAAGGTGATAAAAAAATAGCGATAAATACTAAAAACACAAAATAATTCGAGCTCCATTACTTACTAGTGATAGAACCAAATTTCTTCACCTCCATTTCCTATCAATAAAATGGAAGGCTTAGAATACAGATTTTAGAACTTAGAGTTAAAGGTCGCTCCCAGCTCAACCATTCCATGTTCTAAGATTGAATCTAAGCCAGCTGGCAACATGCCTCTGCCCTAACACCTCCAGGCAGATAGCAAAAGGGTAGGGTACAGGGGACGGTGGAAGAGAGGTGGGGTAGGGTGTTGGAATCCGTAGTGGACTGTTTAAAATGGCATCTGTGGCTTTTGCTAGGGCTCATTTCCGATGGGCCAGTTAGTGGCAGCGTTCACGGATCAGGAGTTGTTTTTGTTGTCGCAGAAAGGAGGACTAGCCCATCGTCTATAGGAAGGAAGGTAGCAGCTGGGGAGAGGGCTATTAGATCCAATCCGTCTCTGCTACATTGTTTCAGTGCAAATACCCTCTATTAGCAGATTCTTTGTGTTCAGTGCCTCATGTGCTAAATTGCTGTTTGAAAGCCGATGATAAACACTAGTTGTTAAGACTCAGAAGCATTCAATATCCACTCTAATGATGGCTCCACTTTCTGTTTTCCCCAAGGAAGGGGGAGAAAAAAAAGAGTGGCTCATGGAAAAATACATTTGCAGGATCATTGCCACGGGGCCCCGTTTCCACATCTGTTCTTAACAGATTTCAGCTGAAACTACTGAAAATATACATGGGCCTGCTTATGTGGGACAAGTTAAACATGATAAGATTACAGTTTGGAGGATGACAATGGTTTTAGCTATGGAAAAAAAAGAGCCACTGTAAACTGGGTTCCCTGACAGGCTTGTTAACTTTAGAAGAAAAAAGAAGTTTGCTGTTACAGGAATTAAATTTGTTGGGAAGTTTTAGGAGAGTGAAATTATTTGAGATTAGTTGTAAACAAACTCAACATGGCCCAACAGCAGCCTTTCATCAGATGATGATTCTTGCCTTACCTCGGGTTGGAGCTGGATCCTTTGTTGTCAAAGGGAAAGGGGAAGTATTATGGAAGGGAACAAGCCCTCTGGATCAAAAGTCATTAGACCTAGGTTCAAATCCCATCTCTGCCATTTATTGTGTGATTTAATTTGACAGACATTTATTAAACATCTACTATTTTCCAGAGGCAGCTCAGTGAGGCAGAGGACAGAGTACCTGGCCTGGAGTTAGGAAGGTTCATCTTCCTGAGTTCAAATCTGGCTTCAGACATGTACTAGCTATGTGACCCTGAGTAAGTCACTGTTTGTCTCAGTTTCCTTATCTGTAGAATGGGCTGAAGAAGGAAATCAAAAACCTCTCCAGTATCTTTCTCAAGAAAACCCCAAAAGAGGTGACAAAGAGTCAGACATGACAGAAACAAATGAACAACAAAAAGTATTTTCAAGAAGTGGTACGGTGGAAGACTTAAATTCAAATCTGTGACCCTGGGCAAGTCACTTAACCTCAATGTGCCTCAGTTTCCCTAGTTAAAATTGGATTAATAATAGCACCTATCTCATAGGGTTGTTGTAAGGATAGAATGAGATATTTGTAAAAAAAACATTTAGCACAGCCTGTTACATGGTAGGTGCTATATAAATGTTTATTCCCCTCCCTTCCCTGCTCCTTCCAGGCCCTGCATCAGGTACTGGGGATACAAAGACACTAATGAAACAGTTCCTGTCCTCAAGGAGGTTACATTCTATTGGGGGAGGGGTGGGACATGTACAGAGGTGGTTAAATAATACCTGTGTATTTATATATACTCATTCACAAAGTAATTTCCAAGAGACTGGAAAGATCAGGAGAGACATCAAAAAGGAAATGGAACTTGAAATGAGCCTTGAAGGACCCTAAAGATTCTGCCAGGCAAAAGTGAGGAGAGAGGGCCTTCTAGACATAAGAAACATCCTATGCAAAGGCATGGAGGTAGGAGATCAACTGTTGTGTGTAGAAAGAGTAAACAGTCCAGTTTAGCGTATGGTATGCAATATTTGGTAAGCCTGGAAATGCAGGCTGGATTGAAAGGGCTTTAAATGTAAGAGAAGTTTCTATCTTATCCTAGAAACAAAATAGAGTCACTGGATCTTCTTGAACAGAGGAGTGACATCATTAGTCTTGTGTTGTGGGAATGTCAATATAACAGCCATGCTGGAGATGGAAAGACAAAAGATGAGGAGATTAGGAGGCTTTTGCTTTTTTAAAAAATAATGTTGCTGTTGTTTATTTTTTAACATTCTTTTAAAAAAAATTTGACTTCCAAATTCTCTCCCTCTTACCCCCTCCTCCATATGATACCCCTTATACATGTGAAATTATGCAAATCATGTCTATATCAGCCATAATACAAAAAAAAAACTAAGCAAGTGAAAAGCAATACACTTCAATCTGCACTTAGATTTCTCTCTGGAATTGGATAGCATTTTTCATCATGAGTTCTTTGGAATTTTCTTGGAAAAGCCTTTCACAGTTGACCATCATTACAATATTGCTATTACTGCGTACGATGTTCTCCTCGTTCTGATCATTTCACTTTGTATCAGTTCATGTAATTCTTTCCATGTTTTTCTGAAATTATCCCCCTCACCATTTCTTATAGAACAATAGTATTTATTTCATCATAGTCATACACCACAACTTATTCAGCCATTCCCCAATTACTGGGCATCCCCTCAATTTCGAATTCTTTGACACTACAAAAAGAGCTGCTATAAATATTTTTTATACAAATAGGTCCTTTTCCTTTTTCTTTGATCTCTTTAGGATATAGACCCAGTGGTACTATTGCTGGGTCAAAAGCCCCTTTGGACATAGTTCCAAATTGTTCTCCAGAGTGACTGGACCAGTTAAGAAGCTACTATAATCTGCCAGGTAAGAAGGGCTTTGTTAAGAAGGACTAAATTTACGTAGTGGTCATGTGAATAGAGAAAAGGCGATGGATTTGAGAAAGGTTATGGAGGCAAAATCAATAAGATTTGACAAATGATTGGATACAGGGGTTAAGGGAGAGGGAAAGTTTTGAGCATGACTAAGATCTTTCAAACCTCAGTGACAGGAAAGACAGAGATACATTCAACAGAAACAGGGAAGTTATAAAGAGAAGTGAAGGGGGAAGATAATGAGTCAATTTTGGACATGTCGAGTTTGAGATGCCTGTGGAACATCCAGTCAGAAATGTCCTATAGGCAGTTGGTAATGGTAGATGAAGTCCAAAGAGTGACTAAGGTAGGATTTGCCACTCTGGAAGTCCTCTGCATAAAGATGATATTTGAACCCTTGAGAGGTAGTGAGATTATTAAGTCAGTATAGAGAGAAGAGCCTAGGACAATGCCTATGGTACACCTGCATAGTGGGTGGGAGATGGATGATGCTGGGAGACCCAGCAAAAGAAATTGAAAAAAGTGATCACATTAAATGATCTTGGGATATAGTCACTTAAAGTTCCTGGACCTCTGACTCTTGGTCTACAAAATGAAAGTGTTGACAGTAAGTGACCCTTAATATCCCTTCCAGCTCTAAATATGTGTTCCTAAGAGTGTCGGGCTTTGCGGAGGGGGAGAAAGGCTTTCTTTTCTTTATACCCAGGAAGGTGGTTGATATATGGGGTCTACCCTCATAAATATTTTTCTCATTGTATCGTAAATAAAAAGACAAAACAAAACATTGTATTACCAGTGAAACGCTAAAATCTGGTGGCCACTGACTGACCACACAACTTTCAATAAGTCAAATCCTTTCTGAGTGTTGGGTTTTCTTTCTGATAAAAGGGAGCATTAGGTCACATAGCTTCCCAGTCCTTCTCCTTTGAACCTTTCAGAGCAACAGATATGGTGGCAAATCAGATCTGATATTGCAGCTAGATGTCACAGTGGATAGAACACTGGGCTTGGAGTCAGATAGACTCATCTTTCTGAGTTCAAATCTGGCCTCAGACACTTACGTTTGACCCTGGGCAAGTCACTTAACCCTGTTTGCCTCAGTTTCCTCATCTGTAAAATGAGCTGGAGAAGGAAATGGCAAACTACTCCAGTATCTTTGCCAAGAATACCCTAAACGGGGTCACAAAGAATTGGATACGACTTAAATGACTCAACAATGATAAACCTGCTCTAGTAGCTTGGCCTCCTCGATTCAGAAGCCTGGCCCAATAACATGGAAGTAGAGGGGAACTGAGAAAAGGATAAAGGCTAGAGAGGAAAGGGGAAATTCAAGGATTCCTTAGACTTCTACCCCATAAAGTAGCAGAAGATCATTCCTTACTCCTACATGCCCTGGAAATCCTCTTGGACCTTTCCCTGGAAGTTCCAGGGAAAGGAGTAGTGACTTAGTGATAGAAGAACAGTCAGAAGGGAGTTCAATATAGGTCTTGCCTTCGGTAGTAACTCCCTGTGTGACCTTGGGTAAATTACTCCACCACCCTCTGCTACAGTTGCCTCATCTGTCATAAGTAGGCACTGAATTAGATGATCCGTAATGTCTCCGTAAGCTCTCAATCCCATGTTCTTAGGTTTTTCCTGGCTACTTGTGTGGCTAAAGTCATGGGATGATGCATCACCAAGTATCTAACCCCAAACTAACACCAAACACTGAATCTCAGTGCTGGAAGGAGTGTTGGAGGCTATAGAGTACGATTCATATTTTTCTCAAGCTCCCTTTGATTCCTGCCCCTGATTATTTGTACACACTAGGTTTTGCTTTTATGTATAAAATATGACATTTGAAAATAAAATGCACAACAGGATGCAAGAACATTAGAAATGTGAACTTAGGAACAATCATTCCAAATTGACACCTGACAACATTTCCCCCTCTGAGAACTAAAAGGGATTTGATGTTGTGGTTGGGTTATTTTTCATTTTTGACAACCCCCTGCTATGAATATTCACCTGTTTTTGTTCATCAAAATATAATTTTTTTAATAAGCAGCCCAGTGGAAAACAATTGTGAATGGCACATTTATTATATTTGGATTTTTGGAACAAAGAGCATATAGCTTATGTTGGACAGTCTGCTCAGTGATACAGAATTTTAATTAAAAAATGCTACTGTGTTAAGGGGATTATAATGAAAATGCAGCATCAGTGCTTTAAAAGAAATCATGAAGGCAAAACACAGTTGACAGGTTGGCTCAATTATTTATTAAATGCTGCTGTGAACTGGTCTTGTAATTATTCCAAGAGGAAGTTTCAATATGGAACAAGCTTAACACAGGATGCACCAACCAGAGACATGGATGGCATGATATGGTACATGATTCCCTGACTTTGAGGTCATAAAATCTTGGTTCATTCATTCAATCAACTTTTATTAAGCATCTACTATGTGCAAGAGTCTGTGCAGGACCCTAGGGATGCAAAGATAAAAAATGTCATAGTTCTTACCCCTAAAGAGCTTATGTTCTCCTGCATACTGTGTGTAAGTGAAGTATTAGAGCAGACTTATTGTGATGTGAGCAAAGGAAAAATCTCTACAAGGTCCTCTAAGAAAATCTGAGGAGGGTGAAAACTTTCACCTAGGGACATGAGTGAAGAGAACCACCATTTATTAGCTATGTGACCTTGGTTCCTAAGTTATAAAATGGGGGTAATAGTGTTTTCTCCACCTACTTTATAAGGTTTTTATAAGGATCAAAGAAGAGAACACTTGTAAAATTCTTGGTAACTATGTAAATGGAAACTATTATTTCTACCATCCAGGGAACAAGGAATGGCCACTCTTAAGTCTGGGGATCATATCCTGCCAAGGAGCTGGCTTACAAAATCTTTGGGGCACAACCAACTCCTGTCCTATAATTCAAGCAAGAACTTTCCAGTGGGTCATGTGGTACACCCATCTGTGCCATTAAGAAGATGGATTTTGTTCCTCTTAAGCCATCCTTGATAGGAGATGGGTGCCAGATTTTGCCTTGATCTTCTCCAGACCCAGGTCTTATGCAGGCTTTCTGCAGTCAGATCCCAATGCTTGTTTGCTCTAAGAGAATACTGAAAGGCCGATTTAGATATGTCATGAACTAGAGGATGAAGGCTCTACCATTTCCATCCTCTCCTTCCCTGTTCGGGTGGTCTTGGGCAATTAGCCTCTGTTTGTTTCTGCTAAGTTATCTGAGAAGGACTTACATTCACCATGGAGATGCTATCACAAGGATTATAAGGACAAACTGTCTGTGGGAATACTTAAAGGCAACCTGGGAATTTTATTTTGCTCTTTTATAGCAGCACAGGGGTAGTTGGGAGTAGGAGGGGGTCAGTAGCTGCCTTTTGGATTCTCAGGCACCCTGTGTGTAAGACTGAAGTCTAAGGACGCCCTATTGAAATGAAACAGGGCTGGCCAGTGACCCTCTGCTCTCCAGCTACACAAGAGAATCACACCATCCTCCCAGGCCTCAGGCACAAAACCTAGGTGTCAACCTAGATTCTTCACTACATCTCACCATCCATATCCAATCTCTTAACAAGGTCTGTAAATTCCACCTTTACAACATCTCCCAAGTATATTCTCTTCTCTTCTCTGCTGCCCTCCTCACCTTACATCTGGTCTATTGCACTAGCCTGATAGTGGGTTTGCCTGTCTCAAGTCTCTCCCCACTCCAATCTATCCTCCATTCAGCTAACAAAATGATTTTCCTAAAGCATAGGTCTGATCATGTCACATTCCCCTCCTACACTCCACAGCCCTCCCTCACCCAATAAACTCCAGTGGCTCCCTATTGTCTCCAGGATCAAACATAAACTATGCTGTGTGGCATTCAAAGTCCTTCATAACTTAGCCTCCTTTTCAGTCAACCTCTTCAGTCTTCTTATACCTTACTTCACCATCCAGTGGTACTGCTTCAATCCAGTGATGCTGCCCTCCTAAAACACTCCATCTCTTGGCCCTGGGCACTTTCTCTGACTGGCCCCCCTGCCTCCTCAACTCTGCCTACTCACCTCTCTAGCTTCCTTTAAATCCCAACTAAAATCCCATCTTTTTCAGGAAGGCTTCCCCAATCCCTCTTGATTCTAGTGCCTTCCCTCTGCCTATTATTTCCCATTTATCCTATACATAACTTGCTTTGTATATATTTGTTTACATGCTCTCTCCTCTACTACATTCCTTGATGGCAGGGATTATTTTCTGTTTCTTTTTTATATTCCCAGAATTTAGTACAATGCTTGGTATATTGTTCAGTTGTTTTCAGTTGTACTGGACTCTTCATGACCCTGTTTCAGGTTTTCTTGGCAAAGGTACTGGAGTGCCACCTCTCCCTCTAGCTCATTTTATAAATAAGGAAACTAAGGCAAACAGGATTACGTGACTTGCCCAGGATCACACAGCTAGTAAGTGTCTGAGGCCAGATTTGAACTCAGGAAGATGAGTCTTCCTGATTCCACGCTCAGTGCTCTATCTACTGTGACACCTTGTTGCACTATCAGATCAGATTTGCCACCATCTCTGTTGCTATAAAAGGTTCAAAGGAGAAGGGGTAGGTGACCCTGGCAAGTCATTTAACCCTGTTTCTCTCAGTTTCCTCATCTGTAAAATGAGCTGGAGAAGGAAATGGCAAACCACTCTAGTATCTTTGCCAAGAAAATCCCAAATGGAGTCACAAAGAGTGAGATGTGACAGAAACAAGTCCACAACAACATATTCTCTTGTCTCTTGCGAATAAACTTTGGAAATGCCAGTCACGTTTTAGAATGCAGAGAGGCAGAGGGAGGGCATAAAGAAGAGTGAAGTGGGTATAGGAAGGAGATGCCCATAAAATGTGATAGTGACTGAAATCAGGGGGATGAATATGGAAAGGTTGGAAGTTGCAAAAAGACAAATTTGGATTTGATGTCAGGAAAAAACCAACAACAACAGAACTTCCTTAAGTCAGAGCTGTCCAAAACTGGAATGGACTGTCTGGGAAAGTAATAGGTTTCCCTTCACAGAAGACCTTCATGAAAAGACTAGATGATCACTTATCTGACATGCTACAGAAGGATTCTTTCTCCAGAATGGATTAGGTTCGATGACAGACTAGTCCCTGCCATCTTTGGGATCCTCCACTTCTGTGATTTTGTGGGTACATTAGATGTCTGAATTCAGGAACCAGTGAAGATCAAAAAAGTTCAGGGATCAGAGTTTAGAAAACAGTAAAAGGCAAAAGTCTCCTAAAAAGGAGGAGCTGGTGACCCCAGGAAGTTCGTGTATTTGAACAAGGACCAAGATGATCCTTAGCATATTCTGACTTGCTCATGGTCTGGAAGGAGAAAGGCCCTGAAAGTTGTACGTCCTTACTATCTTTCTGTCTCACACACACACACACACACACACACACACACACACACACACACACATCCATGCAGATTACCCCTTGTCATTTCCCTGGGGTCTCAGAGCACATAGAAGGAAAAGAGAAGGGCTCTCATCCAGCTTCATAATACTAGCTCTAAGTACTAGCTCATCTTCCAAAGAATGCCAAGACTGGTAGTCCATACTGTCCTTGTTTCCACATCTTCCATTTATAAACCTGGCAGCATGTCTCAAGGAGAGAACATCTGAAACATCACTGTGGCTGCCTCTCACATCTCACACTTTATAAACAGGTCATCAGCTATCTTGGACCAAGGCTTTCTACCCGAGAACAAAAATACACAGCTTGTTAGCTTTCCCCTAAGCTTGCCCTCCCCATATCCCTAAAATAAATGTCTTTTCCCCTGGCTTACTCTTTTCTGAACTCTTCAATTCATGTGTTTTTGTTGGCTAGGGTCTAACACTTACCACGGACGTCTTTATGTGTTATTTGTAGCTATTTCCCAGCTATTATCTCGACCTAATAATGGTGCTGAATTTCCTATGTCTCCTTTTCCTTCCTCCCTTTCTTCTTCCTTCCCTCCCTTCCACATCAATTCAAACAAATATTTATTGGCCACCTGCTATGTATGTGCCTTACTGTGTGTAGGAGATGCAAACACGAGAGAGGTCCCTGACCTAAAGATGTTTACAACCCAGTAGGGGAAATGAGACTTGTGCCCAAACAACTAGAAAAATAGGCAATGCATTAAGCCAATTTAGGGAAGGATTAAGATGAAAAAGAAGAAGAAGAAAACAGCTATGCCCTAAAGCATTTTAGGGAAAAGGTAGGCATATAATAGGGCTGACTAGAAGAGGTTTTAATTTGAGGAGTCCTTTCAAGAAAAGGAGACTTAAAGGTAAGTAGCCAATGCACTTCCTGTCTACCAGGGGACTAAGGAACTAGGGGAAGATCACAGGATTTGGAATTGGAATGGGTCTTAGACATCAGCTTTTTATAAGAAGGAGGCCCAGAGAGGGGGCAATGATTTGGTCAAGGTCACAAAGCTAGCAGGTAGCGGACCTGAGACAAACATCCATCAACTTGTCTTGGATCTTTAATCCTTATTTTGTGTGCTGAAGTTGTCCTTCATTCTCCTCTTGGAAACAACCAGCCCTAGACTTGGTCACCAACAAAGACTGAGTAGAACCGTATTGTATACCACAAACTCTAAAGCATTTTTACATACCTTATCTTGGTTGATTATCGCAGTAACTCTCTAAGGCAGGTAGGTGGGTAATATTTTCCCCATTTTACAGATGTGGTCACTGAAGGAGAGAGAGATCTAAGATTTGCCCATGGTTATGACATCAGCTAGCAATATAGCTAGGCACTAGATTCAGATTCGGCTCAATGCCCTAATGCCTACCCATTTCAACCTGATTTTTAAGTGGGTAGAAATATGTCCCTCAGTACAGATATTACAAACAAAACATTCCCCTCCTGGGAGAATGTTCCCCTAGAACGCCACTTAAAATATTCCTTTGTTACTAGAAGTTTGGGATACAGATATTTAGGAGGGATCTGGGACTGTCCTTTCTAAGGTAACCACAAAGATCATAGGATCATAGAGGTAGCACTGGAAGGGAACTCAGAGGCTATCTAGTTCAATACCCCCATTTTATAGATGAAGAAACTGAAGCACAGAAAGTTTAAGTGACTTGTCCAGGGTCACACACATACTAAGGATCGCAGCACCTAGATCATCTTGACTCCAAGTCCAACACTCTTACCAATAATTTCTGAATTGCCAAATCTGATGGTCTTTTCAGTTCTCATCCTTCTTGACCTCTCAGCAGCACTGGATACTATTAACCACCCACTCCTCTGACTCCTTGACACTCTCTTGTCTGAACTTTCATGACATTATTCTCCTCCTACCCCTCTGACTGTTCCTTTTTAGTCTTCTTCACTAAAACATCTTCCAGTTGTGTTCCCTAACTACGGATATCCCCCAAGGTTTTGTCCTGGTCCTGCTATTATTCTTTCTAAATTTTCACTTGGTGTCCTCATCAGATACCCTGGGTTTGATATTTCTATGTAGATAACTCTCAGAAATACATATATATATATATATGTATATAGATATAGATACATACACACATATGTATACACAAACGTTTATTTGTAGAAATATGTACACACACACACATATATCCAATCTCTTTCCTGGGCTCCAGTGTTGAATCACTAAGTCCTTATTGGACATTTCAAACTGGATATATCACATCTCAAACTCAAATATGTAAAACAGAGCTCATTATATTTCCAAACCCATCTCTTCAAAGCTTCACTACTTCTGTCAAATGCACCACCATTCAATCCATTCTCAAATCTTGCCATCCAACTTCTACATCTGCCACAGCCCTCCTCTCTATACTCACACAACCACCCTTATCGCCTTTTCTATAGACTGTTACAGTGGCCTTTTAATTAGTTTCCATGGTTCAAATATTGTTCTTCTCTGATTCATCTTCTACATTGCCACTAAGGTTATTTTTCCTGGGTATATATTTGCCCATGTAATTGTCCTCAAAAAACTCCAAAGGCTTCCTTTTGCCTCTAGGATAAAATATTAATTCCTTTGGTTTTGTCAGCCCTTTACAACCTGGCCCCAACTCACCTTTCCAGCATTACTGCACATTACTCCTTTTCATGAACTATGGTCCAAACTGGACTTCTTACTCTTCCTCATACAAAGCATTCCAAATCCTACCTCCATGCTTTTGAAATGACTGTGTCCTCCATGGTAAGAATGCATTCCCTCCCCTTCTCCTCTTCAGAGAATCTTTCACGTCTTTTAAGACTCACTTCAAGCACCACTTTTTAAAAGTTTTATTGGTGTATTTTGTTTTTACATTTCAAACATTTACAGATTACTCCCACTCTATAAGAGCTCTCTTGTAACAAAGTAAAACAGTTAACTAAAACTAATAATATAAAGATCTCATCTGAAAGTGAATTTCATATTTCACATCTGAAGCACTTGCCACATTTCTTTCTTTTTAAAAAGTGAATTTAAATTATCATTAAGAAAATGATAAGAGGGGGAAGGGGATAAAAGAGGGGGATGATAGAAGGAAGGGCAGATGGGGGAAGAAGTAATCAAAAGCAAACACTTTGGAAAAGAGACAGGGTCAAGGGAGAAAACTGAATAAAGGGGGACAGGATAGGATGGAGGGAAATATAGTTAGTCTCTCACAACATGAGTATTGTGGAAGTGTTTTACATAATGATACATGTGTGGCCCATGTTAAATTGCTTGCCTTCTTAGGGAGGGTGGGTGGGAAGGGAAGAGGGGAGAGAATTTGGAACTCAAAGTTTTAAAAGCAGATGCTCAAAAAAAAGTTGGTTTTGCATGCAACTGGGAAATAAGATATACAGGCAATGGGGCACATAAATCTATGTTGCCCTACAAGAAAGTAAGGGAAAAGGGGATGGGGGATGTAGGGTGACAGAAGGGAGGGCTGACTGGGGAATGGGGAAATCAGAATATATGCCATCTTGGAGTGGGGGGGAGGGTAGAAATGGGGAGAAAATTTGTAACTCAAAATCTTGTAGAAATAAATGCTGAAAACTAAAAAATATTAAATAATAAAATATGGAATTAAAAAAAGAAGGTAGAGTCATATTTGTGAAATCTACCTTAGCAACTTGTACTGTCTGTATATGTATTTAATTCAGATTTTAATAAACTCCTGTCATTGCATGAAAAAAAGAAAATGGTAAGAAATCAATTTTCTCAACCTCATTGGGAAAAAGGAAAAACAAATCACTTGTAACAAATAAGAACAGTCAGGCAAAACAAATTTCCTCGATGGTTATACACAAAAAAAATATACGTCACATTCTGCATCTTAAATCCTTTACTTCTCTGTAAGGCAGAGAAAGTTTCATCATTAGTCCTCTGGAATCTCTGATGGTCATTATATTTAGCTTTCCAAGTTGTTTGTCTTTTCAGTATTGTTTTTCTATAAATTGTTCTTGTTCTGTTTATTTTAATTGTTAGTTTATAAAAATCCTCAAAATTGTTCACTTTTATAATTTTGATGTTATTGTATAAATTATTCTCCTGGTTCTGCTTACTTTGCTCTGCCTCAGTTCAAGGCTTTCCATGTCTTCTTTTGAAATCATCAATTTCCTCACTTCTTTATAATAGCACCCCATCACATTCAAATACCATAATGTATTCAATCATTCCTCAATTAATGCACATTTCCTTGGTTTCCAGGTTAGGTTTTTTTTTGCCACTATAAAAAGAGCTGTTATAATTTTTTTACATAAAGGACTTTTTCCTCTTTCTTTAATCTCTTTTGGGTGTGGGACTAGCAGCAGTAAAATTCAGTAAAACAACATACACTCTTTAGAAACTTTTTGTGTATAATTCAAAATGCTTTCTGGAATGGTTGCAAACACTGACAGGTTCACCAACAATGATCAATGTGCCTCTTTTCCCACAGACTCTCCAATATTTATCATTTTTTGTTATCTTTGCCATTTTGATAGGTACAAGGTGGAATCTCAGAATTGCTTTAATTTGCATTTGTCTAATTAGCGATTTGGAACATTTAAAAAAATATATGGCTAGAGATAGTCTGGGTTTCTTCCTTTGACAACTGTCTGTTTACATCCTTAGCCTGTTTACCAACTGGCTAATGGTTCTTTTTCTTATCAATTTAAATCAGTTCCTTATATAGCTTGGAAAAGAGAACTTTATCAGAGAAACTTGCTGCAAAGATTTTCCACCAGTTAACTATTTCCCTTTTAATCTTAGCTTTGTTGGATTTGCTTGTACAAAAACATTTTTTAACATTACGTAATCAAAATTATCCATTTTGTCTTCTGTGATCTTCTCTATCCTTTGTTTGGTCATGAATGGTTCTCTTAGTGATAAATCTGATGGGTATTTTTTTCCCATATTTCTCTAATTTGTTTATGATGTGAACTTTTATATGTAGGTCATTTACCCATTTATATAAAGTGTGAAGTGTTGGTCTAAACCTAACTTCTTTCATATTGCTCTTTGAGAGACAATAATAGTTTTTACAGACTCTGTAATAGAAGTTTTTTGAAACGGGATTTATATACAAAATAAAAACAAGGTTGTTAGTAGGTCAGGGCATTACCAGCAGAGTGTAGGAGATAGAATCATGGAAGGTTTCATGCAGAAAATGGTGGGTAACATAGCATGGCATTCATTCAAAAGTTACTCCATATTTGTACGTCTTTGGCTGACTAGGTACTAAAATTAAATTTAGTGATTAATTTACCCACATTTTATTATTAATAAAAACAAGTGATGTGGCTGTAATTGGATAATTTCAAATTTGGGTTTCCTACCACAATGTAAATAGTGGGGCCTGAATAGGTGATAGGGGAGTAGGTATCCCCAAGGACTGAGGAAGGCCTCAATTGTTTGTGATGGCTAATGCTAATGTGAACCAAGGTACTTAGGACATGTTCAACTGATATGAAAAATAAATGTTATATTCTTATAAAGGTAAGTATAAGCAAGTTTAGTATATTTCATGGGCTAGGAAATATAAAGGGATTATGAGACGTGTAACCCAAGACCCTTTTCCCTTTAGGTGTAGAAGCTTTCCTAGAAGAAGGAGGAATTCTGTTGTTTGAAAGGTGGGGAAGGAGAAAACTTGATAAGCTAAATTAGGGAAAAGGGGCTAAACAGTCATTTACTCAGATTTGACTTAACACTCAGTCATTTATTCCAATTACTGTCCAAAGCATGATGACCTTCCCCCCACAATGAGAAATGAAGATTACGTTCTGAATGAGATAGCAAGCACTTTAATGCTTTGATGAAGAATAAAAAATAAGATAAAATGTTCCTGTCTAAAATTTTTCTCTAAATTCACAGAACGCCAAGTATTTCCAGGATTCTAAATCCTAATACATAACTTTCTCTTTGAAAGAGGAATAGTCTGGCCTATGTGTTAGATGCTTAGCGAGAAGATTTCGGAGATTAAAGAACATATCAATAGAGAGGGGGTGTGTGTGTGAAAGAGGCGTCTATTTGTATTCAGAGGACCTGGGTTTAAATCCTAACTTTGCCACTTATTATCTGTGTGACCCTGGACAAGTCATATCATTTCTTCAGGTCTCAGTTTGCTCATCTGGAAAGTGAGGGAGCTGGACTAATTAATCACAAAGGCTCCTTCCACCTCTAAGCCCATGATCCTATAACCTAGATAGTTGGTGTTCAGTCACTTTTCAGTTGTGTCTGACTCTTCATGACCCCACTTAGAGTTTTCTTGGCAAAGATACTGGAGTGCTTTGCCATTTCCTTCTCCAGCTCATTTTACAGATGAGGAAACGGAGGCAAGCAGAATTAGGTGACTTGGCCAGGGTCACACGGCTAGTAAGTGTCTAAGGTCAGATTTGAACTCAGAAAGATGAGTCTTCCTGACTCCAGGCTCTTCATTCTATCCACTGTGCCACCTAGCTGCCCACATGACCTAGATAATACATAGTAAGAGTTATTCCACATGATCTCCAGAGCTGGGGTCCAAGTTCTCCTTCAAGAAGGGAAACTTTCTACTATCATATTTTACATAGCACCAAATTTTGGCAGCCCACAGAATTCATCTTATAAGCCTGTGCTCTCCCATGATATTAAAATGAAGATAACTATCATTCTTTTCTCCTCACTCCAGAGTGAGTATGCCATCACTCACTCTGGGCGAGATGAGTAACTATCTCCGAAGCAGCTCTACTGTAAACCCACCCCTTGACCATCACAGAAAGTTGTGACTAAGCTCAAAAACACCCTACATGGATAGTGAGTGTTGCTAACTAGTCCCAGCATCCCTTCAGAAATCTCTTGGTGCTCCATTCACTCAGTTAGCCATTTAGTAGCATTTAGTAGGCACTTACAATGGACCAGATAAGGGTAAGAGACACAAAGAAAGAGAAAAACATGGTTCCTGCCACCAAGGAGCTCATATTCCAATTGGGAAAACAATAAGTATGGTTTAAATACGTACTAACATGTACAGTTTAAAAGGTACTAGTAGGACAGAAAGTAGAGAAAGGCTGAGAAAGTCCTCTTACAGAAGGTGGGATTTGAGCCAATTCATGAAGTATACCAGGAAAATGAAGAGGAGGAAGTGAGGATTTAGGATGATCTAGGCATGGAAGACAGTGAAAAGTTTTCAAGTTGGAAAGACAAGAGAAAAGGTCTTTGTTGTTGGATTTTAGAGCACATAAAGGAAGTAAAGTATGGGAAGATAGAAAGGTCAGAGCTAGGCTGTAGGAAAATCACTTTGGCAGCTAGCTGAGTGTAGGAAGAATTGGAGTGGGCAGGGATTTGTGGCAGGGACATCAATTAGCAGGCTATTACCATAGTACTGGTAAGAAGTAATGGGGGCTTGAACTACAGTGGTAGATATATGAGAGAAGGGGATGTTGGGAAGGTAGAAATGTCAAGATTTGACAACTGGAAGGTTTGGAGCATACTTCAATTTTTTTTCAATCAGGTATGAGAGGAGGTCCTCCACTGAGAGTGTGGAGGGAACAAGTGTAATTGGAAGCTTGAGGATGAATAAAAAAGGTTTGAAGTAGTCATTGTTGTGAGTAGGGGAAAGAATCAATTAGGAAGGTATAAAAAAATTGCCTTGTAGCAAAGAATGGCCAATCAAGGTGATGTAACATAAATTTGTAGAGAACCTAGTCAGCACGGTTTCCTGACTTTTTTCAGCTCCACTCAACATTATGGAAATAAGAACAAGGCAGGAGATGTGAGAGTAAACCAAGGTTCAGGCTTGGGAAGCCATGACTGATTAGAGGACAAGAACCCAAGGAACTGGGTTTAGAGGATAGAGTAGAGTTGAACTGATTCACCAATAGGGTAAGAAAGGGAAAGCTACACTCCGGATTTCCTCTTGCATGTCCCAGCCCTTCATCCTGAAGCCTCATTGCAGTCCTGGGATTGATATGCTAGAAGTACTCTCCACCCCTCTGATTGGACAGCTTCTCAGAGAACATTCATGCAAGAAGGGTGATTATATTGGTCTTGTTTCTCCAGGCTCTACTCCAGATTTTCTCTACCACATGGTACTTGTGTATTCCTCCTTCCCTACTTTTGTCTTCCCCCATTAGAATGTAAGGTCCTTAAGGGTAGGAACTGTCTTCCTACTTGTAGCTGTATTCCTAGAGTGCAGCACAATGGAAGGACATAAAAAATGCTTGTTGACTTGTCTTGCTTGACTCAGGCAGCCAATGGAAGGGTGAGGGACTGGAAAAAACCTGAGAAGTGAAAGGGTTGTAGGTCATTGAGAGGACAAAGAATAGGGTTATGAACAGTCATGTCCTTTTTATTCTCTTCCCTTAAATTATGACTAATAAATATTTTTTAAATGGTTCCTTACTGTAGGACTGACTTAGAATGAAAAAGATGTTGCATTTATTCTTGGGCTCTGGGCCTTTCACTTCTTTTCAGAGCTTGTGATCATACAGATTTCTAAATGAGCAAAACTCATTTTAATTGCTCTACAAACGCTTTATTCTGACCAATTTTGTGTAATATCCTGTTTGTGCTCCCTCCCCACATTCACACCTCAATAATTATGGGGTCAGAGTAGGAGGGAGCAGCTAGGTTCAACCACTGATTAGGAGAATTAAAAGAGATGTGATGGTCTCCAGAAGGGAAGCTTGAAAAGGGAGAAAAACCCACATGTACAAAAATATTTATCATGGCTCTTTTTGTGGTGACACAAAAATTTGGAAACTGAAGAAGGGATGCCCATCAATTGGGGAATGGCTGAAGAAGTTGTGGTATAGGAATGTAATGGAATGCTATTGTGCTATAAGAAATAACCAGCAGGCAGATTGCAGAAAAACCCGGAAAGACTTACATGAACTTGATGCAAGGTGAAGTGAGCATAACCAGGAGCACATTGTACACAGTAAAAGTAACATTGTATGATGACCAACTATGAATCACTAAGCTCTTCTCAGCAATATAATGATCCAAGACAATTCCAAAGGACTCAGTGGAAAATGCTATCCATATCCAGAGAAAGAACTGATGGAGTCTGAATGCAGATTGAAGCATACTATTTTCACTTTCTTCATTTTTTCATGGTTTTTTCCTTTTGGTCTGCTTCTTCTTTCACAACATGACTAATATGGAAATATGTTTTACATGATTGCACATATACAACCTATATCAAATTGCTTATCATTTTAGGGAGAGGGAAGGAGAGGGAGGGAGAAAAATTGAAACTCAATTTTTTAAACGAATGTTAAAAACGGTCTTTATGTGTAATTGGAAAAAATAAAATACTATTTTTAAAAAAAGAGAAGCTTGAACCTCATGGCTAAAGATCAGATACAAAAAAGAATCAGAGGAGTCAAGATGAAGTACAAAGTGGAAAGTTTCTCCCATAATATGGTCCACCTTTATCTACATTTCTCTTCTACAGAATGGGATAAAGTCAGTGGTTCCTTCCCACCACAGCACAGCCGAGGCTGAAAATTCACTGGCTATGGGAGTGCCTACCTTCTTTTTAATCTACTGAATCATACATCCATGGCCTATGCTGGTGAAGAGGAACCAAGAGTTCCTGACTCTCAGGTTCCCAAGTCTTCCTAAAGATCAACCCTACTAGGCAATTTGAGTAGAACATCAGTCATGAGCTACATTGTGTTGTCTGTATTACTATACTCCACATGGAAGTTGGGGGACAACAAACCTTGGAACTGTTCATTTTCTAGAACTCCTAGGTTGAGAGTATCTTATGTGCTATGTGGATATTACCTAGCTCTAGGAGAACCTGGAGGTGGGGTGGGGCACATCCACATAGATTTTTTTTTTTACTATATACTTTCAAAACTGACTCTATTCTATTTTTTGAGTTCATTGTTTGTTTCTGCACAAAGGATCTTCATTATAGCAAGGTCAGACAGAATACAGGTTTGCTGTTGTTCAGCGGTGTTTAATTTTTCGTGATCCCTCTTTGGGATTTTCTTGGCAAAGATGCTGGAGTAGTTTGCCATTTCCTTCTCCAGCTCTTTTTTTCAGGTGAGGAAACTGAGGCAAACATGGTTAAGTGACTTGCCTGGGGTTACATAGCTATTAAGTATCTGAGGCCAGATTTGAATTAAGGAAGAGGAGTCTTCCTGACTCCAGGTCCAGCAGTCTATTTACTGTGCCACCAAAGCACAGTGAAGAGGTAGGGTTTTCCATGGTTCAGGGTTCGAGGGCTGGTTCTTATTGGATAAGTCTACAACAGTCCACACCCTCTGGAAAGACAGTCAGTATGGCCACCTAGAAAGAGGCAGAGCTGGGGGATAGCAGAAAGTTGTTCACTTTCTGAGGACTGTAGAAAGCCTGGTATTTTCCCAACAGTTCTGTTCAATTAAGAGGAATATTATAACCTCCAGGATCCCAATCAAGTTTAGTAACTTGTGATCCTTTCTGCTGACTAGAATCAGTTTAGTAGCTTCACCAGTTACTGGCTAAATTTGTCTTTTCAGAGCTTTACAATTTGAGAGGTCCCAGCAGGATAGAGATGGCAGAGACTATCTAGTCTAACTCTCATAATACTATCAAGTGACATACTATCTGTAAAGCACTTGGCGCAGTGGCTGGTACAGAGTAGATGCTCATTAAATGTTTTTTTTTTCCCTTCTCATTCACCTAAAGCTACAAGAGGTAGTTACTTGCCCAAGGTCACGTATCTAGCAAGTAGCAATCAGAATAAAACCCAGGTATTCTGATTCTAAACCCAGGGCTCCTTACACCACACCATACTGTCTACCTAGGTTCCCCGCCCTCTCAAATAGACACTTGAGACTGTGTATGTGTTTGTGATAACACCGTGTAATGTGAACTCTACATACTACAGTGGGATCTGTTTGCTTTTGGTCTTGGTATTCTGAGCATCTAACACAGTTCCCTTGCACACAGTAAGGGCTTAATGAGTGCTCGTTGAATGGAGACACACTACACATTGGGTTTCTCCAAAGGGTTAATGAAAAAATGCATGAACACAGCCGTGGCAAGTTATATATAGCATACAGTAAGTAAAGTGAATTTCAAAGAAAGAAAACAAAAATCTCTCCCAAATCTAACTCTATAAACAGACCACAGACCGGGGCAAAGTAGAACTTGGCACATAGAGGCTACAGTAAAGAAAGAAAACAGATCAAGTTACACAAAGTACAATTGAGAGCTGGGTCTACAGCACAATGATCAGCTGCAGGAACAAGGACATGTGTTGTCGAAATTGAACAACACTGAGACTTGCTTTCCTCACATTCATTCCGATTGACCCAGGCCATGTGCAGCAGGTTAATTCCCCTCCCTGCAGGTGGAGACAGATAAAATAAACTGAACCGGTGGGTGCAATGGGCTCCAGGAAACCTTTATTTCAGAATTTGATCCAACTCCAGAAAGGAAACAACCATGGACTTTGCTCTGGACAGTAATCTGTTTTCTTAGGGCAACAGAGAGATCCACAGCTGCCAGAGAAAATACAACCGGTTTGGTGGCTGGTTTTTGGCAGGCTGAGTTACAAGGGAAGTTTAAAAAGACCACTTCCTACCTTCTGTTCCCAACTAAGAGTAAGCTGTCAATCTCGCAGGATGGTAAAGCTCTGGAAAAATCCAAAAGGGAGGCAGGGGAGTTAGAGGAGAAACACAAGCAACAGGTGCATCCCCCTAAAATCTTCCCTTCAGGCATAGATACTGCTGCCAAAACCATACTCGAAAAAAGGCCCCTTGGAGCCTGTTCAGTAGGGGGCAAGAAGGCTGAGACCACTGAGACTCATTGTCAGAATGCTGCCGCTTCTCTGGTCAGGGCAGGGAGGCTGCCAGGCTGCAAACAGGTGATTAGTAAGCCTCTATACCTATTGGGCAGAAAGCATATTATTACCTTGCCCACTTCTACGTTTACTCCCTCTATTACCATCAGACTGGCTTAGTTAAATACCCATTATGGTACAGCAAAGAACACCAGAGTGGTCAGAAGATTCAGATTCTGCACCTGGCCCTGCCATGAGTGAGCCATTTGACATCAAGCGCTTTACTCTAAAAAGAGGATATTGGATTAGATGATCTCCAAAGGTTCCTTTCAGCTCTAAAATTCTACAGCCCTGTGATTTCTAATTGCTGGATTCTGTGCTTCAGATTCATGTATAAACATATAGACATGGAAGCCAGTGTGAATCATTGGGGTGGGGGGGCAGGTTTGGAATCAGAGGATCTGGGTTCAAATCCTAGCTCTTCCATTTATGAACTGCATGACCTTAGACAAGTTACAGCCTCTCTAGTCCTCATAGGCTCTATGATAACTCGGGTTTGTTCTGGCTCTAAGTCTATCTTTTGTCCACCAGGAGCCTATGCTTTAATAGGAAAGTCAAGAGAAATGATCAGTACTGCCCCCATTTGTAAGTAATGATAACCATGACCTTCTGTGTTTCAAATCATTTTCAGATATATTTTATTTGATCCCTATGACAATCTTCAGAGGTAGGTAGAGGTCTTGTTTTCCCCATTTCATAAATGGGAAAATTGAAGAAAATAAAGGAGAAAGGTTAAGTGAGCCATTGCTGCTGCTGCTGCTGCTGCTGCTGTTGCTTGGCAGAGTGGACACATAAAGCCACCCTTGAGGTCACATGGGAAGGAAACCGGAAGTTAGGTGTCACAGTGGATAGAAGGCTGAGCCTGCAGTCATGAAGAACTGAGCTCAAATTCAGCTTCAGGCACTCATTAGCTGTAGGACCCTGGGTAAGTCACTTAACCTCTGTCTGCCTCAGTTTCCTCATCTGTAAAATGGGGATAATAACAGCACCTACCTCCCAGGGGTGTTGGGAGGATCAAGTGAGATAATATTTATAAAGCACTGTGTAAACTTCAGAGTGATATATAAAAACTGGTCATTGGTATTATTACTACAAAAACCTAAGAGAGATTTTGTAGCGTATTAAGACGGCAAAACATGATTATTCCATTTACTTTGCACAAATATTCTTTTGGATTGGTTCTACAGGCATTATTATTTCCATTTATACATTGGGAAACTGAGGCTCAGGAGGCTAACTGATTAATCCACAGTCATAAAGTTACATATGAGATGGAATGACAGGCAAAATTAGAACCCATGTCTCCTAACACCTAATCCAGTACTCATTCACTCTCTCTCTCTCTCTCCTCTCTCTCCATCTCTCTCCTCTCTCTCTCTTCCTCTTTCTTTCCTTCTCCCTTTCTCTCTCTCTATCTCTCTTCTCTCCCTCTCCTTTTCTCTCTCCTCTCTCTCTTTCTCACTCACTCTCTCTCTATATATATATGTATACACATATACATACATATATACATGCACATATACATATATAGCTTTGTATTTCCTTTCCTTGTTGTTCAGTCATTTCAATCATGTTCGACTCTCTGTGACCCCATTCAGGGTTTTCTTGGCAAAGCTACTCGAGTGCTTTGTCATTTCCTTCTCCAGCTAATTTTAGAAACGAGGAAACTGAGGCAAACAGGATAAGTGACTTGCCCAGGGTTACACAGCTAGTGTCTGAGTTCAGATTTGAACTCCGGTCTTCCTGACCCCAGGCTTGGCCTTCTATCCACTGTGCCACCTAACTGCTCATTTTCCCCCATGTAATCTCAAAGGTGTCTCTAGAAGTGGACAAGACTTGAGGAGAATAAAATTCAGGAAAATTAGGGGATGTGATTTTTTCTTCAACCAATGACTAGATTTGCTTCCACTTTCCCTCCATAGTTTTTTTTCCATCTTTGCTGTTGTTCAGCAATATGTATGTGGTTTTTTTTCATTGTATGGTTACCAATCTTAGAATGCCACAATTTGTGAATAAAAGTTGCAGATGATTCAGGAATCAATAGAGAGATATTTGGTAGGAACAAGAAGGGCACAGTCTATTTCTAATGATGACCTATGGGGTCTAAGGCATATCATTAAGCAACTGTACAATTAGAAAAGAAGATGGCCTTTTATGTGTAGAGAGGAAGGGATAGCAAACAGATGGCCCAGGCAATGGGCAGTAATGGGACACACAACATAAAAGCCCTCAAGGAAGATCTCTGACGCACTGAGTAGATCCTCTGTGGATGATCTGGGGCGGGGCAGGGAAGATAGCCAAGAAGCACACAGGACATGAAGAGGGGAAGAGGTTGTGATGTGCACCCCTAGATGGGGCATCCACATGAAAGGTACTTGAGGTCCTCTTCAATCCTGATGAAGTTCAGCAAAAAGGAATAAAGCAATCTGAATTATCTACCAGCAGACGACATCCTTTACAGATAGGGAGTGGGAGGCGAAAAGTTATTTCCTCTCCCCTGTTTATAAATTTTGGAATACCAGAGATAGAGACATTTTCCCAAAATATTGGTCCCAAAGGAAGGTATGTTTTGCCAGTCCTTTTTTAAAAGGAAAAAAAAACCACTCAAATTCTAGGGGCAATCCGCCATCTCTTTGGAAACCAGGACTAGTAGGTAAAAATGAATAATTAGCAGGGTGCTGAGTACTACCCCCCTTTTCCTTGATTTCCACCCTTTTCCCTCCTCACTCGGTTCAGAAGCTTATTGCTTTGCCATTCCTATAGCAAAACCCCTCTCTCAGGAAGCAAGCTGAAACTTATTCACAGTAAATGTAAATAACAGACAATACCTTAAAGTGATAACCCTTCTCAGGAATATGTATATTTTTTTTTAACAGGGATCAAAGATTTTGGAGAAATTAATTGAATTTTAACCATAGGATTTCAGTCTCTCAACTACTATATAGGAAACGTATTAACAAGCTAGTGTTGTCTATTTCTAGCCTTCACTAGACTTTGATTGTGTAAGATTTTTCTTATTTGAAATTGTCATGATGATATTGCTGTATTCATTGTGTCAAGGTAACGAGTTGTACGATCCTCCTTGGTATCTATTCCTTCAAATTCTGTACATTCATCATGATTTCTGTGATCATTCCATAGTTCAGTACCTTTTCAAATGACCCCTTTTCTTAGAGAAGCCCGATCCAAATCATACCACCTTAATCCTCCCTCCTACTTTGAGGCAGCTGAGAGTACAGTAGATAGAGAGGTGAATCTGAAGTCAGGAAGACTTGAGTTCAAATTTGTCCTCAGATACTTACTACCTGTGTGACTTTGGGCAAGTTATTTAACCTCTGTTTGCCTCAATTTCCCCAAACATAAAATAAAAATAATAGCACATACCTTACAGGGTTGTTGTGAGAATCAAATGCAACAAAATTTGTAAAAGGCACTTGGTACAGTGCCTGGCACTTAGGTGTGCTATATAAATGTTTATTCCCTCAATCTTTCTTCTAGTTTCTCTTCTGTGCACCTTCTGATACTATGGTGTTTAGAGCTTAGTTCCATGACTAGTACCACAAAATAAACTCATATTATCTGACTTGATGCCTGAGTAGACAAAATGCCACCCTCTAATCTCTTGCTTCTAGTATCCTATGCTCCAAGGATACCAATACTTGAGCACTGCCTAGCTAAACTCTCAGAATTGGGGCTCTTTTCGAGGGTTCCATTTCCAAGGTTCCTGTAAGTTTGGGATTATATTTTCACCATAGTACATTTAGTGTCTCTTAATTCAATCAACTACATTTCAGACTACTTAAGGGCAAAGACCATGATTTATATTTTGCATCAATTTAGCCAAAATTTGTTTATTGCCAATGACATTCCAGGCACCATGCTAGATACTGGTGATACAAGGCTCAGTTTAGCATAGCCTCTCCTCTCAAGGAGATTACAGTCTAATGGGAGGAGAAGACTAAAGAAGATTACACAAACAATTATGATACAAGAAACGAGTTACCTGCAAAGGAGACATCCTAGTAAGAGTTCTAGGTAATATCTGAACAAGGGATCATTTTCAACTTGGGGGCAAGTAATAGTACTTGGGATGAGTAGAGGTGATAGCTTAATTTAGGACCCCTTCACTTTAGCAATTACAATAAAGGCTCTCTTTGAATTTGGAAGTTTTAAAATAAATAAATTGGACAAGTTTTTCTCTTACCCATTGAAATTCCTTCATTTGGCTGCAAACTCAAAATGGCAGTGTGACCTCAGCTATTCAGACGTTTTTCTCCAACAATGCAGATCACGATCTATCTGTGCCCAATCGTTCTGTGTATGTCTTTTCCACGTGCTTGTTTGTCAGAGTATCCACCCAATGTTCTAGAGGCTTTCTCACTTTCTCTTAACATCACACAAGTGCCCACGAAACATTCTGGCGGTCCACTTGTCACCACTCATTCTTGCCACATTACCAGCTCATCCACTCTTCCTGTTGTTGAATTCCTTGATGACTTCCCAAATGCTCCTACTCCTCTTTTAAGTTCTTTGTTAGGGTATGTGCTTCTTTGGCCTGCTCAGACCTACCACATGCTTCTCCATTGCTTTCTACGTGATACGTATCTTTACTTCTTTGGAGGAAGTAGAGTGTTACATCTTCCTGGCATATAGGAACATTGGTAACATGTTAGTATTGAAAAGATGAGCCTTTGCTTTCACTGGAAGCTTAGAGTCAATTTTTTTTTCAAATTCTCAAAGGCAATCCAACCCATTTTCCTTTTATGTATGTACATACTGTTACACAAGATCTATAGGGAATCCATACAAATGCAAGTTGAAATCTGGACAAGAGAAATTCTTCATCTTTTTGGTTTTTCCTGAATGATTAAATAGGCCAGACTTCTTTGGTAAATATGGATCTCTTCAAAGAGGGTCTGAGGTGTCCTGGGGCTTGATTCAATCAGTATAATGTCATCTGCAAATAGGAGCATCTGAAGAACTTCACCATCGACAGGAAATCTCTTCTCAAATTAGTTCTGTAATAGAGAAAGGAAAAGAAAATCCACATACATGATTTATGTGTCCAAAAGACATTTGTTAGAGGATATCTAGAGACAGGAATGGAATACTATAGGCCTCCAAATCTGCATCCATATTGAGATAATGGTAAAACAGTTCCCCAGATTGGGAATGTGGTAAATCCCCAAATGGTTTCCTAACATTTCCTTTACTATGGAGGAAGACCCATTTCTGACAAGTTTTTGAGATGTTCCTTCCTTTTCGGGTGTTCCAGACAGTGACTAGTAGAGAGCAAGATACTATCTGCTCTCTGCCTCCAAATCTATGCACTGGGATTTTTGAGTAATGTAATTAGGAGTAGGAGATTAGAATGTTCCCCACTTTACTCAAGGTTAGATAACAAAGGTCGTGTGGAGGGTTATTTATGAATACAGGTGGTATGGGGCCATTTGGAACCATACAGAAACTTATCTATGAAGTTATAATTAGAGGAGTGAGAGACTTTCTCAGATGTTTTTAGGGATAAAAACCAAAAGAAAGCAAGAAACAATCAGACTGTACAAGATACTAATCAATTTATTAAGAGCATGAATCTTCCCAGGGTTTTCTGCCTCTTAAATTGTCTGGTTAATGTTAGGAGAATGACTTTGGGTGATTCTCTCAAGTGAAAAATCAAAAGACTTAGGAAATTGTTCATGGTTTTCTCCCCAGAGGATTCTATCATAGGAATGTTAACTCAGATTTTTATAGAAGGAGAATCAACTTCAATATATAAAGACTCTAAAAAGGCTTTATCAATATAGCTAAGTATAAACGTAGGCATGTATATACAAATGTAAATATGTACCTATACATACACACATATATTCTATAGCATGTAATATCAATTCATTTGCATTCCCCAAGTGATGAAGGATGGCACTTGTAGTTACAAATATCTGAGAAATAAATATATCCTTACATATATAAGATAAGAATGTGGGGTAAAGACTGATTTAGTCCAGTTTATAGAATACACAAAAAGAATAGGTTAGAAGGTGGGCTGGAACCATACTGTAGAGAATTTTTAAGGTCAAGATGAAGAGTTTTTATTCAGTATGGGATGGGGGAACCATGGAAGGTTTCTCAGCAGGTATGTGTCATCAGCCCTGTAGTGTATTATGAATATGACTCAAGGAGTAGTGTAGAAGATGGATTGGGCGGGGCAGGGGGTTGGAACTTGGAGGCAGGAATACCAATATGGAGACAATGTGAAACAAGATAAGGACAGAAACTAAGATGGTAACAGTGCAAACAGAGAGTAGGGACTACATGTAAGCAATATCGCAGAGGTAGAGACATTAGAACTTGGAAATTAATGTATGTTTAGAGTGATAGAGGAAAGAGACTGAGGGAATAAGCATTTATTAAGTACCTACTATGTGCTACCCCCTGTGCTAAGCATTTTACAAACAACTCATTTGAACTTCACAAGAACCATGGGCTATAGGTGCTATTATTATCCCCTTATTACAGTTGAGGAACTTTAAGCATAGAGGTAAAAGTGACTTGCTGAGGATCACATGGCTATTAAATGTCTGAGGTCATATTTGAACTCAGGTCTTCCTGACTCTAGGACCTTATCTGCTGATAGCTGCCTCTAAACAGAAAGAGAAGGAAGAATAAAAGATGCTTGCAACATAATGAATTTAGGTGACTTGTAGGATATCGGTGCTATGGATAAGAATAGTAGAGCTAGGGAGAGTGGCAGTTCGGAGCAAAGGTGATAAAAATTCAGTTTTAGATGTGTTGAGGTTCTGGCATAACTAGATGGAACTATATAGGCAGTTGGAAATACCAGTGTAACACTTCTGGCGCTACTTCCCAAACTACCGTTTGAATTAGCAACTTAGGTTCCCCAGAAAGTGTCACTGGGGGTTTGTACAACCTCCAATATAGTATGTCCCCCAATGATTATCAGCTAGATCTAATTAGCTTTTAGACAAAAAGCCTTTGTTTTTAACTAAAAGAATATAGCTGGGATAATTAGTACAAAAAATGCTCCCCAAAGTGTGGGGTATACTCTTCCACAATTACACAGAGTATTAATGGGGAAAGTGGGTTCAAGCTTAGAGAGCACATGGAGCAAAAAGATAACTAGATCCTGTTTACTAGAAATCCTTTTCTCCCTTTGGAGCGTTCTCATCATGAATATGTAGCTTTCTGGGCTCTGATGGTTGATGCCCTTGTAAAGTCTTCAAACATCCTTTTCTTGGTGTGACTAATTTGTCCTTGGCATGTATCTCAGCTGATGTCATCCATTGCTGCTCCAGAGACACCACTCCTAATCTTTTGAAGTTTACAAGGTTGTCCTCTGGAGGTGGGGGGAAAGGGGTGAAAGAAAAGGAGCAAGATTCCCACTACCCTTGGGGAAATTCCCCCAACCATCACTCCCTTGCCTGCTGCTAGAATTTTCCTATACGGTCTAGCATCATATGATTTCATGCAATGATCAAAGTACTTTACTCCTCCCAAATTCATTAAGAACATGTTAATAGTTAGTTTACACATTTGACTGACTAAATCAACACAGGTCTCTGGACCTTCTGTAATGACATTAATTTTTGTGTTAGAGGGTTTGGCTTGCTCCCCCTCCCCACTTCCACCAGCTTGGAGTTTCCAAAGAAGCACTGGGGGGTTGAGAAACAGATTTGGGAGTCATCTGAGTAGAGGTGTTAATTGAAACCATGGAAGTCGATGAGATCACCAAGGGAGAGAGTGTAAAAAGAGGAGAAGAAAAGCAGGCTTAGGATACAACTTTGGGGAACACCCACGTTTAAGGGGCCAGGGGAGTATGAGGAGCCAACAAAAAAGGCAGTGAAAGGTGAATATGTGTCAGTGAAGCTGAAGAAGCAAGGGCATCAAGGAAAAGGAGGCTATCCATCCCATCAAATGCCAGAAAGGTTATAAAAATGATGAAGAGAGAAAAAAATATTATTGGGCTTAAGAAATCTTTTCTTAGTGAAGTGTTGGGGTTGACACCTAAATTATACGAGACTGAGGAGTGACTATGTGATGAGTGAGTGGTGGCAGCAAGCAAAGAATACTCCTGGGGAATATTGGCAGTGAAGAAATCTGGTAGTGAAGCTTGCCAGAGAAGAGACGGTGGGGGGGTGGCAGAGTCAGAAGGCTTTGGGGGGATTTTGTTTGGTTTTTTAGCACAGCAAGTTTATAATTTGAAGGAAGGGAGTCATTTAAAGGGAGAAGCTAAAGTTGCATGACAAAGGGCATGAATTATGGGTCAAGTCATGGAAGAGATGAGAAGAAAGGGGATTAAGGATACAGGTGGACAGATTAATTTTACCCTAGAAAAGGGCCACCTCCGCTTCTGAGGCAGACGCTTCTTCATGCCCTCCGAAGTACCTGCCACAAGACTCAGTTCTATCTACTTATTCCCTCAGTTTACATATATTGTTCTCAAAACCTCATCACTCTCATTCTTGGGCATGTATTTAGCCAACTTGTTTGGATTTTTGCTTTCTCTACAAGAATCTTAGTTCTAGCCACCTTCTTGTTGGACCAAAGAAAGAAAGAGTGTGTAGAACCATAGCATTTTGGAGCTAGAAAAGTCCCAGGAAATTATCTAATACAATCCCTGAGCCTGTACCTACATCCTGACACTTTAAAATGAGGAAATTGAAACCAAGAAAGGTTAAGGGACAATTGCCCAGGGTCAAAAGTGACCCAGCAGGCCCAAGGTAGTCTGATTCCAAATCCAAAGGACTTTCCACTGTACTACACTGCCAAGCACAGTGTGTGTGTGTGTGTGTGTGTGTGTGTGTGTGTGTGTGTGTTTTATGTAGAAAAGAATGCTCAACATGTATTAAGTATATTGGATTGCTTAGTGTTTCAGGGAGGGGGGTGGGGAGGGAAAGAAGGATAGAATTTGGAATTCAAAGCTTTTTAAAAATGTTTTAAAATTGTTTTAATATGTAATTGGGGAAAAATAAAATAAATTTAAAAAGACAAAAGAATGCTCATCTCATTCACTCACCAGAGAAGGCAAGATGTTAAAACAAATAAACAACCCACTCACACCCAAACCATAAAGTTCCTCATCTTATGTAGAAACTTGCTTATGAAGGTTCTCAGGATACTACACTTCGCCCCCTGAGATGATCTCCACTTCACACTTGGATTCCCCATGTCATTCCAAGTGACCTGGACAAATTATGTATCCTACCAAGAAGAGAGCTAGGTTTTCCAAGTGAAATGTATCCTCTTGTCCCTTACTCTGTTTGACTGTAGGCAGACACTAGAAATTCTGTATGCCTCGATTTCATGCAAAGGTGGCAGAGAGAGGCCTTTGGCTCCAAGCATCAGCTTGGGCTGCATTTATCTGAATAGATACGGCTTTCGTTGAGTTGTGACTATGAAAATTGTGATGCAAATCTCTGCCATAGATCTGTTTCATTAAGTGAAGGTGCACAAGGCAAGGCTTTCTTGCTTGATCCAGAAGTGAGTTTTATTGTTTTCATTCTGAACACATGGTTTACATCAAGAGACTAGCTTGTGGTTGGAGGAGGGGGGTCGAGGGGGGACTCAAAAGGTTATTCAACTCATGAAGATCTTAACAACCTCTTCAAAGTTTCAACTCTCAGAGAGGATTAGCAATTTCATCCCACTCAGCATAAAATTTCTCTGCCTACATTATCTATGTGCCAAAGAGGGTGCTTATCAGGCTGGCTTGTTGTTCAGGAGCAGAAAGGAGAGAAACCAAGTTGGACCACAGTGATTTGGTTCAAAACCAAATTTCTCTGTTTCGATTTAAGCTCTTGTTTGCTTGAGCCATTCAGGGATGTTGATCAATATGCAAAGAGCAATTTATAGAGATCTGAGTTGGCTAATCTGGCTGGGTGTTTGGAGGAACATTTTGAGACCACAGTAATGGCTATGTGTCATTTTTAAATATCTCCCTCAGCCCCTCAAGCAAAGACTAACTCTGGACTTCTATGAATCTGTAATAATAACAGCTAAAATTTCTATAGCACTTTATGGTTACAAAGTGTTTTCTTTACAACCACCCATTGAGGAAGGTTATGTACTATTAGATCTTTAATTTTTACAAACAAGGAAACAGAGGTACATAGAGGTTAAAGGGGTGTGTGTGTGTGTGTGTGTGTGTGTGTGTAGTGTAGCGTTGGTAGCTATCTCTAAGTATCTGAAGGACTGTTAAATGAATTTGTTTAGCTGGCCTGAAAGAATTAAACTAGGAGTGATGGCTGGAAGTTGAAAGAAGCTCATTTAGGCTTGAGGTGAGGAAAAACTTTTAAAGCTAAATGAAAGCAAAACTGGCTGTTTCTGGAGGTACCTGGTCCCCCTCATTGGGAGTCATAAAGCAAAACTGAATTATAAGGTACAATGTTGAATTGTAGGGTATGTTGTTGATACCTGTTATTCAGGTACCAGTTGGACCAGAAAGGTCTCGCCCCACCCCCACTGTCTCTCCCTGAGATTCTGTCCTCTGAATTGAACCTAAGTCTCCTGACCTAGAGTCCAATGTTCTCTTTGCTGAATCACACTGTCTCCCCAAAAGACCAGCCCCTTATTTTTTTTCTCCCTCAAAGAAATATGCTGCTTTCAGATGGAAGGACTGAGGAACCTTGTAATCCTAAACAAGTGCATGTTTGGGTCAAGTCAACGAGGACTTATTAAGTACCTACTGTGTGCTCAACACTAGAGTAGAAATTATGAGTCTTCATTCAACTCAGAATTTCAGTGAGAAATGGTCATTGGACCCCTACTTGAATGACTCCAGTAACAGGGGATGGAGTTCATGAGACAGCCCCCTGTCAGCTCAGACAACTCCAACAACAACACGTAACACTTGTGTAGTGTTTTAAAGTTGGCATAGCACTCGACATATGTTCTATTCTTTTATCCTCATGACCACCCTGGGAGGTAAGGTGCTATCATTATCCCCATTTTACAGATGGGGAAACTGAGGCTGAGAAAGGTTAAGATTTAAGGTTAAAATAGTTTTAACATGTAATTGGGGGTAAATATATTAAAAAAGGAGAAAATGCTCAGCTTGTTCACTCACCCAGAGAAGGCAAGATGTTAAAACAAATGAACAACTCACCCACACCCAAACCATAAGGTTCCTCCTCACCCTATTTAGACACTTGCTTATGAAGCTTCTCAGGGTACTACACTTTGCCCCCTGAGATGATCTCCACTTTATAGTTGGATGCCCCATGTTATTCCAGGTAACCTGGACAAGTTATGTATCCTTTGAAGAAGACAGTTAGGCAATGTTCCTAACTACCTTTAGTGGGAGGGATCATGCAAAGCATAAAAAGGTGGAATTAGAGTCAGAGAGCTGAGTTCAAAGTCTAGCGCTGTCCCTAACTTCTGTGTGACTGTGGGTGAGTCACTTCTGAGGCAGATTCTTCATATCTAAAATGGTGATATTATTGTACCTACTAGATAAGGATATGTGTGTGTGTGTGTGTGTGTGTGTGTGTGTGTGTGACTTATTCAAGGTCATGCAGTTAGCAAGTATTTAAGGCTGTGAATCTGATCTTCCTGACTCCAAGTCCAGCTTTTTATCTAAGATGACACCTAAGTTTTAGAAGGTTATTTGTGACAATGAACCAAAATATGCCTCTCTATAATTCTCACCACTGGCCCCCACTTCTCTAACTACCCATAGAATGAACACAATTCCTTCTGTACATAAAAAACTCTTCACATGTTTGAAGAAAGTGATCTCATTTCCCCCCTCCAATTCCTTTTTTTCCTACCTCAGTGTCCTTAAGACCAATTTCTTAATCCCTCTCCCTATCCTGAGGTAGCACTCCTGCAAAAGAAGCTTGTGGCTTTGAGGTCACCTGGAGTAGAAGTAGAGGCTTGGCCGGTGGCCTCTGTACCCAGCACCCAGTTAGAAAAATGGATAACACTAACCTGTTGTCAGTGACTTCCGAGACAGCTCTGCTATGGGCTCCTAATTATTCTGAGTGATAAAGCCCAGAATCATTTGGCAATAATTAGCAGACTCAAGTAATTCTCCCTGACTTATCTGGGAATTTGGAACTTCCAACCTAAGTCATTCCTAGATTATCATAAATAAATCAGAATGTGCTAAGAAGAAAACTGCCTAATCTTTTTGATTTTAAAAATTAAAAATGTTTTATTGATGGTTTTTAAAAAAAAATGACAGTGATCTCCTACACCACATTCCTCCCCCACACCCTCTTATAACAGGAGCACAGTTAAACAAAACACACCTACACACTGATCACATCTGATGGCAAAGTGCCTCATCCCACACCTGTGGTCTACCTCCTTGTGGTGACCAGGGAGGGGGGCCTCCTCATAAGCTCCCTGGACGGGAGAGGTTGATACACTCGTCTGATTTCAATGTGTTTTTAGGGTTGTTTTCTTTTACAGCTTGGAGTCACTGCAGCAACAAAGTGTGGTTTGCAGGTGGCTCTTAACCCATGAGTCTGTTACATTCCCAAAGATCATTTGTAAATCCCTTGTTTAGAATACAGAGCTGATTTTCCCATAGAAATCATGCTTTACTACTGCTGCTAATAATAACTCATATTTCCACAGAGCTTTAAGCTTCGTGAATCACTTCCCTCATGACAATCTGGAGGGGGGTGGCATGGTAAAAGAAGATGAAGAGCCTGAGACCAGGAGAAGTGGGGTAAATTGGCCAGATACACAGCTATTGTGTCTGAACTGAGGAGTGAAGCTCATTGACATCCCGTCCCATGCCCTTTCCAACACAAAGCCCTATTTCTCAAAACAAAAATCTCACTCTTAGATAGCTTTGAAGTTCCCAAATGCTTCCACCCTCCCTTTGTCTCTCTGGCTGTCTTTCTTTCTCTTCTTTTTCTCTCTGTCTCTCTCTCCCACACACACACACACCCTTATGCAGTAGACAAAATAATATCACCATTTTAGATATGAAGAATCTGCCTCAGAAGTGACTCACCCACAGTCATACAAGTAGTTAGGGACAGAGCTGGATTAGAATCCTATCCCTGGTTAGCACATTTTGATTCAATGTCACAAATAACCTTCTAAAACTTAGGTGTCATCTTAGATAAAAAGCTGGACTTGGAATCAGGAAGATCAGATTCAAAGCCTGTCTTAGATACTTGCTAACTGTGTGACCTTGGATAAGTCACACTCACTCACACACACACACACACACACACCCCCTTATCCAGTAGATAAAATCATATCACCATTTTAGATATGAAGAATCTGCCTCAAAAGTGACTCACCCACAGTCACACAAGTAGTTAGGGACAGGGTTAAGATTCAAACCCAGCTCTCTGACTCTAATTCCACCTTTTTATGCTATGCATGATACCTCCCACTAAAGGTGGTTAGAAATGGTAGTGTTTTAGAAAATATTTTATATACATCACCTCTTATTTGATGATCCAAACAACCCAATGAACGAGGTTGTATAAAGAACTATTACATCCAATCTATATTGGAAGAAAATGGAGATTTATATGGATCAAATGACTTACTCAGGTAAACTCATCCTCCCTCCTTAAACAGGAAGGTTATGTTTCAACTCTTTCCCTTCACTGTGTTTTCAGAACAGCCTGGCATCTTAGAATGACTGTGATAGAGGCAAGCTCGGTTTCATTCGTTTATGGCAATGCTAGGATGCCTCAGGAGAAATGCTTTTAGGAGAGTGTAGCTGTGTACAGATAAAATGGGCAGAAGGTGGAGGGAGTATCACTTCCTAATCTCACTCGAGTAATTTGTATTCTCATGTAGCAAAATATGGGATCCAATGCTTTGAACCTGAGCCCTATGATGAAATGAACTGAACGATTTCCCCCAAAAGGGATGTTGTAAGGTTGTGGAGGTTGCAACATCCCCTGGAGGGAAAGTCTAGCTCGCTGCTCAGTTTTCTCTTCTGTGAAATGGGGGGAGGCAAAGAGGAGGAGGGAGATTAGACTAGTCTGTTCCAGAGCTATTAATTTTGGATTTAGGTACATAGCTAATAATGACAATACAACAGAGACCTAAATACCAATTTCAGTGCTTGGGTACTTCACTAAACATGTGATCAGACCAAGCAGCAGGAAATAAGGCCTCTGATCAATCTTTTGAACCAAATTCATTTGGTGGAAGGCAGAGGGGGAATACTATGAGATACGGGGTGCTATTTGGGGAGAGACTTGGGAATACCGAGCTGGGGGATGACAGACATACTCAGAAACTGGACCCCTTGAGCAAAGACTCCCCCTGATGCTGGGGAGGCCTCTGCCCTGAGTCCGGGGAAGAGGACTAATTTGGTAAGGCAGGCCAAACTCACCAGAGGTATGGCCACTGATGGGAACTCCAGAGAGGGAAGAAGTGAATCATATGACAGTTTTTCTGTTTTAGCTAATCCTTCTTGTTTACTAGGTGTTAAGTGCAGTTGTTTCTATGTGGCCTAAGGAGTGAGTAGAAGTGCCCTTAGCATCTTGTACTTTTGTGCCCTGGGGAAAAGCTCAGTCTCCCTGACTTTCTGCAGTTATTGCTTCCCCCATTTCAACATCAGCCATGGGATCAGAGGATTGAGAGCTGGAAGAAGCCTTAGAGAATCTAACCCTCTCGTCTGTCATTTAAGGAAAAAGACATGCAGAGATATTATTAGAGTGAATCCTGGACAGTGTTTTTCTCTTTATCCAGGTTCCAAACTTTCCATAATTCATACCAGCATCCTGGCTCCAGTGAAAGGAAGGACTAACCCAAATGTAGTGGCAAGAACTCTGTTATTTGGAGTCAAAAGTCCTGGAAATACCATCTCTGTTATTTACTACCAAGGAAAGCCTGGCCAAGCTGACTTCTCTGGGCCTCAATTCCCTCATCCGTAAAATGAGAGGACTAGATTAGATGATCTCCAAGGTCATCCCCATTTCTAGATTCTGTGATTTTATATTCCCTTTAATTTCATAACCAGAGGAGGAAAAAAGAGGCTGAGAATCTCCTTTCCCCCTCAGAGCACCTAAGTCCACTCCTTTGTTTGGCCCAAGGAAATGCAGTTCCTACATTGCTGTCTGTTAAGAGATACTAGAATGGAAAAAGGAAAGACACACTGTCTCTCCTTAAAGCAAGCAGTGTTTTCATCTGCTCCTAAGGGTTGAGTAGAAATTTTTTAAACATTTTAGAGGTTATATGCTAAGCATTCCCCAGCCAAGTACAAACAAATCCCTGCCGATAGCAGAACTGGTCTTAAATAGGGTAGCAGCAAAGGAGGAACAGTAGAATCAGAGTTGGTAACCTTTGAGCTCGAGTCCTTCTGTAGACACCTAATAGCTGTGTGACCCTGGTCAAGTCATTTAACCTCTTTCAGCCTCAGTTTCCTCATCTGTAAAATGGGGATAATAATAACACCTATCTCTCTCAGGACTATTGTGAGGGTCAACCGAAAAAAATATGCAAAGTGCATTGGAAACTTTAAATCACATGCTAAATGCTAGCTATTATTATTATCATCATTATTATTCTATTGACATTTAGTGGGTTGTTGGGTTTTAGAGGCATGGAGGAAGTGAAACACCCATTCGCCTGGCTGTTGTTGAATATAGGCTGCTGCCCTAAAATCTGGAAGGCTTCAAGTAATAGGAATTATCTTTGCAGACATTAGCTCTGTGTTTTAAGTCCAGAGGTATGCTTCAAAGCCTTTCTGCATCAAACCCACTTGCCAACTGGCTGACTCTATCCCTGACCCATTGCTGCTCTTCATCATCATTTTGGAAAAGAATATAAGTTCTCTGAGGGCAAGGCATTTTCACATTTGTATCCCTAGGACTTACGGTAGTGCCTGGAGCATTAAGAGGTGTTTATGGACTAATTGTCCTGTCTCCCTGTAAGAGATCCAATTATAGCATCAACTCCTTGAAGGCAAGCATTTGGATATTCTGTGTGCTTGGAGACTAATGATGTATGTCTGATGTACATGGGCACATAGGTGCTTATCTAAAGTGGTTTTTTTAAAAGGTAAACTTTTCTTATTAGTGAAATGATGGGGTAACGTAAGATGCTCTCTTCCCATTCTAAACCCTTAGACTATAGGAAATAGCTCCCAAAACAGACAAAACAATAACCAAAACCAATCCTTAGTAATATGATCCTCTTTGAACATTGAAGGAAAAACCACCACACAAAAGTCAACCAAATAAAGTCTGAAATAAATGCACTCAACTTGGCATCTTCTGCTCTACCTGGCTTCAATTCCACGAAACAAGACACTCCTCCCAGAAGAAGCTTGTCACTTCTAAACTCCCTTCAAGCTGCTAACTCAAGCCTTGATTTACACCATCCCCCTCAGTCTCCTCTGTTTGGAGGGTTGGAGAGCAGACCACTGAATTCCTCCCAATGCCTTCCTTTCTAGAAGGCAGGACTTTGGGGCTCACTTCACTCTGCATCTGCTGCTCTGCCTGATTTCAATTCCACAGAACAAGAGGCCCCCGTGCTGGTTACCCCCTTATGATCTTCACCCTGTCCAGTCTCCTTTTTGTGTTGTCTTACCCTTTAGATTGTCAGTTCCTTATGGGCAGGAACTATCTTTTTCAAAAAAAAAATTAATAGTGTTCCCACTGCCTAGCACAGTATAAGCACTTAACAAATGTTTATTGGATCGAAAACAGACATGGCAAGTCAGGTACAACCAGACTGGCTTTCTAGCATGACCCATTAAATTATTTACATAGGGGACTAGACCCAGAGGGGCTGAGGAATGTTCAGCCTTGAGGCCACATGTGGCCCTCTAGGTCCTCAAATGTGGTCCTTTGACTGAATCAAACTTCACAGAACAAATTCCCTTAGTAAAATGACTTGTTCTGTAAAACTTGGACTCAGTCAAAAGGCTGCACCCAAGGACCTAGAAAGCCACAGGTGGCCTCAGGCTGCAGGTTCCCCACCCCTGAACCAGAATGTGGTGTGGAGAGGTACAAGAGACTTTGGTGTTTGAAGGCCTGAATTCTAATCCTGACAGTACTATTTACAAGGTGTGTGAACCAGACCAGTGATGTCATCACTGCAAGGAGCTCCTAGGGTGAGGAAACTCTAGCAATACACACCAGCAACTTTCCCAGAATTTACTTCAGCACAAATCGCTTAACTTTCTTGGGGCTCAGTTCCTTTCTGTGGGCAATGAGATTAAGAATGAAATCAACCAGTCTCCTTGTAGGGACCGAATGATATAATGCATGTGAAAGTGCTCTGAGAAACTGTAATGACTTCAATAATCGAAAGGCTGTAATAGTTGGGTCATTTTTCAGTTGTGTCTGACTCTTCACGACCAGTATCTGGGGTTTTCTTGGCGAAGATACTAGAGTAGTTTGCTATTTCTTTCTCCAGCTCATTTTACAGATGAAGAAACTGAGGCAAACAGGGTGAAGTGACTTGCCCAGGGTCACACAGCTCATAAGTATCTGAGGCCAGATTTGAACTCAGAAAGATGAGTTTTCCTGATTTCCTGCATGACCTCACTGCCCTCAAGTCAAAGGTACCATCATTATTACTGTGATTTTGCATACTTCCCACTGAACGATACGATAGCTTGACCTCAGAACTATTACTCAGCTCTCAAGTTCCCTCTCTTTCCTCACTTACCCGGTCACACACAGCTAACTCCAGCCGTCTTCATCTAATAATGAGGAAGAATTTCAACATTTCACTGGTTTCTGGAGATCCCAGGGATGAGCCAAGCAGGCTGTGATTTTGAAAAGCAACACCAGTCAGTCCCCTTTAGTCATTACATCTAGAGGGTACCAAGGATGCCTTGTCACTCTGCACATCCTGCTCAGCCCCTAGCTCCTCAAAAGCAAATGAACATGTTGGCATCACTAACCTCACGCTACTCCTGGGGCTTTGGGTCTGGGTCTGAGATCTGCCAACTGGGTCAGGAAATAAGTTTCCACCAGAATTGTTCCCAGAACCTTGCCTTCATTCTGAGTGCCCCTCCCTGCCCCAACTGAAAATAGACACGAGGACTGTGACTCTGGGTGAGGGAGGGGGCATGGAAAGACATTTCTTTGGCACTTTGATATGAGCTGGATTCAAGCCCATTTCACTGTGGAGAAATGCCAGGGCTCAAATGTATAAAGCTTCTTCTTTTTATGCAATATTGTGGTTTCCTGCCCAGGGATAAAACAACATACAGCTTGTCACTGCTCTGACCAAAAAAACACACTTACAATACGACATACAAAAAAGCCTTCCTAATTCTTTTAAAAAATAAATCTGTTAAAAGTGTATTTTTAAGAAGAGAAATGTTGAATCCGAGAGGCTATTCAGATTTTAGTGGGGTGCCTAACTTGTCTTCTCAGAGGGTCAGTTTGTTAATGATGACTTTAAGGAGGGGTGTAGTGAGGGATACCGACTGCCTAGGCAAAGCATTGGCCCGTACGACCCATGAAGTTACAATCCTATGGCCTAGCTTGAAATCCTAGCTCTCCTGCCCATTACCTGAGAGACCTTAGCAAGACTATTTCTCTTTTCTGGGCTTCAAGTTCCTCTTCCATAAAATGAGGGGTTTAAACTAGGTTGGGGAACACCTCATCCTTTTTTGTGTCATGGGTCCCTAATGGCAGCCTGGTGAAGCCAATGGAATCCTTCTCAGAATCATGTTATTAAATGAGCAAAATAAAATGCATAGGATGACAAAAGAAACCAAAGGCTAGTGAAAATAAAGGTACAATGTTTGTTTTATTTTCCCATGAAATTTTACAGACCCCTGGAAATCAATCGTCACATTAAGAATCTCTAGGCTAGATAATATCGAAGATTCTTTCAAACTATAAATCCTATGATTTAAAAAAAAATAAGACCTGCCTAGCCTTCAGGAATGAATAGAATTAAGGACAAAGGAAAGGATTCCCACTGGGCATGTCCATGTTCTGTTATGTATCCTAGAATGGGATAGTTCCTTACTTTCTCCTCCTTTCTAGGGGACAACAGGCGGGAACCAGGGTCAGATCAGCCTGGACCTGAATCCTATTTCTGATACGTGCTGGCTGTGTGACCTCGGGCAAGTCTGATCTCACTCAATTTTTGTTTCCTCATCTTGGATTTAATGGTTTCTACTTCTACTGATTTCTTTTGCAGCTCCATTTGGTGATCATAAGGGCCAAAGGAGTGACGCAGATAATGGAGGAAAGGATGATTATTGAAGCTCAGAAAAAAAGAGAAGATTCTTGAAGAAGAAGGGATTTCACTTGAGTCTTGACATCTTGGCAGAATTTGGAATCAGGTGACCTGGATTCTAGTCTTGTTTTCCAGTTATATCCAACTCTTTGTGACCCTATTTGGGGTTTTCTTGGCAAAGATCCTGAAGAGGTTTGCCATGGGCTTCTCCAGCTCATTTTACCGATGAAGAAACTGTGGCAAACAAAGATAAGTGACCTGCCCACGGTCACACAGCTAGAAAGTGGGTGAGGTGAGATTTAAACTCAGGGAGATGCATCTCCCTGACTCCAGGTCCAGCACTCTATCCCCTGCATCACCTAGCTGCCCATTAGCCTTAGACAAATTGCTTAACCTCTGTGGGCCTCAGTCTCATCATCTGTAAAAACGTGAAGGTTGAATTAGATGATCTTGAAGGTTTTTTGCAGGCCTAATATTCTATGACTGTGACTGCTAGCCCAGAATCATGGATTTGTCAGGAGAAGAGCCAGAAATAGAACCCAGTTCTTTGGACTCTCAAGTTTAGTGGCTTTTTCTTTTGTTTTTACATCATATCCATTATAAAGCCAAATGAAAGATCAGTTTAGCTGTACATCATTTGTGACATGCTTCAGGATGTTTATATCTGTATACCATGCACTCCCCCTCTTCCCCAATTGCTCTATAGGTCAACCACAATTTTAATCTTCTAATATCATCTTATTCAATGGCATGCATTTAGCATGACTGGGAGAATGCTGATACTGAAGAGACAGGCTTTCAAGGCATCTAGCAGCCTTTCCTTCATATCCACTCCATTGTGAGCCCCACTCATCATCCACCTGTTGTGCCTGAGATATAGTTGTGTAGTAAGTAGATGGGTATATGCAAATATGTTTTATGTATGATATATGTATGTATATCTGCACAAACTATATACTAATTCAGTGCACATTCCATTTAACTTCATGTCACAATCAAGGCAACATGTATTTCATCCATTTGGTTTTTCCTGTATGAATGTCTAAACTGAACAATCTCTTTGAAATAATTATGGATTTCATCGATGAAGCTTTTAAATATTCCAGAGTTCAATGCAATTAGCACAATGATGACATTGAAGAACTTTGCCAAAGACAAGGAATTCTTCTTCTGTTTGGCCTTCATGCAAATTATCCTCCCTAACATCAGACAAAGCCCTAGGTAAGATTATGTCTCCCTGTTTTAAACATATAATGCAGCACAAAAGATATGCATGGCTAGAAATGGAGGTTGAACAGTCACATATGAAGAATGATAGACAATAGAGGGCAACTATTGGGGCAGTGGGCAAGTTGGGCAGTGGATAGAGCACCATGTCTGGAGTGAGGAAGACTCATCTTCATGAGTTCAAATCCAGCCTCAGATAATTACTAGCTTGTATGGCCCCAGGCAAGTTACTTAACCTTGTTTGTCTCAGTTTCCTCATCTGTCAAGTGAACTGGAAAAGGAAATAGCAAAGCACAAATGGGGTCGTGAAGAGTCAGACACCACTGGAAAATAACAATAAGAAGGCCAAGTCCAAGTACTATCCATGTAGGACACTGGTATCTTTGCAAAATTAATAAAACCAGAGTAGTGGATCCAGGAAGGATTTATATAAGGGCACAGACAAAAATTACATACAGCAGGAAGTCAGAGAAGGTTGTAATCTGCCCTAGTGGAAGGAGTTCTCATACTGAGGAGATCAGAGATTCTTCTAACATCTAAGAAAGTACAGTAAAGTACAACCTAGAAAACTTTTGCTTCTGTAACATTTAAGAGACTTGCACAGAAACAGGCTTCAACATTCAATGCTGAGAAAATAAAATATTGACTTCAGACAACACAGACATAGATCCATCCTGATGTTTATCTGAGCAAAAGCCAACACCAGTTGACTATCTAGATAGTGGGATCTTTGGGGAGCAGGGGGAGGGGGCAAACAGATGAAAGTATTTCATAGCTCCACAAGTAAATATGGGGGTTCCAAAATCCAACCCCATTTGTCCATCTGGATTCTGGGCTAGGGCATAGGGGAAAAAAGACAACAGGGAAGAAATATTCTTTTAGAAACTGCTTGTTGTTAGTAAATAATAATAATGATGAAGATGGTAATAGTTAATGCTCATATAGTGCTTACTACGTGCCAGGTACTGTGCTAAGGACTTTATAATTGTTATGTCATTTGATTCTCACAATAACCCTAGAAGGTAGGTGCTATTATTAACTGCATTTTGCTAATGATTTGCCTGGGGTCACACAGCAACTAAGTGTCTAATATGGGATTTGGAGTCTTCCTGACTCCAAGTCCAGTGTTCTTAACCACTGCATAAAAGGGAACACCTCCAGATTTTGCAAATATAAAACTGTCATTCAAAGTCTGAGTAACAGGGACACAAGTTAGAACTGAAACATGGGCTGTGCAAAACCCACCTAATCTCAAAGTTGGAAGGGCTCTCTCCAACCAGTCTTTGCCTGAAGAAATCCACTGAGGCAGGGCCCTCAATACCTACCTGCCTCACATGGCAGCCCATTCCACCGTTGGACAGCTCTAATTGTGAACAATTTTTCTTACATCAAGATGACATCTACCCCTTTGTCACACGTTCCTGCTAGTTCTGTCCTTTGAGGCCATGCAGCAAGCAACCTCTTTAGTGTGAATCCTTCAAATACTTGAAGGCAGCTGTGGTTGTCCCCACTCTTCTCTTCTCTAGGGTAAACATCCTCAGTTCCTTTAATTATTTCTCAAATGGCATGATCTTAACACCAGTGACCAACCTGGCTGCCTTCTCCAGACCCTCTCCAGGGTTTATGTCTCCTTAAAATCTAGTGCTCAGAGCTGAAATCAACATCCCAGGCTTGGTCTAAGCAGACTAAAGTGAAGTAGAACAGTGTCCTTCCAAGGCCTGGACACTAAGCCTCACTTAATGTCAAATCTGGCTTTTCAGGTAACCAAATGACCAAGTTGAATAGAAATCTGAATAAACACAGTATGCTATTCTAAACCAGGCCTTGCTCTGTGATGCAAGAGGAGATGTTCATTTCATGTTTGTTGAATTGTAAAAACAAAGAAACAATAAACAAAAACAAGGAAACTACTAAGTAATGGTGAGCAAACAGGGCTAATCTTACCCAACAAGGGGATAGGGAGTAATTGTCAGACAGACCAGAATCCTGCCTCTGATATATAACGGAAAAGCAGAGTGAGATCTGTTATTATTATATTAATACTTGATCATAAATATTTCTGATTTATGGCTGAAATCTTTTCCATCACCAAATTATCATGCCGGCATTATCCTGACTTCTAGGACTCTTAATCACCTGCTGGACTTACAGGCTCCCAGATGAATTAATTACCAGGCTTGTGGAAGGCTTATAATATACCTTCCTAGATGTGTAAGCATGATGCCACTGACCCAGGAGAAAGGGGATGGAAGAGAACTGAGAAGGGACTGAAGGGAAACAGAAACTGGGATGTGAATGGAGAGAGAGTGAGAGAGAGAAGTTGTGCATAGAGGAAGATAGTAGGCCCAAATTGAGGAACCAACATAAAAGCAGGCTTGGAGGGCAGGAGAGAAAGGATTTACTCATCTTGAGAAGAATTGGCACAACATTAAAGGCCTCTAAAAAAAAGGCACGGGAATGTTCTCCTAACTGGTTCCATCCTGCCACAAACCCTGTTTCACAATGATTTCCTCAATCACTGTTAAGGAGTCAAGTGTGTCCAGACTGAGGTCAAGCTCTGCCATTTCTTGGAGCTGGCTCCAAATGGGATTTCCCGACAAAAGGCTTGACACCAGAAACTTCAAAGCAAGAGGTGCAGGTGGCAGAAAAGGTCAAATTGGTTTTCCCTCCATTTTCTTTCCTAGCAGGCACCTTCCATTACACATAAGTCAGTGTCTCAAAAACATTAATGGAAAAACCAACTAGGGGAAGTGCTCTTGTTTCTAGATTTGGGGTGGGGTTGGGAGGGAGGAAGGAGAGGCATCAACATTAGGAAGTGCGTTAGCTTTCTTTCCAACTGTGTGAAGGACAAACCCTGATTCAGAGTGATGATGAATAACCTTTATTTAACAACAGGCTGCCAGCTTGCACCACCCCCACAGGAAGAGTTATTAGAATGCTTTTGGTACACATTTGAGGTCAGGGAAGAATAAGCAGTGGAGAATCTCTGTGTTATCCTCATTCTGGGATTTTCCCTCTTTGGGAGCAAAACAATCTATTTTTTTTAAAAGGGATGTGGTACAATAACTTGATTTTTATTAACAAGGGAGTTAATAATTAAATTAATTTAACAATAAGTTAATTTCTTCAAAATCAGTAGCTAATTCTGAATCCCATATTATGTGAGTTACCTAATTCTTTGATCCAGGCCTGGAGAGTATCTTGATAAACTTACAGAGGGAAGCTCTCGTGGGTTTATGGAAAGACTAGGGAGGTATTTCTCACTCCTGGGTGCAAGCAACTTGGTACATTGCTTCTGTCCCCACTTCCCCCAGGTTCCTTAGGGGCATGGGTGGAAGCAATGGAAGCCAGAACTGTAATCCCAACCTGGACCATTCTCTCAGGGGTAGAATGACAGTGCTTTATGACCCCATACCTCACTGTTCTTCATGTCTCCCAAGAGTCTGGAGAGGGATGCTAAAGCCAGTTCTACACAGTAAGAAGTCAGCAAATCTCCCTCAGGCTGCAAGGTTAGAAATTACTTTGGAAGATAATACGTACACATATGCACATACACACACATGCACATACACATATGAATTTTTCCCAGACTTGTGATTTTTATCAGTGTAGGGAGCTCCAGAAACTTCCTCTACAGCACAGATCAGTACCTGCACCAATTTATAGTCTCAAAGAACTGCCTGGGGCCCTGAAAGGTTAATTTGAGTTACCCTGAGGGGTGACTTGACCAAGGGCATACTGCCAGTACATCAGAGGCAGGATTTGAACCCAGATCTCCATGATACTGAGGCAGTAGGCCACCCAAACAAGAATGTAGATAGTGAAGAGTAAGGTCCTTATACTCACAGTTAGGAATGTGATGGATGATGAGCCAGTAAAAGAAAGAAGTTAGAAAGTAGGAGGAAAACCAGGAGGAAGTGGGATCACAAAAGCCCAGAGAGTATCCATATTTGAGCTATATAAAAATCCTATGAGTTAAGTACCTGAGATACTACTATTTCCACTTTCCAGATGAGGAACTGAGGCTCTGAGAAGTTAGGTGAGTTGCCCATGGCCACACAGTGAGTAAATACCAGAGGATTTAGGACTATGTGTTTCTGACTTCAATTTATCCTTTTTGCCACTCTGCCTCTCAAATATCAAAGGAAACAGCTAAGATTTCTCTCCTTTGCACTCAGGAAATATGAACTGGTGTGGCATTTGGGGGGAAGAAAAAAAAGTCTTAAACTACCCTATGTAGACAGTGTGCCTATTAACACACACAGTGCTCCAGGATCTTTGCATAGTACTCCATTTACACTGACTTACAGGCTGTTTGGAGGGTGTGCTTTAGTGTGGACTCTGATAGAACAGTACCAGCTATACTTAAGGTATTTTCCTTAGAATCTAGATTTGAAAAAAATTTAGTTCAAAGCATCATAGCTTAGATAGTCCTGAATCCAAGAGAGCTAGATTAGTGGATGTCAGTGACCAGGAGTCAATTGACTTCTTGGCCTATTAAAAATGATTTTCCGGAGGGAGTGGGAAGAATATTACTGTCTCCAGTGGAGATTCCAAACAGACATTTTCTAACTTTGTCTTAAAACCTTTTTTTTTTTAATTTTAAAGACATAGTGAAAACAAAAGAAAGCAGATAGACATTCCAATTGGCACATGCGTAGCTCTAGGAAAATCTAAAAGAATGAGTAGAAGGAGGCTTTCAGTATGTTGGGCAGCTTCCTCCACTGGACGCAAAAAGGCAAATCAGAACCAAGCCCTCATCATTCAATATGAAAGGTGGAGTTTTGATCTGTCAGTTAAATCATAAATAATAATTTCTATTCCTATAGTACTTTTCGGTTTGCAATGGACTTTGCTCACAACAACCCTAAGGATAGGCATTGCAAATATTATCCTTATTTTATAGTTGAGACAACTGAGGCTTCAAGAGTTAATCTCTGACTTACTTATGACCACACACTTAGTCAATGCCTTAAGTGTAATTTTTGGAAGACTCAGTAGTTTAATTTTTATATAATAATTTTCATTTTTATTATTTTGTACTTAACAAATACCAATACCACTTGCCCCCGCCTCTGTCTCAGAAATCCACCCCCGCAACCTCATAAATTAAAAACAAAAACAAAAAGCCTGTCTTGAGCCAAATAAGCATATTCTAACAAAACAAATCCCCATATTGGCCAGATCCAAAAATGAATGTCATTCTGCATTACCAATGTATCAACGTTCTATTAGGAGGAGATAACTTGCTTCTTCATGAGTCCTCTGGATTTATGGCTGGTCATTGTAATGATCTATGTTCTTTAGTCTCTGGAAGTTGTTTTCCAATATAATGGTGTAATCACTGGGTATCTTGTTCTGGTTCTGCTCACTTCACTCTGTATCAGATCAAAAAATCTTCCCATGTTTCTCTGAATGCATCTTTTTCATCATTTCTTATTGCATAAGAATATTCCATTACATTGCCTACCATAATTTGTTCAACCATTTCCAAACTCGTAGGTACCTCCTTATTCTCCAATTCTTTGCTACAGCCAAAAGCAAATCTATAAATATCTTTTTTTTCATATGAGTCTTACATGTCTTCCTATCTGCAACACCACATTTCCTCTCAAAGAACCAAAGCACCACTACTGAACTATACCTTCCCATCCTGTGAATATATCATAATCACTTAGAAACATTAGGGAATTATTAACATAACTAGAAACAAATAGAGAGATAGTGAAATGTTATTAATTTTACTATCACAAAATTGCCCCATGGAATACAGGCAGTCATGGTACTGGAAAGTTTGGACGTCAGGACTGTGTCGTTACATGCTAACCTCAGGTAATCACAAATGGTGCTAGGCACAAGGGCAATGCATGCCTGGGCACTGGTGGGGGATTGTGTTGAGCAGCTGCAAACGTGTGTCTTCCCTAAGAATGTTCAGTCATGTAAATCAGAATTTTGCTTTGGGACCAGAAGAGGCTGATGCCTCAGCTGCCACCAAAGCAAAGAGGTCTTATTAACTAAGAAGGACTGCCACTCCCTCCCTTTCCCTGGTCTGCCTATCCACTCCCCAGGCAGCCATAATGCTAAAATAGTAACAATCAGAGCCGCCTGCCAGTCAGCGCACTGTTGATCTCTGGCCAAGACAAGAGGGAACCCTCTCTCACCAGCCCTCCCCCATCCCTTAAAAAATCCACAGAGGAACATTTTTCAGGAGGCTCTGGGAGAGAAATAGCTATTCCATAAAGATTTCATTTGTTGGAGTCTATCCATGTCTCCATATTGTCATAAAAATTCAATAGGAAACTTTTAAAAAAAAGGAGGCATAATTAAAAGAAATGGGAACAGCTCCAGCAGAGGTTGAAGATTAAAGACTGAAAGGCCTAGGACAGGCTATGAAATTTATGAGCTACCAAAGAAATAAAAACACACAACGCAAAAAACGTACAGCTGCTTTAGGTAAGACATGACTGTTCAGTCCAAAGTAGACCCAGTCTCTGAAGACCAGGTAGACAGGAAAATATGGGCCTCCATAAAGAGGCTTTTTGAACCATCAGCTACAAGCCTGAAACCTTCGATATCAAGTTTATATGTGTTAAAGGGAGACACGGTGGCTTAAAGGGAGAAACGTAGAAGATAAAACTGCAGTCAGCAGTAAAGCAGACCTCTCTAGGAGGAGCAATGCTAAGACAAGGGGCCAGGGGAAATCATAGCTTTGGAGGAAATAATTCTCTCCTTGTTTGTGTAAGATAACGGGAAGGCCAATTGGGCTTTACCCATAAAGAAAGCGTAGAATTTACAGCTGGTAGGATTCTTAATGCTCATCTAGTTCAACCCAATCATTTTACAGATGAGGAAACTGAGTCCCAGAGAGAGGAAGTTATTAGTCTAAGTTCATCCAGATAGTGGCAGAGTTGAAACTACAACTAGAACTCAAGTCTCCTGACTTGCAGGCCAGAACTCTATTATTATCCAAAGAGTCTAAAATTCAGGTGGCATAACTTAAAAAGATGAGTGAAAGAAAAGAAAAACAAGCAAACAAAAAAACCCACACAACAACAACAACAAACTATGGAGCCCACTATTCTTAATGGAAAATTTCTTCCAGATCAAGGGGCAGAAAAATTTAAAATCAAAATGTCTTTACAATTTATAAAGGCTTTTTTTCTTATTGTGGTTTACTTTGTTTTATGGATCTGGATCCAGGAGTTTCCTAATTATTCATGATGATAATAATAATAGCTACCATTTTTATATCACTTTAAGGTATACAATGGGCTTTACAAATAGTCTCTCATTTCATTCCCACAGCAACCCTATGAGGTAGGTCCTACTATTACCGACATTTCACAGATGATGAAACTCGGGGAGAAATAAAATGACTTGCCCAGAATCATACAGCTGGTAAGTATCTGAGGCAGGATTTGAGGTCTTCCTGACTCCAGGTTTAGTGCTCTATCCACTGTCACCTAGCTTCCTCTAAGTCTGAATAGTCACTAGATTTGAGTGGGAAACTGCCATTTGACTTTCCCCTTTAGGAAAAGTCTCTAATCTCAAACTTCAGACAGGTATTAACCAGCTTCTAGTGCTAGTTTAGATCTGAAGAATGAAGAATTGTTGGTCCAATGAGTGACAAGCAACCACATTGCTACAACGTGCTTAATGCCGTATTAAGTGCTCTAAGAAATAGACGAGTACAATTCACAATCCCTGCCTTCAAGAAGTTTACTCTCTAGTTGAGGACGTAAAACCAAAATTGACTCTTCTCTTGATATCTTGTCACAGTAGACTCAGCTTTTACTCTCGTATTTGGTTACAAGCTTCATAATTGATCGAATGCCAGGATTTGGCAACAGGAAAACCTGCATTCATAAGGTCTTTGGGGCTAGCTATGTGATCCTGGATAAGTCACTTAGCCTGCCTAAGTTTCAAAAGCTTTATAAGATTATAAATCACAGGCCGTGAAATGTACATCCTGGATGATTTGATGGACAAAAGGTCTCTACTGTAAATGTCAGAGACTGACCAGAAAGTGGTAGATAAAATTGGAGAAACTAACCCCGTCAGTAACAACCACAGATTTTGGGGTTGAGGACAACCAAAACCACGTTTAACTAAGATTACTTCTAAACTATATCAACGACCAGGGAGAAAAAGTTCAGCTCATAGAGGTGGCAATGCCTCCCAGAAAGGTCAAGTTTACTAGAGGACATCAGAATGTGCAGAGAAAGATAAAGGGAAACAAAGACATTGGGTCTGCAGAGTAGAGCTAAGTGCGGTGAGATTATGAGTTGAGTCAAATATAGCATGATACCAAAAGAAAATGACTCAGTTGACCAAAATAGATGAAGGGAAAAACCAGAACTTAAGGTAGCATACTTAGGTCAGCATATTGATAAAACTACATGGGAAATGTGAGAATGCGTCATTGCTCAGATAAGGCATCAAGCAACAGATCAGAGGGTTCTGTGGGCTCCTTTTAGCTAGTTTTACCCATGCAAGTGTCATAAGTAGCCATGAAATGAGAGACAATTATTTGCTATGTGCAAAACAAGGTGCTTCCAACTGCCAAGTGCTATAGGAATTCAGAGGGAGATCACTGAGGAGTGGAGCCAGCAGGAAGGCTTCTCGGAAGAGGGAGAACTTTAGTAAAGTCTTAGTATTTAGCAAGGGAGAGGATTTTTAACAAGTGTTTATATTAATTTCCCTTCCCCAAATAGGAAAACATGCCAAGTGGCTGTTTCTACTTCTACCCTTCACCAACCATCATCATGGTACAGGACAAACTATATTGGATTTAAAGTCAAAGAACTGAGGTTCAAATACTTCCTTTTATACTTACAGAGGTATAACCTTTCCTCATGTGTAAAATGTTCCTTCAAGCACAAAATTTATGATCCTAGGTTTCCTCTAAGTGAGACTGAGGAAACGCAGCCTTTATGTCATCTAGGCAAAGGCACAGTATAATATCCAAAGGTTAGATAGCATTGGGATTGGGACCCATGCCCAAGTATATATCAATATTGCTCATGAGCCCCATCTGTAGAGAGTCACCATTTCAAGTGCTGTTGAAAATGGGCACTTCTAGAGCAGGGCAGAGCAGATAGCACCCAATAGTACTCAACCTAGCACACACAGCTATGGCATAAAGGGAATATTCTACCTGCAGAATGTCAAAAGTCAGAAACCAAATTTGCTTGAGATATGCCTGAATTCTTCAATGCAAAATGATCATTTTAAATATCTGTATTATTTCCAGTTTTTCATTTTATCTTCAATTTGAATAAATACATGTCAATTAAGCACTATGCTAAAGATAAATAAAATAAGCCTTGCTCTCTGCTTTCAGGGAGTTTATGATCTGGTATGTGTATATGTGTATGTGTGTGTGTGTGTGGGTGTGTGTAGATATAAAAAAGAACATATTAAGTATATCAATGAGATACAGCAAGTATGATGAGAAAATTAGGAGAGATTATTTCTGGTTGGATTGAGAAGGTATAATTAAGGAGACTTTTCATAGAGGAGAGTGTGGAATAGGACTTTTCAATGGGTGGAGATGAGAAGGTTGGGGGAATAAATGAGGGCACATTCCAAGAACAGGGAATATTTGAGCAAAGGTGTGGAGGCAGGAAAGGACAGATGCAGAATTCAAGGGTTGTTCCTGGGAGCTGAGATGTATACGTTATTTTGCCCCCTTACCAAGTGATTTCCTCATAATAACCATGTGAGGTAGACAGTATAGTTATTACTATTCCCTTTGTCCAGATATGGAAACAAGGATTAAAGTGGTTAGGTGATTGACCCAAGGTCACATAGCTAGGAATTGGTGGAACCAGGACTTGACTCAAGTCTTGTTTCTCCCCTAGCTATAAGCTATATATATATATATATATATATATATATATATATATATATACACATATATATAAGCTATTTATTTTTTCCACCATAGAAGCTGCATAATATACAAGACTCGCAAGCATGCAAAAGGCCCAAGGAACAATTACAAGAAGCATAAATTATCTCAAATAGCCCATTCTACCCTCCCACCCAGCCACCAAAGTAAAAAAAACCCATAAAACCCACAAAATTTCGTGGACCAATTGAACAAATGTTTCACATTCACTTGAAATTTGTACATGAGTTTCTTTATGAATTCACATCTTCTAAGCCCAGGGCTACTGTTCTTTCCTCCACACGTCTATTTTTAATTTCAGGGGAAAAAATTTAAAGGCAGAAAAACTGTTCCAATCAAGATGTGAGATAACAGAGGAAAAATGGATTTGGAATCCAATGACCTTGAATCTGAGTTTTGTCATATGTAATCCTGATCGTATCTCTAAACTTGTTATTTAATCTCCTCAATATCCTTACCTGTAAAATGACTGGATTGGACTAGATCACCTCTTAACATCTTTTCCAACTCTATAGCTACAATCCTATGATAATCTATCAAAAATATCCATTTCTTGATGAGTAGGATGATTTCAGAAAACTATGTAAAGACTTACATGAACTGAGGCAGAGTGAAATGAGCAGAACCAGGAGACCATCGTACACAGTAATAGCAACATTGTACAATGAGCAACTGTGAAAGACTTAGCTGTTTTCAGCAATACAATGATCCAAGACAATCCAAAGGATTCATGATGAAAAATGCCTTCCACCTTTAGCAAAAGAACTGATAGCATCTGAATACAGATTGAAGCATACTTTTTTCTTTCCTTCCTTCTTCCTTCCTTCTCCTTTCTTTCATCATTTCTTTCCCTTCCTTCCTTTCTTTCTTTTCAGATTTTCTTCCACAAAATGACTGATATGGAAATGTTTTGCATGATTGCACATGTATAACCTATATCAGATTGTTTATTATCTGGGAGGGGGGACGGGGTGAAGAGGAAGAAAAGAGGAATAGAATTTGGAACTCAAAAAAAAAACAAATGTTAAAAATTGTTTTTATATGTAATCAGGGAAAAAAAATATTATTTTAAAAATATCCACTTCTACTAAAGAAAAAATTTTAAAGGAGAAATGTGAATTTCATATCTGCTTCTAAAAGTGACTGTTCCAAGCTTGAGAAACAGTCTACTAAAAGGGATAGGGGGCTTGACTTGAAATCAAGAAGCCACAGATTCAGATCCCACTACCTGTGAGATCCTTGGCAGGTCATTTAACTACTCTGCACTACAGTTTCATCCTTTATAAAATGAAGTAAATTTTGATATCATATAGCCCAACTTCTTAGTTTTAAAGAGGAAGAAACTGAAGCCCAATAAAGGTAAAGTGACTTGTTCAAGGTCACATGCCTACCATGATACCATATTGGGCATCTGCTCAAGAGCAAAGTTCCAGGGCTACTGTTTCACTGCATAATCATCACTACCACATAATTGTCACAACCTGTTTTTTTTCAGTCCAAAAATTGGTTTGCAACCTTTCATCACATAGTCATCACATGGTATAATTCTATTCATCTGTTCATTGCAACCCTTAAAAAGTAAACACAGCAACGATATATTCACCAGCGGCATGTAGATACACATTTATCTCTCTTGCATTGTGAGCCTAGAATTCTCAGCACACATTCATTGTCAGTATTCAATTTTAATGCATGTTCACAAGTATTCCGTGCATCATAATCTTGCACCAAAGACAGTTTAGTAATAAATGATTCTTAAGTAATACCAGCACAATTTTTTTTAAAAAAACCTTCACTAATGGTGCACCCCACCTTTCTGCAAAAAAAATTGGCATAAAATCTGTGACAATTATGCAGTGAAATATGGTATTTCCTCCATAAAACTTTTCTGATTATCATACAAATAAGTTTCCCCTCTCTTTGAATTTCCCAAATGACTGTAGTCTGTGGCGGATTGCCATATACTTCCTTATGTATTTCCTAAGAAATGTTCTTAGTTTCCTGGATTACCATAAATTTGCAATCTACTAGTGATATTTTAATATAATTTGTGTTTGAAGAACTAGTGGTCTTATATTTAGAACATAATAATAAATTATAAACTCTTTGAGGATAGGAACCATGTTATACACCTAGGTGTCTTATACTGTGGATTGGGAGGGGGGTGCGGTGAGTGGATATTTTGTAGTGCTTAACGGGTTCAGTTGAAAGCAAATGGAAGAGAGTTACCATTACCTCTGGTCCTGAGTCTCTTTTCACAGGATAAATAGGTGAGGCTGGTATCAGGGCGTACAGGGGCAAAGACCTGAGATTTGGGAACTTTGGCCCCCTCCAATGCCTAACTCTCCACTGTGTGACTTGAGCAGAATCATCTCCCTTTTTTTGGCTCTGGTTTGTTGTCTTACCAAGAGTGCCACCAATGATCTCTGCCTCTCATTCTCTGGGAATATGAGAGTGAAAGTCTGCAATGAATTTGAGGCTCTTGGAAAGGAGATAAGCTCTCTTTAAATACAAGGTATGATTAGTACTGACCCCACCAGACTCTCTTTAACTTATCAAGCCTCATAAGATTGTAATCTCTAAGGTGAAATGACTCAGTGTTCATATGCAAATGCATGGACAACTTGGAAAGCTACACAACATACACAAAGGACAGAAAGCTTAAAATTTCCAGTTATTAAAAACCTATCTGTGTTCTACTGAAGCAATGAGGCAGTTCGATGAAAAGTAACTGTGGTTTCAGAAAAGTAACACAGAATGAGGAAGCTGACATTTTCTGGGAAAAAAAAAACATACTCAAATAAACCCATATTGAGTTCTGTTGTGGGAAACATCCACTGTTCAGTGCCTGTGTGTAATAGACATCAGTGAAGAAAGCCTTTGCAAGTTTCACTCTGCTCCAGTCACAAGTGGTAGGTATGTCAATGTTCAGCTGGTTTGTATTGAAAAATCTAATGGGCAGGTTGATGAGAACCTATACAGAGTCACAGAAGGTCAAAACTGGAAGAGCCCTCAGAGGAGCTCTAGACCAACCTCCAGAAAGGAGTTTTCACTGGTTGGCAGCAAAGCTGGGAGTGTATTCCTGGCCCTTCACTCCATCCAGTTCAACTCACTATTTGTGTGATGGTAGTTCCTTAACCTCTCTAGGCCTCAGTGTCCTCACTGGTAAAATGAAAACAGCTTGACTAGAGGACCTCTAAGATCCCTTCTATCACAATTCTATGTTCTATGAACATAAGGATCAAAATTCAGGGGCAAAATGTAAGAAAAAATGGAATTATGAACCTAAAATTGCAACCAAATGATTATAATGATTATTTACAAAGCACTTGGTATATTGATCTTATTTGGTCCACACAATAATCTTGATCGGACTCCTTGTTCATCAAAAAACCACATGGGCTGAACTCTGGCCATCATTCCATCTCTCCCCAACCAAAACACTCAATTAGGTCCCTGGGCTTTGATTAGATCTGCCTTCACTTTATCTTATTGGGAATTAGGTCTGTACCCCACACCCCAGCCATCTCCACACCATGCACAGTGGCTCATACCCCATCTCTCCAGCTCCTTAAATCCAAGGGTTGTCTTGATTACTCACATTTGTGTCCTTAGAACTTAGCATGATAAGTAACACATAATAAGTACTTAATAAATTATTTATATCATCCTCCCTCCATCTCTGTGTTTCTCTATCTCCTCCTCCTCCTTCTCTCTCTTTCCCTCACTCCTTCCTCTTCCTCCCTCCCCCCTTTCTCCCCTGTCTCTCCTCTCCCTCTCTTCCTCTCTCTTCTTCCTCTCTTCCTCCCTTCCCCTCCTCTCTCTTTCTCTCCCTCTTCTCCCTCCTCCCTCTTTCTTCCTCTCCCTTTTATAATGAAAGTATTTTAGAGATGAGGAAACAAATTTCAGAGAGGTTCAGTAACTTGCCCAAGGCCATACAGCCAGAAAGTGGTAGAGCTGGGTCTCCAATTCAGGTCTTCTGACTTCAAGACCACTTTTTCTGACACTAAGGAAAAAAAAAAACACTAGCTGTATGACTGGTCAAATCACAGAACCTTTCTGGGTTTCAGTTACTTCATCTGTAAAATAGAAAGTCCTTTCATCTCTAATGCTTTAGGCGTCTGTGATTATATAATCCTAAGGGCTCTGACAGACTTCTTCCTAACCTGTTTTTGCTATTGAAACAGGAGTTGGAGGCACTTTGATGAATGTGTAGACAGTGTGGCTGGGAGCTTGCTAGGCTGATGCTTGCCTTTGTTCTGGCTCAGAAGTTATCTCCCTATACAAGGTGTAAACTTCTCTATTGACACTACAATTCAGACTTTGCTCTGGTATTGACTATGTCTTCTTGATGATGTAGTATGACCTCACCTTCCCAGGGTACTCATTGGCCTATTGATCTTGCCTTAATGATGACTGATTGACCGATTTATGGCTAGTTTCAGAACCCCTGAGCTATACCGTTTGGACTAGGCCTTTAAATGGGGGAGTGAGTGAAGAGTGACAAGCTGAAATGACCAGGAAAAAACAAGTCATTACAGCTACACATTCTGGTTTCCTGGAGGGGGACAATTTGACCCTTCAGCTCCTCCAAAGAGGAGCACATGCACTGGGGAATCACATGGATCCAGGAGAAGAGGGAACCTGTCTCAGAGATGGCAACAAATGAAGTAGTGATGAATTCCAAGGCCAATCAAGGAACTACAATAACAGGAGCAAGACACATACAGTGGTGGCAGTGACAGTAATGGGAGTTTCTAGACAATGCCATGTCCCTGGACTAGAATGGCTAGAATCAGAGTGAAGCAGACAGAGCCTTGATGTGGGACGAGCCAGCAGAGACTGGGATCATCAGTATTAGCAACAGGGACCATACAGGTCCAGACAGGGAGGGAAGTCAACTCTATCAATCTCAAGTTTTTTTCGCTTTTCAGAAGGACCCCAACCAGGACAGTACTAGAAGTCTGGGAATGACACTCATGGGCTTAGATGTGAAACTTTGCTGTCTTTGGTTATGTGAAATAAAGTCTGTCCTTTATTGAATGTACCGCCATACTGTGTGCTAGCACGGGAACTATGGGTCCATCGGCTTTTCTGTAGAAGTCTGAAGTAAGATTTTTTTTTGGAAGGGGGCAGGCAGGGCAATTGGGGTTAAGTGACTGACCAAGGTTGCACAGCTAGTAATTGTGTCAAGTGTCTGAGGCCAGATTTGAACTCAGGTCCTCCTGACTCCAGGGCTGGGGCTCTACTCACTGTACCACCTAGCTGCCCTGAAGTAAGATTTTTATATTTCCAGGGGAAATCCTGGTTCAGGGCACAATCCAGGGAGATATGACTGAGCCTGTTCCATAGGATTTCATTACTGCACCACAAATTACAAATACATTAGCAGTCAGGCTTCTTTTAGTATCCATCTTGGTGTAACTTTAGGTCACTGTGTTAGATTTGTACCTAGGAAGGTAGGCTGTAAAATGGCCCAAGTACGGTTTAGTGGAAAGAACATAGGCCTTAGAATCAAAACACAATTTGAATCAACTCCAACACTTGTTAGCTGTGTGGCCCTTTACCTCTTGAGTCTCAGTTACGTCAAATATAAAATATGGATAATAATACTTCTCTTTACTTTGCATGGCTATTGTGAGGAAAGTAGTCTGTAAATCTTCAAGAACTATATTAATCCGAGTAGTTATTATTGTTGCTGCTGCTGTTAGAAGGGTTACTATTGCTTTTTTTAGATTTTTACTGGCTAGAAAGTTGGGCCAACCTGAACAAGATGAAATTTAATAGCAATGACTACTGGGATCAAGTAGCTTCACAAGTACAATATGGGGGAGGCTTGGCTAGACAGAATCTGCAAAAGATGTTAAAAGGGCCTACAAGCTCCATATGAGTCAATCATGGGATAGAGTAGTCAATAAAACCAAATGGGACATTAGGTTACATTAAAGAGGCAATGAACAGGCACTTTCAATGGAAGAAATCCAAGCTACCTGCAGCCATGTGAAAAAATGTTCCAAATCGCTAACAATTAGGAAAATGCAAGTTGAAGGCACTCTGAGGTCTCACTTCGCATGGATCATTGGCAAAGCTGACCATAAGAGAAAATGACAATGATGGAAGGGTTTCTGGAAAACGGGACATTGATGCACTACTTGTAGCTTGTGAAATGGCCCATCCATTTTGGAAAGCAAGTTAGGACTTACCCAAAATGTTACTCAGAAGTACATACCTTTTGGCCCATTGATATCACTACTAGGCCTAAACTCCAAAGAGATCAAAGAGAGAGGAAAAGGTGCTGTATGTGCAAAAATATTTATAGCAGTTCTTTTTGTAGTGGTAAAGAAATGGAAAATAGGGGGATGTTAGTCAATTCTGGAACAGCTGAACAAATTTGTTATATGAAAATAATAGACTACATTGTCCCATAAGAAATGACAAGATGGTTCAGAGACCTAAGAAGACTTGTGTGAATTGATGCGGAGTGAACAGAATTGGAAGAAAAAATTTATACCGTAAGACATATGTATAAGACATGATTCCAGAGAGCTAATGAAAAAAAATCTGCCCACCTCATGGTGAGAGATAATGGACTAATACGCAGAAGAAACACGTTTGGACATAGCCAACACGGAATTTGTTTTGTACGACATATAGGATACAAAGGCAGTTTCTTTGTTTCTTCCATTCTGCCCTCTTTTGCTCCTTTCTTCCTTCTTCTCTCTCTCTCTTTTTAATCAGTGATTGGGCAAGGTGAAAAAGTAAAAGTTTGATAATTGGAAAAATAAAAATTTACTAAAAACAAAATGGAGCTAACTAAACATGGCAAATGGTTATGAAATACTGTGTTCAGTTCTAGACACAGCATTTAGAGGTAATAAGAATAAGCTGGACACAATCCAGAGGAAGGCAACAAGGATGATGAAATGCCTCGAGTTCAAGTCATATGAGAATGGGCTAAAGAACCTTTTTTAGACTAGAGAAGAAAGACTGATAGTAGTCTTCAAATATTTGGAAGACTATCACCTAAATAGATTAGAATGGTTCTTTTTGATCTCCTCTAAGATTGTCTTCCTCTTCCCTCCCTCCCTGTCCCTCCCCACCCCCATATATATCATATATACGTATGTGGTGTGTCTATGAACTTGTACATATTATTTACATGTTGTCTCCTCCAGTGGAATGTACACTCCTTGGGAGGGACTGTGTATTTTACTTTTCTTTTTAACCCGTTGCTTAGCACATAGCCTGGCACATTTAAAGTGCTTAATACTATGGTGACTTGACTTGACTTGTCCTAGGGGAGAACTGAAAGGATGAGTAGAAGCTGCAAAGAGGTAAATTTAAGCTTGGTGGAAGCTAACATGTCTTAAAGTAAGGCAGCTAGGTGGTGCAATGGATGGAGCCCTGCAGCTGGAGGCAGGAAGACTCAATTCATTTTCAACCTCACATACTTCTTAGCTATATGACCCTGGGTAAGTCTCTTAACTTCTATCTTCCCTAGATCCCTCATCTGTAAAATAGGGATCATAATAGCACCTACCTGCCAAGGCTGTTGTGAGGATAAAATGAAGATGTTTGGAAAGTGCTTTGCAAACCTTAAAGGGCTATATAAATGCTAGTTATAATTTATTTATTATTTCATCATCATTATTAATTTATGCTTGGAGTTATCTAAAAGTAGAATCAGCTGCCTCAGGATGTGATTTCTCCTCATTGGAGATCTTCTAGGAATGGTTAAATGACCACTTGCTGCGTATGTTGTGACGGGATTTTTATTGAAGTATAGATTCAATTACATTGCTATGGGTGTTCTCTTAATGACTCTAAAATTGTACAGCGCTATTAAAAACACTGGGATATATGGAGTTAAGATGATCTAGAGTTTGTAAGCTTGGGTGACTGAGAAATGAGTGGTATCAGTCACAGAGATGAAGTTAGGAAGATGATTCTATTCAATGAAAAGATAACAAATCTTTTGGACATGAATGAGTGAATGAAGCATTTATTAAGTGCTTACTAGGTGCTAAACACTGGGGATACAAATAAAAAATCAGAACAGTCTCTGCTGTCAAGGAGCTCACATTTTACTAGCAGGTGACAACACATATCGGTGGTTTCATCTGCAAGTCACATGGAAATGTCCCACAATCCTTAGGCGTATTTTTAAGTCCGATGGTAATGCCTCTTCTTTAGCAAGTCTTTTCACCCCTCTCAGTCTTGGTTTCCTCATCTGTACGGTAAGTGAATTGGATTAGATGATTTTTAAGGTCCTTTTCCAGGGTAGCTAGGTGGTGCAGTGGATAGAGCACACGGCCTTAAGTCAGTAAGACTCATCTTCGTGAGTTCAATCTGGCCTCAGATACTTTTACAGCTAAAGTCACTTAACCTTTTTTGCCTCAGCCTCCTCATCTGTAAAAGGAACTTGAGAAGAAAATGGCAGACCACTCCAGTATCTCTGCCAAGAAAATGACCAATGGATTATGAAGTTGCAGACACAACTGAAAACAACTGAACAATGACAAAGACCCTTTCTACCTCTAAATCTATGAGCTTCCTACAGGAATCCAAAGTTCCCTTCAACCGCTTAAAGAAATACATCAGGTCTTTCTAGGCAAAAATGAATATACCTCACAAAGCCAGGTATCGTTACTGGAATCCATCATTCAGGGAGCCAAAGGAAGCAAAGTGAGATTCTCCATCAAACCACAGTGGAGAAATTCACAATACAACAGACTTTGGAGATCATTATTAAACCCAGCTTTGCCACTGATGGCTGAACAAAATTTAGTGGTGCACTAGGGGCCTTTGCAAGCAAACCTCTTATCCTAGTGACATATGTTGGAAATTAGTACAATGGGTTTGGCCGTTCAAAGAGGAGGAATATAGCATGTGCTGAATACTTTGACACTCCTCGTCTCTACAAAGGACTTTCCCACAGGCACCTTGTTTACCATCCTTAGGATGAGTTATTGGTTGTAGGAAAAAGGGTATCTTGGTAACATCCAATCCCAGAGCCATAACAGCCAATGATGAGAGATGTACAAAGTGACTCTCACTGGGTTCTCCAGAAAGCACCAGCAATAAATCTCAGCTTATTATAAGTAGCACTGGCAAAGACACTGAGGATAGATGGTATTTTATGGACAATAAAGTAGCTGGTCTAGGGCAAGTCACAGGCATCTTTCAGGAGAGGTATAAATAAGCCCAGGTGAAAATAAAATGTTTCATGCCGGATCATTTTCACTCTAAATGCAGCCAAAATATTTCTTTCTTGAACTGGTTATGGGTGGGGGCAAGAAAGAGGTGTCCTTAGCAATTAAGGGAAATTCCCTCTTAATTAATGAAAGTAATTATTGGGAGAGAAGAAGGAAAGGCAAGGGAAGGGGGAGGGAAAAGGGGAAGGGGAAAGGAGAAAGGGGAAGAAGGAAGGAAAAGGGGAAAAAGGGAAGGGGAAGGAGAAAGGGGAGGGAAGGGGGAAGGGAGAAAAGGGGAAGGGGAAAGGGGGGAAGGGAAGGAAAGGAAGAGAAGGAAGGAAAGGGAAAGGAAAGGAAGGGAAAAATAAGGAGGAAGAAAGACAAAAAAGGAAAGAAGGAAGGAGATGGGGGAAAGAGAGGCAGTGAGAAAGGGTAAAGAGAAGGAAGAATGAGAGAAAAAGAAAAAGAAGACTCACAACCAGGTTGGTTGTAGGGTGATGCATTTTTCTGCTCTAACTCTGGGAGATGGTGCTAAGTCAGTCAGTCAATATGCACTTGTTAAATATCTACTATGTACCAGGCACTATTTTTAGAGCTGGCATACAGTAAGAAGCAAAAGACAGTCCCTGTCCTCAAGGAGCTCTCAGTCTAATGGGGGAGACAGCAAATAAACAAATACGTACAAGCTATATGCAGGATAAATAGGAAATAATTCACAGAGGGAAGGTACTGGAATTAAAAGGTTGGGAAAGGCTTCCTTTAGAAACTAGGATTTTAGGTGGGACTTGAAGGGAGCCAGGGATGTCAGGGAATGGAGATAAGTAGGAAGAGTTTTCTAAGCATGGGGAAGAGTCAGGAAAATGCCCAGAACTGAAAGATGGAATGTTTTCTTTGTGGAACAGCATGGGGATCAGTGTCGCTAGATTAAGGAGTGAGTGTGTAAAGTTTAAGAACCCTGGAAAGGCAGGAGGAGACCAAGCTTAGAAGGGCTTTAAACACCAAACAGGGGACTTTGTATTTGATCAGAGTGGTGATAGAGAGCCACCAGAATTTATTGAATGGGGCTGACATGGTTGGAATTGAAAATCAGGCAGGTTGTAATTTGGGTCAGTGGAGGGGGTACCCATGCTGATGAAAGCATAGATTCCTGAAGTACAGAAATATAAGTAACTTCTTAAAAAAAACACAACTGCACACCAAGGACATGTTAGTCAATCCTGATAGGTCTTACAAGTGTTCACCCTGATAGGAACAAACGGGGTGTAAATGTTTCTGGTACGTCAGAAGAAAAGGACTCCCCCTGCCTCCGACCCCACCCCCAGCTTGGAGAGGTATATTCTGCATAGATAGTAAAACTCTCTTCAATTCAGTTCAACTGGTTAAGTTCACAGAATCTCAGCTTTGGAAGGGACTGGAGAGGTTATCTGGTAACTGATCAAAAGTTCCCTATACAACATCTCAGATAACGGTAACTGAGCCTTTGCATGAACCCCCTAATGGAGAGGTGCCACTATCTCCTCGGGTAGCCTACTCCACTTTGGGGAAAAGCTAATGCTAGGGGAGTTTTTCCTACATCAAGCCAAGGTACTTATTGTTGATTCATTTAGGTCATGTCTGAGTTCCATGACCCCATTTAGGCTTTTCTTGGCAAAGACACTGGAATAATTTGCCATTTCCTTCTCCAGTTCATTTTACAGATGAGGAAAAACTGAGGCAAATCAGGTTAAGTGACTTGCTCAGGGTACCACATGGCTGGTAAGTGTCTGAGGCTAGATTTGAACTCATGAACGTGAGTCTTCTTCCTGATTCTAAATCCAGTGCTCTATTTCACCACCTAGCCCCGATGCAAGGGGTGCCTCTTTGCAATTTGCAATACCTTATTGGTTTACTTCTGCCTTCTGGGGTCTAGATTATTATTAGAGTCATCAGCTATGTAGCGAGTGCCTGACATATATTGTGGGAGATAGAGAGATGAGCAAGGTGCAGGCCCTCCTCTCAAAGTTCTTACAACTGAGAGAGGAATGAGTGTGTAGGAACTCATCAAACAAATTTTACAAAGCGAGTATACAGATAACCACATGTGAGGCAGAATAGGACATATCCCCTAAAAGGGGTACAAACTAATGTTGTTTTCAAAAAGAATTAGTTTCAGCTTGGGGTGAGAGGTTCAGAAATCAGCAAAGTCTTCATGAAGGAGGTGGCATTTGAGGGAGGTTCTGAAAGACAGGTGAGATTTCGGCAAGCAGAGATGAGGGTGAAGGGGTAATAGGGGTGAAGCCATGATGCATAGGGCTGACATCAATCTCACAGCAAGTCTCTGCTTCATCACGAATTGAATGTAACTGAATGCATAGAATTATGCTACAGGCAACATGATTTGACCCACCTGTGTAACTATGATCCACTTTGTAAGTGGGTTTCTACAATACTAATTTATACTTTAACTGTCTTGAAGCTTTAATTATTGGGTGTGTGCCTGAAATGAGGGATTATAGTGAAGCAAAGATTTCACAATGTCCCAGCATCCCTTGGAAAGCAGGGCATGTTTCACGAGGTAAGTGGGGAACAAATAGAACCTATTGTTCTTCTGGTATGGGTTGGGAGGGGGGCTTTAATCCCTTGAATCCATTCACCAATTCTGAGTGTGTCTAAATTGCTTTGGAAAGCCTCTCAACCTTCTATCTACTCTCTGCAACAAAGTACCAAATGTTGAGTAGCATGATCCAGTGGATGGGGTGCTCAGATAAATGTTGTCACAAGCTCTGTTGTGACACATAATAGGTGGCCCCATTGGACAGGTCATTTGATCTCTTTAGGCCTCAGTTTCTTTATCTGTAAAATAGAGAACCAAGCTTTCAGTAACTAAGTCAGATATGTCAGATGATGCCTACAAAGAGCAATAGAAAAGCCATCTAGCATTATTATAATCAGTGGTGAAGGGGGGCAGTTAGGACCAACGTGGGCTATAAAGCAGCACAGTTTCTGGACCTCACCCTTCATCACTACTCTCACGCCTGTCTACACAGAAGTCCAGATGATGGTGTGCTTCCTAACTGGATCCAGTTCCTCATAGATTTCCTCCTCAAGCCTTTGAACATCACTCCCATAAGTTCCTCTCTTCCATCCTCTACCCCCTAAACACACACACACACACACACCTCCCACCCACCTTGTCTGCCTGGAGAACTGATGAATCAGCATTTCTACTGTTCGCTGTTTCTTTGGCTGGGAGTCAAAAGTTTGTCAAGAGTAAAGTGGGCTGGTCTGGGCTTTTGCACGTCCCATCCCATGCTCTGCAGGAAACATGGATCTGTAATCATGGAGCAGAAGGAAGAGGATGGGGTAGGGTAACGGACAGGGAAAGGGAAGGTGGTTCTCTTAAGGATCAGGTAAGACAAGCCATGAAATATACCTTTGGGAAAGCTATCTGTCCTTCAGATCAGAAGGGATAAGAGCAGCAACTTGCCTTTCTAGGTTTTTATGGCACTTTAAGGTGCACTTTAAGTGTTTTCCTCAAAAGACTCTATGAGGGGTAGCTGTTTTAAATATTTACCCTCTAATCCACAACACAAAAGTTAAGAGCCCCTGCTCTAGAACATTAAATAAAAGTAATATTGATGATTTGGACTACTATAATTATCCAAATTAACTAGAAAGGACATACGAAGGAAGACGATATCTGCATCCAGAGAAAGAAGTGATAAATAGAAGTACGCATAGAATGATTTTACATATATACATATTTGCGTCTAGTGGTAGTCATCTCTAGGGTGGGGAAGGGGGAGGAAGAAAAAAGAAAAATGTTATGTAACTTTATATACATATGAAAAGAACAGCAAGTTGTACATAATAGATTTGCAGTTACATGCACAATCATCTTTTTTATACTATGGTATGGAAATGCTTGTTTTATTCCATAAACTCAAAATAAAATAAATAATAGCAGGAAAAATATTTACCCTCTTCTAGGGACTAGGAGGGGCTGTAGAAATATGTTTTCCCCTGAATTATGTTTTTCTCCCTTTTTTCTGCCACTCAATTCAACAAGATTTTATTAAGTGCCTACTAACTAGGACACTGAGGTATGTGCTGGATAGCGCAGAATAAACTAGACCCAACCATCAGGGAGCTTACCATTTTAAAAAAATAGGCCATGCTACTCAAGTTGCCAAGTGGCGCTCTGCAGCAAGCGTAGAATATGCCCCTTCAACCCATCGGGATCATGTCAGCCCCATGAGTTCCAGTAGAGGCAGAGAGGAGACGAGGGGGTGGCTGGAGCCTCCTTCAACCTTTGTAAGATGCTTCCTGCACTGCACAGTTGCTACAGAGTGAGTCAGAAGTCACTTTCAAGTGGCTTTGTTTAGCTCCCCTTTGATCTGGAATTAAACAGCTTGTGGGGCAAGTTGAGGCTGGTGAGACCCTGCTTTTGCTGGTTCTGGTGTGTCTAGGGCCCCTTCCAAGATCACCTCTGCCTGGGATGGCTGGTTTAGGAACAGAGGCTGTTCTCTGCCTAGCACCATCTCAGTAGCTTGCTGTCTTCTTCCCTTGCACACCTCGAGTCAGGTAAGAGCCTGGACCTTCAGTATTTGTCCAGTTAAGCCAAATCTTTTGTTAATTTTGGAAGAGATTGGGGTTGCAGAGGAAAGGGAATGGAGACAAAAGGTTTGAAATGGTTTTTCAGATCCAAGAGGGATCTTCTCTTGTTGAGAATGTAACAGGCCTTTTACAGGGAAACAGGGTGAACTCCATCAGAAAAAAAAGATTTCTTTGGGGTTAAAAGGTGTCACTATGACTGGGAAGTTTATCTCTTCAAAGTACTGAATGTTCCTTGGATGAAGGGAGACTAACCACAAGAGATTTTCATTAAAACTTTGGCCTCAGTATCTAACATTTCTCCCTTCAGCTGTGAAAAACCATTCATCTTGAGTGGAGGGGAGGAGGGGTGGACTGAGCAGTCTGCCAAAAATGGGGGCCAGCCCCCTCATACAGCTTGCTGATGGCCAGGCAGCTCTGAAGGATAGGATGGAAAGTGTGAAGTGGGATGCTTCGGTGAGTGATAGGGGGTATTGAAAGATACATGGCAGTCAGGTGAGAGAAAAACACATTAGTAAGCTAAGGTTATTTAGAAGACTTTCTTTGGTTTGAAGAGCAAACAGCTCATATAAGGCACAAATCTGGTGACTCAAGACCTCTACCTAAACAAACAAGTCACAGCCCACATTTTCCCACACAGGCTCCACAAAGTACAAGGGTCCAGATAATGTAATCAGCCTACTGACACTGTTATGTGATAAATGCCTTGTATTTATATACGGGTTTTTTTAAACTTTTCAAAGTACCTTAATATTTATGGTCTCATTTGGCCCTCACAACAGACTTGTGATTCATTAGCACCATTTCTCAGATGAAGAAACTGAGGCTTGGAGTGACTTGTCCCACAGATACTTAGTGACAGAGGTGGAATTAAAATCTTGCTTGATTCCCCATTGGTGTTGCTAGTTTAATACCATTTAATAGCACTTCTTGCTTCCTCTACCTTGAAATCAGGGACCCAGAAGCTAGCCCAGTTCCCTTGAACATAAGGACTGGAACTGTGCTCAGGGAACTCCCAGAGGAGGATCTCCTTTACTGATGCTGGATGGCACCTCCTCTGAGACTTAGAGTTTCAGATTTCCTTAGAACACTGAGCCATTAAGTAATTTATCCAGGCCGCACAGCCACTGTGTCAGAGGTGTCTCACCTCTTGCACACCATACATAGTGCATAGTTTATACGTGTGTGATGGTGTTGAAACCAACCTTCTTTTACCACTTGGACTTGCCTCCTTTTAACAATGCTTCTGATGGCAATGTGCATCACAGCCTGAAAAATACACAACAGTTAGCCTTTGGGTTCTTACTTTCAAATATTTCTTGCCAGATCCAGATTCCTTCTATACTTAGCAAATTTTTCAATTTCTGAATCTTCAGTCATCTGTACAATTGTTCTCAATCCACTTTGTATGGTCACAGGGAAGCAGTGGGGGTGGGAATCTATGCAAATGCAGACACTGACTTTTTCATTTTTAAAAACATATGTTTTATTGATATCTACATTGTCTATATCTCTCCCTTGCCCTCTCCCAGAGCTATCCTGTATAAAAGAATACAAAAGAGACAAATAAGATTACAAGATGGTACCTATCACACCTCGCTCCAAAATAAATAAAAAACACAAGCAAACAAAACAAGAAGCCAAAATATTCTGCATTGAAATTGAGACCAGGGAACTACGGCAACAGCAACAGGTCCTTTCATCAAAGGACTGAGTCACCACCTTCATTTTTAACTCCTTCTGCTCCAGTCTCTGAGATGTATGAGGATATCGAAAAGATACTGGAAGAGCCTCTGAAGGTGTTTGGCTGCCATCGCTGTCAAGGGAAGTTACCTTAAAAAGGAGGCATGTGATGTGGAGCATGGGACAATTCAGGATCTCTACTGTGCAGGAGGAAGAGGAGAGGAGGATAGCGCAGGTATGAAAATGCTTAAGAATCCCTGTTTTAAATCATTCTTACCAGAAGAAGCTTCCATTAAAGGTGGCCCATTTGTGAGTTTTTAGCTGTTTCATTACAGAGGCCTTGGCTTTCTACTGAGTTATTTGAAAAATCTTGGGTTTTTTTTTAGGACACTCGTCTTTAAAATTTGCAGCCCATAAAATGATTATGATATTAAATGATTTGATTTTAAACAGTCATCATCATAGCTAACTTTTATAGAGAATGTTACAGTTTACAAAGAACTGGACACACATGTTCTCATTGTCTGTAGTACCACCTGCAGAAATGCAGACATTGGGAATTTAGATAAAACATTAAAATCTGAACCAGTGACAGAGATTTTTTTTCCTGTTGTGTTATTTATTTGCTTATTCATTCATTATTATTTGTTGTGTTTTTAGGACCAGATGTGTCTAGCTGAAATTGAATTTCAAAGCTCCAGAGAAAGACACACAAAGAAGAATCTCTGAGTTTTCTGCAGACCCAAACTTTATTTCACATTATCTCACCGCCCACCCCCCACCATACACTCTCTGTCCTAGCTAAAGTGACCTGCATACCTGTTGTTCCCTTTATACGACAGTCCACTTTGCACCTCTTTGCTTTTGCAAAAGCTGCTCCCTCTCAATACCCTCATGCCTGGAATGCTCTCTCCTCACCTTCAGGAAACAAGGTTCAGGTACCACCTTTTACACAAGGACTTTCTTGATATGCTCTGTTGTTAGTGTTCCTTGCCCTCCCCCCAACTTCTTTGTATTAACTTATCTGCATAGATGTTATATCAGCTAGGTGGTGCAGGGATAGAGTGTGGGCCTGGAGTCAGGAAGCCTTGAGTTCAAATACAGCCTCAGACACTCACCGGCTGTGTGACCTTGGGCAGGACACTTAAATTGTGTTTGCCTCAGCTTTCCTAACTGTAAAATGGGGATAGTAGCATCTACCTCCCAGGGTTGTTATGAGGATCAAATGAGGTCATATTTGTGAAGTGCTCAGCACACAGTAAATGCTGTATAAATGCTATTATTATTAATTATCTTTCAAGGAAAATTGTAAGTTCCTTGACAGCAAGAACTACTTTGTCTTAGCCTTTGTATCCTTAGCCCCTGGTTCGAATAAATGTTGAGTGAATGGAGTCCTGAGTAACATGTTTACAATTTAGAGAAGTGTAGGAATGAATTCCTAGTTAGACAAAAGGTGCTAATTTTATAATGCCATTTGAGCCTCCTGATTCTCAAACAAATATGGCAACTAATAGATGAGTGAAATATTGATTCTAACTTGTATAAAATGTGTTTTTGATCCATATAGTCATGAATAACACCACTGCAAGTCATGGAAAGAAGGAAGGAAGGGAGGAAGGAGGGGAAGGAGGGAGGGGGAGAGAGAGGAGTGGGAAGGAGGAAGGAAGGGGGAGGGAGGAAGGGAGGAAAGAAGGAAGAAAAGAAGGAAAGAAGGAAGGAAGGAAGAAGGAGGTATTTATTAAGCACATAGTATATGACAGGTGCTTAAATACTATGTCATTTGATCCTCAGCTGGGAGGTAGATGCCACTATTAACCTCTTTTCACAGGTGAGGAAATGGAAGCAAACAGAGATTAAGTGACTTGCCCAGGGTCACACAACTAGCAAGTGTCTGGGACTATATCTGAACTCAGGTTTTCTTGACTCCAGGCCAGGAGATCTATCCACTGTGCCATATAGCTGAATCTAAGACTTCAGGACTAACCCTCAGGCAAAATGGGATCCATCCCACAGTCAAAAGTCAGGGTGAATAGGTAACTTTTAGGCCTGAAATCAATTCTGGCCTATTCTGCAGCTCCACAAGCAAACACGAGCAGTGCCAGTCTGCTTTCTGTCAGCTGGATAGATCTGTTCAGTGAAACTCCGGTGTTTATCCGCAACATCCTCTCGATTTTATTGCACTCCATTGCCTTGTATATTTAATGGGAAAATTTGCTGAGGTGGTTACTGAGGGAAGGGAGGGGAGGGGGGAAGGAAAAAGCCCACTTGACTCCTGAAGTTGGCCAAGTCTGCACCATTAATCAGCTCTCTGCCTTAGTTACAAAGTTCTTCATGTTTAGGGCATTAAAACTTGAAGCCGAAATTGCAGCTGAAGGTAATTCGAGTACGTGCAGCCTGTCTGTCTGCAATAGATTTATGAATGTTTACTCAACAATGGATGGGAACCTTCAGGGAAAGAAAGATTTTGTTCCCCCCTTTTCAAAACACATTGTCAGCCCAGTGATCAAGTTCCTGATTGTGTGTGTGTGTGTGTGTGTGTGTGTGTGTCTGCACACACGAAGTTTTTTTTAACATTGCCACTTGAGTGAGCTGATAAGAGCAGATAGTTCATTTGATCTTAGCCATTCTGAATTGAATTGAAAGAAGAAAATGTGCAACAGATTGGAATGAGTCGTCTCTGATATGATCCATTATCCCAAAATTCGATGACTTCAGGGTCTTGCCCTCATGATATTTTATGAACTATACTCTATGTTTGTCCACAGATTCTAAATCAAGAGTCCACAAGCATTATAGCTCTTATGGTGACTATTTTTGTGCAAGAAAGTTTTCTTTGGGCTCCCAGTTGTCATAGTTGAATTTATCAGAGATATCAACTGGTGGTGACTTTAAGAAACAAGGATTTTCACTGTCCAGATTTCCACCCTTTTCCCTATCTATAATGACGCAGTATAAAAGTTGGGTTTTAACTTATAGATTGGGTTGTAATATTTCCTTTAACTTATACCAAAAGATTGAATAGATGACATACGTTTATGTACTTTCCTTGAATTCTTTTTCATTGCTAAATCAGTGATCCTTGAAGTAAATATGATTCAAGTAGATTTCAAACCACCATTTTGAATCAATAAGACTGTGTAATACCCAGATTCTCTGGTGTTCTCCAAGCATTAAAATTCCCAGTGTCAATTGGAAAACCAATTGAGCCACATTTAAAGAAAAAAAAAAATCCACATCTTCATTTTGAATGTGGCCAAATCTGGGTGGATCAAGGGATTAGGATATATGTCAATGCAGCAGTGACTGGGAGTAATCAAAATCAAGAGTCATTACGCAGAAAAAGAAACAGACACACAGCCATTAAATGACAGGATTGGGACTAGAACTCCTAGCACTTGAGTTCTCAGACTTATTTTACAAGCAAGACAGCCTTTCTACCTCCTGTGTTTATTTTTTAAATTCCAACCCTACAAGGGCAGACATACTTCAAAGAGGAATTATCCTTGTCCTGGCAAGAACTAAGATCTCTGGATTGAGTTGAATTGATGAAATATTATGGTCCCAAAGAAAAAGAAGACATGACACAAATGGGCTTAGGGACAGTGGAACGAAACTGATCATTTTTCCTCTATTTTTTGGGGGGGACCTCTGGAAAAGAAACGAGGCCTGAAGGAGACTTGAAATGACTAGATTTCTATGTTAGTCACACTTATAAATATTAATTTAATTATTATTAAATTAATTATATTAAATTAAATTATTCATTAAATATGAATTCAGTCACATATGTTGAAAGTATAGATTGTAGCTGGGATGTCACATAGAATTGGAGAGGGGCAGACAGGATTTGTATTACATAACTAATTGTAGAAAAGCATGCAACTTCACAAAACAGAAACCAATTTGTATACTTATCCTGGGCAGGTCTTCTATGGTTGTCTTGTATATCCTCTCCTCTATCAGACTGTGAGCTCTTTGAGGTAGAGATCGCGTTTTTTTGTATACCCGATTCTTAGCACACTGCATTATCGACCATATTGGCACTTTATAAATGCTTGATGACTGGCCAACTAGACATTCTCCAAGTTCTCCTCCAGTCCTAAAATGGTGTGTCTTTGAAGTTCTGTGTGTGTGTGTGTATGTGTGTGTGTGTGTATACATATATATAGTATATACATGTATATATATATGCATACACACATATGTATATGTGCCTGTGGAGAGACAGAAATAACATCGACATATTCTTTGCATTGTAGACACCTATAGTTTGTCAGTCTCTTTGAGGAAACATGATGGTAGGCAAACGATGTTGAGTCAATAAAATTAGTATCAAATGGACTAATAGTCTTTGCATGGTAGTAGGGGAGAGATTAGTGGTTAAAAAAATGAAGAAAAAATGAGGGTTTTTTTCAGGCTCTCAATCATATATTCCGCCTAATTACAAGAGTACAGGAGAAATATTCAGTATTCAGACTGAGAAAAGGGGCAGCATAAGCACAGGAGATGTTCAAAAAGAGCCAAAAATACATTATTATAAATATGGCAGTATGGTAAGGTCAGCATAAAGCATACTGGACTTGGAGTCTCAAAAATTAGGTTTGAGTCTCAGATTTGCCAAATTGCTGTGTGATTCTGGGTCAGCAACTTAACCTCTCCAAGACTTAGTTTCCTGATCTGTAAAATAGGGACAATAATTTTGGCACTACTCACTTCACAATGTTACTGTAAAGATCAAATGAAATAATGAAGAGAAAATGCTTTG